>NC_138875.1:31083624-32347967 GCF_965194805.1 Balaenoptera borealis
TTTGATTCTGGACAACTTTGTGCTGGGAACATGACTGTGTTTTGATTGTGGAATCATGGGTCCTGCAAACATGACAGAGGTTTGATTCTGGAACCATGTGTCCTGGGAATATGACTGAGGTTTGATTCTGGAAATCTGTGGCCTGGGAACTTGACTGAGGTTTGATGGCAGAAACCTGTGGACTGGCAACATGACTGAGGTTTGATTGTAGAACCCTGTGCCCTGGAAACATGACTGTGGGCTGGTACTGGAAACCCATGGCCTAGGAATTTGACATTGGTTTGATTCTGGAACCCTGTGGCCTGGGAACAGGATTGAGGCGTGATTCTGGAAACCTGTGGCCTGGGAACATGACATCTGTTTAGATTGTGGCATACTGTGCCCTGGGAACCGGACTGAAGCCTTGGTTCTGGAATCCTGGGGACTGGGAACAAGACTGAGGTTTGATTCTGGAACCATGTGGCCTGGGAATATGACTGATGTTAGATCGTGGAATCCTGTGGCCTGGGAACATGACATCGGTTTGGATTCTGGTACCCTGTTGCCTGGGAACATGAAATCGGTTTGATTGTGGAAACCTGTGGTCAGCGAATATGACTGAGGTTTGATGGTGGTACCCTCTGGCCTGGCAACATGACTGAGGTTTGATTCTGGATCCCTGTGGCCTGGGAACATGACTGAGGCGTGATTCTGGAATCCTGTGGCCTGGGAACATGACATCTGTTTAGATTGTGGAATACTGTGCCCTGGGAATCTGACTGAGGCTTGGTTCTGGAACCCTGTGGACTGGCAACATGACTGAGGTTTGATTGTAGAACCCTGTGCCCTGGAAACATGACTGTGGCCTGGTACTGGAAACCCATGGCCTAGGAATTTGACAGTGGTTTGATTCTGGAACCCTGTGGCCTGGGAACATGACTGAGGGTTGATTCTGGAAAACTGTGGCCGCGGACTTGACTGAGGGTTGATGGCAGAAATCTGTGGACTGGAAACATTACTGAGGTTTGATTGTAGAACCCTGTGCCCTGGAAACATGACTGCGAACTGATACTTGAAAACCATGGCCTGGGAACTTGACATTGGTTTGATTCTGGAACCCTGTTTCCAGGAACAAGACTGAGGCGTGATTCTGGAATCCTGTGGCCTGGCAACATGACATCTGTTTAGATTGTGGAATACTGGGCCCTGGGAACCTGACTGAGGCTTGGTTCTGGAACCCTGTGGACTGGGAACATGACTGAGGTTTTATTCTGGAATCCTGTGGCCTGGGAACATGACATCAGTGGATTCTGGAACCCTGTGGACTGGGAACATGACTGAGGTTTGATTCTGGAACCCTGTAGCCTGCAAACATAACTGAGGATTGTTTCTGGAACCCTGTGGCCTGGGAACATGACATCAGTGGATTCTGGAACCCTGTGGCCTGGGAACATGAGAACGGTTTATTTCTGGAACCCTGTGACCTGGGAACATGTCTGAGGTTTGATGGTGGAAACCTGTGGCTTGGCAACATGATTGAGGTTTGTTTCTGGAACCCTGTTCCCTGGGAACATGACTGAGGTTTGATTCTGGACACCTTTGTGCTGGGAAAATGACTGTGTTTTGATTGTGGAATCATGGGTCCTGCAAACATGACTGAGGTTTGATTCTGGAACCATGTGTCCTGGGAATATGACTGAGGCTTGATTCTGGAAATCTGTGGCCTGGGAACTTGACTGAGGTTTGATGGCAGAAACCTGTGGACTGGCAACATGACTGAGGCTTGATTGTAGAACCCTGTGCCCTGGAAACATGACTGTGGGCTGGTACTGGAAACCCATGGCCTAGGAATTTCACATTGGTTTGATTCTGGAACCCTGTGACCTGGGAACATGACTGAGGTTTGATTTTGGAAAACTGTGGCCGGGGACTTGACTGAGGTTTGATGGCAGAAATCTGTGGACTGGAAACATTACTGAGGTTTGATTGTAGAACCCTGTGCCCTGGAAACATGACTGCGACCTGATACTTGAAACCCATGGCCTGGGAACTTGACATTGGTTTGATTCTGGAACCCTGTGGCCATGAACAAGACTGAGGCATGATTCTGGAATCCTGTGGCCTGGGAACATGACATCTGTTTAGATTGTGGAATACTGTGCCCTGGGAACCTGACTGAGGCTTGGTTCTGGAACCCTGTGGACTGGGAACATGACTGAGGTTTTATTCTGGAATCCTGTGGCCTGGGAACATGACATCAGTGGATTCTTGAAACCTGTGGCCTAGGAACATGAGAACGGTTGGATTCTGGAACCCTGTGGCCTGGGAACATGTCTGAGGTTTGATGGTGGAAACCTGTGGCTTGGCAACATGACTGAGGTTTGTTACTGGAACCACGTTCCCTGGGAACATGACTGAGGTTTGATTCTGGACACCTTTGTCCTGGGAACATGACTGTGGTTTGATTGTGGAACCATGGGTCCTGCAAACATGACTGAGGTTTGATTCTGGAACCATGTGTCCTGGGAATATGACTGAGGTTTGATTCTGGAAATCTGTGGCCTGGGAACATGACTGAGGTTTGATTCTGGAACCCTGTAGACTGCGAACATAAGTGAGGATTGTTTCTGGTACCCTGTGGCCTGGGAACATGACATCAGTGGATTCTGGAACCCTGTGGCCTGGGAACATGAGAACGGTTTAATTCTGGAACCCTGTGACCTGGGAACATGTCTGAGGTTTGATGGTGGAAACCTGTGGCTTGGCAACATGACTGAGGTTTGTTTCTGGAACCCTTTTCCCTGGGAACATGACTGAGGTTTGATTCTGGACACCTTTGTGCTGGGAACATGACTGTGTTTTGATTGTGGAATCATGAGTCCTGCAAACATGACAGAGGTTTGATTCTGGAACCATGTGTCCTGGGAATATGACTGAGGTTTGATTCTGGAAATCTGTGGCCTGGGAACTTGACTGAGGTTGATGGCAGAAACCTGTGGACTGGCAACATGACTGAGGTTTGATTGTAGAACCCTGTGCCCTGGAAACATGACTGTGGCCTGGTACTGGAAACCCATGGCCTAGGAATTTGACATTGGTTTGATTCTGGAACCCTGTGGCCTGGGAACAGGATTGAGGCTTGATTCTGGAAACCTGTGGCCTGGGAACATGACATCTGTTTAGATTGTGGCATACTGTGCCCTGGGAACCGGACTGAAGCCTTGGTTCTGGAATCCTGGGGACTGGGAACAAGACTGAGGTTTGATTCTGGAACCATGTGGCCTGGGAATATGACTGATGTTAGATCGTGGAATCCTGTGGCCTGGGAACATGACATCGGTTTGGATTCTGGTACCCTGTTGCCTGGGAACATGAAATCGGTTTGATTGTGGAAACCTGTGGTCAGGGAATATGACTGAGGTTTGATGGTGGTACCCTCTGGCCTGGCAACATGACTGAGGTTTGATTCTGGATCCCTGTGGCCTGGGAACATGACTGAGGCGTGATTCTGGAATCCTGTGGCCTGGGAACATGACATCTGTTTAGATTGTGGAATACTGTGCCCTGGGAATCTGACTGAGGCTTGGTTCTGGAACCCTGTGGACTGGCAACATGACTGAGGTTTGATTGTAGAACCCTGTGCCCTGGAAACATGACTGTGGCCTGGTACTGGAAACCCATGGCCTAGGAATTTGACATTGGTTTGATTCTGGAACCCTGTGGCCTGGGAACATGACTGAGGTTTGATTCTGGAAAACTGTGGCCGCGGACTTGACTGAGGGTTGATGGCAGAAATCTGTGGACTGGAAACATTACTGAGGTTTGATTGTAGAACCCTGTGCCCTGGAAACATGACTGCGAACTGATACTTGAAAACCATGGCCTGGGAACTTGACATTGGTTTGATTCTGGAACCCTGTTGCCAGGAACAAGACTGAGGCGTGATTCTGGAATCCTGTGGCCTGGGAACATGACATCTGTTTAGATTGTGGAATACTGTGCCCTGGGAATCTGACTGAGGCTTGGTTCTGGAACCCTGTGGACTGGGAACATGACTGAGGTTTGATTCTGGAACCCTGTAGCCTGCAAACATAACTGAGGATTGTTTCTGGAACCCTGTGGCCTGGGCACATGACATCAGTGGATTCTGGAACCCTGTGGCCTGGGAACATGAGAACGGTTTATTTCTGGAACCCTGTGACCTGGGAACATGTCTGAGGTTTGATGGTGGAAACCTGTGGCTTGGCAACATGATTGAGGTTTGTTTCTGGAACCCTGTTCCCTGGGAACATGACTGAGGTTTGATTCTGGACACCTTTGTGCTGGGAAAATGACTGTGTTTTGATTGTGGAATCATGGGTCCTGCAAACATGACTGAGGTTTGATTCTGGAACCATGTGTCCTGGGAATATGACTGAGGTTTGATTCTGGAAATCTGTGGCCTGGGAACTTGACTGAGGTTTGATGGCAGAAACCTGTGGACTGGCAACATGACTGAGGCTTGATTGTAGAACCCTGTGCCCTGGAAACATGACTGTGGGCTGGTACTGGAAACCCATGGCCTAGGAATTTGACATTGGTTTGATTCTGGAACCCTGTGACCTGGGAACATGACTGAGGTTTGATTCTGGAAAACTGTGGCCGGGGACTTGACTGAGGTTTGATGGCAGAAATCTGTGGACTGGAAACATTACTGAGGTTTGATTGTAGAACCCTGTGCCCTGGAAACATGACTGCGACCTGATACTTGAAACCCATGGCCTGGGAACTTGACATTGGTTTGATTCTGGAACCCTGTGGCCATGAACAAGACTGAGGCGTGATTCTGGAATCCTGTGGCCTGGGAACATGACATCTGTTTAGATTGTGGAATACTGTGCCCTGGGAACCTGACTGAGGCTTGGTTCTGGAACCCTGTGGACTCGGAACATGACTGAGGTTTTATTCTGGAATCCTGTGGCCTGGGAACATGACATCAGTGGATTCTGGAACCCTGTGGCCTGGGAACATGAGAACGGTTTAATTCTGGAACCCTGTGACCTGGGAACATGTCTGAGGTTTGATGGTGGAAACCTGTGGCTTGGCAACATGACTGACGTTTGTTTCTGGAACCCTTTTCCCTGGGAACATGACTGAGGTTTGATTCTGGACACCTTTGTGCTGGGAACATGACTGTGTTTTGATTGTGGAATCATGGGTCCTGCAAACATGACAGAGGTTTGATTCTGGAACCATGTGTCCTGGGAATATGACTGAGGTTTGATTCTGGAAATCTGTGGCCTGGGAACTTGACTGAGGTTTGATGGCAGAAACCTGTGGACTGGCAACATGACTGAGGTTTGATTGTAGAACCCTTTGCCCTGGAAACATGACTGTGGGCTGGTACTGGAAACCCATGGCCTAGGAATTTGACATTGGTTTGATTCTGGAACCCTGTGGCCTGGGAACAGGATTGAGGCGTGATTCTGGAAACCTGTGGCCTGGGAACATGACATCTGTTTAGATTGTGGCATACTGTGCCCTGGGAATCGGACTGAAGGCTTGGTTCTGGAATCCTGTGGACTGGGAACAAGACTGAGGTTTGATTCTGGAACCATGTGGCCTGGGAACATGACATCGGTTTGATTGTGGAAACCTGTGGTCTGGGAATATAACTGAGGTTTGATGGTGGTACCCTCTGGCCTGGCAACATGAATGAGGTTTGATTCTGGATCCCTGTGGCCTGGGAACATGACTGAGGCGTGATTCTGGAATCCTGTGGCCTGGGAACATGACATCTGTTTAGATTGTGGAATACTGTGCCCTGGGAATCTGACTGAGGCTTGGTTCTGGAACCCTGTGGACTGGGAACATGACTGAGGTTTGATTGTAGAACCCTGTGCCCTGGAAACATGACTGTGGCCTGGTACTGGAAACCCATGGCCTAGGAATTTGACATTGGTTTGATTCTGGAACCCTGTGGCCTGGGAACATGACTGAGGTTTGATTCTGGAAAACTGTGGCCGCGGACTTGACTGAGGGTTGATGGCAGAAATCTGTGGACTGGAAACATTACTGAGGTTTGATTGTAGAACCCTGTGCCCTGCAAACATGACTGCGAACTGATATTTGAAAACCATGGCCTGGGAACTTGACATTGGTTTGATTCTGGAACCCTGTTGCCAGGAACAAGACTGAGGCGTGATTCTGGAATCCTGTGGCCTGGGAACATGACATCTGTTTAGATTGTGGAATACTGGGCCCTGGGAACCTGACTGAGGCTTGGTTCTGGAACCCTGTGGACTGGGAACATGACTGAGGTTTTATTCTGGAATCCTGTGGCCTGGGAACATGACATCAGTGGATTCTGGAACCCTGTGGCCTGGGAACATGAGAACGGTTTGATTCTGGAACCCTGTGCCCTGGGAACATGTCTGAGGTTTGATGGTGGAAACCTGTGGCTTGGCAACATGAATGAGGTTTGTTCCTGGAACCCTCTTCCCTGGGAACATGCCTGAGGTTTGATTCTGGACAACTTTGTCCTGGGAACATGACTGTGGTTTGATTGTGGAACCATGGGTCCTGCAAACATGACTGAGGTTTGATTCTGGAACCATGTGTCCTGGGAATATGACTGAGGTTTGATTCTGGAAATCTGTGGCCTGGGAACTTGACTGAGGTTTGATGGCAGAAACCTGTGGACTGGCAACATGACTGAGGCTTGATTGTAGAACCCTGTGCCCTGGAAACATGACTGTGGGCTGGTACTGGAAACCCATGGCCTAGGAATTTGACATTGGTTTGATTCTGGAACCCTGTGACCTGGGAACATGACTGAGGTTTGATTCTGGAAAACTGTGGCCGGGGACTTGACTGAGGTTTGATGGCAGAAATCTGTGGACTGGAAACATTACTGAGGTTTGATTGTAGAACCCTGTGCCCTGGAAACATGACTGCGACCTGATACTTGAAACCCATGGCCTGGGAACTTGACATTGGTTTGATTCTGGAACCCTGTGGCCATGAACAAGACTGAGGCGTGATTCTGGAATCCTGTGGCCTGGGAACATGACATCTGTTTAGATTGTGGAATACTGTGCCCTGGGAACCTGACTGAGGCTTGGTTCTGGAACCCTGTGGACTGGGAACATGACTGAGGTTTTATTCTGGAATCCTGTGGCCTGGGAACATGACATCAGTGGATTCTTGAAACCTGTGGCCTAGGAACATGAGAACGGTTGGGTTCTGGAACCCTGTGGCCTGGGAACATGTCTGAGGTTTGATGGTGGAAACCTGTGGCTTGGCAACATGACTGAGGTTTGTTACTGGAACCCCGTTCCCTGGGAACATGACTGAGGTTTGATTCTGGACACCTTTGTCCTGGGAACATGACTGTGGTTTGATTGTGGAACCATGGGTCCTGCAAACATGACTGAGGTTTGATTCTGGAACCATGTGTCCTGGGAATATGACTGAGGTTTGATTCTGGAAATCTGTGGCCTGGGAACATGACTGAGGTTTGATTCTGGAACCCTGTAGCCTGCGAACATAAGTGAGGATTGTTTCTGGAACCCTGTGGCCTGGGAACATGACATCAGTGGATTCTGGAACCCTGTGGCCTGCAAACATGACTGTGGGCTGGTACTGGAAACCCATGGACTAGGAATTTGACATTGGTTTGATTCTGGAACCCTGTGGCCTGGGAACAGGATTGAGGCGTGATTCTGGAAACCTGTGGCCTGGGAACATGACATCTGTTTAGATTGTGGCATACTGTGCCCTGGGAACCGGACTGAAGTCTTGGTTCTGGAATCCTGTGGACTGGGAACAAGACTGAGGTTTGATTCTGGAACCATGTGGCCTGGGAATATGACTGATGATAGATCGTGGAATCCTGTGGCCTGGGAACATGACATCGGTTTGGATTCTGGTACCCTGTTGCCTGGGAACATGATATCGGTTTGATTGTGGAAACCTGTGGTCTGGGAATATAACTGAGGTTTGATGGTGGTACCCTCTGGCCTGGCAACATGACTGAGGTTTGATTCTGGAACCCTGTGGCCTGGGAACATGACTGAGGCGTGATTCTGGAATCCTGTGGCCTGGCAACATGACATCTGTTTAGATTGTGGAATACTGTGCCCTGGGAATCTGACTGAGGCTTGGATCTGGAACCCTGTGGACTGGCAACATGACTGAGGTTTGATTGTAGAACCCTGTGCCCTGGAAAAATGACTGTGGCCTGGTACTGGAAACCCATGGCCTAGGAATTTGACAGTGGTTTGATTCTGGAACCCTGTGGCCTGGGAACATGACTGAGGTTTGATTCTGGAAAACTGTGGCCGCGGACTTGACTGAGGGTTGATGGCAGAAATCTGTGGACTGGAAACATTACTGAGGTTTGATTGTAGAACCCTGTGCCCTGCAAACATGACTGCGAACTGATACTTGAAAACCATGGCCTGGGAACTTGACATTGGTTTGATTCTGGAACCCTGTTGCCAGGAACAAGACTGAGGCGTGATTCTGGAATCCTGTGGCCTGGGAACATGACATCTGTTTAGATTGTGGAATACTGGGCCCTGGGAACCTGACTGAGGCTTGGTTCTGGAACCCTGTGGACTGGGAACATGACTGAGGTTTTATTCTGGAATCCTGTGGCCTGGGAACATGACATCAGTGGATTCTGGAACCCTGTGGACTGGGAACATGACTGAGGTTTGATTCTGGAACCCTGTAGCCTGCAAACATAACTGAGGATTGTTTCTGGAACCCTGTGGCCTGGGCACATGACATCAGTGGATTCTGGAACCCTGTGGCCTGGGAACATGAGAACGGTTTATTTCTGGAACCCTGTGACCTGGGAACATGTCTGAGGTTTGATGGTGGAAACCTGTGGCTTGGCAACATGATTGAGGTTTGTTTCTGGAACCCTGTTCCCTGGGAACATGACTGAGGTTTGATTCTGGACACCTTTGTGCTGGGAAAATGACTGTGTTTTGATTGTGGAATCATGGGTCCTGCAAACATGACTGAGGTTTTATTCTGGAACCATGTGTCCTGGGAATATGACTGAGGTTTGATTCTGGAAATCTGTGGCCTGGGAACTTGACTGAGGTTTGATGGCAGAAACCTGTGGACTGGCAACATGACTGAGGTTTTATTCTCGAATCCTGTGGCCTGGGAACATGACATCAGTGGATTCTTGAAACCTGTGGCCTAGGAACATGAGAACGGTTGGGTTCTGGAACCCTGTGGCCTGGGAACATGTCTGAGGTTTGATGGTGGAAACCTGTGGCTTGGCAACATGACTGAGGTTTGTTACTGGAACCCCGTTCCCTGGGAACATGACTGAGGTTTGATTCTGGACACCTTTGTCCTGGGAACATGACTGTGGTTTGATTGTGGAACCATGGGTCCTGCAAACATGACTGAGGTTTGATTCTGGAACCATGTGTCCTGGGAATATGACTGAGGTTTGATTCTGGAAATCTGTGGCCTGGGAACATGACTGAGGTTTGATTCTGGAACCCTGTAGCCTGCGAACATAAGTGAGGATTGTTTCTGGAACCCTGTGGCCTGGGAACATGACATCAGTGGATTCTGGAACCCTGTGGCCTGGGAACATGAGAACGGTTTAATTCTGGAACCCTGTGACCTGGGAACATGTCTGAGGTTTGATGGTGGAAACCTGTGGCTTGGCAACATGACTGACGTTTGTTACTGGAACCCTGTTGCCTGGGAACATGACTGAGGTTTGATTCTGGACACCTTTGTCCTGGGAACATGACTGTGGTTTGATTGTGGAACCATGGGTCCTGCAAACATGACTGAGGTTTTATTCTGGAACCATGTGTCCTGGGAATATGACTGAGGTTTGATTCTGGAAATCTGTGGCCTGGGAACTTGACTGAGGTTTGATGGCAGAAACCTGTGGACTGGCAACATGACTGAGGTTTGATTGTAGAACCCTGTGCCCTGGAACCATGACTGTGGGCTGGTACTGGAAACCCATGGCCTAGGAATTTGACATTGGTTTGATTCTGGAACCCTGTGGCCTGGGAACAGGATTGAGGCGTGATTCTGGAAACCTGTGGCCTGGGAACATGACATCTGTTTAGATTGTGGCATACTGTGCCCTGGGAATCGGACTGAAGGCTTGGTTCTGGAATCCTGTGGACTGGGAACAAGACTGAGGTTTGATTCTGGAACCATGGGGCCTGGGAACATGACATCGGTTTGGATTCTGGTACCCTGTTGCCTGGGAACATGAAATCGGTTTGATTGTGGAAACCTGTGGTCAGCGAATATGACTGAGGTTTGATGGTGGTACCCTCTGGCCTGGCAACATGACTGAGGTTTGATTCTGGATCCCTGTGGCCTGGGAACATGACTGAGGCGTGATTCTGGAATCCTGTGGCCTGGGAACATGACATCTGTTTAGATTGTGGAATACTGTGCCCTGGGAATCTGACTGAGGCTTGGTTCTGGAACCCTGTGGACTGGCAACATGACTGAGGTTTGATTGTAGAACCCTGTGCCCTGGAAACATGACTGTGGCCTGGTACTGGAAACCCATGGCCTAGGAATTTGACAGTGGTTTGATTCTGGAACCCTGTGGCCTGGGAACATGACTGAGGGTTGATTCTGGAAAACTGTGGCCGCGGACTTGACTGAGGGTTGATGGCAGAAATCTGTGGACTGGAAACATTACTGAGGTTTGATTGTAGAACCCTGTGCCCTGGAAACATGACTGCGAACTGATACTTGAAAACCATGGCCTGGGAACTTGACATTGGTTTGATTCTGGAACCCTGTTTCCAGGAACAAGACTGAGGCGTGATTCTGGAATCCTGTGGCCTGGCAACATGACATCTGTTTAGATTGTGGAATACTGGGCCCTGGGAACCTGACTGAGGCTTGGTTCTGGAACCCTGTGGACTGGGAACATGACTGAGGTTTTATTCTGGAATCCTGTGGCCTGGGAACATGACATCAGTGGATTCTGGAACCCTGTGGACTGGGAACATGACTGAGGTTTGATTCTGGAACCCTGTAGCCTGCAAACATAACTGAGGATTGTTTCTGGAACCCTGTGGCCTGGGAACATGACATCAGTGGATTCTGGAACCCTGTGGCCTGGGAACATGAGAACGGTTTATTTCTGGAACCCTGTGACCTGGGAACATGTCTGAGGTTTGATGGTGGAAACCTGTGGCTTGGCAACATGATTGAGGTTTGTTTCTGGAACCCTGTTCCCTGGGAACATGACTGAGGTTTGATTCTGGACACCTTTGTGCTGGGAAAATGACTGTGTTTTGATTGTGGAATCATGGGTCCTGCAAACATGACTGAGGTTTGATTCTGGAACCATGTGTCCTGGGAATATGACTGAGGCTTGATTCTGGAAATCTGTGGCCTGGGAACTTGACTGAGGTTTGATGGCAGAAACCTGTGGACTGGCAACATGACTGAGGCTTGATTGTAGAACCCTGTGCCCTGGAAACATGACTGTGGGCTGGTACTGGAAACCCATGGCCTAGGAATTTCACATTGGTTTGATTCTGGAACCCTGTGACCTGGGAACATGACTGAGGTTTGATTTTGGAAAACTGTGGCCGGGGACTTGACTGAGGTTTGATGGCAGAAATCTGTGGACTGGAAACATTACTGAGGTTTGATTGTAGAACCCTGTGCCCTGGAAACATGACTGCGACCTGATACTTGAAACCCATGGCCTGGGAACTTGACATTGGTTTGATTCTGGAACCCTGTGGCCATGAACAAGACTGAGGCATGATTCTGGAATCCTGTGGCCTGGGAACATGACATCTGTTTAGATTGTGGAATACTGTGCCCTGGGAACCTGACTGAGGCTTGGTTCTGGAACCCTGTGGACTGGGAACATGACTGAGGTTTTATTCTGGAATCCTGTGGCCTGGGAACATGACATCAGTGGATTCTTGAAACCTGTGGCCTAGGAACATGAGAACGGTTGGATTCTGGAACCCTGTGGCCTGGGAACATGTCTGAGGTTTGATGGTGGAAACCTGTGGCTTGGCAACATGACTGAGGTTTGTTACTGGAACCACGTTCCCTGGGAACATGACTGAGGTTTGATTCTGGACACCTTTGTCCTGGGAACATGACTGTGGTTTGATTGTGGAACCATGGGTCCTGCAAACATGACTGAGGTTTGATTCTGGAACCATGTGTCCTGGGAATATGACTGAGGTTTGATTCTGGAAATCTGTGGCCTGGGAACATGACTGAGGTTTGATTCTGGAACCCTGTAGACTGCGAACATAAGTGAGGATTGTTTCTGGTACCCTGTGGCCTGGGAACATGACATCAGTGGATTCTGGAACCCTGTGGCCTGGGAACATGAGAACGGTTTAATTCTGGAACCCTGTGACCTGGGAACATGTCTGAGGTTTGATGGTGGAAACCTGTGGCTTGGCAACATGACTGAGGTTTGTTTCTGGAACCCTTTTCCCTGGGAACATGACTGAGGTTTGATTCTGGACACCTTTGTGCTGGGAACATGACTGTGTTTTGATTGTGGAATCATGAGTCCTGCAAACATGACAGAGGTTTGATTCTGGAACCATGTGTCCTGGGAATATGACTGAGGTTTGATTCTGGAAATCTGTGGCCTGGGAACTTGACTGAGGTTGATGGCAGAAACCTGTGGACTGGCAACATGACTGAGGTTTGATTGTAGAACCCTGTGCCCTGGAAACATGACTGTGGCCTGGTACTGGAAACCCATGGCCTAGGAATTTGACATTGGTTTGATTCTGGAACCCTGTGGCCTGGGAACAGGATTGAGGCTTGATTCTGGAAACCTGTGGCCTGGGAACATGACATCTGTTTAGATTGTGGCATACTGTGCCCTGGGAACCGGACTGAAGCCTTGGTTCTGGAATCCTGGGGACTGGGAACAAGACTGAGGTTTGATTCTGGAACCATGTGGCCTGGGAATATGACTGATGTTAGATCGTGGAATCCTGTGGCCTGGGAACATGACATCGGTTTGGATTCTGGTACCCTGTGGCCTGGGAACATGAAATCGGTTTGATTGTGGAAACCTGTGGTCAGGGAATATGACTGAGGTTTGATGGTGGTACCCTCTGGCCTGGCAACATGACTGAGGTTTGATTCTGGATCCCTGTGGCCTGGGAACATGACTGAGGCGTGATTCTGGAATCCTGTGGCCTGGGAACATGACATCTGTTTAGATTGTGGAATACTGTGCCCTGGGAATCTGACTGAGGCTTGGTTCTGGAACCCTGTGGACTGGCAACATGACTGAGGTTTGATTGTAGAACCCTGTGCCCTGGAAACATGACTGTGGCCTGGTACTGGAAACCCATGGCCTAGGAATTTGACATTGGTTTGATTCTGGAACCCTGTGGCCTGGGAACATGACTGAGGTTTGATTCTGGAAAACTGTGGCCGCGGACTTGACTGAGGGTTGATGGCAGAAATCTGTGGACTGGAAACATTACTGAGGTTTGATTGTAGAACCCTGTGCCCTGGAAACATGACTGCGAACTGATACTTGAAAACCATGGCCTGGGAACTTGACATTGGTTTGATTCTGGAACCCTGTTGCCAGGAACAAGACTGAGGCGTGATTCTGGAATCCTGTGGCCTGGGAACATGACATCTGTTTAGATTGTGGAATACTGTGCCCTGGGAATCTGACTGAGGCTTGGTTCTGGAACCCTGTGGACTGGGAACATGACTGAGGTTTGATTCTGGAACCCTGTAGCCTGCAAACATAACTGAGGATTGTTTCTGGAACCCTGTGGCCTGGGCACATGACATCAGTGGATTCTGGAACCCTGTGGCCTGGGAACATGAGAACGGTTTAATTCTGGAACCCTGTGACCTGGGAACATGTCTGAGGTTTGATGGTGGAAACCTGTGGCTTGGCAACATGACTGACGTTTGTTTCTGGAACCCTTTTCCCTGGGAACATGACTGAGGTTTGATTCTGGACACCTTTGTGCTGGGAACATGACTGTGTTTTGATTGTGGAATCATGGGTCCTGCAAACATGACAGAGGTTTGATTCTGGAACCATGTGTCCTGGGAATATGACTGAGGTTTGATTCTGGAAATCTGTGGCCTGGGAACTTGACTGAGGTTTGATGGCAGAAACCTGTGGACTGGCAACATGACTGAGGTTTGATTGTAGAACCCTTTGCCCTGGAAACATGACTGTGGGCTGGTACTGGAAACCCATGGCCTAGGAATTTGACATTGGTTTGATTCTGGAACCCTGTGGCCTGGGAACAGGATTGAGGCGTGATTCTGGAAACCTGTGGCCTGGGAACATGACATCTGTTTAGATTGTGGCATACTGTGCCCTGGGAATCGGACTGAAGGCTTGGTTCTGGAATCCTGTGGACTGGGAACAAGACTGAGGTTTGATTCTGGAACCATGTGGCCTGGGAACATGACATCGGTTTGATTGTGGAAACCTGTGGTCTGGGAATATAACTGAGGTTTGATGGTGGTACCCTCTGGCCTGGCAACATGAATGAGGTTTGATTCTGGATCCCTGTGGCCTGGGAACATGACTGAGGCGTGATTCTGGAATCCTGTGGCCTGGGAACATGACATCTGTTTAGATTGTGGAATACTGTGCCCTGGGAATCTGACTGAGGCTTGGTTCTGGAACCCTGTGGACTGGGAACATGACTGAGGTTTGATTGTAGAACCCTGTGCCCTGGAAACATGACTGTGGCCTGGTACTGGAAACCCATGGCCTAGGAATTTGACATTGGTTTGATTCTGGAACCCTGTGGCCTGGGAACATGACTGAGGTTTGATTCTGGAAAACTGTGGCCGCGGACTTGACTGAGGGTTGATGGCAGAAATCTGTGGACTGGAAACATTACTGAGGTTTGATTGTAGAACCCTGTGCCCTGCAAACATGACTGCGAACTGATATTTGAAAACCATGGCCTGGGAACTTGACATTGGTTTGATTCTGGAACCCTGTTGCCAGGAACAAGACTGAGGCGTGATTCTGGAATCCTGTGGCCTGGGAACATGACATCTGTTTAGATTGTGGAATACTGGGCCCTGGGAACCTGACTGAGGCTTGGTTCTGGAACCCTGTGGACTGGGAACATGACTGAGGTTTTATTCTGGAATCCTGTGGCCTGGGAACATGACATCAGTGGATTCTGGAACCCTGTGGCCTGGGAACATGAGAACGGTTTGATTCTGGAACCCTGTGCCCTGGGAACATGTCTGAGGTTTGATGGTGGAAACCTGTGGCTTGGCAACATGAATGAGGTTTGTTCCTGGAACCCTCTTCCCTGGGAACATGCCTGAGGTTTGATTCTGGACAACTTTGTCCTGGGAACATGACTGTGGTTTGATTGTGGAACCATGGGTCCTGCAAACATGACTGAGGTTTGATTCTGGAACCATGTGTCCTGGGAATATGACTGAGGTTTGATTCTGGAAATCTGTGGCCTGGGAACTTGACTGAGGTTTGATGGCAGAAACCTGTGGACTGGCAACATGACTGAGGCTTGATTGTAGAACCCTGTGCCCTGGAAACATGACTGTGGGCTGGTACTGGAAACCCATGGCCTAGGAATTTGACATTGGTTTGATTCTGGAACCCTGTGACCTGGGAACATGACTGAGGTTTGATTCTGGAAAACTGTGGCCGGGGACTTGACTGAGGTTTGATGGCAGAAATCTGTGGACTGGAAACATTACTGAGGTTTGATTGTAGAACCCTGTGCCCTGGAAACATGACTGCGACCTGATACTTGAAACCCATGGCCTGGGAACTTGACATTGGTTTGATTCTGGAACCCTGTGGCCATGAACAAGACTGAGGCGTGATTCTGGAATCCTGTGGCCTGGGAACATGACATCTGTTTAGATTGTGGAATACTGTGCCCTGGGAACCTGACTGAGGCTTGGTTCTGGAACCCTGTGGACTGGGAACATGACTGAGGTTTTATTCTGGAATCCTGTGGCCTGGGAACATGACATCAGTGGATTCTTGAAACCTGTGGCCTAGGAACATGAGAACGGTTGGGTTCTGGAACCCTGTGGCCTGGGAACATGTCTGAGGTTTGATGGTGGAAACCTGTGGCTTGGCAACATGACTGAGGTTTGTTACTGGAACCCCGTTCCCTGGGAACATGACTGAGGTTTGATTCTGGACACCTTTGTCCTGGGAACATGACTGTGGTTTGATTGTGGAACCATGGGTCCTGCAAACATGACTGAGGTTTGATTCTGGAACCATGTGTCCTGGGAATATGACTGAGGTTTGATTCTGGAAATCTGTGGCCTGGGAACATGACTGAGGTTTGATTCTGGAACCCTGTAGCCTGCGAACATAAGTGAGGATTGTTTCTGGAACCCTGTGGCCTGGGAACATGACATCAGTGGATTCTGGAACCCTGTGGCCTGCAAACATGACTGTGGGCTGGTACTGGAAACCCATGGACTAGGAATTTGACATTGGTTTGATTCTGGAACCCTGTGGCCTGGGAACAGGATTGAGGCGTGATTCTGGAAACCTGTGGCCTGGGAACATGACATCTGTTTAGATTGTGGCATACTGTGCCCTGGGAACCGGACTGAAGTCTTGGTTCTGGAATCCTGTGGACTGGGAACAAGACTGAGGTTTGATTCTGGAACCATGTGGCCTGGGAATATGACTGATGATAGATCGTGGAATCCTGTGGCCTGGGAACATGACATCGGTTTGGATTCTGGTACCCTGTTGCCTGGGAACATGATATCGGTTTGATTGTGGAAACCTGTGGTCTGGGAATATAACTGAGGTTTGATGGTGGTACCCTCTGGCCTGGCAACATGACTGAGGTTTGATTCTGGAACCCTGTGGCCTGGGAACATGACTGAGGCGTGATTCTGGAATCCTGTGGCCTGGCAACATGACATCTGTTTAGATTGTGGAATACTGTGCCCTGGGAATCTGACTGAGGCTTGGATCTGGAACCCTGTGGACTGGCAACATGACTGAGGTTTGATTGTAGAACCCTGTGCCCTGGAAAAATGACTGTGGCCTGGTACTGGAAACCCATGGCCTAGGAATTTGACAGTGGTTTGATTCTGGAACCCTGTGGCCTGGGAACATGACTGAGGTTTGATTCTGGAAAACTGTGGCCGCGGACTTGACTGAGGGTTGATGGCAGAAATCTGTGGACTGGAAACATTACTGAGGTTTGATTGTAGAACCCTGTGCCCTGCAAACATGACTGCGAACTGATACTTGAAAACCATGGCCTGGGAACTTGACATTGGTTTGATTCTGGAACCCTGTTGCCAGGAACAAGACTGAGGCGTGATTCTGGAATCCTGTGGCCTGGGAACATGACATCTGTTTAGATTGTGGAATACTGGGCCCTGGGAACCTGACTGAGGCTTGGTTCTGGAACCCTGTGGACTGGGAACATGACTGAGGTTTTATTCTGGAATCCTGTGGCCTGGGAACATGACATCAGTGGATTCTGGAACCCTGTGGACTGGGAACATGACTGAGGTTTGATTCTGGAACCCTGTAGCCTGCAAACATAACTGAGGATTGTTTCTGGAACCCTGTGGCCTGGGCACATGACATCAGTGGATTCTGGAACCCTGTGGCCTGGGAACATGAGAACGGTTTATTTCTGGAACCCTGTGACCTGGGAACATGTCTGAGGTTTGATGGTGGAAACCTGTGGCTTGGCAACATGATTGAGGTTTGTTTCTGGAACCCTGTTCCCTGGGAACATGACTGAGGTTTGATTCTGGACACCTTTGTGCTGGGAAAATGACTGTGTTTTGATTGTGGAATCATGGGTCCTGCAAACATGACTGAGGTTTTATTCTGGAACCATGTGTCCTGGGAATATGACTGAGGTTTGATTCTGGAAATCTGTGGCCTGGGAACTTGACTGAGGTTTGATGGCAGAAACCTGTGGACTGGCAACATGACTGAGGTTTTATTCTCGAATCCTGTGGCCTGGGAACATGACATCAGTGGATTCTTGAAACCTGTGGCCTAGGAACATGAGAACGGTTGGGTTCTGGAACCCTGTGGCCTGGGAACATGTCTGAGGTTTGATGGTGGAAACCTGTGGCTTGGCAACATGACTGAGGTTTGTTACTGGAACCCCGTTCCCTGGGAACATGACTGAGGTTTGATTCTGGACACCTTTGTCCTGGGAACATGACTGTGGTTTGATTGTGGAACCATGGGTCCTGCAAACATGACTGAGGTTTGATTCTGGAACCATGTGTCCTGGGAATATGACTGAGGTTTGATTCTGGAAATCTGTGGCCTGGGAACATGACTGAGGTTTGATTCTGGAACCCTGTAGCCTGCGAACATAAGTGAGGATTGTTTCTGGAACCCTGTGGCCTGGGAACATGACATCAGTGGATTCTGGAACCCTGTGGCCTGGGAACATGAGAACGGTTTAATTCTGGAACCCTGTGACCTGGGAACATGTCTGAGGTTTGATGGTGGAAACCTGTGGCTTGGCAACATGACTGACGTTTGTTACTGGAACCCTGTTGCCTGGGAACATGACTGAGGTTTGATTCTGGACACCTTTGTCCTGGGAACATGACTGTGGTTTGATTGTGGAACCATGGGTCCTGCAAACATGACTGAGGTTTTATTCTGGAACCATGTGTCCTGGGAATATGACTGAGGTTTGATTCTGGAAATCTGTGGCCTGGGAACTTGACTGAGGTTTGATGGCAGAAACCTGTGGACTGGCAACATGACTGAGGTTTGATTGTAGAACCCTGTGCCCTGGAACCATGACTGTGGGCTGGTACTGGAAACCCATGGCCTAGGAATTTGACATTGGTTTGATTCTGGAACCCTGTGGCCTGGGAACAGGATTGAGGCGTGATTCTGGAAACCTGTGGCCTGGGAACATGACATCTGTTTAGATTGTGGCATACTGTGCCCTGGGAATCGGACTGAAGGCTTGGTTCTGGAATCCTGTGGACTGGGAACAAGACTGAGGTTTGATTCTGGAACCATGGGGCCTGGGAACATGACATCGGTTTGGATTCTGGTACCCTGTTGCCTGGGAACATGAAATCGGTTTGATTGTGGAAACCTGTGGTCTGGGAATATAACTGAGGTTTGATGGTGGTACCCTCTGGCCTGGCAACATGACTGAGGTTTGATTCTGGATCCCTGTGGCCTGGGAACATGACTGAGGCGTGATTCTGGAATCCTGTGGCCTGGGAACATGACATCTGTTTAGATTGTGGAATACTGTGCCCTGGGAATCTGACTGAGGCTTGGTTCTGGAACCCTGTGGACTGGGAACATGACTGAGGTTTGATTGTAGAACCCTGTGCCCTGGAAACATGACTGTGGCCTGGTACTGGAAACCCATGGCCTAGGAATTTGACATTGGTTTGATTCTGGAACCCTGTGACCTGGGAAGATGACTGAGGTTTGATTCTGGAACACTGTGGCCGCGGACTTGACTGAGGGTTGATGGCAGAAATCTGTGGACTGGAAACATTACTGAGGTTTGATTGTAGAACCCTGTGCCCTGGAAACATGACTGCGACCTGATACTTGAAACCCATGGCCTGGGAACTTGACATTGGTTTGATTCTGGAACCCTGTGGCCAGGAACAAGACTGAGGCGTGATTCTGGAATCCTGTGGCCTGGGAACATGACATCTGTTTAGATTGTGGAATACTGTGCCCTGGGAACCTGACTGAGGCTTGGTTCTGGAACCCTGTGGACTGGGAACATGACTGAGGTTTTATTCTGGAATCCTGTGGCCTGGGAACATGACATCAGTGGATTCTTGAAACCTGTGGCCTAGGAACATGAGAACGGTTGGATTCTGGAACCCTGTGGCCTGGGAACATGTCTGAGGTTTGATGGTGGAAACCTGTGGCTTGGCAACATGACTGAGGTTTGTTACTGGAACCCCGTTCCCTGGGAACATGACTGAGGTTTGATTCTGGACACCTTTGTCCTGGGAACATGACTGTGGTTTGATTGTGGAACCATGGGTCCTGCAAACATGACTGAGGTTTGATTCTGGAACCATGTGTCCTGGGAATATGACTGAGGTTTGATTCTGGAAATCTGTGACCTGGGAACATGACTGAGGTTTGATTCTGGAACCCTGTAGCCTGCGAACATAACTGAGGATTGTTTCTGGAACCCTGTGGCCTGGGAACATGACATCAGTGGATTCTGGAACCCTGTGGCCTGGGAACATGAGAACGGTTTAATTCTGGAACCCTGTGACCTGGGAACATGTCTGAGGTTTGATGGTGGAAACCTGTGGCTTGGCAACATGACTGACGTTTGTTTCTGGAACCCTTTTCCCTGGGAACATGACTGAGGTTTTTTTCTGGAACCCTTTTCCCTGGGAACATGACTGAGGTTTGATTCTGGACAACTTTGTGCTGGGAACATGACTGTGTTTTGATTGTGGAATCATGGGTCCTGCAAATATGACAGAGGTTTGATTCTGGAACCATGTGTCCTGGGAATATGACTGAGGTTTGATTCTGGAAATCTGTGGCCTGGGAACTTGACTGAGGTTTGATGGCAGAAACCTGTGGACTGGCAACATGACTGAGGTTTGATTGTAGAACCCTGTGCCCTGGAAACATGACTGTGGGCTGGTACTGGAAACCCATGGCCTAGGAATTTGACATTGGTTTGATTCTGGAACCCTGTGGCCTGGGAACAGGATTGAGGTGTGATTCTGGAAACCTGTGGCCTGGGAACATGACATCTGTTTAGATTGTGGCATACTGTGCCCTGGGAACCGGACTGAAGCCTTGGTTCTGGAATCCTGGGGACTGGGAACAAGACTGAGGTTTGATTCTGGAACCATGTGGCCTGGGAATATGACTGATGTTAGATCGTGGAATCCTGTGGCCTGGGAACATGACATCGGTTTGGATTCTGGTACCCTGTTGCCTGGGAACATGAAATCGGTTTGATTGTGGAAACCTGTGGTCAGGGAATATGACTGAGGTTTGATGGTGGTACCCTCTGGCCTGGCAACATGACTGAGGTTTGATTCTGGATCCCTGTGGCCTGGGAACATGACTGAGGCATGATTCTGGAATCCTGTGGCCTGGCAACATGACATCTGTTTAGATTGTGGAATACTGTGCCCTGGGAATCTGACTGAGGCTTGGTTCTGGAACCCTGTGGACTGGCAACATGACTGAGGTTTGATTGTAGAACCCTGTGCCCTGGAAACATGACTGTGGCCTGGTACTGGAAACCCATGGCCTAGGAATTTGACAGTGGTTTGATTCTGGAACCCTGTGGCCTGGGAACATGACTGAGGTTTGATTCTGGAAAACTGTGGCCGCGGACTTGACTGAGGGTTGATGGCAGAAATCTGTGGACTGGAAACATTACTGAGGTTTGATTGTAGAACCCTGTGCCCTGGAAACATGACTGCGAACTGATACTTGAAAACCATGGCCTGGGAACTTGACATTGGTTTGATTCTGGAACCCTGTTGCCAGGAACAAGACTGAGGCGTGATTCTGGAATCCTGTGGCCTGGGAACATGACATCCGTTTAGATTGTGGAATACTGGGCCCTGCGAACCTGAGTGAGGCTTGGTTCTGGAACCCTGTGTCCTGGGAATATGACTGAGGTTTGATTCTGGAATCCTGTGGCCTGGGAACATGACATCAGTGGATTCTGGAACCCTGTGGACTGGGAACATGACTGAGGTTTGATTCTGGAACCCTGTAGCCTGCAAACATAACTGAGGATTGTTTCTGGAACCCTGTGGCCTGGGAACATGACATCAGTGGATTCTGGAACCCTGTGGCCTAGGAACATGAGAACGGTTGGATTCTGGAACCCTGTGGCCTGGGAACATGTCTGAGGTTTGATGGTGGAAACCTGTGGCTTGGCAACATGACTGAGGTTTGTTACTGGAACCCCGTTCCCTGGGAACATGACTGAGGTTTGATTCTGGACACCTTTGTCCTGGGAACATGACTGTGGTTTGATTGTGGAACCATGGGTCCTGCAAACATGACTGAGGTTTGATTCTGGAACCATGTGTCCTGGGAATATGACTGAGGTTTGATTCTGGAAATCTGTGGCCTGGGAACATGACTGAGGTTTGATTCTGGAACCCTGTAGCCTGCGAACATAAGTGAGGATTGTTTCTGGTACCCTGTGGCCTGGGAACATGACATCAGTGGATTCTGGAACCCTGTGGCCTGGGAACATGAGAACGGTTTAATTCTGGAACCCTGTGACCTGGGAACATGTCTGAGGTTTGATGGTGGAAACCTGTGGCTTGGCAACATGACTGAGGTTTGTTTCTGGAACCCTTTTCCCTGGGAACATGACTGAGGTTTGATTCTGGACACCTTTGTGCTGGGAACATGACTGTGTTTTGATTGTGGAATCATGAGTCCTGCAAACATGACAGAGGTTTGATTCTGGAACCATGTGTCCTGGGAATATGACTGAGGTTTGATTCTGGAAATCTGTGGCCTGGGAACTTGACTGAGGTTGATGGCAGAAACCTGTGGACTGGCAACATGACTGAGGTTTGATTGTAGAACCCTGTGCCCTGGAAACATGACTGTGGGCTGGTACTGGAAACCCATGGCCTAGGAATTTGACATTGGTTTGATTCTGGAACCCTGTGGCCTGGGAACAGGATTGAGGCTTGATTCTGGAAACCTGTGGCCTGGGAACATGACATCTGTTTAGATTGTGGCATACTGTGCCCTGGGAACCGGACTGAAGCCTTGGTTCTGGAATCCTGGGGACTGGGAACAAGACTGAGGTTTGATTCTGGAACCATGTGGCCTGGGAATATGACTGATGTTAGATCGTGGAATCCTGTGGCCTGGGAACATGACATCGGTTTGGATTCTGGTACCCTGTTGCCTGGGAACATGAAATCGGTTTGATTGTGGAAACCTGTGGTCAGGGAATATGACTGAGGTTTGATGGTGGTACCCTCTGGCCTGGCAACATGACTGAGGTTTGATTCTGGATCCCTGTGGCCTGGGAACATGACTGAGGCGTGATTCTGGAACCCTGTAGCCTGCGAACATAAGTGAGGATTGTTTCTGGAACCCTGTGGCCTGGGAACATGACATCAGTGGATTCTGGAACCCTGTGGCCTGGGAACATGAGAACGGTTTAATTCTGGAACCCTGTGACCTGGGAACATGTCTGAGGTTTGATGGTGGAAACCTGTGGCTTGGCAACATGACTGACGTTTGTTACTGGAACCCTGTTGCCTGGGAACATGACTGAGGTTTGATTCTGGACACCTTTGTCCTGGGAACATGACTGTGGTTTGATTGTGGAACCATGGGTCCTGCAAACATGACTGAGGTTTTATTCTGGAACCATGTGTCCTGGGAATATGACTGAGGTTTGATTCTGGAAATCTGTGGCCTGGGAACTTGACTGAGGTTTGATGGCAGAAACCTGTGGACTGGCAACATGACTGAGGTTTGATTGTAGAACCCTGTGCCCTGGAACCATGACTGTGGGCTGGTACTGGAAACCCATGGCCTAGGAATTTGACATTGGTTTGATTCTGGAACCCTGTGGCCTGGGAACAGGATTGAGGCGTGATTCTGGAAACCTGTGGCCTGGGAACATGACATCTGTTTAGATTGTGGCATACTGTGCCCTGGGAATCGGACTGAAGGCTTGGTTCTGGAATCCTGTGGACTGGGAACAAGACTGAGGTTTGATTCTGGAACCATGGGGCCTGGGAACATGACATCGGTTTGGATTCTGGTACCCTGTTGCCTGGGAACATGAAATCGGTTTGATTGTGGAAACCTGTGGTCTGGGAATATAACTGAGGTTTGATGGTGGTACCCTCTGGCCTGGCAACATGACTGAGGTTTGATTCTGGATCCCTGTGGCCTGGGAACATGACTGAGGCGTGATTCTGGAATCCTGTGGCCTGGGAACATGACATCTGTTTAGATTGTGGAATACTGTGCCCTGGGAATCTGACTGAGGCTTGGTTCTGGAACCCTGTGGACTGGGAACATGACTGAGGTTTGATTGTAGAACCCTGTGCCCTGGAAACATGACTGTGGCCTGGTACTGGAAACCCATGGCCTAGGAATTTGACATTGGTTTGATTCTGGAACCCTGTGACCTGGGAAGATGACTGAGGTTTGATTCTGGAACACTGTGGCCGCGGACTTGACTGAGGGTTGATGGCAGAAATCTGTGGACTGGAAACATTACTGAGGTTTGATTGTAGAACCCTGTGCCCTGGAAACATGACTGCGACCTGATACTTGAAACCCATGGCCTGGGAACTTGACATTGGTTTGATTCTGGAACCCTGTAGCCAGGAACAAGACTGAGGCGTGATTCTGGAATCCTGTGGCCTGGGAACATGACATCTGTTTAGATTGTGGAATACTGTGCCCTGGGAACCTGACTGAGGCTTGGTTCTGGAACCCTGTGGACTGGGAACATGACTGAGGTTTTATTCTGGAATCCTGTGGCCTGGGAACATGACATCAGTGGATTCTTGAAACCTGTGGCCTAGGAACATGAGAACGGTTGGATTCTGGAACCCTGTGGCCTGGGAACATGTCTGAGGTTTGATGGTGGAAACCTGTGGCTTGGCAACATGACTGAGGTTTGTTACTGGAACCCCGTTCCCTGGGAACATGACTGAGGTTTGATTCTGGACACCTTTGTCCTGGGAACATGACTGTGGTTTGATTGTGGAACCATGGGTCCTGCAAACATGACTGAGGTTTGATTCTGGAACCATGTGTCCTGGGAATATGACTGAGGTTTGATTCTGGAAATCTGTGACCTGGGAACATGACTGAGGTTTGATTCTGGAACCCTGTAGCCTGCGAACATAACTGAGGATTGTTTCTGGAACCCTGTGGCCTGGGAACATGACATCAGTGGATTCTGGAACCCTGTGGCCTGGGAACATGAGAACGGTTTAATTCTGGAACCCTGTGACCTGGGAACATGTCTGAGGTTTGATGGTGGAAACCTGTGGCTTGGCAACATGACTGACGTTTGTTTCTGGAACCCTTTTCCCTGGGAACATGACTGAGGTTTTTTTCTGGAACCCTTTTCCCTGGGAACATGACTGAGGTTTGATTCTGGACAACTTTGTGCTGGGAACATGACTGTGTTTTGATTGTGGAATCATGGGTCCTGCAAATATGACAGAGGTTTGATTCTGGAACCATGTGTCCTGGGAATATGACTGAGGTTTGATTCTGGAAATCTGTGGCCTGGGAACTTGACTGAGGTTTGATGGCAGAAACCTGTGGACTGGCAACATGACTGAGGTTTGATTGTAGAACCCTGTGCCCTGGAAACATGACTGTGGGCTGGTACTGGAAACCCATGGCCTAGGAATTTGACATTGGTTTGATTCTGGAACCCTGTGGCCTGGGAACAGGATTGAGGCGTGATTCTGGAAACCTGTGGCCTGGGAACATGACATCTGTTTAGATTGTGGCATACTGTGCCCTGGGAACCGGACTGAAGCCTTGGTTCTGGAATCCTGGGGACTGGGAACAAGACTGAGGTTTGATTCTGGAACCATGTGGCCTGGGAATATGACTGATGTTAGATCGTGGAATCCTGTGGCCTGGGAACATGACATCGGTTTGGATTCTGGTACCCTGTTGCCTGGGAACATGAAATCGGTTTGATTGTGGAAACCTGTGGTCAGGGAATATGACTGAGGTTTGATGGTGGTACCCTCTGGCCTGGCAACATGACTGAGGTTTGATTCTGGATCCCTGTGGCCTGGGAACATGACTGAGGCGTGATTCTGGAATCCTGTGGCCTGGGAACATGACATCTGTTTAGATTGTGGAATACTGTGCCCTGGGAATCTGACTGAGGCTTGGTTCTGGAACCCTGTGGACTGGCAACATGACTGAGGTTTGATTGTAGAACCCTGTGCCCTGGAAACATGACTGTGGCCTGGTACTGGAAACCCATGGCCTAGGAATTTGACAGTGGTTTGATTCTGGAACCCTGTGGCCTGGGAACATGACTGAGGTTTGATTCTGGAAAACTGTGGCCGCGGACTTGACTGAGGGTTGATGGCAGAAATCTGTGGACTGGAAACATTACTGAGGTTTGATTGTAGAACCCTGTGCCCTGGAAACATGACTGCGAACTGATACTTGAAAACCATGGCCTGGGAACTTGACATTGGTTTGATTCTGGAACCCTGTTGCCAGGAACAAGACTGAGGCGTGATTCTGGAATCCTGTGGCCTGGGAACATGACATCCGTTTAGATTGTGGAATACTGGGCCCTGCGAACCTGAGTGAGGCTTGGTTCTGGAACCCTGTGGACTGGGAACATGACTGAGGTTTTATTCTGGAATCCTGTGGCCTGGGAACATGACATCAGTGGATTCTGGAACCCTGTGGACTGGGAACATGACTGAGGTTTGATTTTGGAACCCTGTAGCCTGCAAACATAACTGAGGATTGTTTCTGGAACCCTGTGGCCTGGGAACATGACATCAGTGGATTCTGGAACCCTGTGGCCTAGGAACATGAGAACGGTTGGATTCTGGAACCCTGTGGCCTGGGAACATGTCTGAGGTTTGATGGTGGAAACCTGTGGCTTGGCAACATGACTGAGGTTTGTTACTGGAACCCCGTTCCCTGGGAACATGACTGAGGTTTGATTCTGGACACCTTTGTCCTGGGAACATGACTGTGGTTTGATTGTGGAACCATGGGTCCTGCAAACATGACTGAGGTTTGATTCTGGAACCATGTGTCCTGGGAATATGACTGAGGTTTGATTCTGGAAATCTGTGGCCTGGGAACATGACTGAGGTTTGATTCTGGAACCCTGTAGCCTGCGAACATAAGTGAGGATTGTTTCTGGTACCCTGTGGCCTGGGAACATGACATCAGTGGATTCTGGAACCCTGTGGCCTGGGAACATGAGAACGGTTTAATTCTGGAACCCTGTGACCTGGGAACATGTCTGAGGTTTGATGGTGGAAACCTGTGGCTTGGCAACATGACTGAGGTTTGTTTCTGGAACCCTTTTCCCTGGGAACATGACTGAGGTTTGATTCTGGACACCTTTGTGCTGGGAACATGACTGTGTTTTGATTGTGGAATCATGAGTCCTGCAAACATGACAGAGGTTTGATTCTGGAACCATGTGTCCTGGGAATATGACTGAGGTTTGATTCTGGAAATCTGTGGCCTGGGAACTTGACTGAGGTTGATGGCAGAAACCTGTGGACTGGCAACATGACTGAGGTTTGATTGTAGAACCCTGTGCCCTGGAAACATGACTGTGGGCTGGTACTGGAAACCCATGGCCTAGGAATTTGACATTGGTTTGATTCTGGAACCCTGTGGCCTGGGAACAGGATTGAGGCTTGATTCTGGAAACCTGTGGCCTGGGAACATGACATCTGTTTAGATTGTGGCATACTGTGCCCTGGGAACCGGACTGAAGCCTTGGTTCTGGAATCCTGGGGACTGGGAACAAGACTGAGGTTTGATTCTGGAACCATGTGGCCTGGGAATATGACTGATGTTAGATCGTGGAATCCTGTGGCCTGGGAACATGACATCGGTTTGGATTCTGGTACCCTGTTGCCTGGGAACATGAAATCGGTTTGATTGTGGAAACCTGTGGTCAGGGAATATGACTGAGGTTTGATGGTGGTACCCTCTGGCCTGGCAACATGACTGAGGTTTGATTCTGGATCCCTGTGGCCTGGGAACATGACTGAGGCGTGATTCTGGAATCCTGTGGCCTGGGAACATGACATCTGTTTAGATTGTGGAATACTGTGCCCTGGGAATCTGACTGAGGCTTGGTTCTGGAACCCTGTGGACTGGCAACATGACTGAGGTTTGATTGTAGAACCCTGTGCCCTGGAAACATGACTGTGGCCTGGTACTGGAAACCCATGGCCTAGGAATTTGACATTGGTTTGATTCTGGAACCCTGTGGCCTGGGAACATGACTGAGGTTTGATTCTGGAAAACTGTGGCCGCGGACTTGACTGAGGGTTGATGGCAGAAATCTGTGGACTGGAAACATTACTGAGGTTTGATTGTAGAACCCTGTGCCCTGGAAACATGACTGCGAACTGATACTTGAAAACCATGGCCTGGGAACTTGACATTGGTTTGATTCTGGAACCCTGTTGCCAGGAACAAGACTGAGGCGTGATTCTGGAATCCTGTGGCCTGGGAACATGACATCTGTTTAGATTGTGGAATACTGTGCCCTGGGAATCTGACTGAGGCTTGGTTCTGGAACCCTGTGGACTGGGAACATGACTGAGGTTTGATTCTGGAACCCTGTAGCCTGCAAACATAACTGAGGATTGTTTCTGGAACCCTGTGGCCTGGGCACATGACATCAGTGGATTCTGGAACCCTGTGGCCTGGGAACATGAGAACGGTTTATTTCTGGAACCCTGTGACCTGGGAACATGTCTGAGGTTTGATGGTGGAAACCTGTGGCTTGGCAACATGATTGAGGTTTGTTTCTGGAACCCTGTTCCCTGGGAACATGACTGAGGTTTGATTCTGGACACCTTTGTGCTGGGAAAATGACTGTGTTTTGATTGTGGAATCATGGGTCCTGCAAACATGACTGAGGTTTGATTCTGGAACCATGTGTCCTGGGAATATGACTGAGGTTTGATTCTGGAAATCTGTGGCCTGGGAACTTGACTGAGGTTTGATGGCAGAAACCTGTGGACTGGCAACATGACTGAGGCTTGATTGTAGAACCCTGTGCCCTGGAAACATGACTGTGGGCTGGTACTGGAAACCCATGGCCTAGGAATTTGACATTGGTTTGATTCTGGAACCCTGTGACCTGGGAACATGACTGAGGTTTGATTCTGGAAAACTGTGGCCGGGGACTTGACTGAGGTTTGATGGCAGAAATCTGTGGACTGGAAACATTACTGAGGTTTGATTGTAGAACCCTGTGCCCTGGAAACATGACTGCGACCTGATACTTGAAACCCATGGCCTGGGAACTTGACATTGGTTTGATTCTGGAACCCTGTGGCCATGAACAAGACTGAGGCGTGATTCTGGAATCCTGTGGCCTGGGAACATGACATCTGTTTAGATTGTGGAATACTGTGCCCTGGGAACCTGACTGAGGCTTGGTTCTGGAACCCTGTGGACTGGGAACATGACTGAGGTTTTATTCTGGAATCCTGTGGCCTGGGAACATGACATCAGTGGATTCTGGAACCCTGTGGCCTGGGAACATGAGAACGGTTTAATTCTGGAACCCTGTGACCTGGGAACATGTCTGAGGTTTGATGGTGGAAACCTGTGGCTTGGCAACATGACTGACGTTTGTTTCTGGAACCCTTTTCCCTGGGAACATGACTGAGGTTTGATTCTGGACACCTTTGTGCTGGGAACATGACTGTGTTTTGATTGTGGAATCATGGGTCCTGCAAACATGACAGAGGTTTGATTCTGGAACCATGTGTCCTGGGAATATGACTGAGGTTTGATTCTGGAAATCTGTGGCCTGGGAACTTGACTGAGGTTTGATGGCAGAAACCTGTGGACTGGCAACATGACTGAGGTTTGATTGTAGAACCCTTTGCCCTGGAAACATGACTGTGGGCTGGTACTGGAAACCCATGGCCTAGGAATTTGACATTGGTTTGATTCTGGAACCCTGTGGCCTGGGAACAGGATTGAGGCGTGATTCTGGAAACCTGTGGCCTGGGAACATGACATCTGTTTAGATTGTGGCATACTGTGCCCTGGGAACCGGACTGAAGGCTTGGTTCTGGAATCCTGTGGACTGGGAACAAGACTGAGGTTTGATTCTGGAATCATGTGGCCTGGGAACATGACATCGGTTTGATTGTGGAAACCTGTGGTCTGGGAATATAACTGAGGTTTGATGGTGGTACCCTCTGGCCTGGCAACATGAATGAGGTTTGATTCTGGATCCCTGTGGCCTGGGAACATGACTGAGGCGTGATTCTGGAATCCTGTGGCCTGGGAACATGACATCTGTTTAGATTGTGGAATACTGTGCCCTGGGAATCTGACTGAGGCTTGGTTCTGGAACCCTGTGGACTGGGAACATGACTGAGGTTTGATTGTAGAACCCTGTGCCCTGGAAACATGACTGTGGCCTGGTACTGGAAACCCATGGCCTAGGAATTTGACATTGGTTTGATTCTGGAACCCTGTGGCCTGGGAACATGACTGAGGTTTGATTCTGGAAAACTGTGGCCGCGGACTTGACTGAGGGTTGATGGCAGAAATCTGTGGACTGGAAACATTACTGAGGTTTGATTGTAGAACCCTGTGCCCTGCAAACATGACTGCGAACTGATATTTGAAAACCATGGCCTGGGAACTTGACATTGGTTTGATTCTGGAACCCTGTTGCCAGGAACAAGACTGAGGCGTGATTCTGGAATCCTGTGGCCTGGGAACATGACATCTGTTTAGATTGTGGAATACTGGGCCCTGGGAACCTGACTGAGGCTTGGTTCTGGAACCCTGTGGACTGGGAACATGACTGAGGTTTTATTCTGGAATCCTGTGGCCTGGGAACATGACATCAGTGGATTCTGGAACCCTGTGGCCTGGGAACATGAGAACGGTTTGATTCTGGAACCCTGTGCCCTGGGAACATGTCTGAGGTTTGATGGTGGAAACCTGTGGCTTGGCAACATGAATGAGGTTTGTTCCTGGAACCCTCTTCCCTGGGAACATGCCTGAGGTTTGATTCTGGACAACTTTGTCCTGGGAACATGACTGTGGTTTGATTGTGGAACCATGGGTCCTGCAAACATGACTGAGGTTTGATTCTGGAACCATGTGTCCTGGGAATATGACTGAGGTTTGATTCTGGAAATCTGTGGCCTGGGAACTTGACTGAGGTTTGATGGCAGAAACCTGTGGACTGGCAACATGACTGAGGCTTGATTGTAGAACCCTGTGCCCTGGAAACATGACTGTGGGCTGGTACTGGAAACCCATGGCCTAGGAATTTGACATTGGTTTGATTCTGGAACCCTGTGACCTGGGAACATGACTGAGGTTTGATTCTGGAAAACTGTGGCCGGGGACTTGACTGAGGTTTGATGGCAGAAATCTGTGGACTGGAAACATTACTGAGGTTTGATTGTAGAACCCTGTGCCCTGGAAACATGACTGCGACCTGATACTTGAAACCCATGGCCTGGGAACTTGACATTGGTTTGATTCTGGAACCCTGTGGCCATGAACAAGACTGAGGCGTGATTCTGGAATCCTGTGGCCTGGGAACATGACATCTGTTTAGATTGTGGAATACTGTGCCCTGGGAACCTGACTGAGGCTTGGTTCTGGAACCCTGTGGACTGGGAACATGACTGAGGTTTTATTCTGGAATCCTGTGGCCTGGGAACATGACATCAGTGGATTCTTGAAACCTGTGGCCTAGGAACATGAGAACGGTTGGGTTCTGGAACCCTGTGGCCTGGGAACATGTCTGAGGTTTGATGGTGGAAACCTGTGGCTTGGCAACATGACTGAGGTTTGTTACTGGAACCCCGTTCCCTGGGAACATGACTGAGGTTTGATTCTGGACACCTTTGTCCTGGGAACATGACTGTGGTTTGATTGTGGAACCATGGGTCCTGCAAACATGACTGAGGTTTGATTCTGGAACCATGTGTCCTGGGAATATGACTGAGGTTTGATTCTGGAAATCTGTGGCCTGGGAACATGACTGAGGTTTGATTCTGGAACCCTGTAGCCTGCGAACATAAGTGAGGATTGTTTCTGGAACCCTGTGGCCTGGGAACATGACATCAGTGGATTGTGGAACCCTGTGGCCTGGAAACATGACTGTGGGCTGGTACTGGAAACCCATGGACTAGGAATTTGACATTGGTTTGATTCTGGAACCCTGTGGCCTGGGAACAGGATTGAGGCGTGATTCTGGAAACCTGTGGCCTGGGAACATGACATCTGTTTAGATTGTGGCATACTGTGCCCTGGGAACCGGACTGAAGTCTTGGTTCTGGAATCCTGTGGACTGGGAACAAGACTGAGGTTTGATTCTGGAACCATGTGGCCTGGGAATATGACTGATGATAGATCGTGGAATCCTGTGGCCTGGGAACATGACATCGGTTTGGATTCTGGTACCCTGTTGCCTGGGAACATGATATCGGTTTGATTGTGGAAACCTGTGGTCTGGGAATATAACTGAGGTTTGATGGTGGTACCCTCTGGCCTGGCAACATGACTGAGGTTTGATTCTGGATCCCTGTGGCCTGGGAACATGACTGAGGCGTGATTCTGGAATCCTGTGGCCTGGCAACATGACATCTGTTTAGATTGTGGAATACTGTGCCCTGGGAATCTGACTGAGGCTTGGATCTGGAACCCTGTGGACTGGCAACATGACTGAGGTTTGATTGTAGAACCCTGTGCCCTGGAAACATGACTGTGGCCTGGTACTGGAAACCCATGGCCTAGGAATTTGACAGTGGTTTGATTCTGGAACCCTGTGGCCTGGGAACATGACTGAGGTTTGATTCTGGAAAACTGTGGCCGCGGACTTGACTGAGGGTTGATGGCAGAAATCTGTGGACTGGAAACATTACTGAGGTTTGATTGTAGAACCCTGTGCCCTGCAAACATGACTGCGAACTGATACTTGAAAACCATGGCCTGGGAACTTGACATTGGTTTGATTCTGGAACCCTGTTGCCAGGAACAAGACTGAGGCGTGATTCTGGAATCCTGTGGCCTGGGAACATGACATCTGTTTAGATTGTGGAATACTGGGCCCTGGGAACCTGACTGAGGCTTGGTTCTGGAACCCTGTGGACTGGGAACATGACTGAGGTTTTATTCTGGAATCCTGTGGCCTGGGAACATGACATTAGTGGATTCTGGAACCCTGTGGACTGGGAACATGACTGAGGTTTGATTCTGGAACCCTGTAGCCTGCAAACATAACTGAGGATTGTTTCTGGAACCCTGTGGCCTGGGAACATGACATCAGTGGATTCTGGAACCCTGTGGCCTGGGAACATGAGAACGGTTTATTTCTGGAACCCTGTGACCTGGGAACATGTCTGAGGTTTGATGGTGGAAACCTGTGGCTTGGCAACATGATTGAGGTTTGTTTCTGGAACCCTGTTCCCTTGGAACATGACTGAGGTTTGATTCTGGACACCTTTGTGCTGGGAAAATGACTGTGTTTTGATTGTGGAATCATGGGTCCTGCAAACATGACTGAGGTTTGATTCTGGAACCATGTGTCCTGGGAATATGACTGAGGTTTGATTCTGGAAATCTGTGGCCTGGGAACTTGACTGAGGTTTGATGGCAGAAACCTGTGGACTGGCAACATGACTGAGGTTTTATTCTGGAATCCTGTGGCCTGGGAACATGACATCAGTGGATTCTTGAAACCTGTGGCCTAGGAACATGAGAACGGTTGGGTTCTGGAACCCTGTGGCCTGGGAACATGTCTGAGGTTTGATGGTGGAAACCTGTGGCTTGGCAACATGACTGAGGTTTGTTACTGGAACCCCGTTCCCTGGGAACATGACTGAGGTTTGATTCTGGACACCTTTGTCCTGGGAACATGACTGTGGTTTGATTGTGGAACCATGGGTCCTGCAAACATGACTGAGGTTTGATTCTGGAACCATGTGTCCTGGGAATATGACTGAGGTTTGATTCTGGAAATCTGTGGCCTGGGAACATGACTGAGGTTTGATTCTGGAACCCTGTAGCCTGCGAACATAAGTGAGGATTGTTTCTGGAACCCTGTGGCCTGGGAACATGACATCAGTGGATTCTGGAACCCTGTGGCCTGGGAACATGAGAACGGTTTAATTCTGGAACCCTGTGACCTGGGAACATGTCTGAGGTTTGATGGTGGAAACCTGTGGCTTGGCAACATGACTGACGTTTGTTACTGGAACCCTGTTGCCTGGGAACATGACTGAGGTTTGATTCTGGACACCTTTGTCCTGGGAACATGACTGTGGTTTGATTGTGGAACCATGGGTCCTGCAAACATGACTGAGGTTTTATTCTGGAACCATGTGTCCTGGGAATATGACTGAGGTTTGATTCTGGAAATCTGTGGCCTGGGAACTTGACTGAGGTTTGATGGCAGAAACCTGTGGACTGGCAACATGACTGAGGTTTGATTGTAGAACCCTGTGCCCTGGAACCATGACTGTGGGCTGGTACTGGAAACCCATGGCCTAGGAATTTGACATTGGTTTGATTCTGGAACCCTGTGGCCTGGGAACAGGATTGAGGCGTGATTCTGGAAACCTGTGGCCTGGGAACATGACATCTGTTTAGATTGTGGCATACTGTGCCCTGGGAATCGGACTGAAGGCTTGGTTCTGGAATCCTGTGGACTGGGAACAAGACTGAGGTTTGATTCTGGAACCATGTGGCCTGGGAACATGACATCGGTTTGGATTCTGGTACCCTGTTGCCTGGGAACATGAAATCGGTTTGATTGTGGAAACCTGTGGTCAGGGAATATGACTGAGGTTTGATGGTGGTACCCTCTGGCCTGGCAACATGACTGAGGTTTGATTCTGGATCCCTGTGGCCTGGGAACATGACTGAGGCGTGATTCTGGAATCCTGTGGCCTGGGAACATGACATCTGTTTAGATTGTGGAATACTGTGCCCTGGGAATCTGACTGAGGCTTGGTTCTGGAACCCTGTGGACTGGCAACATGACTGAGGTTTGATTGTAGAACCCTGTGCCCTGGAAACATGACTGTGGCCTGGTACTGGAAACCCATGGCCTAGGAATTTGACAGTGGTTTGATTCTGGAACCCTGTGGCCTGGGAACATGACTGAGGTTTGATTCTGGAAAACTGTGGCCGCGGACTTGACTGAGGGTTGATGGCAGAAATCTGTGGACTGGAAACATTACTGAGGTTTGATTGTAGAACCCTGTGCCCTGGAAACATGACTGCGAACTGATACTTGAAAACCATGGCCTGGGAACTTGACATTGGTTTGATTCTGGAACCCTGTTGCCAGGAACAAGACTGAGGCGTGATTCTGGAATCCTGTGGCCTGGGAACATGACATCCGTTTAGATTGTGGAATACTGGGCCCTGCGAACCTGAGTGAGGCTTGGTTCTGGAACCCTGTGGACTGGGAACATGACTGAGGTTTTATTCTGGAATCCTGTGGCCTGGGAACATGACATCAGTGGATTCTGGAACCCTGTGGACTGGGAACATGACTGAGGTTTGATTCTGGAACCCTGTAGCCTGCAAACATAACTGAGGATTGTTTCTGGAACCCTGTGGCCTGGGAACATGACATCAGTGGATTCTGGAACCCTGTGGCCTAGGAACATGAGAACGGTTGGATTCTGGAACCCTGTGGCCTGGGAACATGTCTGAGGTTTGATGGTGGAAACCTGTGGCTTGGCAACATGACTGAGGTTTGTTACTGGAACCCCGTTCCCTGGGAACATGACTGAGGTTTGATTCTGGACACCTTTGTCCTGGGAACATGACTGTGGTTTGATTGTGGAACCATGGGTCCTGCAAACATGACTGACGTTTGATTCTGGAACCATGTGTCCTGGGAATATGACTGAGGTTTGATTCTGGAAATCTGTGGCCTGGGAACATGACTGAGGTTTGATTCTGGAACCCTGTAGCCTGCGAACATAAGTGAGGATTGTTTCTGGTACCCTGTGGCCTGGGAACATGACATCAGTGGATTCTGGAACCCTGTGGCCTGGGAACATGAGAACGGTTTAATTCTGGAACCCTGTGACCTGGGAACATGTCTGAGGTTTGATGGTGGAAACCTGTGGCTTGGCAACATGACTGAGGTTTGTTTCTGGAACCCTTTTCCCTGGGAACATGACTGAGGTTTGATTCTGGACACCTTTGTGCTGGGAACATGACTGTGTTTTGATTGTGGAATCATGAGTCCTGCAAACATGACAGAGGTTTGATTCTGGAACCATGTGTCCTGGGAATATGACTGAGGTTTGATTCTGGAAATCTGTGGCCTGGGAACTTGACTGAGGTTGATGGCAGAAACCTGTGGACTGGCAACATGACTGAGGTTTGATTGTAGAACCCTGTGCCCTGGAAACATGACTGTGGGCTGGTACTGGAAACCCATGGCCTAGGAATTTGACATTGGTTTGATTCTGGAACCCTGTGGCCTGGGAACAGGATTGAGGCTTGATTCTGGAAACCTGTGGCCTGGGAACATGACATCTGTTTAGATTGTGGCATACTGTGCCCTGGGAACCGGACTGAAGCCTTGGTTCTGGAATCCTGGGGACTGGGAACAAGACTGAGGTTTGATTCTGGAACCATGTGGCCTGGGAATATGACTGATGTTAGATCGTGGAATCCTGTGGCCTGGGAACATGACATCGGTTTGGATTCTGGTACCCTGTTGCCTGGGAACATGAAATCGGTTTGATTGTGGAAACCTGTGGTCAGGGAATATGACTGAGGTTTGATGGTGGTACCCTCTGGCCTGGCAACATGACTGAGGTTTGATTCTGGATCCCTGTGGCCTGGGAACATGACTGAGGCGTGATTCTGGAATCCTGTGGCCTGGGAACATGACATCTGTTTAGATTGTGGAATACTGTGCCCTGGGAATCTGACTGAGGCTTGGTTCTGGAACCCTGTGGACTGGCAACATGACTGAGGTTTGATTGTAGAACCCTGTGCCCTGGAAACATGACTGTGGCCTGGTACTGGAAACCCATGGCCTAGGAATTTGACATTGGTTTGATTCTGGAACCCTGTGGCCTGGGAACATGACTGAGGTTTGATTCTGGAAAACTGTGGCCGCGGACTTGACTGAGGGTTGATGGCAGAAATCTGTGGACTGGAAACATTACTGAGGTTTGATTGTAGAACCCTGTGCCCTGGAAACATGACTGCGAACTGATACTTGAAAACCATGGCCTGGGAACTTGACATTGGTTTGATTCTGGAACCCTGTTGCCAGGAACAAGACTGAGGCGTGATTCTGGAATCCTGTGGCCTGGGAACATGACATCTGTTTAGATTGTGGAATACTGTGCCCTGGGAATCTGACTGAGGCTTGGTTCTGGAACCCTGTGGACTGGGAACATGACTGAGGTTTGATTCTGGAACCCTGTAGCCTGCAAACATAACTGAGGATTGTTTCTGGAACCCTGTGGCCTGGGCACATGACATCAGTGGATTCTGGAACCCTGTGGCCTGGGAACATGAGAACGGTTTATTTCTGGAACCCTGTGACCTGGGAACATGTCTGAGGTTTGATGGTGGAAACCTGTGGCTTGGCAACATGATTGAGGTTTGTTTCTGGAACCCTGTTCCCTGGGAACATGACTGAGGTTTGATTCTGGACACCTTTGTGCTGGGAAAATGACTGTGTTTTGATTGTGGAATCATGGGTCCTGCAAACATGACTGAGGTTTGATTCTGGAACCATGTGTCCTGGGAATATGACTGAGGTTTGATTCTGGAAATCTGTGGCCTGGGAACTTGACTGAGGTTTGATGGCAGAAACCTGTGGACTGGCAACATGACTGAGGCTTGATTGTAGAACCCTGTGCCCTGGAAACATGACTGTGGGCTGGTACTGGAAACCCATGGCCTAGGAATTTGACATTGGTTTGATTCTGGAACCCTGTGACCTGGGAACATGACTGAGGTTTGATTCTGGAAAACTGTGGCCGGGGACTTGACTGAGGTTTGATGGCAGAAATCTGTGGACTGGAAACATTACTGAGGTTTGATTGTAGAACCCTGTGCCCTGGAAACATGACTGCGACCTGATACTTGAAACCCATGGCCTGGGAACTTGACATTGGTTTGATTCTGGAACCCTGTGGCCATGAACAAGACTGAGGCGTGATTCTGGAATCCTGTGGCCTGGGAACATGACATCTGTTTAGATTGTGGAATACTGTGCCCTGGGAACCTGACTGAGGCTTGGTTCTGGAACCCTGTGGACTGGGAACATGACTGAGGTTTTATTCTGGAATCCTGTGGCCTGGGAACATGACATCAGTGGATTCTGGAACCCTGTGGCCTGGGAACATGAGAACGGTTTAATTCTGGAACCCTGTGACCTGGGAACATGTCTGAGGTTTGATGGTGGAAACCTGTGGCTTGGCAACATGACTGACGTTTGTTTCTGGAACCCTTTTCCCTGGGAACATGACTGAGGTTTGATTCTGGACACCTTTGTGCTGGGAACATGACTGTGTTTTGATTGTGGAATCATGGGTCCTGCAAACATGACAGAGGTTTGATTCTGGAACCATGTGTCCTGGGAATATGACTGAGGTTTGATTCTGGAAATCTGTGGCCTGGGAACTTGACTGAGGTTTGATGGCAGAAACCTGTGGACTGGCAACATGACTGAGGTTTGATTGTAGAACCCTTTGCCCTGGAAACATGACTGTGGGCTGGTACTGGAAACCCATGGCCTAGGAATTTGACATTGGTTTGATTCTGGAACCCTGTGGCCTGGGAACAGGATTGAGGCGTGATTCTGGAAACCTGTGGCCTGGGAACATGACATCTGTTTAGATTGTGGCATACTGTGCCCTGGGAACCGGACTGAAGGCTTGGTTCTGGAATCCTGTGGACTGGGAACAAGACTGAGGTTTGATTCTGGAATCATGTGGCCTGGGAACATGACATCGGTTTGATTGTGGAAACCTGTGGTCTGGGAATATAACTGAGGTTTGATGGTGGTACCCTCTGGCCTGGCAACATGAATGAGGTTTGATTCTGGATCCCTGTGGCCTGGGAACATGACTGAGGCGTGATTCTGGAATCCTGTGGCCTGGGAACATGACATCTGTTTAGATTGTGGAATACTGTGCCCTGGGAATCTGACTGAGGCTTGGTTCTGGAACCCTGTGGACTGGGAACATGACTGAGGTTTGATTGTAGAACCCTGTGCCCTGGAAACATGACTGTGGCCTGGTACTGGAAACCCATGGCCTAGGAATTTGACATTGGTTTGATTCTGGAACCCTGTGGCCTGGGAACATGACTGAGGTTTGATTCTGGAAAACTGTGGCCGCGGACTTGACTGAGGGTTGATGGCAGAAATCTGTGGACTGGAAACATTACTGAGGTTTGATTGTAGAACCCTGTGCCCTGCAAACATGACTGCGAACTGATATTTGAAAACCATGGCCTGGGAACTTGACATTGGTTTGATTCTGGAACCCTGTTGCCAGGAACAAGACTGAGGCGTGATTCTGGAATCCTGTGGCCTGGGAACATGACATCTGTTTAGATTGTGGAATACTGGGCCCTGGGAACCTGACTGAGGCTTGGTTCTGGAACCCTGTGGACTGGGAACATGACTGAGGTTTTATTCTGGAATCCTGTGGCCTGGGAACATGACATCAGTGGATTCTGGAACCCTGTGGCCTGGGAACATGAGAACGGTTTGATTCTGGAACCCTGTGCCCTGGGAACATGTCTGAGGTTTGATGGTGGAAACCTGTGGCTTGGCAACATGAATGAGGTTTGTTCCTGGAACCCTCTTCCCTGGGAACATGCCTGAGGTTTGATTCTGGACAACTTTGTCCTGGGAACATGACTGTGGTTTGATTGTGGAACCATGGGTCCTGCAAACATGACTGAGGTTTGATTCTGGAACCATGTGTCCTGGGAATATGACTGAGGTTTGATTCTGGAAATCTGTGGCCTGGGAACTTGACTGAGGTTTGATGGCAGAAACCTGTGGACTGGCAACATGACTGAGGCTTGATTGTAGAACCCTGTGCCCTGGAAACATGACTGTGGGCTGGTACTGGAAACCCATGGCCTAGGAATTTGACATTGGTTTGATTCTGGAACCCTGTGACCTGGGAACATGACTGAGGTTTGATTCTGGAAAACTGTGGCCGGGGACTTGACTGAGGTTTGATGGCAGAAATCTGTGGACTGGAAACATTACTGAGGTTTGATTGTAGAACCCTGTGCCCTGGAAACATGACTGCGACCTGATACTTGAAACCCATGGCCTGGGAACTTGACATTGGTTTGATTCTGGAACCCTGTGGCCATGAACAAGACTGAGGCGTGATTCTGGAATCCTGTGGCCTGGGAACATGACATCTGTTTAGATTGTGGAATACTGTGCCCTGGGAACCTGACTGAGGCTTGGTTCTGGAACCCTGTGGACTGGGAACATGACTGAGGTTTTATTCTGGAATCCTGTGGCCTGGGAACATGACATCAGTGGATTCTTGAAACCTGTGGCCTAGGAACATGAGAACGGTTGGGTTCTGGAACCCTGTGGCCTGGGAACATGTCTGAGGTTTGATGGTGGAAACCTGTGGCTTGGCAACATGACTGAGGTTTGTTACTGGAACCCCGTTCCCTGGGAACATGACTGAGGTTTGATTCTGGACACCTTTGTCCTGGGAACATGACTGTGGTTTGATTGTGGAACCATGGGTCCTGCAAACATGACTGAGGTTTGATTCTGGAACCATGTGTCCTGGGAATATGACTGAGGTTTGATTCTGGAAATCTGTGGCCTGGGAACATGACTGAGGTTTGATTCTGGAACCCTGTAGCCTGCGAACATAAGTGAGGATTGTTTCTGGAACCCTGTGGCCTGGGAACATGACATCAGTGGATTGTGGAACCCTGTGGCCTGGAAACATGACTGTGGGCTGGTACTGGAAACCCATGGACTAGGAATTTGACATTGGTTTGATTCTGGAACCCTGTGGCCTGGGAACAGGATTGAGGCGTGATTCTGGAAACCTGTGGCCTGGGAACATGACATCTGTTTAGATTGTGGCATACTGTGCCCTGGGAACCGGACTGAAGTCTTGGTTCTGGAATCCTGTGGACTGGGAACAAGACTGAGGTTTGATTCTGGAACCATGTGGCCTGGGAATATGACTGATGATAGATCGTGGAATCCTGTGGCCTGGGAACATGACATCGGTTTGGATTCTGGTACCCTGTTGCCTGGGAACATGATATCGGTTTGATTGTGGAAACCTGTGGTCTGGGAATATAACTGAGGTTTGATGGTGGTACCCTCTGGCCTGGCAACATGACTGAGGTTTGATTCTGGATCCCTGTGGCCTGGGAACATGACTGAGGCGTGATTCTGGAATCCTGTGGCCTGGCAACATGACATCTGTTTAGATTGTGGAATACTGTGCCCTGGGAATCTGACTGAGGCTTGGATCTGGAACCCTGTGGACTGGCAACATGACTGAGGTTTGATTGTAGAACCCTGTGCCCTGGAAACATGACTGTGGCCTGGTACTGGAAACCCATGGCCTAGGAATTTGACAGTGGTTTGATTCTGGAACCCTGTGGCCTGGGAACATGACTGAGGTTTGATTCTGGAAAACTGTGGCCGCGGACTTGACTGAGGGTTGATGGCAGAAATCTGTGGACTGGAAACATTACTGAGGTTTGATTGTAGAACCCTGTGCCCTGCAAACATGACTGCGAACTGATACTTGAAAACCATGGCCTGGGAACTTGACATTGGTTTGATTCTGGAACCCTGTTGCCAGGAACAAGACTGAGGCGTGATTCTGGAATCCTGTGGCCTGGGAACATGACATCTGTTTAGATTGTGGAATACTGGGCCCTGGGAACCTGACTGAGGCTTGGTTCTGGAACCCTGTGGACTGGGAACATGACTGAGGTTTTATTCTGGAATCCTGTGGCCTGGGAACATGACATTAGTGGATTCTGGAACCCTGTGGACTGGGAACATGACTGAGGTTTGATTCTGGAACCCTGTAGCCTGCAAACATAACTGAGGATTGTTTCTGGAACCCTGTGGCCTGGGAACATGACATCAGTGGATTCTGGAACCCTGTGGCCTGGGAACATGAGAACGGTTTATTTCTGGAACCCTGTGACCTGGGAACATGTCTGAGGTTTGATGGTGGAAACCTGTGGCTTGGCAACATGATTGAGGTTTGTTTCTGGAACCCTGTTCCCTTGGAACATGACTGAGGTTTGATTCTGGACACCTTTGTGCTGGGAAAATGACTGTGTTTTGATTGTGGAATCATGGGTCCTGCAAACATGACTGAGGTTTGATTCTGGAACCATGTGTCCTGGGAATATGACTGAGGTTTGATTCTGGAAATCTGTGGCCTGGGAACTTGACTGAGGTTTGATGGCAGAAACCTGTGGACTGGCAACATGACTGAGGTTTTATTCTGGAATCCTGTGGCCTGGGAACATGACATCAGTGGATTCTTGAAACCTGTGGCCTAGGAACATGAGAACGGTTGGGTTCTGGAACCCTGTGGCCTGGGAACATGTCTGAGGTTTGATGGTGGAAACCTGTGGCTTGGCAACATGACTGAGGTTTGTTACTGGAACCCCGTTCCCTGGGAACATGACTGAGGTTTGATTCTGGACACCTTTGTCCTGGGAACATGACTGTGGTTTGATTGTGGAACCATGGGTCCTGCAAACATGACTGAGGTTTGATTCTGGAACCATGTGTCCTGGGAATATGACTGAGGTTTGATTCTGGAAATCTGTGGCCTGGGAACATGACTGAGGTTTGATTCTGGAACCCTGTAGCCTGCGAACATAAGTGAGGATTGTTTCTGGAACCCTGTGGCCTGGGAACATGACATCAGTGGATTCTGGAACCCTGTGGCCTGGGAACATGAGAACGGTTTAATTCTGGAACCCTGTGACCTGGGAACATGTCTGAGGTTTGATGGTGGAAACCTGTGGCTTGGCAACATGACTGACGTTTGTTACTGGAACCCTGTTGCCTGGGAACATGACTGAGGTTTGATTCTGGACACCTTTGTCCTGGGAACATGACTGTGGTTTGATTGTGGAACCATGGGTCCTGCAAACATGACTGAGGTTTTATTCTGGAACCATGTGTCCTGGGAATATGACTGAGGTTTGATTCTGGAAATCTGTGGCCTGGGAACTTGACTGAGGTTTGATGGCAGAAACCTGTGGACTGGCAACATGACTGAGGTTTGATTGTAGAACCCTGTGCCCTGGAACCATGACTGTGGGCTGGTACTGGAAACCCATGGCCTAGGAATTTGACATTGGTTTGATTCTGGAACCCTGTGGCCTGGGAACAGGATTGAGGCGTGATTCTGGAAACCTGTGGCCTGGGAACATGACATCTGTTTAGATTGTGGCATACTGTGCCCTGGGAATCGGACTGAAGGCTTGGTTCTGGAATCCTGTGGACTGGGAACAAGACTGAGGTTTGATTCTGGAACCATGTGGCCTGGGAACATGACATCGGTTTGGATTCTGGTACCCTGTTGCCTGGGAACATGAAATCGGTTTGATTGTGGAAACCTGTGGTCAGGGAATATGACTGAGGTTTGATGGTGGTACCCTCTGGCCTGGCAACATGACTGAGGTTTGATTCTGGATCCCTGTGGCCTGGGAACATGACTGAGGCGTGATTCTGGAATCCTGTGGCCTGGGAACATGACATCTGTTTAGATTGTGGAATACTGTGCCCTGGGAATCTGACTGAGGCTTGGTTCTGGAACCCTGTGGACTGGCAACATGACTGAGGTTTGATTGTAGAACCCTGTGCCCTGGAAACATGACTGTGGCCTGGTACTGGAAACCCATGGCCTAGGAATTTGACAGTGGTTTGATTCTGGAACCCTGTGGCCTGGGAACATGACTGAGGTTTGATTCTGGAAAACTGTGGCCGCGGACTTGACTGAGGGTTGATGGCAGAAATCTGTGGACTGGAAACATTACTGAGGTTTGATTGTAGAACCCTGTGCCCTGGAAACATGACTGCGAACTGATACTTGAAAACCATGGCCTGGGAACTTGACATTGGTTTGATTCTGGAACCCTGTTGCCAGGAACAAGACTGAGGCGTGATTCTGGAATCCTGTGGCCTGGGAACATGACATCCGTTTAGATTGTGGAATACTGGGCCCTGCGAACCTGAGTGAGGCTTGGTTCTGGAACCCTGTGGACTGGGAACATGACTGAGGTTTTATTCTGGAATCCTGTGGCCTGGGAACATGACATCAGTGGATTCTGGAACCCTGTGGACTGGGAACATGACTGAGGTTTGATTCTGGAACCCTGTAGCCTGCAAACATAACTGAGGATTGTTTCTGGAACCCTGTGGCCTGGGAACATGACATCAGTGGATTCTGGAACCCTGTGGCCTAGGAACATGAGAACGGTTGGATTCTGGAACCCTGTGGCCTGGGAACATGTCTGAGGTTTGATGGTGGAAACCTGTGGCTTGGCAACATGACTGAGGTTTGTTACTGGAACCCCGTTCCCTGGGAACATGACTGAGGTTTGATTCTGGACACCTTTGTCCTGGGAACATGACTGTGGTTTGATTGTGGAACCATGGGTCCTGCAAACATGACTGACGTTTGATTCTGGAACCATGTGTCCTGGGAATATGACTGAGGTTTGATTCTGGAAATCTGTGGCCTGGGAACATGACTGAGGTTTGATTCTGGAACCCTGTAGCCTGCGAACATAAGTGAGGATTGTTTCTGGTACCCTGTGGCCTGGGAACATGACATCAGTGGATTCTGGAACCCTGTGGCCTGGGAACATGAGAACGGTTTAATTCTGGAACCCTGTGACCTGGGAACATGTCTGAGGTTTGATGGTGGAAACCTGTGGCTTGGCAACATGACTGAGGTTTGTTTCTGGAACCCTTTTCCCTGGGAACATGACTGAGGTTTGATTCTGGACACCTTTGTGCTGGGAACATGACTGTGTTTTGATTGTGGAATCATGAGTCCTGCAAACATGACAGAGGTTTGATTCTGGAACCATGTGTCCTGGGAATATGACTGAGGTTTGATTCTGGAAATCTGTGGCCTGGGAACTTGACTGAGGTTGATGGCAGAAACCTGTGGACTGGCAACATGACTGAGGTTTGATTGTAGAACCCTGTGCCCTGGAAACATGACTGTGGGCTGGTACTGGAAACCCATGGCCTAGGAATTTGACATTGGTTTGATTCTGGAACCCTGTGGCCTGGGAACAGGATTGAGGCTTGATTCTGGAAACCTGTGGCCTGGGAACATGACATCTGTTTAGATTGTGGCATACTGTGCCCTGGGAACCGGACTGAAGCCTTGGTTCTGGAATCCTGGGGACTGGGAACAAGACTGAGGTTTGATTCTGGAACCATGTGGCCTGGGAATATGACTGATGTTAGATCGTGGAATCCTGTGGCCTGGGAACATGACATCGGTTTGGATTCTGGTACCCTGTTGCCTGGGAACATGAAATCGGTTTGATTGTGGAAACCTGTGGTCAGGGAATATGACTGAGGTTTGATGGTGGTACCCTCTGGCCTGGCAACATGACTGAGGTTTGATTCTGGATCCCTGTGGCCTGGGAACATGACTGAGGCGTGATTCTGGAATCCTGTGGCCTGGGAACATGACATCTGTTTAGATTGTGGAATACTGTGCCCTGGGAATCTGACTGAGGCTTGGTTCTGGAACCCTGTGGACTGGCAACATGACTGAGGTTTGATTGTAGAACCCTGTGCCCTGGAAACATGACTGTGGCCTGGTACTGGAAACCCATGGCCTAGGAATTTGACATTGGTTTGATTCTGGAACCCTGTGGCCTGGGAACATGACTGAGGTTTGATTCTGGAAAACTGTGGCCGCGGACTTGACTGAGGGTTGATGGCAGAAATCTGTGGACTGGAAACATTACTGAGGTTTGATTGTAGAACCCTGTGCCCTGGAAACATGACTGCGAACTGATACTTGAAAACCATGGCCTGGGAACTTGACATTGGTTTGATTCTGGAACCCTGTTGCCAGGAACAAGACTGAGGCGTGATTCTGGAATCCTGTGGCCTGGGAACATGACATCTGTTTAGATTGTGGAATACTGTGCCCTGGGAATCTGACTGAGGCTTGGTTCTGGAACCCTGTGGACTGGGAACATGACTGAGGTTTGATTCTGGAACCCTGTAGCCTGCAAACATAACTGAGGATTGTTTCTGGAACCCTGTGGCCTGGGCACATGACATCAGTGGATTCTGGAACCCTGTGGCCTGGGAACATGAGAACGGTTTATTTCTGGAACCCTGTGACCTGGGAACATGTCTGAGGTTTGATGGTGGAAACCTGTGGCTTGGCAACATGATTGAGGTTTGTTTCTGGAACCCTGTTCCCTGGGAACATGACTGAGGTTTGATTCTGGACACCTTTGTGCTGGGAAAATGACTGTGTTTTGATTGTGGAATCATGGGTCCTGCAAACATGACTGAGGTTTGATTCTGGAACCATGTGTCCTGGGAATATGACTGAGGTTTGATTCTGGAAATCTGTGGCCTGGGAACTTGACTGAGGTTTGATGGCAGAAACCTGTGGACTGGCAACATGACTGAGGCTTGATTGTAGAACCCTGTGCCCTGGAAACATGACTGTGGGCTGGTACTGGAAACCCATGGCCTAGGAATTTGACATTGGTTTGATTCTGGAACCCTGTGACCTGGGAACATGACTGAGGTTTGATTCTGGAAAACTGTGGCCGGGGACTTGACTGAGGTTTGATGGCAGAAATCTGTGGACTGGAAACATTACTGAGGTTTGATTGTAGAACCCTGTGCCCTGGAAACATGACTGCGACCTGATACTTGAAACCCATGGCCTGGGAACTTGACATTGGTTTGATTCTGGAACCCTGTGGCCATGAACAAGACTGAGGCGTGATTCTGGAATCCTGTGGCCTGGGAACATGACATCTGTTTAGATTGTGGAATACTGTGCCCTGGGAACCTGACTGAGGCTTGGTTCTGGAACCCTGTGGACTGGGAACATGACTGAGGTTTTATTCTGGAATCCTGTGGCCTGGGAACATGACATCAGTGGATTCTGGAACCCTGTGGCCTGGGAACATGAGAACGGTTTAATTCTGGAACCCTGTGACCTGGGAACATGTCTGAGGTTTGATGGTGGAAACCTGTGGCTTGGCAACATGACTGACGTTTGTTTCTGGAACCCTTTTCCCTGGGAACATGACTGAGGTTTGATTCTGGACACCTTTGTGCTGGGAACATGACTGTGTTTTGATTGTGGAATCATGGGTCCTGCAAACATGACAGAGGTTTGATTCTGGAACCATGTGTCCTGGGAATATGACTGAGGTTTGATTCTGGAAATCTGTGGCCTGGGAACTTGACTGAGGTTTGATGGCAGAAACCTGTGGACTGGCAACATGACTGAGGTTTGATTGTAGAACCCTTTGCCCTGGAAACATGACTGTGGGCTGGTACTGGAAACCCATGGCCTAGGAATTTGACATTGGTTTGATTCTGGGACCCTGTGGCCTGGGAACAGGATTGAGGCGTGATTCTGGAAACCTGTGGCCTGGGAACATGACATCTGTTTAGATTGTGGCATACTGTGCCCTGGGAACCGGACTGAAGGCTTGGTTCTGGAATCCTGTGGACTGGGAACAAGACTCAGGTTTGATTCTGGAATCATGTGGCCTGGGAACATGACATCGGTTTGATTGTGGAAACCTGTGGTCTGGGAATATAACTGAGGTTTGATGGTGGTACCCTCTGGCCTGGCAACATGAATGAGGTTTGATTCTGGATCCCTGTGGCCTGGGAACATGACTGAGGCGTGATTCTGGAATCCTGTGGCCTGGGAACATGACATCTGTTTAGATTGTGGAATACTGTGCCCTGGGAATCTGACTGAGGCTTGGTTCTGGAACCCTGTGGACTGGGAACATGACTGAGGTTTGATTGTAGAACCCTGTGCCCTGGAAACATGACTGTGGCCTGGTACTGGAAACCCATGGCCTAGGAATTTGACATTGGTTTGATTCTGGAACCCTGTGGCCTGGGAACATGACTGAGGTTTGATTCTGGAAAACTGTGGCCGCGGACTTGACTGAGGGTTGATGGCAGAAATCTGTGGACTGGAAACATTACTGAGGTTTGATTGTAGAACCCTGTGCCCTGCAAACATGACTGCGAACTGATATTTGAAAACCATGGCCTGGGAACTTGACATTGGTTTGATTCTGGAACCCTGTTGCCAGGAACAAGACTGAGGCGTGATTCTGGAATCCTGTGGCCTGGGAACATGACATCTGTTTAGATTGTGGAATACTGGGCCCTGGGAACCTGACTGAGGCTTGGTTCTGGAACCCTGTGGACTGGGAACATGACTGAGGTTTTATTCTGGAATCCTGTGGCCTGGGAACATGACATCAGTGGATTCTGGAACCCTGTGGCCTGGGAACATGAGAACGGTTTGATTCTGGAACCCTGTGCCCTGGGAACATGTCTGAGGTTTGATGGTGGAAACCTGTGGCTTGGCAACATGAATGAGGTTTGTTCCTGGAACCCTCTTCCCTGGGAACATGCCTGAGGTTTGATTCTGGACAACTTTGTCCTGGGAACATGACTGTGGTTTGATTGTGGAACCATGGGTCCTGCAAACATGACTGAGGTTTGATTCTGGAACCATGTGTCCTGGGAATATGACTGAGGTTTGATTCTGGAAATCTGTGGCCTGGGAACTTGACTGAGGTTTGATGGCAGAAACCTGTGGACTGGCAACATGACTGAGGCTTGATTGTAGAACCCTGTGCCCTGGAAACATGACTGTGGGCTGGTACTGGAAACCCATGGCCTAGGAATTTGACATTGGTTTGATTCTGGAACCCTGTGACCTGGGAACATGACTGAGGTTTGATTCTGGAAAACTGTGGCCGGGGACTTGACTGAGGTTTGATGGCAGAAATCTGTGGACTGGAAACATTACTGAGGTTTGATTGTAGAACCCTGTGCCCTGGAAACATGACTGCGACCTGATACTTGAAACCCATGGCCTGGGACCTTGACATTGGTTTGATTCTGGAACCCTGTGGCCATGAACAAGACTGAGGCGTGATTCTGGAATCCTGTGGCCTGGGAACATGACATCTGTTTAGATTGTGGAATACTGTGCCCTGGGAACCTGACTGAGGCTTGGTTCTGGAACCCTGTGGACTGGGAACATGACTGAGGTTTTATTCTGGAATCCTGTGGCCTGGGAACATGACATCAGTGGATTCTTGAAACCTGTGGCCTAGGAACATGAGAACGGTTGGGTTCTGGAACCCTGTGGCCTGGGAACATGTCTGAGGTTTGATGGTGGAAACCTGTGGCTTGGCAACATGACTGAGGTTTGTTACTGGAACCCCGTTCCCTGGGAACATGACTGAGGTTTGATTCTGGACACCTTTGTCCTGGGAACATGACTGTGGTTTGATTGTGGAACCATGGGTCCTGCAAACATGACTGAGGTTTGATTCTGGAACCATGTGTCCTGGGAATATGACTGAGGTTTGATTCTGGAAATCTGTGGCCTGGGAACATGACTGAGGTTTGATTCTGGAACCCTGTAGCCTGCGAACATAAGTGAGGATTGTTTCTGGAACCCTGTGGCCTGGGAACATGACATCAGTGGATTGTGGAACCCTGTGGCCTGGAAACATGACTGTGGGCTGGTACTGGAAACCCATGGACTAGGAATTTGACATTGGTTTGATTCTGGAACCCTGTGGCCTGGGAACAGGATTGAGGCGTGATTCTGGAAACCTGTGGCCTGGGAACATGACATCTGTTTAGATTGTGGCATACTGTGCCCTGGGAACCGGACTGAAGTCTTGGTTCTGGAATCCTGTGGACTGGGAACAAGACTGAGGTTTGATTCTGGAACCATGTGGCCTGGGAATATGACTGATGATAGATCGTGGAATCCTGTGGCCTGGGAACATGACATCGGTTTGGATTCTGGTACCCTGTTGCCTGGGAACATGATATCGGTTTGATTGTGGAAACCTGTGGTCTGGGAATATAACTGAGGTTTGATGGTGGTACCCTCTGGCCTGGCAACATGACTGAGGTTTGATTCTGGATCCCTGTGGCCTGGGAACATGACTGAGGCGTGATTCTGGAATCCTGTGGCCTGGCAACATGACATCTGTTTAGATTGTGGAATACTGTGCCCTGGGAATCTGACTGAGGCTTGGATCTGGAACCCTGTGGACTGGCAACATGACTGAGGTTTGATTGTAGAACCCTGTGCCCTGGAAACATGACTGTGGCCTGGTACTGGAAACCCATGGCCTAGGAATTTGACAGTGGTTTGATTCTGGAACCCTGTGGCCTGGGAACATGACTGAGGTTTGATTCTGGAAAACTGTGGCCGCGGACTTGACTGAGGGTTGATGGCAGAAATCTGTGGACTGGAAACATTACTGAGGTTTGATTGTAGAACCCTGTGCCCTGCAAACATGACTGCGAACTGATACTTGAAAACCATGGCCTGGGAACTTGACATTGGTTTGATTCTGGAACCCTGTTGCCAGGAACAAGACTGAGGCGTGATTCTGGAATCCTGTGGCCTGGGAACATGACATCTGTTTAGATTGTGGAATACTGGGCCCTGGGAACCTGACTGAGGCTTGGTTCTGGAACCCTGTGGACTGGGAACATGACTGAGGTTTTATTCTGGAATCCTGTGGCCTGGGAACATGACATTAGTGGATTCTGGAACCCTGTGGACTGGGAACATGACTGAGGTTTGATTCTGGAACCCTGTAGCCTGCAAACATAACTGAGGATTGTTTCTGGAACCCTGTGGCCTGGGAACATGACATCAGTGGATTCTGGAACCCTGTGGCCTGGGAACATGAGAACGGTTTATTTCTGGAACCCTGTGACCTGGGAACATGTCTGAGGTTTGATGGTGGAAACCTGTGGCTTGGCAACATGATTGAGGTTTGTTTCTGGAACCCTGTTCCCTTGGAACATGACTGAGGTTTGATTCTGGACACCTTTGTGCTGGGAAAATGACTGTGTTTTGATTGTGGAATCATGGGTCCTGCAAACATGACTGAGGTTTGATTCTGGAACCATGTGTCCTGGGAATATGACTGAGGTTTGATTCTGGAAATCTGTGGCCTGGGAACTTGACTGAGGTTTGATGGCAGAAACCTGTGGACTGGCAACATGACTGAGGTTTTATTCTGGAATCCTGTGGCCTGGGAACATGACATCAGTGGATTCTTGAAACCTGTGGCCTAGGAACATGAGAACGGTTGGGTTCTGGAACCCTGTGGCCTGGGAACATGTCTGAGGTTTGATGGTGGAAACCTGTGGCTTGGCAACATGACTGAGGTTTGTTACTGGAACCCCGTTCCCTGGGAACATGACTGAGGTTTGATTCTGGACACCTTTGTCCTGGGAACATGACTGTGGTTTGATTGTGGAACCATGGGTCCTGCAAACATGACTGAGGTTTGATTCTGGAACCATGTGTCCTGGGAATATGACTGAGGTTTGATTCTGGAAATCTGTGGCCTGGGAACATGACTGAGGTTTGATTCTGGAACCCTGTAGCCTGCGAACATAAGTGAGGATTGTTTCTGGAACCCTGTGGCCTGGGAACATGACATCAGTGGATTCTGGAACCCTGTGGCCTGGGAACATGAGAACGGTTTAATTCTGGAACCCTGTGACCTGGGAACATGTCTGAGGTTTGATGGTGGAAACCTGTGGCTTGGCAACATGACTGACGTTTGTTACTGGAACCCTGTTGCCTGGGAACATGACTGAGGTTTGATTCTGGACACCTTTGTCCTGGGAACATGACTGTGGTTTGATTGTGGAACCATGGGTCCTGCAAACATGACTGAGGTTTTATTCTGGAACCATGTGTCCTGGGAATATGACTGAGGTTTGATTCTGGAAATCTGTGGCCTGGGAACTTGACTGAGGTTTGATGGCAGAAACCTGTGGACTGGCAACATGACTGAGGTTTGATTGTAGAACCCTGTGCCCTGGAACCATGACTGTGGGCTGGTACTGGAAACCCATGGCCTAGGAATTTGACATTGGTTTGATTCTGGAACCCTGTGGCCTGGGAACAGGATTGAGGCGTGATTCTGGAAACCTGTGGCCTGGGAACATGACATCTGTTTAGATTGTGGCATACTGTGCCCTGGGAATCGGACTGAAGGCTTGGTTCTGGAATCCTGTGGACTGGGAACAAGACTGAGGTTTGATTCTGGAACCATGTGGCCTGGGAACATGACATCGGTTTGGATTCTGGTACCCTGTTGCCTGGGAACATGAAATCGGTTTGATTGTGGAAACCTGTGGTCAGGGAATATGACTGAGGTTTGATGGTGGTACCCTCTGGCCTGGCAACATGACTGAGGTTTGATTCTGGATCCCTGTGGCCTGGGAACATGACTGAGGCGTGATTCTGGAATCCTGTGGCCTGGGAGCATGACATCTGTTTAGATTGTGGAATACTGTGCCCTGGGAATCTGACTGAGGCTTGGTTCTGGAACCCTGTGGACTGGCAACATGACTGAGGTTTGATTGTAGAACCCTGTGCCCTGGAAACATGACTGTGGCCTGGTACTGGAAACCCATGGCCTAGGAATTTGACAGTGGTTTGATTCTGGAACCCTGTGGCCTGGGAACATGACTGAGGTTTGATTCTGGAAAACTGTGGCCGCGGACTTGACTGAGGGTTGATGGCAGAAATCTGTGGACTGGAAACATTACTGAGGTTTGATTGTAGAACCCTGTGCCCTGGAAACATGACTGCGAACTGATACTTGAAAACCATGGCCTGGGAACTTGACATTGGTTTGATTCTGGAACCCTGTTGCCAGGAACAAGACTGAGGCGTGATTCTGGAATCCTGTGGCCTGGGAACATGACATCCGTTTAGATTGTGGAATACTGGGCCCTGCGAACCTGAGTGAGGCTTGGTTCTGGAACCCTGTGGACTGGGAACATGACTGAGGTTTTATTCTGGAATCCTGTGGCCTGGGAACATGACATCAGTGGATTCTGGAACCCTGTGGACTGGGAACATGACTGAGGTTTGATTCTGGAACCCTGTAGCCTGCAAACATAACTGAGGATTGTTTCTGGAACCCTGTGGCCTGGGAACATGACATCAGTGGATTCTGGAACCCTGTGGCCTAGGAACATGAGAACGGTTGGATTCTGGAACCCTGTGGCCTGGGAACATGTCTGAGGTTTGATGGTGGAAACCTGTGGCTTGGCAACATGACTGAGGTTTGTTACTGGAACCCCGTTCCCTGGGAACATGACTGAGGTTTGATTCTGGACACCTTTGTCCTGGGAACATGACTGTGGTTTGATTGTGGAACCATGGGTCCTGCAAACATGACTGACGTTTGATTCTGGAACCATGTGTCCTGGGAATATGACTGAGGTTTGATTCTGGAAATCTGTGGCCTGGGAACATGACTGAGGTTTGATTCTGGAACCCTGTAGCCTGCGAACATAAGTGAGGATTGTTTCTGGTACCCTGTGGCCTGGGAACATGACATCAGTGGATTCTGGAACCCTGTGGCCTGGGAACATGAGAACGGTTTAATTCTGGAACCCTGTGACCTGGGAACATGTCTGAGGTTTGATGGTGGAAACCTGTGGCTTGGCAACATGACTGAGGTTTGTTTCTGGAACCCTTTTCCCTGGGAACATGACTGAGGTTTGATTCTGGACACCTTTGTGCTGGGAACATGACTGTGTTTTGATTGTGGAATCATGAGTCCTGCAAACATGACAGAGGTTTGATTCTGGAACCATGTGTCCTGGGAATATGACTGAGGTTTGATTCTGGAAATCTGTGGCCTGGGAACTTGACTGAGGTTGATGGCAGAAACCTGTGGACTGGCAACATGACTGAGGTTTGATTGTAGAACCCTGTGCCCTGGAAACATGACTGTGGGCTGGTACTGGAAACCCATGGCCTAGGAATTTGACATTGGTTTGATTCTGGAACCCTGTGGCCTGGGAACAGGATTGAGGCTTGATTCTGGAAACCTGTGGCCTGGGAACATGACATCTGTTTAGATTGTGGCATACTGTGCCCTGGGAACCGGACTGAAGCCTTGGTTCTGGAATCCTGGGGACTGGGAACAAGACTGAGGTTTGATTCTGGAACCATGTGGCCTGGGAATATGACTGATGTTAGATCGTGGAATCCTGTGGCCTGGGAACATGACATCGGTTTGGATTCTGGTACCCTGTTGCCTGGGAACATGAAATCGGTTTGATTGTGGAAACCTGTGGTCAGGGAATATGACTGAGGTTTGATGGTGGTACCCTCTGGCCTGGCAACATGACTGAGGTTTGATTCTGGATCCCTGTGGCCTGGGAACATGACTGAGGCGTGATTCTGGAATCCTGTGGCCTGGGAACATGACATCTGTTTAGATTGTGGAATACTGTGCCCTGGGAATCTGACTGAGGCTTGGTTCTGGAACCCTGTGGACTGGCAACATGACTGAGGTTTGATTGTAGAACCCTGTGCCCTGGAAACATGACTGTGGCCTGGTACTGGAAACCCATGGCCTAGGAATTTGACATTGGTTTGATTCTGGAACCCTGTGGCCTGGGAACATGACTGAGGTTTGATTCTGGAAAACTGTGGCCGCGGACTTGACTGAGGGTTGATGGCAGAAATCTGTGGACTGGAAACATTACTGAGGTTTGATTGTAGAACCCTGTGCCCTGGAAACATGACTGCGAACTGATACTTGAAAACCATGGCCTGGGAACTTGACATTGGTTTGATTCTGGAACCCTGTTGCCAGGAACAAGACTGAGGCGTGATTCTGGAATCCTGTGGCCTGGGAACATGACATCTGTTTAGATTGTGGAATACTGTGCCCTGGGAATCTGACTGAGGCTTGGTTCTGGAACCCTGTGGACTGGGAACATGACTGAGGTTTGATTCTGGAACCCTGTAGCCTGCAAACATAACTGAGGATTGTTTCTGGAACCCTGTGGCCTGGGCACATGACATCAGTGGATTCTGGAACCCTGTGGCCTGGGAACATGAGAACGGTTTATTTCTGGAACCCTGTGACCTGGGAACATGTCTGAGGTTTGATGGTGGAAACCTGTGGCTTGGCAACATGATTGAGGTTTGTTTCTGGAACCCTGTTCCCTGGGAACATGACTGAGGTTTGATTCTGGACACCTTTGTGCTGGGAAAATGACTGTGTTTTGATTGTGGAATCATGGGTCCTGCAAACATGACTGAGGTTTGATTCTGGAACCATGTGTCCTGGGAATATGACTGAGGTTTGATTCTGGAAATCTGTGGCCTGGGAACTTGACTGAGGTTTGATGGCAGAAACCTGTGGACTGGCAACATGACTGAGGCTTGATTGTAGAACCCTGTGCCCTGGAAACATGACTGTGGGCTGGTACTGGAAACCCATGGCCTAGGAATTTGACATTGGTTTGATTCTGGAACCCTGTGACCTGGGAACATGACTGAGGTTTGATTCTGGAAAACTGTGGCCGGGGACTTGACTGAGGTTTGATGGCAGAAATCTGTGGACTGGAAACATTACTGAGGTTTGATTGTAGAACCCTGTGCCCTGGAAACATGACTGCGACCTGATACTTGAAACCCATGGCCTGGGAACTTGACATTGGTTTGATTCTGGAACCCTGTGGCCATGAACAAGACTGAGGCGTGATTCTGGAATCCTGTGGCCTGGGAACATGACATCTGTTTAGATTGTGGAATACTGTGCCCTGGGAACCTGACTGAGGCTTGGTTCTGGAACCCTGTGGACTGGGAACATGACTGAGGTTTTATTCTGGAATCCTGTGGCCTGGGAACATGACATCAGTGGATTCTGGAACCCTGTGGCCTGGGAACATGAGAACGGTTTAATTCTGGAACCCTGTGACCTGGGAACATGTCTGAGGTTTGATGGTGGAAACCTGTGGCTTGGCAACATGACTGACGTTTGTTTCTGGAACCCTTTTCCCTGGGAACATGACTGAGGTTTGATTCTGGACACCTTTGTGCTGGGAACATGACTGTGTTTTGATTGTGGAATCATGGGTCCTGCAAACATGACAGAGGTTTGATTCTGGAACCATGTGTCCTGGGAATATGACTGAGGTTTGATTCTGGAAATCTGTGGCCTGGGAACTTGACTGAGGTTTGATGGCAGAAACCTGTGGACTGGCAACATGACTGAGGTTTGATTGTAGAACCCTTTGCCCTGGAAACATGACTGTGGGCTGGTACTGGAAACCCATGGCCTAGGAATTTGACATTGGTTTGATTCTGGGACCCTGTGGCCTGGGAACAGGATTGAGGCGTGATTCTGGAAACCTGTGGCCTGGGAACATGACATCTGTTTAGATTGTGGCATACTGTGCCCTGGGAATCGGACTGAAGGCTTGGTTCTGGAATCCTGTGGACTGGGAACAAGACTGAGGTTTGATTCTGGAACCATGTGGCCTGGGAACATGACATCGGTTTGATTGTGGAAACCTGTGGTCTGGGAATATAACTGAGGTTTGATGGTGGTACCCTCTGGCCTGGCAACATGAATGAGGTTTGATTCTGGATCCCTGTGGCCTGGGAACATGACTGAGGCGTGATTCTGGAATCCTGTGGCCTGGGAACATGACATCTGTTTAGATTGTGGAATACTGTGCCCTGGGAATCTGACTGAGGCTTGGTTCTGGAACCCTGTGGACTGGGAACATGACTGAGGTTTGATTGTAGAACCCTGTGCCCTGGAAACATGACTGTGGCCTGGTACTGGAAACCCATGGCCTAGGAATTTGACATTGGTTTGATTCTGGAACCCTGTGGCCTGGGAACATGACTGAGGTTTGATTCTGGAAAACTGTGGCCGCGGACTTGACTGAGGGTTGATGGCAGAAATCTGTGGACTGGAAACATTACTGAGGTTTGATTGTAGAACCCTGTGCCCTGCAAACATGACTGCGAACTGATATTTGAAAACCATGGCCTGGGAACTTGACATTGGTTTGATTCTGGAACCCTGTTGCCAGGAACAAGACTGAGGCGTGATTCTGGAATCCTGTGGCCTGGGAACATGACATCTGTTTAGATTGTGGAATACTGGGCCCTGGGAACCTGACTGAGGCTTGGTTCTGGAACCCTGTGGACTGGGAACATGACTGAGGTTTTATTCTGGAATCCTGTGGCCTGGGAACATGACATCAGTGGATTCTGGAACCCTGTGGCCTGGGAACATGAGAACGGTTTGATTCTGGAACCCTGTGCCCTGTGAACATGTCTGAGGTTTGATGGTGGAAACCTGTGGCTTGGCAACATGAATGAGGTTTGTTCCTGGAACCCTCTTCCCTGGGAACATGCCTGAGGTTTGATTCTGGACAACTTTGTCCTGGGAACATGACTGTGGTTTGATTGTGGAACCATGGGTCCTGCAAACATGACTGAGGTTTGATTCTGGAACCATGTGTCCTGGGAATATGACTGAGGTTTGATTCTGGAAATCTGTGGCCTGGGAACTTGACTGAGGTTTGATGGCAGAAACCTGTGGACTGGCAACATGACTGAGGCTTGATTGTAGAACCCTGTGCCCTGGAAACATGACTGTGGGCTGGTACTGGAAACCCATGGCCTAGGAATTTGACATTGGTTTGATTCTGGAACCCTGTGACCTGGGAACATGACTGAGGTTTGATTCTGGAAAACTGTGGCCGGGGACTTGACTGAGGTTTGATGGCAGAAATCTGTGGACTGGAAACATTACTGAGGTTTGATTGTAGAACCCTGTGCCCTGGAAACATGACTGCGACCTGATACTTGAAACCCATGGCCTGGGACCTTGACATTGGTTTGATTCTGGAACCCTGTGGCCATGAACAAGACTGAGGCGTGATTCTGGAATCCTGTGGCCTGGGAACATGACATCTGTTTAGATTGTGGAATACTGTGCCCTGGGAACCTGACTGAGGCTTGGTTCTGGAACCCTGTGGACTGGGAACATGACTGAGGTTTTATTCTGGAATCCTGTGGCCTGGGAACATGACATCAGTGGATTCTTGAAACCTGTGGCCTAGGAACATGAGAACGGTTGGGTTCTGGAACCCTGTGGCCTGGGAACATGTCTGAGGTTTGATGGTGGAAACCTGTGGCTTGGCAACATGACTGAGGTTTGTTACTGGAACCCCGTTCCCTGGGAACATGACTGAGGTTTGATTCTGGACACCTTTGTCCTGGGAACATGACTGTGGTTTGATTGTGGAACCATGGGTCCTGCAAACATGACTGAGGTTTGATTCTGGAACCATGTGTCCTGGGAATATGACTGAGGTTTGATTCTGGAAATCTGTGGCCTGGGAACATGACTGAGGTTTGATTCTGGAACCCTGTAGCCTGCGAACATAAGTGAGGATTGTTTCTGGAACCCTGTGGCCTGGGAACATGACATCAGTGGATTGTGGAACCCTGTGGCCTGGAAACATGACTGTGGGCTGGTACTGGAAACCCATGGACTAGGAATTTGACATTGGTTTGATTCTGGAACCCTGTGGCCTGGGAACAGGATTGAGGCGTGATTCTGGAAACCTGTGGCCTGGGAACATGACATCTGTTTAGATTGTGGCATACTGTGCCCTGGGAACCGGACTGAAGTCTTGGTTCTGGAATCCTGTGGACTGGGAACAAGACTGAGGTTTGATTCTGGAACCATGTGGCCTGGGAATATGACTGATGATAGATCGTGGAATCCTGTGGCCTGGGAACATGACATCGGTTTGGATTCTGGTACCCTGTTGCCTGGGAACATGATATCGGTTTGATTGTGGAAACCTGTGGTCTGGGAATATAACTGAGGTTTGATGGTGGTACCCTCTGGCCTGGCAACATGACTGAGGTTTGATTCTGGATCCCTGTGGCCTGGGAACATGACTGAGGCGTGATTCTGGAATCCTGTGGCCTGGCAACATGACATCTGTTTAGATTGTGGAATACTGTGCCCTGGGAATCTGACTGAGGCTTGGTTCTGGAACCCTGTGGACTGGCAACATGACTGAGGTTTGATTGTAGAACCCTGTGCCCTGGAAACATGACTGTGGCCTGGTACTGGAAACCCATGGCCTAGGAATTTGACAGTGGTTTGATTCTGGAACCCTGTGGCCTGGGAACATGACTGAGGTTTGATTCTGGAAAACTGTGGCCGCGGACTTGACTGAGGGTTGATGGCAGAAATCTGTGGACTGGAAACATTACTGAGGTTTGATTGTAGAACCCTGTGCCCTGGAAACATGACTGCGAACTGATACTTGAAAACCATGGCCTGGGAACTTGACATTGGTTTGATTCTGGAACCCTGTTGCCAGGAACAAGACTGAGGCGTGATTCTGGAATCCTGTGGCCTGGGAACATGACATCTGTTTAGATTGTGGAATACTGTGCCCTGGGAACCTGACTGAGGCTTGGTTCTGGAACCCTGTGGACTGGGAACATGACTGAGGTTTGATTCTGGAACCCTGTAGCCTGTGAACATAACTGAGGATTGTTTCTGGAACCCTGTGGCCTGGGAACATGACATCAGTGGATTCTGGAACCCTGTGGCCTGGGAACATGAGAACGGTTTATTTCTGGAACCCTGTGACCTGGGAACATGTCTGAGCTTTGATGGTGGAAACCTGTGGCTTGGCAACATGACTGAGGTTTGTTTCTGGAACCCTGTTCCCTGGGAACATGACTGAGGTTTTTTTCTGGAACCCTTTTCCCTGGGAACATGACTGAGGTTTGATTCTGGACAACTTTGTGCTGGGAACATGACTGTGTTTTGATTGTGGAATCATGGGTCCTGCAAACATGACAGAGGTTTGATTCCGGAACCATGTGTCCTGGGAATATGACTGAGGTTTGATTCTGGAAATCTGTGGCCTGGGAACTTGACTGAAGTTTGATGGCAGAAACCTGTGGACTGGCAACATGACTGAGGTTTGATTGTAGAACCCTGTGCCCTGGAAACATGACTGTGGGCTGGTACTGGAAACCCATGGCCTAGGAATTTGACATTGGTTTGATTCTGGAACCCTGTGGCCTGGGAACAGGATTGAGGCGTGATTCTGGAAACCTGTGGCCTGGGAACATGACATCTGTTTAGATTGTGGCATACTGTGCCCTGGGAACCGGACTGAAGCCTTGGTTCTGGAATCCTGGGGACTGGGAACAAGACTGAGGTTTGATTCTGGAACCATGTGGCCTGGGAATATGACTGATGTTAGATCGTGGAATCCTGTGGCCTGGGAACATGACATCGGTTTGGATTCTGGTACCCTGTTGCCTGGGAACATGAAATCGGTTTGATTGTGGAAACCTGTGGTCTGGGAATATAACTGAGGTTTGATGGTGGTACCCTCTGGCCTGGCAACATGACTGAGGTTTGATTCTGGAAAACTGTGGCCGCGGACTTGACTGAGGGTTGATGGCAGAAATCTGTGGACTGGAAACATTACTGAGGTTTGATTGTAGAACCCTGTGCCCTGGAAACATGACTGCGAACTGATATTTGAAAACCATGGCCTGGGAACTTGACATTGGTTTGATTCTGGAACCCTGTTGCCAGGAACAAGACTGAGGCGTGATTCTGGAATCCTGTGGCCTGGGAACATGACATCTGTTTAGATTGTGGAATACTGGGCCCTGGGAACCTGACTGAGGCTTGGTTCTGGAACCCTGTGGACTGGGAACATGACTGAGGTTTTATTCTGGAATCCTGTGGCCTGGGAACATGACATCAGTGGATTCCGGAACCCTGTGGCCTGGGAACATGAGAACGGTTTGATTCTGGAACCCTGTGCCCTGGGAACATGTCTGAGGTTTGATGGCGGAAACCTGTGGCTTGGCAACATGAATGAGGTTTGTTCCTGGAACCCTCTTCCCTGGGAACATGCCTGAGGTTTGATTCTGGACAACTTTGTCCTGGGAACATGACTGTGGTTTGATTGTGGAACCATGGGTCCTGCAAACATGACTGAGGTTTGATTCTGGAACCATGTGTCCTGGGAATATGACTGAGGTTTGATTCTGGAAATCTGTGGCCTGGGAACTTGACTGAGGTTTGATGGCAGAAACCTGTGGACTGGCAACATGACTGAGGCTTGATTGTAGAACCCTGTGCCCTGGAAACATGACTGTGGGCTGGTACTGGAAACCCATGGCCTAGGAATTTGACATTGGTTTGATTCTGGAACCCTGTGACCTGGGAACATGACTGAGGTTTGATTCTGGAAAACTGTGGCCGGGGACTTGACTGAGGTTTGATGGCAGAAATCTGTGGACTGGAAACATTACTGAGTTTTGATTGTAGAACCCTGTGCCCTGGAAACATGACTGCGACCTGATACTTGAAACCCATGGCCTGGGAACTTGACATTGGTTTGATTCTGGAACCCTGTGGCCATGAACAAGACTGAGGCGTGATTCTGGAATCCTGTGGCCTGGGAACATGACATCTGTTTAGATTGTGGAATACTGTGCCCTGGGAACCTGACTGAGGCTTGGTTCTGGAACCCTGTGGACTGGGAACATGACTGAGGTTTTATTCTGGAATCCTGTGCCCTGGGAACATGACATCAGTGGATTCTGGAACCCTGTGGCCTGGGAACATGAGAACGGTTTAATTCTGGAACCCTGTGACCTGGGAACATGTCTGAGGTTTGATGGTGGAAACCTGTGGCTTGGCAACATGACTGACGTTTGTTTCTGGAACCCTTTTCCCTGGGAACATGACTGAGGTTTGATTCTGGACACCTTTGTGCTGGGAACATGACTGTGTTTTGATTGTGGAATCATGGGTCCTGCAAACATGACAGAGGTTTGATTCTGGAACCATGTGTCCTGGGAATATGACTGAGGTTTGATTCTGGAAATCTGTGGCCTGGGAACTTGACTGAGGTTTGATGGCAGAAACCTGTGGACTGGCAACATGACTGAGGTTTGATTGTAGAACCCTTTGCCCTGGAAACATGACTGTGGGCTGGTACTGGAAACCCATGGCCTAGGAATTTGACATTGGTTTGATTCTGGGACCCTGTGGCCTGGGAACAGGATTGAGGCGTGATTCTGGAAACCTGTGGCCTGGGAACATGACATCTGTTTAGATTGTGGCATACTGTGCCCTGGGAATCGGACTGAAGGCTTGGTTCTGGAATCCTGTGGACTGGGAACAAGACTGAGGTTTGATTCTGGAACCATGTGGCCTGGGAACATGACATCGGTTTGATTGTGGAAACCTGTGGTCTGGGAATATAACTGAGGTTTCATGGTGGTACCCTCTGGCCTGGCAACATGAATGAGGTTTGATTCTGGATCCCTGTGGCCTGGGAACATGACTGAGGCGTGATTCTGGAATCCTGTGGCCTGGGAACATGACATCTGTTTAGATTGTGGAATACTGTGCCCTGGGAATCTGACTGAGGCTTGGTTCTGGAACCCTGTGGACTGGGAACATGACTGAGGTTTGATTGTAGAACCCTGTGCCCTGGAAACATGACTGTGGCCTGGTACTGGAAACCCATGGCCTAGGAATTTGACATTGGTTTGATTCTGGAACCCTGTGGCCTGGGAACATGACTGAGGTTTGATTCTGGAAAACTGTGGCCGCGGACTTGACTGAGGGTTGATGGCAGAAATCTGTGGACTGGAAACATTGCTGAGGTTTGATTGTAGAACCCTGTGCCCTGCAAACATGACTGCGAACTGATATTTGAAAACCATGGCCTGGGAACTTGACATTGGTTTGATTCTGGAACCCTGTTGCCAGGAACAAGACTGAGGCGTGATTCTGGAATCCTGTGGCCTGGGAACATGACATCTGTTTAGATTGTGGAATACTGGGCCCTGGGAACCTGACTGAGGCTTGGTTCTGGAACCCTGTGGACTGGGAACATGACTGAGGTTTTATTCTGGAATCCTGTGGCCTGGGAACATGACATCAGTGGATTCTGGAACCCTGTGGCCTGGGAACATGAGAACGGTTTGATTCTGGAACCCTGTGCCCTGGGAACATGTCTGAGGTTTGATGGTGGAAACCTGTGGCTTGGCAACATGAATGAGGTTTGTTCCTGGAACCCTCTTCCCTGGGAACATGCCTGAGGTTTGATTCTGGACAACTTTGTCCTGGGAACATGACTGTGGTTTGATTGTGGAACCATGGGTCCTGCAAACATGACTGAGGTTTGATTCTGGAACCATGTGTCCTGGGAATATGACTGAGGTTTGATTCTGGAAATCTGTGGCCTGGGAACTTGACTGAGGTTTGATGGCAGAAACCTGTGGACTGGCAACATGACTGAGGCTTGATTGTAGAACCCTGTGCCCTGGAAACATGACTGTGGGCTGGTACTGGAAACCCATGGCCTAGGAATTTGACATTGGTTTGATTCTGGAACCCTGTGACCTGGGAACATGACTGAGGTTTGATTCTGGAAAACTGTGGCCGGGGACTTGACTGAGGTTTGATGGCAGAAATCTGTGGACTGGAAACATTACTGAGGTTTGATTGTAGAACCCTGTGCCCTGGAAACATGACTGCGACCTGATACTTGAAACCCATGGCCTGGGACCTTGACATTGGTTTGATTCTGGAACCCTGTGGCCATGAACAAGACTGAGGCGTGATTCTGGAATCCTGTGGCCTGGGAACATGACATCTGTTTAGATTGTGGAATACTGTGCCCTGGGAACCTGACTGAGGCTTGGTTCTGGAACCCTGTGGACTGGGAACATGACTGAGGTTTTATTCTGGAATCCTGTGGCCTGGGAACATGACATCAGTGGATTCTTGAAACCTGTGGCCTAGGAACATGAGAACGGTTGGGTTCTGGAACCCTGTGGCCTGGGAACATGTCTGAGGTTTGATGGTGGAAACCTGTGGCTTGGCAACATGACTGAGGTTTGTTACTGGAACCCCGTTCCCTGGGAACATGACTGAGGTTTGATTCTGGACACCTTTGTCCTGGGAACATGACTGTGGTTTGATTGTGGAACCATGGGTCCTGCAAACATGACTGAGGTTTGATTCTGGAACCATGTGTCCTGGGAATATGACTGAGGTTTGATTCTGGAAATCTGTGGCCTGGGAACATGACTGAGGTTTGATTCTGGAACCCTGTAGCCTGCGAACATAAGTGAGGATTGTTTCTGGAACCCTGTGGCCTGGGAACATGACATCAGTGGATTCTGGAACCCTGTGGCCTGGAAACATGACTGTGGGCTGGTACTGGAAACCCATGGACTAGGAATTTGACATTGGTTTGATTCTGGAACCCTGTGGCCTGGGAACAGGATTGAGGCGTGATTCTGGAAACCTTTGGCCTGGGAACATGACATCTGTTTACATTGTGGCATACTGTGCCCTGGGAACCGGACTGAAGTCTTGGTTCTGGAATCCTGTGGACTGGGAACAAGACTGAGGTTTGATTCTGGAACCATGTGGCCTGGGAATATGACTGATGATAGATCGTGGAATCCTGTGGCCTGGGAACATGACATCGGTTTGGATTCTGGTACCCTGTTGCCTGGGAACATGATATCGGTTTGATTGTGGAAACCTGTGGTCTGGGAATATAACTGAGGTTTGATGGTGGTACCCTCTGGCCTGGCAACATGACTGAGGTTTGATTCTGGATCCCTGTGGCCTGGGAACATGACTGAGGCGTGATTCTGGAATCCTGTGGCCTGGCAACATGACATCTGTTTAGATTGTGGAATACTGTGCCCTGGGAATCTGACTGAGGCTTGGTTCTGGAACCCTGTGGACTGGCAACATGACTGAGGTTTGATTGTAGAACCCTGTGCCCTGGAAACATGACTGTGGCCTGGTACTGGAAACCCATGGCCTAGGAATTTGACAGTGGTTTGATTCTGGAACCCTGTGGCCTGGGAACATGACTGAGGGTTGATTCTGGAAAACTGTGGCCGCGGACTTGACTGAGGGTTGATGGCAGAAATCTGTGGACTGGAAACATTACTGAGGTTTGATTGTAGAACCCTGTGCCCTGGAAACATGACTGCGAACTGATACTTGAAAACCATGGCCTGGGAACTTGACATTGGTTTGATTCTGGAACCCTGTTGCCAGGAACAAGACTGAGGCGTGATTCTGGAATCCTGTGGCCTGGGAACATGACATCTGTTTAGATTGTGGAATACTGTGCCCTGGGAACCTGACTGAGGCTTGGTTCTGGAACCCTGTGGACTGGGAACATGACTGAGGTTTGATTCTGGAACCCTGTAGCCTGTGAACATAACTGAGGATTGTTTCTGGAACCCTGTGGCCTGGGAACATGACATCAGTGGATTCTGGAACCCTGTGGCCTGGGAACATGAGAACGGTTTATTTCTGGAACCCTGTGACCTGGGAACATGTGTGAGCTTTGATGGTGGAAACCTGTGGCTTGGCAACATGACTGAGGTTTGTTTCTGGAACCCTGTTCCCTGGGAACATGACTGAGGTTTTTTTCTGGAACCCTTTTCCCTGGGAACATGACTGAGGTTTGATTCTGGACAACTTTGTGCTGGGAACATGACTGTGTTTTGATTGTGGAATCATGGGTCCTGCAAACATGACAGAGGTTTGATTCCGGAACCATGTGTCCTGGGAATATGACTGAGGTTTGATTCTGGAAATCTGTGGCCTGGGAACTTGACTGAAGTTTGATGGCAGAAACCTGTGGACTGGCAACATGACTGAGGTTTGATTGTAGAACCCTGTGCCCTGGAAACATGACTGTGGGCTGGTACTGGAAACCCATGGCCTAGGAATTTGACATTGGTTTGATTCTGGAACCCTGTGGCCTGGGAACAGGATTGAGGCGTGATTCTGGAAACCTGTGGCCTGGGAACATGACATCTGTTTAGATTGTGGCATACTGTGCCCTGGGAACCGGACTGAAGCCTTGGTTCTGGAATCCTGGGGACTGGGAACAAGACTGAGGTTTGATTCTGGAACCATGTGGCCTGGGAATATGACTGATGTTAGATCGTGGAATCCTGTGGCCTGGGAACATGACATCGGTTTGGATTCTGGTACCCTGTTGCCTGGGAACATGAAATCGGTTTGATTGTGGAAACCTGTGGTCTGGGAATATAACTGAGGTTTGATGGTGGTACCCTCTGGCCTGGCAACATGACTGAGGTTTGATTCTGGATCCCTGTGGCCTGGGAACATGACTGAGGCGTGATTCTGGAATCCTGTGGCCTGGGAACATGACATCTGTTTAGATTGTGGAATACTGTGCCCTGGGAATCTGACTGAGGCTTGGTTCTGGAACCCTGTGGACTGGGAACATGACTGAGGTTTGATTGTAGAACCCTGTGCCCTGGAAACATGACTGTGGCCTGGTACTGGAAACCCATGGCCTAGGAATTTGACATTGGTTTGATTCTGGAACCCTGTGGCCTGGGAACATGACTGAGGTTTGATTCTGGAAAACTGTGGCCGCGGACTTGACTGAGGGTTGATGGCAGAAATCTGTGGACTGGAAACATTGCTGAGGTTTGATTGTAGAACCCTGTGCCCTGCAAACATGACTGCGAACTGATATTTGAAAACCATGGCCTGGGAACTTGACATTGGTTTGATTCTGGAACCCTGTTGCCAGGAACAAGACTGAGGCGTGATTCTGGAATCCTGTGGCCTGGGAACATGACATCTGTTTAGATTGTGGAATACTGGGCCCTGGGAACCTGACTGAGGCTTGGTTCTGGAACCCTGTGGACTGGGAACATGACTGAGGTTTTATTCTGGAATCCTGTGGCCTGGGAACATGACATCAGTGGATTCTGGAACCCTGTGGCCTGGGAACATGAGAACGGTTTGATTCTGGAACCCTGTGCCCTGGGAACATGTCTGAGGTTTGATGGTGGAAACCTGTGGCTTGGCAACATGAATGAGGTTTGTTCCTGGAACCCTCTTCCCTGGGAACATGCCTGAGGTTTGATTCTGGACAACTTTGTCCTGGGAACATGACTGTGGTTTGATTGTGGAACCATGGGTCCTGCAAACATGACTGAGGTTTGATTCTGGAACCATGTGTCCTGGGAATATGACTGAGGTTTGATTCTGGAAATCTGTGGCCTGGGAACTTGACTGAGGTTTGATGGCAGAAACCTGTGGACTGGCAACATGACTGAGGCTTGATTGTAGAACCCTGTGCCCTGGAAACATGACTGTGGGCTGGTACTGGAAACCCATGGCCTAGGAATTTGACATTGGTTTGATTCTGGAACCCTGTGACCTGGGAACATGACTGAGGTTTGATTCTGGAAAACTGTGGCCGGGGACTTGACTGAGGTTTGATGGCAGAAATCTGTGGACTGGAAACATTACTGAGGTTTGATTGTAGAACCCTGTGCCCTGGAAACATGACTGCGACCTGATACTTGAAACCCATGGCCTGGGACCTTGACATTGGTTTGATTCTGGAACCCTGTGGCCATGAACAAGACTGAGGCGTGATTCTGGAATCCTGTGGCCTGGGAACATGACATCTGTTTAGATTGTGGAATACTGTGCCCTGGGAACCTGACTGAGGCTTGGTTCTGGAACCCTGTGGACTGGGAACATGACTGAGGTTTTATTCTGGAATCCTGTGGCCTGGGAACATGACATCAGTGGATTCTTGAAACCTGTGGCCTAGGAACATGAGAACGGTTGGGTTCTGGAACCCTGTGGCCTGGGAACATGTCTGAGGTTTGATGGTGGAAACCTGTGGCTTGGCAACATGACTGAGGTTTGTTACTGGAACCCCGTTCCCTGGGAACATGACTGAGGTTTGATTCTGGACACCTTTGTCCTGGGAACATGACTGTGGTTTGATTGTGGAACCATGGGTCCTGCAAACATGACTGAGGTTTGATTCTGGAACCATGTGTCCTGGGAATATGACTGAGGTTTGATTCTGGAAATCTGTGGCCTGGGAACATGACTGAGGTTTGATTCTGGAACCCTGTAGCCTGCGAACATAAGTGAGGATTGTTTCTGGAACCCTGTGGCCTGGGAACATGACATCAGTGGATTCTGGAACCCTGTGGCCTGGAAACATGACTGTGGGCTGGTACTGGAAACCCATGGACTAGGAATTTGACATTGGTTTGATTCTGGAACCCTGTGGCCTGGGAACAGGATTGAGGCGTGATTCTGGAAACCTTTGGCCTGGGAACATGACATCTGTTTACATTGTGGCATACTGTGCCCTGGGAACCGGACTGAAGTCTTGGTTCTGGAATCCTGTGGACTGGGAACAAGACTGAGGTTTGATTCTGGAACCATGTGGCCTGGGAATATGACTGATGATAGATCGTGGAATCCTGTGGCCTGGGAACATGACATCGGTTTGGATTCTGGTACCCTGTTGCCTGGGAACATGATATCGGTTTGATTGTGGAAACCTGTGGTCTGGGAATATAACTGAGGTTTGATGGTGGTACCCTCTGGCCTGGCAACATGACTGAGGTTTGATTCTGGATCCCTGTGGCCTGGGAACATGACTGAGGCGTGATTCTGGAATCCTGTGGCCTGGCAACATGACATCTGTTTAGATTGTGGAATACTGTGCCCTGGGAATCTGACTGAGGCTTGGTTCTGGAACCCTGTGGACTGGCAACATGACTGAGGTTTGATTGTAGAACCCTGTGCCCTGGAAACATGACTGTGGCCTGGTACTGGAAACCCATGGCCTAGGAATTTGACAGTGGTTTGATTCTGGAACCCTGTGGCCTGGGAACATGACTGAGGTTTGATTCTGGAAAACTGTGGCCGCGGACTTGACTGAGGGTTGATGGCAGAAATCTGTGGACTGGAAACATTACTGAGGTTTGATTGTAGAACCCTGTGCCCTGGAAACATGACTGCGAACTGATACTTGAAAACCATGGCCTGGGAACTTGACATTGGTTTGATTCTGGAACCCTGTTGCCAGGAACAAGACTGAGGCGTGATTCTGGAATCCTGTGGCCTGGGAACATGACATCTGTTTAGATTGTGGAATACTGTGCCCTGGGAACCTGACTGAGGCTTGGTTCTGGAACCCTGTGGACTGGGAACATGACTGAGGTTTGATTCTGGAACCCTGTAGCCTGTGAACATAACTGAGGATTGTTTCTGGAACCCTGTGGCCTGGGAACATGACATCAGTGGATTCTGGAACCCTGTGGCCTGGGAACATGAGAACGGTTTATTTCTGGAACCCTGTGACCTGGGAACATGTCTGAGCTTTGATGGTGGAAACCTGTGGCTTGGCAACATGACTGAGGTTTGTTTCTGGAACCCTGTTCCCTGGGAACATGACTGAGGTTTTTTTCTGGAACCCTTTTCCCTGGGAACATGACTGAGGTTTGATTCTGGACAACTTTGTGCTGGGAACATGACTGTGTTTTGATTGTGGAATCATGGGTCCTGCAAACATGACAGAGGTTTGATTCCGGAACCATGTGTCCTGGGAATATGACTGAGGTTTGATTCTGGAAATCTGTGGCCTGGGAACTTGACTGAAGTTTGATGGCAGAAACCTGTGGACTGGCAACATGACTGAGGTTTGATTGTAGAACCCTGTGCCCTGGAAACATGACTGTGGGCTGGTACTGGAAACCCATGGCCTAGGAATTTGACATTGGTTTGATTCTGGAACCCTGTGGCCTGGGAACAGGATTGAGGCGTGATTCTGGAAACCTGTGGCCTGGGAACATGACATCTGTTTAGATTGTGGCATACTGTGCCCTGGGAACCGGACTGAAGGCTTGGTTCTGGAATCCTGGGGACTGGGAACAAGACTGAGGTTTGATTCTGGAACCATGTGGCCTGGGAATATGACTGATGTTAGATCGTGGAATCCTGTGGCCTGGGAACATGACATCGGTTTGGATTCTGGTACCCTGTTGCCTGGGAACATGAAATCGGTTTGATTGTGGAAACCTGTGGTCTGGGAATATAACTGAGGTTTGATGGTGGTACCCTCTGGCCTGGCAACATGACTGAGGTTTGATTCTGGATCCCTGTGGCCTGGGAACATGACTGAGGCGTGATTCTGGAATCCTGTGGCCTGGGAACATGACATCTGTTTAGATTGTGGAATACTGTGCCCTGGGAATCTGACTGAGGCTTGGTTCTGGAAACCTGTGGACTGGGAACATGACTGAGGTTTGATTGTAGAACCCTGTGCCCTGGAAACATGACTGTGGCCTGGTACTGGAAACCCATGGCCTAGGAATTTGACATTGGTTTGATTCTGGAACCCTGTGGCCTGGGAACATGACTGAGGTTTGATTCTGGAAAACTGTGGCCGCGGACTTGACTGAGGGTTGATGGCAGAAATCTGTGGACTGGAAACATTACTGAGGTTTGATTGTAGAACCCTGTGCCCTGGAAACATGACTGCGAACTGATATTTGAAAACCATGGCCTGGGAACTTGACATTGGTTTGATTCTGGAACCCTGTTGCCAGGAACAAGACTGAGGCGTGATTCTGGAATCCTGTGGCCTGGGAACATGACATCTGTTTAGATTGTGGAATACTGGGCCCTGGGAACCTGACTGAGGCTTGGTTCTGGAACCCTGTGGACTGGGAACATGACTGAGGTTTTATTCTGGAATCCTGTGGCCTGGGAACATGACATCAGTGGATTCCGGAAGCCTGTGGCCTGGGAACATGAGAACGGTTTGATTCTGGAACCCTGTGCCCTGGGAACATGTCTGAGGTTTGATGGCGGAAACCTGTGGCTTGGCAACATGAATGAGGTTTGTTCCTGGAACCCTCTTCCCTGGGAACATGCCTGAGGTTTGATTCTGGACAACTTTGTCCTGGGAACATGACTGTGGTTTGATTGTGGAACCATGGGTCCTGCAAACATGACTGAGGTTTGATTCTGGAACCATGTGTCCTGGGAATATGACTGAGGTTTGATTCTGGAAATCTGTGGCCTGGGAACTTGACTGAGGTTTGATGGCAGAAACCTGTGGACTGGCAACATGACTGCGGCTTGATTGTAGAACCCTGTGCCCTGGAAACATGACTGTGGGCTGGTACTGGAAACCCATGGCCTAGGAATTTGACATTGGTTTGATTCTGGAACCCTGTGACCTGGGAACATGACTGAGGTTTGATTCTGGAACACTGTGGTCGGGGACTTGACTGAGGTTTGATGGCAGAAATCTGTGGACTGGAAACATTACTGAGGTTTGATTGTAGAACCCTGTGCCCTGGAAACATGACTGCGACCTGATACTTGAAACCCATGGCCTGGGAACTTGACATTGGTTTGATTCTGGAACCCTGTGGCCATGAACAAGACTGAGGCGTGATTCTGGAATCCTGTGGCCTGGGAACATGACATCTGTTTAGATTGTGGAATACTGTGCCCTGGGAACCTGACTGAGGCTTGGTTCTGGAACCCTGTGGACTGGGAACATGACTGAGGTTTTATTCTGGAATCCTGTGGCCTGGGAACATGACATCAGTGGATTCTTGAAACCTGTGGCCTAGGAACATGAGAATGGTTGGATTCTGGAACCCTGTGGCCTGGGAACATGTCTGAGGTTTGATGGTGGAAACCTGTGGCTTGGCAACATGACTGAGGTTTGTTACTGGAACCCCGTTCCCTGGGAACATGACTGAGGTTTGATTCTGGACACCTTTGTCCTGGGAACATGACTGTGGTTTGATTGTGGAACCATGGGTCCTGCAAACATGACTGAGGTTTGATTCTGGAACCATGTGTCCTGGGAATATGACTGAGGTTTGATTCTGGAAATCTGTGACCTGGGAACATGACTGAGGTTTGATTCTGGAACCCTGTAGCCTGCGAACATAACTGAGGATTGTTTCTGGAACCCTGTGGCCTGGGAACATGACATCAGTGGATTCTGGAACCCTGTGGCCTGGGAACATGAGAACGGTTTAATTCTGGAACCCTGTGACCTGGGAACATGTCTGAGGTTTGATGGTGGAAACCTGTGGCTTGGCAACATGACTGACGTTTGTTTCTGGAACCCTGTTCCCTGGGAACATGACTGAGGTTTTTTTCTGGAACCCTTTTCCCTGGGAACATGACTGAGGTTTGATTCTGGACAACTTTGTGCTGGGAACATGACTGTGTTTTGATTGTGGAATCATGGGTCCTGCAAACATGACAGAGGTTTGATTCTGGAACCATGTGTCCTGGGAATATGACTGAGGTTTGATTCTGGAAATCTGTGGCCTGGGAACTTGACTGAGGTTTGATGGCAGAAACCTGTGGACTGGCAACATGACTGAGGTTTGCTTGTAGAACCCTGTGCCCTGGAAACATGACTGCGAACTGATACTTGAAAACCATGGCCTGGGAACTTGACATTGGTTTGATTCTGGAACCCTGTTGCCAGGAACAAGACTGAGGCGTGATTCTGGAATCCTGTGGCCTGGGAACATGACATCTGTTTAGATTGTGGAATACTGTGCCCTGGGAATCTGACTGAGGCTTGGTTCTGGAACCCTGTGGACTGGGAACATGACTGAGGTTTGATTCTGGAACCCTGTAGCCTGCAAACATAACTGAGGATTGTTTCTGGAACCCTGTGGCCTGGGCACATGACATCAGTGGATTCTGGAACCCTGTGGCCTGGGAACATGAGAACGGTTTATTTCTGGAACCCTGTGACCTGGGAACATGTCTGAGGTTTGATGGTGGAAACCTGTGGCTTGGCAACATGATTGAGGTTTGTTTCTGGAACCCTGTTCCCTGGGAACATGACTGAGGTTTGATTCTGGACACCTTTGGGCTGGGAAAATGACTGTGTTTTGATTGTGGAATCATGGGTCCTGCAAACATGACTGAGGTTTGATTCTGGAACCATGTGTCCTGGGAATATGACTGAGGTTTGATTCTGGAAATCTGTGGCCTGGGAACTTGACTGAGGTTTGATGGCAGAAACCTGTGGACTGGCAACATGACTGAGGCTTGATTGTAGAACCCTGTGCCCTGGAAACATGACTGCGACCTGATACTTGAAACCCATGGCTTGGGAACTTGACATTGGTTTGATTCTGGAACCCTGTGTCCATGAACAAGACTGAGGCGTGATTCTGGAATCCTGTGGCCTGGGAACATGACATCTGTTTAGATTGTGGAATACTGTGCCCTGGGAACCTGACTGAGGCTTGGTTCTGGAACCCTGTGGACTGGGAACATGACTGAGGTTTTATTCTGGAATCCTGTGGCCTGGGAACATGACATCAGTGGATTCTTGAAACCTGTGGCCTAGGAACATGAGAACGGTTGGATTCTGGAACCCTGTGGCCTGGGAACATGTCTGAGGTTTGATGGTGGAAACCTGTGGCTTGGCAACATGACTGAGGTTTGTTACTGGAACCCCGTTCCCTGGGAACATGACTGAGGTTTGATTCTGGACACCTTTGTCCTGGGAACATGACTGTGGTTTGATTGTGGAACCATGGGTCCTGCAAACATGACTGAGGTTTGATTCTGGAACCATATGTCCTGGGAATATGACTGAGGTTTGATTCTGGAAATCTGTGGCCTGGGAACATGACTTAGGTTTGATTCTGGAACCCTGTAGCCTGCGAACATAAGTGAGGATTGTTTCTGGTACCCTGTGGCCTGGGAACATGACATCAGTGGATTCTGGAACCCTGTGGCCTGGGAACATGAGAACGGTTTAATTCTGGAACACTGTGACCTGGGAACATGTCTGAGGTTTGATGGTGGAAACCTGTGGCTTGGCAACATGACTGAGGTTTGTTTCTGGAACCCTGTTCCCTGGGAACATGACTGAGGTTTGATTCTGGACACCTTTGTGCTGGGAACATGACTGTGTTTTGATTGTGGAATCATGGGTCCTGCAAACATGACAGAGGTTTGATTCTGGAACCATGTGTCCTGGGAATATGACTGAGGTTTGATTCTGGAAATCTGTGGCCTGGGAACTTGACTGAGGTTTGATGGCAGAAACCTGTGGACTGGCAACATGACTGAGGTTTGATTGTAGAACCCTGTGCCCTGGAAACATGACTGTGGGCTGGTACTGGAAACCCATGGCCTAGGAATTTGACATTGGTTTGATTCTGGAACCCTGTGGCCTGGGAACATGACATCTGTTTAGATTGTGGCATACTGTGCCCTGGGAACCGGACTGAAGGCTTGGTTCTGGAATCTTGTGGACTGGGAACAAGACTGAGGTTTGATTCTGGAACCATGTGGCCTGGGAACATGACATCGGTTTGGATTCTGGTACCCTGTTGCCTGGGAACATGAAATCGGTTTGATTGTGGAAACCTGTGGTCTGGGAATATAACTGAGGTTTGATGGTGGTACCCTCTGGCCTGGCAACATGTCTGAGGTTTTATTCTGGAATCCTGTGGCCTGGAAACATGACATCAGTGGATTCTGGAACCCTGTGGCCTGGGAACATGAGAACGGTTTGATTCTGGAACCCTGTGGCCTGGGAACATGTCTGAGGTTTGATGGTGGAAACCTGTAGCTTGGCAACATGAATGAGGTTTGTTCCTGGAACCCTCTTCCCTGGGAACATGCCTGAGGTTTCATTCTGGACACCTTTGTCCTGGGAACATGACTGTGGTTTGATTGTGGAACCATGGGTCCTGCTAACATGACTGAGGTTTTATTCTGGAACCATGTGTCCTGGGAATATGACTGAGGTTTGATTCTGGAAATCTGTGGCCTGGGAACTTGACTTAGGTTTGATTACAGAAACCTGTGGACTGGCAACATGACTGAGGTTTGATTGTAGAACCCTGTGCCCTGGAAACATGACTGTGGGCTGGTACTGGAAACCCATGGCCTAGGAATTTGACATTGGTTTGATTCTGGAACCCTGTGGCCTGGGAACAGAATTGAGGCGTGATTCTGGAAACCTGTGGCCTGGGAACATGACATCTGTTTAGATTGTGGCATACTGTGCCCTGGGAACCGGACTGAAGCCTTGGTTCTGGAATCCTGGGGACTGGGAACAAGACTGAGGTTTGATTCTGGAACCATGTGGCCTGGGAATATGACTGATGTTAGATCGTGGAATCCTGTGGCCTGGGAACATGACATCGGTTTGGATTCTGGTACCATGTTGCCTGGGAACATGAAATCGGTTTGATTGTGGAAACCTGTGGTCAGGGAATATGACTGAGGTTTGATGGTGGTACCCTCTGGCCTGGCAACATGACTGAGGTTTGATTCTGGATCCCTGTGGCCTGGGAACATGACTGAGGCGTGATTCTGGAATCCTGTGGCCTGGGAACATGACATCTGTTTAGATTGTGGAATACTGTGCCCTGGGAATCTGACTGAGGCTTGGTTCTGGAACCCTGTGGACTGGCAACATGACTGAGGTTTGATTGTAGAACCCTGTGCCCTGGAAACATGACTGTGGCCTGGTACTGGAAACCCATGGCCTAGGAATTTGACATTGGTTTGATTCTGGAACCCTGTGGCCTGGGAACATGACTGAGGTTTGATTCTGGAAAACTGTGGCCGCGGACTTGACTGAGGGTTGATGGCAGAAATCTGTGGACTGGAAACATTACTGAGGTTTGATTGTAGAACCCTGTGCCCTGGAAACATGACTGCGAACTGATACTTGAAAACCATGGCCTGGGAACTTGACATTGGTTTGATTCTGGAACCCTGTTGCCAGGAACAAGACTGAGGCGTGATTCTGGAATCCTGTGGCCTGGGAACATGACATCTGTTTAGATTGTGGAATACTGGGCCCTGGGAACCTGAGTGAGGCTTGGTTCTGGAACCCTGTGGACTGGGAACATGACTGAGGATTTATTCTGGAATCCTGTGGCCTGGGAACATGACATCAGTGGATTCTGGAACCCTGTGGCCTGGGAACATGAGAACGGTTTGATTCTGGAACCCTGTGCCCTGGGAACATGTCTGAGGTTTGATGGTGGAAACCTGTGGCTTGGCAACATGAATGAGGTTTGTTCCTGGAACCCTCTTCCCTGGGAACATGCCTGAGGTTTGATTCTGGACAACTTTGTCCTGGGAACATGACTGTGGTTTGATTGTGGAAACATGGGTCCTGCAAACATGACTGAGGTTTTATTCTGGAACCATGTGTCCTGGGAATATGACTGAGGTTTGATTCTGGAAATCTGTGGCCTGGGAACTTGACTGAGGTTTGATGGCAGAAACCTGTGGACTGGCAACATGACAGAGGTTTGATTGTAGAACCCTGTGCCCTGGAAACATGACTGTGGGCTGGTACTGGAAACCCATGGCCTAGGAATTTGACATTGGTTTGATTCTGGAACCCTGTGGCCAGGGAACATGATTGAGGCGTGATTCTGGAAACCTGTGGCCTGGGAACATGACATCTGTTTAGATTGTGGCATACTGTGCCCTGGGAACCGGACTGAAGCCTTGGTTCTGGAATCCTGTGGACTGGGAACAAGACTGAGGTTTGATTCTGGAACCATGTGGCCTGGGAATATGACTGATGTTAGATCGTGGAATCCTGTGGCCTGGGAACATGACATCGGTTTGGATTCTGGTACCCTGTTGCCTGGGAACATGAAATCGGTTTGATTGTGGAAACCTGTGGTCTGGGAATATGACTGAGGTTTGATGGTGGTACCCTCTGGTCTGGCAACATGACTGAGGTTTGATTCTGGATCCCTGTGGCCTGGGAACATGATTGAGGCGTGATTCTGGAATCCTGTGGCCTGGGAACATGACATCTGTTTAGATTGTGGAATACTGTGCCCTGGGAATCTGACTGAGGCTTGGTTCTGGAACCCTGTGGACTGGGAACATGACTGAGGTTTGATTCTGGAACCCTGTAGCCTGCAAACATAACTGAGGATTGTTTCTGGAACCCTGTGGCCTGGGCACATGACATCAGTGGATTCTGGAACCCTGTGGCCTGGGAACATGAGAACGGTTTATTTCTGGAACCCTGTGACCTGGGAACATGTCTGAGGTTTGATGGTGGAAACCTGTGGCTTGGCAACATGATTGAGGTTTGTTTCTGGAACCCTGTTCCCTGGGAACATGACTGAGGTTTGATTCTGGACACCTTTGTGCTGGGAAAATGACTGTGTTTTGATTGTGGAATCATGGGTCCTGCAAACATGACTGAGGTTTGATTCTGGAACCATGTGTCCTGGGAATATGACTGAGGTTTGATTCTGGAAATCTGTGGCCTGGGAACTTGACTGAGGTTTGATGGCAGAAACCTGTGGACTGGCAACATGACTGAGGCTTGATTGTAGAACCCTGTGCCCTGGAAACATGACTGTGGGCTGGTACTGGAAACCCATGGCCTAGGAATTTGACATTGGTTTGATTCTGGAACCCTGTGACCTGGGAACATGACTGAGGTTTGATTCTGGAAAACTGTGGCCGGGGACTTGACTGAGGTTTGATGGCAGAAATCTGTGGACTGGAAACATTACTGAGGTTTGATTGTAGAACCCTGTGCCCTGGAAACATGACTGCGACCTGATACTTGAAACCCATGGCCTGGGAACTTGACATTGGTTTGATTCTGGAACCCTGTGGCCATGAACAAGACTGAGGCGTGATTCTGGAATCCTGTGGCCTGGGAACATGACATCTGTTTAGATTGTGGAATACTGTGCCCTGGGAACCTGACTGAGGCTTGGTTCTGGAACCCTGTGGACTGGGAAAATGACTGAGGTTTTATTCTGGAATCCTGTGGCCTGGGAACATGACATCAGTGGATTCTTGAAACCTGTGGCCTAGGAACATGAGAACGGTTGGGTTCTGGAACCCTGTGGCCTGGGAACATGTCTGAGGTTTGATGGTGGAAACCTGTGGCTTGGCAACATGACTGAGGTTTGTTACTGGAACCCCGTTCCCTGGGAACATGACTGAGGTTTGATTCTGGACACCTTTGTCCTGGGAACATGACTGTGGTTTGATTGTGGAACCATGGGTCCTGCAAACATGACTGAGGTTTGATTCTGGAACCATGTGTCCTGGGAATATGACTGAGGTTTGATTCTGGAAATCTGTGGCCTGGGAACATGACTGAGGTTTGATTCTGGAACCCTGTAGCCTGCGAACATTAGTGAGGATTGTTTCTGGAACCCTGTGGCCTGGGAACATGACATCAGTGGATTCTGGAACCCTGTGGCCTGGGAACATGAGAGCGGTTTAATTCTGGAACCCTGTGACCTGGGAACATGTCTGAGGTTTGATGGTGGAAACCTGTGGCTTGGCAACATGACTGAGGTTTGTTTCTGGAACCCTTTTCCCTGGGAACATGACTGAGGTTTGATTCTGGACACCTTTGTGCTGGGAACATGACTGTGTTTTGATTGTGGAATCATGGGTCCTGCAAACATGACAGAGGTTTGATTCTGGAACCACGTGTCCTGGGAATATGACTGAGGTTTGATTCTGGAAATCTGTGGCCTGGGAACTTGACTGAGGTTTGATGGCAGAAACCTGTGGACTGGCAACATGACTGAGGTTTGATTGTAGAACCCTGTGCCCTGGAAACATGACTGTGGGCTGGTACTGGAAACCCATGGCCTAGGAATTTGACATTGGTTTGATTCTGGAACCCTGTGGCCTGGGAACAGGATTGAGGCGTGATTCTGGAAACCTGTGGCCTGGGAACATGACATCTGTTTAGATTGTGGCATACTGTGCCCTGGGAACCGGACTGAAGGCTTGGTTCTGGAATCCTGTGGCCTGGGAACATGACTGAGGTTTGATTCTGGAACCATGTGGCCTGGGAACATGACATCGGTTTGGATTCTGGTACCCTGTTGCCTGGAAACATGAAATCGGTTTGATTGTGGAAACCTGTGGTCTGGGAATATAACTGAGGTTTGATGGTGGTACTCTCTGGCCTGGCAACATGACTGAAGTTTTATTCTGGAATCCTGTGGCCTGGGAACATGACATCAGTGGATTCTGGAACCCTGTGGCCTGGGAACATGAGAACGGTTTGATTCTGGAACCCTGTGGCCTGGGAACATGTCTGAGGTTTGATGGTGTAAACCTTTGGCTTGGCAACATGAATGAGGTTTGTTCCTGGAACCCTCTTCCCTGGGAACATGCCTGAGGATTCATTGTGGACACCTTTGTCCTGGGAACATGACTGTGGTTTGATTGTGGAACCATGGGTCCTGCAAACATGACTGAGGTTTTATTCTGGAACCATGTGTCCTGGGAATATGACTGAGGTTTGATTCTGGAAATCTGTGGCCTGGGAAATTGACTGAGGTTTGATGGCAGAAACCTGTGGACTGGCAACATGACAGAGGTTTGATTGTAGAACCCTGTGCCCTGGAAACATGACTGTGGGCTGGTAATGGAAACCCATGGCCTAGGAATTTGACATTGGTTTGATTCTGGAACCCTGTGGCCTGGGAACATGATTGAGGCATGATTCTGGAAATCTGTGGCCTGTGAACATGACATCTGTTTAGATTGTGGCATACTGTGCCCTGGGAACCGGACTGAAGGCTTGGTTCTGGAATCCTGTGGACTGGGAACAAGACTGAGGTTTGATTCTGGAACCATGTGGCCTGGGAATATGACTGATGTTAGATCGTGGAATCCTGTGGCCTGGGAACATGACATTGGTTTGGATTCTGGTACCCTGTTGCCTGGGAACATGAAATCGGTTTGATTGTGGAAACCTGTGGTCAGGGAATATGACTGAGGTTTGATGGTGGTACCCTCTGGCCTGGCAACATGACTGAGGTTTGATTCTGGATCCCTGCGGCCTGGGAACATGACTGAGGCGTGATTCTGGAATCCTTTGGCCTGGGATCATGACATCTGTTTAGATTGTGGAATACAGTGCCCTGGGACTCTGACTGAGGCTTGGTTCTGGAACACTGTGGACTGGGAACATGACTGAGGTTTGATTCTGGAACCCTGTAGCCTGCAAACATAACTGAGGATTGTTTCTGGAACCCTGTGGCCTGGGAACATGACATCAGTGAATTCTGGATCCCTGTGGCCTGGGAACATGAGAACGGTTTATTTCTGGAACCCTGTGACCTGGGAACATGTCTGAGGTTTGATGGTGGAAACCTGTGGCTTGGCAATATGATTGAGGTTTGTTTTTGGAACCCTGTTCCCTGGGAACATGACTGAGGTTTGATTCTGGACACCTTTGTGCTGGGAAAATGACTGTGTTTTGATTGTGTAATCATGGGTCCTGCAAACATGACTGAGGTTTGATTCTGGAACCATGTGTCCTGGGAATATGACTGAGGTTTGATTCTGGAAATCTGTGGCCTGGGAACTTGACTGAGGTTTGATGGCAGAAACCTGTGGACTGGCAACATGACTGAGGCTTGATTGTAGAACCCTGTGCCCTGGAAACATGACTGTGGGCTGGTACTGGAAACCCATGGCCTAGGAATTTGACATTGGTTTGATTCTGGAACCCTGTGACCTGGGAACATGACTGAGGTTTGATTCTGGAAAACTGTGGCCGGGGACTTGACTGAGGTTTGATGGCAGAAATCTGTGGACTGGAAACATTACTGAGGTTTGATTGTAGAACCCTGTGCCCTGGAAACATGACTGCGACCTGATACTTGAAACCCATGGCCTGGGACCTTGACATTGGTTTGATTCTGGAACCCTGTGGCATGGGAACAGGATTGAGGCGTGATTCTGGAAACCTCTGGCCTGGGAACATGACATCTGTTTAGATTGTGGCATACTGTGCCCTGGGAACCGGACTGAAGGCTTGGTTCTGGAACCCTGTGGATTGGGAACAAGACTGAGGTTTGATTCTGGAACCATGTGGCCTGGGAATATGACTGATGTTAGATCGTGGAATCCTGTGGCCTGGGAATATGACATCGGTTTGGATTCTGGTACCCTGTTGCCTGGGAACATGAAATCGGTTTGATTGTGGAAACCTGTGGTCTGGCAATATGACTGAGGTTTGATGGTGGTACCCTCTGGCCTGGCAACATGACTGAGGTTTGATTCTGGAACCCTGTAGCCTGCGAACATAACTGAGGATTGTTTCTGGAACCCTGTGGCCTGGGAACATGAGAACGGTTTAATTCTGGAACCCTGTGACCTGGGAACATGTCTGAGGTTTGATGGTGGAAACCTGTGGCTTGGCAACATGACTGAGGTTTGTTTCTGGAACCCTTTTCCCTGAGAACATGACTGAGGTTTGATTCTGGACACCTTTGTGCTGGGAACATGACTGTGTTTTGATTGTGGAATCATGGGTCCTGCAAACATGACAGAGGTTTGATTCTGGAACCATGTGCCCTGGGAATATGACTGAGGTTTGATTCTGGAAATCTGTGGCCTGGGAACTTGACTGAGGTTTGATGGCAGAAACCTGTGGACTGGCAACATGACTGAGGTTTGATTGTAGAACCCTGTGCCCTGGAAACATGACTGTGGTCTGGTACTGGAAACCCATGGCCTAGGAATTTGACATTGGTTTGATTCTGGAACCCTGTGGCCTGGGAACAGGATTGAGGCGTGATTCTGGAAACCTGTGGCCTGGGAACATGACATCTGTTTAGATTGTGGCATACTGTGCCCTGGGAACCGGACTGAAGGCTTGGTTCTGGAATCCTGTGGACTGGGAACAAGACTGAGGTTTGATTCTGGAACCATGTGGCCTGGGAACATGACATCGGTTTGGATTCTGGTACCCTGTTGCCTGGGAACATGAAATCGGTTTGATTGTGGAAACCTGTGGTCTGGGAATATAACTGAGGTTTGATGGTGGTACTCTCTGGCCTGGCAACATGACTGAGGTTTTATTCTGGAATCCTGTGGCCTGGGAACATGACATCAGTGGATTCTGGAACCCTGTGGCCTGGGAACATGAGAACGGTTTGATTCTGGAACCCTGTGGCCTGGGAACATGTCTGAGGTTTGATGGTGTAAACCTTTGGCTTGGCAACATGAATGAGGTTTGTTCCTGGAACCCTCTTCCCTGGGAACATGCCTGAGGTTTCATTGTGGACACCTTTGTCCTGGGAACATGACTGTGGTTTGATTGTGGAACCATGGGTCCTGCAAACATGACTGAGGTTTTATTCTGGAACCATGTGTCCTGGGAATATGACTGAGGTTTGATTCTGGAAATCTGTGGCCTGGGAAATTGACTGAGGTTTGATGGCAGAAACCTGTGGACTGGCAACATGACAGAGGTTTGATTGTAGAACCCTGTGCCCTGGAAACATGACTGTGGGCTGGTACTGGAAACCCATGGCCTAGGAATTTGACATTGGTTTGATTCTGGAACCCTGTGGCCTTGGAACATGATTGAGGCGTGATTCTGGAAATCTGTGGCCTGGGAACATGACATCTGTTTAGATTGTGGCATACTGTGCCCTGGGAACCGGCCTGAAGGCTTGGTTCTGGAATCCTGTGGACTGGGAACAAGACTGAGGTTTGATTCTGGAATCATGTGGCCTGGGAATATGACTGATGTTAGATCGTGGAATCCTGTGGCCTGGGAACATGACATTGGTTTGGATTCTGGTACCCTGTTGCCTGGGAACATGAAATCGGTTTGATTGTGGAAACCTGTGGTCAGGGAATATGACTGAGGTTTGATGGTGGTACCCTCTGGCCTGGCAACATGACTGAGGTTTGATTCTGGATCCCTGTGGCCTGGGAACATGACTGAGGCGTGATTCTGGAATCCTGTGGCCTGGGATCATGACATCTGTTTAGATTGTGGAATACAGTGCCCTGGGACTCTGACTGAGGCTTGGTTCTGGAACACTGTGGACTGGGAACATGACTGAGGTTTGATTCTGGAACCCTGTAGCCTGCAAACATAACTGAGGATTGTTTCTGGAACCCTGTGGCCTGGGAACATGACATCAGTGAATTCTGGATCCCTGTGGCCTGGGAACATGAGAACGGTTTATTTCTGGAACCCTGTGACCTGGGAACATGTCTGAGGTTTGATGGTGGAAACCTGTGGCTTGGCAATATGATTGAGGTTTGTTTCTGGAACCCTGTTCCCTGGGAACATGACTGAGGTTTGATTCTGGACACCTTTGTGCTGGGAAAATGACTGTGTTTTGATTGTGGAATCATGGGTTCTGCAAACATGACTGAGGTTTGATTCTGGAACCATGTGTCCTGGGAATATGACTGAGGTTTGATTGCGGAAATCTGTGGCCTGGGAACTTGACTGAGGTTTGATGGCAGAAACCTGTGGACTGGCAACATGACTGAGGCTTGATTGTAGAAACCTGTGCCCTGGAAACATGACTGTGGGCTGGTACTGGAAACCCATGGCCTAGGAATTTGACATTGGTTTGATTCTGGAACCCTGTGACCTGGGAACATGACTGAGGTTTGATTCTGGAAAACTGTGGCCGGGGACTTGACTGAGGTTTGATGGCAGAAACCTGTGGACTGGCAACATGACTGAGGTTTGATTGTAGAACCCTGTGCCCTGGAAACATGACTGTGGGCTGGTACTGGAAACCCATGGCCTAGGAATTTGACATTGGTTTGATTCTGGAACCCTGTGGCCTGGGAACAGGATTGAGGCGTGATTCTGGAAACCTGTGGCCTGGGAACATGACATCTGTTTAGATTGTGGCATACTGTGCCCTGGGAACCGGACTGAAGCCTTGGTTCTGGAATCCTGGGGACTGGGAACAAGACTGAGGTTTGATTCTGGAACCATGTGGCCTGGGAATATGACTGATGTTAGATCGTGGAATCCTGTGGCCTGGGAACATGACATCGGTTTGGATTCTGGTACCCTGTTGCCTGGGAACATGAAATCGGTTTGATTGTGGAAACCTGTGGTCTGGGAATATGACTGAGGTTTGATGGTGGTACCCTCTGGCCTGGCAACATGACTGAGGTTTGATTCTGGATCCCTGTGGCCTGGGAACATGACTGAGGCGTGATTCTGGAATCCTGTGGCCTGGGAACATGACATCTGTTTAGATTGTGGAATACTGTGCCCTGGGAATCTGACTGAGGCTTGGTTCTGGAACCCTGTGGACTGGGAACATGACTGAGGTTTGATTGTAGAACCCTGTGCCCTGGAAACATGACTGTGGCCTGGTACTGGAAACCCATGGCCTAGGAATTTGACATTGGTTTGATTCTGGAACCCTGTGGCCTGGGAACATGACTGAGGTTTCATTCTGGAAAACTGTGGCCGGGGACTTGACTGAGGGTTGATGGTAGAAATCTGTGGACTGGAAACATTACTGAGGTTTGATTGTAGAACCCTGTGCCCTGGAAACATGACTGCAACCTGATACTTGAAACCCATGGCCTGGGAACTTGACATTGGTTTGATTCTGGAACCCTGTTGCCAGGAAGAAGACTGAGGCGTGATTCTGGAATCCTGTGGCCTGGGAACATGACATCTGTTTAGATTGTGGAATACTGGGCCCTGGGAACCTGACTGAGGCTTGGTTCTGGAACCCTGTGGACTGGGAACATGACTGAGGTTTTATTCTGGAATCCTGTGGCCTGGGAACATGACATCAGTGGATTCTTGAAACCTGTGGCCTAGGAATATGAGAACGGTTGGATTCTGGAACCCTGTGGCCTGGGAACATGTCTGAGGTTTGATGGTGGAAACCTGTGGCTTGGCAACATGACTGAGGTTTGTTTCTGGAACCCTGTTCCCTGGGAACATGACTGAGGTTTGATTCTGGACACCTTTGTCCTGGGAACATGACTGTGGTTTGATTGTGGAACCATGGGTCCTGCAAACATGACTGAGCTTTGATTCTGGAACCAAGTGTCCTGGGAATATGACTGAGGTTTGATTCTGGAAATCTGTGGCCTGGGAACATGATTGAGGTTTGATTCTGGAACCCTGTAGCCTGCGAACATAACTGAGGATTGTTTCTGGAACCCTGTGGCCTGGGAACATGACATCAGTGGATTCTGAAACCCTGTGGCCTGGGAACATGAGAATGGTTTAATTCTGGAACCCTGTGACCTGGGAACATGTCTGAGGTTTGATGGTGGAAACCTGTGGCTTGGCAACATGACTGAGGTTTGTTTTTGGAACCCTTTTCCCTGGGAACATGACTGAGGTTTGATTCTGGACACCTTTGTGCTGGGAATATGACTGTGTTTTGATTGTGGAATCATGGGTCCTGCAAACATGACAGAGGTTTGATTCTGGAACCATGTGTCCTGGGAATCTGACTGAGGCTTGGTTCTGGAACCCTGTGGACTGGCAACATGACTGAGGTTTGATTGTAGAACCCTGTGCCCTGGAAACATGACTGTGGCCTGGTACTGGAAACCCATCGCCTAGGAATTTGACATTGGTTTGATTCTGGAACCCTGTGGCCTGGGAACATGACTGAGGTTTGATTCTGGAAAACTGTGGCCGCGGACTTGACTGAGGGTTGATGGCAGAAATCTGTGGACTGGAAACATTACTGAGGTTTGATTGTAGAACCCTGTGCCCTGGAAACATGACTGCGAACTGATACTTGAAACCCATGGCCTGGGAACTTGACATTGGTTTGATTCTGGAACCCTGTTGCCAGGAACAAGACTGAGGCGTGATTCTGGAATCCTGTGGCCTGGGAACATGACATCTGTTTAGATTGTGGAATACTGGGCCCTGGGAACCTGACTGAGGCTTGGTTCTGGAACCCTGTGGACTGGGAACATGACTGAGGTTTTATTCTGGAATCCTGTGGCCTGGGAACATGACATCAGTGGATTCTGGAACCCTGTGGCCTGGGAACATGAGAACGGTTTGATTCTGTAACCCTGTGGCCTGGGAACATGGCTGAGGTTTGATGGTGGAAACCTGTGGCTTGGCAACATGAATGAGGTTTGTTCCTGGAACCCTCTTCCCTGGGAACATGCCTGAGGTTTGATTCTAGACACCTTTGTCCTGGGAACATGACTGTGGTTTGATTGTGGAACCATGGGTCCTGCAAACATGACTGAGGTTTGATTCTGGAACCATGTGTCCTGGGAATATGACTGAGGTTTGATTCTGGAAATCTGTGGCCTGGGAACTTGACTGAGGTTTGATGGCAGAAACCTGTGGACTGGCAACATGACAGAGGTTTGATTGTAGAACCCTGTGCCCTGGAAACATGACTGTGGGCTGGTACTGGAAACCCATGGCCTAGGAATTTGACATTGGTTTGATTCTGGAACCCTGTGGCCTGGGAACATGAATGAGGCGTGATTCTGGAAACCTGTGGCCTGGGAACATGACATCTGTTTAGATTCTGGCATACTGTGCCCTGGGAACCGGACTGAAGGCTTGGTTCTGGAATCCTGTGGACTGGGAACAAGACTGAGGTTTGATTCTGGAACCATGTGGCCTGGGAATATGACTGATGTTAGATCGTGGAATCCTGTGGCCTGGGAACATGACATCGGTTTGGATTCTGGTACCCTGTTGCCTGGGAACATGAAATCGGTTTGATTGTGGAAACCTGTGGTCAGGGAATATGACTGAGGTTTGATGGTGGTACCCTCTGGCCTGGCAACATGACTGAGGTTTGATTCTGGATCCCTGTGGCCTGGGAACATGACTGAGGCGTGATTCTGGAATCCTGTGGCCTGGGAACATGACATCTGTTTAGATTGTGGAATACTGTGCCCTGGGAATCTGACTGAGGCTTGGTTCTGAACCTTGTGGACTGGGAACATGACTGAGGTTTGATTCTGGAACCCTGTAGCCTGCAAACATAACTGAGGATTGTTTCTGGAACCCTGTGGCCTGGGAACATGACATCAGTGGATTCTGGAACCCTGTGGCCTGGGAACATGAGAACGGTTTAATTCTGGAACCCTGTGACCTGGGAACATGTCTGAGGTTTGATGGTGGAAACCTGTGGCTTGGCAACATGATTGAGGTTTGTTTCTGGAACCCTGTTCCCTGGGAACATGACTGAGGTTTGATTCTGGACACCTTTGTGCTGGGAAAATGACTGTGTTTTGATTGTGGAATCATGGGTCCTGCAAACATGACAGAGGTTTGATTTTGGAACCATGTGTCCTGGGAATATGACTGAGGTTTGATTCTGGAAATCTGTGGCCTGGGAACTTGACTGAGGTTTGATGGCAGAAACCTGTGGACTGGCAACATGACTGAGGTTTGATTGTAGAACCCTGTGCCCTGGAAACATGACTGTGGGCTGGTACTGGAAACCCATGGCCTAGGAATTTGACATTGGTTTGATTCTGGAACCCTGTGGCCTGGGAACAGGATTGAGGCGTGATTCTGGAAACCTGTGGCCTGGGAACATGACATCTGTTTAGATTGTGGCATACTGTGCCCTGGGAACCGGACTGAAGGCGTGGTTCTGGAATCCTGTGGACTGGGAACAAGACTGAGGTTTGATTCTGGAACCATGTGGCCTGGGAATATGACTGATGTTAGATCGTGGAATCCTGTGGCCTGGGAACATGACATCGGTTTGGATTCTGGTACCCTGTTGCCTGGGAACATGAAATCGGTTTGATTGTGGAAACCTGTGGTTTGGGAATATGACTGAGGTTTGATGGTGGTACCCTCTGGCCTGGCAACATGACTGAGGTTTGATTCTGGATCCCTGTGGCCTGGGAACATGACTGAGGCGTGATTCTGGAATCCTGTGGCCTGGGAACATGACATCTGTTTAGATTGTGGAATACTGTGCCCTGGGAATCTGACTGAGGCTTGGTTCTGGAACCCTGTGGACTGGGAACATGACTGAGGTTTGATTGTAGAACCCTGTGCCCTGGAAACATGACTGTGGCCTGGTACTGGAAACTCATGGCCTAGGAATTTGACATTGGTTTGATTCTGGAACCCTGTGGCCTGGGAACCTGACTGAGGTTTCATTCTGGAAAACTGTGGCCGGGGACTTGACTGAGGGTTGATGGTAGAAATCTGTGGACTGGAAACATTACTGAGGTTTGATTGTAGAACCCTGTGCCCTGGAAACATGACTGCGAACTGATACTTGAAAACCATGGCCTGGGAACTTGACATTGGTTTGATTCTGGAACCCTGTTGCCAGGAACAAGACTGAGGCGTGATTCTGGAATCCTGTGGCCTGGGAACATGACATCCGTTTAGATTGTGGAATACTGGGCCCTGCGAACCTGAGTGAGGCTTGGTTCTGGAACCCTGTGGACTGGGAACATGACTGAGGTTTTATTCTGGAATCCTGTGGCCTGGGAACATGACATCAGTGGATTCTGGAACCCTGTGGACTGGGAACATGACTGAGGTTTGATTCTGGAACCCTGTAGCCTGCAAACATAACTGAGGATTGTTTCTGGAACCCTGTGGCCTGGGAACATGACATCAGTGGATTCTGGAACCCTGTGGCCTAGGAACATGAGAACGGTTGGATTCTGGAACCCTGTGGCCTGGGAACATGTCTGAGGTTTGATGGTGGAAACCTGTGGCTTGGCAACATGACTGAGGTTTGTTACTGGAACCCCGTTCCCTGGGAACATGACTGAGGTTTGATTCTGGACACCTTTGTCCTGGGAACATGACTGTGGTTTGATTGTGGAACCATGGGTCCTGCAAACATGACTGACGTTTGATTCTGGAACCATGTGTCCTGGGAATATGACTGAGGTTTGATTCTGGAAATCTGTGGCCTGGGAACATGACTGAGGTTTGATTCTGGAACCCTGTAGCCTGCGAACATAAGTGAGGATTGTTTCTGGTACCCTGTGGCCTGGGAACATGACATCAGTGGATTCTGGAACCCTGTGGCCTGGGAACATGAGAACGGTTTAATTCTGGAACCCTGTGACCTGGGAACATGTCTGAGGTTTGATGGTGGAAACCTGTGGCTTGGCAACATGACTGAGGTTTGTTTCTGGAACCCTTTTCCCTGGGAACATGACTGAGGTTTGATTCTGGACACCTTTGTGCTGGGAACATGACTGTGTTTTGATTGTGGAATCATGAGTCCTGCAAACATGACAGAGGTTTGATTCTGGAACCATGTGTCCTGGGAATATGACTGAGGTTTGATTCTGGAAATCTGTGGCCTGGGAACTTGACTGAGGTTGATGGCAGAAACCTGTGGACTGGCAACATGACTGAGGTTTGATTGTAGAACCCTGTGCCCTGGAAACATGACTGTGGGCTGGTACTGGAAACCCATGGCCTAGGAATTTGACATTGGTTTGATTCTGGAACCCTGTGGCCTGGGAACAGGATTGAGGCTTGATTCTGGAAACCTGTGGCCTGGGAACATGACATCTGTTTAGATTGTGGCATACTGTGCCCTGGGAACCGGACTGAAGCCTTGGTTCTGGAATCCTGGGGACTGGGAACAAGACTGAGGTTTGATTCTGGAACCATGTGGCCTGGGAATATGACTGATGTTAGATCGTGGAATCCTGTGGCCTGGGAACATGACATCGGTTTGGATTCTGGTACCCTGTTGCCTGGGAACATGAAATCGGTTTGATTGTGGAAACCTGTGGTCAGGGAATATGACTGAGGTTTGATGGTGGTACCCTCTGGCCTGGCAACATGACTGAGGTTTGATTCTGGATCCCTGTGGCCTGGGAACATGACTGAGGCGTGATTCTGGAATCCTGTGGCCTGGGAACATGACATCTGTTTAGATTGTGGAATACTGTGCCCTGGGAATCTGACTGAGGCTTGGTTCTGGAACCCTGTGGACTGGCAACATGACTGAGGTTTGATTGTAGAACCCTGTGCCCTGGAAACATGACTGTGGCCTGGTACTGGAAACCCATGGCCTAGGAATTTGACATTGGTTTGATTCTGGAACCCTGTGGCCTGGGAACATGACTGAGGTTTGATTCTGGAAAACTGTGGCCGCGGACTTGACTGAGGGTTGATGGCAGAAATCTGTGGACTGGAAACATTACTGAGGTTTGATTGTAGAACCCTGTGCCCTGGAAACATGACTGCGAACTGATACTTGAAAACCATGGCCTGGGAACTTGACATTGGTTTGATTCTGGAACCCTGTTGCCAGGAACAAGACTGAGGCGTGATTCTGGAATCCTGTGGCCTGGGAACATGACATCTGTTTAGATTGTGGAATACTGTGCCCTGGGAATCTGACTGAGGCTTGGTTCTGGAACCCTGTGGACTGGGAACATGACTGAGGTTTGATTCTGGAACCCTGTAGCCTGCAAACATAACTGAGGATTGTTTCTGGAACCCTGTGGCCTGGGCACATGACATCAGTGGATTCTGGAACCCTGTGGCCTGGGAACATGAGAACGGTTTATTTCTGGAACCCTGTGACCTGGGAACATGTCTGAGGTTTGATGGTGGAAACCTGTGGCTTGGCAACATGATTGAGGTTTGTTTCTGGAACCCTGTTCCCTGGGAACATGACTGAGGTTTGATTCTGGACACCTTTGTGCTGGGAAAATGACTGTGTTTTGATTGTGGAATCATGGGTCCTGCAAACATGACTGAGGTTTGATTCTGGAACCATGTGTCCTGGGAATATGACTGAGGTTTGATTCTGGAAATCTGTGGCCTGGGAACTTGACTGAGGTTTGATGGCAGAAACCTGTGGACTGGCAACATGACTGAGGCTTGATTGTAGAACCCTGTGCCCTGGAAACATGACTGTGGGCTGGTACTGGAAACCCATGGCCTAGGAATTTGACATTGGTTTGATTCTGGAACCCTGTGACCTGGGAACATGACTGAGGTTTGATTCTGGAAAACTGTGGCCGGGGACTTGACTGAGGTTTGATGGCAGAAATCTGTGGACTGGAAACATTACTGAGTTTTGATTGTAGAACCCTGTGCCCTGGAAACATGACTGCGACCTGATACTTGAAACCCATGGCCTGGGAACTTGACATTGGTTTGATTCTGGAACCCTGTGGCCATGAACAAGACTGAGGCGTGATTCTGGAATCCTGTGGCCTGGGAACATGACATCTGTTTAGATTGTGGAATACTGTGCCCTGGGAACCTGACTGAGGCTTGGTTCTGGAACCCTGTGGACTGGGAACATGACTGAGGTTTTATTCTGGAATCCTGTGGCCTGGGAACATGACATCAGTGGATTCTGGAACCCTGTGGCCTGGGAACATGAGAACGGTTTAATTCTGGAACCCTGTGACCTGGGAACATGTCTGAGGTTTGATGGTGGAAACCTGTGGCTTGGCAACATGACTGACGTTTGTTTCTGGAACCCTTTTCCCTGGGAACATGACTGAGGTTTGATTCTGGACACCTTTGTGCTGGGAACATGACTGTGTTTTGATTGTGGAATCATGGGTCCTGCAAACATGACAGAGGTTTGATTCTGGAACCATGTGTCCTGGGAATATGACTGAGGTTTGATTCTGGAAATCTGTGGCCTGGGAACTTGACTGAGGTTTGATGGCAGAAACCTGTGGACTGGCAACATGACTGAGGTTTGATTGTAGAACCCTTTGCCCTGGAAACATGACTGTGGGCTGGTACTGGAAACCCATGGCCTAGGAATTTGACATTGGTTTGATTCTGGGACCCTGTGGCCTGGGAACAGGATTGAGGCGTGATTCTGGAAACCTGTGGCCTGGGAACATGACATCTGTTTAGATTGTGGCATACTGTGCCCTGGGAATCGGACTGAAGGCTTGGTTCTGGAATCCTGTGGACTGGGAACAAGACTGAGGTTTGATTCTGGAACCATGTGGCCTGGGAACATGACATCGGTTTGATTGTGGAAACCTGTGGTCTGGGAATATAACTGAGGTTTGATGGTGGTACCCTCTGGCCTGGCAACATGAATGAGGTTTGATTCTGGATCCCTGTGGCCTGGGAACATGACTGAGGCGTGATTCTGGAATCCTGTGGCCTGGGAACATGACATCTGTTTAGATTGTGGAATACTGTGCCCTGGGAATCTGACTGAGGCTTGGTTCTGGAACCCTGTGGACTGGGAACATGACTGAGGTTTGATTGTAGAACCCTGTGCCCTGGAAACATGACTGTGGCCTGGTACTGGAAACTCATGGCCTAGGAATTTAACATTGGTTTGATTCTGGAACCCTGTGGCCTGGGAACCTGACTGAGGTTTCATTCTGGAAAACTGTGGCCGGGGACTTGACTGAGGGTTGATGGTAGAAATCTGTGGACTGGAAACATTACTGAGGTTTGATTGTAGAACCCTGTGCCCTGGAAACATGACTGCAACCTGATACTTGAAACCCATGGCCTGGGAACTTGACATTGGTTTGATTCTGGAACCCTGTTGCCAGGAAGAAGACTGAGGCGTGATTCTGGAATCCTGTGGCCTGGGAACATGACATCTGTTTAGATTGTGGAATACTGGGCCCTGGGAACCTGACTGAGGCTTGGTTCTGGAACCCTGTGGACTGGGAACATGACTGAGGTTTTATTCTGGAATCCTGTGGCCTGGGAACATGACATCAGTGGATTCTTGAAACCTGTGGCCTAGGAATATGAGAACGGTTGGATTCTGGAACCCTGTGGCCTGGGAACATGTCTGAGGTTTGATGGTGGAAACCTGTGGCTTGGCAACATGACTGAGGTTTATTTCTGGAACCCTGTTCCCTGGGAACATGCCTGAGGTTTGATTCTGGACACCTTTGTCCTGGGAACATGACTGTGGTTTCATTGTGGAATCATGGGTCCTGCAAACATGACTGAGCTTTGATTCTGGAACCAAGTGTCCTGGGAATATGACTGAGGTTTGATTCTGTAAATCTGTGGCCTGGGAACATGACTGAGGTTTGATTCTGGAACCCTGTAGCCTGCGAACATAACTGAGGATTGTTTCTGGAACCCTGTGGCCTGGGAACATGACATCAGTGGATTCTGGAACCCTGTGGCCTGGGAACATGAGAACGGTTTAATTCTGGAACCCTGTGACCTGGGAACATGTCTGAGGTTTGATGGTGGAAACCTGTGGCTTGGCAACATGACTGAGGTTTGTTTTTGGAACCCTTTTCCCTGGGAACATGACTGAGGTTTGATTCTGGACACCTTTGTGCTGGGAACATGACTGTGTTTTGATTGTGGAATCATGGGTCCTGCAAACATGACAGAGGTTTGATTCTGGAACCATGTGTCCTGGGAATATGACTGAGGTTTGATTCTGGAAATCTGTGGCCTGGGAACTTGACTGAGGTTTGATGGCAGAAACCTGTGGACTGGCAACATGACTGAGGTTTGATTGTAGAACCCTGTGCCCTGGAAACATGACTGTGGGCTGGTACTGGAAACCCATGGCCTAGGAATTTGACATTGGTTTGATTCTGGAACCCTGTGCCGTGGGAACAGGATTGAGGCGTGATTCTGGAAACCTGTGGCCTGGGAACATGATATCTGTTTAGATTGTGGCATACTGTGCCCTGGGAACCGGACTGAAGCGTTGGTTCTGGAATCCTGTGGACTGGGAACAAGACTGAGGTTTGATTCTGGAACCATGTGGCCTGGGAATATGACTGATGTTAGATCGTGGAATCCTGTGGCCTGGGAACATGACATCGGTTTGGATTCTGGTACCCTGTTGCCTGGGAACATGAAATCGGTTTGATTGTGGAAACCTGTGGTCTGGGAATATGACTGAGGTTTGATGGTGGTACCCTCTGGCCTGGCAACATGACTGAGGTTTGATTCTGGATCCCTGTGGCCTGGGAACATGACTGAGGCGTGATTCTGGAATCCTGTGGCCTGGGAACATGACATCTGTTTAGATTGTGGAATACTGTGCCCTGGGAATCTGACTGAGGCTTGGTTCTGGAACCCTGTGGACTGGCAACATGACTGAGGTTTGATTGTAGAACCCTGTTCCCTGGAAACATGACTGTGGCCTGGTACTGGAAACCCATGGCCTAGGAATTTGACATTGGTTTGATTCTGGAACCCTGTGGCCTGGGAACAAGACTGAGGCGTGATTCTGGAATCCTGTGGCCTGGGAACATGACATCTGTTTAGATTGTGGAATACTGGGCCCTGGGAACCTGACTGAGGCTTGGTTCTGGAACCCTGTGGACTGGGAACATGACTGAGGTTTTATTCTGGAATCCTGTGGCCTGGGAACATGACATCAGTGGATTCTGGAACCCTGTGGCCTGGGAACATGAGAACGGTTTGATTCTGGAACCCTGTGGCCTGGGAACATGTCTGAGGTTTGATGGTGGAAACCTGTGGCTTGGCAACATGAATGAGGTTTGTTCCTGGAACCCTCTTCCCTGGGAACATGCCTGAGGTTTGATTCTAGACACCTTTGTCCTGGGAACATGACTGTGGTTTGATTGTGGAACCATGGGTCCTGCAAACATGACTGAGGTTTGATTCTGGAACCATGTGTCCTGGGAATATGACTGAGGTTTGATTCTGGAAATCTGTGGCCTGGGAACTTGACTGAGGTTTGATGGCAGAAACCTGTGGACTGGCAACATGACAGAGGTTTGATTGTAGAACCCTGTGCCCTGGAAACATGACTGTGGGCTGGTACTGGAAACCCATGGCCTAGGAATTTGACATTGGTTTGATTCTGGAACCCTGTGGCCTGGGAACAGGATTGAGGCGTGATTCTGGAAACCTGTGGCCTGGGAACATGAAATCTGTTTAGATTGTGGCATACTGTGCCCTGGGAACCGGACTGAAGGCGTGGTTCTGGAATCCTGTGGACTGGGAACAAGACTGAGGTTTGATTCTGGAACCATGTGGCCTGGGAATATGACTGATGTTAGATCGTGGAATCCTGTGGCCTGGGAACATGACATCGGTTTGGATTCTGGTACCCTGTTGCCTGGGAACATGAAATCGGTTTGATTGTGGAAACCTGTGGTCAGGGAATATGACTGAGGTTTGATGGTGGTACCCTCTGGCCTGGCAACATGACTGAGGTTTGATTCTGGATCCCTGTGGCCTGGGAACATGACTGAGGCGTGATTCTGGAATCCTGTGGCCTGGGAACATGACATCTGTTTAGATTGTGGAATACTGTGCCCTGGGAATCTGACTGAGGCTTGGTTCTGAACCTTGTGGACTGGGAACATGACTGAGGTTTGATTCTGGAACCCTGTAGCCTGCAAACATAACTGAGGATTGTTTCTGGAACCCTGTGGCCTGGGAACATGACATCAGTGGATTCTGGAACCCTGTGGCCTGGGAACATGAGAACGGTTTATGTCTGGAACCCTGTGACCTGGGAACATGTCTGAGGTTTGATGGTGGAAACCTGTGGCTTGGCAACATGATTGAGGTTTGTTTCTGGAACCCTGTTCCCTGGGAACATGACTGAGGTTTGATTCTGGACACCTTTGTGCTGGGAAAATGACTGTGTTTTGATTGTGGAATCATGGGTCCTGCAAACATGACAGAGGTTTGATTTTGGAACCATGTGTCCTGGGAATATGACTGAGGTTTGATTCTGGAAATCTGTGGCCTGGGAACTTGACTGAGGTTTGATGGCAGAAACCTGTGGACTGGCAACATGACTGAGGTTTGATTGTAGAACCCTGTGCCCTGGAAACATGACTGTGGGCTGGTACTGGAAACCCATGGCCTAGGAATTTGACATTGGTTTGATTCTGGAACCCTGTGGCCTGGGAACAGGATTGAGGCGTGATTCTGGAAACCTGTGGCCTGGGAACATGACATCTGTTTAGATTGTGGCATACTGTGCCCTGGGAACCGGACTGAAGGCGTGGTTCTGGAATCCTGTGGACTGGGAACAAGACTGAGGTTTGATTCTGGAACCATGTGGCCTGGGAATATGACTGATGTTAGATCGTGGAATCCTGTGGCCTGGGAACATGACATCGGTTTGGATTCTGGTACCCTGTTGCCTGGGAACATGAAATCGGTTTGATTGTGGAAACCTGTGGTTTGGGAATATGACTGAGGTTTGATGGTGGTACCCTCTGGCCTGGCAACATGACTGAGGTTTGATTCTGGATCCCTGTGGCCTGGGAACATGACTGAGGCGTGATTCTGGAATCCTGTGGCCTGGGAACATGACATCTGTTTAGATTGTGGAATACTGTGCCCTGGGAATCTGACTGAGGCTTGGTTCTGGAACCCTGTGGACTGGGAACATGACTGAGGTTTGATTGTAGAACCCTGTGCCCTGGAAACATGACTGTGGCCTGGTACTGGAAACTCATGGCCTAGGAATTTGACATTGGTTTGATTCTGGAACCCTGTGGCCTGGGAACCTGACTGAGGTTTCATTCTGGAAAACTGTGGCCGGGGACTTGACTGAGGGTTGATGGTAGAAATCTGTGGACTGGAAACATTACTGAGGTTTGATTGTAGAACCCTGTGCCCTGGAAACATGACTGCGAACTGATACTTGAAAACCATGGCCTGGGAACTTGACATTGGTTTGATTCTGGAACCCTGTTGCCAGGAACAAGACTGAGGCGTGATTCTGGAATCCTGTGGCCTGGGAACATGACATCCGTTTAGATTGTGGAATACTGGGCCCTGCGAACCTGAGTGAGGCTTGGTTCTGGAACCCTGTGGACTGGGAACATGACTGAGGTTTTATTCTGGAATCCTGTGGCCTGGGAACATGACATCAGTGGATTCTGGAACCCTGTGGACTGGGAACATGACTGAGGTTTGATTCTGGAACCCTGTAGCCTGCAAACATAACTGAGGATTGTTTCTGGAACCCTGTGGCCTGGGAACATGACATCAGTGGATTCTGGAACCCTGTGGCCTAGGAACATGAGAACGGTTGGATTCTGGAACCCTGTGGCCTGGGAACATGTCTGAGGTTTGATGGTGGAAACCTGTGGCTTGGCAACATGACTGAGGTTTGTTACTGGAACCCCGTTCCCTGGGAACATGACTGAGGTTTGATTCTGGACACCTTTGTCCTGGGAACATGACTGTGGTTTGATTGTGGAACCATGGGTCCTGCAAACATGACTGACGTTTGATTCTGGAACCATGTGTCCTGGGAATATGACTGAGGTTTGATTCTGGAAATCTGTGGCCTGGGAACATGACTGAGGTTTGATTCTGGAACCCTGTAGCCTGCGAACATAAGTGAGGATTGTTTCTGGTACCCTGTGGCCTGGGAACATGACATCAGTGGATTCTGGAACCCTGTGGCCTGGGAACATGAGAACGGTTTAATTCTGGAACCCTGTGACCTGGGAACATGTCTGAGGTTTGATGGTGGAAACCTGTGGCTTGGCAACATGACTGACGTTTGTTTCTGGAACCCTTTTCCCTGGGAACATGACTGAGGTTTGATTCTGGACACCTTTGTGCTGGGAACATGACTGTGTTTTGATTGTGGAATCATGAGTCCTGCAAACATGACAGAGGTTTGATTCTGGAACCATGTGTCCTGGGAATATGACTGAGGTTTGATTCTGGAAATCTGTGGCCTGGGAACTTGACTGAGGTTGATGGCAGAAACCTGTGGACTGGCAACATGACTGAGGTTTGATTGTAGAACCCTGTGCCCTGGAAACATGACTGTGGGCTGGTACTGGAAACCCATGGCCTAGGAATTTGACATTGGTTTGATTCTGGAACCCTGTGGCCTGGGAACAGGATTGAGGCTTGATTCTGGAAACCTGTGGCCTGGGAACATGACATCTGTTTAGATTGTGGCATACTGTGCCCTGGGAACCGGACTGAAGCCTTGGTTCTGGAATCCTGGGGACTGGGAACAAGACTGAGGTTTGATTCTGGAACCATGTGGCCTGGGAATATGACTGATGTTAGATCGTGGAATCCTGTGGCCTGGGAACATGACATCGGTTTGGATTCTGGTACCCTGTTGCCTGGGAACATGAAATCGGTTTGATTGTGGAAACCTGTGGTCAGGGAATATGACTGAGGTTTGATGGTGGTACCCTCTGGCCTGGCAACATGACTGAGGTTTGATTCTGGATCCCTGTGGCCTGGGAACATGACTGAGGCGTGATTCTGGAATCCTGTGGCCTGGGAACATGACATCTGTTTAGATTGTGGAATACTGTGCCCTGGGAATCTGACTGAGGCTTGGTTCTGGAACCCTGTGGACTGGCAACAAGACTGAGGTTTGATTGTAGAACCCTGTGCCCTGGAAACATGACTGTGGCCTGGTACTGGAAACCCATGGCCTAGGAATTTGACATTGGTTTGATTCTGGAACCCTGTGGCCTGGGAACATGACTGAGGTTTGATTCTGGAAAACTGTGGCCGCGGACTTGACTGAGGGTTGATGGCAGAAATCTGTGGACTGGAAACATTACTGAGGTTTGATTGTAGAACCCTGTGCCCTGGAAACATGACTGCGAACTGATACTTGAAAACCATGGCCTGGGAACTTGACATTGGTTTGATTCTGGAACCCTGTTGCCAGGAACAAGACTGAGGCGTGATTCTGGAATCCTGTGGCCTGGGAACATGACATCTGTTTAGATTGTGGAATACTGTGCCCTGGGAATCTGACTGAGGCTTGGTTCTGGAACCCTGTGGACTGGGAACATGACTGAGGTTTGATTCTGGAACCCTGTAGCCTGCAAACATAACTGAGGATTGTTTCTGGAACCCTGTGGCCTGGGCACATGACATCAGTGGATTCTGGAACCCTGTGGCCTGGGAACATGAGAACGGTTTATTTCTGGAACCCTGTGACCTGGGAACATGTCTGAGGTTTGATGGTGGAAACCTGTGGCTTGGCAACATGATTGAGGTTTGTTTCTGGAACCCTGTTCCCTGGGAACATGACTGAGGTTTGATTCTGGACACCTTTGTGCTGGGAAAATGACTGTGTTTTGATTGTGGAATCATGGGTCCTGCAAACATGACTGAGGTTTGATTCTGGAACCATGTGTCCTGGGAATATGACTGAGGTTTGATTCTGGAAATCTGTGGCCTGGGAACTTGACTGAGGTTTGATGGCAGAAACCTGTGGACTGGCAACATGACTGAGGCTTGATTGTAGAACCCTGTGCCCTGGAAACATGACTGTGGGCTGGTACTGGAAACCCATGGCCTAGGAATTTGACATTGGTTTGATTCTGGAACCCTGTGACCTGGGAACATGACTGAGGTTTGATTCTGGAAAACTGTGGCCGGGGACTTGACTGAGGTTTGATGGCAGAAATCTGTGGACTGGAAACATTACTGAGTTTTGATTGTAGAACCCTGTGCCCTGGAAACATGACTGCGACCTGATACTTGAAACCCATGGCCTGGGAACTTGACATTGGTTTGATTCTGGAACCCTGTGGCCATGAACAAGACTGAGGCGTGATTCTGGAATCCTGTGGCCTGGGAACATGACATCTGTTTAGATTGTGGAATACTGTGCCCTGGGAACCTGACTGAGGCTTGGTTCTGGAACCCTGTGGACTGGGAACATGACTGAGGTTTTATTCTGGAATCCTGTGGCCTGGGAACATGACATCAGTGGATTCTGGAACCCTGTGGCCTGGGAACATGAGAACGGTTTATTTCTGGAACCCTGTGACCTGGGAACATGTCTGAGGTTTGATGGTGGAAACCTGTGGCTTGGCAACATGACTGACGTTTGTTTCTGGAACCCTTTTCCCTGGGAACATGACTGAGGTTTGATTCTGGACACCTTTGTGCTGGGAACATGACTGTGTTTTGATTGTGGAATCATGGGTCCTGCAAACATGACAGAGGTTTGATTCTGGAACCATGTGTCCTGGGAATATGACTGAGGTTTGATTCTGGAAATCTGTGGCCTGGGAACTTGACTGAGGTTTGATGGCAGAAACCTGTGGACTGGCAACATGACTGAGGTTTGATTGTAGAACCCTTTGCCCTGGAAACATGACTGTGGGCTGGTACTGGAAACCCATGGCCTAGGAATTTGACATTGGTTTGATTCTGGGACCCTGTGGCCTGGGAACAGGATTGAGGCGTGATTCTGGAAACCTGTGGCCTGGGAACATGACATCTGTTTAGATTGTGGCATACTGTGCCCTGGGAATCGGACTGAAGGCTTGGTTCTGGAATCCTGTGGACTGGGAACAAGACTGAGGTTTGATTCTGGAACCATGTGGCCTGGGAACATGACATCGGTTTGATTGTGGAAACCTGTGGTCTGGGAATATAACTGAGGTTTGATGGTGGTACCCTCTGGCCTGGCAACATGAATGAGGTTTGATTCTGGATCCCTGTGGCCTGGGAACATGACTGAGGCGTGATTCTGGAATCCTGTGGCCTGGGAACATGACATCTGTTTAGATTGTGGAATACTGTGCCCTGGGAATCTGACTGAGGCTTGGTTCTGGAACCCTGTGGACTGGGAACATGACTGAGGTTTGATTGTAGAACCCTGTGCCCTGGAAACATGACTGTGGCCTGGTACTGGAAACTCATGGCCTAGGAATTTAACATTGGTTTGATTCTGGAACCCTGTGGCCTGGGAACCTGACTGAGGTTTCATTCTGGAAAACTGTGGCCGGGGACTTGACTGAGGGTTGATGGTAGAAATCTGTGGACTGGAAACATTACTGAGGTTTGATTGTAGAACCCTGTGCCCTGGAAACATGACTGCAACCGGATACTTGAAACCCATGGCCTGGGAACTTGACATTGGTTTGATTCTGGAACCCTGTTGCCAGGAAGAAGACTGAGGCGTGATTCTGGAATCCTGTGGCCTGGGAACATGACATCTGTTTAGATTGTGGAATACTGGGCCCTGGGAACCTGACTGAGGCTTGGTTCTGGAACCCTGTGGACTGGGAAAATGACTGAGGTTTTATTCTGGAATCCTGTGGCCTGGGAACATGACATCAGTGGATTCTGGAACCCTGTGGCCTGGGAACATGAGAACGGTTTGATTCTGGAACCCTGTGGCCTGGGAACATGTCTGAGGTTTGATGGTGGAAACCTGTGGCTTGGCAACATGAATGAGGTTTGTTCCTGGAACCCTCTTCCCTGGGAACATGCCTGAGGTTTGATTCTAGACACCTTTGTCCTGGGAACATGACTGTGGTTTGATTGTGGAACCATGGGTCCTGCAAACATGACTGAGGTTTGATTCTGGAACCATGTGTCCTGGGAATATGACTGAGGTTTGATTCTGGAAATCTGTGGCCTGGGAACTTGACTGAGGTTTGATGGCAGAAACCTGTGGACTGGCAACATGACAGAGGTTTGATTGTAGAACCCTGTGCCCTGGAAACATGACTGTGGGCTGGTACTGGAAACCCATGGCCTAGGAATTTGACATTGGTTTGATTCTGGAACCCTGTGGCCTGGGAACAGGATTGAGGCGTGATTCTGGAAACCTGTGGCCTGGGAACATGAAATCTGTTTAGATTGTGGCATACTGTGCCCTGGGAACCGGACTGAAGCCTTGGTTCTGGAATCCTGTGGACTGGGAACAAGACTGAGGTTTGATTCTGGAACCATGTGGCCTGGGAATATGACTGATGTTAGATCGTGGAATCCTGTGGCCTGGGAACATGACATCGGTTTGGATTCTGGTACCCTGTTGCCTGGGAACATGAAATCGGTTTGATTGTGGAAACCTGTGGTCAGGGAATATGACTGAGGTTTGATGGTGGTACCCTCTGGCCTGGCAACATGACTGAGGTTTGATTCTGGATCCCTGTGGCCTGGGAACATGACTGAGGCGTGATTCTGGAATCCTGTGGCCTGGGAACATGACATCTGTTTAGATTGTGGAATACTGTGCCCTGGGAATCTGACTGAGGCTTGGTTCTGAACCTTGTGGACTGGGAACATGACTGAGGTTTGATTCTGGAACCCTGTAGCCTGCAAACATAACTGAGGATTGTTTCTGGAACCCTGTGGCCTGGGAACATGACATCAGTGGATTCTGGAACCCTGTGGCCTGGGAACATGAGAACGGTTTATGTCTGGAACCCTGTGACCTGGGAACATGTCTGAGGTTTGATGGTGGAAACCTGTGGCTTGGCAACATGATTGAGGTTTGTTTCTGGAACCCTGTTCCCTGGGAACATGACTGAGGTTTGATTCTGGACACCTTTGTGCTGGGAAAATGACTGTGTTTTGATTGTGGAATCATGGGTCCTGCAAACATGACAGAGGTTTGATTTTGGAACCATGTGTCCTGGGAATATGACTGAGGTTTGATTCTGGAAATCTGTGGCCTGGGAACTTGACTGAGGTTTGATGGCAGAAACCTGTGGACTGGCAACATGACTGAGGTTTGATTGTAGAACCCTGTGCCCTGGAAACATGACTGTGGGCTGGTACTGGAAACCCATGGCCTAGGAATTTGACATTGGTTTGATTCTGGAACCCTGTGGCCTGGGAACAGGATTGAGGCGTGATTCTGGAAACCTGTGGCCTGGGAACATGACATCTGTTTAGATTGTGGCATACTGTGCCCTGGGAACCGGACTGAAGGCGTGGTTCTGGAATCCTGTGGACTGGGAACAAGACTGAGGTTTGATTCTGGAACCATGTGGCCTGGGAATATGACTGATGTTAGATCGTGGAATCCTGTGGCCTGGGAACATGACATCGGTTTGGATTCTGGTACCCTGTTGCCTGGGAACATGAAATCGGTTTGATTGTGGAAACCTGTGGTTTGGGAATATGACTGAGGTTTGATGGTGGTACCCTCTGGCCTGGCAACATGACTGAGGTTTGATTCTGGATCCCTGTGGCCTGGGAACATGACTGAGGCGTGATTCTGGAATCCTGTGGCCTGGGAACATGACATCTGTTTAGATTGTGGAATACTGTGCCCTGGGAATCTGACTGAGGCTTGGTTCTGGAACCCTGTGGACTGGGAACATGACTGAGGTTTGATTGTAGAACCCTGTGCCCTGGAAACATGACTGTGGCCTGGTACTGGAAACTCATGGCCTAGGAATTTGACATTGGTTTGATTCTGGAACCCTGTGGCCTGGGAACCTGACTGAGGTTTCATTCTGGAAAACTGTGGCCGGGGACTTGACTGAGGGTTGATGGTAGAAATCTGTGGACTGGAAACATTACTGAGGTTTGATTGTAGAACCCTGTGCCCTGGAAACATGACTGCGAACTGATACTTGAAAACCATGGCCTGGGAACTTGACATTGGTTTGATTCTGGAACCCTGTTGCCAGGAACAAGACTGAGGCGTGATTCTGGAATCCTGTGGCCTGGGAACATGACATCCGTTTAGATTGTGGAATACTGGGCCCTGCGAACCTGAGTGAGGCTTGGTTCTGGAACCCTGTGGACTGGGAACATGACTGAGGTTTTATTCTGGAATCCTGTGGCCTGGGAACATGACATCAGTGGATTCTGGAACCCTGTGGACTGGGAACATGACTGAGGTTTGATTCTGGAACCCTGTAGCCTGCAAACATAACTGAGGATTGTTTCTGGAACCCTGTGGCCTGGGAACATGACATCAGTGGATTCTGGAACCCTGTGGCCTAGGAACATGAGAACGGTTGGATTCTGGAACCCTGTGGCCTGGGAACATGTCTGAGGTTTGATGGTGGAAACCTGTGGCTTGGCAACATGACTGAGGTTTGTTACTGGAACCCCGTTCCCTGGGAACATGACTGAGGTTTGATTCTGGACACCTTTGTCCTGGGAACATGACTGTGGTTTGATTGTGGAACCATGGGTCCTGCAAACATGACTGACGTTTGATTCTGGAACCATGTGTCCTGGGAATATGACTGAGGTTTGATTCTGGAAATCTGTGGCCTGGGAACATGACTGAGGTTTGATTCTGGAACCCTGTAGCCTGCAAACATAACTGAGGATTGTTTCTGGAACCCTGTGGCCTGGGCACATGACATCAGTGGATTCTGGAACCCTGTGGCCTGGGAACATGAGAACGGTTTATTTCTGGAACCCTGTGACCTGGGAACATGTCTGAGGTTTGATGGTGGAAACCTGTGGCTTGGCAACATGATTGAGGTTTGTTTCTGGAACCCTGTTCCCTGGGAACATGACTGAGGTTTGATTCTGGACACCTTTGTGCTGGGAAAATGACTGTGTTTTGATTGTGGAATCATGGGTCCTGCAAACATGACTGAGGTTTGATTCTGGAACCATGTGTCCTGGGAATATGACTGAGGTTTGATTCTGGAAATCTGTGGCCTGGGAACTTGACTGAGGTTTGATGGCAGAAACCTGTGGACTGGCAACATGACTGAGGCTTGATTGTAGAACCCTGTGCCCTGGAAACATGACTGTGGGCTGGTACTGGAAACCCATGGCCTAGGAATTTGACATTGGTTTGATTCTGGAACCCTGTGACCTGGGAACATGACTGAGGTTTGATTCTGGAAAACTGTGGCCGGGGACTTGACTGAGGTTTGATGGCAGAAATCTGTGGACTGGAAACATTACTGAGTTTTGATTGTAGAACCCTGTGCCCTGGAAACATGACTGCGACCTGATACTTGAAACCCATGGCCTGGGAACTTGACATTGGTTTGATTCTGGAACCCTGTGGCCATGAACAAGACTGAGGCGTGATTCTGGAATCCTGTGGCCTGGGAACATGACATCTGTTTAGATTGTGGAATACTGTGCCCTGGGAACCTGACTGAGGCTTGGTTCTGGAACCCTGTGGACTGGGAACATGACTGAGGTTTTATTCTGGAATCCTGTGGCCTGGGAACATGACATCAGTGGATTCTGGAACCCTGTGGCCTGGGAACATGAGAACGGTTTAATTCTGGAACCCTGTGACCTGGGAACATGTCTGAGGTTTGATGGTGGAAACCTGTGGCTTGGCAACATGACTGACGTTTGTTTCTGGAACCCTTTTCCCTGGGAACATGACTGAGGTTTGATTCTGGACACCTTTGTGCTGGGAACATGACTGTGTTTTGATTGTGGAATCATGGGTCCTGCAAACATGACAGAGGTTTGATTCTGGAACCATGTGTCCTGGGAATATGACTGAGGTTTGATTCTGGAAATCTGTGGCCTGGGAACTTGACTGAGGTTTGATGGCAGAAACCTGTGGACTGGCAACATGACTGAGGTTTGATTGTAGAACCCTTTGCCCTGGAAACATGACTGTGGGCTGGTACTGGAAACCCATGGCCTAGGAATTTGACATTGGTTTGATTCTGGGACCCTGTGGCCTGGGAACAGGATTGAGGCGTGATTCTGGAAACCTGTGGCCTGGGAACATGACATCTGTTTAGATTGTGGCATACTGTGCCCTGGGAATCGGACTGAAGGCTTGGTTCTGGAATCCTGTGGACTGGGAACAAGACTGAGGTTTGATTCTGGAACCATGTGGCCTGGGAACATGACATCGGTTTGATTGTGGAAACCTGTGGTCTGGGAATATAACTGAGGTTTGATGGTGGTACCCTCTGGCCTGGCAACATGAATGAGGTTTGATTCTGGATCCCTGTGGCCTGGGAACATGACTGAGGCGTGATTCTGGAATCCTGTGGCCTGGGAACATGACATCTGTTTAGATTGTGGAATACTGTGCCCTGGGAATCTGACTGAGGCTTGGTTCTGGAACCCTGTGGACTGGGAACATGACTGAGGTTTGATTGTAGAACCCTGTGCCCTGGAAACATGACTGTGGCCTGGTACTGGAAACTCATGGCCTAGGAATTTAACATTGGTTTGATTCTGGAACCCTGTGGCCTGGGAACCTGACTGAGGTTTCATTCTGGAAAACTGTGGCCGGGGACTTGACTGAGGGTTGATGGTAGAAATCTGTGGACTGGAAACATTACTGAGGTTTGATTGTAGAACCCTGTGCCCTGGAAACATGACTGCAACCGGATACTTGAAACCCATGGCCTGGGAACTTGACATTGGTTTGATTCTGGAACCCTGTTGCCAGGAAGAAGACTGAGGCGTGATTCTGGAATCCTGTGGCCTGGGAACATGACATCTGTTTAGATTGTGGAATACTGGGCCCTGGGAACCTGACTGAGGCTTGGTTCTGGAACCCTGTGGACTGGGAACATGACTGAGGTTTTATTCTGGAATCCTGTGGCCTGGGAACATGACATCAGTGGATTCTTGAAACCTGTGGCCTAGGAATATGAGAACGGTTGGATTCTGGAACCCTGTGGCCTGGGAACATGTCTGAGGTTTGATGGTGGAAACCTGTGGCTTGGCAACATGACTGAGGTTTATTTCTGGAACCCTGTTCCCTGGGAACATGACTAAGGTTTGATTCTGGACACCTTTGTCCTGGGAACATGACTGTGGTTTCATTGTGGAATCATGGGTCCTGCAAACATGACTGAGCTTTGATTCTGGAACCAAGTGTCCTGGGAATATGACTGAGGTTTGATTCTGTAAATCTGTGGCCTGGGAACATGACTGAGGTTTGATTCTGGAACCCTGTAGCCTGCGAACATAACTGAGGATTGTTTCTGGAACCCTGTGGCCTGGGAACATGACATCAGTGGATTCTGGAACCCTGTGGCCTGGGAACATGAGAACGGTTTAATTCTGGAACCCTGTGACCTGGGAACATGTCTGAGGTTTGATGGTGGAAACCTGTGGCTTGGCAACATGACTGAGGTTTGTTTTTGGAACCCTTTTCCCTGGGAACATGACTGAGGTTTGATTCTGGACACCTTTGTGCTGGGAACATGACTGTGTTTTGATTGTGGAATCATGGGTCCTGCAAACATGACAGAGGTTTGATTCTGGAACCATGTGTCCTGGGAATATGACTGAGGTTTGATTCTGGAAATCTGTGGCCTGGGAACTTGACTGAGGTTTGATGGCAGAAACCTGTGGACTGGCAACATGACTGAGGTTTGATTGTAGAACCCTGTGCCCTGGAAACATGACTGTGGGCTGGTACTGGAAACCCATGGCCTAGGAATTTGACATTGGTTTGATTCTGGAACCCTGTGCCGTGGGAACAGGATTGAGGCGTGATTCTGGAAACCTGTGGCCTGGGAACATGACATCTGTTTAGATTGTGGCATACTGTGCCCTGGGAACCGGACTGAAGCGTTGGTTCTGGAATCCTGTGGACTGGGAACAAGACTGAGGTTTGATTCTGGAACCATGTGGCCTGGGAATATGACTGATGTTAGATCGTGGAATCCTGTGGCCTGGGAACATGACATCGGTTTGGATTCTGGTACCCTGTTGCCTGGGAACATGAAATCGGTTTGATTGTGGAAACCTGTGGTCTGGGAATATGACTGAGGTTTGATGGTGGTACCCTCTGGCCTGGCAACATGACTGAGGTTTGATTCTGGATCCCTGTGGCCTGGGAACATGACTGAGGCGTGATTCTGGAATCCTGTGGCCTGGGAACATGACATCTGTTTAGATTGTGGAATACTGTGCCCTGGGAATCTGACTGAGGCTTGGTTCTGGAACCCTGTGGACTGGCAACATGACTGAGGTTTGATTGTAGAACCCTGTGCCCTGGAAACATGACTGTGGCCTGGTACTGGAAACCCATGGCCTAGGAATTTGACATTGGTTTGATTCTGGAACCCTGTGGCCTGGGAACCTGACTGAGGTTTCATTCTGGAAAACTGTGGCCGGGGACTTGACTGAGGGTTGATGGTAGAAATCTGTGGACTGGAAACATTACTGAGGTTTGATTGTAGAACCCTGTGCCCTGGAAACATGACTGCGAACTGATACTTGAAAACCATGGCCTGGGAACTTGACATTGGTTTGATTCTGGAACCCTGTTGCCAGGAACAAGACTGAGGCGTGATTCTGGAATCCTGTGGCCTGGGAACATGACATCCGTTTAGATTGTGGAATACTGGGCCCTGCGAACCTGAGTGAGGCTTGGTTCTGGAACCCTGTGGACTGGGAACATGACTGAGGTTTTATTCTGGAATCCTGTGGCCTGGGAACATGACATCAGTGGATTCTGGAACCCTGTGGACTGGGAACATGACTGAGGTTTGATTCTGGAACCCTGTAGCCTGCAAACATAACTGAGGATTGTTTCTGGAACCCTGTGGCCTGGGAACATGACATCAGTGGATTCTGGAACCCTGTGGCCTAGGAACATGAGAACGGTTGGATTCTGGAACCCTGTGGCCTGGGAACATGTCTGAGGTTTGATGGTGGAAACCTGTGGCTTGGCAACATGACTGAGGTTTGTTACTGGAACCCCGTTCCCTGGGAACATGACTGAGGTTTGATTCTGGACACCTTTGTCCTGGGAACATGACTGTGGTTTGATTGTGGAACCATGGGTCCTGCAAACATGACTGACGTTTGATTCTGGAACCATGTGTCCTGGGAATATGACTGAGGTTTGATTCTGGAAATCTGTGGCCTGGGAACATGACTGAGGTTTGATTCTGGAACCCTGTAGCCTGCAAACATAACTGAGGATTGTTTCTGGAACCCTGTGGCCTGGGCACATGACATCAGTGGATTCTGGAACCCTGTGGCCTGGGAACATGAGAACGGTTTATTTCTGGAACCCTGTGACCTGGGAACATGTCTGAGGTTTGATGGTGGAAACCTGTGGCTTGGCAACATGATTGAGGTTTGTTTCTGGAACCCTGTTCCCTGGGAACATGACTGAGGTTTGATTCTGGACACCTTTGTGCTGGGAAAATGACTGTGTTTTGATTGTGGAATCATGGGTCCTGCAAACATGACTGAGGTTTGATTCTGGAACCATGTGTCCTGGGAATATGACTGAGGTTTGATTCTGGAAATCTGTGGCCTGGGAACTTGACTGAGGTTTGATGGCAGAAACCTGTGGACTGGCAACATGACTGAGGCTTGATTGTAGAACCCTGTGCCCTGGAAACATGACTGTGGGCTGGTACTGGAAACCCATGGCCTAGGAATTTGACATTGGTTTGATTCTGGAACCCTGTGACCTGGGAACATGACTGAGGTTTGATTCTGGAAAACTGTGGCCGGGGACTTGACTGAGGTTTGATGGCAGAAATCTGTGGACTGGAAACATTACTGAGTTTTGATTGTAGAACCCTGTGCCCTGGAAACATGACTGCGACCTGATACTTGAAACCCATGGCCTGGGAACTTGACATTGGTTTGATTCTGGAACCCTGTGGCCATGAACAAGACTGAGGCGTGATTCTGGAATCCTGTGGCCTGGGAACATGACATCTGTTTAGATTGTGGAATACTGTGCCCTGGGAACCTGACTGAGGCTTGGTTCTGGAACCCTGTGGACTGGGAACATGACTGAGGTTTTATTCTGGAATCCTGTGGCCTGGGAACATGACATCAGTGGATTCTGGAACCCTGTGGCCTGGGAACATGAGAACGGTTTAATTCTGGAACCCTGTGACCTGGGAACATGTCTGAGGTTTGATGGTGGAAACCTGTGGCTTGGCAACATGACTGACGTTTGTTTCTGGAACCCTTTTCCCTGGGAACATGACTGAGGTTTGATTCTGGACACCTTTGTGCTGGGAACATGACTGTGTTTTGATTGTGGAATCATGGGTCCTGCAAACATGACAGAGGTTTGATTCTGGAACCATGTGTCCTGGGAATATGACTGAGGTTTGATTCTGGAAATCTGTGGCCTGGGAACTTGACTGAGGTTTGATGGCAGAAACCTGTGGACTGGCAACATGACTGAGGTTTGATTGTAGAACCCTTTGCCCTGGAAACATGACTGTGGGCTGGTACTGGAAACCCATGGCCTAGGAATTTGACATTGGTTTGATTCTGGGACCCTGTGGCCTGGGAACAGGATTGAGGCGTGATTCTGGAAACCTGTGGCCTGGGAACATGACATCTGTTTAGATTGTGGCATACTGTGCCCTGGGAATCGGACTGAAGGCTTGGTTCTGGAATCCTGTGGACTGGGAACAAGACTGAGGTTTGATTCTGGAACCATGTGGCCTGGGAACATGACATCGGTTTGATTGTGGAAACCTGTGGTCTGGGAATATAACTGAGGTTTGATGGTGGTACCCTCTGGCCTGGCAACATGAATGAGGTTTGATTCTGGATCCCTGTGGCCTGGGAACATGACTGAGGCGTGATTCTGGAATCCTGTGGCCTGGGAACATGACATCTGTTTAGATTGTGGAATACTGTGCCCTGGGAATCTGACTGAGGCTTGGTTCTGGAACCCTGTGGACTGGGAACATGACTGAGGTTTGATTGTAGAACCCTGTGCCCTGGAAACATGACTGTGGCCTGGTACTGGAAACTCATGGCCTAGGAATTTAACATTGGTTTGATTCTGGAACCCTGTGGCCTGGGAACCTGACTGAGGTTTCATTCTGGAAAACTGTGGCCGGGGACTTGACTGAGGGTTGATGGTAGAAATCTGTGGACTGGAAACATTACTGAGGTTTGATTGTAGAACCCTGTGCCCTGGAAACATGACTGCAACCGGATACTTGAAACCCATGGCCTGGGAACTTGACATTGGTTTGATTCTGGAACCCTGTTGCCAGGAAGAAGACTGAGGCGTGATTCTGGAATCCTGTGGCCTGGGAACATGACATCTGTTTAGATTGTGGAATACTGGGCCCTGGGAACCTGACTGAGGCTTGGTTCTGGAACCCTGTGGACTGGGAACATGACTGAGGTTTTATTCTGGAATCCTGTGGCCTGGGAACATGACATCAGTGGATTCTTGAAACCTGTGGCCTAGGAATATGAGAACGGTTGGATTCTGGAACCCTGTGGCCTGGGAACATGTCTGAGGTTTGATGGTGGAAACCTGTGGCTTGGCAACATGACTGAGGTTTATTTCTGGAACCCTGTTCCCTGGGAACATGACTAAGGTTTGATTCTGGACACCTTTGTCCTGGGAACATGACTGTGGTTTCATTGTGGAATCATGGGTCCTGCAAACATGACTGAGCTTTGATTCTGGAACCAAGTGTCCTGGGAATATGACTGAGGTTTGATTCTGTAAATCTGTGGCCTGGGAACATGACTGAGGTTTGATTCTGGAACCCTGTAGCCTGCGAACATAACTGAGGATTGTTTCTGGAACCCTGTGGCCTGGGAACATGACATCAGTGGATTCTGGAACCCTGTGGCCTGGGAACATGAGAACGGTTTAATTCTGGAACCCTGTGACCTGGGAACATGTCTGAGGTTTGATGGTGGAAACCTGTGGCTTGGCAACATGACTGAGGTTTGTTTTTGGAACCCTTTTCCCTGGGAACATGACTGAGGTTTGATTCTGGACACCTTTGTGCTGGGAACATGACTGTGTTTTGATTGTGGAATCATGGGTCCTGCAAACATGACAGAGGTTTGATTCTGGAACCATGTGTCCTGGGAATATGACTGAGGTTTGATTCTGGAAATCTGTGGCCTGGGAACTTGACTGAGGTTTGATGGCAGAAACCTGTGGACTGGCAACATGACTGAGGTTTGATTGTAGAACCCTGTGCCCTGGAAACATGACTGTGGGCTGGTACTGGAAACCCATGGCCTAGGAATTTGACATTGGTTTGATTCTGGAACCCTGTGCCGTGGGAACAGGATTGAGGCGTGATTCTGGAAACCTGTGGCCTGGGAACATGACATCTGTTTAGATTGTGGCATACTGTGCCCTGGGAACCGGACTGAAGCGTTGGTTCTGGAATCCTGTGGACTGGGAACAAGACTGAGGTTTGATTCTGGAACCATGTGGCCTGGGAATATGACTGATGTTAGATCGTGGAATCCTGTGGCCTGGGAACATGACATCGGTTTGGATTCTGGTACCCTGTTGCCTGGGAACATGAAATCGGTTTGATTGTGGAAACCTGTGGTCTGGGAATATGACTGAGGTTTGATGGTGGTACCCTCTGGCCTGGCAACATGACTGAGGTTTGATTCTGGATCCCTGTGGCCTGGGAACATGACTGAGGCGTGATTCTGGAATCCTGTGGCCTGGGAACATGACATCTGTTTAGATTGTGGAATACTGTGCCCTGGGAATCTGACTGAGGCTTGGTTCTGGAACCCTGTGGACTGGCAACATGACTGAGGTTTGATTGTAGAACCCTGTGCCCTGGAAACATGACTGTGGCCTGGTACTGGAAACCCATGGCCTAGGAATTTGACATTGGTTTGATTCTGGAACCCTGTGGCCTGGGAACAAGACTGAGGCGTGATTCTGGAATCCTGTGGCCTGGGAACATGACATCTGTTTAGATTGTGGAATACTGGGCCCTGGGAACCTGACTGAGGCTTGGTTCTGGAACCCTGTGGACTGGGAACATGACTGAGGTTTTATTCTGGAATCCTGTGGCCTGGGAACATGACATCAGTGGATTCTGGAACCCTGTGGCCTGGGAACATGAGAACGGTTTGATTCTGGAACCCTGTGGCCTGGGAACATGTCTGAGGTTTGATGGTGGAAACCTGTGGCTTGGCAACATGAATGAGGTTTGTTCCTGGAACCCTCTTCCCTGGGAACATGCCTGAGGTTTGATTCTAGACACCTTTGTCCTGGGAACATGACTGTGGTTTGATTGTGGAACCATGGGTCCTGCAAACATGACTGAGGTTTGATTCTGGAACCATGTGTCCTGGGAATATGACTGAGGTTTGATTCTGGAAATCTGTGGCCTGGGAACTTGACTGAGGTTTGATGGCAGAAACCTGTGGACTGGCAACATGACAGAGGTTTGATTGTAGAACCCTGTGCCCTGGAAACATGACTGTGGGCTGGTACTGGAAACCCATGGCCTAGGAATTTGACATTGGTTTGATTCTGGAACCCTGTGGCCTGGGAACAGGATTGAGGCGTGATTCTGGAAACCTGTGGCCTGGGAACATGAAATCTGTTTAGATTGTGGCATACTGTGCCCTGGGAACCGGACTGAAGGCGTGGTTCTGGAATCCTGTGGACTGGGAACAAGACTGAGGTTTGATTCTGGAACCATGTGGCCTGGGAATATGACTGATGTTAGATCGTGGAATCCTGTGGCCTGGGAACATGACATCGGTTTGGATTCTGGTACCCTGTTGCCTGGGAACATGAAATCGGTTTGATTGTGGAAACCTGTGGTCAGGGAATATGACTGAGGTTTGATGGTGGTACCCTCTGGCCTGGCAACATGACTGAGGTTTGATTCTGGATCCCTGTGGCCTGGGAACATGACTGAGGCGTGATTCTGGAATCCTGTGGCCTGGGAACATGACATCTGTTTAGATTGTGGAATACTGTGCCCTGGGAATCTGACTGAGGCTTGGTTCTGAACCTTGTGGACTGGGAACATGACTGAGGTTTGATTCTGGAACCCTGTAGCCTGCAAACATAACTGCGGATTGTTTCTGGAACCCTGTGGCCTGGGAACATGACATCAGTGGATTCTGGAACCCTGTGGCCTGGGAACATGAGAACGGTTTATGTCTGGAACCCTGTGACCTGGGAACATGTCTGAGGTTTGATGGTGGAAACCTGTGGCTTGGCAACATGATTGAGGTTTGTTTCTGGAACCCTGTTCCCTGGGAACATGACTGAGGTTTGATTCTGGACACCTTTGTGCTGGGAAAATGACTGTGTTTTGATTGTGGAATCATGGGTCCTGCAAACATGACAGAGGTTTGATTTTGGAACCATGTGTCCTGGGAATATGACTGAGGTTTGATTCTGGAAATCTGTGGCCTGGGAACTTGACTGAGGTTTGATGGCAGAAACCTGTGGACTGGCAACATGACTGAGGTTTGATTGTAGAACCCTGTGCCCTGGAAACATGACTGTGGGCTGGTACTGGAAACCCATGGCCTAGGAATTTGACATTGGTTTGATTCTGGAACCCTGTGGCCTGGGAACAGGATTGAGGCGTGATTCTGGAAACCTGTGGCCTGGGAACATGACATCTGTTTAGATTGTGGCATACTGTGCCCTGGGAACCGGACTGAAGGCGTGGTTCTGGAATCCTGTGGACTGGGAACAAGACTGAGGTTTGATTCTGGAACCATGTGGCCTGGGAATATGACTGATGTTAGATCGTGGAATCCTGTGGCCTGGGAACATGACATCGGTTTGGATTCTGGTACCCTGTTGCCTGGGAACATGAAATCGGTTTGATTGTGGAAACCTGTGGTTTGGGAATATGACTGAGGTTTGATGGTGGTACCCTCTGGCCTGGCAACATGACTGAGGTTTGATTCTGGATCCCTGTGGCCTGGGAACATGACTGAGGCGTGATTCTGGAATCCTGTGGCCTGGGAACATGACATCTGTTTAGATTGTGGAATACTGTGCCCTGGGAATCTGACTGAGGCTTGGTTCTGGAACCCTGTGGACTGGGAACATGACTGAGGTTTGATTGTAGAACCCTGTGCCCTGGAAACATGACTGTGGCCTGGTACTGGAAACTCATGGCCTAGGAATTTGACATTGGTTTGATTCTGGAACCCTGTGGCCTGGGAACATGACTGAGGTTTCATTCTGGAAAACTGTGGCCGGGGACTTGACTGAGGGTTGATGGTAGAAATCTGTGGACTGGAAACATTACTGAGGTTTGATTGTAGAACCCTGTGCCCTGGAAACATGACTGCGAACTGATACTTGAAAACCATGGCCTGGGAACTTGACATTGGTTTGATTCTGGAACCCTGTTGCCAGGAACAAGACTGAGGCGTGATTCTGGAATCCTGTGGCCTGGGAACATGACATCCGTTTAGATTGTGGAATACTGGGCCCTGCGAACCTGAGTGAGGCTTGGTTCTGGAACCCTGTGGACTGGGAACATGACTGAGGTTTTATTCTGGAATCCTGTGGCCTGGGAACATGACATCAGTGGATTCTGGAACCCTGTGGACTGGGAACATGACTGAGGTTTGATTCTGGAACCCTGTAGCCTGCAAACATAACTGAGGATTGTTTCTGGAACCCTGTGGCCTGGGAACATGACATCAGTGGATTCTGGAACCCTGTGGCCTAGGAACATGAGAACGGTTGGATTCTGGAACCCTGTGGCCTGGGAACATGTCTGAGGTTTGATGGTGGAAACCTGTGGCTTGGCAACATGACTGAGGTTTGTTACTGGAACCCCGTTCCCTGGGAACATGACTGAGGTTTGATTCTGGACACCTTTGTCCTGGGAACATGACTGTGGTTTGATTGTGGAACCATGGGTCCTGCAAACATGACTGACGTTTGATTCTGGAACCATGTGTCCTGGGAATATGACTGAGGTTTGATTCTGGAAATCTGTGGCCTGGGAACATGACTGAGGTTTGATTCTGGAACCCTGTAGCCTGCGAACATAAGTGAGGATTGTTTCTGGTACCCTGTGGCCTGGGAACATGACATCAGTGGATTCTGGAACCCTGTGGCCTGGGAACATGAGAACGGTTTAATTCTGGAACCCTGTGACCTGGGAACATGTCTGAGGTTTGATGGTGGAAACCTGTGGCTTGGCAACATGACTGAGGTTTGTTTCTGGAACCCTTTTCCCTGGGAACATGACTGAGGTTTGATTCTGGACACCTTTGTGCTGGGAACATGACTGTGTTTTGATTGTGGAATCATGAGTCCTGCAAACATGACAGAGGTTTGATTCTGGAACCATGTGTCCTGGGAATATGACTGAGGTTTGATTCTGGAAATCTGTGGCCTGGGAACTTGACTGAGGTTGATGGCAGAAACCTGTGGACTGGCAACATGACTGAGGTTTGATTGTAGAACCCTGTGCCCTGGAAACATGACTGTGAGCTGGTACTGGAAACCCATGGCCTAGGAATTTGACATTGGTTTGATTCTGGAACCCTGTGGCCTGGGAACAGGATTGAGGCTTGATTCTGGAAACCTGTGGCCTGGGAACATGACATCTGTTTAGATTGTGGCATACTGTGCCCTGGGAACCGGACTGAAGCCTTGGTTCTGGAATCCTGGGGACTGGGAACAAGACTGAGGTTTGATTCTGGAACCATGTGGCCTGGGAATATGACTGATGTTAGATCGTGGAATCCTGTGGCCTGGGAACATGACATCGGTTTGGATTCTGGTACCCTGTTGCCTGGGAACATGAAATCGGTTTGATTGTGGAAACCTGTGGTCAGGGAATATGACTGAGGTTTGATGGTGGTACCCTCTGGCCTGGCAACATGACTGAGGTTTGATTCTGGATCCCTGTGGCCTGGGAACATGACTGAGGCGTGATTCTGGAATCCTGTGGCCTGGGAACATGACATCTGTTTAGATTGTGGAATACTGTGCCCTGGGAATCTGACTGAGGCTTGGTTCTGGAACCCTGTGGACTGGCAACATGACTGAGGTTTGATTGTAGAACCCTGTGCCCTGGAAACATGACTGTGGCCTGGTACTGGAAACCCATGGCCTAGGAATTTGACATTGGTTTGATTCTGAAACCCTGTGGCCTGGGAACATGACTGAGGTTTGATTCTGGAAAACTGTGGCCGCGGACTTGACTGAGGGTTGATGGCAGAAATCTGTGGACTGGAAACATTACTGAGGTTTGATTGTAGAACCCTGTGCCCTGGAAACATGACTGCGAACTGATACTTGAAAACCATGGCCTGGGAACTTGACATTGGTTTGATTCTGGAACCCTGTTGCCAGGAACAAGACTGAGGCGTGATTCTGGAATCCTGTGGCCTGGGAACATGACATCTGTTTAGATTGTGGAATACTGTGCCCTGGGAATCTGACTGAGGCTTGGTTCTGGAACCCTGTGGACTGGGAACATGACTGAGGTTTGATTCTGGAACCCTGTAGCCTGCAAACATAACTGAGGATTGTTTCTGGAACCCTGTGGCCTGGGCACATGACATCAGTGGATTCTGGAACCCTGTGGCCTGGGAACATGAGAACGGTTTATTTCTGGAACCCTGTGACCTGGGAACATGTCTGAGGTTTGATGGTGGAAACCTGTGGCTTGGCAACATGATTGAGGTTTGTTTCTGGAACCCTGTTCCCTGGGAACATGACTGAGGTTTGATTCTGGACACCTTTGTGCTGGGAAAATGACTGTGTTTTGATTGTGGAATCATGGGTCCTGCAAACATGACTGAGGTTTGATTCTGGAACCATGTGTCCTGGGAATATGACTGAGGTTTGATTCTGGAAATCTGTGGCCTGGGAACTTGACTGAGGTTTGATGGCAGAAACCTGTGGACTGGCAACATGACTGAGGCTTGATTGTAGAACCCTGTGCCCTGGAAACATGACTGTGGGCTGGTACTGGAAACCCATGGCCTAGGAATTTGACATTGGTTTGATTCTGGAACCCTGTGACCTGGGAACATGACTGAGGTTTGATTCTGGAAAACTGTGGCCGGGGACTTGACTGAGGTTTGATGGCAGAAATCTGTGGACTGGAAACATTACTGAGTTTTGATTGTAGAACCCTGTGCCCTGGAAACATGACTGCGACCTGATACTTGAAACCCATGGCCTGGGAACTTGACATTGGTTTGATTCTGGAACCCTGTGGCCATGAACAAGACTGAGGCGTGATTCTGGAATCCTGTGGCCTGGGAACATGACATCTGTTTAGATTGTGGAATACTGTGCCCTGGGAACCTGACTGAGGCTTGGTTCTGGAACCCTGTGGACTGGGAACATGACTGAGGTTTTATTCTGGAATCCTGTGGCCTGGGAACATGACATCAGTGGATTCTGGAACCCTGTGGCCTGGGAACATGAGAACGGTTTAATTCTGGAACCCTGTGACCTGGGAACATGTCTGAGGTTTGATGGTGGAAACCTGTGGCTTGGCAACATGACTGACGTTTGTTTCTGGAACCCTTTTCCCTGGGAACATGACTGAGGTTTGATTCTGGACACCTTTGTGCTGGGAACATGACTGTGTTTTGATTGTGGAATCATGGGTCCTGCAAACATGACAGAGGTTTGATTCTGGAACCATGTGTCCTGGGAATATGACTGAGGTTTGATTCTGGAAATCTGTGGCCTGGGAACTTGACTGAGGTTTGATGGCAGAAACCTGTGGACTGGCAACATGACTGAGGTTTGATTGTAGAACCCTTTGCCCTGGAAACATGACTGTGGGCTGGTACTGGAAACCCATGGCCTAGGAATTTGACATTGGTTTGATTCTGGGACCCTGTGGCCTGGGAACAGGATTGAGGCGTGATTCTGGAAACCTGTGGCCTGGGAACATGACATCTGTTTAGATTGTGGCATACTGTGCCCTGGGAATCGGACTGAAGGCTTGGTTCTGGAATCCTGTGGACTGGGAACAAGACTGAGGTTTGATTCTGGAACCATGTGGCCTGGGAACATGACATCGGTTTGATTGTGGAAACCTGTGGTCTGGGAATATAACTGAGGTTTGATGGTGGTACCCTCTGGCCTGGCAACATGAATGAGGTTTGATTCTGGATCCCTGTGGCCTGGGAACATGACTGAGGCGTGATTCTGGAATCCTGTGGCCTGGGAACATGACATCTGTTTAGATTGTGGAATACTGTGCCCTGGGAATCTGACTGAGGCTTGGTTCTGGAACCCTGTGGACTGGGAACATGACTGAGGTTTGATTGTAGAACCCTGTGCCCTGGAAACATGACTGTGGCCTGGTACTGGAAACCCATGGCCTAGGAATTTGACATTGGTTTGATTCTGGAACCCTGTGGCCTGGGAACATGACTGAGGTTTGATTCTGGAAAACTGTGGCCGCGGACTTGACTGAGGGTTGATGGCAGAAATCTGTGGACTGGAAACATTACTGAGGTTTGATTGTAGAACCCTGTGCCCTGGAAACATGACTGCGAACTGATATTTGAAAACCATGGCCTGGGAACTTGACATTGGTTTGATTCTGGAACCCTGTTGCCAGGAACAAGACTGAGGCGTGATTCTGGAATCCTGTGGCCTGGGAACATGACATCTGTTTAGATTGTGGAATACTGGGCCCTGGGAACCTGACTGAGGCTTGGTTCTGGAACCCTGTGGACTGGGAACATGACTGAGGTTTTATTCTGGAATCCTGTGGCCTGGGAACATGACATCAGTGGATTCTGGAACCCTGTGGCCTGGGAACATGAGAACGGTTTGATTCTGGAACCCTGTGCCCTGTGAACATGTCTGAGGTTTGATGGTGGAAACCTGTGGCTTGGCAACATGAATGAGGTTTGTTCCTGGAACCCTCTTCCCTGGGAACATGCCTGAGGTTTGATTCTGGACAACTTTGTCCTGGGAACATGACTGTGGTTTGATTGTGGAACCATGGGTCCTGCAAACATGACTGAGGTTTGATTCTGGAACCATGTGTCCTGGGAATATGACTGAGGTTTGATTCTGGAAATCTGTGGCCTGGGAACTTGACTGAGGTTTGATGGCAGAAACCTGTGGACTGGCAACATGACTGAGGCTTGATTGTAGAACCCTGTGCCCTGGAAACATGACTGTGGGCTGGTACTGGAAACCCATGGCCTAGGAATTTGACATTGGTTTGATTCTGGAACCCTGTGACCTGGGAACATGACTGAGGTTTGATTCTGGAAAACTGTGGCCGGGGACTTGACTGAGGTTTGATGGCAGAAATCTGTGGACTGGAAACATTACTGAGGTTTGATTGTAGAACCCTGTGCCCTGGAAACATGACTGCGACCTGATACTTGAAACCCATGGCCTGGGACCTTGACATTGGTTTGATTCTGGAATCCTGTGGCCATGAACAAGACTGAGGCGTGATTCTGGAATCCTGTGGCCTGGGAACATGACATCTGTTTAGATTGTGGAATACTGTGCCCTGGGAACCTGACTGAGGCTTGGTTCTGGAACCCTGTGGACTGGGAACATGACTGAGGTTTTATTCTGGAATCCTGTGGCCTGGGAACATGACATCAGTGGATTCTTGAAACCTGTGGCCTAGGAACATGAGAACGGTTGGGTTCTGGAACCCTGTGGCCTGGGAACATGTCTGAGGTTTGATGGTGGAAACCTGTGGCTTGGCAACATGACTGAGGTTTGTTACTGGAACCCCGTTCCCTGGGAACATGACTGAGGTTTGATTCTGGACACCTTTGTCCTGGGAACATGACTGTGGTTTGATTGTGGAACCATGGTTCCTGCAAACATGACTGAGGTTTGATTCTGGAACCATGTGTCCTGGGAATATGACTGAGGTTTGATTCTGGAAATCTGTGGCCTGGGAACATGACTGAGGTTTGATTCTGGAACCCTGTAGCCTGCGAACATAAGTGAGGATTGTTTCTGGAACCCTGTGGCCTGGGAACATGACATCAGTGGATTCTGGAACCCTGTGGCCTGGAAACATGACTGTGGGCTGGTACTGGAAACCCATGGACTAGGAATTTGACATTGGTTTGATTCTGGAACCCTGTGGCCTGGGAACAGGATTGAGGCGTGATTCTGGAAACCTGTGGCCTGGGAACATGACATCTGTTTACATTGTGGCATACTGTGCCCTGGGAACCGGACTGAAGTCTTGGTTCTGGAATCCTGTGGACTGGGAACAAGACTGAGGTTTGATTCTGGAACCATGTGGCCTGGGAATATGACTGATGATAGATCGTGGAATCCTGTGGCCTGGGAACATGACATCGGTTTGGATTCTGGTACCCTGTTGCCTGGGAACATGATATCGGTTTGATTGTGGAAACCTGTGGTCTGGGAATATAACTGAGGTTTGATGGTGGTACCCTCTGGCCTGGCAACATGACTGAGGTTTGATTCTGGATCCCTGTGGCCTGGGAACATGACTGAGGCGTGATTCTGGAATCCTGTGGCCTGGCAACATGACATCTGTTTAGATTGTGGAATACTGTGCCCTGGGAATCTGACTGAGGCTTGGTTCTGGAACCCTGTGGACTGGCAACATGACTGAGGTTTGATTGTAGAACCCTGTGCCCTGGAAACATGACTGTGGCCTGGTACTGGAAACCCATGGCCTAGGAATTTGACAGTGGTTTGATTCTGGAACCCTGTGGCCTGGGAACATGACTGAGGTTTGATTCTGGAAAACTGTGGCCGCGGACTTGACTGAGGGTTGATGGCAGAAATCTGTGGACTGGAAACATTACTGAGGTTTGATTGTAGAACCCTGTGCCCTGGAAACATGACTGCGAACTGATACTTGAAAACCATGGCCTGGGAACTTGACATTGGTTTGATTCTGGAACCCTGTTGCCAGGAACAAGACTGAGGCGTGATTCTGGAATCCTGTGGCCTGGGAACATGACATCTGTTTAGATTGTGGAATACTGTGCCCTGGGAACCTGACTGAGGCTTGGTTCTGGAACCCTGTGGACTGGGAACATGACTGAGGTTTGATTCTGGAACCCTGTAGCCTGTGAACATAACTGAGGATTGTTTCTGGAACCCTGTGGCCTGGGAACATGACATCAGTGGATTCTGGAACCCTGTGGCCTGGGAACATGAGAACGGTTTATTTCTGGAACCCTGTGACCTGGGAACATGTCTGAGCTTTGATGGTGGAAACCTGTGGCTTGGCAACATGACTGAGGTTTGTTTCTGGAACCCTGTTCCCTGGGAACATGACTGAGGTTTTTTTCTGGAACCCTTTTCCCTGGGAACATGACTGAGGTTTGATTCTGGACAACTTTGTGCTGGGAACATGACTGTGTTTTGATTGTGGAATCATGGGTCCTGCAAACATGACAGAGGTTTGATTCCGGAACCATGTGTCCTGGGAATATGACTGAGGTTTGATTCTGGAAATCTGTGGCCTGGGAACTTGACTGAAGTTTGATGGCAGAAACCTGTGGACTGGCAACATGACTGAGGTTTGATTGTAGAACCCTGTGCCCTGGAAACATGACTGTGGGCTGGTACTGGAAACCCATGGCCTAGGAATTTGACATTGGTTTGATTCTGGAACCCTGTGGCCTGGGAACAGGATTGAGGCGTGATTCTGGAAACCTGTGGCCTGGGAACATGACATCTGTTTAGATTGTGGCATACTGTGCCCTGGGAACCGGACTGAAGCCTTGGTTCTGGAATCCTGGGGACTGGGAACAAGACTGAGGTTTGATTCTGGAACCATGTGGCCTGGGAATATGACTGATGTTAGATCGTGGAATCCTGTGGCCTGGGAACATGACATCGGTTTGGATTCTGGTACCCTGTTGCCTGGGAACATGAAATCGGTTTGATTGTGGAAACCTGTGGTCTGGGAATATAACTGAGGTTTGATGGTGGTACCCTCTGGCCTGGCAACATGACTGAGGTTTGATTCTGGATCCCTGTGGCCTGGGAACATGACTGAGGCGTGATTCTGGAATCCTGTGGCCTGGGAACATGACATCTGTTTAGATTGTGGAATACTGTGCCCTGGGAATCTGACTGAGGCTTGGTTCTGGAAACCTGTGGACTGGGAACATGACTGAGGTTTGATTGTAGAACCCTGTGCCCTGGAAACATGACTGTGGCCTGGTACTGGAAACCCATGGCCTAGGAATTTGACATTGGTTTGATTCTGGAACCCTGTGGCCTGGGAACATGACTGAGGTTTGATTCTGGAAAACTGTGGCCGCGGACTTGACTGAGGGTTGATGGCAGAAATCTGTGGACTGGAAACATTACTGAGGTTTGATTGTAGAACCCTGTGCCCTGGAAACATGACTGCGAACTGATATTTGAAAACCATGGCCTGGGAACTTGACATTGGTTTGATTCTGGAACCCTGTTGCCAGGAACAAGACTGAGGCGTGATTCTGGAATCCTGTGGCCTGGGAACATGACATCTGTTTAGATTGTGGAATACTGGGCCCTGGGAACCTGACTGAGGCTTGGTTCTGGAACCCTGTGGACTGGGAACATGACTGAGGTTTTATTCTGGAATCCTGTGGCCTGGGAACATGACATCAGTGGATTCCGGAACCCTGTGGCCTGGGAACATGAGAACGGTTTGATTCTGGAACCCTGTGCCCTGGGAACATGTCTGAGGTTTGATGGCGGAAACCTGTGGCTTGGCAACATGAATGAGGTTTGTTCCTGGAACCCTCTTCCCTGGGAACATGCCTGAGGTTTGATTCTGGACAACTTTGTCCTGGGAACATGACTGTGGTTTGATTGTGGAACCATGGGTCCTGCAAACATGACTGAGGTTTGATTCTGGAACCATGTGTCCTGGGAATATGACTGAGGTTTGATTCTGGAAATCTGTGGCCTGGGAACTTGACTGAGGTTTGATGGCAGAAACCTGTGGACTGGCAACATGACTGCGGCTTGATTGTAGAACCCTGTGCCCTGGAAACATGACTGTGGGCTGGTACTGGAAACCCATGGCCTAGGAATTTGACATTGGTTTGATTCTGGAACCCTGTGACCTGGGAACATGACTGAGGTTTGATTCTGGAACACTGTGGTCGGGGACTTGACTGAGGTTTGATGGCAGAAATCTGTGGACTGGAAACATTACTGAGGTTTGATTGTAGAACCCTGTGCCCTGGAAACATGACTGCGACCTGATACTTGAAACCCATGGCCTGGGACCTTGACATTGGTTTGATTCTGGAACCCTGTGGCCATGAACAAGACTGAGGCGTGATTCTGGAATCCTGTGGCCTGGGAACATGACATCTGTTTAGATTGTGGAATACTGTGCCCTGGGAACCTGACTGAGGCTTGGTTCTGGAACCCTGTGGACTGGGAACATGACTGAGGTTTTATTCTGGAATCCTGTGGCCTGGGAACATGACATCAGTGGATTCTGGAACCCTGTGGCCTGGGAACATGAGAACGGTTTAATTCTGGAACCCTGTGACCTGGGAACATGTCTGAGGTTTGATGGTGGAAACCTGTGGCTTGGCAACATGACTGACGTTTGTTTCTGGAACCCTTTTCCCTGGGAACATGACTGAGGTTTGATTCTGGACACCTTTGTGCTGGGAACATGACTGTGTTTTGATTGTGGAATCATGGGTCCTGCAAACATGACAGAGGTTTGATTCTGGAACCATGTGTCCTGGGAATATGACTGAGGTTTGATTCTGGAAATCTGTGGCCTGGGAACTTGACTGAGGTTTGATGGCAGAAACCTGTGGACTGGCAACATGACTGAGGTTTGATTGTAGAACCCTTTGCCCTGGAAACATGACTGTGGGCTGGTACTGGAAACCCATGGCCTAGGAATTTGACATTGGTTTGATTCTGGGACCCTGTGGCCTGGGAACAGGATTGAGGCGTGATTCTGGAAACCTGTGGCCTGGGAACATGACATCTGTTTAGATTGTGGCATACTGTGCCCTGGGAATCGGACTGAAGGCTTGGTTCTGGAATCCTGTGGACTGGGAACAAGACTGAGGTTTGATTCTGGAACCATGTGGCCTGGGAACATGACATCGGTTTGATTGTGGAAACCTGTGGTCTGGGAATATAACTGAGGTTTGATGGTGGTACCCTCTGGCCTGGCAACATGAATGAGGTTTGATTCTGGATCCCTGTGGCCTGGGAACATGACTGAGGCGTGATTCTGGAATCCTGTGGCCTGGGAACATGACATCTGTTTAGATTGTGGAATACTGTGCCCTGGGAATCTGACTGAGGCTTGGTTCTGGAACCCTGTGGACTGGGAACATGACTGAGGTTTGATTGTAGAACCCTGTGCCCTGGAAACATGACTGTGGCCTGGTACTGGAAACCCATGGCCTAGGAATTTGACATTGGTTTGATTCTGGAACCCTGTGGCCTGGGAACATGACTGAGGTTTGATTCTGGAAAACTGTGGCCGCGGACTTGACTGAGGGTTGATGGCAGAAATCTGTGGACTGGAAACATTACTGAGGTTTGATTGTAGAACCCTGTGCCCTGGAAACATGACTGCGAACTGATATTTGAAAACCATGGCCTGGGAACTTGACATTGGTTTGATTCTGGAACCCTGTTGCCAGGAACAAGACTGAGGCGTGATTCTGGAATCCTGTGGCCTGGGAACATGACATCTGTTTAGATTGTGGAATACTGGGCCCTGGGAACCTGACTGAGGCTTGGTTCTGGAACCCTGTGGACTGGGAACATGACTGAGGTTTTATTCTGGAATCCTGTGGCCTGGGAACATGACATCAGTGGATTCTGGAACCCTGTGGCCTGGGAACATGAGAACGGTTTGATTCTGGAACCCTGTGCCCTGTGAACATGTCTGAGGTTTGATGGTGGAAACCTGTGGCTTGGCAACATGAATGAGGTTTGTTCCTGGAACCCTCTTCCCTGGGAACATGCCTGAGGTTTGATTCTGGACAACTTTGTCCTGGGAACATGACTGTGGTTTGATTGTGGAACCATGGGTCCTGCAAACATGACTGAGGTTTGATTCTGGAACCATGTGTCCTGGGAATATGACTGAGGTTTGATTCTGGAAATCTGTGGCCTGGGAACTTGACTGAGGTTTGATGGCAGAAACCTGTGGACTGGCAACATGACTGAGGCTTGATTGTAGAACCCTGTGCCCTGGAAACATGACTGTGGGCTGGTACTGGAAACCCATGGCCTAGGAATTTGACATTGGTTTGATTCTGGAACCCTGTGACCTGGGAACATGACTGAGGTTTGATTCTGGAAAACTGTGGCCGGGGACTTGACTGAGGTTTGATGGCAGAAATCTGTGGACTGGAAACATTACTGAGGTTTGATTGTAGAACCCTGTGCCCTGGAAACATGACTGCGACCTGATACTTGAAACCCATGGCCTGGGACCTTGACATTGGTTTGATTCTGGAATCCTGTGGCCATGAACAAGACTGAGGCGTGATTCTGGAATCCTGTGGCCTGGGAACATGACATCTGTTTAGATTGTGGAATACTGTGCCCTGGGAACCTGACTGAGGCTTGGTTCTGGAACCCTGTGGACTGGGAACATGACTGAGGTTTTATTCTGGAATCCTGTGGCCTGGGAACATGACATCAGTGGATTCTTGAAACCTGTGGCCTAGGAACATGAGAACGGTTGGGTTCTGGAACCCTGTGGCCTGGGAACATGTCTGAGGTTTGATGGTGGAAACCTGTGGCTTGGCAACATGACTGAGGTTTGTTACTGGAACCCCGTTCCCTGGGAACATGACTGAGGTTTGATTCTGGACACCTTTGTCCTGGGAACATGACTGTGGTTTGATTGTGGAACCATGGTTCCTGCAAACATGACTGAGGTTTGATTCTGGAACCATGTGTCCTGGGAATATGACTGAGGTTTGATTCTGGAAATCTGTGGCCTGGGAACATGACTGAGGTTTGATTCTGGAACCCTGTAGCCTGCGAACATAAGTGAGGATTGTTTCTGGAACCCTGTGGCCTGGGAACATGACATCAGTGGATTCTGGAACCCTGTGGCCTGGAAACATGACTGTGGGCTGGTACTGGAAACCCATGGACTAGGAATTTGACATTGGTTTGATTCTGGAACCCTGTGGCCTGGGAACAGGATTGAGGCGTGATTCTGGAAACCTGTGGCCTGGGAACATGACATCTGTTTACATTGTGGCATACTGTGCCCTGGGAACCGGACTGAAGTCTTGGTTCTGGAATCCTGTGGACTGGGAACAAGACTGAGGTTTGATTCTGGAACCATGTGGCCTGGGAATATGACTGATGATAGATCGTGGAATCCTGTGGCCTGGGAACATGACATCGGTTTGGATTCTGGTACCCTGTTGCCTGGGAACATGATATCGGTTTGATTGTGGAAACCTGTGGTCTGGGAATATAACTGAGGTTTGATGGTGGTACCCTCTGGCCTGGCAACATGACTGAGGTTTGATTCTGGATCCCTGTGGCCTGGGAACATGACTGAGGCGTGATTCTGGAATCCTGTGGCCTGGCAACATGACATCTGTTTAGATTGTGGAATACTGTGCCCTGGGAATCTGACTGAGGCTTGGTTCTGGAACCCTGTGGACTGGCAACATGACTGAGGTTTGATTGTAGAACCCTGTGCCCTGGAAACATGACTGTGGCCTGGTACTGGAAACCCATGGCCTAGGAATTTGACAGTGGTTTGATTCTGGAACCCTGTGGCCTGGGAACATGACTGAGGTTTGATTCTGGAAAACTGTGGCCGCGGACTTGACTGAGGGTTGATGGCAGAAATCTGTGGACTGGAAACATTACTGAGGTTTGATTGTAGAACCCTGTGCCCTGGAAACATGACTGCGAACTGATACTTGAAAACCATGGCCTGGGAACTTGACATTGGTTTGATTCTGGAACCCTGTTGCCAGGAACAAGACTGAGGCGTGATTCTGGAATCCTGTGGCCTGGGAACATGACATCTGTTTAGATTGTGGAATACTGTGCCCTGGGAACCTGACTGAGGCTTGGTTCTGGAACCCTGTGGACTGGGAACATGACTGAGGTTTGATTCTGGAACCCTGTAGCCTGTGAACATAACTGAGGATTGTTTCTGGAACCCTGTGGCCTGGGAACATGACATCAGTGGATTCTGGAACCCTGTGGCCTGGGAACATGAGAACGGTTTATTTCTGGAACCCTGTGACCTGGGAACATGTCTGAGCTTTGATGGTGGAAACCTGTGGCTTGGCAACATGACTGAGGTTTGTTTCTGGAACCCTGTTCCCTGGGAACATGACTGAGGTTTTTTTCTGGAACCCTTTTCCCTGGGAACATGACTGAGGTTTGATTCTGGACAACTTTGTGCTGGGAACATGACTGTGTTTTGATTGTGGAATCATGGGTCCTGCAAACATGACAGAGGTTTGATTCCGGAACCATGTGTCCTGGGAATATGACTGAGGTTTGATTCTGGAAATCTGTGGCCTGGGAACTTGACTGAAGTTTGATGGCAGAAACCTGTGGACTGGCAACATGACTGAGGTTTGATTGTAGAACCCTGTGCCCTGGAAACATGACTGTGGGCTGGTACTGGAAACCCATGGCCTAGGAATTTGACATTGGTTTGATTCTGGAACCCTGTGGCCTGGGAACAGGATTGAGGCGTGATTCTGGAAACCTGTGGCCTGGGAACATGACATCTGTTTAGATTGTGGCATACTGTGCCCTGGGAACCGGACTGAAGCCTTGGTTCTGGAATCCTGGGGACTGGGAACAAGACTGAGGTTTGATTCTGGAACCATGTGGCCTGGGAATATGACTGATGTTAGATCGTGGAATCCTGTGGCCTGGGAACATGACATCGGTTTGGATTCTGGTACCCTGTTGCCTGGGAACATGAAATCGGTTTGATTGTGGAAACCTGTGGTCTGGGAATATAACTGAGGTTTGATGGTGGTACCCTCTGGCCTGGCAACATGACTGAGGTTTGATTCTGGATCCCTGTGGCCTGGGAACATGACTGAGGCGTGATTCTGGAATCCTGTGGCCTGGGAACATGACATCTGTTTAGATTGTGGAATACTGTGCCCTGGGAATCTGACTGAGGCTTGGTTCTGGAAACCTGTGGACTGGGAACATGACTGAGGTTTGATTGTAGAACCCTGTGCCCTGGAAACATGACTGTGGCCTGGTACTGGAAACCCATGGCCTAGGAATTTGACATTGGTTTGATTCTGGAACCCTGTGGCCTGGGAACATGACTGAGGTTTGATTCTGGAAAACTGTGGCCGCGGACTTGACTGAGGGTTGATGGCAGAAATCTGTGGACTGGAAACATTACTGAGGTTTGATTGTAGAACCCTGTGCCCTGGAAACATGACTGCGAACTGATATTTGAAAACCATGGCCTGGGAACTTGACATTGGTTTGATTCTGGAACCCTGTTGCCAGGAACAAGACTGAGGCGTGATTCTGGAATCCTGTGGCCTGGGAACATGACATCTGTTTAGATTGTGGAATACTGGGCCCTGGGAACCTGACTGAGGCTTGGTTCTGGAACCCTGTGGACTGGGAACATGACTGAGGTTTTATTCTGGAATCCTGTGGCCTGGGAACATGACATCAGTGGATTCCGGAACCCTGTGGCCTGGGAACATGAGAACGGTTTGATTCTGGAACCCTGTGCCCTGGGAACATGTCTGAGGTTTGATGGCGGAAACCTGTGGCTTGGCAACATGAATGAGGTTTGTTCCTGGAACCCTCTTCCCTGGGAACATGCCTGAGGTTTGATTCTGGACAACTTTGTCCTGGGAACATGACTGTGGTTTGATTGTGGAACCATGGGTCCTGCAAACATGACTGAGGTTTGATTCTGGAACCATGTGTCCTGGGAATATGACTGAGGTTTGATTCTGGAAATCTGTGGCCTGGGAACTTGACTGAGGTTTGATGGCAGAAACCTGTGGACTGGCAACATGACTGCGGCTTGATTGTAGAACCCTGTGCCCTGGAAACATGACTGTGGGCTGGTACTGGAAACCCATGGCCTAGGAATTTGACATTGGTTTGATTCTGGAACCCTGTGACCTGGGAACATGACTGAGGTTTGATTCTGGAACACTGTGGTCGGGGACTTGACTGAGGTTTGATGGCAGAAATCTGTGGACTGGAAACATTACTGAGGTTTGATTGTAGAACCCTGTGCCCTGGAAACATGACTGCGACCTGATACTTGAAACCCATGGCCTGGGACCTTGACATTGGTTTGATTCTGGAACCCTGTGGCCATGAACAAGACTGAGGCGTGATTCTGGAATCCTGTGGCCTGGGAACATGACATCTGTTTAGATTGTGGAATACTGTGCCCTGGGAACCTGACTGAGGCTTGGTTCTGGAACCCTGTGGACTGGGAACATGACTGAGGTTTTATTCTGGAATCCTGTGGCCTGGGAACATGACATCAGTGGATTCTTGAAACCTGTGGCCTAGGAACATGAGAATGGTTGGATTCTGGAACCCTGTGGCCTGGGAACATGTCTGAGGTTTGATGGTGGAAACCTGTGGCTTGGCAACATGACTGAGGTTTGTTACTGGAACCCCGTTCCCTGGGAACATGACTGAGGTTTGATTCTGGACACCTTTGTCCTGGGAACATGACTGTGGTTTGATTGTGGAACCATGGGTCCTGCAAACATGACTGAGGTTTGATTCTGGAACCATGTGTCCTGGGAATATGACTGAGGTTTGATTCTGGAAATCTGTGACCTGGGAACATGACTGAGGTTTGATTCTGGAACCCTGTAGCCTGCGAACATAACTGAGGATTGTTTCTGGAACCCTGTGGCCTGGGAACATGACATCAGTGGATTCTGGAACCCTGTGGCCTGGGAACATGAGAACGGTTTAATTCTGGAACCCTGTGACCTGGGAACATGTCTGAGGTTTGATGGTGGAAACCTGTGGCTTGGCAACATGACTGACGTTTGTTTCTGGAACCCTGTTCCCTGGGAACATGACTGAGGTTTTTTTCTGGAACCCTTTTCCCTGGGAACATGACTGAGGTTTGATTCTGGACAACTTTGTGCTGGGAACATGACTGTGTTTTGATTGTGGAATCATGGGTCCTGCAAACATGACAGAGGTTTGATTCTGGAACCATGTGTCCTGGGAATATGACTGAGGTTTGATTCTGGAAATCTGTGGCCTGGGAACTTGACTGAGGTTTGATGGCAGAAACCTGTGGACTGGCAACATGACTGAGGTTTGATTGTAGAACCCTGTGCCCTGGAAACATGACTGCGAACTGATACTTGAAAACCATGGCCTGGGAACTTGACATTGGTTTGATTCTGGAACCCTGTTGCCAGGAACAAGACTGAGGCGTGATTCTGGAATCCTGTGGCCTGGGAACATGACATCTGTTTAGATTGTGGAATACTGGGCCCTGGGAACCTGAGTGAGGCTTGGTTCTGGAACCCTTTGGCCTGGGAACATGAGAACGGTTTAATTCTGGAATCCTGTGGCCTGGGAACATGACATCAGTGGATTCTGGAACCCTGTGGCCTGGGAACATGAGAACGGTTTAATTCTGGAACCCTGTTGCCTGGGAACATGTCTGAGGTTTGATGGTGGAAACCTGTAGCTTGGCAACATGAATGAGGTTTGTTCCTGGAAACCTCTTCCCTGGGAACATGCCTGAGGTTTCATTCTGGACACCTTTGTCCTGGGAACATGACTGTGGTTTGATTGTGGAACCATGGGTCCTGCAAACATGACTGAGGTTTTATTCTGGAACCATGTGTCCTGGGAATATGACTGAGGTTTGATTCTGGAAATCTGTGGCCTGGGAACTTGACTGAGGTTTGATTACAGAAACCTGTGGACTGGCAACATGACTGAGGTTTGATTGTAGAACCCTGTGCCCTGGAAACATGACTGTGGGCTGGTACTGGAAACCCATGGCCTAGGAATTTGACATTGGTTTGATTCTGGAACCCTGTGGCCTGGGAACAGGATTGAGGCTTGATTCTGGAAACCTGTGGCCTGGGAACATGACATCTGTTTAGATTGTGGCATACTGTGCCCTGGGAACCGGACTGAAGCCTTGGTTCTGGAATCCTGGGGACTGGGAACAAGACTGAGGTTTGATTCTGGAACCATGTGGCCTGGGAATATGACTGATGTTAGATCGTGGAATCCTGTGGCCTGGGAACATGACATCGGTTTGGATTCTGGTACCCTGTTGCCTGGGAACATGAAATCGGTTTGATTGTGGAAACCTGTGGTCAGGGAATATGACTGAGGTTTGATGGTGGTACCCTCTGGCCTGGCAACATGACTGAGGTTTGATTCTGGATCCCTGTGGCCTGGGAACATGACTGAGGCGTGATTCTGGAATCCTGTGGCCTGGGAACATGACATCTGTTTAGATTGTGGAATACTGTGCCCTGGGAATCTGACTGAGGCTTGGTTCTGGAACCCTGTGGACTGGCAACATGACTGAGGTTTGATTGTAGAACCCTGTGCCCTGGAAACATGACTGTGGCCTGGTACTGGAAACCCATGGCCTAGGAATTTGACAGTGGTTTGATTCTGGAACCCTGTGGCCTGGGAACATGACTGAGGTTTGATTCTGGAAAACTGTGGCCGCGGACTTGACTGAGGGTTGATGGCAGAAATCTGTGGACTGGAAACATTACTGAGGTTTGATTGTAGAACCCTGTGCCCTGGAAACATGACTGCGAACTGATACTTGAAAACCATGGCCTGGGAACTTGACATTGGTTTGATTCTGGAACCCTGTTGCCAGGAACAAGACTGAGGCGTGATTCTGGAATCCTGTGGCCTGGGAACATGACATCTGTTTAGATTGTGGAATACTGTGCCCTGGGAACCTGACTGAGGCTTGGTTCTGGAACCCTGTGGACTGGGAACATGACTGAGGTTTGATTCTGGAACCCTGTAGCCTGTGAACATAACTGAGGATTGTTTCTGGAACCCTGTGGCCTGGGAACATGACATCAGTGGATTCTGGAACCCTGTGGCCTGGGAACATGAGAACGGTTTATTTCTGGAACCCTGTGACCTGGGAACATGTCTGAGCTTTGATGGTGGAAACCTGTGGCTTGGCAACATGACTGAGGTTTGTTTCTGGAACCCTGTTCCCTGGGAACATGACTGAGGTTTTTTTCTGGAACCCTTTTCCCTGGGAACATGACTGAGGTTTGATTCTGGACAACTTTGTGCTGGGAACATGACTGTGTTTTGATTGTGGAATCATGGGTCCTGCAAACATGACAGAGGTTTGATTCCGGAACCATGTGTCCTGGGAATATGACTGAGGTTTGATTCTGGAAATCTGTGGCCTGGGAACTTGACTGAAGTTTGATGGCAGAAACCTGTGGACTGGCAACATGACTGAGGTTTGATTGTAGAACCCTGTGCCCTGGAAACATGACTGTGGGCTGGTACTGGAAACCCATGGCCTAGGAATTTGACATTGGTTTGATTCTGGAACCCTGTGGCCTGGGAACAGGATTGAGGCGTGATTCTGGAAACCTGTGGCCTGGGAACATGACATCTGTTTAGATTGTGGCATACTGTGCCCTGGGAACCGGACTGAAGCCTTGGTTCTGGAATCCTGGGGACTGGGAACAAGACTGAGGTTTGATTCTGGAACCATGTGGCCTGGGAATATGACTGATGTTAGATCGTGGAATCCTGTGGCCTGGGAACATGACATCGGTTTGGATTCTGGTACCCTGTTGCCTGGGAACATGAAATCGGTTTGATTGTGGAAACCTGTGGTCTGGGAATATAACTGAGGTTTGATGGTGGTACCCTCTGGCCTGGCAACATGACTGAGGTTTGATTCTGGATCCCTGTGGCCTGGGAACATGACTGAGGCGTGATTCTGGAATCCTGTGGCCTGGGAACATGACATCTGTTTAGATTGTGGAATACTGTGCCCTGGGAATCTGACTGAGGCTTGGTTCTGGAAACCTGTGGACTGGGAACATGACTGAGGTTTGATTGTAGAACCCTGTGCCCTGGAAACATGACTGTGGCCTGGTACTGGAAACCCATGGCCTAGGAATTTGACATTGGTTTGATTCTGGAACCCTGTGGCCTGGGAACATGACTGAGGTTTGATTCTGGAAAACTGTGGCCGCGGACTTGACTGAGGGTTGATGGCAGAAATCTGTGGACTGGAAACATTACTGAGGTTTGATTGTAGAACCCTGTGCCCTGGAAACATGACTGCGAACTGATATTTGAAAACCATGGCCTGGGAACTTGACATTGGTTTGATTCTGGAACCCTGTTGCCAGGAACAAGACTGAGGCGTGATTCTGGAATCCTGTGGCCTGGGAACATGACATCTGTTTAGATTGTGGAATACTGGGCCCTGGGAACCTGACTGAGGCTTGGTTCTGGAACCCTGTGGACTGGGAACATGACTGAGGTTTTATTCTGGAATCCTGTGGCCTGGGAACATGACATCAGTGGATTCCGGAACCCTGTGGCCTGGGAACATGAGAACGGTTTGATTCTGGAACCCTGTGCCCTGGGAACATGTCTGAGGTTTGATGGCGGAAACCTGTGGCTTGGCAACATGAATGAGGTTTGTTCCTGGAACCCTCTTCCCTGGGAACATGCCTGAGGTTTGATTCTGGAAAACTTTGTCCTGGGAACATGACTGTGGTTTGATTGTGGAACCATGGGTCCTGCAAACATGACTGAGGTTTGATTCTGGAACCATGTGTCCTGGGAATATGACTGAGGTTTGATTCTGGAAATCTGTGGCCTGGGAACTTGACTGAGGTTTGATGGCAGAAACCTGTGGACTGGCAACATGACTGCGGCTTGATTGTAGAACCCTGTGCCCTGGAAACATGACTGTGGGCTGGTACTGGAAACCCATGGCCTAGGAATTTGACATTGGTTTGATTCTGGAACCCTGTGACCTGGGAACATGACTGAGGTTTGATTCTGGAACACTGTGGTCGGGGACTTGACTGAGGTTTGATGGCAGAAATCTGTGGACTGGAAACATTACTGAGGTTTGATTGTAGAACCCTGTGCCCTGGAAACATGACTGCGACCTGATACTTGAAACCCATGGCCTGGGACCTTGACATTGGTTTGATTCTGGAACCCTGTGGCCATGAACAAGACTGAGGCGTGATTCTGGAATCCTGTGGCCTGGGAACATGACATCTGTTTAGATTGTGGAATACTGTGCCCTGGGAACCTGACTGAGGCTTGGTTCTGGAACCCTGTGGACTGGGAACATGACTGAGGTTTTATTCTGGAATCCTGTGGCCTGGGAACATGACATCAGTGGATTCTTGAAACCTGTGGCCTAGGAACATGAGAATGGTTGGATTCTGGAACCCTGTGGCCTGGGAACATGTCTGAGGTTTGATGGTGGAAACCTGTGGCTTGGCAACATGACTGAGGTTTGTTACTGGAACCCCGTTCCCTGGGAAGATGACTGAGGTTTGATTCTGGACACCTTTGTCCTGGGAACATGACTGTGGTTTGATTGTGGAACCATGGGTCCTGCAAACATGACTGAGGTTTGATTCTGGAACCATGTGTCCTGGGAATATGACTGAGGTTTGATTCTGGAAATCTGTGACCTGGGAACATGACTGAGGTTTGATTCTGGAACCCTGTAGCCTGCGAACATAACTGAGGATTGTTTCTGGAACCCTGTGGCCTGGGAACATGACATCAGTGGATTCTGGAACCCTGTGGCCTGGGAACATGAGAACGGTTTAATTCTGGAACCCTGTGACCTGGGAACATGTCTGAGGTTTGATGGTGGAAACCTGTGGCTTGGCAACATGACTGACGTTTGTTTCTGGAACCCTGTTCCCTGGGAACATGACTGAGGTTTTTTTCTGGAACCCTTTTCCCTGGGAACATGACTGAGGTTTGATTCTGGACAACTTTGTGCTGGGAACATGACTGTGTTTTGATTGTGGAATCATGGGTCCTGCAAACATGACAGAGGTTTGATTCTGGAACCATGTGTCCTGGGAATATGACTGAGGTTTGATTCTGGAAATCTGTGGCCTGGGAACTTGACTGAGGTTTGATGGCAGAAACCTGTGGACTGGCAACATGACTGAGGTTTGATTGTAGAACCCTGTGCCCTGGAAACATGACTGCGAACTGATACTTGAAAACCATGGCCTGGGAACTTGACATTGGTTTGATTCTGGAACCCTGTTGCCAGGAACAAGACTGAGGCGTGATTCTGGAATCCTGTGGCCTGGGAACATGACATCTGTTTAGATTGTGGAATACTGGGCCCTGGGAACCTGAGTGAGGCTTGGTTCTGGAACCCTTTGGCCTGGGAACATGAGAACGGTTTAATTCTGGAATCCTGTGGCCTGGGAACATGACATCAGTGGATTCTGGAACCCTGTGGCCTGGGAACATGAGAACGGTTTGATTCTGGAACCCTGTGGCCTGGGAACATGACATCAGTGGATTCTGGAACCCTGTGGCCTGGGAACATGAGAACGGTTTAATTCTGGAACCCTGTTGCCTGGGAACATGTCTGAGGTTTGATGGTGGAAACCTGTAGCTTGGCAACATGAATGAGGTTTGTTCCTGGAAACCTCTTCCCTGGGAACATGCCTGAGGTTTCATTCTGGACACCTTTGTCCTGGGAACATGACTGTGGTTTGATTGTGGAACCATGGGTCCTGCAAACATGACTGAGGTTTTATTCTGGAACCATGTGTCCTGGGAATATGACTGAGGTTTGATTCTGGAAATCTGTGGCCTGGGAACTTGACTGAGGTTTGATTACAGAAACCTGTGGACTGGCAACATGACTGAGGTTTGATTGTAGAACCCTGTGCCCTGGAAACATGACTGTGGGCTGGTACTGGAAACCCATGGCCTAGGAATTTGACATTGGTTTGATTCTGGAACCCTGTGGCCTGGGAACAGGATTGAGGCGTGATTCTGGAAACCTGTGGCCTGGGAACATGACATCTGTTTAGATTGTGGCATACTGTGCCCTGGGAACCGGACTGAAGCCTTGGTTCTGGAATCCTGGGGACTGGGAACAAGACTGAAGTTTGATTCTGGAACCATGTGGCCTGGGAATATGACTGATGTTAGATCGTGGAATCCTGTGGCCTGGGAACATAACATCGGTTTGGATTCTGGTACCCTGTTGCCTGGGAACATGAAATCGGTTTGATTGTGGAAACCTGTGGTCAGGGAATATGACTGAGGTTTGATGGTGGTACCCTCTGGCCTGGCAACATGACTGAGGTTTGATTCTGGATCCCTGTGGCCTGGGAACATGACTGAGGCGTGATTCTGGAATCCTGTGGCCTGGGAACATGACATCTGTTTAGATTGTGGAATACTGTGCCCTGGGAATCTGACTGAGGCTTGGTTCTGGAACCCTGTGGACTGGCAACATGACTGAGGTTTGATTGTAGAACCCTGTGCCCTGGAAACATGACTGTGGCCTGGTACTGGAAACCCATGGCCTAGGAATTTGACATTGGTTTGATTCTGGAACCCTGTGGCCTGGGAACATGACTGAGGTTTGATTCTGGAAAACTGTGGCCGCGGACTTGACTGAGGGTTGATGGCAGAAATCTGTGGACTGGAAACATTACTGAGGTTTGATTGTAGAACCCTGTGCCCTGGAAACATGACTGCGAACTGATACTTGAAAACCATGGCCTGGGAAATTGACATTGGTTTGATTCTGGAACCCTGTTGCCAGGAACAAGACTGAGGCGTGATTCTGGAATCCTGTGGCCTGGGAACATGACATCTGTTTAGATTGTGGAATACTGTGCCCTGGGAATCTGACTGAGGCTTGGTTCTGGAACCCTGTGGACTGGGAACATGACTGAGGTTTGATTCTGGAACCCTGTAGCCTGCAAACATAACTGAGGATTGTTTCTGGAACCCTGTGGCCTGGGCACATGACATCAGTGGATTCTGGAACCCTGTGGCCTGGGAACATGAGAACGGTTTATTTCTGGAACCCTGTGACCTGGGAACATGTCTGAGGTTTGATGGTGGAAACCTGTGGCTTGGCAACATGATTGAGGTTTGTTTCTGGAACCCTGTTCCCTGGGAACATGACTGAGGTTTGATTCTGGACACCTTTGTGCTGGGAAAATGACTGTGTTTTGATTGTGGAATCATGGGTCCTGCAAACATGACTGAGGTTTGATTCTGGAACCATGTGTCCTGGGAATATGACTGAGGTTTGATTCTGGAAATCTGTGGCCTGGGAACTTGACTGAGGTTTGATGGCAGAAACCTGTGGACTGGCAACATGACTGAGGCTTGATTGTAGAACCCTGTGCCCTGGAAACATGACTGCGACCTGATACTTGAAACCCATGGCCTGGGAACTTGACATTGGTTTGATTCTGGAACCCTGTGTCCATGAACAAGACTGAGGCGTGATTCTGGAATCCTGTGGCCTGGGAACATGACATCTGTTTAGATTGTGGAATACTGTGCCCTGGGAACCTGACTGAGGCTTGGTTCTGGAACCCTGTGGACTGGGAACATGACTGAGGTTTTATTCTGGAATCCTGTGGCCTGGGAACATGACATCAGTGGATTCTTGAAACCTGTGGCCTAGGAACATGAGAATGGTTGGATTCTGGAACCCTGTGGCCTGGGAACATGTCTGAGGTTTGATGGTGGAAACCTGTGGCTTGGCAACATGACTGAGGTTTGTTACTGGAACCCCGTTCCCTGGGAACATGACTGAGGTTTGATTCTGGACACCTTTGTCCTGGGAACATGACTGTGGTTTGATTGTGGAACCATGGGTCCTGCAAACATGACTGAGGTTTGATTCTGGAACCCTGTAGCCTGCGAACATAAGTGAGGATTGTTTCTGGTACCCTGTGGCCTGGGAACATGACATCAGTGGATTCTGAAACCCTGTGGCCTGGGAACATGAGAACGGTTTAATTCTGGAACACTGTGACCTGGGAACATGTCTGAGGTTTGATGGTGGAAACCTGTGGCTTGGCAACATGACTGAGGTTTGTTTCTGGAACCCTGTTCCCTGGGAACATGACTGAGGTTTGATTCTGGACACCTTTGTGCTGGGAACATGACTGTGTTTTGATTGTGGAATCATGGGTCCTGCAAACATGACAGAGGTTTGATTCTGGAACCATGTGTCCTGGGAATATGACTGAGGTTTGATTCTGGAAATCTGTGGCCTGGGAACTTGACTGAGGTTTGATGGCAGAAACCTGTGGACTGGCAACATGACTGAGGTTTGATTGTAGAACCCTGTGCCCTGGAAACATGACTGTGGGCTGGTACTGGAAACCCATGGCCTAGGAATTTGACATTGGTTTGATTCTGGAACCCTGTGGCCTGGGAACATGACATCTGTTTAGATTGTGGCATACTGTGCCCTGGGAACCGGACTGAAGGCTTGGTTCTGGAATCTTGTGGACTGGGAACAAGACTGAGGTTTGATTCTGGAACCATGTGGCCTGGGAACATGACATCGGTTTGGATTCTGGTACCCTGTTGCCTGGGAACATGAAATCGGTTTGATTGTGGAAACCTGTGGTCTGGGAATATAACTGAGGTTTGATGGTGGTACCCTCTGGCCTGGCAACATGTCTGAGGTTTTATTCTGGAATCCTGTGGCCTGGAAACATGACATCAGTGGATTCTGGAACCCTGTGGCCTGGGAACATGAGAACGGTTTGATTCTGGAACCCTGTGGCCTGGGAACATGTCTGAGGTTTGATGGTGGAAACCTGTAGCTTGGCAACATGAATGAGGTTTGTTCCTGGAACCCTCTTCCCTGGGAACATGCCTGAGGTTTCATTCTGGACACCTTTGTCCTGGGAACATGACTGTGGTTTGATTGTGGAACCATGGGTCCTGCTAACATGACTGAGGTTTTATTCTGGAACCATGTGTCCTGGGAATATGACTGAGGTTTGATTCTGGAAATCTGTGGCCTGGGAACTTGACTTAGGTTTGATTACAGAAACCTGTGGACTGGCAACATGACTGAGGTTTGATTGTAGAACCCTGTGCCCTGGAAACATGACTGTGGGCTGGTACTGGAAACCCATGGCCTAGGAATTTGACATTGGTTTGATTCTGGAACCCTGTGGCCTGGGAACAGAATTGAGGCGTGATTCTGGAAACCTGTGGCCTGGGAACATGACATCTGTTTAGATTGTGGCATACTGTGCCCTGGGAACCGGACTGAAGCCTTGGTTCTGGAATCCTGGGGACTGGGAACAAGACTGAGGTTTGATTCTGGAACCATGTGGCCTGGGAATATGACTGATGTTAGATCGTGGAATCCTGTGGCCTGGGAACATGACATCGGTTTGGATTCTGGTACCATGTTGCCTGGGAACATGAAATCGGTTTGATTGTGGAAACCTGTGGTCAGGGAATATGACTGAGGTTTGATGGTGGTACCCTCTGGCCTGGCAACATGACTGAGGTTTGATTCTGGATCCCTGTGGCCTGGGAACATGACTGAGGCGTGATTCTGGAATCCTGTGGCCTGGGAACATGACATCTGTTTAGATTGTGGAATACTGTGCCCTGGGAATCTGACTGAGGCTTGGTTCTGGAACCCTGTGGACTGGCAACATGACTGAGGTTTGATTGTAGAACCCTGTGCCCTGGAAACATGACTGTGGCCTGGTACTGGAAACCCATGGCCTAGGAATTTGACATTGGTTTGATTCTGGAACCCTGTGGCCTGGGAACATGACTGAGGTTTGATTCTGGAAAACTGTGGCCGCGGACTTGACTGAGGGTTGATGGCAGAAATCTGTGGACTGGAAACATTACTGAGGTTTGATTGTAGAACCCTGTGCCCTGGAAACATGACTGCGAACTGATACTTGAAAACCATGGCCTGGGAACTTGACATTGGTTTGATTCTGGAACCCTGTTGCCAGGAACAAGACTGAGGCGTGATTCTGGAATCCTGTGGCCTGGGAACATGACATCTGTTTAGATTGTGGAATACTGGGCCCTGGGAACCTGACTGAGGCTTGGTTCTGGAACCCTGTGGACTGGGAACATGACTGAGGTTTTATTCTGGAATCCTGTGGCCTGGGAACATGACATCAGTGGATTCTGGAACCCTGTGGCCTGGGAACATGAGAACGGTTTGATTCTGGAACCCTGTGCCCTGGGAACATGTCTGAGGTTTGATGGTGGAAACCTGTGGCTTGGCAACATGAATGAGGTTTGTTCCTGGAACCCTCTTCCCTGGGAACATGCCTGAGGTTTGATTCTGGACAACTTTGTCCTGGGAACATGACTGTGGTTTGATTGTGGAACCATGGGTCCTGCAAACATGACTGAGGTTTTATTCTGGAACCATGTGTCCTGGGAATATGACTGAGGTTTGATTCTGGAAATCTGTGGCCTGGGAACTTGACTGAGGTTTGATGGCAGAAACCTGTGGACTGGCAACATGACAGAGGTTTGATTGTAGAACCCTGTGCCCTGGAAACATGACTGTGGGCTGGTACTGGAAACCCATGGCCTAGGAATTTGACATTGGTTTGATTCTGGAACCCTGTGGCCAGGGAACATGATTGAGGCGTGATTCTGGAAACCTGTGGCCTGGGAACATGACATCTGTTTAGATTGTGGCATACTGTGCCCTGGGAACCGGACTGAAGCCTTGGTTCTGGAATCCTGTGGACTGGGAACAAGACTGAGGTTTGATTCTGGAACCATGTGGCCTGGGAATATGACTGATGTTAGATCGTGGAATCCTGTGGCCTGGGAACATGACATCGGTTTGGATTCTGGTACCCTGTTGCCTGGGAACATGAAATCGGTTTGATTGTGGAAACCTGTGGTCTGGGAATATGACTGAGGTTTGATGGTGGTACCCTCTGGTCTGGCAACATGACTGAGGTTTGATTCTGGATCCCTGTGGCCTGGGAACATGACTGAGGCGTGATTCTGGAATCCTGTGGCCTGGGAACATGACATCTGTTTAGATTGTGGAATACTGTGCCCTGGGAATCTGACTGAGGCTTGGTTCTGGAACACTGTGGACTGGGAACATGACTGAGGTTTGATTCTGGAACCCTGTAGCCTGCAAACATAACTGAGGATTGTTTCTGGAACCCTGTGGCCTGGGAACATGACATCAGTGGATTCTGGAACCCTGTGGCCTGGGAACATGAGAACGGTTTATTTCTGGAACCCTGTGACCTGGGAACATGTCTGAGGTTTGATGGTGGAAACCTGTGGCTTGGCAACATGATTGAGGTTTGTTTCTGGAACCCTGTTCCCTGGGAACATGACTGAGGTTTGATTCTGGACACCTTTGTGCTGGGAAAATGACTGTGTTTTGATTGTGGAATCATGGGTCCTGCAAACATGACTGAGGTTTGATTCTGGAACCATGTGTCCTGGGAATATGACTGAGGTTTGATTCTGGAAATCTGTGGCCTGGGAACTTGACTGAGGTTTGATGGCAGAAACCTGTGGACTGGCAACATGACTGAGGCTTGATTGTAGAACCCTGTGCCCTGGAAACATGACTGTGGGCTGGTACTGGAAACCCATGGCCTAGGAATTTGACATTGGTTTGATTCTGGAACCCTGTGACCTGGGAACATGACTGAGGTTTGATTCTGGAAAACTGTGGCCGGGGACTTGACTGAGGTTTGATGGCAGAAATCTGTGGACTGGAAACATTACTGAGGTTTGATTGTAGAACCCTGTGCCCTGGAAACATGACTGCGACCTGATACTTGAAACCCATGGCCTGGGAACTTGACATTGGTTTGATTCTGGAACCCTGTGGCCATGAACAAGACTGAGGCGTGATTCTGGAATCCTGTGGCCTGGGAACATGACATCTGTTTAGATTGTGGAATACTGTGCCCTGGGAACCTGACTGAGGCTTGGTTCTGGAACCCTGTGGACTGGGAAAATGACTGAGGTTTTATTCTGGAATCCTGTGGCCTGGGAACATGACATCAGTGGATTCTTGAAACCTGTGGCCTAGGAACATGAGAACGGTTGGGTTCTGGAACCCTGTGGCCTGGGAACATGTCTGAGGTTTGATGGTGGAAACCTGTGGCTTGGCAACATGACTGAGGTTTGTTACTGGAACCCCGTTCCCTGGGAACATGACTGAGGTTTGATTCTGGACACCTTTGTCCTGGGAACATGACTGTGGTTTGATTGTGGAACCATGGGTCCTGCAAACATGACTGAGGTTTGATTCTGGAACCATGTGTCCTGGGAATATGACTGAGGATTGATTCTGGAAATCTGTGGCCTGGGAACATGACTGAGGTTTGATTCTGGAACCCTGTAGCCTGCGAACATAAGTGAGGATTGTTTCTGGAACCCTGTGGCCTGGGAACATGACATCAGTGGATTCTGGAACCCTGTGGCCTGGGAACATGAGAACGGTTTAATTCTGGAACCCTGTGACCTGGGAACATGTCTGAGGTTTGATGGTGGAAACCTGTGGCTTGGCAACATGACTGAGGTTTGTTTCTGGAACCCTTTTCCCTGGGAACATGACTGAGGTTTGATTCTGGACACCTTTGTGCTGGGAACATGACTGTGTTTTGATTGTGGAATCATGGGTCCTGCAAACATGACAGAGGTTTGATTCTGGAACCACGTGTCCTGGGAATATGACTGAGGTTTGATTCTGGAAATCTGTGGCCTGGGAACTTGACTGAGGTTTGATGGCAGAAACCTGTGGACTGGCAACATGACTGAGGTTTGATTGTAGAACCCTGTGCCCTGGAAACATGACTGTGGGCTGGTACTGGAAACCCATGGCCTAGGAATTTGACATTGGTTTGATTCTGGAACCCTGTGGCCTGGGAACAGGATTGAGGCGTGATTCTGGAAACCTGTGGCCTGGGAACATGACATCTGTTTAGATTGTGGCATACTGTGCCCTGGGAACCGGACTGAAGGCTTGGTTCTGGAATCCTGTGGACTGGGAACAAGACTGAGGTTTTATTCTGGAACCATGTGGCCTGGAAACATGACATCGGTTTGGATTCTGGTACCCTGTTGCCTGGAAACATGAAATCGGTTTGATTGTGGAAACCTGTGGTCTGGGAATATAACTGAGGTTTGATGGTGGTACTCTCTGGCCTGGCAACATGACTGAAGTTTTATTCTGGAATCCTGTGGCCTGGGAACATGACATCAGTGGATTCTGGAACCCTGTGGCCTGGGAACATGAGAACGGTTTGATTCTGGAACCCTGTGGCCTGGGAACATGTCTGAGGTTTGATGGTGTAAACCTTTGGCTTGGCAACATGAATGAGGTTTGTTCCTGGAACCCTCTTCCCTGGGAACATGCCTGAGGATTCATTGTGGACACCTTTGTCCTGGGAACATGACTGTGGTTTGATTGTGGAACCATGGGTCCTGCAAACATGACTGAGGTTTTATTCTGGAACCATGTGTCCTGGGAATATGACTGAGGTTTGATTCTGGAAATCTGTGGCCTGGGAAATTGACTGAGGTTTGATGGCAGAAACCTGTGGACTGGCAACATGACAGAGGTTTGATTGTAGAACCCTGTGCCCTGGAAACATGACTGTGGGCTGGTACTGGAAACCCATGGCCTAGGAATTTGACATTGGTTTGATTCTGGAACCCTGTGGCCTGGGAACATGATTGAGGCATGATTCTGGAAATCTGTGGCCTGTGAACATGACATCTGTTTAGATTGTGGCATACTGTGCCCTGGGAACCGGACTGAAGGCTTGGTTCTGGAATCCTGTGGACTGGGAACAAGACTGAGGTTTGATTCTGGAACCATGTGGCCTGGGAATATGACTGATGTTAGATCGTGGAATCCTGTGGCCTGGGAACATGACATTGGTTTGGATTCTGGTACCCTGTTGCCTGGGAACATGAAATCGGTTTGATTGTGGAAACCTGTGGTCAGGGAATATGACTGAGGTTTGATGGTGGTACCCTCTGGCCTGGCAACATGACTGAGGTTTGATTCTGGATCCCTGCGGCCTGGGAACATGACTGAGGCGTGATTCTGGAATCCTTTGGCCTGGGATCATGACATCTGTTTAGATTGTGGAATACAGTGCCCTGGGACTCTGACTGAGGCTTGGTTCTGGAACACTGTGGACTGGGAACATGACTGAGGTTTGATTCTGGAACCCTGTAGCCTGCAAACATAACTGAGGATTGTTTCTGGAACCCTGTGGCCTGGGAACATGACATCAGTGAATTCTGGATCCCTGTGGCCTGGGAACATGAGAACGGTTTATTTCTGGAACCCTGTGACCTGGGAACATGTCTGAGGTTTGATGGTGGAAACCTGTGGCTTGGCAATATGATTGAGGTTTGTTTTTGGAACCCTGTTCCCTGGGAACATGACTGAGGTTTGATTCTGGACACCTTTGTGCTGGGAAAATGACTGTGTTTTGATTGTGGAATCATGGGTCCTGCAAACATGACTGAGGTTTGATTCTGGAACCATGTGTCCTGGGAATATGACTGAGGTTTGATTCTGGAAATCTGTGGCCTGGGAACTTGACTGAGGTTTGATGGCAGAAACCTGTGGACTGGCAACATGACTGAGGCTTGATTGTAGAACCCTGTGCCCTGGAAACATGACTGTGGGCTGGTACTGGAAACCCATGGCCTAGGAATTTGACATTGGTTTGATTCTGGAACCCTGTGACCTGGGAACATGACTGAGGTTTGATTCTGGAAAACTGTGGCCGGGGACTTGACTGAGGTTTGATGGCAGAAATCTGTGGACTGGAAACATTACTGAGGTTTGATTGTAGAACCCTGTGCCCTGGAAACATGACTGCGACCTGATACTTGAAACCCATGGCCTGGGACTTTGACATTGGTTTGATTCTGGAACCCTGTGGCATGGGAACAGGATTGAGGCGTGATTCTGGAAACCTCTGGCCTGGGAACATGACATCTGTTTAGATTGTGGCATACTGTGCCCTGGGAATCGGACTGAAGGCTTGGTTCTGGAACCCTGTGGATTGGGAACAAGACTGAGGTTTGATTCTGGAACCATGTGGCCTGGGAATATGACTGATGTTAGATCGTGGAATCCTGTGGCCTGGGAATATGACATCGGTTTGGATTCTGGTACCCTGTTGCCTGGGAACATGAAATCGGTTTGATTGTGGAAACCTGTGGTCTGGCAATATGACTGAGGTTTGATGGTGGTACCCTCTGGCCTGGCAACATGACTGAGGTTTGATTCTGGAACCCTGTAGCCTGCGAACATAACTGAGGATTGTTTCTGGAACCCTGTGGCCTGGGAACATGAGAACGGTTTAATTCTGGAACCCTGTGACCTGGGAACATGTCTGAGGTTTGATGGTGGAAACCTGTGGCTTGGCAACATGACTGAGGTTTGTTTCTGGAACCCTTTTCCCTGGGAACATGACTGAGGTTTGATTCTGGACACCTTTGTGCTGGGAACATGACTGTGTTTTGATTGTGGAATCATGGGTCCTGCAAACATGACAGAGGTTTGATTCTGGAACCATGTGCCCTGGGAATATGACTGAGGTTTGATTCTGGAAATCTGTGGCCTGGGAACTTGACTGAGGTTTGATGGCAGAAACCTGTGGACTGGCAACATGACTGAGGTTTGATTGTAGAACCCTGTGCCCTGGAAACATGACTGTGGTCTGGTACTGGAAACCCATGGCCTAGGAATTTGACATTGGTTTGATTCTGGAACCCTGTGGCCTGGGAACAGGATTGAGGCGTGATTCTGGAAACCTGTGGCCTGGGAACATGACATCTGTTTAGATTGTGGCATACTGTGCCCTGGGAACCGGACTGAAGGCTTGGTTCTGGAATCCTGTGGACTGGGAACAAGACTGAGGTTTGATTCTGGAACCATGTGGCCTGGGAACATGACATCGGTTTGGATTCTGGTACCCTGTTGCCTGGGAACATGAAATCGGTTTGATTGTGGAAACCTGTGGTCTGGGAATATAACTGAGGTTTGATGGTGGTACTCTCTGGCCTGGCAACATGACTGAGGTTTTATTCTGGAATCCTGTGGCCTGGGAACATGACATCAGTGGATTCTGGAACCCTGTGGCCTGGGAACATGAGAACGGTTTGATTCTGGAACCCTGTGGCCTGGGAACATGTCTGAGGTTTGATGGTGTAAACCTTTGGCTTGGCAACATGAATGAGGTTTGTTCCTGGAACCCTCTTCCCTGGGAACATGCCTGAGGTTTCATTCTGGACACCTTTGTCCTGGGAACATGACTGTGGTTTGATTGTGGAACCATGGGTCCTGCAAACATGACTGAGGTTTTATTCTGGAACCATGTGTCCTGGGAATATGACTGAGGTTTGATTCTGGAAATCTGTGGCCTGGGAAATTGACTGAGGTTTGATGGCAGAAACCTGTGGACTGGCAACATGACAGAGGTTTGATTGTAGAACCCTGTGCCCTGGAAACATGACTGTGGGCTGGTACTGGAAACCCATGGCCTAGGAATTTGACATTGGTTTGATTCTGGAACCCTGTGGCCTGGGAACATGATTGAGGCGTGATTCTGGAAATCTGTGGCCTGGGAACATGACATCTGTTTAGATTGTGGCATACTGTGCCCTGGGAACCGGCCTGAAGGCTTGGTTCTGGAATCCTGTGGACTGGGAACAAGACTGAGGTTTGATTCTGGAATCATGTGGCCTGGGAATATGACTGATGTTAGATCGTGGAATCCTGTGGCCTGGGAACATGACATTGGTTTGGATTCTGGTACCCTGTTGCCTGGGAACATGAAATCGGTTTGATTGTGGAAACCTGTGGTCAGGGAATATGACTGAGGTTTGATGGTGGTACCCTCTGGCCTGGCAACATGACTGAGGTTTGATTCTGGATCCCTGCGGCCTGGGAACATGACTGAGGCGTGATTCTGGAATCCTGTGGCCTGGGATCATGACATCTGTTTAGATTGTGGAATACAGTGCCCTGGGACTCTGACTGAGGCTTGGTTCTGGAACACTGTGGACTGGGAACATGACTGAGGTTTGATTCTGGAACCCTGTAGCCTGCAAACATAACTGAGGATTGTTTCTGGAACCCTGTGGCCTGGGAACATGACATCAGTGAATTCTGGATCCCTGTGGCCTGGGAACATGAGAACGGTTTATTTCTGGAACCCTGTGACCTGGGAACATGTCTGAGGTTTGATGGTGGAAACCTGTGGCTTGGCAATATGATTGAGGATTGTTTCTGGAACCCTGTTCCCTGGGAACATGACTGAGGTTTGATTCTGGACACCTTTGTGCTGGGAAAATGACTGTGTTTTGATTGTGGAATCATGGGTTCTGCAAACATGACTGAGGTTTGATTCTGGAACCATGTGTCCTGGGAATATGACTGAGGTTTGATTCCGGAAATCTGTGGCCTGGGAACTTGACTGAGGTTTGATGGCAGAAACCTGTGGACTGGCAACATGACTGAGGCTTGATTGTAGAACCCTGTGCCCTGGAAACATGACTGTGGGCTGGTACTGGAAACCCTTGGCCTAGGAATTTGACATTGGTTTGATTCTGGAACCCTGTGACCTGGGAACATGACTGAGGTTTGATTCTGGAAAACTGTGGCCGGGGACTTGACTGAGGTTTGATGGCAGAAACCTGTGGACTGGCAACATGACTGAGGTTTGATTGTAGAACCCTGTGCCCTGGAAACATGACTGTGGGCTGGTACTGGAAACCCATGGCCTAGGAATTTGACATTGGTTTGATTCTGGAACCCTGTGGCCTGGGAACAGGATTGAGGCGTGATTCTGGAAACCTGTGGCCTGGGAACATGACATCTGTTTAGATTGTGGCATACTGTGCCCTGGGAACCGGACTGAAGCCTTGGTTCTGGAATCCTGGGGACTGGGAACAAGACTGAGGTTTGATTCTGGAACCATGTGGCCTGGGAATATGACTGATGTTAGATCGTGGAATCCTGTGGCCTGGGAACATGACATCGGTTTGGATTCTGGTACCCTGTTGCCTGGGAACATGAAATCGGTTTGATTGTGGAAACCTGTGGTCTGGGAATATGACTGAGGTTTGATGGTGGTACCCTCTGGCCTGGCAACATGACTGAGGTTTGATTCTGGATCCCTGTGGCCTGGGAACATGACTGAGGCGTGATTCTGGAATCCTGTGGCCTGGGAACATGACATCTGTTTAGATTGTGGAATACTGTGCCCTGGGAATCTGACTGAGGCTTGGTTCTGGAACCCTGTGGACTGGGAACATGACTGAGGTTTGATTGTAGAACCCTGTGCCCTGGAAACATGACTGTGGCCTGGTACTGGAAACCCATGGCCTAGGAATTTGACATTGGTTTGATTCTGGAACCCTGTGGCCTGGGAACATGACTGAGGTTTCATTCTGGAAAACTGTGGCCGGGGACTTGACTGAGGGTTGATGGTAGAAATCTGTGGACTGGAAACATTACTGAGGTTTGATTGTAGAACCCTGTGCCCTGGAAACATGACTGCAACCTGATACTTGAAACCCATGGCCTGGGAACTTGACATTGGTTTGATTCTGGAACCCTGTTGCCAGGAACAAGACTGAGGCGTGATTCTGGAATCCTGTGGCCTGGGAACATGACATCTGTTTAGATTGTGGAATACTGGGCCCTGGGAACCTGACTGAGGCTTGGTTCTGGAACCCTGTGGACTGGGAACATGACTGAGGTTTTATTCTGGAATCCTGTGGCCTGGGAACATGACATCAGTGGATTCTTGAAACCTGTGGCCTAGGAATATGAGAACGGTTGGATTCTGGAACCCTGTGGCCTGGGAACATGTCTGAGGTTTGATGGTGGAAACCTGTGGCTTGGCAACATGACTGAGGTTTGTTTCTGGAACCCTGTTCCCTGGGAACATGACTGAGGTTTGATTCTGGACACCTTTGTCCTGGGAACATGACTGTGGTTTGATTGTGGAACCATGGGTCCTGCAAACATGACTGAGCTTTGATTCTGGAACCAAGTGTCCTGGGAATATGACTGAGGTTTGATTCTGGAAATCTGTGGCCTGGGAACATGACTGAGGTTTGATTCTGGAACCCTGTAGCCTGCGAACATAACTGAGGATTGTTTCTGGAACCCTGTGGCCTGGGAACATGACATCAGTGGATTCTGAAACCCTGTGGCCTGGGAACATGAGAATGGTTTAATTCTGGAACCCTGTGACCTGGGAACATGTCTGAGGTTTGATGGTGGAAACCTGTGGCTTGGCAACATGACTGAGGTTTGTTTTTGGAACCCTTTTCCCTGGGAACATGACTGAGGTTTGATTCTGGACACCTTTGTGCTGGGAATATGACTGTGTTTTGATTGTGGAATCATGGGTCCTGCAAACATGACAGAGGTTTGATTCTGGAACCATGTGTCCTGGGAATCTGACTGAGGCTTGGTTCTGGAACCCTGTGGACTGGCAACATGACTGAGGTTTGATTGTAGAACCCTGTGCCCTGGAAACATGACTGTGGCCTGGTACTGGAAACCCATCGCCTAGGAATTTGACATTGGTTTGATTCTGGAACCCTGTGGCCTGGGAACATGACTGAGGTTTGATTCTGGAAAACTGTGGCCGCGGACTTGACTGAGGGTTGATGGCAGAAATCTGTGGACTGGAAACATTACTGAGGTTTGATTGTAGAACCCTGTGCCCTGGAAACATGACTGCGAACTGATACTTGAAACCCATGGCCTGGGAACTTGACATTGGTTTGATTCTGGAACCCTGTTGCCAGGAACAAGACTGAGGCGTGATTCTGGAATCCTGTGGCCTGGGAACATGACATCTGTTTAGATTGTGGAATACTGGGCCCTGGGAACCTGACTGAGGCTTGGTTCTGGAACCCTGTGGACTGGGAACATGACTGAGGTTTTATTCTGGAATCCTGTGGCCTGGGAACATGACATCAGTGGATTCTGGAACCCTGTGGCCTGGGAACATGAGAACGGTTTGATTCTGGAACCCTGTGGCCTGGGAACATGGCTGAGGTTTGATGGTGGAAACCTGTGGCTTGGCAACATGATTGAGGTTTGTTCCTGGAACCCTCTTCCCTGGGAACATGCCTGAGGTTTGATTCTAGACACCTTTGTCCTGGGAACATGACTGTGGTTTGATTGTGGAACCATGGGTCCTGCAAACATGACTGAGGTTTGATTCTGGAACCATGTGTCCTGGGAATATGACTGAGGTTTGATTCTGGAAATCTGTGGCCTGGGAACTTGACTGAGGTTTGATGGCAGAAACCTGTGGACTGGCAACATGACAGAGGTTTGATTGTAGAACCCTGTGCCCTGGAAACATGACTGTGGGCTGGTACTGGAAACCCATGGCCTAGGAATTTGACATTGGTTTGATTCTGGAACCCTGTGGCCTGGGAACAGGATTGAGGCTTGATTCTGGAAACCTGTGGCCTGGGAACATGACATCTGTTTAGATTGTGGCATACTGTGCCCTGGGAACCGGACTGAAGCCTTGGTTCTGGAATCCTGGGGACTGGGAACAAGACTGAGGTTTGATTCTGGAACCATGTGGCCTGGGAATATGACTGATGTTAGATCGTGGAATCCTGTGGCCTGGGAACATGACATCGGTTTGGATTCTGGTACCCTGTTGCCTGGGAACATGAAATCGGTTTGATTGTGGAAACCTGTGGTCAGGGAATATGACTGAGGTTTGATGGTGGTACCCTCTGGCCTGGCAACATGACTGAGGTTTGATTCTGGATCCCTGTGGCCTGGGAACATGACTGAGGCGTGATTCTGGAATCCTGTGGCCTGGGAACATGACATCTGTTTAGATTGTGGAATACTGTGCCCTGGGAATCTGACTGAGGCTTGGTTCTGGAACCCTGTGGACTGGCAACATGACTGAGGTTTGATTGTAGAACCCTGTGCCCTGGAAACATGACTGTGGCCTGGTACTGGAAACCCATGGCCTAGGAATTTGACAGTGGTTTGATTCTGGAACCCTGTGGCCTGGGAACATGACTGAGGTTTGATTCTGGAAAACTGTGGCCGCGGACTTGACTGAGGGTTGATGGCAGAAATCTGTGGACTGGAAACATTACTGAGGTTTGATTGTAGAACCCTGTGCCCTGGAAACATGACTGCGAACTGATACTTGAAAACCATGGCCTGGGAACTTGACATTGGTTTGATTCTGGAACCCTGTTGCCAGGAACAAGACTGAGGCGTGATTCTGGAATCCTGTGGCCTGGGAACATGACATCTGTTTAGATTGTGGAATACTGTGCCCTGGGAACCTGACTGAGGCTTGGTTCTGGAACCCTGTGGACTGGGAACATGACTGAGGTTTGATTCTGGAACCCTGTAGCCTGTGAACATAACTGAGGATTGTTTCTGGAACCCTGTGGCCTGGGAACATGACATCAGTGGATTCTGGAACCCTGTGGCCTGGGAACATGAGAACGGTTTATTTCTGGAACCCTGTGACCTGGGAACATGTCTGAGCTTTGATGGTGGAAACCTGTGGCTTGGCAACATGACTGAGGTTTGTTTCTGGAACCCTGTTCCCTGGGAACATGACTGAGGTTTTTTTCTGGAACCCTTTTCCCTGGGAACATGACTGAGGTTTGATTCTGGACAACTTTGTGCTGGGAACATGACTGTGTTTTGATTGTGGAATCATGGGTCCTGCAAACATGACAGAGGTTTGATTCCGGAACCATGTGTCCTGGGAATATGACTGAGGTTTGATTCTGGAAATCTGTGGCCTGGGAACTTGACTGAAGTTTGATGGCAGAAACCTGTGGACTGGCAACATGACTGAGGTTTGATTGTAGAACCCTGTGCCCTGGAAACATGACTGTGGGCTGGTACTGGAAACCCATGGCCTAGGAATTTGACATTGGTTTGATTCTGGAACCCTGTGGCCTGGGAACAGGATTGAGGCGTGATTCTGGAAACCTGTGGCCTGGGAACATGACATCTGTTTAGATTGTGGCATACTGTGCCCTGGGAACCGGACTGAAGCCTTGGTTCTGGAATCCTGGGGACTGGGAACAAGACTGAGGTTTGATTCTGGAACCATGTGGCCTGGGAATATGACTGATGTTAGATCGTGGAATCCTGTGGCCTGGGAACATGACATCGGTTTGGATTCTGGTACCCTGTTGCCTGGGAACATGAAATCGGTTTGATTGTGGAAACCTGTGGTCTGGGAATATAACTGAGGTTTGATGGTGGTACCCTCTGGCCTGGCAACATGACTGAGGTTTGATTCTGGATCCCTGTGGCCTGGGAACATGACTGAGGCGTGATTCTGGAATCCTGTGGCCTGGGAACATGACATCTGTTTAGATTGTGGAATACTGTGCCCTGGGAATCTGACTGAGGCTTGGTTCTGGAAACCTGTGGACTGGGAACATGACTGAGGTTTGATTGTAGAACCCTGTGCCCTGGAAACATGACTGTGGCCTGGTACTGGAAACCCATGGCCTAGGAATTTGACATTGGTTTGATTCTGGAACCCTGTGGCCTGGGAACATGACTGAGGTTTGATTCTGGAAAACTGTGGCCGCGGACTTGACTGAGGGTTGATGGCAGAAATCTGTGGACTGGAAACATTACTGAGGTTTGATTGTAGAACCCTGTGCCCTGGAAACATGACTGCGAACTGATATTTGAAAACCATGGCCTGGGAACTTGACATTGGTTTGATTCTGGAACCCTGTTGCCAGGAACAAGACTGAGGCGTGATTCTGGAATCCTGTGGCCTGGGAACATGACATCTGTTTAGATTGTGGAATACTGGGCCCTGGGAACCTGACTGAGGCTTGGTTCTGGAACCCTGTGGACTGGGAACATGACTGAGGTTTTATTCTGGAATCCTGTGGCCTGGGAACATGACATCAGTGGATTCCGGAACCCTGTGGCCTGGGAACATGAGAACGGTTTGATTCTGGAACCCTGTGCCCTGGGAACATGTCTGAGGTTTGATGGCGGAAACCTGTGGCTTGGCAACATGAATGAGGTTTGTTCCTGGAACCCTCTTCCCTGGGAACATGCCTGAGGTTTGATTCTGGAAAACTTTGTCCTGGGAACATGACTGTGGTTTGATTGTGGAACCATGGGTCCTGCAAACATGACTGAGGTTTGATTCTGGAACCATGTGTCCTGGGAATATGACTGAGGTTTGATTCTGGAAATCTGTGGCCTGGGAACTTGACTGAGGTTTGATGGCAGAAACCTGTGGACTGGCAACATGACTGCGGCTTGATTGTAGAACCCTGTGCCCTGGAAACATGACTGTGGGCTGGTACTGGAAACCCATGGCCTAGGAATTTGACATTGGTTTGATTCTGGAACCCTGTGACCTGGGAACATGACTGAGGTTTGATTCTGGAACACTGTGGTCGGGGACTTGACTGAGGTTTGATGGCAGAAATCTGTGGACTGGAAACATTACTGAGGTTTGATTGTAGAACCCTGTGCCCTGGAAACATGACTGCGACCTGATACTTGAAACCCATGGCCTGGGACCTTGACATTGGTTTGATTCTGGAACCCTGTGGCCATGAACAAGACTGAGGCGTGATTCTGGAATCCTGTGGCCTGGGAACATGACATCTGTTTAGATTGTGGAATACTGTGCCCTGGGAACCTGACTGAGGCTTGGTTCTGGAACCCTGTGGACTGGGAACATGACTGAGGTTTTATTCTGGAATCCTGTGGCCTGGGAACATGACATCAGTGGATTCTTGAAACCTGTGGCCTAGGAACATGAGAATGGTTGGATTCTGGAACCCTGTGGCCTGGGAACATGTCTGAGGTTTGATGGTGGAAACCTGTGGCTTGGCAACATGACTGAGGTTTGTTACTGGAACCCCGTTCCCTGGGAACATGACTGAGGTTTGATTCTGGACACCTTTGTCCTGGGAACATGACTGTGGTTTGATTGTGGAACCATGGGTCCTGCAAACATGACTGAGGTTTGATTCTGGAACCATGTGTCCTGGGAATATGACTGAGGTTTGATTCTGGAAATCTGTGACCTGGGAACATGACTGAGGTTTGATTCTGGAACCCTGTAGCCTGCGAACATAACTGAGGATTGTTTCTGGAACCCTGTGGCCTGGGAACATGACATCAGTGGATTCTGGAACCCTGTGGCCTGGGAACATGAGAACGGTTTAATTCTGGAACCCTGTGACCTGGGAACATGTCTGAGGTTTGATGGTGGAAACCTGTGGCTTGGCAACATGACTGACGTTTGTTTCTGGAACCCTGTTCCCTGGGAACATGACTGAGGTTTTTTTCTGGAACCCTTTTCCCTGGGAACATGACTGAGGTTTGATTCTGGACAACTTTGTGCTGGGAACATGACTGTGTTTTGATTGTGGAATCATGGGTCCTGCAAACATGACAGAGGTTTGATTCTGGAACCATGTGTCCTGGGAATATGACTGAGGTTTGATTCTGGAAATCTGTGGCCTGGGAACTTGACTGAGGTTTGATGGCAGAAACCTGTGGACTGGCAACATGACTGAGGTTTGATTGTAGAACCCTGTGCCCTGGAAACATGACTGCGAACTGATACTTGAAAACCATGGCCTGGGAACTTGACATTGGTTTGATTCTGGAACCCTGTTGCCAGGAACAAGACTGAGGCGTGATTCTGGAATCCTGTGGCCTGGGAACATGACATCTGTTTAGATTGTGGAATACTGGGCCCTGGGAACCTGAGTGAGGCTTGGTTCTGGAACCCTTTGGCCTGGGAACATGAGAACGGTTTAATTCTGGAATCCTGTGGCCTGGGAACATGACATCAGTGGATTCTGGAACCCTGTGGCCTGGGAACATGAGAACGGTTTGATTCTGGAACCCTGTGGCCTGGGAACATGACATCAGTGGATTCTGGAACCCTGTGGCCTGGGAACATGAGAACGGTTTAATTCTGGAACCCTGTTGCCTGGGAACATGTCTGAGGTTTGATGGTGGAAACCTGTAGCTTGGCAACATGAATGAGGTTTGTTCCTGGAAACCTCTTCCCTGGGAACATGCCTGAGGTTTCATTCTGGACACCTTTGTCCTGGGAACATGACTGTGGTTTGATTGTGGAACCATGGGTCCTGCAAACATGACTGAGGTTTTATTCTGGAACCATGTGTCCTGGGAATATGACTGAGGTTTGATTCTGGAAATCTGTGGCCTGGGAACTTGACTGAGGTTTGATTACAGAAACCTGTGGACTGGCAACATGACTGAGGTTTGATTGTAGAACCCTGTGCCCTGGAAACATGACTGTGGGCTGGTACTGGAAACCCATGGCCTAGGAATTTGACATTGGTTTGATTCTGGAACCCTGTGGCCTGGGAACAGGATTGAGGCGTGATTCTGGAAACCTGTGGCCTGGGAACATGACATCTGTTTAGATTGTGGCATACTGTGCCCTGGGAACCGGACTGAAGCCTTGGTTCTGGAATCCTGGGGACTGGGAACAAGACTGAAGTTTGATTCTGGAACCATGTGGCCTGGGAATATGACTGATGTTAGATCGTGGAATCCTGTGGCCTGGGAACATGACATCGGTTTGGATTCTGGTACCCTGTTGCCTGGGAACATGACTGAGGCGTGATTCTGGAATCCTGTGGCCTGGGAACATGACATCTGTTTAGATTGTGGAATACTGTGCCCTGGGAATCTGACTGAGGCTTGGTTCTGGAACCCTGTGGACTGGCAACATGACTGAGGTTTGATTGTAGAACCCTGTGCCCTGGAAACATGACTGTGGCCTGGTACTGGAAACCCATGGCCTAGGAATTTGACATTGGTTTGATTCTGGAACCCTGTGGCCTGGGAACATGACTGAGGTTTGATTCTGGAAAACTGTGGCCGCGGACTTGACTGAGGGTTGATGGCAGAAATCTGTGGACTGGAAACATTACTGAGGTTTGATTGTAGAACCCTGTGCCCTGGAAACATGACTGCGAACTGATACTTGAAAACCATGGCCTGGGAAATTGACATTGGTTTGATTCTGGAACCCTGTTGCCAGGAACAAGACTGAGGCGTGATTCTGGAATCCTGTGGCCTGGGAACATGACATCTGTTTAGATTGTGGAATACTGTGCCCTGGGAATCTGACTGAGGCTTGGTTCTGGAACCCTGTGGACTGGGAACATGACTGAGGTTTGATTCTGGAACCCTGTAGCCTGCAAACATAACTGAGGATTGTTTCTGGAACCCTGTGGCCTGGGCACATGACATCAGTGGATTCTGGAACCCTGTGGCCTGGGAACATGAGAACGGTTTATTTCTGGAACCCTGTGACCTGGGAACATGTCTGAGGTTTGATGGTGGAAACCTGTGGCTTGGCAACATGATTGAGGTTTGTTTCTGGAACCCTGTTCCCTGGGAACATGACTGAGGTTTGATTCTGGACACCTTTGTGCTGGGAAAATGACTGTGTTTTGATTGTGGAATCATGGGTCCTGCAAACATGACTGAGGTTTGATTCTGGAACCATGTGTCCTGGGAATATGACTGAGGTTTGATTCTGGAAATCTGTGGCCTGGGAACTTGACTGAGGTTTGATGGCAGAAACCTGTGGACTGGCAACATGACTGAGGCTTGATTGTAGAACCCTGTGCCCTGGAAACATGACTGCGACCTGATACTTGAAACCCATGGCCTGGGAACTTGACATTGGTTTGATTCTGGAACCCTGTGTCCATGAACAAGACTGAGGCGTGATTCTGGAATCCTGTGGCCTGGGAACATGACATCTGTTTAGATTGTGGAATACTGTGCCCTGGGAACCTGACTGAGGCTTGGTTCTGGAACCCTGTGGACTGGGAACATGACTGAGGTTTTATTCTGGAATCCTGTGGCCTGGGAACATGACATCAGTGGATTCTTGAAACCTGTGGCCTAGGAACATGAGAACGGTTGGATTCTGGAACCCTGTGGCCTGGGAACATGTCTGAGGTTTGATGGTGGAAACCTGTGGCTTGGCAACATGACTGAGGTTTGTTACTGGAACCCCGTTCCCTGGGAACATGACTGAGGTTTGATTCTGGACACCTTTGTCCTGGGAACATGACTGTGGTTTGATTGTGGAACCATGGGTCCTGCAAACATGACTGAGGTTTGATTCTGGAACCCTGTAGCCTGCGAACATAAGTGAGGATTGTTTCTGGTACCCTGTGGCCTGGGAACATGACATCAGTGGATTCTGAAACCCTGTGGCCTGGGAACATGAGAACGGTTTAATTCTGGAACACTGTGACCTGGGAACATGTCTGAGGTTTGATGGTGGAAACCTGTGGCTTGGCAACATGACTGAGGTTTGTTTCTGGAACCCTGTTCCCTGGGAACATGACTGAGGTTTGATTCTGGACACCTTTGTGCTGGGAACATGACTGTGTTTTGATTGTGGAATCATGGGTCCTGCAAACATGACAGAGGTTTGATTCTGGAACCATGTGTCCTGGGAATATGACTGAGGTTTGATTCTGGAAATCTGTGGCCTGGGAACTTGACTGAGGTTTGATGGCAGAAACCTGTGGACTGGCAACATGACTGAGGTTTGATTGTAGAACCCTGTGCCCTGGAAACATGACTGTGGGCTGGTACTGGAAACCCATGGCCTAGGAATTTGACATTGGTTTGATTCTGGAACCCTGTGGCCTGGGAACATGACATCTGTTTAGATTGTGGCATACTGTGCCCTGGGAACCGGACTGAAGGCTTGGTTCTGGAATCTTGTGGACTGGGAACAAGACTGAGGTTTGATTCTGGAACCATGTGGCCTGGGAACATGACATCGGTTTGGATTCTGGTACCCTGTTGCCTGGGAACATGAAATCGGTTTGATTGTGGAAACCTGTGGTCTGGGAATATAACTGAGGTTTGATGGTGGTACCCTCTGGCCTGGCAACATGTCTGAGGTTTTATTCTGGAATCCTGTGGCCTGGAAACATGACATCAGTGGATTCTGGAACCCTGTGGCCTGGGAACATGAGAACGGTTTGATTCTGGAACCCTGTGGCCTGGGAACATGTCTGAGGTTTGATGGTGGAAACCTGTAGCTTGGCAACATGAATGAGGTTTGTTCCTGGAACCCTCTTCCCTGGGAACATGCCTGAGGTTTCATTCTGGACACCTTTGTCCTGGGAACATGACTGTGGTTTGATTGTGGAACCATGGGTCCTGCTAACATGACTGAGGTTTTATTCTGGAACCATGTGTCCTGGGAATATGACTGAGGTTTGATTCTGGAAATCTGTGGCCTGGGAACTTGACTTAGGTTTGATTACAGAAACCTGTGGACTGGCAACATGACTGAGGTTTGATTGTAGAACCCTGTGCCCTGGAAACATGACTGTGGGCTGGTACTGGAAACCCATGGCCTAGGAATTTGACATTGGTTTGATTCTGGAACCCTGTGGCCTGGGAACAGAATTGAGGCGTGATTCTGGAAACCTGTGGCCTGGGAACATGACATCTGTTTAGATTGTGGCATACTGTGCCCTGGGAACCGGACTGAAGCCTTGGTTCTGGAATCCTGGGGACTGGGAACAAGACTGAGGTTTGATTCTGGAACCATGTGGCCTGGGAATATGACTGATGTTAGATCGTGGAATCCTGTGGCCTGGGAACATGACATCGGTTTGGATTCTGGTACCATGTTGCCTGGGAACATGAAATCGGTTTGATTGTGGAAACCTGTGGTCAGGGAATATGACTGAGGTTTGATGGTGGTACCCTCTGGCCTGGCAACATGACTGAGGTTTGATTCTGGATCCCTGTGGCCTGGGAACATGACTGAGGCGTGATTCTGGAATCCTGTGGCCTGGGAACATGACATCTGTTTAGATTGTGGAATACTGTGCCCTGGGAATCTGACTGAGGCTTGGTTCTGGAACCCTGTGGACTGGCAACATGACTGAGGTTTGATTGTAGAACCCTGTGCCCTGGAAACATGACTGTGGCCTGGTACTGGAAACCCATGGCCTAGGAATTTGACATTGGTTTGATTCTGGAACCCTGTGGCCTGGGAACATGACTGAGGTTTGATTCTGGAAAACTGTGGCCGCGGACTTGACTGAGGGTTGATGGCAGAAATCTGTGGACTGGAAACATTACTGAGGTTTGATTGTAGAACCCTGTGCCCTGGAAACATGACTGCGAACTGATACTTGAAAACCATGGCCTGGGAACTTGACATTGGTTTGATTCTGGAACCCTGTTGCCAGGAACAAGACTGAGGCGTGATTCTGGAATCCTGTGGCCTGGGAACATGACATCTGTTTAGATTGTGGAATACTGGGCCCTGGGAACCTGACTGAGGCTTGGTTCTGGAACCCTGTGGACTGGGAACATGACTGAGGTTTTATTCTGGAATCCTGTGGCCTGGGAACATGACATCAGTGGATTCTGGAACCCTGTGGCCTGGGAACATGAGAACGGTTTGATTCTGGAACCCTGTGCCCTGGGAACATGTCTGAGGTTTGATGGTGGAAACCTGTGGCTTGGCAACATGAATGAGGTTTGTTCCTGGAACCCTCTTCCCTGGGAACATGCCTGAGGTTTGATTCTGGACAACTTTGTCCTGGGAACATGACTGTGGTTTGATTGTGGAACCATGGGTCCTGCAAACATGACTGAGGTTTGATTCTGGAACCATGTGTCCTGGGAATATGACTGAGGTTTGATTCTGGAAATCTGTGGCCTGGGAACTTGACTGAGGTTTGATGGCAGAAACCTGTGGACTGGCAACATGACAGAGGTTTGATTGTAGAACCCTGTGCCCTGGAAACATGACTGTGGGCTGGTACTGGAAACCCATGGCCTAGGAATTTGACATTGGTTTGATTCTGGAACCCTGTGGCCAGGGAACATGATTGAGGCGTGATTCTGGAAACCTGTGGCCTGGGAACATGACATCTGTTTAGATTGTGGCATACTGTGCCCTGGGAACCGGACTGAAGCCTTGGTTCTGGAATCCTGTGGACTGGGAACAAGACTGAGGTTTGATTCTGGAACCATGTGGCCTGGGAATATGACTGATGTTAGATCGTGGAATCCTGTGGCCTGGGAACATGACATCGGTTTGGATTCTGGTACCCTGTTGCCTGGGAACATGAAATCGGTTTGATTGTGGAAACCTGTGGTCTGGGAATATGACTGAGGTTTGATGGTGGTACCCTCTGGTCTGGCAACATGACTGAGGTTTGATTCTGGATCCCTGTGGCCTGGGAACATGACTGAGGCGTGATTCTGGAATCCTGTGGCCTGGGAACATGACATCTGTTTAGATTGTGGAATACTGTGCCCTGGGAATCTGACTGAGGCTTGGTTCTGGAACACTGTGGACTGGGAACATGACTGAGGTTTGATTCTGGAACCCTGTAGCCTGCAAACATAACTGAGGATTGTTTCTGGAACCCTGTGGCCTGGGAACATGACATCAGTGGATTCTGGAACCCTGTGGCCTGGGAACATGAGAACGGTTTATTTCTGGAACCCTGTGACCTGGGAACATGTCTGAGGTTTGATGGTGGAAACCTGTGGCTTGGCAACATGATTGAGGTTTGTTTCTGGAACCCTGTTCCCTGGGAACATGACTGAGGTTTGATTCTGGACACCTTTGTGCTGGGAAAATGACTGTGTTTTGATTGTGGAATCATGGGTCCTGCAAACATGACTGAGGTTTGATTCTGGAACCATGTGTCCTGGGAATATGACTGAGGTTTGATTCTGGAAATCTGTGGCCTGGGAACTTGACTGAGGTTTGATGGCAGAAACCTGTGGACTGGCAACATGACTGAGGCTTGATTGTAGAACCCTGTGCCCTGGAAACATGACTGTGGGCTGGTACTGGAAACCCATGGCCTAGGAATTTGACATTGGTTTGATTCTGGAACCCTGTGACCTGGGAACATGACTGAGGTTTGATTCTGGAAAACTGTGGCCGGGGACTTGACTGAGGTTTGATGGCAGAAATCTGTGGACTGGAAACATTACTGAGGTTTGATTGTAGAACCCTGTGCCCTGGAAACATGACTGCGACCTGATACTTGAAACCCATGGCCTGGGAACTTGACATTGGTTTGATTCTGGAACCCTGTGGCCATGAACAAGACTGAGGCGTGATTCTGGAATCCTGTGGCCTGGGAACATGACATCTGTTTAGATTGTGGAATACTGTGCCCTGGGAACCTGACTGAGGCTTGGTTCTGGAACCCTGTGGACTGGGAAAATGACTGAGGTTTTATTCTGGAATCCTGTGGCCTGGGAACATGACATCAGTGGATTCTTGAAACCTGTGGCCTAGGAACATGAGAACGGTTGGGTTCTGGAACCCTGTGGCCTGGGAACATGTCTGAGGTTTGATGGTGGAAACCTGTGGCTTGGCAACATGACTGAGGTTTGTTACTGGAACCCCGTTCCCTGGGAACATGACTGAGGTTTGATTCTGGACACCTTTGTCCTGGGAACATGACTGTGGTTTGATTGTGGAACCATGGGTCCTGCAAACATGACTGAGGTTTGATTCTGGAACCATGTGTCCTGGGAATATGACTGAGGTTTGATTCTGGAAATCTGTGGCCTGGGAACATGACTGAGGTTTGATTCTGGAACCCTGTAGCCTGCGAACATAAGTGAGGATTGTTTCTGGAACCCTGTGGCCTGGGAACATGACATCAGTGGATTCTGGAACCCTGTGGCCTGGGAACATGAGAACGGTTTAATTCTGGAACCCTGTGACCTGGGAACATGTCTGAGGTTTGATGGTGGAAACCTGTGGCTTGGCAACATGACTGACGTTTGTTTCTGGAACCCTTTTCCCTGGGAACATGACTGAGGTTTGATTCTGGACACCTTTGTGCTGGGAACATGACTGTGTTTTGATTGTGGAATCATGGGTCCTGCAAACATGACAGAGGTTTGATTCTGGAACCACGTGTCCTGGGAATATGACTGAGGTTTGATTCTGGAAATCTGTGGCCTGGGAACTTGACTGAGGTTTGATGGCAGAAACCTGTGGACTGGCAACATGACTGAGGTTTGATTGTAGAACCCTGTGCCCTGGAAACATGACTGTGGGCTGGTACTGGAAACCCATGGCCTAGGAATTTGACATTGGTTTGATTCTGGAACCCTGTGGCCTGGGAACAGGATTGAGGCGTGATTCTGGAAACCTGTGGCCTGGGAACATGACATCTGTTTAGATTGTGGCATACTGTGCCCTGGGAACCGGACTGAAGGCTTGGTTCTGGAATCCTGTGGACTGGGAACAAGACTGAGGTTTTATTCTGGAACCATGTGGCCTGGAAACATGACATCGGTTTGGATTCTGGTACCCTGTTGCCTGGAAACATGAAATCGGTTTGATTGTGGAAACCTGTGGTCTGGGAATATAACTGAGGTTTGATGGTGGTACTCTCTGGCCTGGCAACATGACTGAAGTTTTATTCTGGAATCCTGTGGCCTGGGAACATGACATCAGTGGATTCTGGAACCCTGTGGCCTGGGAACATGAGAACGGTTTGATTCTGGAACCCTGTGGCCTGGGAACATGTCTGAGGTTTGATGGTGTAAACCTTTGGCTTGGCAACATGAATGAGGTTTGTTCCTGGAACCCTCTTCCCTGGGAACATGCCTGAGGATTCATTGTGGACACCTTTGTCCTGGGAACATGACTGTGGTTTGATTGTGGAACCATGGGTCCTGCAAACATGACTGAGGTTTTATTCTGGAACCATGTGTCCTGGGAATATGACTGAGGTTTGATTCTGGAAATCTGTGGCCTGGGAAATTGACTGAGGTTTGATGGCAGAAACCTGTGGACTGGCAACATGACAGAGGTTTGATTGTAGAACCCTGTGCCCTGGAAACATGACTGTGGGCTGGTACTGGAAACCCATGGCCTAGGAATTTGACATTGGTTTGATTCTGGAACCCTGTGGCCTGGGAACATGATTGAGGCATGATTCTGGAAATCTGTGGCCTGTGAACATGACATCTGTTTAGATTGTGGCATACTGTGCCCTGGGAACCGGACTGAAGGCTTGGTTCTGGAATCCTGTGGACTGGGAACAAGACTGAGGTTTGATTCTGGAACCATGTGGCCTGGGAATATGACTGATGTTAGATCGTGGAATCCTGTGGCCTGGGAACATGACATTGGTTTGGATTCTGGTACCCTGTTGCCTGGGAACATGAAATCGGTTTGATTGTGGAAACCTGTGGTCAGGGAATATGACTGAGGTTTGATGGTGGTACCCTCTGGCCTGGCAACATGACTGAGGTTTGATTCTGGATCCCTGCGGCCTGGGAACATGACTGAGGCGTGATTCTGGAATCCTTTGGCCTGGGATCATGACATCTGTTTAGATTGTGGAATACAGTGCCCTGGGACTCTGACTGAGGCTTGGTTCTGGAACACTGTGGACTGGGAACATGACTGAGGTTTGATTCTGGAACCCTGTAGCCTGCAAACATAACTGAGGATTGTTTCTGGAACCCTGTGGCCTGGGAACATGACATCAGTGAATTCTGGATCCCTGTGGCCTGGGAACATGAGAACGGTTTATTTCTGGAACCCTGTGACCTGGGAACATGTCTGAGGTTTGATGGTGGAAACCTGTGGCTTGGCAATATGATTGAGGTTTGTTTTTGGAACCCTGTTCCCTGGGAACATGACTGAGGTTTGATTCTGGACACCTTTGTGCTGGGAAAATGACTGTGTTTTGATTGTGGAATCATGGGTCCTGCAAACATGACTGAGGTTTGATTCTGGAACCATGTGTCCTGGGAATATGACTGAGGTTTGATTCTGGAAATCTGTGGCCTGGGAACTTGACTGAGGTTTGATGGCAGAAACCTGTGGACTGGCAACATGACTGAGGCTTGATTGTAGAACCCTGTGCCCTGGAAACATGACTGTGGGCTGGTACTGGAAACCCATGGCCTAGGAATTTGACATTGGTTTGATTCTGGAACCCTGTGACCTGGGAACATGACTGAGGTTTGATTCTGGAAAACTGTGGCCGGGGACTTGACTGAGGTTTGATGGCAGAAATCTGTGGACTGGAAACATTACTGAGGTTTGATTGTAGAACCCTGTGCCCTGGAAACATGACTGCGACCTGATACTTGAAACCCATGGCCTGGGACTTTGACATTGGTTTGATTCTGGAACCCTGTGGCATGGGAACAGGATTGAGGCGTGATTCTGGAAACCTCTGGCCTGGGAACATGACATCTGTTTAGATTGTGGCATACTGTGCCCTGGGAATCGGACTGAAGGCTTGGTTCTGGAACCCTGTGGATTGGGAACAAGACTGAGGTTTGATTCTGGAACCATGTGGCCTGGGAATATGACTGATGTTAGATCGTGGAATCCTGTGGCCTGGGAATATGACATCGGTTTGGATTCTGGTACCCTGTTGCCTGGGAACATGAAATCGGTTTGATTGTGGAAACCTGTGGTCTGGCAATATGACTGAGGTTTGATGGTGGTACCCTCTGGCCTGGCAACATGACTGAGGTTTGATTCTGGAACCCTGTAGCCTGCGAACATAACTGAGGATTGTTTCTGGAACCCTGTGGCCTGGGAACATGAGAACGGTTTAATTCTGGAACCCTGTGACCTGGGAACATGTCTGAGGTTTGATGGTGGAAACCTGTGGCTTGGCAACATGACTGAGGTTTGTTTCTGGAACCCTTTTCCCTGGGAACATGACTGAGGTTTGATTCTGGACACCTTTGTGCTGGGAACATGACTGTGTTTTGATTGTGGAATCATGGGTCCTGCAAACATGACAGAGGTTTGATTCTGGAACCATGTGCCCTGGGAATATGACTGAGGTTTGATTCTGGAAATCTGTGGCCTGGGAACTTGACTGAGGTTTGATGGCAGAAACCTGTGGACTGGCAACATGACTGAGGTTTGATTGTAGAACCCTGTGCCCTGGAAACATGACTGTGGTCTGGTACTGGAAACCCATGGCCTAGGAATTTGACATTGGTTTGATTCTGGAACCCTGTGGCCTGGGAACAGGATTGAGGCGTGATTCTGGAAACCTGTGGCCTGGGAACATGACATCTGTTTAGATTGTGGCATACTGTGCCCTGGGAACCGGACTGAAGGCTTGGTTCTGGAATCCTGTGGACTGGGAACAAGACTGAGGTTTGATTCTGGAACCATGTGGCCTGGGAACATGACATCGGTTTGGATTCTGGTACCCTGTTGCCTGGGAACATGAAATCGGTTTGATTGTGGAAACCTGTGGTCTGGGAATATAACTGAGGTTTGATGGTGGTACTCTCTGGCCTGGCAACATGACTGAGGTTTTATTCTGGAATCCTGTGGCCTGGGAACATGACATCAGTGGATTCTGGAACCCTGTGGCCTGGGAACATGAGAACGGTTTGATTCTGGAACCCTGTGGCCTGGGAACATGTCTGAGGTTTGATGGTGTAAACCTTTGGCTTGGCAACATGAATGAGGTTTGTTCCTGGAACCCTCTTCCCTGGGAACATGCCTGAGGTTTCATTCTGGACACCTTTGTCCTGGGAACATGACTGTGGTTTGATTGTGGAACCATGGGTCCTGCAAACATGACTGAGGTTTTATTCTGGAACCATGTGTCCTGGGAATATGACTGAGGTTTGATTCTGGAAATCTGTGGCCTGGGAAATTGACTGAGGTTTGATGGCAGAAACCTGTGGACTGGCAACATGACAGAGGTTTGATTGTAGAACCCTGTGCCCTGGAAACATGACTGTGGGCTGGTACTGGAAACCCATGGCCTAGGAATTTGACATTGGTTTGATTCTGGAACCCTGTGGCCTGGGAACATGATTGAGGCGTGATTCTGGAAATCTGTGGCCTGGGAACATGACATCTGTTTAGATTGTGGCATACTGTGCCCTGGGAACCGGCCTGAAGGCTTGGTTCTGGAATCCTGTGGACTGGGAACAAGACTGAGGTTTGATTCTGGAATCATGTGGCCTGGGAATATGACTGATGTTAGATCGTGGAATCCTGTGGCCTGGGAACATGACATTGGTTTGGATTCTGGTACCCTGTTGCCTGGGAACATGAAATCGGTTTGATTGTGGAAACCTGTGGTCAGGGAATATGACTGAGGTTTGATGGTGGTACCCTCTGGCCTGGCAACATGACTGAGGTTTGATTCTGGATCCCTGCGGCCTGGGAACATGACTGAGGCGTGATTCTGGAATCCTGTGGCCTGGGATCATGACATCTGTTTAGATTGTGGAATACAGTGCCCTGGGACTCTGACTGAGGCTTGGTTCTGGAACACTGTGGACTGGGAACATGACTGAGGTTTGATTCTGGAACCCTGTAGCCTGCAAACATAACTGAGGATTGTTTCTGGAACCCTGTGGCCTGGGAACATGACATCAGTGAATTCTGGATCCCTGTGGCCTGGGAACATGAGAACGGTTTATTTCTGGAACCCTGTGACCTGGGAACATGTCTGAGGTTTGATGGTGGAAACCTGTGGCTTGGCAATATGATTGAGGATTGTTTCTGGAACCCTGTTCCCTGGGAACATGACTGAGGTTTGATTCTGGACACCTTTGTGCTGGGAAAATGACTGTGTTTTGATTGTGGAATCATGGGTTCTGCAAACATGACTGAGGTTTGATTCTGGAACCATGTGTCCTGGGAATATGACTGAGGTTTGATTCCGGAAATCTGTGGCCTGGGAACTTGACTGAGGTTTGATGGCAGAAACCTGTGGACTGGCAACATGACTGAGGCTTGATTGTAGAACCCTGTGCCCTGGAAACATGACTGTGGGCTGGTACTGGAAACCCTTGGCCTAGGAATTTGACATTGGTTTGATTCTGGAACCCTGTGACCTGGGAACATGACTGAGGTTTGATTCTGGAAAACTGTGGCCGGGGACTTGACTGAGGTTTGATGGCAGAAACCTGTGGACTGGCAACATGACTGAGGTTTGATTGTAGAACCCTGTGCCCTGGAAACATGACTGTGGGCTGGTACTGGAAACCCATGGCCTAGGAATTTGACATTGGTTTGATTCTGGAACCCTGTGGCCTGGGAACAGGATTGAGGCGTGATTCTGGAAACCTGTGGCCTGGGAACATGACATCTGTTTAGATTGTGGCATACTGTGCCCTGGGAACCGGACTGAAGCCTTGGTTCTGGAATCCTGGGGACTGGGAACAAGACTGAGGTTTGATTCTGGAACCATGTGGCCTGGGAATATGACTGATGTTAGATCGTGGAATCCTGTGGCCTGGGAACATGACATCGGTTTGGATTCTGGTACCCTGTTGCCTGGGAACATGAAATCGGTTTGATTGTGGAAACCTGTGGTCTGGGAATATGACTGAGGTTTGATGGTGGTACCCTCTGGCCTGGCAACATGACTGAGGTTTGATTCTGGATCCCTGTGGCCTGGGAACATGACTGAGGCGTTATTCTGGAATCCTGTGGCCTGGGAACATGACATCTGTTTAGATTGTGGAATACTGTGCCCTGGGAATCTGACTGAGGCTTGGTTCTGGAACCCTGTGGACTGGGAACATGACTGAGGTTTGATTGTAGAACCCTGTGCCCTGGAAACATGACTGTGGCCTGGTACTGGAAACCCATGGCCTAGGAATTTGACATTGGTTTGATTCTGGAACCCTGTGGCCTGGGAACATGACTGAGGTTTCATTCTGGAAAACTGTGGCCGGGGACTTGACTGAGGGTTGATGGTAGAAATCTGTGGACTGGAAACATTACTGAGGTTTGATTGTAGAACCCTGTGCCCTGGAAACATGACTGCAACCTGATACTTGAAACCCATGGCCTGGGAACTTGACATTGGTTTGATTCTGGAACCCTGTTGCCAGGAACAAGACTGAGGCGTGATTCTGGAATCCTGTGGCCTGGGAACATGACATCTGTTTAGATTGTGGAATACTGGGCCCTGGGAACCTGACTGAGGCTTGGTTCTGGAACCCTGTGGACTGGGAACATGACTGAGGTTTTATTCTGGAATCCTGTGGCCTGGGAACATGACATCAGTGGATTCTTGAAACCTGTGGCCTAGGAATATGAGAACGGTTGGATTCTGGAACCCTGTGGCCTGGGAACATGTCTGAGGTTTGATGGTGGAAACCTGTGGCTTGGCAACATGACTGAGGTTTGTTTCTGGAACCCTGTTCCCTGGGAACATGACTGAGGTTTGATTCTGGACACCTTTGTCCTGGGAACATGACTGTGGTTTGATTGTGGAACCATGGGTCCTGCAAACATGACTGAGCTTTGATTCTGGAACCAAGTGTCCTGGGAATATGACTGAGGTTTGATTCTGGAAATCTGTGGCCTGGGAACATGACTGAGGTTTGATTCTGGAACCCTGTAGCCTGCGAACATAACTGAGGATTGTTTCTGGAACCCTGTGGCCTGGGAACATGACATCAGTGGATTCTGAAACCCTGTGGCCTGGGAACATGAGAATGGTTTAATTCTGGAACCCTGTGACCTGGGAACATGTCTGAGGTTTGATGGTGGAAACCTGTGGCTTGGCAACATGACTGAGGTTTGTTTTTGGAACCCTTTTCCCTGGGAACATGACTGAGGTTTGATTCTGGACACCTTTGTGCTGGGAATATGACTGTGTTTTGATTGTGGAATCATGGGTCCTGCAAACATGACAGAGGTTTGATTCTGGAACCATGTGTCCTGGGAATCTGACTGAGGCTTGGTTCTGGAACCCTGTGGACTGGCAACATGACTGAGGTTTGATTGTAGAACCCTGTGCCCTGGAAACATGACTGTGGCCTGGTACTGGAAACCCATCGCCTAGGAATTTGACATTGGTTTGATTCTGGAACCCTGTGGCCTGGGAACATGACTGAGGTTTGATTCTGGAAAACTGTGGCCGCGGACTTGACTGAGGGTTGATGGCAGAAATCTGTGGACTGGAAACATGACTGAGGTTTGATTGTAGAACCCTGTGCCCTGGAAACATGACTGCGAACTGATACTTGAAACCCATGGCCTGGGAACTTGACATTGGTTTGATTCTGGAACCCTGTTGCCAGGAACAAGACTGAGGCGTGATTCTGGAATCCTGTGGCCTGGGAACATGACATCTGTTTAGATTGTGGAATACTGGGCCCTGGGAACCTGACTGAGGCTTGGTTCTGGAACCCTGTGGACTGGGAACATGACTGAGGTTTTATTCTGGAATCCTGTGGCCTGGGAACATGACATCAGTGGATTCTGGAACCCTGTGGCCTGGGAACATGAGAACGGTTTGATTCTGTAACCCTGTGGCCTGGGAACATGGCTGAGGTTTGATGGTGGAAACCTGTGGCTTGGCAACATGATTGAAGTTTGTTCCTGGAACCCTCTTCCCTGGGAACATGCCTGAGGTTTGATTCTAGACACCTTTGTCCTGGGAACATGACTGTGGTTTGATTGTGGAACCATGGGTCCTGCAAACATGACTGAGGTTTGATTCTGGAACCATGTGTCCTGGGAATATGACTGAGGTTTGATTCTGGAAATCTGTGGCCTGGGAACTTGACTGAGGTTTGATGGCAGAAACCTGTGGACTGGCAACATGACAGAGGTTTGATTGTAGAACCCTGTGCCCTGGAAACATGACTGTGGGCTGGTACTGGAAACCCATGGCCTAGGAATTTGACATTGGTTTGATTCTGGAACCCTGTGGCCTGGGAACATGAATGAGGCGTGATTCTGGAAACCTGTGGCCTGGGAACATGACATCTGTTTAGATTCTGGCATACTGTGCCCTGGGAACCGGACTGAAGGCTTGGTTCTGGAATCCTGTGGACTGGGAACAAGACTGAGGTTTGATTCTGGAACCATGTGGCCTGGGAATATGACTGATGTTAGATCGTGGAATCCTGTGGCCTGGGAACATGACATCGGTTTGGATTCTGGTACCCTGTTGCCTGGGAACATGAAATCGGTTTGATTGTGGAAACCTGTGGTCAGGGAATATGACTGAGGTTTGATGGTGGTACCCTCTGGCCTGGCAACATGACTGAGGTTTGATTCTGGATCCCTGCGGCCTGGGAACATGACTGAGGCGTGATTCTGGAATCCTTTGGCCTGGGATCATGACATCTGTTTAGATTGTGGAATACAGTGCCCTGGGACTCTGACTGAGGCTTGGTTCTGGAACACTGTGGACTGGGAACATGACTGAGGTTTGATTCTGGAACCCTGTAGCCTGCAAACATAACTGAGGATTGTTTCTGGAACCCTGTGGCCTGGGAACATGACATCAGTGAATTCTGGATCCCTGTGGCCTGGGAACATGAGAACGGTTTATTTCTGGAACCCTGTGACCTGGGAACATGTCTGAGGTTTGATGGTGGAAACCTGTGGCTTGGCAATATGATTGAGGTTTGTTTTTGGAACCCTGTTCCCTGGGAACATGACTGAGGTTTGATTCTGGACACCTTTGTGCTGGGAAAATGACTGTGTTTTGATTGTGGAATCATGGGTCCTGCAAACATGACTGAGGTTTGATTCTGGAACCATGTGTCCTGGGAATATGACTGAGGTTTGATTCTGGAAATCTGTGGCCTGGGAAATTGACTGAGGTTTGATGGCAGAAACCTGTGGACTGGCAACATGACTGAGGCTTGATTGTAGAACCCTGTGCCCTGGAAACATGACTGTGGGCTGGTACTGGAAACCCATGGCCTAGGAATTTGACATTGGTTTGATTCTGGAACCCTGTGACCTGGGAACATGACTGAGGTTTGATTCTGGAAAACTGTGGCCGGGGACTTGACTGAGGTTTGATGGCAGAAATCTGTGGACTGGAAACATTACTGAGGTTTGATTGTAGAACCCTGTGCCCTGGAAACATGACTGCGACCTGATACTTGAAACCCATGGCCTGGGACTTTGACATTGGTTTGATTCTGGAACCCTGTGGCATGGGAACAGGATTGAGGCGTGATTCTGGAAACCTCTGGCCTGGGAACATGACATCTGTTTAGATTGTGGCATACTGTGCCCTGGGAATCGGACTGAAGGCTTGGTTCTGGAACCCTGTGGATTGGGAACAAGACTGAGGTTTGATTCTGGAACCATGTGGCCTGGGAATATGACTGATGTTAGATCGTGGAATCCTGTGGCCTGGGAATATGACATCGGTTTGGATTCTGGTACCCTGTTGCCTGGGAACATGAAATCGGTTTGATTGTGGAAACCTGTGGTCTGGCAATATGACTGAGGTTTGATGGTGGTACCCTCTGGCCTGGCAACATGACTGAGGTTTGATTCTGGAACCCTGTAGCCTGCGAACATAACTGAGGATTGTTTCTGGAACCCTGTGGCCTGGGAACATGAGAACGGTTTAATTCTGGAACCCTGTGACCTGGGAACATGTCTGAGGTTTGATGGTGGAAACCTGTGGCTTGGCAACATGACTGAGGTTTGTTTCTGGAACCCTTTTCCCTGGGAACATGACTGAGGTTTGATTCTGGACACCTTTGTGCTGGGAACATGACTGTGTTTTGATTGTGGAATCATGGGTCCTGCAAACATGACAGAGGTTTGATTCTGGAACCATGTGCCCTGGGAATATGACTGAGGTTTGATTCTGGAAATCTGTGGCCTGGGAACTTGACTGAGGTTTGATGGCAGAAACCTGTGGACTGGCAACATGACTGAGGTTTGATTGTAGAACCCTGTGCCCTGGAAACATGACTGTGGTCTGGTACTGGAAACCCATGGCCTAGGAATTTGACATTGGTTTGATTCTGGAACCCTGTGGCCTGGGAACAGGATTGAGGCGTGATTCTGGAAACCTGTGGCCTGGGAACATGACATCTGTTTAGATTGTGGCATACTGTGCCCTGGGAACCGGACTGAAGGCTTGGTTCTGGAATCCTGTGGACTGGGAACAAGACTGAGGTTTGATTCTGGAACCATGTGGCCTGGGAACATGACATCGGTTTGGATTCTGGTACCCTGTTGCCTGGGAACATGAAATCGGTTTGATTGTGGAAACCTGTGGTCTGGGAATATAACTGAGGTTTGATGGTGGTACTCTCTGGCCTGGCAACATGACTGAGGTTTTATTCTGGAATCCTGTGGCCTGGGAACATGACATCAGTGGATTCTGGAACCCTGTGGCCTGGGAACATGAGAACGGTTTGATTCTGGAACCCTGTGGCCTGGGAACATGTCTGAGGTTTGATGGTGTAAACCTTTGGCTTGGCAACATGAATGAGGTTTGTTCCTGGAACCCTCTTCCCTGGGAACATGCCTGAGGTTTCATTCTGGACACCTTTGTCCTGGGAACATGACTGTGGTTTGATTGTGGAACCATGGGTCCTGCAAACATGACTGAGGTTTTATTCTGGAACCATGTGTCCTGGGAATATGACTGAGGTTTGATTCTGGAAATCTGTGGCCTGGGAAATTGACTGAGGTTTGATGGCAGAAACCTGTGGACTGGCAACATGACAGAGGTTTGATTGTAGAACCCTGTGCCCTGGAAACATGACTGTGGGCTGGTACTGGAAACCCATGGCCTAGGAATTTGACATTGGTTTGATTCTGGAACCCTGTGGCCTGGGAACATGATTGAGGCGTGATTCTGGAAATCTGTGGCCTGGGAACATGACATCTGTTTAGATTGTGGCATACTGTGCCCTGGGAACCGGCCTGAAGGCTTGGTTCTGGAATCCTGTGGACTGGGAACAAGACTGAGGTTTGATTCTGGAATCATGTGGCCTGGGAATATGACTGATGTTAGATCGTGGAATCCTGTGGCCTGGGAACATGACATTGGTTTGGATTCTGGTACCCTGTTGCCTGGGAACATGAAATCGGTTTGATTGTGGAAACCTGTGGTCAGGGAATATGACTGAGGTTTGATGGTGGTACCCTCTGGCCTGGCAACATGACTGAGGTTTGATTCTGGATCCCTGCGGCCTGGGAACATGACTGAGGCGTGATTCTGGAATCCTGTGGCCTGGGATCATGACATCTGTTTAGATTGTGGAATACAGTGCCCTGGGACTCTGACTGAGGCTTGGTTCTGGAACACTGTGGACTGGGAACATGACTGAGGTTTGATTCTGGAACCCTGTAGCCTGCAAACATAACTGAGGATTGTTTCTGGAACCCTGTGGCCTGGGAACATGACATCAGTGAATTCTGGATCCCTGTGGCCTGGGAACATGAGAACGGTTTATTTCTGGAACCCTGTGACCTGGGAACATGTCTGAGGTTTGATGGTGGAAACCTGTGGCTTGGCAATATGATTGAGGATTGTTTCTGGAACCCTGTTCCCTGGGAACATGACTGAGGTTTGATTCTGGACACCTTTGTGCTGGGAAAATGACTGTGTTTTGATTGTGGAATCATGGGTTCTGCAAACATGACTGAGGTTTGATTCTGGAACCATGTGTCCTGGGAATATGACTGAGGTTTGATTCCGGAAATCTGTGGCCTGGGAACTTGACTGAGGTTTGATGGCAGAAACCTGTGGACTGGCAACATGACTGAGGCTTGATTGTAGAACCCTGTGCCCTGGAAACATGACTGTGGGCTGGTACTGGAAACCCTTGGCCTAGGAATTTGACATTGGTTTGATTCTGGAACCCTGTGACCTGGGAACATGACTGAGGTTTGATTCTGGAAAACTGTGGCCGGGGACTTGACTGAGGTTTGATGGCAGAAACCTGTGGACTGGCAACATGACTGAGGTTTGATTGTAGAACCCTGTGCCCTGGAAACATGACTGTGGGCTGGTACTGGAAACCCATGGCCTAGGAATTTGACATTGGTTTGATTCTGGAACCCTGTGGCCTGGGAACAGGATTGAGGCGTGATTCTGGAAACCTGTGGCCTGGGAACATGACATCTGTTTAGATTGTGGCATACTGTGCCCTGGGAACCGGACTGAAGCCTTGGTTCTGGAATCCTGGGGACTGGGAACAAGACTGAGGTTTGATTCTGGAACCATGTGGCCTGGGAATATGACTGATGTTAGATCGTGGAATCCTGTGGCCTGGGAACATGACATCGGTTTGGATTCTGGTACCCTGTTGCCTGGGAACATGAAATCGGTTTGATTGTGGAAACCTGTGGTCTGGGAATATGACTGAGGTTTGATGGTGGTACCCTCTGGCCTGGCAACATGACTGAGGTTTGATTCTGGATCCCTGTGGCCTGGGAACATGACTGAGGCGTTATTCTGGAATCCTGTGGCCTGGGAACATGACATCTGTTTAGATTGTGGAATACTGTGCCCTGGGAATCTGACTGAGGCTTGGTTCTGGAACCCTGTGGACTGGGAACATGACTGAGGTTTGATTGTAGAACCCTGTGCCCTGGAAACATGACTGTGGCCTGGTACTGGAAACCCATGGCCTAGGAATTTGACATTGGTTTGATTCTGGAACCCTGTGGCCTGGGAACATGACTGAGGTTTCATTCTGGAAAACTGTGGCCGGGGACTTGACTGAGGGTTGATGGTAGAAATCTGTGGACTGGAAACATTACTGAGGTTTGATTGTAGAACCCTGTGCCCTGGAAACATGACTGCAACCTGATACTTGAAACCCATGGCCTGGGAACTTGACATTGGTTTGATTCTGGAACCCTGTTGCCAGGAACAAGACTGAGGCGTGATTCTGGAATCCTGTGGCCTGGGAACATGACATCTGTTTAGATTGTGGAATACTGGGCCCTGGGAACCTGACTGAGGCTTGGTTCTGGAACCCTGTGGACTGGGAACATGACTGAGGTTTTATTCTGGAATCCTGTGGCCTGGGAACATGACATCAGTGGATTCTTGAAACCTGTGGCCTAGGAATATGAGAACGGTTGGATTCTGGAACCCTGTGGCCTGGGAACATGTCTGAGGTTTGATGGTGGAAACCTGTGGCTTGGCAACATGACTGAGGTTTGTTTCTGGAACCCTGTTCCCTGGGAACATGACTGAGGTTTGATTCTGGACACCTTTGTCCTGGGAACATGACTGTGGTTTGATTGTGGAACCATGGGTCCTGCAAACATGACTGAGCTTTGATTCTGGAACCAAGTGTCCTGGGAATATGACTGAGGTTTGATTCTGGAAATCTGTGGCCTGGGAACATGACTGAGGTTTGATTCTGGAACCCTGTAGCCTGCGAACATAACTGAGGATTGTTTCTGGAACCCTGTGGCCTGGGAACATGACATCAGTGGATTCTGAAACCCTGTGGCCTGGGAACATGAGAATGGTTTAATTCTGGAACCCTGTGACCTGGGAACATGTCTGAGGTTTGATGGTGGAAACCTGTGGCTTGGCAACATGACTGAGGTTTGTTTTTGGAACCCTTTTCCCTGGGAACATGACTGAGGTTTGATTCTGGACACCTTTGTGCTGGGAATATGACTGTGTTTTGATTGTGGAATCATGGGTCCTGCAAACATGACAGAGGTTTGATTCTGGAACCATGTGTCCTGGGAATCTGACTGAGGCTTGGTTCTGGAACCCTGTGGACTGGCAACATGACTGAGGTTTGATTGTAGAACCCTGTGCCCTGGAAACATGACTGTGGCCTGGTACTGGAAACCCATCGCCTAGGAATTTGACATTGGTTTGATTCTGGAACCCTGTGGCCTGGGAACATGACTGAGGTTTGATTCTGGAAAACTGTGGCCGCGGACTTGACTGAGGGTTGATGGCAGAAATCTGTGGACTGGAAACATTACTGAGGTTTGATTGTAGAACCCTGTGCCCTGGAAACATGACTGCGAACTGATACTTGAAACCCATGGCCTGGGAACTTGACATTGGTTTGATTCTGGAACCCTGTTGCCAGGAACAAGACTGAGGCGTGATTCTGGAATCCTGTGGCCTGGGAACATGACATCTGTTTAGATTGTGGAATACTGGGCCCTGGGAACCTGACTGAGGCTTGGTTCTGGAACCCTGTGGACTGGGAACATGACTGAGGTTTTATTCTGGAATCCTGTGGCCTGGGAACATGACATCAGTGGATTCTGGAACCCTGTGGCCTGGGAACATGAGAACGGTTTGATTCTGTAACCCTGTGGCCTGGGAACATGGCTGAGGTTTGATGGTGGAAACCTGTGGCTTGGCAACATGATTGAGGTTTGTTCCTGGAACCCTCTTCCCTGGGAACATGCCTGAGGTTTGATTCTAGACACCTTTGTCCTGGGAACATGACTGTGGTTTGATTGTGGAACCATGGGTCCTGCAAACATGACTGAGGTTTGATTCTGGAACCATGTGTCCTGGGAATATGACTGAGGTTTGATTCTGGAAATCTGTGGCCTGGGAACTTGACTGAGGTTTGATGGCAGAAACCTGTGGACTGGCAACATGACAGAGGTTTGATTGTAGAACCCTGTGCCCTGGAAACATGACTGTGGGCTGGTACTGGAAACCCATGGCCTAGGAATTTGACATTGGTTTGATTCTGGAACCCTGTGGCCTGGGAACATGAATGAGGCGTGATTCTGGAAACCTGTGGCCTGGGAACATGACATCTGTTTAGATTCTGGCATACTGTGCCCTGGGAACCGGACTGAAGGCTTGGTTCTGGAATCCTGTGGACTGGGAACAAGACTGAGGTTTGATTCTGGAACCATGTGGCCTGGGAATATGACTGATGTTAGATCGTGGAATCCTGTGGCCTGGGAACATGACATCGGTTTGGATTCTGGTACCCTGTTGCCTGGGAACATGAAATCGGTTTGATTGTGGAAACCTGTGGTCAGGGAATATGACTGAGGTTTGATGGTGGTACCCTCTGGCCTGGCAACATGACTGAGGTTTGATTCTGGATCCCTGTGGCCTGGGAACATGACTGAGGCGTGATTCTGGAATCCTGTGGCCTGGGAACATGACATCTGTTTAGATTGTGGAATACTGTGCCCTGGGAATCTGACTGAGGCTTGGTTCTGAACCCTGTGGACTGGGAACATGACTGAGGTTTGATTCTGGAACCCTGTAGCCTGCAAACATAACTGAGGATTGTTTCTGGAACCCTGTGGCCTGGGAACATGACATCAGTGGATTCTGGAACCCTGTGGCCTGGGAACATGAGAACGGTTTATTTCTGGAACCCTGTGACCTGGGAACATGTCTGAGGTTTGATGGTGGAAACCTGTGGCTTGGCAACATGATTGAGGTTTGTTTCTGGAACCCTGTTCCCTGGGAACATGACTGAGGTTTGATTCTGGACACCTTTGTGCTGGGAAAATGACTGTGTTTTGATTGTGGAATCATGGGTCCTGCAAACATGACAGAGGTTTGATTTTGGAACCATGTGTCCTGGGAATATGACTGAGGTTTGATTCTGGAAATCTGTGGCCTGGGAACTTGACTGAGGTTTGATGGCAGAAACCTGTGGACTGGCAACATGACTGAGGTTTGATTGTAGAACCCTGTGCCCTGGAAACATGACTGTGGGCTGGTACTGGAAACCCATGGCCTAGGAATTTGACATTGGTTTGATTCTGGAACCCTGTGGCCTGGGAACAGGATTGAGGCGTGATTCTGGAAACCTGTGGCCTGGGAACATGACATCTGTTTAGATTGTGGCATACTGTGCCCTGGGAACCGGACTGAAGGCTTGGTTCTGGAATCCTGTGGACTGGGAACAAGACTGAGGTTTGATTCTGGAACCATGTGGCCTGGGAATATGACTGATGTTAGATCGTGGAATCCTGTGGCCTGGGAACATGACATCGGTTTGGATTCTGGTACCCTGTTGCCTGGGAACATGAAATCGGTTTGATTGTGGAAACCTGTGGTTTGGGAATATGACTGAGGTTTGATGGTGGTACCCTCTGGCCTGGCAACATGACTGAGGTTTGATTCTGGATCCCTGTGGCCTGGGAACATGACTGAGGCGTGATTCTGGAATCCTGTGGCCTGGGAACATGACATCTGTTTAGATTGTGGAATACTGTGCCCTGGGAATCTGACTGAGGCTTGGTTCTGGAACCCTGTGGACTGGGAACATGACTGAGGTTTGATTGTAGAACCCTGTGCCCTGGAAACATGACTGTGGCCTGGTACTGGAAACTCATGGCCTAGGAATTTGACATTGGTTTGATTCTGGAACCCTGTGGCCTGGGAACCTGACTGAGGTTTCATTCTGGAAAACTGTGGCCGGGGACTTGACTGAGGGTTGATGGTAGAAATCTGTGGACTGGAAACATTACTGAGGTTTGATTGTAGAACCCTGTGCCCTGGAAACATGACTGCAACCGGATACTTGAAACCCATGGCCTGGGAACTTGACATTGGTTTGATTCTGGAACCCTGTTGCCAGGAAGAAGACTGAGGCGTGATTCTGGAATCCTGTGGCCTGGGAACATGACATCTGTTTAGATTGTGGAATACTGGGCCCTGGGAACCTGACTGAGGCTTGGTTCTGGAACCCTGTGGACTGGGAACATGACTGAGGTTTTATTCTGGAATCCTGTGGCCTGGGAACATGACATCAGTGGATTCTTGAAACCTGTGGCCTAGGAATATGAGAACGGTTGGATTCTGGAACCCTGTGGCCTGGGAACATGTCTGAGGTTTGATGGTGGAAACCTGTGGCTTGGCAACATGACTGAGGTTTATTTCTGGAACCCTGTTCCCTGGGAACATGACTAAGGTTTGATTCTGGACACCTTTGTCCTGGGAACATGACTGTGGTTTCATTGTGGAATCATGGGTCCTGCAAACATGACTGAGCTTTGATTCTGGAACCAAGTGTCCTGGGAATATGACTGAGGTTTGATTCTGTAAATCTGTGGCCTGGGAACATGACTGAGGTTTGATTCTGGAACCCTGTAGCCTGCGAACATAACTGAGGATTGTTTCTGGAACCCTGTGGCCTGGGAACATGACATCAGTGGATTCTGGAACCCTGTGGCCTGGGAACATGAGAACGGTTTAATTCTGGAACCCTGTGACCTGGGAACATGTCTGAGGTTTGATGGTGGAAACCTGTGGCTTGGCAACATGACTGAGGTTTGTTTTTGGAACCCTTTTCCCTGGGAACATGACTGAGGTTTGATTCTGGACACCTTTGTGCTGGGAACATGACTGTGTTTTGATTGTGGAATCATGGGTCCTGCAAACATGACAGAGGTTTGATTCTGGAACCATGTGTCCTGGGAATATGACTGAGGTTTGATTCTGGAAATCTGTGGCCTGGGAACTTGACTGAGGTTTGATGGCAGAAACCTGTGGACTGGCAACATGACTGAGGTTTGATTGTAGAACCCTGTGCCCTGGAAACATGACTGTGGGCTGGTACTGGAAACCCATGGCCTAGGAATTTGACATTGGTTTGATTCTGGAACCCTGTGCCGTGGGAACAGGATTGAGGCGTGATTCTGGAAACCTGTGGCCTGGGAACATGACATCTGTTTAGATTGTGGCATACTGTGCCCTGGGAACCGGACTGAAGCGTTGGTTCTGGAATCCTGTGGACTGGGAACAAGACTGAGGTTTGATTCTGGAACCATGTGGCCTGGGAATATGACTGATGTTAGATCGTGGAATCCTGTGGCCTGGGAACATGACATCGGTTTGGATTCTGGTACCCTGTTGCCTGGGAACATGAAATCGGTTTGATTGTGGAAACCTGTGGTCTGGGAATATGACTGAGGTTTGATGGTGGTACCCTCTGGCCTGGCAACATGACTGAGGTTTGATTCTGGATCCCTGTGGCCTGGGAACATGACTGAGGCGTGATTCTGGAATCCTGTGGCCTGGGAACATGACATCTGTTTAGATTGTGGAATACTGTGCCCTGGGAATCTGACTGAGGCTTGGTTCTGGAACCCTGTGGACTGGCAACATGACTGAGGTTTGATTGTAGAACCCTGTGCCCTGGAAACATGACTGTGGCCTGGTACTGGAAACCCATGGCCTAGGAATTTGACATTGGTTTGATTCTGGAACCCTGTGGCCTGGGAACAAGACTGAGGCGTGATTCTGGAATCCTGTGGCCTGGGAACATGACATCTGTTTAGATTGTGGAATACTGGGCCCTGGGAACCTGACTGAGGCTTGGTTCTGGAACCCTGTGGACTGGGAACATGACTGAGGTTTTATTCTGGAATCCTGTGGCCTGGGAACATGACATCAGTGGATTCTGGAACCCTGTGGCCTGGGAACATGAGAACGGTTTGATTCTGGAACCCTGTGGCCTGGGAACATGTCTGAGGTTTGATGGTGGAAACCTGTGGCTTGGCAACATGAATGAGGTTTGTTCCTGGAACCCTCTTCCCTGGGAACATGCCTGAGGTTTGATTCTAGACACCTTTGTCCTGGGAACATGACTGTGGTTTGATTGTGGAACCATGGGTCCTGCAAACATGACTGAGGTTTGATTCTGGAACCATGTGTCCTGGGAATATGACTGAGGTTTGATTCTGGAAATCTGTGGCCTGGGAACTTGACTGAGGTTTGATGGCAGAAACCTGTGGACTGGCAACATGACAGAGGTTTGATTGTAGAACCCTGTGCCCTGGAAACATGACTGTGGGCTGGTACTGGAAACCCATGGCCTAGGAATTTGACATTGGTTTGATTCTGGAACCCTGTGGCCTGGGAACAGGATTGAGGCGTGATTCTGGAAACCTGTGGCCTGGGAACATGACATCTGTTTAGATTGTGGCATACTGTGCCCTGGGAACCGGACTGAAGGCGTGGTTCTGGAATCCTGTGGACTGGGAACAAGACTGAGGTTTGATTCTGGAACCATGTGGCCTGGGAATATGACTGATGTTAGATCGTGGAATCCTGTGGCCTGGGAACATGACATCGGTTTGGATTCTGGTACCCTGTTGCCTGGGAACATGAAATCGGTTTGATTGTGGAAACCTGTGGTCAGGGAATATGACTGAGGTTTGATGGTGGTACCCTCTGGCCTGGCAACATGACTGAGGTTTGATTCTGGATCCCTGTGGCCTGGGAACATGACTGAGGCGTGATTCTGGAATCCTGTGGCCTGGGAACATGACATCTGTTTAGATTGTGGAATACTGTGCCCTGGGAATCTGACTGAGGCTTGGTTCTGAACCCTGTGGACTGGGAACATGACTGAGGTTTGATTCTGGAACCCTGTAGCCTGCAAACATAACTGAGGATTGTTTCTGGAACCCTGTGGCCTGGGAACATGACATCAGTGGATTCTGGAACCCTGTGGCCTGGGAACATGAGAACGGTTTATGTCTGGAACCCTGTGACCTGGGAACATGTCTGAGGTTTGATGGTGGAAACCTGTGGCTTGGCAACATGATTGAGGTTTGTTTCTGGAACCCTGTTCCCTGGGAACATGCCTGAGGTTTGATTCTGGACACCTTTGTGCTGGGAAAATGACTGTGTTTTGATTGTGGAATCATGGGTCCTGCAAACATGACAGAGGTTTGATTTTGGAACCATGTGTCCTGGGAATATGACTGAGGTTTGATTCTGGAAATCTGTGGCCTGGGAACTTGACTGAGGTTTGATGGCAGAAACCTGTGGACTGGCAACATGACTGAGGTTTGATTGTAGAACCCTGTGCCCTGGAAACATGACTGTGGGCTGGTACTGGAAACCCATGGCCTAGGAATTTGACATTGGTTTGATTCTGGAACCCTGTGGCCTGGGAACAGGATTGAGGCGTGATTCTGGAAACCTGTGGCCTGGGAACATGACATCTGTTTAGATTGTGGCATACTGTGCCCTGGGAACCGGACTGAAGGCTTGGTTCTGGAATCCTGTGGACTGGGAACAAGACTGAGGTTTGATTCTGGAACCATGTGGCCTGGGAATATGACTGATGTTAGATCGTGGAATCCTGTGGCCTGGGAACATGACATCGGTTTGGATTCTGGTACCCTGTTGCCTGGGAACATGAAATCGGTTTGATTGTGGAAACCTGTGGTTTGGGAATATGACTGAGGTTTGATGGTGGTACCCTCTGGCCTGGCAACATGACTGAGGTTTGATTCTGGATCCCTGTGGCCTGGGAACATGACTGAGGCGTGATTCTGGAATCCTGTGGCCTGGGAACATGACATCTGTTTAGATTGTGGAATACTGTGCCCTGGGAATCTGACTGAGGCTTGGTTCTGGAACCCTGTGGACTGGGAACATGACTGAGGTTTGATTGTAGAACCCTGTGCCCTGGAAACATGACTGTGGCCTGGTACTGGAAACTCATGGCCTAGGAATTTGACATTGGTTTGATTCTGGAACCCTGTGGCCTGGGAACCTGACTGAGGTTTCATTCTGGAAAACTGTGGCCGGGGACTTGACTGAGGGTTGATGGTAGAAATCTGTGGACTGGAAACATTACTGAGGTTTGATTGTAGAACCCTGTGCCCTGGAAACATGACTGCAACCGGATACTTGAAACCCATGGCCTGGGAACTTGACATTGGTTTGATTCTGGAACCCTGTTGCCAGGAAGAAGACTGAGGCGTGATTCTGGAATCCTGTGGCCTGGGAACATGACATCTGTTTAGATTGTGGAATACTGGGCCCTGGGAACCTGACTGAGGCTTGGTTCTGGAACCCTGTGGACTGGGAACATGACTGAGGTTTTATTCTGGAATCCTGTGGCCTGGGAACATGACATCAGTGGATTCTTGAAACCTGTGGCCTAGGAATATGAGAACGGTTGGATTCTGGAACCCTGTGGCCTGGGAACATGTCTGAGGTTTGATGGTGGAAACCTGTGGCTTGGCAACATGACTGAGGTTTATTTCTGGAACCCTGTTCCCTGGGAACATGACTAAGGTTTGATTCTGGACACCTTTGTCCTGGGAACATGACTGTGGTTTCATTGTGGAATCATGGGTCCTGCAAACATGACTGAGCTTTGATTCTGGAACCAAGTGTCCTGGGAATATGACTGAGGTTTGATTCTGTAAATCTGTGGCCTGGGAACATGACTGAGGTTTGATTCTGGAACCCTGTAGCCTGCGAACATAACTGAGGATTGTTTCTGGAACCCTGTGGCCTGGGAACATGACATCAGTGGATTCTGGAACCCTGTGGCCTGGGAACATGAGAACGGTTTAATTCTGGAACCCTGTGACCTGGGAACATGTCTGAGGTTTGATGGTGGAAACCTGTGGCTTGGCAACATGACTGAGGTTTGTTTTTGGAACCCTTTTCCCTGGGAACATGACTGAGGTTTGATTCTGGACACCTTTGTGCTGGGAACATGACTGTGTTTTGATTGTGGAATCATGGGTCCTGCAAACATGACAGAGGTTTGATTCTGGAACCATGTGTCCTGGGAATATGACTGAGGTTTGATTCTGGAAATCTGTGGCCTGGGAACTTGACTGAGGTTTGATGGCAGAAACCTGTGGACTGGCAACATGACTGAGGTTTGATTGTAGAACCCTGTGCCCTGGAAACATGACTGTGGGCTGGTACTGGAAACCCATGGCCTAGGAATTTGACATTGGTTTGATTCTGGAACCCTGTGCCGTGGGAACAGGATTGAGGCGTGATTCTGGAAACCTGTGGCCTGGGAACATGACATCTGTTTAGATTGTGGCATACTGTGCCCTGGGAACCGGACTGAAGCGTTGGTTCTGGAATCCTGTGGACTGGGAACAAGACTGAGGTTTGATTCTGGAACCATGTGGCCTGGGAATATGACTGATGTTAGATCGTGGAATCCTGTGGCCTGGGAACATGACATCGGTTTGGATTCTGGTACCCTGTTGCCTGGGAACATGAAATCGGTTTGATTGTGGAAACCTGTGGTCTGGGAATATGACTGAGGTTTGATGGTGGTACCCTCTGGCCTGGCAACATGACTGAGGTTTGATTCTGGATCCCTGTGGCCTGGGAACATGACTGAGGCGTGATTCTGGAATCCTGTGGCCTGGGAACATGACATCTGTTTAGATTGTGGAATACTGTGCCCTGGGAATCTGACTGAGGCTTGGTTCTGGAACCCTGTGGACTGGCAACATGACTGAGGTTTGATTGTAGAACCCTGTGCCCTGGAAACATGACTGTGGCCTGGTACTGGAAACCCATGGCCTAGGAATTTGACATTGGTTTGATTCTGGAACCCTGTGGCCTGGGAACAAGACTGAGGCGTGATTCTGGAATCCTGTGGCCTGGGAACATGACATCTGTTTAGATTGTGGAATACTGGGCCCTGGGAACCTGACTGAGGCTTGGTTCTGGAACCCTGTGGACTGGGAACATGACTGAGGTTTTATTCTGGAATCCTGTGGCCTGGGAACATGACATCAGTGGATTCTGGAACCCTGTGGCCTGGGAACATGAGAACGGTTTGATTCTGGAACCCTGTGGCCTGGGAACATGTCTGAGGTTTGATGGTGGAAACCTGTGGCTTGGCAACATGAATGAGGTTTGTTCCTGGAACCCTCTTCCCTGGGAACATGCCTGAGGTTTGATTCTAGACACCTTTGTCCTGGGAACATGACTGTGGTTTGATTGTGGAACCATGGGTCCTGCAAACATGACTGAGGTTTGATTCTGGAACCATGTGTCCTGGGAATATGACTGAGGTTTGATTCTGGAAATCTGTGGCCTGGGAACTTGACTGAGGTTTGATGGCAGAAACCTGTGGACTGGCAACATGACAGAGGTTTGATTGTAGAACCCTGTGCCCTGGAAACATGACTGTGGGCTGGTACTGGAAACCCATCGCCTAGGAATTTGACATTGGTTTGATTCTGGAACCCTGTGGCCTGGGAACAGGATTGAGGCGTGATTCTGGAAACCTGTGGCCTGGGAACATGAAATCTGTTTAGATTGTGGCATACTGTGCCCTGGGAACCGGACTGAAGGCGTGGTTCTGGAATCCTGTGGACTGGGAACAAGACTGAGGTTTGATTCTGGAACCATGTGGCCTGGGAATATGACTGATGTTAGATCGTGGAATCCTGTGGCCTGGGAACATGACATCGGTTTGGATTCTGGTACCCTGTTGCCTGGGAACATGAAATCGGTTTGATTGTGGAAACCTGTGGTCAGGGAATATGACTGAGGTTTGATGGTGGTACCCTCTGGCCTGGCAACATGACTGAGGTTTGATTCTGGATCCCTGTGGCCTGGGAACATGACTGAGGCGTGATTCTGGAATCCTGTGGCCTGGGAACATGACATCTGTTTAGATTGTGGAATACTGTGCCCTGGGAATCTGACTGAGGCTTGGTTCTGAACCTTGTGGACTGGGAACATGACTGAGGTTTGATTCTGGAACCCTGTAGCCTGCAAACATAACTGAGGATTGTTTCTGGAACCCTGTGGCCTGGGAACATGACATCAGTGGATTCTGGAACCCTGTGGCCTGGGAACATGAGAACGGTTTATGTCTGGAACCCTGTGACCTGGGAACATGTCTGAGGTTTGATGGTGGAAACCTGTGGCTTGGCAACATGATTGAGGTTTGTTTCTGGAACCCTGTTCCCTGGGAACATGCCTGAGGTTTGATTCTGGACACCTTTGTGCTGGGAAAATGACTGTGTTTTGATTGTGGAATCATGGGTCCTGCAAACATGACAGAGGTTTGATTTTGGAACCATGTGTCCTGGGAATATGACTGAGGTTTGATTCTGGAAATCTGTGGCCTGGGAACTTGACTGAGGTTTGATGGCAGAAACCTGTGGACTGGCAACATGACTGAGGTTTGATTGTAGAACCCTGTGCCCTGGAAACATGACTGTGGGCTGGTACTGGAAACCCATGGCCTAGGAATTTGACATTGGTTTGATTCTGGAACCCTGTGGCCTGGGAACAGGATTGAGGCGTGATTCTGGAAACCTGTGGCCTGGGAACATGACATCTGTTTAGATTGTGGCATACTGTGCCCTGGGAACCGGACTGAAGGCGTGGTTCTGGAATCCTGTGGACTGGGAACAAGACTGAGGTTTGATTCTGGAACCATGTGGCCTGGGAATATGACTGATGTTAGATCGTGGAATCCTGTGGCCTGGGAACATGACATCGGTTTGGATTCTGGTACCCTGTTGCCTGGGAACATGAAATCGGTTTGATTGTGGAAACCTGTGGTTTGGGAATATGACTGAGGTTTGATGGTGGTACCCTCTGGCCTGGCAACATGACTGAGGTTTGATTCTGGATCCCTGTGGCCTGGGAACATGACTGAGGCGTGATTCTGGAATCCTGTGGCCTGGGAACATGACATCTGTTTAGATTGTGGAATACTGTGCCCTGGGAATCTGACTGAGGCTTGGTTCTGGAACCCTGTGGACTGGGAACATGACTGAGGTTTGATTGTAGAACCCTGTGCCCTGGAAACATGACTGTGGCCTGGTACTGGAAACTCATGGCCTAGGAATTTGACATTGGTTTGATTCTGGAACCCTGTGGCCTGGGAACCTGACTGAGGTTTCATTCTGGAAAACTGTGGCCGGGGACTTGACTGAGGGTTGATGGTAGAAATCTGTGGACTGGAAACATTACTGAGGTTTGATTGTAGAACCCTGTGCCCTGGAAACATGACTGCAACCGGATACTTGAAACCCATGGCCTGGGAACTTGACATTGGTTTGATTCTGGAACCCTGTTGCCAGGAAGAAGACTGAGGCGTGATTCTGGAATCCTGTGGCCTGGGAACATGACATCTGTTTAGATTGTGGAATACTGGGCCCTGGGAACCTGACTGAGGCTTGGTTCTGGAACCCTGTGGACTGGGAACATGACTGAGGTTTTATTCTGGAATCCTGTGGCCTGGGAACATGACATCAGTGGATTCTTGAAACCTGTGGCCTAGGAATATGAGAACGGTTGGATTCTGGAACCCTGTGGCCTGGGAACATGTCTGAGGTTTGATGGTGGAAACCTGTGGCTTGGCAACATGACTGAGGTTTATTTCTGGAACCCTGTTCCCTGGGAACATGACTAAGGTTTGATTCTGGACACCTTTGTCCTGGGAACATGACTGTGGTTTCATTGTGGAATCATGGGTCCTGCAAACATGACTGAGCTTTGATTCTGGAACCAAGTGTCCTGGGAATATGACTGAGGTTTGATTCTGTAAATCTGTGGCCTGGGAACATGACTGAGGTTTGATTCTGGAACCCTGTAGCCTGCGAACATAACTGAGGATTGTTTCTGGAACCCTGTGGCCTGGGAACATGACATCAGTGGATTCTGGAACCCTGTGGCCTGGGAACATGAGAACGGTGTAATTCTGGAACCCTGTGACCTGGGAACATGTCTGAGGTTTGATGGTGGAAACCTGTGGCTTGGCAACATGACTGAGGTTTGTTTTTGGAACCCTTTTCCCTGGGAACATGACTGAGGTTTGATTCTGGACACCTTTGTGCTGGGAACATGACTGTGTTTTGATTGTGGAATCATGGGTCCTGCAAACATGACAGAGGTTTGATTCTGGAACCATGTGTCCTGGGAATATGACTGAGGTTTGATTCTGGAAATCTGTGGCCTGGGAACTTGACTGAGGTTTGATGGCAGAAACCTGTGGACTGGCAACATGACTGAGGTTTGATTGTAGAACCCTGTGCCCTGGAAACATGACTGTGGGCTGGTACTGGAAACCCATGGCCTAGGAATTTGACATTGGTTTGATTCTGGAACCCTGTGCCGTGGGAACAGGATTGAGGCGTGATTCTGGAAACCTGTGGCCTGGGAACATGACATCTGTTTAGATTGTGGCATACTGTGCCCTGGGAACCGGACTGAAGCGTTGGTTCTGGAATCCTGTGGACTGGGAACAAGACTGAGGTTTGATTCTGGAACCATGTGGCCTGGGAATATGACTGATGTTAGATCGTGGAATCCTGTGGCCTGGGAACATGACATCGGTTTGGATTCTGGTACCCTGTTGCCTGGGAACATGAAATCGGTTTGATTGTGGAAACCTGTGGTCTGGGAATATGACTGAGGTTTGATGGTGGTACCCTCTGGCCTGGCAACATGACTGAGGTTTGATTCTGGATCCCTGTGGCCTGGGAACATGACTGAGGCGTGATTCTGGAATCCTGTGGCCTGGGAACATGACATCTGTTTAGATTGTGGAACACTGTGCCCTGGGAATCTGACTGAGGCTTGGTTCTGGAACCCTGTGGACTGGCAACATGACTGAGGTTTGATTGTAGAACCCTGTGCCCTGGAAACATGACTGTGGCCTGGTACTGGAAACCCATGGCCTAGGAATTTGACATTGGTTTGATTCTGGAACCCTGTGGCCTGGGAACAAGACTGAGGCGTGATTCTGGAATCCTGTGGCCTGGGAACATGACATCTGTTTAGATTGTGGAATACTGGGCCCTGGGAACCTGACTGAGGCTTGGTTCTGGAACCCTGTGGACTGGGAACATGACTGAGGTTTTATTCTGGAATCCTGTGGCCTGGGAACATGACATCAGTGGATTCTGGAACCCTGTGGCCTGGGAACATGAGAACGGTTTGATTCTGGAACCCTGTGGCCTGGGAACATGTCTGAGGTTTGATGGTGGAAACCTGTGGCTTGGCAACATGAATGAGGTTTGTTCCTGGAACCCTCTTCCCTGGGAACATGCCTGAGGTTTGATTCTAGACACCTTTGTCCTGGGAACATGACTGTGGTTTGATTGTGGAACCATGGGTCCTGCAAACATGACTGAGGTTTGATTCTGGAACCATGTGTCCTGGGAATATGACTGAGGTTTGATTCTGGAAATCTGTGGCCTGGGAACTTGACTGAGGTTTGATGGCAGAAACCTGTGGACTGGCAACATGACAGAGGTTTGATTGTAGAACCCTGTGCCCTGGAAACATGACTGTGGGCTGGTACTGGAAACCCATCGCCTAGGAATTTGACATTGGTTTGATTCTGGAACCCTGTGGCCTGGGAACAGGATTGAGGCGTGATTCTGGAAACCTGTGGCCTGGGAACATGAAATCTGTTTAGATTGTGGCATACTGTGCCCTGGGAACCGGACTGAAGGCGTGGTTCTGGAATCCTGTGGACTGGGAACAAGACTGAGGTTTGATTCTGGAACCATGTGGCCTGGGAATATGACTGATGTTAGATCGTGGAATCCTGTGGCCTGGGAACATGACATCGGTTTGGATTCTGGTACCCTGTTGCCTGGGAACATGAAATCGGTTTGATTGTGGAAACCTGTGGTCAGGGAATATGACTGAGGTTTGATGGTGGTACCCTCTGGCCTGGCAACATGACTGAGGTTTGATTCTGGATCCCTGTGGCCTGGGAACATGACTGAGGCGTGATTCTGGAATCCTGTGGCCTGGGAACATGACATCTGTTTAGATTGTGGAATACTGTGCCCTGGGAATCTGACTGAGGCTTGGTTCTGAACCTTGTGGACTGGGAACATGACTGAGGTTTGATTCTGGAACCCTGTAGCCTGCAAACATAACTGAGGATTGTTTCTGGAACCCTGTGGCCTGGGAACATGACATCAGTGGATTCTGGAACCCTGTGGCCTGGGAACATGAGAACGGTTTATGTCTGGAACCCTGTGACCTGGGAACATGTCTGAGGTTTGATGGTGGAAACCTGTGGCTTGGCAACATGATTGAGGTTTGTTTCTGGAACCCTGTTCCCTGGGAACATGCCTGAGGTTTGATTCTGGACACCTTTGTGCTGGGAAAATGACTGTGTTTTGATTGTGGAATCATGGGTCCTGCAAACATGACAGAGGTTTGATTTTGGAACCATGTGTCCTGGGAATATGACTGAGGTTTGATTCTGGAAATCTGTGGCCTGGGAACTTGACTGAGGTTTGATGGCAGAAACCTGTGGACTGGCAACATGACTGAGGTTTGATTGTAGAACCCTGTGCCCTGGAAACATGACTGTGGGCTGGTACTGGAAACCCATGGCCTAGGAATTTGACATTGGTTTGATTCTGGAACCCTGTGGCCTGGGAACAGGATTGAGGCGTGATTCTGGAAACCTGTGGCCTGGGAACATGACATCTGTTTAGATTGTGGCATACTGTGCCCTGGGAACCGGACTGAAGGCTTGCTTCTGGAATCCTGTGGACTGGGAACAAAACTGAGGTTTGATTCTGGAACCATGTGGCCTGGGAATATGACTGATGTTAGATCGTGGAATCCTGTGGCCTGGGAACATGACATCGGTTTGGATTCTGGTACCCTGTTGCCTGGGAACATGAAATCGGTTTGATTGTGGAAACCTGTGGTCTGGGAATATGACTGAGGTTTGATGGTGGTACCCTCTGGCCTGGCAACATGACTGAGGTTTGATTCTGGATCCCTGTGGCCTGGGAACATGACTGAGGCGTGATTCTGGAATCCTGTGGCCTGGGAACATGACATCTGTTTAGATTGTGGAATACTGTGCCCTGGGAATCTGACTGAGGCTTGGTTCTGGAACCCTGTGGACTGGGAACATGACTGAGGTTTGATTGTAGAACCCTGTGCCCTGGAAACATGACTGTGGCCTGGTACTGGAAACCCATGGCCTAGGAATTTGACATTGGTTTGATTCTGGAACCCTGTGGCCTGGGAACCTGACTGAGGTTTCATTCTGGAAAACTGTGGCCGGGGACTTGACTGAGGGTTGATGGTAGAAATCTGTGGACTGGAAACATTACTGAGGTTTGATTGTAGAACCCTGTGCCCTGGAAACATGACTGCAACCTGATACTTGAAACCCATGGCCTGGGAACTTGACATTGGTTTGATTCTGGAACCCTGTTGCCAGGAACAAGACTGAGGCGTGATTCTGGAATCCTGTGGCCTGGGAACATGACATCTGTTTAGATTGTGGAATACAGTGCCCTGGGAACCTGACTGAGGCTTGGTTCTGGAACCCTGTGGACTTGGAACATGACTGAGGTTTTATTCTGGAATCCTGTGGCCTGGGAACATGACATCAGTGGATTCTTGAAACCTGTGGCCTAGGAATATGAGAACGGTTGGATTCTGGAACCCTGTGGCCTGGGAACATGTCTGAGGTTTGATGGTGGAAACCTGTGGCTTGGCAACATGACTGAGGTTTGTTTCTGGAACCCTGTTCCCTGGGAACATGACTGAGGTTTGATTCTGGACACCTTTGTCCTGGGAACATCACTGTGGTTTGATTGTGGAACCATGGGTCCTGCAAACATGACTGAGCTTTGATTCTGGAACCAAGTGTCCTGGGAATATGACTGAGGTTTGATTCTGGAAATCTGTGGCCTGGGAACATGACTGAGGTTTGATTCTGGAACCCTGTAGCCTGCGAACATAACTGAGGATTGTTTCTGGAACCCTGTGACCTGGGAACATGACATCAGTGGATTCTGAAACCCTGTGGCCTGGGAACATGAGAACGGTTTAATTCTGGAACCCTGTGACCTGGGAACATGTCTGAGGTTTGATGGTGGAAACCTGTGGCTTGGCAACATGACTGAGGTTTGTTTTTGGAACCCTTTTCCCTGGGAACATGACTGAGGTTTGATTCTGGACACCTTTGTGTTGGGAACATGACTGTGTTTTGATTGTGGAATCATGGGTCCTGCAAACATGACAGAGGTTTGATTCTGGAACCATGTGTCCTGGGAATATGACTGAGGTTTGATTCTGGAAATCTGTGGCCTGGGAACTTGACTGAGGTTTGATGGCAGAAACCTGTGGACTGGCAACATGACTGAGGTTTGATTGTAGAACCCTGTGCCCTGGAAACATGACTGTGGCCTGGTACTGGAAACCCATGGCCTAGGAATTTGACATTGGTTTGATTCTGGAACCCTGTGCCGTGGGAACAGGATTGAGGCGTGATTCTGGAAACCTGTGGCCTGGGAACATGACATCTGTTTAGATTGTGGCATACTGTGCCCTGGGAACCGGACTGAAGCCTTGGTTCTGGAATCCTGTGGACTGGGAACAAGACTGAGGTTTGATTCTGGAACCATGTGACCTGGGAATATGACTGATGTTAGATCGTGGAATCCTGTGGCCTGGGAACATGACATCGGTTTGGATTCTGGTACCCTGTTGCCTGGGAACATGAAATCGGTTTGACTGTGGAAACCTGTGGTCTGGGAAAATGACTGAGGTTTGATGGTGGTACCCTCTGGCCTGGCAACATGACTGAGGTTTGATTCTGGATCCCTGTGGCCTGGGAACATGACTGAGGCGTGATTCTGGAATCCTGTGGCCTGGGAACATGACATCTGTTTAGATTGTGGAATACTGTGCCCTGGGAATCTGACTGAGGCTTGGTTCTGGAACCCTGTGGACTGGCAACATGACTGAGGTTTGATTGTAGAACCCTGTGCCCTGCAAACATGACTGTGGCCTGGTACTGGAAACCCATGGCCTAGGAATTTGACATTGGTTTGATTCTGGAACCCTGTGGCCTGGGAACATGACTGAGGTTTGATTCTGGAAAACTGTGGCCGCGGACTTGACTGAGGTTTGATGGCAGAAATCTGTGGACTGGAAACATTACTGAGGTTTGATTGTAGAACCCTGTGCCCTGGAAACATGACTGCGACCTGATACTTGAAACCCATGGCCTGGGAACTTGACATTGGTTTGATTCTGGAACCCTGTGGCCATGAACAAGACTGAGGCGTGATTCTGGAATCCTGTGGCCTGGGAACATGACATCTGTTTAGATTGTGGAATACTGTGCCCTGGGAACCTGACTGAGGCTTGGTTCTGGAACCCTGTGGACTGGGAACATGACTGAGGTTTTATTCTGGAATCCTGTGGCCTGGGAACATGACATCAGTGGATTCTTGAAACCTGTGGCCTAGGAACATGAGAACGGTTGGGTTCTGGAACCCTGTGGCCTGGGAACATGTCTGAGGTTTGATGGTGGAAACCTGTGGCTTGGCAACATGACTGAGGTTTGTTACTGGAACCCAGTTCCCTGGGAACATGACTGAGGTTTGATTCTGGACACCTTTGTCCTGGGAACATGACTGTGGTTTGATTGTGGAACCATGGGTCCTGCAAACATGACTGAGGTTTGATTCTGGAACCATGTGTCCTGGGAATATGACTGAGGTTTGATTCTGGAAATCTGTGGCCTGGGAACATGACTGAGGTTTGATTCTGGAACCCTGTAGCCTGCGAACATAAGTGAGGATTGTTTCTGGAACCCTGTGGCCTGGGAACATGACATCAGTGGATTCTGGAACCCTGTGGCCTGGGAACATGAGAACGGTTTAATTCTGGAACCCTGTGACCTGGGAACATGTCTGAGGTTTGATGGTGGAAACCTGTGGCTTGGCAACATGACTGAGGTTTGTTTCTGGAACCCTTTTCCCTGAGAACATGACTGAGGTTTGATTCTGGACACCTTTGTGCTGGGAACATGACTGTGTTTTGATTGTGGAATCATGGGTCCTGCAAACATGACAGAGGTTTGATTCTGGAACCATGTGTCCTGGGAATATGACTGAGGTTTGATTCTGGAAATCTGTGGCCTGGGAACTTGACTGAGGTTTGATGGCAGAAACCTGTGGACTGGCAACATGACTGAGGTTTGATTGTAGAACCCTGTGCCCTGGAAACATGACTGTGGGCTGGTACTGGAAACCCATGGCCTAGGAATTTGACATTGGTTTGATTCTGGAACCCTGTGCCGTGGGAACAGGATTGAGGCGTGATTCTGGAAACCTGTGGCCTGGGAACATGACATCTGTTTAGATTGTGGCATACTGTGCCCTGGGAACCGGACTGAAGCCTTGGTTCTGGAATCCTGTGGACTGGGAACAAGACTGAGGTTTGATTCTGGAACCATGTGGCCTGGGAACATGACATCGGTTTGGATTCTGGTACCCTGTTGCCTGGGAACATGAAATCGGTTTGATTGTGGAAACCTGTGGTCTGGGAATATAACTGAGGTTTGATGGTGGTACTCTCTGGCCTGGCAACATGACTGAAGTTTTATTCTGGAACCCTGTGGCCTGGGAACATGACATCAGTGGATTCTGGAACCCTGTGGCCTGGGAACATGAGAACGGTTTATTTCTGGAACCCTGTGACCTGGGAACATGTCTGAGGTTTGATGGTGGAAACCCGTGGCTTGGCAACATGATTGAGGTTTGTTTCTGGAACCCTGTTCCCTGGGAACATGACTGAGGTTTGATTCTGGACACCTTTGTGCTGGGAAAATGACTGTGTTTTGATTGTGGAATCATGGGTCCTGCAAACATGACTGAGGTTTGATTCTGGAACCATGTGTCCTGGGAATATGACTGAGGTTTGATTCTGGAAATCTGTGGCCTGGGAACTTGACTGAGGTTTGATGGCAGAAACCTGTGGACTGGCAACATGACTGAGGTTTGATTGTAGAACCCTGTGCCCTGGAAACATGACTGTGGGCTGGTACTGGAAACCCATGGCCTAGGAATTTGACTTTGGTTTGATTCTGGAACCCTGTGGCCTGGGAACAGGATTGAGGCGTGATTCTGGAAACCTGTGGCCTGGGAACATGACATCTGTTTAGATTGTGGCATACTGTGCCCTGGGAACCGGACTGAAGGCTTGGTTCTGGAATCCTGTGGACTGGGAACAAAACTGAGGTTTGATTCTGGAACCATGTGGCCTGGGAATATGACTGATGTTAGATCGTGGAATCCTGTGGCCTGGGAACATGACATCGGTTTGGATTCTGGTACCCTGTTGCCTGGGAACATGAAATCGGTTTGATTGTGGAAACCTGTGGTCTGGGAATATGACTGAGGTTTGATGGTGGTACCCTCTGGCCTGGCAACATGACTGAGGTTTGATTCTGGATCCCTGTGGCCTGGGAACATGACTGAGGCGTGATTCTGGAATCCTGTGGCCTGGGAACATGACATCTGTTTAGATTGTGGAATACTGTGCCCTGGGAATCTGACTGAGGCTTGGTTCTGGAACCCTGTGGACTGGGAACATGACTGAGGTTTGATTGTAGAACCCTGTGCCCTGGAAACATGACTGTGGCCTGGTACTGGAAACCCATGGCCTAGGAATTTGACATTGGTTTGATTCTGGAACCCTGTGGCCTGGGAACCTGACTGAGGTTTCATTCTGGAAAACTGTGGCCGGGGACTTGACTGAGGGTTGATGGTAGAAATCTGTGGACTGGAAACATTACTGAGGTTTGATTGTAGAACCCTGTGCCCTGGAAACATGACTGCAACCTGATACTTGAAACCCATGGCCTGGGAACTTGACATTGGTTTGATTCTGGAACCCTGTTGCCAGGAACAAGACTGAGGCGTGATTCTGGAATCCTGTGGCCTGGGAACATGACATCTGTTTAGATTGTGGAATACAGTGCCCTGGGAACCTGACTGAGGCTTGGTTCTGGAACCCTGTGGACTTGGAACATGACTGAGGTTTTATTCTGGAATCCTGTGGCCTGGGAACATGACATCAGTGGATTCTTGAAACCTGTGGCCTAGGAATATGAGAACGGTTGGATTCTGGAACCCTGTGGCCTGGGAACATGTCTGAGGTTTGATGGTGGAAACCTGTGGCTTGGCAACATGACTGAGGTTTGTTTCTGGAACCCTGTTCCCTGGGAACATGACTGAGGTTTGATTCTGGACACCTTTGTCCTGGGAACATGACTGTGGTTTGATTGTGGAACCATGGGTCCTGCAAACATGACTGAGCTTTGATTCTGGAACCAAGTGTCCTGGGAATATGACTGAGGTTTGATTCTGGAAATCTGTGGCCTGGGAACATGACTGAGGTTTGATTCTGGAACCCTGTAGCCTGCGAACATAACTGAGGATTGTTTCTGGAACCCTGTGGCCTGGGAACATGACATCAGTGGATTCTGAAACCCTGTGGCCTGGGAACATGAGAACGGTTTAATTCTGGAACCCTGTGACCTGGGAACATGTCTGAGGTTTGATGGTGGAAACCTGTGGCTTGGCAACATGACTGAGGTTTGTTTTTGGAACCCTTTTCCCTGGGAACATGACTGAGGTTTGATTCTGGACACCTTTGTGTTGGGAACATGACTGTGTTTTGATTGTGGAATCATGGGTCCTGCAAACATGACAGAGGTTTGATTCTGGAACCATGTGTCCTGGGAATATGACTGAGGTTTGATTCTGGAAATCTGTGGCCTGGGAACTTGACTGAGGTTTGATGGCAGAAACCTGTGGACTGGCAACATGACTGAGGTTTGATTGTAGAACCCTGTGCCCTGGAAACATGACTGTGGCCTGGTACTGGAAACCCATGGCCTAGGAATTTGACATTGGTTTGATTCTGGAACCCTGTGCCGTGGGAACAGGATTGAGGCGTGATTCTGGAAACCTGTGGCCTGGGAACATGACATCTGTTTAGATTGTGGCATACTGTGCCCTGGGAACCGGACTGAAGCCTTGGTTCTGGAATCCTGTGGACTGGGAACAAGACTGAGGTTTGATTCTGGAACCATGTGACCTGGGAATATGACTGATGTTAGATCGTGGAATCCTGTGGCCTGGGAACATGACATCGGTTTGGATTCTGGTACCCTGTTGCCTGGGAACATGAAATCGGTTTGACTGTGGAAACCTGTGGTCTGGGAAAATGACTGAGGTTTGATGGTGGTACCCTCTGGCCTGGCAACATGACTGAGGTTTGATTCTGGATCCCTGTGGCCTGGGAACATGACTGAGGCGTGATTCTGGAATCCTGTGGCCTGGGAACATGACATCTGTTTAGATTGTGGAATACTGTGCCCTGGGAATCTGACTGAGGCTTGGTTCTGGAACCCTGTGGACTGGCAACATGACTGAGGTTTGATTGTAGAACCCTGTGCCCTGCAAACATGACTGTGGCCTGGTACTGGAAACCCATGGCCTAGGAATTTGACATTGGTTTGATTCTGGAACCCTGTGGCCTGGGAACATGACTGAGGTTTGATTCTGGAAAACTGTGGCCGCGGACTTGACTGAGGTTTGATGGCAGAAATCTGTGGACTGGAAACATTACTGAGGTTTGATTGTAGAACCCTGTGCCCTGGAAACATGACTGCGACCTGATACTTGAAACCCATGGCCTGGGAACTTGACATTGGTTTGATTCTGGAACCCTGTGGCCATGAACAAGACTGAGGCGTGATTCTGGAATCCTGTGGCCTGGGAACATGACATCTGTTTAGATTGTGGAATACTGTGCCCTGGGAACCTGACTGAGGCTTGGTTCTGGAACCCTGTGGACTGGGAACATGACTGAGGTTTTATTCTGGAATCCTGTGGCCTGGGAACATGACATCAGTGGATTCTTGAAACCTGTGGCCTAGGAACATGAGAACGGTTGGATTCTGGAACCCTGTGGCCTGGGAACATGTCTGAGGTTTGATGGTGGAAACCTGTGGCTTGGCAACATGACTGAGGTTTGTTACTGGAACCCAGTTCCCTGGGAACATGACTGAGGTTTGATTCTGGACACCTTTGTCCTGGGAACATGACTGTGGTTTGATTGTGGAACCATGGGTCCTGCAAACATGACTGAGGTTTGATTCTGGAACCATGTGTCCTGGGAATATGACTGAGGTTTGATTCTGGAAATCTGTGGCCTGGGAACATGACTGAGGTTTGATTCTGGAACCCTGTAGCCTGCGAACATAAGTGAGGATTGTTTCTGGAACCCTGTGGCCTGGGAACATGACATCAGTGGATTCTGGAACCCTGTGGCCTGGGAACATGAGAACGGTTTAATTCTGGAACCCTGTGACCTGGGAACATGTCTGAGGTTTGATGGTGGAAACCTGTGGCTTGGCAACATGACTGAGGTTTGTTTCTGGAACCCTTTTCCCTGAGAACATGACTGAGGTTTGATTCTGGACACCTTTGTGCTGGGAACATGACTGTGTTTTGATTGTGGAATCATGGGTCCTGCAAACATGACAGAGGTTTGATTCTGGAACCATGTGTCCTGGGAATATGACTGAGGTTTGATTCTGGAAATCTGTGGCCTGGGAACTTGACTGAGGTTTGATGGCAGAAACCTGTGGACTGGCAACATGACTGAGGTTTGATTGTAGAACCCTGTGCCCTGGAAACATGACTGTGGGCTGGTACTGGAAACCCATGGCCTAGGAATTTGACATTGGTTTGATTCTGGAACCCTGTGCCGTGGGAACAGGATTGAGGCGTGATTCTGGAAACCTGTGGCCTGGGAACATGACATCTGTTTAGATTGTGGCATACTGTGCCCTGGGAACCGGACTGAAGCCTTGGTTCTGGAATCCTGTGGACTGGGAACAAGACTGAGGTTTGATTCTGGAACCATGTGGCCTGGGAACATGACATCGGTTTGGATTCTGGTACCCTGTTGCCTGGGAACATGAAATCGGTTTGATTGTGGAAACCTGTGGTCTGGGAATATAACTGAGGTTTGATGGTGGTACTCTCTGGCCTGGCAACATGACTGAAGTTTTATTCTGGAACCCTGTGGCCTGGGAACATGACATCAGTGGATTCTGGAACCCTGTGGCCTGGGAACATGAGAACGGTTTATTTCTGGAACCCTGTGACCTGGGAACATGTCTGAGGTTTGATGGTGGAAACCCGTGGCTTGGCAACATGATTGAGGTTTGTTTCTGGAACCCTGTTCCCTGGGAACATGACTGAGGTTTGATTCTGGACACCTTTGTGCTGGGAAAATGACTGTGTTTTGATTGTGGAATCATGGGTCCTGCAAACATGACTGAGGTTTGATTCTGGAACCATGTGTCCTGGGAATATGACTGAGGTTTGATTCTGGAAATCTGTGGCCTGGGAACTTGACTGAGGTTTGATGGCAGAAACCTGTGGACTGGCAACATGACTGAGGTTTGATTGTAGAACCCTGTGCCCTGGAAACATGACTGTGGGCTGGTACTGGAAACCCATGGCCTAGGAATTTGACTTTGGTTTGATTCTGGAACCCTGTGGCCTGGGAACAGGATTGAGGCGTGATTCTGGAAACCTGTGGCCTGGGAACATGACATCTGTTTAGATTGTGGCATACTGTGCCCTGGGAACCGGACTGAAGGCTTGGTTCTGGAATCCTGTGGACTGGGAACAAAACTGAGGTTTGATTCTGGAACCATGTGGCCTGGGAATATGACTGATGTTAGATCGTGGAATCCTGTGGCCTGGGAACATGACATCGGTTTGGATTCTGGTACCCTGTTGCCTGGGAACATGAAATCGGTTTGATTGTGGAAACCTGTGGTCTGGGAATATGACTGAGGTTTGATGGTGGTACCCTCTGGCCTGGCAACATGACTGAGGTTTGATTCTGGATCCCTGTGGCCTGGGAACATGACTGAGGCGTGATTCTGGAATCCTGTGGCCTGGGAACATGACATCTGTTTAGATTGTGGAATACTGTGCCCTGGGAATCTGACTGAGGCTTGGTTCTGGAACCCTGTGGACTGGGAACATGACTGAGGTTTGATTGTAGAACCCTGTGCCCTGGAAACATGACTGTGGCCTGGTACTGGAAACCCATGGCCTAGGAATTTGACATTGGTTTGATTCTGGAAACCTGTGGCCTGGGAACCTGACTGAGGTTTCATTCTGGAAAACTGTGGCCGGGGACTTGACTGAGGGTTGATGGTAGAAATCTGTGGACTGGAAACATTACTGAGGTTTGATTGTAGAACCCTGTGCCCTGGAAACATGACTGCAACCTGATACTTGAAACCCATGGCCTGGGAACTTGACATTGGTTTGATTCTGGAACCCTGTTGCCAGGAACAAGACTGAGGCGTGATTCTGGAATCCTGTGGCCTGGGAACATGACATCTGTTTAGATTGTGGAATACAGTGCCCTGGGAACCTGACTGAGGCTTGGTTCTGGAACCCTGTGGACTTGGAACATGACTGAGGTTTTATTCTGGAATCCTGTGGCCTGGGAACATGACATCAGTGGATTCTTGAAACCTGTGGCCTAGGAATATGAGAACGGTTGGATTCTGGAACCCTGTGGCCTGGGAACATGTCTGAGGTTTGATGGTGGAAACCTGTGGCTTGGCAACATGACTGAGGTTTGTTTCTGGAACCCTGTTCCCTGGGAACATGACTGAGGTTTGATTCTGGACACCTTTGTCCTGGGAACATGACTGTGGTTTGATTGTGGAACCATGGGTCCTGCAAACATGACTGAGCTTTGATTCTGGAACCAAGTGTCCTGGGAATATGACTGAGGTTTGATTCTGGAAATCTGTGGCCTGGGAACATGACTGAGGTTTGATTCTGGAACCCTGTAGCCTGCGAACATAACTGAGGATTGTTTCTGGAACCCTGTGGCCTGGGAACATGACATCAGTGGATTCTGAAACCCTGTGGCCTGGGAACATGAGAACGGTTTAATTCTGGAACCCTGTGACCTGGGAACATGTCTGAGGTTTGATGGTGGAAACCTGTGGCTTGGCAAAATGACTGAGGTTTGTTTTTGGAACCCTTTTCCCTGGGAACATGACTGAGGTTTGATTCTGGACACCTTTGTGTTGGGAACATGACTGTGTTTTGATTGTGGAATCATGGGTCCTGCAAACATGACAGAGGTTTGATTCTGGAACCATGTGTCCTGGGAATATGACTGAGGTTTGATTCTGGAAATCTGTGGCCTGGGAACTTGACTGAGGTTTGATGGCAGAAACCTGTGGACTGGCAACATGACTGAGGTTTGATTGTAGAACCCTGTGCCCTGGAAACATGACTGTGGCCTGGTACTGGAAACCCATGGCCTAGGAATTTGACATTGGTTTGATTCTGGAACCCTGTGCCGTGGGAACAGGATTGAGGCGTGATTCTGGAAACCTGTGGCCTGGGAACATGACATCTGTTTAGATTGTGGCATACTGTGCCCTGGGAACCGGACTGAAGCCTTGGTTCTGGAATCCTGTGGACTGGGAACAAGACTGAGGTTTGATTCTGGAACCATGTGACCTGGGAATATGACTGATGTTAGATCGTGGAATCCTGTGGCCTGGGAACATGACATCGGTTTGGATTCTGGTACCCTGTTGCCTGGGAACATGAAATCGGTTTGACTGTGGAAACCTGTGGTCTGGGAAAATGACTGAGGTTTGATGGTGGTACCCTCTGGCCTGGCAACATGACTGAGGTTTGATTCTGGATCCCTGTGGCCTGGGAACATGACTGAGGCGTGATTCTGGAATCCTGTGGCCTGGGAACATGACATCTGTTTAGATTGTGGAATACTGTGCCCTGGGAATCTGACTGAGGCTTGGTTCTGGAACCCTGTGGACTGGCAACATGACTGAGGTTTGATTGTAGAACCCTGTGCCCTGCAAACATGACTGTGGCCTGGTACTGGAAACCCATGGCCTAGGAATTTGACATTGGTTTGATTCTGGAACCCTGTGGCCTGGGAACATGACTGAGGTTTGATTCTGGAAAACTGTGGCCGCGGACTTGACTGAGGTTTGATGGCAGAAATCTGTGGACTGGAAACATTACTGAGGTTTGATTGTAGAACCCTGTGCCCTGGAAACATGACTGCGACCTGATACTTGAAACCCATGGCCTGGGAACTTGACATTGGTTTGATTCTGGAACCCTGTGGCCATGAACAAGACTGAGGCGTGATTCTGGAATCCTGTGGCCTGGGAACATGACATCTGTTTAGATTGTGGAATACTGTGCCCTGGGAACCTGACTGAGGCTTGGTTCTGGAACCCTGTGGACTGGGAACATGACTGAGGTTTTATTCTGGAATCCTGTGGCCTGGGAACATGACATCAGTGGATTCTTGAAACCTGTGGCCTAGGAACATGAGAACGGTTGGATTCTGGAACCCTGTGGCCTGGGAACATGTCTGAGGTTTGATGGTGGAAACCTGTGGCTTGGCAACATGACTGAGGTTTGTTACTGGAACCCAGTTCCCTGGGAACATGACTGAGGTTTGATTCTGGACACCTTTGTCCTGGGAACATGACTGTGGTTTGATTGTGGAACCATGGGTCCTGCAAACATGACTGAGGTTTGATTCTGGAACCATGTGTCCTGGGAATATGACTGAGGTTTGATTCTGGAAATCTGTGGCCTGGGAACATGACTGAGGTTTGATTCTGGAACCCTGTAGCCTGCGAACATAAGTGAGGATTGTTTCTGGAACCCTGTGGCCTGGGAACATGACATCAGTGGATTCTGGAACCCTGTGGCCTGGGAACATGAGAACGGTTTAATTCTGGAACCCTGTGACCTGGGAACATGTCTGAGGTTTGATGGTGGAAACCTGTGGCTTGGCAACATGACTGAGGTTTGTTTCTGGAACCCTTTTCCCTGAGAACATGACTGAGGTTTGATTCTGGACACCTTTGTGCTGGGAACATGACTGTGTTTTGATTGTGGAATCATGGGTCCTGCAAACATGACAGAGGTTTGATTCTGGAACCATGTGTCCTGGGAATATGACTGAGGTTTGATTCTGGAAATCTGTGGCCTGGGAACTTGACTGAGGTTTGATGGCAGAAACCTGTGGACTGGCAACATGACTGAGGTTTGATTGTAGAACCCTGTGCCCTGGAAACATGACTGTGGGCTGGTACTGGAAACCCATGGCCTAGGAATTTGACATTGGTTTGATTCTGGAACCCTGTGCCGTGGGAACAGGATTGAGGCGTGATTCTGGAAACCTGTGGCCTGGGAACATGACATCTGTTTAGATTGTGGCATACTGTGCCCTGGGAACCGGACTGAAGCCTTGGTTCTGGAATCCTGTGGACTGGGAACAAGACTGAGGTTTGATTCTGGAACCATGTGGCCTGGGAACATGACATCGGTTTGGATTCTGGTACCCTGTTGCCTGGGAACATGAAATCGGCTTGATTGTGGAAACCTGTGGTCTGGGAATATAACTGAGGTTTGATGGTGGTACTCTCTGGCCTGGCAACATGACTGAAGTTTTATTCTGGAACCCTGTGGCCTGGGAACATGACATCAGTGGATTCTGGAACCCTGTGGCCTGGGAACATGAGAACGGTTTATTTCTGGAACCCTGTGACCTGGGAACATGTCTGAGGTTTGATGGTGGAAACCCGTGGCTTGGCAACATGATTGAGGTTTGTTTCTGGAACCCTGTTCCCTGGGAACATGACTGAGGTTTGATTCTGGACACCTTTGTGCTGGGAAAATGACTGTGTTTTGATTGTGGAATCATGGGTCCTGCAAACATGACTGAGGTTTGATTCTGGAACCATGTGTCCTGGGAATATGACTGAGGTTTGATTCTGGAAATCTGTGGCCTGGGAACTTGACTGAGGTTTGATGGCAGAAACCTGTGGACTGGCAACATGACTGAGGTTTGATTGTAGAACCCTGTGCCCTGGAAACATGACTGTGGGCTGGTACTGGAAACCCATGGCCTAGGAATTTGACTTTGGTTTGATTCTGGAACCCTGTGGCCTGGGAACAGGATTGAGGCGTGATTCTGGAAACCTGTGGCCTGGGAACATGACATCTGTTTAGATTGTGGCATACTGTGCCCTGGGAACCGGACTGAAGGCTTGGTTCTGGAATCCTGTGGACTGGGAACAAAACTGAGGTTTGATTCTGGAACCATGTGGCCTGGGAATATGACTGATGTTAGATCGTGGAATCCTGTGGCCTGGGAACATGACATCGGTTTGGATTCTGGTACCCTGTTGCCTGGGAACATGAAATCGGTTTGATTGTGGAAACCTGTGGTCTGGGAATATGACTGAGGTTTGATGGTGGTACCCTCTGGCCTGGCAACATGACTGAGGTTTGATTCTGGATCCCTGTGGCCTGGGAACATGACTGAGGCGTGATTCTGGAATCCTGTGGCCTGGGAACATGACATCTGTTTAGATTGTGGAATACTGTGCCCTGGGAATCTGACTGAGGCTTGGTTCTGGAACCCTGTGGACTGGGAACATGACTGAGGTTTGATTGTAGAACCCTGTGCCCTGGAAACATGACTGTGGCCTGGTACTGGAAACCCATGGCCTAGGAATTTGACATTGGTTTGATTCTGGAACCCTGTGGCCTGGGAACCTGACTGAGGTTTCATTCTGGAAAACTGTGGCCGGGGACTTGACTGAGGGTTGATGGTAGAAATCTGTGGACTGGAAACATTACTGAGGTTTGATTGTAGAACCCTGTGCCCTGGAAACATGACTGCAACCTGATACTTGAAACCCATGGCCTGGGAACTTGACATTGGTTTGATTCTGGAACCCTGTTGCCAGGAACAAGACTGAGGCGTGATTCTGGAATCCTGTGGCCTGGGAACATGACATCTGTTTAGATTGTGGAATACTGTGCCCTGGGAACCTGACTGAGGCTTGGTTCTGGAACCCTGTGGACTGGGAACATGACTGAGGTTTTATTCTGGAATCCTGTGGCCTGGGAACATGACATCAGTGGATTCTTGAAACCTGTGGCCTAGGAATATGAGAACGGTTGGATTCTGGAACCCTGTGGCCTGGGAACATGTCTGAGGTTTGATGGTGGAAACCTGTGGCTTGGCAACATGACTGAGGTTTGTTTCTGGAACCCTGTTCCCTGGGAACATGACTGAGGTTTGATTCTGGACACCTTTGTCCTGGGAACATGACTGTGGTTTGATTGTGGAACCATGGGTCCTGCAAACATGACTGAGCTTTGATTCTGGAACCAAGTGTCCTGGGAATATGACTGAGGTTTGATTCTGGAAATCTGTGGCCTGGGAACATGACTGAGGTTTGATTCTGGAACCCTGTAGACTGCGAACATAACTGAGGATTGTTTCTGGAACCCTGTGGCCTGGGAACATGACATCAGTGGATTCTGAAACCCTGTGGCCTGGGAACATGAGAACGGTTTAATTCTGGAACCCTGTGACCTGGGAACATGTCTGAGGTTTGATGGTGGAAACCTGTGGCTTGGCAAAATGACTGAGGTTTCTTTTTGGAACCCTTTTCCCTGGGAACATGACTGAGGTTTGATTCTGGACACCTTTGTGTTGGGAACATGACTGTGTTTTGATTGTGGAATCATGGGTCCTGCAAACATGACAGAGGTTTGATTCTGGAACCATGTGTCCTGGGAATATGACTGAGGTTTGATTCTGGAAATCTGTGGCCTGGGAACTTGACTGAGGTTTGATGGCAGAAACCTGTGGACTGGCAACATGACTGAGGTTTGATTGTAGAACCCTGTGCCCTGGAAACATGACTGTGGCCTGGTACTGGAAACCCATGGCCTAGGAATTTGACATTGGTTTGATTCTGGAACCCTGTGCCGTGGGAACAGGATTGAGGCGTGATTCTGGAAACCTGTGGCCTGGGAACATGACATCTGTTTAGATTGTGGCATACTGTGCCCTGGGAACCGGACTGAAGGCTTGGTTCTGGAATCCTGTGGACTGGGAACAAGACTGAGGTTTGATTCTGGAACCATGTGACCTGGGAATATGACTGATGTTAGATCGTGGAATCCTGTGGCCTGGGAACATGACATCGGTTTGGATTCTGGTACCCTGTTGCCTGGGAACATGAAATCGGTTTGATTGTGGAAACCTGTGGTCTGGGAATATGACTGAGGTTTGATGGTGGTACCCTCTGGCCTGGCAACATGACTGAGGTTTGATTCTGGATCCCTGTGGCCTGGGAACATGACTGAGGCGTGATTCTGGAATCCTGTGGCCTGGGAACATGACATCTGTTTAGATTGTGGAATACTGTGCCCTGGGAATCTGACTGAGGCTTGGTTCTGGAACCCTGTGGACTGGCAACATGACTGAGGTTTGATTGTAGAACCCTGTGCCCTGCAAACATGACTGTGGCCTGGTACTGGAAACCCATGGCCTAGGAATTTGACATTGGTTTGATTCTGGAACCCTGTGGCCTGGGAACATGACTGAGGTTTGATTCTGGAAAACTGTGGCCGCGGACTTGACTGAGGTTTGATGGCAGAAATCTGTGGACTGGAAACATTACTGAGGTTTGATTGTAGAACCCTGTGCCCTGGAAACATGACTGCGACCTGATACTTGAAACCCATGGCCTGGGAACTTGACATTGGTTTGATTCTGGAACCCTGTGGCCAGGAACAAGACTGAGGCGTGATTCTGGAATCCTGTGGCCTGGGAACATGACATCTGTTTAGATTGTGGAATACTGTGCCCTGGGAACCTGACTGAGGCTTGGTTCTGGAACCCTGTGGACTGGGAACATGACTGAGGTTTTATTCTGGAATCCTGTGGCCTGGGAACATGACATCAGTGGATTCTTGAAACCTGTGGCCTAGGAACATGAGAACGGTTGGATTCTGGAACCCTGTGGCCTGGGAACATGTCTGAGGTTTGATGGTGGAAACCTGTGGCTTGGCAACATGACTGAGGTTTGTTACTGGAACCCAGTTCCCTGGGAACATGACTGAGGTTTGATTCTGGACACCTTTGTCCTGGGAACATGACTGTGGTTTGATTGTGGAACCATGGGTCCTGCAAACATGACTGAGGTTTGATTCTGGAACCATGTGTCCTGGGAATATGACTGAGGTTTGATTCTGGAAATCTGTGGCCTGGGAACATGACTGAGGTTTGATTCTGGAACCCTGTAGCCTGCGAACATAAGTGAGGATTGTTTCTGGAACCCTGTGGCCTGGGAACATGACATCAGTGGATTCTGGAACCCTGTGGCCTGGGAACATGAGAACGGTTTAATTCTGGAACCCTGTGACCTGGGAACATGTCTGAGGTTTGATGGTGGAAACCTGTGGCTTGGCAACATGACTGAGGTTTGTTTCTGGAACCCTTTTCCCTGAGAACATGACTGAGGTTTGATTCTGGACACCTTTGTGCTGGGAACATGACTGTGTTTTGATTGTGGAATCATGGGTCCTGCAAACATGACAGAGGTTTGATTCTGGAACCATGTGTCCTGGGAATATGACTGAGGTTTGATTCTGGAAATCTGTGGCCTGGGAACTTGACTGAGGTTTGATGGCAGAAACCTGTGGACTGGCAACATGACTGAGGTTTGATTGTAGAACCCTGTGCCCTGGAAACATGACTGTGGGCTGGTACTGGAAACCCATGGCCTAGGAATTTGACATTGGTTTGATTCTGGAACCCTGTGGCCTGGGAAAAGGATTGAGGCGTGATTCTGGAAACCTGTGGCCTGGGAACATGACATCTGTTTAGATTGTGGCATACTGTGCCCTGGGAACCGGACTGAAGGCTTGGTTCTGGAATCCTGTGGACTGGGAACAAGACTGAGGTTTGATTCTGGAACCATGTGGCCTGGGAACATGACATCGGTTTGGATTCTGGTACCCTGTTGCCTGGGAACATGAAATCGGTTTGATTGTGGAAACCTGTGGTCTGGGAATATAACTGAGGTTTGATGGTGGTACTCTCTGGCCTGGCAACATGACTGAAGTTTTATTCTGGAATCCTGTGGCCTGGGAACATGACATCAGTGGATTCTGGAACCCTGTGGCCTGGGAACATGAGAACGGTTTGATTCTGGAACCCTGTGGCCTGGGAACATGTCTGAGGTTTGATGGTGTAAACCTTTGGCTTGGCAACATGAATGAGGTTTGTTCCTGGAACCCTCTTCCCTGGGAACATGCCTGAGGTTTCATTGTGGACACCTTTGTCCTGGGAACATGACTGTGGTTTGATTGTGGAACCATGGGTCCTGCAAACATGACTGAGGTTTTATTCTGGAACCATGTGTCCTGGGAATATGACTGAGGTTTGATTCTGGAAATCTGTGGCCTGGGAAATTGACTGAGGTTTGATGGCAGAAACCTGTGGACTGGCAACATGACAGAGGTTTGATTGTAGAACCCTGTGCCCTGGAAACATGACTGTGGTCTGGTACTGGAAACCCATGGCCTAGGAATTTGACATTGGTTTGATTCTGGAACCCTGTGGCCTGGGAACATGATTGAGGCGTGATTCTGGAAATCTGTGGCCAGGGAACATGACATCTGTTTAGATTGTGGCATACTGTGCCCTGGGAACCGGACTGAAGGCTTGGTTCTGGAATCCTGTGGACTGGGAACAAGACTGAGGTTTGATTCTGGAACCATGTGGCCTGGGAAAATGACTGATGTTAGATCGTGGAATCCTGTGGCCTGGGAACATGACATTGGTTTGGATTCTGGTACCCTGTTGCCTGGGAACATGAAATCGGTTTGATTGTGGAAACCTGTGGTCAGGGAATATGACTGAGGTTTGATGGTGGTACCCTCTGGCCTGGCAACATGACTGAGGTTTGATTCTGGATCCCTGCGGCCTGGGAACATGACTGAGGCGTGATTCTGGAATCCTGTGGCCTGGGATCATGACATCTGTTTAGATTGTGGAATACAGTGCCCTGGGACTCTGACTGAGGCTTGGTTCTGGAACACTGTGGACTGGGAACATGACTGAGGTTTGATTCTGGAACCCTGTAGCCTGCAAACATAACTGAGGATTGTTTCTGGAACCCTGTGGCCTGGCAACATGACATCAGTGAATTCTGGATCCCTGTGGCCTGGGAACATGAGAACGGTTTATTTCTGGAACCCTGTGACCTGGGAACATGTCTGAGGTTTGATGGTGGAAACCTGTGGCTTGGCAATATGATTGAGGTTTGTTTCTGGAACCCTGTTCCCTGGGAACATGACTGAGGTTTGATTCTGGACACCTTTGTGCTGGGAACATGACTGTGTTTTGATTGTGGAATCATGGGTCCTGCAAACATGACTGAGGTTTGATTCTGGAACCATGTGTCCTGGGAATATGACTGAGGTTTGATTCTGGAAATCTGTGGCCTGGGAACTTGACTGAGGTTTGATGGCAGAAACCTGTGGACTGGCAACATGACTGAGGCTTGATTGTAGAACCCTGTGCCCTGGAAACATGACTGTGGGCTGGTACTGGAAACCCATGGCCTAGGAATTTGACATTGGTTTGATTCTGGAACCCTGTGACCTGGGAACATGACTGAGGTTTGATTCTGGAAAACTGTGGCCGGGGACTTGACTGAGGTTTGATGGCAGAAATCTGTGGACTGGAAACATTACTGAGGTTTGATTGTAGAACCCTGTGCCCTGGAAACATGACTGCGACCTGATACTTGAAACCCATGGCCTGGGACCTTGACATTGGTTTGATTCTGGAACCCTGTGGCGTGGGAACAGGATTGAGGCGTGATTCTGGAAACCTCTGGCCTGGGAACATGACATCTGTTTAGATTGTGGCATACTGTGCCCTGGGAACCGGACTGAAGGCTTGGTTCTGGAATCCTGTGGACTGGGAACAAGACTGAGGTTTGATTCTGGAACCATGTGGCCTGGGAATATGACTGATGTTAGATCGTGGAATCCTGTGGCCTGGGAATATGACATCGGTTTGGATTCTGGTACCCTGTTGCCTGGGAACATGAAATCGGTTTGATTTTGGGAACCTGTGGTCTGGCAATATGACTGAGGTTTGATGGTGGTACCCTCTGGCCTGGCAACATGACTGAGGTTTGATTCTGGAACCCTGTAGCCTGCGAACATAACTGAGGATTGTTTCTGGAACCCTGTGGCCTGGGAACATGAGAACGGTTTAATTCTGGAACCCTGTGACCTGGGAACATGTCTGAGGTTTGATGGTGGAAACCTGTGGCTTGGCAACATGACTGAGGTTTGTTTCTGGAACCCTTTTCCCTGGGAACATGACTGAGGTTTGATTCTGGACACCTTTTTGCTGGGAACATGACTGTGTTTTGATTGTGGAATCATGGGTCCTGCAAACATGACAGAGGTTTGATTTTGGAACCATGTGTCCTGGGAATATGACTGAGGTTTGATTCTGGAAATCTGTGGCCTGGGAACTTGACTGATGTTTGATGGCAGAAACCTGTGGACTGGCAACATGACTGAGGTTTGATTGTAGAACCCTGTGCCCTGGAAACATGACTGTGGGCTGGTACTGGAAACCCATGGCCTAGGAATTTGACATTGGTTTGATTCTGGAACCCTGTGGCCTGGGAACAGGATTGAGGCGTGATTCTGGAAACCTGTGGCCTGGGAACATGACATCTGTTTAGATTGTGGCATACTGTGCCCTGGGAACCGGACTGAAGCCTTGGTTCTGGAATCCTGGGGACTGGGAACAAGACTGAGGTTTGATTCTGGAACCATGTGGCCTGGGAATATGACTGATGTTAGATCGTGGAATCCTGTGGCCTGGGAACATGACATCGGTTTGGATTCTGGTACCCTGTTGCCTGGGAACATGAAATCGGTTTGATTGTGGAAACCTGTGGTCTGGGAATATGACTGAGGTTTGATGGTGGTACCCTCTGGCCTGGCAACATGACTGAGGTTTGATTCTGGATCCCTGTGGCCTGGGAACATGACTGAGGTGTGATTCTGGAATCCTGTGGCTTGGGAACATGACATCTGTTTAGATTGTGGAATACTGTGCCCTGGGAATCTGACTGAGGCTTGGTTCTGGAACCCTGTGGACTGGGAACATGACTGAGGTTTGATTGTAGAACCCTGTGCCCTGGAAACATGACTGTGGCCTGGTACTGGAAACCCATGGCCTAGGAATTTGACATTGGTTTGATTCTGGAACCCTGTGGCCTGGGAACATGACTGAGGTTTCATTCTGGAAAACTGTGGCCGGGGACTTGACTGAGGGTTGATGGTAGAAATCTGTGGACTGGAAACATTACTGAGGTTTGATTGTAGAACCCTGTGCCCTGGAAACATGACTGCAACCTGATACTTGAAACCCATGGCCTGGGAACTTGACATTGGTTTGATTCTGGAACCCTGTTGCCAGGAAGAAGACTGAGGCGTGATTCTGGAATCCTGTGGCCTGGGAACATGACATCTGTTTAGATTGTGGAATACTGTGCCATGGGAACCTGACTGAGGCTTGGTTCTGGAACCCTGTGGACTGGGAACATGACTGAGGTTTTATTCTGGAATCCTGTGGCCTGGGAACATGACATCAGTGGATTCTTGAAACCTGTGGCCTAGGAATATGAGAACGGTTGGATTCTGGAACCCTGTGGCCTGGGAACATGTCTGAGGTTTGATGGTGGAAACCTGTGGCTTGGCAACATGACTGAGGTTTGTTTCTGGAACCCTGTTCCCTGGGAACATGACTGAGGTTTGATTCTGGACACCTTTGTCCTGGGAACATGACTGTGGTTTGATTGTGGAACCATGGGTCCTGCAAACATGACTGAGCTTTGATTCTGGAACCAAGTGTCCTGGGAATATGACTGAGGTTTGATTCTGGAAATCTGTGGCCTGGGAACATGACTGAGGTTTGATTCTGGAACCCTGTAGCCTGCGAACATAACTGAGGATTGTTTCTGGAACCCTGTGGCCTGGGAACATGACATCAGTGGATTCTGAAACCCTGTGGCCTGGGAACATGAGAACGGTTTAATTCTGGAACCCTGTGACCTGGGAACATGTCTGAAGTTTGATGGTGGAAATCTGTGGCTTGGCAACATGACTGAGGTTTGTTTTTGGAACCCTTTTCCCTGGGAACATGACTGAGGTTTGATTCTGGACACCTTTGTGCTGGGAACATGACTGTGTTTTGATTGTGGAATCATGGGTCCTGCAAACATGACAGAGGTTTGATTCTGGAACCATGTGTCCTGGGAATCTGACTGAGGCTTGGTTCTGGAACCCTGTGGACTGGCAACATGACTGAGGTTTGATTGTAGAACCCTGTGCCCTGGAAACATGACTGTGGGCTGGTACTGGAAACCCATGGCCTAGGAATTTGACATTGGTTTGATTCTGGAACCCTGTGGCCTGGGAACATGACTGAGGTTTGATTCTGGAAAACTGTGGCCGCGGACTTGACTGAGGGTTGATGGCAGAAATCTGTGGACTGGAAATATTACTGAGGTTTGATTGTAGAACCCTGTGCCTTGGAAACATGACTGCGAACTGATACTTGAAACCCATGGCCTGGGAACTTGACATTGGTTTGATTCTGGAACCCTGTTGCCAGGAACAAGACTGAGGCGTGATTCTGGAATCCTGTGGCCTGGGAACATGACATCTGTTTAGATTGTGGAATACTGTGCCCTGGGAATCTGACTGAGGCTTGGTTCTGAACCCTGTGGACTGGGAACATGACTGAGGTTTGATTCTGGAACCCTGTAGCCTGCAAACATAACTGAGGATTGTTTCTGGAACCCTGTGGCCTGGGAACATGACATCAGTGGATTCTGGAACCCTGTGGCCTGGGAACATGAGAACGGTTTATTTCTGGAACCCTGTGACCTGGGAACATGTCTGAGGTTTGATGGTGGAAACCTGTGGCTTGGCAACATGATTGAGGTTTGTTTCTGGAACCCTGTTCCCTGGGAACATGACTGAGGTTTGATTCTGGACACCTTTGTGCTGGGAAAATGACTGTGTTTTGATTGTGGAATCATGGGTCCTGCAAACATGACTGAGCTTTGATTCTGGAACCAAGTGTCCTGGGAATATGACTGAGGTTTGATTCTGGAAATCTGTGGCCTGGGAACATGACTGAGGTTTGATTCTGGAACCCTGTAGCCTGCGAACATAACTGAGGATTGTTTCTGGAACCCTGTGGCCTGGGAACATGACATCAGTGGATTCTGAAACCCTGTGGCCTGGGAACATGAGAACGGTTTAATTCTGGAACCCTGTGACCTGGGAACATGTCTGAGGTTTGATGGTGGAAACCTGTGGCTTGGCAACATGACTGAGGTTTGTTTTTGGAACCCTTTTCCCTGGGAACATGACTGAGGTTTGATTCTGGACACCTTTGTGCTGGGAACATGACTGTGTTTTGATTGTGGAATCATGGGTCCTGCAAACATGACAGAGGTTTGATTCTGGAACCATGTGTCCTGGGAATATGACTGAGGTTTGATTCTGGAAATCTGTGGCCTGGGAACTTGACTGAGGTTTGATGGCAGAAACCTGTGGACTGGCAACATGACTGAGGTTTGATTGTAGAACCCTGTGCCCTGGAAACATGACTGTGGGCTGGTACTGGAAACCCATGGCCTAGGAATTTGACATTGGTTTGATTCTGGAACCCTGTGCCGTGGGAACAGGATTGAGGCGTGATTCTGGAAACCTGTGGCCTGGGAACATGACATCTGTTTAGATTGTGGCATACTGTGCCCTGGGAACCGGACTGAAGCCTTGGTTCTGGAATCCTGTGGACTGGGAACAAGACTGAGGTTTGATTCTGGAACCATGTGGCCTGGGAACATGACATCGGTTTGGATTCTGGTACCCTGTTGCCTGGGAACATGAAATCGGTTTGATTGTGGAAACCTGTGGTCTGGGAATATGACTGAGGTTTGATGGTGGTACCCTCTGGCCTGGCAACATGACTGAGGTTTGATTCTGGATCCCTGTGGCCTGGGAACATGACTGAGGCGTGATTCTGGAATCCTGTGGCCTGGGAACATGACATCTGTTTAGATTGTGGAATACTGTGCCCTGGGAATCTGACTGAGGCTTGGTTCTGGAACCCTGTGGACTGGCAACATGACTGAGGTTTGACTGTAGAACCCTGTGCCCTGGAATCATGACTGTGGCCTGGTACTGGAAACCCATGGCCTAGGAATTTGACATTGGTTTGATTCTGGAACCCTGTGGCCTGGGAACAAGACTGAGGCGTGATTCTGGAATCCTGTGGCCTGGGAACATGACATCTGTTTAGATTGTGGAATACTGGGCCCTGGGAACCTGACTGAGGCTTGGTTCTGGAACCCTGTGGAATGGGAACATGACTGAGGTTTTATTCTGGAATCCTGTGGCCTGGGAACATGACATCAGTGGATTCTGGAACCCTGTGGCCTGGGAACATGAGAACGGTTTGATTCTGGAACCCTGTGGCCTGGGAACATGTCTGAGGTTTGATGGTGGAAACCTGTGGCTTGGCAACATGAATGAGGTTTGTTCCTGGAACCCTCTTCCCTGGGAACATGCCTGAGGTTTGATTCTAGACACCTTTGTCCTGGGAACATGACTGTGGTTTGATTGTGGAACCATGGGTCCTGCAAACATGACTGAGGTTTTATTCTGGAACCATGTGTCCTGGGAATATGACTGAGGTTTGATTCTGGAAATCTGTGGCCTGGGAACTTGACTGAGGTTTGATGGCAGAAACCTGTGGACTGGCAACATGACAGAGGTTTGATTGTAGAACCCTGTGCCCTGGAAACATGACTGTTTGCTGGTACTGGAAACCCATGGCCTAGGAATTTGACATTGGTTTGATTCTGGAACCCTGTGGCCTGGGAACAGGATTGAGGCGTGATTCTGGAAACCTGTGGCCTGGGAACATGACATCTGTTTAGATTGTGGCATACTGTGCCCTGGGAACCGGACTGAAGGCGTGGTTCTGGAATCCTGTGGACTGGGAACAAGACTGAGGTTTGATTCTGGAACCATGTGGCCTGGGAATATGACTGATGTTAGATCGTGGAATCCTGTGGCCTGGGAACATGACATCGGTTTGGATTCTGGTACCCTGTTGCCTGGGAACATGAAATCGGTTTGATTGTGGAAACCTGTGGTCAGGGAATATGACTGAGGTTTGATGGTGGTACCCTCTGGCCTGGCAACATGACTGAGGTTTGATTCTGGATCCCTGTGGCCTGGGAACATGACTGAGGCGTGATTCTGGAATCCTGTGGCCTGGGAACATGACATCTGTTTAGATTGTGGAATACTGTGCCCTGGGAATCTGACTGAGGCTTGGTTCTGAACCCTGTGGACTGGGAACATGACTGAGGTTTGATTCTGGAACCCTGTAGCCTGCAAACATAACTGAGGATTGTTTCTGGAACCCTGTGGCCTGGGAACATGACATCAGTGGATTCTGGAACCCTGTGGCCTGGGAACATGAGAACGGTTTATTTCTGGAACCCTGTGACCTGGGAACATGTCTGAGGTTTGATGGTGGAAACCTGTGGCTTGGCAACATGATTGAGGTTTGTTTCTGGAACCCTGTTCCCTGGGAACATGACTGAGGTTTGATTCTGGACACCTTTGTGCTGGGAAAATGACTGTGTTTTGATTGTGGAATCATGGGTCCTGCAAACATGACAGAGGTTTGATTTTGGAACCATGTGTCCTGGGAATATGACTGAGGTTTGATTCTGGAAATCTGTGGCCTGGGAACTTGACTGAGGTTTGATGGCAGAAACCTGTGGACTGGCAACATGACTGAGGTTTGATTGTAGAACCCTGTGCCCTGGAAAAATGACTGTGGGCTGGTACTGGAAACCCATGGCCTAGGAATTTGACATTGGTTTGATTCTGGAACCCTGTGGCCTGGGAACAGGATTGAGGCGTGATTCTGGAAACCTGTGGCCTGGGAACATGACATCTGTTTAGATTGTGGCATACTGTGCCCTGGGAACCGGACTGAAGGCGTGGTTCTGGAATCCTGTGGACTGGGAACAAGACTGAGGTTTGATTCTGGAACCATGTGGCCTGGGAATATGACTGATGTTAGATCGTGGAATCCTGTGGCCTGGGAACATGACATCGGTTTGGATTCTGGTACCCTGTTGCCTGGGAACATGAAATCGGTTTGATTGTGGAAACCTGTGGTTTGGGAATATGACTGAGGTTTGATGGTGGTACCCTCTGGCCTGGCAACATGACTGAGGTTTGATTCTGGATCCCTGTGGCCTGGGAACATGACTGAGGCGTGATTCTGGAATCCTGTGGCCTGGGAACATGACATCTGTTTAGATTGTGGAATACTGTGCCCTGGGAATCTGACTGAGGCTTGGTTCTGGAACCCTGTGGACTGGGAACATGACTGAGGTTTGATTGTAGAACCCTGTGCCCTGGAAACATGACTGTGGCCTGGTACTGGAAACTCATGGCCTAGGAATTTGACATTGGTTTGATTCTGGAACCCTGTGGCCTGGGAACCTGACTGAGGTTTCATTCTGGAAAACTGTGGCCGGGGACTTGACTGAGGGTTGATGGTAGAAATCTGTGGACTGGAAACATTACTGAGGTTTGATTGTAGAACCCTGTGCCCTGGAAACATGACTGCAACCTGATACTTGAAACCCATGGCCTGGGAACTTGACATTGGTTTGATTCTGGAACCCTGTTGCCAGGAACAAGACTGAGGCGTGATTCTGGAATCCTGTGGCCTGGGAACATGTCTGAAGTTTGATGGTGGAAACCTGTGGCTTGGCAACATGAATGAGGTTTGTTCCTGGAACCCTCTTCCCTGGGAACATGCCTGAGGTTTGATTCTAGACACCTTTGTCCTGGGAACATGACTGTGGTTTGATTGTGGAACCATGGGTCCTGCAAACATGACTGAGGATTGATTCTGGAACCATGTGTCCTGGGAATATGACTGAGGTTTGATTCTGGAAATCTGTGGCCTGGGAACTTGACTGAGGTTTGATGGCAGAAACCTGTGGACTGGCAACATGACAGAGGTTTGATTGTAGAACCCTGTGCCCTGGAAACATGACTGTTTGCTGGTACTGGAAACCCATGGCCTAGGAATTTGACATTGGTTTGATTCTGGAACCCTGTGGCCTGGGAACAGGATTGAGGCGTGATTCTGGAAACCTGTGGCCTGGGAACATGACATCTGTTTAGATTGTGGCATACTGTGCCCTGGGAACCGGACTGAAGGCGTGGTTCTGGAATCCTGTGGACTGGGAACAAGACTGAGGTTTGATTCTGGAACCATGTGGCCTGGGAATATGACTGATGTTAGATCGTGGAATCCTGTGGCCTGGGAACATGACATCGGTTTGGATTCTGGTACCCTGTTGCCTGGGAACATGAAATCGGTTTGATTGTGGAAACCTGTGGTCAGGGAATATGACTGAGGTTTGATGGTGGTACCCTCTGGCCTGGCAACATGACTGAGGTTTGATTCTGGATCCCTGTGGCCTGGGAACATGACTGAGGCGTGATTCTGGAATCCTGTGGCCTGGGAACATGACATCTGTTTAGATTGTGGAATACTGTGCCCTGGGAATCTGACTGAGGCTTGGTTCTGAACCCTGTGGACTGGGAACATGACTGAGGTTTGATTCTGGAACCCTGTAGCCTGCAAACATAACTGAGGATTGTTTCTGGAACCCTGTGGCCTGGGAACATGACATCAGTGGATTCTGGAACCCTGTGGCCTGGGAACATGAGAACGGTTTATGTCTGGAACCCTGTGACCTGGGAACATGTCTGAGGTTTGATGGTGGAAACCTGTGGCTTGGCAACATGATTGAGGTTTGTTTCTGGAACCCTGTTCCCTGGGAACATGACTGAGGTTTGATTCTGGACACCTTTGTGCTGGGAAAATGACTGTGTTTTGATTGTGGAATCATGGGTCCTGCAAATATGACAGAGGTTTGATTTTGGAACCATGTGTCCTGGGAATATGACTGAGGTTTGATTCTGGAAATCTGTGGCCTGGGAACTTGACTGAGGTTTGATGGCAGAAACCTGTGGACTGGCAACATGACTGAGGTTTGATTGTAGAACCCTTTGCCCTGGAAACATGACTGTGGGCTGGTACTGGAAACCCATGGCCTAGGAATTTGACATTGGTTTGATTCTGGAACCCTGTGGCCTGGGAACAGGATTGAGGCGTGATTCTGGAAACCTGTGGCCTGGGAACATGACATCTGTTTAGATTGTGGCATACTGTGCCCTGGGAACCGGACTGAAGGCTTGGTTCTGGAATCCTGTGGACTGGGAACAAAACTGAGGTTTGATTCTGGAACCATGTGGCCTGGGAATATGACTGATGTTAGATCGTGGAATCCTGTGGCCTGGGAACATGACATCGGTTTGGATTCTGGTACCCTGTTGCCTGGGAACATGAAATCGGTTTGATTGTGGAAACCTGTGGTCTGGGAATATGACTGAGGTTTGATGGTGGTACCCTCTGGCCTGGCAACATGACTGAGGTTTGATTCTGGATCCCTGTGGCCTGGGAACATGACTGAGGCGTGATTCTGGAATCCTGTGGCCTGGGAACATGACATCTGTTTAGATTGTGGAATACTGTGCCCTGGGAATCTGACTGAGGCTTGGTTCTGGAACCCTGTGGACTGGGAACATGACTGAGGTTTGATTGTAGAACCCTGTGCCCTGGAAACATGACTGTGGCCTGGTACTGGAAACCCATGGCCTAGGAATTTGACATTGGTTTGATTCTGGAACCCTGTGGCCTGGGAACCTGACTGAGGTTTCATTCTGGAAAACTGTGGCCGGGGACTTGACTGAGGGTTGATGGTAGAAATCTGTGGACTGGAAACATTACTGAGGTTTGATTGTAGAACCCTGTGCCCTGGAAACATGACTGCAACCTGATACTTGAAACCCAAGGCCTGGGAACTTGACATTGGTTTGATTCTGGAACCCTGTTGCCAGGAACAAGACTGAGGCGTGATTCTGGAATCCTGTGGCCTGGGAACATGACATCTGTTTAGATTGTGGAATACTGTGCCCTGGGAACCTGACTGAGGCTTGGTTCTGGAACCCTGTGGACTGGGAACATGACTGAGGTTTTATTCTGGAATCCTGTGGCCTGGGAACATGACATCAGTGGATTCTTGAAACCTGTGGCCTAGGAATATGAGAACGGTTGGATTCTGGAACCCTGTGGCCTGGGAACATGTCTGAGGTTTGATGGTGGAAACCTGTGGCTTGGCAACATGACTGAGGTTTGTTTCTGGAACCCTGTTCCCTGGGAACATGACTGAGGTTTGATTCTGGACACCTTTGTCCTGGGAACATGACTGTGGTTTGATTGTGGAACCATGGGTCCTGCAAACATGACTGAGCTTTGATTCTGGAACCAAGTGTCCTGGGAATATGACTGAGGTTTGATTCTGGAAACCTGTGGCCTGGGAACATGACATCTGTTTAGATTGTGGCATACTGTGCCCTGGGAACCGGACTGAAGGCTTGGTTCTGGAATCCTGTGGACTGGGAACAAGACTGAGGTTTGATTCTGGAACCATGTGGCCTGGGAATATGACTGATGTTAGATCGTGGAATCCTGTGGCCTGGGAACATGACATCGGTTTGGATTCTGGTACCCTGTTGCCTGGGAACATGAAATCGGTTTGATTGTGGAAACCTGTGGTCAGGGAATATGACTGAGGTTTGATGGTGGTACCCTCTGGCCTGGCAACATGACTGAGGTTTGATTCTGGATCCCTGTGGCCTGGGAACATGACTGAGGCGTGATTCTGGAATCCTGTGGCCTGGGAACATGACATCTGTTTAGATTGTGGAATACTGTGCCCTGGGAATCTGACTGAGGCTTGGTTCTGGAACCCTGTGGACTGGGAACATGACTGAGGTTTGATTCTGGAACCCTGTAGCCTGTGAACATAACTGAGGATTGTTTCTGGAACCCTGTGGCCTGGGAACATGACATCAGTGGATTCTGGAACCCTGTGGCCTGGGAACATGAGAACGGTTTATTTCTGGAACCCTGTGACCTGGGAACATGTCTGAGGTTTGATGGTGGAAACCTGTGGCTTGGCAACATGACTGAGGTTTGTTTCTGGAACCCTGTTCCCTGGGAACATGACTGAGGTTTGATTCTGGACACCTTTGTGCTGGGAAAATGACTGTGTTTTGATTGTGGAGTCATGGGTCCTGCAAACATGACTGAGGTTTGATTCTGGAACCATGTGTCCTGGGAATATGACTGAGGTTTGATTCTGGAAATCTGTGGCCTGGGAACTTGACTGAGGTTTGATGGCAGAAACCTGTGGACTGGCAACATGACTGAGGTTTGATTGTAGAACCCTGTGCCCTGGAAACATGACTGTGGGCTGGTACTGGAAACCCATGGCCTAGGAATTTGACATTCGTTTGATTCTGGAACCCTGTGTCGTGGGAACATGACTGAGGTTTGATTCTGGAAAACTGTGGCCGGGGACTTGACTGAGGTTTGATGGCAGAAATCTGTGGACTGGAAACATTACTGAGGTTTGATTGTAGAACCCTGTGCCCTGGAAACATGACTGCGACCTGATACTTGAAACCCATGGCCTGGGAACTTGACATTGGTTTGATTCTGGAACCCTGTGGCCATGAACAAGACTGAGGCGTGATTCTGGAATCCTGTGGCCTGGGAACATGACATCTGTTTAGATTGTGGAATACTGTGCCCTGGGAACCTGACTGAGGCTTGGTTCTGGAACCCTGTGGACTGGGAACATGACTGAGGTTTTATTCTGGAATCCTGTGGCCTGGGAACATGACATCAGTGGATTCTTGAAACCTGTGGCCTAGGAACATGAGAACGGTTGGGTTCTGGAACCCTGTGGCCTGGGAACATGTCTGAGGTTTGATGGTGGAAACCTGTGGCTTGGCAACATGACTGAGGTTTGTTACTGGAACCCCGTTCCCTGGGAACATGACTGAGGTTTGATTCTGGACACCTTTGTCCTGGGAACATGACTGTGGTTTGATTGTGGAACCATGGGTCCTGCAAACATGACTGAGGTTTGATTCTGGAACCATGTGTCCTGGGAATATGACTGAGGTTTGATTCTGGAAATCTGTGGCCTGGGAACATGACTGAGGTTTGATTCTGGAACCCTGTAGCCTGCGAACATAACTGAGGATTGTTTCTGGAACCCTGTGGCCTGGGAACATGACATCAGTGGATTCTGGAACCCTGTGGCCTGGGAACATGAGAACGGTTTAATTCTGGAACCCTGTGACCTGGGAACATGTCTGAGGTTTGATGGTGGAAACCTGTGGCTTGGCAACATGACTGACGTTTGTTTCTGGAACCCTTTTCCCTGGGAACATGACTGAGGTTTGATTCTGGACACCTTTGTGCTGGGAACATGACTGTGTTTTGATTGTGGAATCATGGGTCCTGCAAACATGACAGAGGTTTGATTCTGGAACCATGTGTCCTGGGAATATGACTGAGGTTTGATTCTGGAAATCTGTGGCCTGGGAACTTGACTGAGGTTTGATGGCAGAAACCTGTGGACTGGCAACATGACTGAGGTTTGATTGTAGAACCCTTTGCCCTGGAAACATGACTGTGGGCTGGTACTGGAAACCCATGGCCTAGGAATTTGACATTGGTTTGATTCTGGAACCCTGTGGCCTGGGAACAGGATTGAGGCGTGATTCTGGAAACCTGTGGCCTGGGAACATGACATCTGTTTAGATTGTGGCATACTGTGCCCTGGGAATCGGACTGAAGGCTTGGTTCTGGAATCCTGTGGACTGGGAACAAGACTGAGGTTTGATTCTGGAACCATGTGGCCTGGGAACATGACATCGGTTTGGATTCTGGTACCCTGTTGCCTGGGAACATGAAATCGGTTTGATTGTGGAAACCTGTGGTCTGGGAATATAACTGAGGTTTGATGGTGGTACCCTCTGGCCTGGCAACATGACTGAGGTTTGATTCTGGATCCCTGTGGCCTGGGAACATGACTGAGGCGTGATTCTGGAATCCTGTGGCCTGGGAACATGACATCTGTTTAGATTGTGGAATACTGTGCCCTGGGAATCTGACTGAGGCTTGGTTCTGGAACCCTGTGGACTGGGAACATGACTGAGGTTTGATTGTAGAACCCTGTGCCCTGGAAACATGACTGTGGCCTGGTACTGGAAACCCATGGCCTAGGAATTTGACATTGGTTTGATTCTGGAACCCTGTGGCCTGGGAACATGACTGAGGTTTGATTCTGGAAAACTGTGGCCGCGGACTTGACTGAGGGTTGATGGCAGAAATCTGTGGACTGGAAACATTACTGAGGTTTGATTGTAGAACCCTGTGCCCAGGAAACATGACTGCGAACTGATATTTGAAAACCATGGCCTGGGAACTTGACATTGGTTTGATTCTGGAACCCTGTTGCCAGGAACAAGACTGAGGCGTGATTCTGGAATCCTGTGGCCTGGGAACATGACATCTGTTTAGATTGTGGAATACTGGGCCCTGGGAACCTGACTGAGGCTTGGTTCTGGAACCCTGTGGACTGGGAACATGACTGAGGTTTTATTCTGGAATCCTGTGGCCTGGGAACATGACATCAGTGGATTCTGGAACCCTGTGGCCTGGGAACATGAGAACGGTTTGATTCTGGAACCCTGTGCCCTGGGAACATGTCTGAGGTTTGATGGTGGAAACCTGTGGCTTGGCAACATGAATGAGGTTTGTTCCTGGAACCCTCTTCCCTGGGAACATGCCTGAGGTTTGATTCTGGACAACTTTGTCCTGGGAACATGACTGTGGTTTGATTGTGGAACCATGGGTCCTGCAAACATGACTGAGGTTTGATTCTGGAACCATGTGTCCTGGGAATATGACTGAGGTTTGATTCTGGAAATCTGTGGCCTGGGAACTTGACTGAGGTTTGATGGCAGAAACCTGTGGACTGGCAACATGACTGAGGCTTGATTGTAGAACCCTGTGCCCTGGAAACATGACTGTGGGCTGGTACTGGAAACCCATGGCCTAGGAATTTGACATTGGTTTGATTCTGGAACCCTGTGACCTGGGAACATGACTGAGGTTTGATTCTGGAAAACTGTGGCCGGGGACTTGACTGAGGTTTGATGGCAGAAATCTGTGGACTGGAAACATTACTGAGGTTTGATTGTAGAACCCTGTGCCCTGGAAACATGACTGCGACCTGATACTTGAAACCCATGGCCTGGGAACTTGACATTGGTTTGATTCTGGAACCCTGTGGCCATGAACAAGACTGAGGCGTGATTCTGGAATCCTGTGGCCTGGGAACATGACATCTGTTTAGATTGTGGAATACTGTGTCCTGGGAACCTGAGTGAGGCTTGGTTCTGGAACCCTGTGGACTGGGAACATGACTGAGGTTTTATTCTGGAATCCTGTGGCCTGGGAACATGACATCAGTGGATTCTTGAAACCTGTGGCCTAGGAACATGAGAACGGTTGGGTTCTGGAACCCTGTGTCCTGGGAACATGTCTGAGGTTTGATGGTGGAAACCTGTGGCTTGGCAACATGACTGAGGTTTGTTACTGGAACCCCGTTCCCTGTGAACATGACTGAGGTTTGATTCTGGACACCTTTGTCCTGGGAACATGACTGTGGTTTGATTGTGGAACCATGGGTCCTGCAAACATGACTGAGGTTTGATTCTGGAACCATGTGTCCTGGGAATATGACTGAGGTTTGATTCTGGAAATCTGTGGCCTGGGAACATGACTGAGGTTTGATTCTGGAACCCTGTAGCCTGCGAACATAACTGAGGATTGTTTCTGGAACCCTGTGGCCTGGGAACATGACATCAGTGGATTCTGGAACCCTGTGGCCTGGGAACATGAGAACGGTTTAATTCTGGAACCCTGTGACCTGGGAACATGTCTGAGGTTTGATGGTGGAAACCTGTGGCTTGGCAACATGACTGACGTTTGTTTCTGGAACCCTTTTCCCTGGGAACATGACTGAGGTTTGATTCTGGACACCTTTGTGCTGGGAACATGACTGTGTTTTGATTGTGGAATCATGGGTCCTGCAAACATGACAGAGGTTTGATTCTGGAACCATGTGTCCTGGGAATATGACTGAGGTTTGATTCTGGAAATCTGTGGCCTGGGAACTTGACTGAGGTTTGATGGCAGAAACCTGTGGACTGGCAACATGACTGAGGTTTGATTGTAGAACCCTTTGCCCTGGAAACATGACTGTGGGCTGGTACTGGAAACCCATGGCCTAGGAATTTGACATTGGTTTGATTCTGGAACCCTGTGGCCTTGGAACAGGATTGAGGCGTGATTCTGGAAACCTGTGGCCTGGGAACATGACATCTGTTTAGATTGTGGCATACTGTGCCCTGGGAATCGGACTGAAGGCTTGGTTCTGGAATCCTGTGGACTGGGAACAAGACTGAGGTTTGATTCTGGAACCATGTGGCCTGGGAACATGACATCGGTTTGGATTCTGGTACCCTGTTGCCTGGGAACATGAAATCGGTTTGATTGTGGAAACCTGTGGTCTGGGAATATAACTGAGGTTTGATGGTGGTACCCTCTGGGCTGGCAACATGACTGAGGTTTGATTCTGGATCCCTGTGGCCTGGGAACATGACTGAGGCGTGATTCTGGAATCCTGTGGCCTGGGAACATGACATCTGTTTAGACTGTGGAATACTGTGCCCTGGGAATCTGACTGAGGCTTGGTTCTGGAACCCTGTGGACTGGGAACATGACTGAGGTTTGATTGTAGAACCCTGTGCCCTGGAAACATGACTGTGGGCTGGTACTGGAAACCCATGGCCTAGGAATTTGACATTGGTTTGATTCTGGAACCCTGTGGCCTGGGAACATGACTGAGGTTTGATTCTGGAAAACTGTGGCCGCGGACTTGACTGAGGGTTGATGGCAGAAATCTGTGGACTGGAAACATTACTGAGGTTTGATTGTAGAACCCTGTGCCCTGGAAACATGACTGCGAACTGATATTTGAAAACCATGGCCTGGGAACTTGACATTGGTTTGATTCTGGAACCCTGTTGCCAGGAACAAGACTGAGGCGTGATTCTGAAATCCTGTGGCCTGGGAACATGACATCTGTTTAGATTGTGGACTACTGGGCCCTGGGAACCTGACTGAGGCTTGGTTCTGGAACCCTGTGGACTGGGAACATGACTGAGGTTTTATTCTGGAATCCTGTGGCCTGGGAACATGACATCAGTGGTTTCTGGAACCCTGTGGCCTGGGAACATGAGAACGGTTTGATTCTGGAACCCTGTGCCCTGGGAACATGTCTGAGGTTTGATGGTGGAAACCTGTGGCTTGGCAACATGAATGAGGTTTGTTCCTGGAACCCTCTTCCCTGGGAACATGCCTGAGGTTTGATTCTGGACAACTTTGTCCTGGGAACATGACTGTGGTTTGATTGTGGAACCATGGGTCCTGCAAACATGACTGAGGTTTGATTCTGGAACCATGTGTCCTGGGAATATGACTGCGGTTTGATTCTGGAAATCTGTGGCCTGGGAACTTGACTGAGGTTTGATGGCAGAAACCTGTGGACTGGCAACATGACTGAGGCTTGATTGTAGAACCCTGTGCCCTGGAAACATGACTGTGGGCTGGTACTGGAAACCCATGGCCTAGGAATTTGACATTGGTTTGATTCTGGAACCCTGTGACCTGGGAACATGACTGAGGTTTGATTCTGGAAAACTGTGGCCGGGGACTTGACTGAGGTTTGATGGCAGAAATCTGTGGACTGGAAACATTACTGAGGTTTGATTGTAGAACCCTGTGCCCTGGAAACATGACTGCGACCTGATACTTGAAACCCATGGCCTGGGAACTTGACATTGGTTTGATTCTGGAACCCTGTGGCCATGAACAAGACTGAGGCATGATTCTGGAATCCTGTGGCCTGGGAACATGACATCTGTTTAGATTGTGGAATACTGTGCCCTGGGAACCTGACTGAGGCTTGGTTCTGGAACCCTGTGGACTGGGAACATGACTGAGGTTTTATTCTGGAATCCTGTGGCCTGGGAACATGACATCAGTGGATTCTTGAAACCTGTGGCCTAGGAACATGAGAACGGTTTGATTCTGGAACGCTGTGGCCTGGGAACATGTCTGAGGTTTGATGGTGGAAACCTGTGGCTTGGCAACATGACTGAGGTTTGTTACTGGAACCCCGTTCCCTGGGAACATGACTGAGGTTTGATTCTGGACACCTTTGTCCTGGGAACATGACTGTGGTTTGATTGTGGAACCATGGGTCCTGCAAACATGACTGAGGTTTGATTCTGGAACCATGTGTCCTGGGAATATGACTGAGGTTTGATTCTGGAAATCTGTGACCTGGGAACATGACTGAGGTTTGATTCTGGAACCCTGTAGCCTGCGAACATAACTGAGGATTGTTTCTGGAACCCTGTGGCCTGGGAACATGACATCAGTGGATTCTGGAACCCTGTGGCCTGGGAACATGAGAACGGTTTAATTCTGGAACCCTGTGACCTGGGAACATGTCTGAGGTTTGATGGTGGAAACCTGTGGCTTGGCAACATGACTGACGTTTGTTTCTGGAACCCTTTTCCCTGGGAACATGACTGAGGTTTTTTTCTGGAACCCTTTTCCCTGGGAACATGACTGAGGTTTGATTCTGGACACCTTTGTGCTGGGAACATGACTGTGTTTTGATTGTGGAATCATGGGTCCTGCAAACATGACAGAGGTTTGATTCTGGAACCATGTGTCCTGGGAATATGACTGAGGTTTGATTCTGGAAATCTGTGGCCTGGGAACTTGACTGAGGTTTGATGGCAGAAACCTGTGGACTGGCAACATGACTGAGGTTTGATTGTAGAACCCTGTGCCCTGGAAACATGACTGTGGGCTGGTACTGGAAACCCATGGCCTAGGAATTTGACATTGGTTTGATTCTGGAACCCTGTGGCCTGGGAACAGGATTGAGGCGTGATTCTGGAAACCTGTGGCCTGGGAACATGGCATCTGTTTAGATTGTGGCATACTGTGCCCTGGGAACCGGACTGAAGCCTTGGTTCTGGAATCCTGGGGACTGGGAACAAGACTGAGGTTTGATTCTGGAACCATGTGGCCTGGGAATATGACTGATGTTAGATCGTGGAATCCTGTGGCCTGGGAACATGACATCGGTTTGGATTCTGGTATCCTGTTGCCTGGGAACATGAAATCGGTTTGATTGTGGAAACCTGTGGTCAGGGAATATGACTGAGGTTTGATGGTGGTACCCTCTGGCCTGGCAACATGACTGAGGTTTGATTCTGGATCCCTGTGGCCTGGGAACATGACTGAGGCGTGATTCTGGAATCCTGTGGCCTCGGAACATGACATCTGTTTAGATTGTGGAATACTGTGCCCTGGGAATCTGACTGAGGCTTGGTTCTGGAACCCTGTGGACTGGCAACATGACTGAGGTTTGATTGTAGAACCCTGTGCCCTGGAAACATGACTGTGGCCTGGTACTGGAAACCCATGGCCTAGGAATTTGACAGTGGTTTGATTCTGGAATCCTGTGGCCTGGGAACATGACTGAGGTTTGATTCTGGAAAACTGTGGCCGCGGACTTGACTGAGGGTTGATGGCAGAAATCTGTGGACTGGAAACATTACTGAGGTTTGATTGTAGAACCCTGTGCCCTGGAAACATGACTGCGAACTGATACTTGAAAACCATGGCCTGGGAACTTGACATTGGTTTGATTCTGGAACCCTGTTGCCAGGAACAAGACTGAGGCGTGATTCTGGAATCCTGTGGCCTGGGAACATGACATCTGTTTAGATTGTGGCATACTGGGCCCTGGGAACCTGAGTGAGGCTTGGTTCTGGAACCCTGTGGACTGGGAAAATGACTGAGGTTTTATTCTGGAATCCTGTGGCCTGGGAACATGACATCAGTGGATTCTGGAACCCTGTGGCCTGGGAACATGAGAACGGTTTGATTCTGGAACCCTGTGGCCTGGGAACATGACATCAGTGGATTCTGGAACCCTGTGGCCTGGGAACATGAGAACGGTTTATTTCCGGAACCCTGTGACCTGGGAACATGTCTGAGGTTTGATGGTGGAAACCTGTGGCTTGGCAACATGATTGAGGTTTGTTTCTGAAACCCTGTTCCCTGGGAACATGACTGAGGTTTGATTGTGGACACCTTTGTGCTGGGAACATGACTGTGTTTTGATTGTGGAATCATGGGTCCTGCAAACATGACTGAGGTTTGATTCTGGAACAATGTGTCCTGGGAATATGACTGAGGTTTGATTCTGGAAATCTGTGGCCTGGGAACTTGACTGAGGTTTGATGGCAGAAACCTGTGGACTGGCAACATGACTGAGGCTTGATTGTAGAACCCTGTGCCCTGGAAACATGACTGTGGGCTGGTACTGGAAACCCATGGCCTAGGAATTTGACATTGGTTTGATTCTGGAACCCTGTGACCTGGGAACATGACTGAGGTTTGATTCTGGAAAACTGTGGCCGGGGACTTGACTGAGGTTTGATGGCAGAAATCTGTGGACTGGAAACATTACTGAGGTTTGATTGTAGAACCCTGTGCCCTGGAAACATGACTGCAACCTGATACTTGAAACCCATGGCCTGGGAACTTGACATTGGTTTGATTCTGGAACCCTGTGGCCAGGAACAAGACTGAGGCGTGATTCTGGAATCCTGTGGCCTGGGAACATGACATCTGTTTAGATTGTGGAATACTGTGCCCTGGGAACCTGACTGAGGCTTGGTTCTGGAACCCTGTGGACTGGGAACATGACATCGGTTTGGATTCTGGTACCCTTTTGCCTGGGAACATGAAATCGGTTTGATTGTGGAAACCTGTGGTCTGGGAATATAACTGAGGTTTGATGGTGGTACCCTCTGGCCTGGCAACATGACTGGGGTTTTATTCTGGAATCCTGTGGCCTGGGAACATGACATCAGTGGATTCTGGAACCCTGTGGCCTGGGAACATGAGAACGGTTTGATTCTGGAACCCTGTGGCCTGGGAACATGTCTGAGGTTTGATGGTGGAAACCTGTAGCTTGGCAACATGAATGAGGTTTGTTCCTGGAACCCTCTTCCCTGGGAACATGCCTGAGGTTTCATTCTGGACACCTTTGTCCTGGGAACATGACTGTGGTTTGATTGTGGAACCATGGGTCCTGCAAACATGACTGAGGTTTGATTCTGGAACCATGTGTCCTGGGAATATGACTGAGGTTTGATTCTGGAAATCTGTGGCCTGGGAACTTGACTGAGGTTTGATGGCAGAAACCTGTGGACTGGCAACATGACTGAGGTTTGATTGTAGAACCCTGTGCCCTGGAACCATGACTGTGGGCTGGTAATGGAAACCCATGGCCTAGGAATTTGACATTGGTTTGATTCTGGAACCCTGTGGCCTGGGAATAGGATTGAGGCGTGATTCTGGAAACCTGTGGCCTGGGAACATGACATCTGTTTAGATTGTGGCATACTGTGCCCTGGGAACCGGACTGAAGGCTTGGTTCTGGAATCCTGTGGACTGGGAACAAGACTGAGGTTTGATTCTGGAACCATGTGGCCTGGGAATATGACTGATCTTAGATCGTGGAATCCTGTGGCCTGGGAACATGACATCGGTTTGGATTCTGGTACCCTGTTGCCTGGGAACATGAAATCGGTTTGATTGTGGAAACCTGTGGTCTGGGAATATAACTGAGGTTTGATGGTGGTACCCTCTGGCCTGGCAACATGACTGAGGTTTGATTCTGGATCCCTGTGGCCTGGGAACATGACTGAGGCGTGATTCTGGAATCCTGTGGCCTGGGAACATGACATCTGTTTAGATTGTGGAATACTGTGCCCTGGGAATCTGACTGAGGCTTGGTTCTGGAACCCTGTGGACTGGCAACATGACTGAGGTTTGATTGTAGAACCCTGTGCCCTGGAAACATGACTGTGGCCTGGTACTGGAAACCCATGGCCTGGGAATTTGACATTGGTTTGATTCTGGAACCCTGTGGCCTGGGAACATGACTGAGGTTTCATTCTGGAAAACTGTGGCCGCGGACTTGACTGAGGGTTGATGGCAGAAATCTGTGGACTGGAAACATGACTGAGGTTTGATTGTAGAACCCTGTGCCCTGGAAACATGACTGCGAACTGATACTTGAAAACCATGGCCTGGGAACTTGACATTGGTTTGATTCTGGAACCCTGTTGCCAGGAACAAGACTGAGGCATGATTCTGGAATCCTGTGGCCTGGGAACATGACATCTGTTTAGATTGTGGAATACTGGGCCCTGGGAACCTGACTGAGGCTTGGTTCTGGAACCCTGTGGACTGGGAACATGACTGAGGTTTTATTCTGGAATCCTGTGGCCTGGGAACATGACATCAGTGGATTCTGGAACCCTGTGGCCTGGGAACATGAGAACGGTTTGATTCTGGAAACCTGTGGCCTGGGAACATGTCTGAGGTTTGATGGTGGAAACCTGTGGCTTGGCAACATGAATGAGGTTTGTTCCTGGAACCCTCTTCCCTGGGAACATGCCTGAGGTTTGATTCTGGACACCTTTGTCCTGCGAACATGACTGTGGTTTGATTGTGGAACCATGGGTCCTGCAAACATGACTGAGGTTTTATTCTGGAACCATGTGTCCTGGGAATATGACTGAGGTTTGATTCTGGAAATCTGTGGCCTGGGAAATTGACTGAGGTTTGATGGCAGAAACCTGTGGACTGGCAACATGACAGAGGTTTGATTGTAGAACCCTGTGCCCTGGAAACATGACTGTGGGCTGGTACTGGAAACCCATGGCCTAGGAAATTGACATTGGTTTGTTTCTGGAACCCTGTGGCCTGGGAACAGGATTGAGGCGTGATTCTGGAAACCTGTGGCCTGGGAACATGACATCTGTTTAGATTGTGGCATACTGTGCCCTGGGAACCGGACTGAAGCCTTGGTTCTGGAATCCTGTGGACTGGGAACAAGACTGAGGTTTGATTCTGGAACCATGTGGCCTGGGAATATGACTGATGTTAGATCGTGGAATCCTGTGACCTGGGAACATGACATCGGTTTGGATTCTGGTACGCTGTTGCCTGGGAACATGAAATCGGTTTGATTGTGGAAACCTGTGGTCAGGGAATATGACTGAGGTTTGATGGTGGTACCCTCTGGCCTGGCAACATGACTGAGGTTTGATTCTGGATCCCTGTGGCCTGGGAACATGACTGAGGCGTGATTCTGGAATCCTGTGGCCTGGGAACATGACATCTGTTTAGATTGTGGAATACTGTGCCCTGGGAATCTGACTGAGGCTTGGTTCTGGAACCCTGTGGACTGGGAACATGACTGAGGTTTGATTCTGGAACCCTGTAGCCTGCAAACATAACTGAGGATTGTTTCTGGAACCCTGTGGCCTGGGAACATGACATCAGTGGATTCTGGAACCCTGTGGCCTGGGAACATGAGAACGGTTTATTTCTGGAACCCTGTGACCTGGGAACATGTCTGAGGTTTGATGGTGGAAACCTGTGGCTTGGCAACATGATTGAGGTTTGTTTCTGGAACCCTGTTCCCTGGGAACATGACTGAGGTTTGATTCTGGACACCTTTGTGCTGGGAAAATGACTGTGTTTTGATTGTGGAATCATGGGTCCTGCAAACATGACTGAGGTTTGATTCTGGAACCATGTGTCCTGGGAATATGACTGAGGTTTGATTGTGGAAATCTGTGGCCTGGGAACTTGACTGAGGTTTGATGGCAGAAACCTGTGGACTGGCAACATGACTGAGGCTTGATTGTAGAACCCTGTGCCTTGGAAACATGACTGTGGGCTGGTACTGGAAACCCATGGCCTAGGAATTTGACATTGGTTTGATTCTGGAACCCTGTGACCTGGGAACATGACTGAGGTTTGATTCTGGAAAACTGTGGCCGGGGACTTGACTGAGGTTTGATGGCAGAAATCTGTGGACTGGAAACATTACTGAGGTTTGATTGTAGAACCCTGTGCCCTGGAAACATGACTGCGACCTGATACTTGAAACCCATGGCCTGGGAACTTGACATTGGTTTGATTCTGGAACCCTGTGTCCATGAACAAGACTGAGGCGTGATTCTGGAATCCTGTGGCCTGGGAACATGACATCTGTTTAGATTGTGGAATACTGGGCCCTGGGAACCTGACTGAGGCTTGGTTCTGGAACCCTGTGGACTGGGAACATGACTGAGGTTTTATTCTGGAATCCTGTGGCCTGGGAACATGACATCAGTGGATTCTGGAACCCTGTGGCCTGGGAACATGAGAACGGTTTGATTCTGGAACCCTGTGGCCTGGGAACATGTCTGAGGTTTGATAGTGGAAAATGTGGCTTGGCAACATGAATGAGGTTTGTTCCTGGAACCCTCTTCCCTGGGAACATGCCTGAGGTTTGATTCTGGACACCTTTGTCCTGGGAACATAACTGTGGTTTGATTGTGGAACCATGGGTCCTGCAAACATGACTGAGGTTTTATTCTGGAACCATGTGTCCTGGGAATATGACTGAGGTTTGATTCTGGAAAACTGTGGCCTGGGAAATTGACTGAGGTTTGATGGCAGAAACCTGTGGACTGGCAACATGACAGAGGTTTGATTGTAGAACCCTGTGCCCTGGAAACATGACTGTGGGCTGGTACTGGAAACCCATGGCCTAGGAATTTGACATTGGTTTGATTCTGGAACCCTGTGGCCTGGGAACATGATTGAGGCGTGATTCTGGAAACCTGTGGCCTGGGAACATGACATCTGTTTAGATTGTGGCATACTGTGCCCTGGGAACCGGACTGAAGGCTTGGTTCTGGAATCCTGTGGACTGGGAACAAGACTGAGGTTTGATTCTGGAACCATGTGGCCTGGGAATATGACTGATGTTAGATCGTGGAATCCTGTGGCCTGGGAACATGACATCGGTTTGGATTCTGGTACCCTGTTGCCTGGGAACATGAAATCGGTTTGATTGTGGAAACCTGTGGTCTGGGAATATGACTGAGGTTTGATGGTGGTACCCTCTGGCCTGGCAACATGACTGAGGTTTGATTCTGGATCCCTGTGGCCTGGGAACATGACTGAGGCGTGATTCTGGAATCCTGTGGCCTGGGAACATGACATCTGTTTAGATTGTGGAGTACTGTGCCCTGGGAACCTGACTGAGGCTTGGTTCTGGAACCCTGTGGACTGGGAACATGACTGAGGTTTTATTCTGGAATCCTGTGGCCTGGGAACATGACATCAGTGGATTCTTGAAACCTGTGGCCTAGGAACATGAGAACGGTTGGGTTCTGGAACCCTGTGGCCTGGGAACATGTCTGAGGTTTGATGGTGGAAACCTGTGGCTTGGCAACATGACTGAGGTTTGTTACTGGAACCCCGTTCCCTGGGAACATGACTGAGGTTTGATTCTGGACACCTTTGTCCTGGGAACATAACTGTGGTTTGATTGTGGAACCATGGGTCCTGCAAACATGACTGAGGTTTGATTCTGGAACCATGTGTCCTGGGAATATGACTGAGGTTTGATTCTGGAAATCTGTGGCCTGGGAACATGACTGAGGTTTGATTCTGGAACCCTGTAGCCTGCGAACATAAGTGAGGATTGTTTCTGGAACCCTGTGGCCTGGGAACATGACATCAGTGGATTCTGGAACCCTGTGGCCTGGAAACATGACTGTGGGCTGGTACTGGAAACCCATGGACTAGGAATTTGACATTGGTTTGATTCTGGAACCCTGTGGCCTGGGAACAGGATTGAGGCGTGATTCTGGAAACCTGTGGCCTGGGAACATGACATCTGTTTAGATTGTGGCATACTGTGCCCTGGGAACCGGACTGAAGTCTTGGTTCTGGAATCCTGTGGACTGGGAACAAGACTGAGGTTTGATTCTGGAACCATGTGGCCTGGGAATATGACTGATGATAGATCGTGGAATCCTGTGGCCTGGGAACATGACATCGGTTTGGATTCTGGTACCCTGTTGCCTGGGAACATGAAATCGGTTTGATTGTGGAAACCTGTGGTCTGGGAATATAACTGAGGTTTGATGGTGGTACCCTCTGGCCTGGCAACATGACTGAGGTTTGATTCTGGATCCCTGTGGCCTGGGAACATGACATCTGTTTAGATTGTGGCATACTGTGCCCTGGGAACCGGACTGAAGCCTTGGTTCTGGAATCCTGTGGACTGGGAACAAGACTGAGGTTTGATTCTGGAACCATGTGGCCTGGGAATATGACTGATGTTAGATCGTGGAATTCTGTGGCCTGGGAACATGACATCGGTTTGGTTTCTGGTACCCTGTTGCCTGGGAACATGAAGTCGGTTTGATTGTGGAAACCTGTGGTCTGGGAATATGACTGAGGTTTGATGGTGGTACCCTCTGGCCTGGCAACATGAATGAGGTTTGATTCTGGATCCCTGAGGCCTGGGAACATGACTGAGGCGTGATTCTGGAATCCTGTGGCCTGGGAACATGACATCTGTTTAGATTGTGGAATACTGTGCCCTGGGAATCTGACTGAGGCTTGGTTCTGGAACCCTGTGGCCTGGGAACATGACTGAGGTTTGATTCTGGAACCCTGTAGCCTGCGAACATAACTGAGGATTGTTTCTGGAACCCTGTGGCCTGGGAACATGACATCAGTGGATTCTGCAACCCTGTGGCCTGGGAACATGAGAACGGTTTAATTCTGGAACCCTGTGACCTGGGAACATGTCTGAGGTTTGATGGTGGAAACCTGTGGCTTGGCAACATGACTGAGGTTTGTTTCTGGAAACTTTTTCCCTAGGAACATGACTGAGGTTTGATTCTGGACACCTTTGTGCTGGGAACATGACTGTGTTTTGATTGTGGAATCATGGGTCCTGCAAACATGACTGAGGTTTGATTCTGGAACCATGTGTCCTGGGAATATGACTGAGGTTTGATTCTGGAAATCTGTGGCCTAGGAACTTGACTGAGGTTTGATGGCAGATACCTGTGGACTGGCAACATGACTGAGGTTTGATTGTAGAACCCTGTGCCCTGGAACCATGACTGTGGGCTGGTAATGGAAACCCATGGCCTAGGAATTTGACATTGGTTTGATTCTGGAACCCTGTGGCCTGGGAACAGGATTGAGGCATGATTCTGGAAACCTGTGGCCTGGGAACATGACATCTGTTTAGATTGTGGCATACTGTGCCCTGGGAACCGGACTGAAGCCTTGGTTCTGGAATCCTGTGGACTGGGAACAAGACTGAGGTTTGATTCTGGAACCATGTGGCCTGGGAATATGACTGATCTTAGATCGTGGAATCCTGTGGCCTGGGAACATGACATCGGTTTGGATTCTGGTACCCTGTTGCCTGGGAACATGAAATCGGTTTGATTGTGGAAACCTGTGGTCTGGGAATATAACTGAGGTTTGATGGTGGTACCCTCTGGCCTGGCAACATGACTGAGGTTTGATTCTGGATCCCTGTGGCCTGGGAACATGACTGAGGCGTGATTCTGGAATCCTGTGGCCTGGGAACATGACATCTGTTTAGATTGTGGAATACTGTGCCCTGGGAATCTGACTGAGGCTTGGTTCTGGAACCCTGTGGACTGGCAACATGACTGAGGTTTGATTGTAGAACCCTGTGCCCTGGAAACATGACTGTGGCCTGGTACTGGAAACCCATGGCCTGGGAATTTGACATTGGTTTGATTCTGGAACCCTGTGGCCTGGGAACATGACTGAGGTTTGATTCTGGAAAACTGTGGCGGCGGACTTGACTGAGGGTTGATGGCAGAAATCTGTGGACTGGAAACATTACTGAGGTTTGATTGTAGAACCCTGTGCCCTGGAAACATGACTGCGACCTGATACTTGAAACCCATGGCCTGGGAACTTGACATTGGTTTGATTCTGGAACCCTGTTTCCAGGAACAAGACTGAGGCGTGATTCTGGAATCCTGTGGCCTGGGAACATGACATCTGTTTAGATTGTGGAATACTGGGCCCTGGGAACCTGACTGAGGCTTGGTTCTGGAACCCTGTGGACTGGGAACATGACTGAGGTTTTATTCTGGAATCCTGTGGCCTGGAAACATGACATCAGTGGATTCTGGAACCCTGTGGCCTGGGAACATGAGAACGGTTTGATTCTGGAAACCTGTGGCCTGGGAACATGTCTGAGGTTTGATGGTGGAAACCTGTGGCTTGGCAACATGAATGAGGTTTGTTCCTGGAACCCTCTTCCCTGGGAACATGCCTGAGGTTTGATTCTGGACACCTTTGTCCTGCGAACATGACTGTGGTTTGATTGTGGAACCATGGGTCCTGCAAACATTACTGAGGTTTTATTCTGGAACCATGTGTCCTGGGAATATGACTGAGGTTTGATTCTGGAAATCTGTGGCCTGGGAAATTGACTGAGGTTTGATGGCAGAAACCTGTGGACTGGCAACATGACAGAGGTTTGATTGTAGAACCCTGTGCCCTGGAAACATGACTGTGGGCTGGTACTGGAAACCCATGGCCTAGGAAATTGACATTGGTTTGATTCTGGAACCCTGTGGCCTGGGAACATGATTGAGGCGTGATTCTGGAAACCTGTGGCCTGGGAACATGACATCTGTTTAGATTGTGGCATACTGTGCCCTGGGAACCGGACTGAAGCCTTGGTTCTGGAATCCTGTGGACTGGGAACAAGACTGAGGTTTGATTCTGGAACCATGTGTCCTGGGAATATGACTGATGTTAGATCGTGGAATCCTGTGACCTGGGAACATGACATCGGTTTGGATTCTGGTACGCTGTTGCCTGGGAACATGAAATCGGTTTGATTGTGGAAACCTGTGGTCAGGGAATATGACTGAGGTTTGATGGTGGTACCCTCTGGCCTGGCAACATGACTGAGGTTTGATTCTGGATCCCTGTGGCCTGGGAACATGACTGAGGCGTGACTCTGGAATCCTGTGGCCTGGGAACATGACATCTGTTTAGATTGTGGAATACTGTGCCCTGGGAATCTGACTGAGGCTTGGTTCTGGAACCCTGTGGACTGGGAACATGACTGAGGTTTGATTCTGGAACCCTGTAGCCTGCAAACATAACTGAGGATTGTTTCTGGAACCCTGTGGCCTGGGAACATGACATCAGTGGATTCTGGAACCCTGTGGCCTGGGAACATGAGAACGGTTTATTTCTGGAACCCTGTGACCTGGGAACATGTCTGAGGTTTGATGGTGGAAACCTGTGGCTTGGCAACATGATTGAGGTTTGTTTCTGGAACCCTGTTCCCTGGGAACATGACTGAGGTTTGATTCTGGACACCTTTGTGCTGGGAAAATGACTGTGTTTTGATTGTGGAATCATGGGTCCTGCAAACATGACTGAGGTTTGATTCTGGAACCATGTGTCCTGGGAATATGACTGAGGTTTGATTCTGGAAATCTGTGGCCTGGGAACTTGACTGAGGTTTGATGGCAGAAACCTGTGGACTGGCAACATGACTGAGGCTTGATTGTAGAACCCTGTGCCTTGGAAACATGACTGTGGGCTGGTACTGGAAACCCATGGCCTAGGAATTTGACATTGGTTTGATTCTGGAACCCTGTGACCTGGGAACATGACTGAGGTTTGATTCTGGAAAACTGTGGCCGGGGACTTGACTGAGGTTTGATGGCAGAAATCTGTGGACTGGAAACATTACTGAGGTTTGATTGTAGAACCCTGTGCCCTGGAAACATGACTGCGACCTGATACTTGAAACCCATGGCCTGGGAACTTGACATTGGTTTGATTCTGGAACCCTGTGGCCATGAACAAGACTTAGGCGTGATTCTGGAATCCTGTGGCCTGGGAACATGACATCTGTTTAGATTGTGGAATACTGGGCCCTGGGAACCTGACTGAGGCTTGGTTCTGGAACCCTGTGGACTGGGAACATGACTGAGGTTTTATTCTGGAATCCTGTGGCCTGGGAACATGACATCAGTGGATTCTGGAACCCTGTGGCCTGGGAACATGAGAACGGTTTGATTCTGGAACCCTGTGGCCTGGGAACATGTCTGAGGTTTGATAGTGGAAAATGTGGCTTGGCAACATGAATGAGGTTTGTTCCTGGAACCCTCTTCCCTGGGAACATGCCTGAGGTTTGATTCTGGACACCTTTGTCCTGGGAACATGACTGTGTTTTGATTGTGGAACCATGGGTCCTGCAAACATGACTGAGGTTTGATTCTGGAACCATGTGTCCTGGGAATATGACTGAGGTTTGATTCTGGAAATCTGTGGCCTGGGAACATGACTGAGGTTTGATTCTGGAACCCTGTAGCCTGCGAACATAACTGAGGATTGTTTCTGGAACCCTGTGGCCTGGGAACATGACATCAGTGGATTCTGGAACCCTGTGGCCTGGGAACATGAGAACGGTTTAATTCTGGAACCCTGTGACCTGGGAACATGTCTGAGGTTTGATGGTGGAAACCTGTGGCTTGGCAACATGACTGAGGTTTGTTTCTGGAACCCTTTTCCCTGGGAACATGACTGAGGTTTGATTCTGGACACCTTTGTGCTGGGAACATGACTGTGTTTTGATTGTGGAATCATGGGTCCTGCAAACATGACAGAGGTTTGATTTTGGAACCATGTGTCCTGGGAATATGACTGAGGTTTGATTCTGGAAATCTGTGGCCTGGGAACTTGACTGAGGTTTGATGGCAGAAACCTGTGGACTGGCAACATGACTGAGGTTTGATTGTAGAACCCTGTGCCCTGGAAACATGACTGTGGGCTGGTACTGGAAACCCATGGCCTAGGAATTTGACATTGGTTTGATTCTGGAACCCTGTGGCCTGGGAACAGGATTGAGGCGTGATTCTGGAAACCTGTGGCCTGGGAACATGACATCTGTTTAGATTGTGGCATACTGTGCCCTGGGAACCGGACTGAAGGCTTGGTTCTGGAATCCTGTGGACTGGGAACAAGACTGAGGTTTGATTCTGGAACCATGTGGCCTGGGAATATGACTGATGTTAGATCGTGGAATCCTGTGGCCTGGGAACATGACATCGGTTTGGATTCTGGTACCCTGTTGCCTGGGAACATGAAATCGGTTTGATTGTGGAAACCTGTGGTCTGGGAATATGACTGAGGTTTGATGGTGGTACCCTCTGGCCTGGCAACATGACTGAGGTTTGATTCTGGATCCCTGTGGCCTGGGAACATGACTGAGGCGTGATTCTGGAATCCTGTGGCCTGGGAACATGACATCTGTTTAGATTGTGGAATACTGTGCCCTGGGAATCTGACTGAGGCTTGGTTCTGGAACCCTGTGGACTGGGAACATGACTGAGGTTTGATTGTAGAACCCTGTGCCCTGGAAACATGACTGTGGCCTGGTACTGGAAACCCATGGCCTAGGAATTTGACATTGGTTTGATTCTGGAACCCTGTGGCCTGGGAACCTGACTGAGGTTTCATTCTGGAAAACTGTGGCCGGGGACTTGACTGAGGGTTGATGGTAGAAATCTGTGGACTGGAAACATTACTGAGGTTTGATTGTAGAACCCTGTGCGCTGGAAACATGACTGCAACCTGATACTTGAAACCCATGGCCTGGGAACTTGACATTGGTTTGATTCTGGAACCCTGTTGCCAGGAAGAAGACTGAGGCGTGATTCTGGAATCCTGTGGCCTGGGAACATGACATCTGTTTAGATTGTGGAATACTGTGCCCTGGGAACCTGACTGAGGCTTGGTTCTGGAACCCTGTGGACTGGGAACATGACTGAGGTTTTATTCTGGAATCCTGTGGCCTGGGAACATGACATCAGTGGATTCTTGAAACCTGTGGCCTAGGAATATGAGAACGGTTGGATTCTGGAACCCTGTGCCCTGGGAACATGTCTGAGATTTGATGGTGGAAACCTGTGGCTTGGCAACATGACTGAGGTTTATTTCTGGAACCCTGTTCCCTGGGAACATGACTGAGGTTTGATTCTGGACACCTTTGTCCTGGGAACATGACTGTGGTTTGATTGTGGAACCATGGGTCCTGCAAACATGACTGAGCTTTGATTCTGGAACCAAGTGTCCTGGGAATATGACTGAGGTTTGATTCTGGAAATCTGTGGCCTGGGAACATGACTGAGGTTTGATTCTGGAACCCTGTAGCCTGCGAACATAACTGAGGATTGTTTCTGGAACCCGGTGGCCTGGGAACATGACATCAGTGGATTCTGAAACCCTGTGGCCTGGGAACATGAGAGCGGTTTAATTCTGGAACCCTGTGACCTGGGAACATGTCTGAGGTTTGATGGTGGAAACCTGTGGCTTGGCAACATGACTGAGGTTTGTTTTTGGAACCCTTTTCCCTGGGAACATGACTGAGGTTTGATTCTGGACACCTTTGTGCTGGGAACATGACTGTGTTTTGATTGTGGAATCATGGGTCCTGCAAACATTACAGAGGTTTGATTCTGGAACCATGTGTCCTGGGAATATGACTGAGGTTTGATTCTGGAAATCTGTGGCCTGGGAACTTGACTGAGGTTTGATGGCAGAAACCTGTGGACTGGCAACATGACTGAGGTTTGATTGTAGAACCCTGTGCCCTGGTAACATGACTGTGGCCTGGTACTGGAAACCCATGGCCTAGTAATTTGACATTGGTTTGATTCTGGAACCCTGTGCCGTGGGAACAGGATTGAGGCGTGATTCTGGAAACCTGTGGCCTGGGAACATGACATCTGTTTAGATTGTGGCATACTGTGCCCTGGGAACCGGACTGAAGGCTTGGTTCTGGAATTCTGGGGACTGGGAACAAGACTGAGGTTTGATTCTGGAACCATGTGGCCTGGGAATATGACTGATGTTAGATCGTGGAATCCTGTGGCCTGGGAACATGACATCAGTTTGGATTCTGGTACCCTGTTGCCTGGGAACATGAAATCGGTTTGATTGTGGAAACCTGTGGTCTGGGAATATGACTGAGGTTTGATGGTGGTACCCTCTGGCCTGGCAACATGACTGAGGTTTGATTCTGGATCCCTGTGGCCTGGGAACATGACTGAGGCGTGATTCTGGAATCCTGTGGCCTGGGAACATGACATCTGTTTAGATTGTGGAATACTGTGCCCTGGGAATCTGACTGAGGCTTGGTTCTGGAACCCTGTGGACTGGCAACATGACTGAGGTTTGACTGTAGAACCCTGTGCCCTGGAAACATGACTGTGGCCTGGTACTGGAAACCCATGGCCTAGGAATTTGACATTGGTTTGATTCTGGAACCCTGTGGCCTGGGAACAAGACTGAGGCGTGATTCTGGAATCCTGTGGCCTGGGAACATGACATCTGTTTAGATTGTGGAATACTGGGCCCTGGGAACCTGACTGAGGCTTGGTTCTGGAACCCTGTGGACTGGGAACATGACTGAGGTTTTATTCTGGAATCCTGTGGCCTGGGAACATGACATCAGTGGATTCTGGAACCCTGTGGCCTGGGAACATGAGAACGGTTTGATTCTGGAACCCTGTGGCCTGGGAACATGTCTGAGGTTTGATGGTGGAAACCTGTGGCTTGGCAACATGAATGAGGTTTGTTCCTGGAACCCTCTTCCCTGGGAACATGCCTGAGGTTTGATTGTAGACACCTTTGTCCTGGGAACATGACTGTGGTTTGATTGTGGAACCATGGGTCCTGCAAACATGACTGAGGTTTGATTCTGGAACCATGTGTCCTGGGAATATGACTGAGGTTTGATTCTGGAAATCTGTGGCCTGGGAACTTGACTGAGGTTTGATGGCAGAAACCTGTGGACTGGCAACATGACAGAGGTTTGATTGTAGAACCCTGTGCCCTGGAAACATGACTGTGGGCTGGTACTGGAAACCCATGGCCTAGGAATTTGACATTGGTTTGATTCTGGAACCCTGTGGCCTGGGAACATGATTGAGGCGTGATTCTGGAAACCTGTGGCCTGGGAACATGACATCTGTTTAGATTGTGGCATACTGTGCCCTGGGAACCGGACTGAAGGCTTGGTTCTGGAATCTTGTGGACTGGGAACAAGACTGAGGTTTGATTCTGGAACCATGTGGCCTGGGAATATGACTGATGTTAGATCGTGGAATCCTGTGGCCTGGGAACATGACATCGGTTTGGATTCTGGTACCCTGTTGCCTGGGAACATGAAATCGGTTTGATTGTGGAAACCTGTGGTCAGGGAATATGACTGAGTTTTGATGGTGGTACCCTCTGTCCTGGCAACATGACTGAGGTTTGATTCTGGATCCCTGTGGCCTGGGAACATGACTGAGGCGTGATTCTGGAATCCTGTGGCCTGGGAACATGACATCTGTTTAGATTGTGGAATACTGTGCCCTGGGAATCTGACTGAGGCTTGGTTCTGAACCCTGTGGACTGGGAACATGACTGAGGTTTGATTCTGGAACCCTGTAGCCTGGGAACATGACATCAGTGGATTCTTGAAACCTGTGGCCTAGGAACATGAGAACGGTTGGATTCTGGAACCCTGTGGCCTGGGAACATGTCTGAGGTTTGATGGTGGAAACCTGTGGCTTGGCAACATGACTGAGGTTTGTTTCTGGAACCCTGTTCCCTGGGAACATGACTGAGGTTTGATTCTGGACACCTTTGTCCTGGGAACATGACTGTGGTTTGATTGTGGAACCATGGGTCCTGCAAACATGACTGAGCTTTGATTCTGGAACCAAGTGTCCTGGGAATATGACTGAGGTTTGATTCTGGAAATCTGTGGCCTGGGAACATGACTGAGGTTTGATTCTGGAACCCTGTAGCCTGCGCACATAACTGAGGATTGTTTCTGGAACCCTGTGGCCTGGGAACATGACATCAGTGGATTCTGAAACCCTGTGGCCTGGGAACATGAGAACGGTTTAATTCTGGAACCCTGTGACCTGGGAACATGTCTGAGGTTTGATGGTGGAAACCTGTGGCTTGGCAACATGACTGAGGTTTGTTTTTGGAACCCTTTTCCCTGGGAACATGACTGAGGTTTGATTCTGGACACCTTTGTGCTGGGAACATGACTGTGTTTTGATTGTGGAATCATGGGTCCTGCAAACATGACAGAGGTTTGATTCTGGAACCATGTGTCCTGGGAATATGACTGAGGTTTGATTCTGGAAATCTGTGGCCTGGGAACTTGACTGAGGTTTGATGGCAGAAACCTGTGGACTGGCAACATGACTGAGGTTTGATTGTAGAACCCTGTGCCCTGGAAACATGACTGTGGCCTGGTACTGGAAACCCATGGCCTAGGAATTTGACATTGGTTTGATTCTGGAACCCTGTGCCGTGGGAAAAGGATTGAGGCGTGATTCTGGAAACCTGTGGCCTGGGAACATGACATCTGTTTAGATTGTGGCATACTGTGCCCTGGGAACCGGACTGAAGGCTTGGTTCTGGAATCCTGGGGACTGGGAACAAGACTGAGGTTTGATTCTGGAACCATGTGGCCTGGGAATATGACTGATGTTAGATCGTGGAATCCTGTGGCCTGGGAACATGGCATCGGTTTGGATTCTGGTACCCTGTTGCCTGGGAACATGAAATCGGTTTCATTGTGGAAACCTGTCGTCTGGGAATATGACTGAGGTTTGATGGTGGTACCCTCTGGCCTGGCAACATGACTGAGGTTTGATTCTGGATCCCTGTGGCCTGGGAACATGACTGCGGCGTGATTCTGGAATCCTGTGGCCTGGGAACATGACATCTGTTTAGATTGTGGAATACTGTGCCCTGGGAATCTGACTGAGGCTTGGTTCTGGAACCCTGTGGACTGGCAACATGACTGAGGTTTGATTGTAGAACCCTGTGCCCTGGAAACATGACTGTGGCCTGGTACTGGAAACCCATGGCCTAGGAATTTGACATTGGTTTGATTCTGGAACCCTGTGGCCTGGGAACATGACTGAGGTTTCATTCTGGAAAACTGTGGCCGCGGACTTGACTGAGGGTTGATGGCAGAAATCTGTGGACTGGAAACATTACTGAGGTTTGATTGTAGAACCCTGTGCCCTGGAAACATGACTGCGAACTGATACTTGAAACCCATGGCCTGGGAACTTGACATTGGTTTGATTCTGGAACCCTGTTGCCAGGAACAAGACTGAGGCATGATTCTGGAATCCTGTGGCCTGGGAACATGACATCTGTTTAGATTGTGGAATACTGGGCCCTGGGAACCTGACTGAGGCTTGGTTCTGGAACCCTGTGGACTGGGAACATGACTGAGGTTTTATTCTGGAATCCTGTGGCCTGGGAACATGACATCAGTGGATTCTGGAACCCTGTGGCCTGGGAACATGAGAACGGTTTGATTCTGGAACCCTGTGGCCTGGGAACATGTCTGAGGTTTGATGGTGGAAACCTGTGGCTTGGCAACATGAATGAGGTTTGTTCCTGGAACCCTCTTCCCTGGGAACATGCCTGAGGTTTGATTCTAGACACCTTTGTCCTGGGAACATGACTGTGGTTTGATTGTGGAACCATGGGTCCTGCAAACATGACTGAGGTTTGATTCTGGAACCATGTGTCCTGGGAATATGACTGAGGTTTGATTCTGGAAATCTGTGGCCTGGGAACTTGACTGAGGTTTGATGGCAGAAACCTGTGGACTGGCAACATGACAGAGGTTTGATTGTAGAACCCTGTGCCCTGGAAACATGACTGTGGGCTGGTACTGGAAACCCATGGCCTAGGAATTTGACATTGGTTTGATTCTGGAACCCTGTGGCCTGGGAACATGATTGAATCGTGATTCTGGAAACCTGTGGCCTGGGAACATGACATCTGTTTAGATTGTGGCATACTGTGCCCTGGGAACCGGACTGAAGGCTTGGTTCTGGAATCCTGTGGACTGGGACCAAGACTGAGGTTTGATTCTGGAACCATGTGGCCTGGGAATATGACTGATGTTAGATCGTGGAATCCTGTGGCCTGGGAACATGACATCGGTTTGGATTCTGGTACCCTGTTGCCTGGGAACATGAAATCGGTTTGATTGTGGAAACCTGTGGTCAGGGAATATGACTGAGGTTTGATGGTGGTACCCTCTGGCCTGGCAACATGACTGAGGTTTGATTCTGGATCCCTGTGGCCTGGGAACATGACTGAGACGTGATTCTGGAATCCTGTGGCCTGGGAACACGACATCTGTTTAGATTGTGGAATACTGTGCCCTGGGAATCTGACTGAGGCTTGGTTCTGAACCCTGTGGACTGGGAACATGACTGAGGTTTGATTCTGGAACCCTGTAGCCTGCAAACATAACTGAGGATTGTTTCTGGAACCCTTTGGCCTGGGAACATGACATCAGTGGATTCTGGAACCCTGTGGCCTGGGAACATGAGAACGGTTTATTTCTGGAACCCTGTGACCTGGGAACATGTCTGAGGTTTGATGGTGGAAACCTGTGGCTTGGCAACATGATTGAGGTTTGTTTCTGGAACCCTGTTCCCTGGGAACATGACTGAGGTTTGATTCTGGACACCTTTGTGCTGGGAAAATGACTGTGTTTTGATTGTGCAATCATGGGTCCTGCAAACATGACTGAGGTTTGATTCTGGAACCATGTGTCCTGGGAATATGACTGAGGTTTGATTCTGGAAATCTGTGGCCTGGGAACTTGACTGAGGTTTGATGGCAGAAACCTGTGGACTGGCAACATGACTGAGGCTTGATTGTAGTACCCTGTGCCCTGGAAACATGACTGTGGCCTGGTACTGGAAACCCATGGCCTAGGAATTTGACATTGGTTTGATTATGGAACCCTGTGACCTGGGAACATGACTGAGGTTTGATTCTGGAAAACTGTGGCCGGGGACTTGACTGAGGTTTGATGGCAGAAATCTGTGGACTGGAAACATTACTGAGGTTTGATTGTAGAACCCTGTGCCCTGGAAACATGACTGCGACCTGATACTTGAAACCCATGGCCTGGGAACTTGACATTGGTTTGATTCTGGAACCCTGTGGCCATGAACAAGACTGAGGCGTGATTCTGGAATCCTGTGGCCTGGGAACATGACATCTGTTTAGACTGTGGAATACTGTGCCCTGGGAACCTGACTGAGGCTTGGTTCTGGAACCCTGTGGACTGGGAACATGACATCGGTTTGGATTCTGGTACCCTTTTGACTGGGAACATGAAATCGGTTTGATTGTGGAAACCTGTGGTCTCGGAATATAACTGAGGTTTGATGGTGGTACCCTCTGGCCTGGCAACATGACTGAGGTTTTATTCTGGAATCCTGTGGCCTGGGAACATGACATCAGTGGATTCTGGAACCCTGTGGCCTGGGAACATGAGAACGGTTTGATTCTGGAACCCTGTGGCCTGGGAACATGTCTGAGGTTTGATGGTGGAAACCTGTAGCTTGGCAACATGAATGAGGTTTGTTCCTGGAACCCTCTTCCCTGGGAACATGCCTGAGGTTTCATTCTGGACACCTTTGTCCTGGGAACATGACTGTGGTTTGATTGTGGAACCATGGGTCCTGCAAACATGACTGAGGTTTGATTCTGGAACCATGTGTCCTGGGAATATGACTGAGGTTTGATTCTGGAAATCTGTGGCCTGGGAACTTGACTGAGGTTTGATGGCAGAAACCTGTGGACTGGCAACATGACTGAGGTTTGATTGTAGAACCCTGTGCCCTGGAACCATGACTGTGGGCTGGTAATGGAAACCCATGGCCTAGGAATTTGACATTGGTTTGATTCTGGAACCCTGTGGCCTGGGAACAGGATTGAGGCGTGATTCTGGAAACCTGTGGCCTGGGAACATGACATCTGTTTAGATTGTGGCATACTGTGCCCTGGGAACCGGACTGAAGGCTTGGTTCTGGAATCCTGTGGACTGGGAACAAGACTGAGGTTTGATTCTGGAACCATGTGGCCTGGGAATATGACTGATCTTAGATCGTGGAATCCTGTGGCCTGGGAACATGACATCGGTTTGGATTCTGGTACCCTGTTGCCTGGGAACATGAAATCGGTTTGATTGTGGAAACCTGTGGTCTGGGAATATAACTGAGGTTTGATGGTGGTACCCTCTGGCCTGGCAACATGACTGAGGTTTGATTCTGGATCCCTGTGGCCTGGGAACATGACTGAGGCGTGATTCTGGAATCCTGTGGCCTGGGAACATGACATCTGTTTAGATTGTGGAATACTGTGCCCTGGGAATCTGACTGAGGCTTGGTTCTGGAACCCTGTGGACTGGCAACATGACTGAGGTTTGATTGTAGAACCCTGTGCCCTGGAAACATGACTGTGGCCTGGTACTGGAAACCCATGGCCTGTAAATTTGACATTGGTTTGATTCTGGAACCCTGTGGCCTGGGAACATGACTGAGGTTTGATTCTGGAAAACTGTGGCCGCGGACTTGACTGAGGGTTGATGGCAGAAATCTGTGGACTGGAAACATGACTGAGGTTTGATTGTAGAACCCTGTGCCCTGGAAACATGACTGCGAACTGATACTTGAAACCCATGGCCTGGGAACTTGACATTGGTTTGATTCTGGAACCCTGTTGCCAGGAACAAGACTGAGGCATGATTCTGGAATCCTGTGGCCTGGGAACATGACATCTGTTTAGATTGTGGAATACTGGGCCCTGGGAACCTGAGTGAGGCTTGGTTCTGGAACCCTGTGGACTGGGAACATGACTGAGGTTTTATTCTGGAATCCTGTGGCCTGGGAACATGACATCAGTGGATTCTGGAACCCTGTGGCCTGGGAACATGAGAACGGTTTGATTCTGGAACCCTGTGGCCTGGGAACATGTCTGAGGTTTGATGGTGGAAACCTGTGGCTTGGCAACATGAATGAGGTTTGTTCCTGGAACCCTCTTCCCTGGGAACATGCCTGAGGTTTGATTCTGGACACCTTTGTCCTGCGAACATGACTGTGGTTTGATTGTGGAACCATGGGTCCTGCAAACATGACTGAGGTTTTATTCTGGAACCATGTGTCCTGGGAATATGACTGAGGTTTGATTCTGGAAATCTGTGGCCTGGGAAATTGACTGAGGTTTGATGGCAGAAACCTGTGGACTGGCAACATGACAGAGGTTTGATTGTAGAACCCTGTGCCCTGGAAACATGACTGTGGGCTGGTACTGGAAACCCATGGCCTAGGAAATTGACATTGGTTTGTTTCTGGAACCCTGTGGCCTGGGAACAGGATTGAGGCGTGATTCTGGAAACCTGTGGCCTGGGAACATGACATCTGTTTAGATTGTGGCATACTGTGCCCTGGGAACCGGACTGAAGCCTTGGTTCTGGAATCCTGTGGACTGGGAACAAGACTGAGGTTTGATTCTGGAACCATGTGGCCTGGGAATATGACTGATGTTAGATCGTGGAATCCTGTGACCTGGGAACATGACATCGGTTTGGATTCTGGTACGCTGTTGCCTGGGAACATGAAATCGGTTTGATTGTGGAAACCTGTGGTCAGGGAATATGACTGAGGTTTGATGGTGGTACCCTCTGGCCTGGCAACATGACTGAGGTTTGATTCTGGATCCCTGTGGCCTGGGAACATGACTGAGGCGTGATTCTGGAATCCTGTGGCCTGGGAACATGACATCTGTTTAGATTGTGGAATACTGTGCCCTGGGAATCTGACTGAGGCTTGGTTCTGGAACCCTGTGGACTGGGAACATGACTGAGGTTTGATTCTGGAACCCTGTAGCCTGCAAACATAACTGAGGATTGTTTCTGGAACCCTGTGGCCTGGGAACATGACATCAGTGGATTCTGGAACCCTGTGGCCTGGGAACATGAGAACGGTTTATTTCTGGAACCCTGTGACCTGGGAACATGTCTGAGGTTTGATGGTGGAAACCTGTGGCTTGGCAACATGATTGAGGTTTGTTTCTGGAACCCTGTTCCCTGGGAACATGACTGAGGTTTGATTCTGGACACCTTTGTGCTGGGAAAATGACTGTGTTTTGATTGTGGAATCATGGGTGCTGCAAACATGACTGAGGTTTGATTCTGGAACCATGTGTCCTGGGAATATGACTGAGGTTTGATTGTGGAAATCTGTGGCCTGGGAACTTGACTGAGGTTTGATGGCAGAAACCTGTGGACTGGCAACATGACTGAGGCTTGATTGTAGAACCCTGTGCCTTGGAAACATGACTGTGGGCTGGTACTGGAAACCCATGGCCTAGGAATTTGACATTGGTTTGATTCTGGAACCCTGTGACCTGGGAACATGACTGAGGTTTGATTCTGGAAAACTGTGGCCGGGGACTTGACTGAGGTTTGATGGCAGAAATCTGTGGACTGGAAACATTACTGAGGTTTGATTGTAGAACCCTGTGCCCTGGAAACATGACTGCGACCTGATACTTGAAACCCATGGCCTGGGAACTTGACATTGGTTTGATTCTGGAACCCTGTGTCCATGAACAAGACTGAGGCGTGATTCTGGAATCCTGTGGCCTGGGAACATGACATCTGTTTAGATTGTGGAATACTGGGCCCTGGGAACCTGACTGAGGCTTGGTTCTGGAACCCTGTGGACTGGGAACATGACTGAGGTTTTATTCTGGAATCCTGTGGCCTGGGAACATGACATCAGTGGATTCTGGAACCCTGTGGCCTGGGAACATGAGAACGGTTTGATTCTGGAACCCTGTGGCCTGGGAACATGTCTGAGGTTTGATAGTGGAAAATGTGGCTTGGCAACATGAATGAGGTTTGTTCCTGGAACCCTCTTCCCTGGGAACATGCCTGAGGTTTGATTCTGGACACCTTTGTCCTGGGAACATAACTGTGGATTGATTGTGGAACCATGGGTCCTGCAAACATGACTGAGGTTTTATTCTGGAACCATGTGTCCTGGGAATATGACTGAGGTTTGATTCTGGAAAACTGTGGCCTGGGAACTTGACTGAGGTTTGATGGCAGAAACCTGTGGACTGGCAACATGACAGAGGTTTGATTGTAGAACCCTGTGCCCTGGAAACATGACTGTGGGCTGGTACTGGAAACCCATGGCCTAGGAATTTGACATTGGTTTGATTCTGGAACCCTGTGACCTGGGAACATGACATCTGTTTAGATTGTGGCATACTGTGCCCTGGGAACCGGACTGAAGGCTTGGTTCTGGAATCCTGTGGACTGGGAACAAGACTGAGGTTTGATTCTGGAACCATGTGGCCTGGGAATATGACTGATGTTAGATCGTGGAATCCTGTGGCCTGGGAACATGACATCGGTTTGGATTCTGGTACCCTGTTGCCTGGGAACATGAAATCGGTTTGATTGTGGAAACCTGTGGTCTGGGAATATGACTGAGGTTTGATGGTGGTACCCTCTGGCCTGGCAACATGACTGAGGTTTGATTCTGGATCCCTGTGGCCTGGGAACATGACTGAGGCGTGATTCTGGAATCCTGTGGCCTGGGAACATGACATCTGTTTAGATTGTGGAGTACTGTGCCCTGGGAACCTGACTGAGGCTTGGTTCTGGAACCCTGTGGACTGGGAACATGACTGAGGTTTTATTCTGGAATCCTGTGGCCTGGGAACATGACATCAGTGGATTCTTGAAACCTGTGGCCTAGGAACATGAGAACGGTTGGGTTCTGGAACCCTGTGGCCTGGGAACATGTCTGAGGTTTGATGGTGGAAACCTGTGGCTTGGCAACATGACTGAGGTTTGTTACTGGAACCCCGTTCCCTGGGAACATGACTGAGGTTTGATTCTGGACACCTTTGTCCTGGGAACATAACTGTGGTTTGATTGTGGAACCATGGGTCCTGCAAACATGACTGAGGTTTGATTCTGGAACCATGTGTCCTGGGAATATGACTGAGGTTTGATTCTGGAAATCTGTGGCCTGGGAACATGACTGAGGTTTGATTCTGGAACCCTGTAGCCTGCGAACATAAGTGAGGATTGTTTCTGGAACCCTGTGGCCTGGGAACATGACATCAGTGGATTCTGGAACCCTGTGGCCTGGAAACATGACTGTGGGCTGGTACTGGAAACCCATGGACTAGGAATTTGACATTGGTTTGATTCTGGAACCCTGTGGCCTGGGAACAGGATTGAGGCGTGATTCTGGAAACCTGTGGCCTGGGAACATGACATCTGTTTAGATTGTGGCATACTGTGCCCTGGGAACCGGACTGAAGTCTTGGTTCTGGAATCCTGTGGACTGGGAACAAGACTGAGGTTTGATTCTGGAACCATGTGGCCTGGGAATATGACTGATGATAGATCGTGGAATCCTGTGGCCTGGGAACATGACATCGGTTTGGATTCTGGTACCCTGTTGCCTGGGAACATGAAATCGGTTTGATTGTGGAAACCTGTGGTCTGGGAATATAACTGAGGTTTGATGGTGGTACCCTCTGGCCTGGCAACATGACTGAGGTTTGATTCTGGATCCCTGTGGCCTGGGAACATGACATCTGTTTAGATTGTGGCATACTGTGCCCTGGGAACCGGACTGAAGCCTTGGTTCTGGAATCCTGTGGACTGGGAACAAGACTGAGGTTTGATTCTGGAACCATGTGGCCTGGGAATATGACTGATGTTAGATCGTGGAATTCTGTGGCCTGGGAACATGACATCGGTTTGGTTTCTGGTACCCTGTTGCCTGGGAACATGAAGTCGGTTTGATTGTGGAAACCTGTGGTCTGGGAATATGACTGAGGTTTGATGGTGGTACCCTCTGGCCTGGCAACATGAATGAGGTTTGATTCTGGATCCCTGAGGCCTGGGAACATGACTGAGGCGTGATTCTGGAATCCTGTGGCCTGGGAACATGACATCTGTTTAGATTGTGGAATACTGTGCCCTGGGAATCTGACTGAGGCTTGGTTCTGGAACCCTGTGGCCTGGGAACATGACTGAGGTTTGATTCTGGAACCCTGTAGCCTGCGAACATAACTGAGGATTGTTTCTGGAACCCTGTGGCCTGGGAACATGACATCAGTGGATTCTGCAACCCTGTGGCCTGGGAACATGAGAACGGTTTAATTCTGGAACCCTGTGACCTGGGAACATGTCTGAGGTTTGATGGTGGAAACCTGTGGCTTGGCAACATGACTGAGGTTTGTTTCTGGAAACTTTTTCCCTAGGAACATGACTGAGGTTTGATTCTGGACACCTTTGTGCTGGGAACATGACTGTGTTTTGATTGTGGAATCATGGGTCCTGCAAACATGACTGAGGTTTGATTCTGGAACCATGTGTCCTGGGAATATGACTGAGGTTTGATTCTGGAAATCTGTGGCCTAGGAACTTGACTGAGGTTTGATGGCAGATACCTGTGGACTGGCAACATGACTGAGGTTTGATTGTAGAACCCTGTGCCCTGGAACCATGACTGTGGGCTGGTAATGGAAACCCATGGCCTAGGAATTTGACATTGGTTTGATTCTGGAACCCTGTGGCCTGGGAACAGGATTGAGGCATGATTCTGGAAACCTGTGGCCTGGGAACATGACATCTGTTTAGATTGTGGCATACTGTGCCCTGGGAACCGGACTGAAGCCTTGGTTCTGGAATCCTGTGGACTGGGAACAAGACTGAGGTTTGATTCTGGAACCATGTGGCCTGGGAATATGACTGATCTTAGATCGTGGAATCCTGTGGCCTGGGAACATGACATCGGTTTGGATTCTGGTACCCTGTTGCCTGGGAACATGAAATCGGTTTGATTGTGGAAACCTGTGGTCTGGGAATATAACTGAGGTTTGATGGTGGTACCCTCTGGCCTGGCAACATGACTGAGGTTTGATTCTGGATCCCTGTGGCCTGGGAACATGACTGAGGCGTGATTCTGGAATCCTGTGGCCTGGGAACATGACATCTGTTTAGATTGTGGAATACTGTGCCCTGGGAATCTGACTGAGGCTTGGTTCTGGAACCCTGTGGACTGGCAACATGACTGAGGTTTGATTGTAGAACCCTGTGCCCTGGAAACATGACTGTGGCCTGGTACTGGAAACCCATGGCCTGGGAATTTGACATTGGTTTGATTCTGGAACCCTGTGGCCTGGGAACATGACTGAGGTTTGATTCTGGAAAACTGTGGCGGCGGACTTGACTGAGGGTTGATGGCAGAAATCTGTGGACTGGAAACATTACTGAGGTTTGATTGTAGAACCCTGTGCCCTGGAAACATGACTGCGACCTGATACTTGAAACCCATGGCCTGGGAACTTGACATTGGTTTGATTCTGGAACCCTGTTTCCAGGAACAAGACTGAGGCGTGATTCTGGAATCCTGTGGCCTGGGAACATGACATCTGTTTAGATTGTGGAATACTGGGCCCTGGGAACCTGACTGAGGCTTGGTTCTGGAACCCTGTGGACTGGGAACATGACTGAGGTTTTATTCTGGAATCCTGTGGCCTGGGAACATGACATCAGTGGATTCTGGAACCCTGTGGCCTGGGAACATGAGAACGGTTTGATTCTGGAAACCTGTGGCCTGGGAACATGTCTGAGGTTTGATGGTGGAAACCTGTGGCTTGGCAACATGAATGAGGTTTGTTCCTGGAACCCTCTTCCCTGGGAACATGCCTGAGGTTTGATTCTGGACACCTTTGTCCTGCGAACATGACTGTGGTTTGATTGTGGAACCATGGGTCCTGCAAACATTACTGAGGTTTTATTCTGGAACCATGTGTCCTGGGAATATGACTGAGGTTTGATTCTGGAAATCTGTGGCCTGGGAAATTGACTGAGGTTTGATGGCAGAAACCTGTGGACTGGCAACATGACAGAGGTTTGATTGTAGAACCCTGTGCCCTGGAAACATGACTGTGGGCTGGTACTGGAAACCCATGGCCTAGGAAATTGACATTGGTTTGATTCTGGAACCCTGTGGCCTGGGAACATGATTTGAGGCGTGATTCTGGAAACCTGTGGCCTGGGAACATGACATCTGTTTAGATTGTGGCATACTGTGCCCTGGGAACCGGACTGAAGCCTTGGTTCTGGAATCCTGTGGACTGGGAACAAGACTGAGGTTTGATTCTGGAACCATGTGTCCTGGGAATATGACTGATGTTAGATCGTGGAATCCTGTGACCTGGGAACATGACATCGGTTTGGATTCTGGTACGCTGTTGCCTGGGAACATGAAATCGGTTTGATTGTGGAAACCTGTGGTCAGGGAATATGACTGAGGTTTGATGGTGGTACCCTCTGGCCTGGCAACATGACTGAGGTTTGATTCTGGATCCCTGTGGCCTGGGAACATGACTGAGGCGTGACTCTGGAATCCTGTGGCCTGGGAACATGACATCTGTTTAGATTGTGGAATACTGTGCCCTGGGAATCTGACTGAGGCTTGGTTCTGGAACCCTGTGGACTGGGAACATGACTGAGGTTTGATTCTGGAACCCTGTAGCCTGCAAACATAACTGAGGATTGTTTCTGGAACCCTGTGGCCTGGGAACATGACATCAGTGGATTCTGGAACCCTGTGGCCTGGGAACATGAGAACGGTTTATTTCTGGAACCCTGTGACCTGGGAACATGTCTGAGGTTTGATGGTGGAAACCTGTGGCTTGGCAACATGATTGAGGTTTGTTTCTGGAACCCTGTTCCCTGGGAACATGACTGAGGTTTGATTCTGGACACCTTTGTGCTGGGAAAATGACTGTGTTTTGATTGTGGAATCATGGGTGCTGCAAACATGACTGAGGTTTGATTCTGGAACCATGTGTCCTGGGAATATGACTGAGGTTTGATTCTGGAAATCTGTGGCCTGGGAACTTGACTGAGGTTTGATGGCAGAAACCTGTGGACTGGCAACATTACTGAGGTTTGATTGTAGAACCCTGTGCCCTGGAAACATGACTGCGACCTGATACTTGAAACCCATGGCCTGGGAACTTGACATTGGTTTGATTCTGGAACCCTGTGGCCATGAACAAGACTTAGGCGTGATTCTGGAATCCTGTGGCCTGGGAACATGACATCTGTTTAGATTGTGGAATACTGGGCCCTGGGAACCTGACTGAGGCTTGGTTCTGGAACCCTGTGGACTGGGAACATGACTGAGGTTTTATTCTGGAATCCTGTGGCCTGGGAACATGACATCAGTGGATTCTGGAACCCTGTGGCCTGGGAACATGAGAACGGTTTGATTCTGGAACCCTGTGGCCTGGGAACATGTCTGAGGTTTGATAGTGGAAAATGTGGCTTGGCAACATGAATGAGGTTTGTTCCTGGAACCCTCTTCCCTGGGAACATGCCTGAGGTTTGATTCTGGACACCTTTGTCCTGGGAACATGACTGTGGTTTGATTGTGGAACCATGGGTCCTGCAAACATGACTGAGGTTTTATTCTGGAACCATGTGTCCTGGGAATATGACTGAGGTTTGATTCTGGAAAACTGTGGCCTGGGAAATTGACTGAGGTTTGATGGCAGAAACCTGTGGACTGGCAACATGACAGAGGTTTGATTGTAGAACCCTGTGCCCTGGAAACATGACTGTGGGCTGGTACTGGAAACCCATGGCCTAGGAATTTGACATTGGTTTGATTCTGGAACCCTGTGGCCTGGGAACATGATTGAGGCGTGATTCTGGAAACCTGTGGCCTGGGAACATGACATCTGTTTAGATTGTGGCATACTGGGCCCTGGGAACCGGACTGAGGTTTGATTCTGGAACCCTGTAGCCTGCAAACATAACTGAGGATTGTTTCTGGAACCCTGTGGCCTGGGAACATGACATCAGTGGATTCTGGAACCCTGTGGCCTGGGAACATGAGAACGGTTTATTTCTGGAACCCTGTGACTTGGGAACATGTCTGAGGTTTGATGGTGGAAACCTGTGGCTTGGCAACATGATTGAGGTTTGTTTCTGGAACCCTGTTCCCTGGGAACATGACTGAGGTTTGATTCTGGACACCTTTGTGCTGGGAAAATGACTGTGTTTTGATTGTGGAATCATGGGTCCTGCAAACATGACTGAGGTTTGATTCTGGAACCATATGTCCTGGGAATATGACTGAGGTTTGATTCTGGAAATCTGTGGCCTGGAAACTTGACTGAGGTTTGATGGCAGAAACCTGTGGACTGGCAACATGACTAAGGCTTGATTGTAGAACCCTGTGCCCTGGAAACATGACTGTGGGCTGGTACTGGAAACCCATGGCCTAGGAATTTGACATTGGTTTGATTCTGGAACCCTGTGACCTGGGAACATGACTGAGGTTTGATTCTGGAAAACTGTGGCCGGGGACTTGACTGAGGTTTGATGGCAGAAATCTGTGGACTGGAAACATTACTGAGGTTTGATTGTAGAACCCTGTGCCCTGGAAAAATGACTGCGACCTGATACTTGAAACCCATGGCCTGGGAACTTGACATTGGTTTGATTCTGGAACCCTGTGGCCATGAACAAGACTGAGGCGTGATTCTGGAATCCTGTGGCCTGGGAACATGACATCTGTTTAGATTGTGGAATACTGGGCCCTGGGAACCTGACTGAGGCTTGGTTCTGGAACCCTGTGGACTGGGAACATGACTGAGGTTTTATTCTGGAATCCTGTGGCCTGGGAACATGACATCAGTGGATTCTGGAACCCTGTGGCCTGGGAACATGAGAACGGTTTGATTCTGGAACCCTGTGGCCTGGGAACATGTCTGAGGTTTGATAGTGGAAAATGTGGCTTGGCAACATGACTGAGGTTTGTTTCTGGAACCCTGTTCCCTGGGAACATGCCTGAGGTTTGATTCTGGACACCTTTGTCCTGGGAACATGACTGTGTTTTGATTGTGGAACCATGGGTCCTGCAAACATGACTGAGGTTTGATTCTGGAACCATGTGTCCTGGGAATATGACTGAGGTTTGATTCTGGAAATCTGTGGCCTGGGAACATGACTGAGGTTTGATTCTGGAACCCTGTAGCCTGCGAACATAACTGAGGATTGTTTCTGGAACCCTGTGGCCTGGGAACATGACATCAGTGGATTCTGGAACCCTGTGGCCTGGGAACATGAGAACGGTTTAATTCTGGAACCCTGTGACCTGGGAACATGTCTGAGGTTTGATGGTGGAAACCTGTGGCTTGGCAACATGACTGAGGTTTGTTTCTGGAACCCTTTTCCCTGGGAACATGACTGAGGTTTGATTCTGGACACCTTTGTGCTGGGAACATGACTGTGTTTTGATTGTGGAATCATGGGTCCTGCAAACATGACAGAGGTTTGATTCTGGAACCATGTGTCATGGGAATATGACTGAGGTTTGATTCTGGAAATCTGTGGCCTGGGAACTTGACTGAGGTTTGATGGCAGAAACCTGTGGACTGGCAACATGACTGAGGTTTGATTGTAGAACCCTGTGCCCTGGAAACATGACTGTGGGCTGGTACTGGAAACCCATGGCCTAGGAATTTGACATTGGTTTGATTCTGGAACCCTGTGGCCTTGGAACAGGATTGAGGCGTGATTCTGGAAACCTGTGGCCTGGGAACATGACATCTGTTTAGATTGTGGCATACTGTGCCCTGGGAACCGGACTGAAGGCTTGGTTCTGGAATCCTGTGGACTGGGAACAAGACTGAGGTTTGATTCTGGAACCATGTGGCCTGGGAATATGACTGATGTTAGATCGTGGAATCGTGTGGCCTGGGAACATGACATCGGTTTGGATTCTGGTACCCTGTTGCCTGGGAACATGAAATCGGTTTGATTGTGGAAACCTGTGTTCTGGGAATATGACTGAGGTTTGATGGTGGTACCCTCTGGCCTGGCAACATGAATGAGGTTTGATTCTGGATCCCTGTGGCCTGGGAACATGACTGAGGCGTGATTCTGGAATCCTGTGGCCTGGGAACATGACATCTGTTTAGATTGTGGAATACCGTGCCCTGGGAATCTGACTGAGGCTTGGTTCTGGAACCCTGTGGACTGGGAACATGACTGAGGTTTTATTCTGGAATCCTGTGGCCTGGGAACATGACATCAGTGGATTCTGGAAACCTGTGGCCTAGGAACATGAGAACGGTTGGATTCTGGAACCCTGTGGCCTGGGAACATGTCTGAGGTTTGATGGTGGAAACCTGTGGCTTGGCAACATGATTGAGGTTTGTTTCTGGAACCCTGTTCCCTGGGAACATGACTGAGGTTTGATTCTGGACACCTTTGTGCTGGGAACATGACTGTGTTTTGATTGTGGAATCATGGGTCCTGCAAACATGACTGAGGTTTGATTCTGGAACCATGTGTCCTGGGAATATGACTGAGGTTTGATTCTGGAAATCTGTGGCCTGGGAACATGACTGAGGTTTGATTCTGGAACCCTGTAGCCTGCAAACATAACTGAGGATTGTTTCTGGAACCCTGTGGCCTGGGAACATGACATCAGTGGATTCTGGAACCCTGTGGCCTGGGAACATGAGAACGGTTTATTTCTGGAACCCTGTGACCTGGGAACATGTCTGAGGTTTGATGGTGGAAACCTGTGGCTTGGCAACATGATTGAGGTTTGTTTCTGGAACCCTGTTCCCTGGGAACATGACTGAGGTTTGATTCTGGACACCTTTGTGCTGGGAAAATGACTGTGTTTTGATTGTGGAATCATGGGTGCTGCAAACATGACTGAGGTTTGATTCTGGAACCATGTGTCCTGGGAATATGACTGAGGTTTGATTGTGGAAATCTGTGGCCTGGGAACTTGACTGAGGTTTGATGGCAGAAACCTGTGGACTGGCAACATGACTGAGGCTTGATTGTAGAACCCTGTGCCTTGGAAACATGACTGTGGGCTGGTACTGGAAACCCATGGCCTAGGAATTTGACATTGGTTTGATTCTGGAACCCTGTGACCTGGGAACATGACTGAGGTTTGATTCTGGAAAACTGTGGCCGGGGACTTGACTGAGGTTTGATGGCAGAAATCTGTGGACTGGAAACATTACTGAGGTTTGATTGTAGAACCCTGTGCCCTGGAAACATGACTGCGACCTGATACTTGAAACCCATGGCCTGGGAACTTGACATTGGTTTGATTCTGGAACCCTGTGTCCATGAACAAGACTGAGGCGTGATTCTGGAATCCTGTGGCCTGGGAACATGACATCTGTTTAGATTGTGGAATACTGGGCCCTGGGAACCTGACTGAGGCTTGGTTCTGGAACCCTGTGGACTGGGAACATGACTGAGGTTTTATTCTGGAATCCTGTGGCCTGGGAACATGACATCAGTGGATTCTGGAACCCTGTGGCCTGGGAACATGAGAACGGTTTGATTCTGGAACCCTGTGGCCTGGGAACATGTCTGAGGTTTGATAGTGGAAAATGTGGCTTGGCAACATGAATGAGGTTTGTTCCTGGAACCCTCTTCCCTGGGAACATGCCTGAGGTTTGATTCTGGACACCTTTGTCCTGGGAACATAACTGTGGATTGATTGTGGAACCATGGGTCCTGCAAACATGACTGAGGTTTTATTCTGGAACCATGTGTCCTGGGAATATGACTGAGGTTTGATTCTGGAAAACTGTGGCCTGGGAACTTGACTGAGGTTTGATGGCAGAAACCTGTGGACTGGCAACATGACAGAGGTTTGATTGTAGAACCCTGTGCCCTGGAAACATGACTGTGGGCTGGTACTGGAAACCCATGGCCTAGGAATTTGACATTGGTTTGATTCTGGAACCCTGTGACCTGGGAACATGACATCTGTTTAGATTGTGGCATACTGTGCCCTGGGAACCGGACTGAAGGCTTGGTTCTGGAATCCTGTGGACTGGGAACAAGACTGAGGTTTGATTCTGGAACCATGTGGCCTGGGAATATGACTGATGTTAGATCGTGGAATCCTGTGGCCTGGGAACATGACATCGGTTTGGATTCTGGTACCCTGTTGCCTGGGAACATGAAATCGGTTTGATTGTGGAAACCTGTGGTCTGGGAATATGACTGAGGTTTGATGGTGGTACCCTCTGGCCTGGCAACATGACTGAGGTTTGATTCTGGATCCCTGTGGCCTGGGAACATGACTGAGGCGTGATTCTGGAATCCTGTGGCCTGGGAACATGACATCTGTTTAGATTGTGGAGTACTGTGCCCTGGGAACCTGACTGAGGCTTGGTTCTGGAACCCTGTGGACTGGGAACATGACTGAGGTTTTATTCTGGAATCCTGTGGCCTGGGAACATGACATCAGTGGATTCTTGAAACCTGTGGCCTAGGAACATGAGAACGGTTGGGTTCTGGAACCCTGTGGCCTGGGAACATGTCTGAGGTTTGATGGTGGAAACCTGTGGCTTGGCAACATGACTGAGGTTTGTTACTGGAACCCCGTTCCCTGGGAACATGACTGAGGTTTGATTCTGGACACCTTTGTCCTGGGAACATAACTGTGGTTTGATTGTGGAACCATGGGTCCTGCAAACATGACTGAGGTTTGATTCTGGAACCATGTGTCCTGGGAATATGACTGAGGTTTGATTCTGGAAATCTGTGGCCTGGGAACATGACTGAGGTTTGATTCTGGAACCCTGTAGCCTGCGAACATAAGTGAGGATTGTTTCTGGAACCCTGTGGCCTGGGAACATGACATCAGTGGATTCTGGAACCCTGTGGCCTGGAAACATGACTGTGGGCTGGTACTGGAAACCCATGGACTAGGAATTTGACATTGGTTTGATTCTGGAACCCTGTGGCCTGGGAACAGGATTGAGGCGTGATTCTGGAAACCTGTGGCCTGGGAACATGACATCTGTTTAGATTGTGGCATACTGTGCCCTGGGAACCGGACTGAAGTCTTGGTTCTGGAATCCTGTGGACTGGGAACAAGACTGAGGTTTGATTCTGGAACCATGTGGCCTGGGAATATGACTGATGATAGATCGTGGAATCCTGTGGCCTGGGAACATGACATCGGTTTGGATTCTGGTACCCTGTTGCCTGGGAACATGAAATCGGTTTGATTGTGGAAACCTGTGGTCTGGGAATATAACTGAGGTTTGATGGTGGTACCCTCTGGCCTGGCAACATGACTGAGGTTTGATTCTGGATCCCTGTGGCCTGGGAACATGACATCTGTTTAGATTGTGGCATACTGTGCCCTGGGAACCGGACTGAAGCCTTGGTTCTGGAATCCTGTGGACTGGGAACAAGACTGAGGTTTGATTCTGGAACCATGTGGCCTGGGAATATGACTGATGTTAGATCGTGGAATTCTGTGGCCTGGGAACATGACATCGGTTTGGTTTCTGGTACCCTGTTGCCTGGGAACATGAAGTCGGTTTGATTGTGGAAACCTGTGGTCTGGGAATATGACTGAGGTTTGATGGTGGTACCCTCTGGCCTGGCAACATGAATGAGGTTTGATTCTGGATCCCTGAGGCCTGGGAACATGACTGAGGCGTGATTCTGGAATCCTGTGGCCTGGGAACATGACATCTGTTTAGATTGTGGAATACTGTGCCCTGGGAATCTGACTGAGGCTTGGTTCTGGAACCCTGTGGCCTGGGAACATGACTGAGGTTTGATTCTGGAACCCTGTAGCCTGCGAACATAACTGAGGATTGTTTCTGGAACCCTGTGGCCTGGGAACATGACATCAGTGGATTCTGCAACCCTGTGGCCTGGGAACATGAGAACGGTTTAATTCTGGAACCCTGTGACCTGGGAACATGTCTGAGGTTTGATGGTGGAAACCTGTGGCTTGGCAACATGACTGAGGTTTGTTTCTGGAAACTTTTTCCCTAGGAACATGACTGAGGTTTGATTCTGGACACCTTTGTGCTGGGAACATGACTGTGTTTTGATTGTGGAATCATGGGTCCTGCAAACATGACTGAGGTTTGATTCTGGAACCATGTGTCCTGGGAATATGACTGAGGTTTGATTCTGGAAATCTGTGGCCTAGGAACTTGACTGAGGTTTGATGGCAGATACCTGTGGACTGGCAACATGACTGAGGTTTGATTGTAGAACCCTGTGCCCTGGAACCATGACTGTGGGCTGGTAATGGAAACCCATGGCCTAGGAATTTGACATTGGTTTGATTCTGGAACCCTGTGGCCTGGGAACAGGATTGAGGCATGATTCTGGAAACCTGTGGCCTGGGAACATGACATCTGTTTAGATTGTGGCATACTGTGCCCTGGGAACCGGACTGAAGCCTTGGTTCTGGAATCCTGTGGACTGGGAACAAGACTGAGGTTTGATTCTGGAACCATGTGGCCTGGGAATATGACTGATCTTAGATCGTGGAATCCTGTGGCCTGGGAACATGACATCGGTTTGGATTCTGGTACCCTGTTGCCTGGGAACATGAAATCGGTTTGATTGTGGAAACCTGTGGTCTGGGAATATAACTGAGGTTTGATGGTGGTACCCTCTGGCCTGGCAACATGACTGAGGTTTGATTCTGGATCCCTGTGGCCTGGGAACATGACTGAGGCGTGATTCTGGAATCCTGTGGCCTGGGAACATGACATCTGTTTAGATTGTGGAATACTGTGCCCTGGGAATCTGACTGAGGCTTGGTTCTGGAACCCTGTGGACTGGCAACATGACTGAGGTTTGATTGTAGAACCCTGTGCCCTGGAAACATGACTGTGGCCTGGTACTGGAAACCCATGGCCTGGGAATTTGACATTGGTTTGATTCTGGAACCCTGTGGCCTGGGAACATGACTGAGGTTTGATTCTGGAAAACTGTGGCGGCGGACTTGACTGAGGGTTGATGGCAGAAATCTGTGGACTGGAAACATTACTGAGGTTTGATTGTAGAACCCTGTGCCCTGGAAACATGACTGCGACCTGATACTTGAAACCCATGGCCTGGGAACTTGACATTGGTTTGATTCTGGAACCCTGTTTCCAGGAACAAGACTGAGGCGTGATTCTGGAATCCTGTGGCCTGGGAACATGACATCTGTTTAGATTGTGGAATACTGGGCCCTGGGAACCTGACTGAGGCTTGGTTCTGGAACCCTGTGGACTGGGAACATGACTGAGGTTTTATTCTGGAATCCTGTGGCCTGGGAACATGACATCAGTGGATTCTGGAACCCTGTGGCCTGGGAACATGAGAACGGTTTGATTCTGGAAACCTGTGGCCTGGGAACATGTCTGAGGTTTGATGGTGGAAACCTGTGGCTTGGCAACATGAATGAGGTTTGTTCCTGGAACCCTCTTCCCTGGGAACATGCCTGAGGTTTGATTCTGGACACCTTTGTCCTGCGAACATGACTGTGGTTTGATTGTGGAACCATGGGTCCTGCAAACATTACTGAGGTTTTATTCTGGAACCATGTGTCCTGGGAATATGACTGAGGTTTGATTCTGGAAATCTGTGGCCTGGGAAATTGACTGAGGTTTGATGGCAGAAACCTGTGGACTGGCAACATGACAGAGGTTTGATTGTAGAACCCTGTGCCCTGGAAACATGACTGTGGGCTGGTACTGGAAACCCATGGCCTAGGAAATTGACATTGGTTTGATTCTGGAACCCTGTGGCCTGGGAACATGATTTGAGGCGTGATTCTGGAAACCTGTGGCCTGGGAACATGACATCTGTTTAGATTGTGGCATACTGGGCCCTGGGAACCGGACTGAGGTTTGATTCTGGAACCCTGTAGCCTGCAAACATAACTGAGGATTGTTTCTGGAACCCTGTGGCCTGGGAACATGACATCAGTGGATTCTGGAACCCTGTGGCCTGGGAACATGAGAACGGTTTATTTCTGGAACCCTGTGACTTGGGAACATGTCTGAGGTTTGATGGTGGAAACCTGTGGCTTGGCAACATGATTGAGGTTTGTTTCTGGAACCCTGTTCCCTGGGAACATGACTGAGGTTTGATTCTGGACACCTTTGTGCTGGGAAAATGACTGTGTTTTGATTGTGGAATCATGGGTCCTGCAAACATGACTGAGGTTTGATTCTGGAACCATATGTCCTGGGAATATGACTGAGGTTTGATTCTGGAAATCTGTGGCCTGGAAACTTGACTGAGGTTTGATGGCAGAAACCTGTGGACTGGCAACATGACTAAGGCTTGATTGTAGAACCCTGTGCCCTGGAAACATGACTGTGGGCTGGTACTGGAAACCCATGGCCTAGGAATTTGACATTGGTTTGATTCTGGAACCCTGTGACCTGGGAACATGACTGAGGTTTGATTCTGGAAAACTGTGGCCGGGGACTTGACTGAGGTTTGATGGCAGAAATCTGTGGACTGGAAACATTACTGAGGTTTGATTGTAGAACCCTGTGCCCTGGAAAAATGACTGCGACCTGATACTTGAAACCCATGGCCTGGGAACTTGACATTGGTTTGATTCTGGAACCCTGTGGCCATGAACAAGACTGAGGCGTGATTCTGGAATCCTGTGGCCTGGGAACATGACATCTGTTTAGATTGTGGAATACTGGGCCCTGGGAACCTGACTGAGGCTTGGTTCTGGAACCCTGTGGACTGGGAACATGACTGAGGTTTTATTCTGGAATCCTGTGGCCTGGGAACATGACATCAGTGGATTCTGGAACCCTGTGGCCTGGGAACATGAGAACGGTTTGATTCTGGAACCCTGTGGCCTGGGAACATGTCTGAGGTTTGATAGTGGAAAATGTGGCTTGGCAACATGACTGAGGTTTGTTTCTGGAACCCTGTTCCCTGGGAACATGCCTGAGGTTTGATTCTGGACACCTTTGTCCTGGGAACATGACTGTGTTTTGATTGTGGAACCATGGGTCCTGCAAACATGACTGAGGTTTGATTCTGGAACCATGTGTCCTGGGAATATGACTGAGGTTTGATTCTGGAAATCTGTGGCCTGGGAACATGACTGAGGTTTGATTCTGGAACCCTGTAGCCTGCGAACATAACTGAGGATTGTTTCTGGAACCCTGTGGCCTGGGAACATGACATCAGTGGATTCTGGAACCCTGTGGCCTGGGAACATGAGAACGGTTTAATTCTGGAACCCTGTGACCTGGGAACATGTCTGAGGTTTGATGGTGGAAACCTGTGGCTTGGCAACATGACTGAGGTTTGTTTCTGGAACCCTTTTCCCTGGGAACATGACTGAGGTTTGATTCTGGACACCTTTGTGCTGGGAACATGACTGTGTTTTGATTGTGGAATCATGGGTCCTGCAAACATGACAGAGGTTTGATTCTGGAACCATGTGTCATGGGAATATGACTGAGGTTTGATTCTGGAAATCTGTGGCCTGGGAACTTGACTGAGGTTTGATGGCAGAAACCTGTGGACTGGCAACATGACTGAGGTTTGATTGTAGAACCCTGTGCCCTGGAAACATGACTGTGGGCTGGTACTGGAAACCCATGGCCTAGGAATTTGACATTGGTTTGATTCTGGAACCCTGTGGCCTTGGAACAGGATTGAGGCGTGATTCTGGAAACCTGTGGCCTGGGAACATGACATCTGTTTAGATTGTGGCATACTGTGCCCTGGGAACCGGACTGAAGGCTTGGTTCTGGAATCCTGTGGACTGGGAACAAGACTGAGGTTTGATTCTGGAACCATGTGGCCTGGGAATATGACTGATGTTAGATCGTGGAATCGTGTGGCCTGGGAACATGACATCGGTTTGGATTCTGGTACCCTGTTGCCTGGGAACATGAAATCGGTTTGATTGTGGAAACCTGTGTTCTGGGAATATGACTGAGGTTTGATGGTGGTACCCTCTGGCCTGGCAACATGAATGAGGTTTGATTCTGGATCCCTGTGGCCTGGGAACATGACTGAGGCGTGATTCTGGAATCCTGTGGCCTGGGAACATGACATCTGTTTAGATTGTGGAATACCGTGCCCTGGGAATCTGACTGAGGCTTGGTTCTGGAACCCTGTGGACTGGGAACATGACTGAGGTTTTATTCTGGAATCCTGTGGCCTGGGAACATGACATCAGTGGATTCTGGAAACCTGTGGCCTAGGAACATGAGAACGGTTGGATTCTGGAACCCTGTGGCCTGGGAACATGTCTGAGGTTTGATGGTGGAAACCTGTGGCTTGGCAACATGATTGAGGTTTGTTTCTGGAACCCTGTTCCCTGGGAACATGACTGAGGTTTGATTCTGGACACCTTTGTGCTGGGAACATGACTGTGTTTTGATTGTGGAATCATGGGTCCTGCAAACATGACTGAGGTTTGATTCTGGAACCATGTGTCCTGGGAATATGACTGAGGTTTGATTCTGGAAATCTGTGGCCTGGGAACATGACTGAGGTTTGATTCTGGAACCCTGTAGCCTGCGAACATAACTGAGGATTGTTTCTGGAACCCTGTGGCCTGGGAACATGACATCAGTGGATTCTGGAACCCTGTGGCCTGGGAACATGAGAACGGTTTAATTCTGGAACCCTGTGACCTGGGAACATGTCTGAGGTTTGATGGTGGAAACCTGTGGCTTGGCAACATGACTGAGGTTTGTTTCTGGAACCCTTTTCCCTGGGAACATGACTGAGGTTTGATTCTGGACACCTTTGTGCTGGGAACATGACTGTGTTTTGATTGTGGAATCATGGGTCCTGCAAATATGACAGAGGTTTGATTCTGGAACCATGTGTCCTGGGAATATGACTGAGGTTTGATTCTGGAAATCTGTGGCCTGGGAACTTGAGTGAGGTTTGATGGCAGAAACCTGTGGACTGGCAACATGACTGAGGTTTGATTGTAGAACCCTGTGCCCTGGAAACATGACTGTGGGCTGGTACTGGAAACCCATGGCCTAGGAATTTGACATTGGTTTGATTCTGGAACCCTGTGGCCTTGGAACAGGATTGAGGCGTGATTCTGGAAACCTGTGGCCTGGGAACATGACATCTGTTTAGATTGTGGCATACTGTGCCCTGGGAACCGGACTGAAGCCTTGGTTCTGGAATCCTGTGGACTGGGAACAAGACTGAGGTTTGATTCTGGAACCATGTGGCCTGGGAATATGACTGATGTTAGATCGTGGAATTCTGTGGCCTGGGAACATGACATCGGTTTGGTTTCTGGTACCCTGTTGCCTGGGAACATGAAATCGGTTTGATTGTGGAAACCTGTGGTCTGGGAATATGACTGAGGTTTGATGGTGGTACCCTCTGGCCTGGCAACATGAATGAGGTTTGATTCTGGTTCCCTGAGGCCTGGGAACATGACTGAGGCGTGATTCTGGAATCCTGTGGCCTGGGAACATGACATCTGTTTAGATTGTGGAATACTGTGCCCTGGGAATCTGACTGAGGCTTGGTTCTGGAACCCTGTGGCCTGGGAACATGACTGAGGTTTGATTCTTGAACCCTGTAGCCTGCGAACATAACTGAGGATTGTTTCTGGAACCCTGTGGCCTGGGAACATGACATCAGTGGATTCTGCAACCCTGTGGCCTGGGAACATGAGAACGGTTTAATTCTGGAACCCTGTGACCTGGGAACATGTCTGAGGTTTGATGGTGGAAACCTGTGGCTTGGCAACATGACTGAGGTTTGTTTCTGGAAACCTTTTCCCTAGGAACATGACTGAGGTTTGATTCTGGACACCTTTGTGCTGGGAACATGACTGTGTTTTGATTGTGGAATCATGGGTCCTGCAAACATGACTGAGGTTTGATTCTGGAACCATGTGTCCTGGGAATATGACTAAGGTTTGATTCTGGAAATCTGTGGCCTGGGAACTTGACTGAGGTTTGATGGCAGAAACCTGTGGACTGGCAACATGACTGAGGTTTGATTGTAGAACCCTGTGCCCTGGAACCATGACTGTGGGCTGGTAATGGAAACCCATGGCCTAGGAATTTGACATTGGTTTGATTCTGGAACCCTGTGGCCTGGGAACAGGATTGAGGCGTGATTCTGGAAACCTGTGGCCTGGGAACATGACATCTGTTTAGATTGTGGCATACTGTGCCCTGGGAACCGGACTGAAGGCTTGGTTCTGGAATCCTGTGGACTGGGAACAAGACTGAGGTTTGATTCTGGAACCATGTGGCCTGGGAATATGACTGATCTTAGATCGTGGAATCCTGTGGCCTGGGAACATGACATCGGTTTGGATTCTGGTACCCTGTTGCCTGGGAACATGAAATCGGTTTGATTGTGGAAACCTGTGGTCTGGGAATATAACTGAGGTTTGATGGTGGTACCCTCTGGCCTGGCAACATGACTGAGGTTTGATTCTGGATCCCTGTGGCCTGGGAACATGACTGAGGCGTGATTCTGGAATCCTGTGGCCTGGGAACATGACATCTGTTTAGATTGTGGAATACTGTGCCCTGGGAATCTGACTGAGGCTTGGTTCTGGAACCCTGTGGACTGGCAACATGACTGAGGTTTGATTGTAGAACCCTGTGCCCTGGAAACATGACTGTGGCCTGGTACTGGAAACCCATGGCCTGGGAATTTGACATTGGTTTGATTCTGGAACCCTGTGGCCTGGGAACATGACTGAGGTTTGATTCTGGAAAACTGTGGCGGCGGACTTGACTGAGGGTTGATGGCAGAAATCTGTGGACTGGAAACATTACTGAGGTTTGATTGTAGAACCCTGTGCCCTGGAAACATGACTGCGAACTGATACTTGAAAACCATGGCCTGGGAACTTGACATTGGTTTGATTCTGGAACCCTGTTTCCAGGAACAAGACTGAGGCGTGATTCTGGAATCCTGTGGCCTGGGAACATGACATCTGTTTAGATTGTGGAATACTGGGCCCTGGGAACCTGAGTGAGGCTTGGTTCTGGAACCCTGTGGACTGGGAACATGACTGAGGTTTTATTCTGGAATCCTGTGGCCTGGGAACATGACATCAGTGGATTCTGGAACCCTGTGGCCTGGGAACATGAGAACGGTTTGATTCTGGAAACCTGTGGCCTGGGAACATGTCTGAGGTTTGATGGTGGAAACCTGTGGCTTGGCAACATGAATGAGGTTTGTTCCTGGAACCCTCTTCCCTGGGAACATGCCTGAGGTTTGATTCTGGACACCTTTGTCCTGCGAACATGACTGTGGTTTGATTGTGGAACCATGGGTCCTGCAAACATGACTGAGGTTTTATTCTGGAACCATGTGTCCTGGGAATATGACTGAGGTTTGATTCTGGAAATCTGTGGCCTGGGAAATTGACTGAGGTTTGATGGCAGAAACCTGTGGACTGGCAACATGACAGAGGTTTGATTGTAGAACCCTGTGCCCTGGAAACATGACTGTGGGCTGGTACTGGAAACCCATGGCCTAGGAAATTGACATTGGTTTGATTCTGGAACCCTGTGGCCTGGGAACAGGATTGAGGCGTGATTCTGGAAACCTGTGGCCTGGGAACATGACATCTGTTTAGATTGTGGCATACTGTGCCCTGGGAACCGGACTGAAGCCTTGGTTCTGGAATCCTGTGGACTGGGAACAAGACTGAGGTTTGATTCTGGAACCATGTGGCCTGGGAATATGACTGATGTTAGATCGTGGAATCCTGTGACCTGGGAACATGACATCGGTTTGGATTCTGGTACGCTGTTGCCTGGGAACATGAAATCGGTTTGATTGTGGAAACCTGTGGTCAGGGAATATGACTGAGGTTTGATGGTGGTACCCTCTGGCCTGGCAACATGACTGAGGTTTGATTCTGGATCCCTGTGGCCTGGGAACATGACTGAGGCGTGATTCTGGAATCCTGTGGCCTGGGAACATGACATCTGTTTAGATTGTGGAATACTGTGCCCTGGGAATCTGACTGAGGCTTGGTTCTGGAACCCTGTGGACTGGGAACATGACTGAGGTTTGATTCTGGAACCCTGTAGCCTGCAAACATAACTGAGGATTGTTTCTGGAACCCTGTGGCCTGGGAACATGACATCAGTGGATTCTGGAACCCTGTGGCCTGGGAACATGAGAACGGTTTATTTCTGGAACCCTGTGACCTGGGAACATGTCTGAGGTTTGATGGTGGAAACCTGTGGCTTGGCAACATGATTGAGGTTTGTTTCTGGAACCCTGTTCCCTGGGAACATGACTGAGGTTTGATTCTGGACACCTTTGTGCTGGGAAAATGACTGTGTTTTGATTGTGGAATCATGGGTGCTGCAAACATGACTGAGGTTTGATTCTGGAACCATGTGTCCTGGGAATATGACTGAGGTTTGATTCTGGAAATCTGTGGCCTGGGAACTTGACTGAGGTTTGATGGCAGAAACCTGTGGACTGGCAACATGACTGAGGCTTGATTGTAGAACCCTGTGCCTTGGAAACATGACTGTGGGCTGGTACTGGAAACCCATGGCCTAGGAATTTGACATTGGTTTGATTCTGGAACCCTGTGACCTGGGAACATGACTGAGGTTTGATTCTGGAAAACTGTGGCCGGGGACTTGACTGAGGTTTGATGGCAGAAATCTGTGGACTGGAAACATTACTGAGGTTTGATTGTAGAACCCTGTGCCCTGGAAACATGACTGCGACCTGATACTTGAAACCCATGGCCTGGGAACTTGACATTGGTTTGATTCTGGAACCCTGTGGCCATGAACAAGACTGAGGCGTGATTCTGGAATCCTGTGGCCTGGGAACATGACATCTGTTTAGATTGTGGAATACTGGGCCCTGGGAACCTGACTGAGGCTTGGTTCTGGAACCCTGTGGACTGGGAACATGACTGAGGTTTTATTCTGGAATCCTGTGGCCTGGGAACATGACATCAGTGGATTCTGGAACCCTGTGGCCGGGGAACATGAGAACGGTTTGATTCTGGAACCCTGTGGCCTGGGAACATGTCTGAGGTTTGATAGTGGAAAATGTGGCTTCGCAACATGAATGAGGTTTGTTCCTGGAACCCTCTTCCCTGGGAACATGCCTGAGGTTTGACTCTGGACACCTTTGTCCTGGGAACATGACTGTGGTTTGATTGTGGAACCATGGGTCCTGCAAACATGACTGAGGTTTTATTCTGGAACCATGTGTCCTGGGAATATGACTGAGGTTTGATTCTGGAAAACTGTGGCCTGGGAAATTGACTGAGGTTTGATGGCAGAAACCTGTGGACTGGCAACATGACAGAGGTTTGATTGTAGAACCCTGTGCCCAGGAAACATGACTGTGGGCTGGTACTGGAAACCCATGGCCTAGGAATTTGACATTGGTTTGATTCTGGAACCCTGTGGCCTGGGAACATGATTGAGGCGTGATTCTGGAAACCTGTGGCCTGGGAACATGACATCTGTTTAGATTGTGGCATACTGTGCCCTGGGAACCGGACTGAAGGCTTGGTTCTGGAATCCTGTGGACTGGGAACAAGACTGAGGTTTGATTCTGGAACCATGTGGCCTGGGAATATGACTGATGTTAGATCGTGGAATCCTGTGGCCTGGGAACATGACATCGGTTTGGATTCTGGTACCCTGTTGCCTGGGAACATGAAATCGGTTTGATTGTGGAAACCTGTGGTCTGGGAATATGACTGAGGTTTGATGGTGGTACCCTCTGGCCTGGCAACATGACTGAGGTTTGATTCTGGATCCCTGTGGCCTGGGAACATGACTGAGGCGTGATTCTGGAATCCTGTGGCCTGGGAACATGACATCTGTTTAGATTGTGGAATACTGTGCCCTGGGAATCTGACTGAGGCTTGGTTCTGGAACCCTGTGGCCTGGGAACATGACTGAGGTTTGATTCTTGAACCCTGTAGCCTGCGAACATAACTGAGGATTGTTTCTGGAACCCTGTGGCCTGGGAACATGACATCAGTGGATTCTGCAACCCTGTGGCCTGGCAACATGAGAACGGTTTAATTCTGGAACCCTGTGACCTGGGAACATATCTGAGGTTTGATGGTGGAAACCTGTGGCTTGGCAACATGACTGAGGTTTGTTTCTGGAAACCTTTTCCCTAGGAACATGACTGAGGTTTGATTCTGGACACCTTTGTGCTGGGAACATGACTGTGTTTTGATTGTGGAATCATGGGTCCTGCAAACATGACTGAGGTTTGATTCTGGAACCATGTGTCCTGGGAATATGACTGAGGTTTGATTCTGGAAATCTGTGGCCTGGGAACTTGACTGAGGTTTGATGGCAGAAACCTGTGGACTGGCAACATGACTGAGGTTTGATTGTAGAACCCTGTGCCCTGGAACCATGACTGTGGGCTGGTAATGGAAACCCATGGCCTAGGAATTTGACATTGGTTTGATTCTGGAACCCTGTGGCCTGGGAACAGGATTGAGGCGTGATTCTGGAAACCTGTGGCCTGGGAACATGACATCTGTTTAGATTGTGGCATACTGTGCCCTGGGAACCGGACTGAAGGCTTGGTTCTGGAATCCTGTGGACTGGGAACAAGACTGAGGTTTGATTCTGGAACCATGTGGCCTGGGAATATGACTGATCTTAGATCGTGGAATCCTGTGGCCTGGGAACATGACATCGGTTTGGATTCTGGTACCCTGTTGCCTGGGAACATGAAATCGGTTTGATTGTGGAAACCTGTGGTCTGGGAATATAACTGAGGTTTGATGGTGGTACCCTCTGGCCTGGCAACATGACTGAGGTTTGATTCTGGATCCCTGTGGCCTGGGAACATGACTGAGGCGTGATTCTGGAATCCTGTGGCCTGGGAACATGACATCTGTTTAGATTGTGGAATACTGTGCCCTGGGAATCTGACTGAGGCTTGGTTCTGGAACCCTGTGGACTGGCAACAATACTGAGGTTTGATTGTAGAACCCTGTGCCCTGGAAACATGACTGTGGCCTGGTACTGGAAACCCATGGCCTGGGAATTTGACATTGGTTTGATTCTGGAACCCTGTGGCCTGGGAACATGACTGAGGTTTGATTCTGGAAAACTGTGGCGGCGGACTTGACTGAGGGTTGATGGCAGAAATCTGTGGACTGGAAACATTACTGAGGTTTGATTGTAGAACCCTGTGCCCTGGAAACATGACTGCGAACTGATACTTGAAAACCATGGCCTGGGAACTTGACATTGGTTTGATTCTGGAACCCTGTTTCCAGGAACAAGACTGAGGCGTGATTCTGGAATCCTGTGGCCTGAGAACATGACATCTGTTTAGATTGTGGAATACTGGGCCCTGGGAACCTGACTGAGGCTTGGTTCTGGAACCCTGTGGACTGGGAACATGACTGAGGTTTTATTCTGGAATCCTGTGGCCTGGGAACATGACATCAGTGGATTCTGGAACCCTGTGGCCTGGGAACATGAGAACGGTTTGATTCTGGAAACCTGTGGCCTGGGAACATGTCTGAGGTTTGATGGTGGAAACCTGTGGCTTGGCAACATGAATGAGGTTTGTTCCTGGAACCCTCTTCCCTGGGAACATGCCTGAGGTTTGATTCTGGACACCTTTGTCCTGCGAACATGACTGTGGTTTGATTGTGGAACCATGGGTCCTGCAAACATGACTGAGGTTTTATTCTGGAACCATGTGTCCTGGGAATATGACTGAGGTTTGATTCTGGAAATCTGTGGCCTGGGAAATTGACTGAGGTTTGATGGCAGAAACCTGTGGACTGGCAACATGACAGAGGTTTGATTGTAGAACCCTGTGCCCTGGAAACATGACTGTGGGCTGGTACTGGAAACCCATGGCCTAGGAAATTGACATTGGTTTGATTCTGGAACCCTGTGGCCTGGGAACATGATTGAGGCGTGATTCTGGAAACCTGTGGCCTGGGAACATGACATCTGTTTAGATTGTGGCATACTGTGCCCTGGGAACCGGACTGAAGCCTTGGTTCTGGAATCCTGTGGACTGGGAACAAGACTGAGGTTTGATTCTGGAACCATGTGGCCTGGGAATATGACTGATGTTAGATCGTGGAATCCTGTGACCTGGGAACATGACATCGGTTTGGATTCTGGTACGCTGTTGCCTGGGAACATGAAATCGGTTTGATTGTGGAAACCTGTGGTCAGGGAATATGACTGAGGTTTGATGGTGGTACCCTCTGGCCTGGCAACATGACTGAGGTTTGATTCTGGATCCCTGTGGCCTGGGAACATGACTGAGGCGTGATTCTGGAATCCTGTGGCCTGGGAACATGACATCTGTTTAGATTGTGGAATACTGTGCCCTGGGAATCTGACTGAGGCTTGGTTCTGGAACCCTGTGGACTGGGAACATGACTGAGGTTTGATTCTGGAACCCTGTAGCCTGCAAACATAACTGAGGATTGTTTCTGGAACCCTGTGGCCTGGGAACATGACATCAGTGGATTCTGGAACCCTGTGGCCTGGGAACATGAGAACGGTTTATTTCTGGAACCCTGTGACCTGGGAACATGTCTGAGGTTTGATGGTGGAAACCTGTGGCTTGGCAACATGATTGAGGTTTGTTTCTGGAACCCTGTTCCCTGGGAACATGACTGAGGTTTGATTCTGGACACCTTTGTGCTGGGAAAATGACTGTGTTTTGATTGTGGAATCATGGGTGCTGCAAACATGACTGAGGTTTGATTCTGGAACCATGTGTCCTGGGAATATGACTGAGGTTTGATTCTGGAAATCTGTGGCCTGGGAACTTGACTGAGGTTTGATGGCAGAAACCTGTGGACTGGCAACATGACTGAGGCTTGATTGTAGAACCCTGTGCCTTGGAAACATGACTGTGGGCTGGTACTGGAAACCCATGGCCTAGGAATTTGACATTGGTTTGATTCTGGAACCCTGTGACCTGGGAACATGACTGAGGTTTGATTCTGGAAAACTGTGGCCGGGGACTTGACTGAGGTTTGATGGCAGAAATCTGTGGACTGGAAACATTACTGAGGTTTGATTGTAGAACCCTGTGCCCTGGAAACATGACTGCGACCTGATACTTGAAACCCATGGCCTGGGAACTTGACATTGGTTTGATTCTGGAACCCTGTGGCCATGAACAAGACTGAGGCGTGATTCTGGAATCCTGTGGCCTGGGAACATGACATCTGTTTAGATTGTGGAATACTGGGCCCTGGGAACCTGACTGAGGCTTGGTTCTGGAACCCTGTGGACTGGGAACATGACTGAGGTTTTATTCTGGAATCCTGTGGCCTGGGAACATGACATCAGTGGATTCTGGAACCCTGTGGCCTGGGAACATGAGAACGGTTTGATTCTGGAACCCTGTGGCCTGGGAACATGTCTGAGGTTTGATAGTGGAAAATGTGGCTTCGCAACATGAATGAGGTTTGTTCCTGGAACCCTCTTCCCTGGGAACATGCCTGAGGTTTGATTCTGGACACCTTTGTCCTGGGAACATGACTGTGGTTTGATTGTGGAACCATGGGTCCTGCAAACATGACTGAGGTTTTATTCTGGAACCATGTGTCCTGGGAATATGACTGAGGTTTGATTCTGGAAAACTGTGGCCTGGGAAATTGACTGAGGTTTGATGGCAGAAACCTGTGGACTGGCAACATGACAGAGGTTTGATTGTAGAACCCTGTGCCCAGGAAACATGACTGTGGGCTGGTACTGGAAACCCATGGCCTAGGAATTTGACATTGGTTTGATTCTGGAACCCTGTGGCCTGGGAACATGATTGAGGCGTGATTCTGGAAACCTGTGGCCTGGGAACATGACATCTGTTTAGATTGTGGCATACTGTGCCCTGGGAACCGGACTGAAGGCTTGGTTCTGGAATCCTGTGGACTGGGAACAAGACTGAGGTTTGATTCTGGAACCATGTGGCCTGGGAATATGACTGATGTTAGATCGTGGAATCCTGTGGCCTGGGAACATGACATCGGTTTGGATTCTGGTACCCTGTTGCCTGGGAACATGAAATCGGTTTGATTGTGGAAACCTGTGGTCTGGGAATATGACTGAGGTTTGATGGTGGTACCCTCTGGCCTGGCAACATGACTGAGGTTTGATTCTGGATCCCTGTGGCCTGGGAACATGACTGAGGCGTGATTCTGGAATCCTGTGGCCTGGGAACATGACATCTGTTTAGATTGTGGAATACTGTGCCCTGGGAACCTGACTGAGGCTTGGTTCTGGAACCCTGTGGACTGGGAACATGACTGAGGTTTTATTCTGGAATCCTGTGGCCTGGGAACATGACATCAGTGGATTCTTGAAACCTGTGGCCTAGGAACATGAGAACGGTTGGGTTCTGGAACCCTGTGGCCTGGGAACATGTCTGAGGTTTGATGGTGGAAACCTGTGGCTTGGCAACATGACTGAGGTTTGTTACTGGAACCCCGTTCCCTGGGAACATGACTGAGGTTTGATTCTGGACACCTTTGTCCTGGGAACATGACTGTGGTTTGATTGTGGAACCATGGGTCCTGCAAACATGACTGAGGTTTGATTCTGGAACCATGTGTCCTGGGAATATGACTGAGGTTTGATTCTGGAAATCTGTGGCCTGGGAACATGACTGAGGTTTGATTCTGGAACCCTGTAGCCTGCGAACATAAGTGAGGATTGTTTCTGGAACCCTGTGGCCTGGGAACATGACATCAGTGGATTCTGGAACCCTGTGGCCTGGAAACATGACTGTGGGCTGGTACTGGAAACCCATGGACTAGGAATTTGACATTGGTTTGATTCTGGAACCCTGTGGCCTGGGAACAGGATTGAGGCGTGATTCTGGAAACCTGTGGCCTGGGAACATGACATCTGTTTAGATTGTGGCATACTGTGCCCTGGGAACCGGACTGAAGTCTTGGTTCTGGAATCCTGTGGACTGGGAACAAGACTGAGGTTTGATTCTGGAACCATGTGGCCTGGGAATATGACTGATGATAGATCGTGGAATCCTGTGGCCTGGGAACATGACATCGGTTTGGATTCTGGTACCCTGTTGCCTGGGAACATGAAATCGGTTTGATTGTGGAAACCTGTGGTCTGGGAATATAACTGAGGTTTGATGGTGGTACCCTCTGGCCTGGCAACATGACTGAGGTTTGATTCTGGATCCCTGTGGCCTGGGAACATGACATCTGTTTAGATTGTGGCATACTGTGCCCTGGGAACCGGACTGAAGCCTTGGTTCTGGAATCCTGTGGACTGGGAACAAGACTGAGGTTTGATTCTGGAACCATGTGGCCTGGGAATATGACTGATGTTAGATCGTGGAATTCTGTGGCCTGGGAACATGACATCGGTTTGGTTTCTGGTACCCTGTTGCCTGGGAACATGAAGTCGGTTTGATTGTGGAAACCTGTGGTCTGGGAATATGACTGAGGTTTGATGGTGGTACCCTCTGGCCTGGCAACATGAATGAGGTTTGATTCTGGATCCCTGAGGCCTGGGAACATGACTGAGGCGTGATTCTGGAATCCTGTGGCCTGGGAACATGACATCTGTTTAGATTGTGGAATACTGTGCCCTGGGAATCTGACTGAGGTTTGATTCTGGAAATCTGTGGCCTGGGAAATTGACTGAGGTTTGATGGCAGAAACCTGTGGACTGGCAACATGACAGAGGTTTGATTGTAGAACCCTGTGCCCTGGAAACATGACTGTGGGCTGGTACTGGAAACCCATGGCCTAGGAAATTGACATTGGTTTGATTCTGGAACCCTGTGGCCTGGGAACAGGATTGAGGCGTGATTCTGGAAACCTGTGGCCTGGGAACATGACATCTGTTTAGATTGTGGCATACTGTGCCCTGGGAACCGGACTGAAGCCTTGGTTCTGGAATCCTGTGGACTGGGAACAAGACTGAGGTTTGATTCTGGAACCATGTGGCCTGGGAATATGACTGATGTTAGATCGTGGAATCCTGTGACCTGGGAACATGACATCGGTTTGGATTCTGGTACGCTGTTGCCTGGGAACATGAAATCGGTTTGATTGTGGAAACCTGTGGTCAGGGAATATGACTGAGGTTTGATGGTGGTACCCTCTGGCCTGGCAACATGACTGAGGTTTGATTCTGGATCCCTGTGGCCTGGGAACATGACTGAGGCGTGATTCTGGAATCCTGTGGCCTGGGAACATGACATCTGTTTAGATTGTGGAATACTGTGCCCTGGGAATCTGACTGAGGCTTGGTTCTGGAACCCTGTGGACTGGGAACATGACTGAGGTTTGATTCTGGAACCATGTGGCCTGGGAATATGACTGATGTTAGATCGTGGAATCCTGTGACCTGGGAACATGACATCGGTTTGGATTCTGGTACGCTGTTGCCTGGGAACATGAAATCGGTTTGATTGTGGAAACCTGTGGTCAGGGAATATGACTGAGGTTTGATGGTGGTACCCTCTGGCCTGGCAACATGACTGAGGTTTGATTCTGGATCCCTGTGGCCTGGGAACATGACTGAGGCGTGATTCTGGAATCCTGTGGCCTGGGAACATGACATCTGTTTAGATTGTGGAATACTGTGCCCTGGGAATCTGACTGAGGCTTGGTTCTGGAACCCTGTGGACTGGGAACATGACTGAGGTTTGATTCTGGAACCCTGTAGCCTGCAAACATAACTGAGGATTGTTTCTGGAACCCTGTGGCCTGGGAACATGACATCAGTGGATTCTGGAACCCTGTGGCCTGGGAACATGAGAACGGTTTATTTCTGGAACCCTGTGACCTGGGAACATGTCTGAGGTTTGATGGTGGAAACCTGTGGCTTGGCAACATGATTGAGGTTTGTTTCTGGAACCCTGTTCCCTGGGAACATGACTGAGGTTTGATTCTGGACACCTTTGTGCTGGGAAAATGACTGTGTTTTGATTGTGGAATCATGGGTGCTGCAAACATGACTGAGGTTTGATTCTGGAACCATGTGTCCTGGGAATATGACTGAGGTTTGATTCTGGAAATCTGTGGCCTGGGAACTTGACTGAGGTTTGATGGCAGAAACCTGTGGACTGGCAACATGACTGAGGCTTGATTGTAGAACCCTGTGCCTTGGAAACATGACTGTGGGCTGGTACTGGAAACCCATGGCCTAGGAATTTGACATTGGTTTGATTCTGGAACCCTGTGACCTGGGAACATGACTGAGGTTTGATTCTGGAAAACTGTGGCCGGGGACTTGACTGAGGTTTGATGGCAGAAATCTGTGGACTGGAAACATTACTGAGGTTTGATTGTAGAACCCTGTGCCCTGGAAACATGACTGCGACCTGATACTTGAAACCCATGGCCTGGGAACTTGACATTGGTTTGATTCTGGAACCCTGTGGCCATGAACAAGACTGAGGCGTGATTCTGGAATCCTGTGGCCTGGGAACATGACATCTGTTTAGATTGTGGAATACTGGGCCCTGGGAACCTGACTGAGGCTTGGTTCTGGAACCCTGTGGACTGGGAACATGACTGAGGTTTTATTCTGGAATCCTGTGGCCTGGGAACATGACATCAGTGGATTCTGGAACCCTGTGGCCTGGGAACATGAGAACGGTTTGATTCTGGAACCCTGTGGCCTGGGAACATGTCTGAGGTTTGATAGTGGAAAATGTGGCTTCGCAACATGAATGAGGTTTGTTCCTGGAACCCTCTTCCCTGGGAACATGCCTGAGGTTTGATTCTGGACACCTTTGTCCTGGGAACATGACTGTGGTTTGATTGTGGAACCATGGGTCCTGCAAACATGACTGAGGTTTTATTCTGGAACCATGTGTCCTGGGAATATGACTGAGGTTTGATTCTGGAAAACTGTGGCCTGGGAAATTGACTGAGGTTTGATGGCAGAAACCTGTGGACTGGCAACATGACAGAGGTTTGATTGTAGAACCCTGTGCCCAGGAAACATGACTGTGGGCTGGTACTGGAAACCCATGGCCTAGGAAATTGACATTGGTTTGATTCTGGAACCCTGTGGCCTGGGAACATGATTGAGGCGTGATTCTGGAAACCTGTGGCCTGGGAACATGACATCTGTTTAGATTGTGGCATACTGTGCCCTGGGAACCGGACTGAAGGCTTGGTTCTGGAATCCTGTGGACTGGGAACAAGACTGAGGTTTGATTCTGGAACCATGTGGCCTGGGAATATGACTGATGTTAGATCGTGGAATCCTGTGGCCTGGGAACATGACATCGGTTTGGATTCTGGTACCCTGTTGCCTGGGAACATGAAATCGGTTTGATTGTGGAAACCTGTGGTCTGGGAATATGACTGAGGTTTGATGGTGGTACCCTCTGGCCTGGCAACATGACTGAGGTTTGATTCTGGATCCCTGTGGCCTGGGAACATGACTGAGGCGTGATTCTGGAATCCTGTGGCCTGGGAACATGACATCTGTTTAGATTGTGGAATACTGTGCCCTGGGAACCTGACTGAGGCTTGGTTCTGGAACCCTGTGGACTGGGAACATGACTGAGGTTTTATTCTGGAATCCTGTGGCCTGGGAACATGACATCAGTGGATTCTTGAAACCTGTGGCCTAGGAACATGAGAACGGTTGGGTTCTGGAACCCTGTGGCCTGGGAACATGTCTGAGGTTTGATGGTGGAAACCTGTGGCTTGGCAACATGACTGAGGTTTGTTACTGGAACCCCGTTCCCTGGGAACATGACTGAGGTTTGATTCTGGACACCTTTGTCCTGGGAACATGACTGTGGTTTGATTGTGGAACCATGGGTCCTGCAAACATGACTGAGGTTTGATTCTGGAACCATGTGTCCTGGGAATATGACTGAGGTTTGATTCTGGAAATCTGTGGCCTGGGAACATGACTGAGGTTTGATTCTGGAACCCTGTAGCCTGCGAACATAAGTGAGGATTGTTTCTGGAACCCTGTGGCCTGGGAACATGACATCAGTGGATTCTGGAACCCTGTGGCCTGGAAACATGACTGTGGGCTGGTACTGGAAACCCATGGACTAGGAATTTGACATTGGTTTGATTCTGGAACCCTGTGGCCTGGGAACAGGATTGAGGCGTGATTCTGGAAACCTGTGGCCTGGGAACATGACATCTGTTTAGATTGTGGCATACTGTGCCCTGGGAACCGGACTGAAGTCTTGGTTCTGGAATCCTGTGGACTGGGAACAAGACTGAGGTTTGATTCTGGAACCATGTGGCCTGGGAATATGACTGATGATAGATCGTGGAATCCTGTGGCCTGGGAACATGACATCGGTTTGGATTCTGGTACCCTGTTGCCTGGGAACATGAAATCGGTTTGATTGTGGAAACCTGTGGTCTGGGAATATGACTGAGGTTTGATGGTGGTACCCTCTGGCCTGGCAACATGACTGAGGTTTGATTCTGGATCCCTGTGGCCTGGGAACATGACATCTGTTTAGATTGTGGCATACTGTGCCCTGGGAACCGGACTGAAGCCTTGGTTCTGGAATCCTGTGGACTGGGAACAAGACTGAGGTTTGATTCTGGAACCATGTGGCCTGGGAATATGACTGATGTTAGATCGTGGAATTCTGTGGCCTGGGAACATGACATCGGTTTGGTTTCTGGTACCCTGTTGCCTGGGAACATGAAGTCGGTTTGATTGTGGAAACCTGTGGTCTGGGAATATGACTGAGGTTTGATGGTGGTACCCTCTGGCCTGGCAACATGAATGAGGTTTGATTCTGGATCCCTGAGGCCTGGGAACATGACTGAGGCGTGATTCTGGAATCCTGTGGCCTGGGAACATGACATCTGTTTAGATTGTGGAATACTGTGCCCTGGGAATCTGACTGAGGTTTGATTCTGGAAATCTGTGGCCTGGGAAATTGACTGAGGTTTGATGGCAGAAACCTGTGGACTGGCAACATGACAGAGGTTTGATTGTAGAACCCTGTGCCCTGGAAACATGACTGTGGGCTGGTACTGGAAACCCATGGCCTAGGAAATTGACATTGGTTTGATTCTGGAACCCTGTGGCCTGGGAACAGGATTGAGGCGTGATTCTGGAAACCTGTGGCCTGGGAACATGACATCTGTTTAGATTGTGGCATACTGTGCCCTGGGAACCGGACTGAAGCCTTGGTTCTGGAATCCTGTGGACTGGGAACAAGACTGAGGTTTGATTCTGGAACCATGTGGCCTGGGAATATGACTGATGTTAGATCGTGGAATCCTGTGACCTGGGAACATGACATCGGTTTGGATTCTGGTACGCTGTTGCCTGGGAACATGAAATCGGTTTGATTGTGGAAACCTGTGGTCAGGGAATATGACTGAGGTTTGATGGTGGTACCCTCTGGCCTGGCAACATGACTGAGGTTTGATTCTGGATCCCTGTGGCCTGGGAACATGACTGAGGCGTGATTCTGGAATCCTGTGGCCTGGGAACATGACATCTGTTTAGATTGTGGAATACTGTGCCCTGGGAATCTGACTGAGGCTTGGTTCTGGAACCCTGTGGACTGGGAACATGACTGAGGTTTGATTCTGGAACCCTGTAGCCTGCAAACATAACTGAGGATTGTTTCTGGAACCCTGTGGCCTGGGAACATGACATCAGTGGATTCTGGAACCCTGTGGCCTGGGAACATGAGAACGGTTTATTTCTGGAACCCTGTGACCTGGGAACATGTCTGAGGTTTGATGGTGGAAACCTGTGGCTTGGCAACATGATTGAGGTTTGTTTCTGGAACCCTGTTCCCTGGGAACATGACTGAGGTTTGATTCTGGACACCTTTGTGCTGGGAAAATGACTGTGTTTTGATTGTGGAATCATGGGTGCTGCAAACATGACTGAGGTTTGATTCTGGAACCATGTGTCCTGGGAATATGACTGAGGTTTGATTCTGGAAATCTGTGGCCTGGGAACTTGACTGAGGTTTGATGGCAGAAACCTGTGGACTGGCAACATGACTGAGGCTTGATTGTAGAACCCTGTGCCTTGGAAACATGACTGTGGGCTGGTACTGGAAACCCATGGCCTAGGAATTTGACATTGGTTTGATTCTGGAACCCTGTGACCTGGGAACATGACTGAGGTTTGATTCTGGAAAACTGTGGCCGGGGACTTGACTGAGGTTTGATGGCAGAAATCTGTGGACTGGAAACATTACTGAGGTTTGATTGTAGAACCCTGTGCCCTGGAAACATGACTGCGACCTGATACTTGAAACCCATGGCCTGGGAACTTGACATTGGTTTGATTCTGGAACCCTGTGGCCATGAACAAGACTGAGGCGTGATTCTGGAATCCTGTGGCCTGGGAACATGACATCTGTTTAGATTGTGGAATACTGGGCCCTGGGAACCTGACTGAGGCTTGGTTCTGGAACCCTGTGGACTGGGAACATGACTGAGGTTTTATTCTGGAATCCTGTGGCCTGGGAACATGACATCAGTGGATTCTGGAACCCTGTGGCCGGGGAACATGAGAACGGTTTGATTCTGGAACCCTGTGGCCTGGGAACATGTCTGAGGTTTGATAGTGGAAAATGTGGCTTCGCAACATGAATGAGGTTTGTTCCTGGAACCCTCTTCCCTGGGAACATGCCTGAGGTTTGACTCTGGACACCTTTGTCCTGGGAACATGACTGTGGTTTGATTGTGGAACCATGGGTCCTGCAAACATGACTGAGGTTTTATTCTGGAACCATGTGTCCTGGGAATATGACTGAGGTTTGATTCTGGAAAACTGTGGCCTGGGAAATTGACTGAGGTTTGATGGCAGAAACCTGTGGACTGGCAACATGACAGAGGTTTGATTGTAGAACCCTGTGCCCAGGAAACATGACTGTGGGCTGGTACTGGAAACCCATGGCCTAGGAATTTGACATTGGTTTGATTCTGGAACCCTGTGGCCTGGGAACATGATTGAGGCGTGATTCTGGAAACCTGTGGCCTGGGAACATGACATCTGTTTAGATTGTGGCATACTGTGCCCTGGGAACCGGACTGAAGGCTTGGTTCTGGAATCCTGTGGACTGGGAACAAGACTGAGGTTTGATTCTGGAACCATGTGGCCTGGGAATATGACTGATGTTAGATCGTGGAATCCTGTGGCCTGGGAACATGACATCGGTTTGGATTCTGGTACCCTGTTGCCTGGGAACATGAAATCGGTTTGATTGTGGAAACCTGTGGTCTGGGAATATGACTGAGGTTTGATGGTGGTACCCTCTGGCCTGGCAACATGACTGAGGTTTGATTCTGGATCCCTGTGGCCTGGGAACATGACTGAGGCGTGATTCTGGAATCCTGTGGCCTGGGAACATGACATCTGTTTAGATTGTGGAATACTGTGCCCTGGGAATCTGACTGAGGCTTGGTTCTGGAACCCTGTGGCCTGGGAACATGACTGAGGTTTGATTCTTGAACCCTGTAGCCTGCGAACATAACTGAGGATTGTTTCTGGAACCCTGTGGCCTGGGAACATGACATCAGTGGATTCTGCAACCCTGTGGCCTGGCAACATGAGAACGGTTTAATTCTGGAACCCTGTGACCTGGGAACATATCTGAGGTTTGATGGTGGAAACCTGTGGCTTGGCAACATGACTGAGGTTTGTTTCTGGAAACCTTTTCCCTAGGAACATGACTGAGGTTTGATTCTGGACACCTTTGTGCTGGGAACATGACTGTGTTTTGATTGTGGAATCATGGGTCCTGCAAACATGACTGAGGTTTGATTCTGGAACCATGTGTCCTGGGAATATGACTGAGGTTTGATTCTGGAAATCTGTGGCCTGGGAACTTGACTGAGGTTTGATGGCAGAAACCTGTGGACTGGCAACATGACTGAGGTTTGATTGTAGAACCCTGTGCCCTGGAACCATGACTGTGGGCTGGTAATGGAAACCCATGGCCTAGGAATTTGACATTGGTTTGATTCTGGAACCCTGTGGCCTGGGAACAGGATTGAGGCGTGATTCTGGAAACCTGTGGCCTGGGAACATGACATCTGTTTAGATTGTGGCATACTGTGCCCTGGGAACCGGACTGAAGGCTTGGTTCTGGAATCCTGTGGACTGGGAACAAGACTGAGGTTTGATTCTGGAACCATGTGGCCTGGGAATATGACTGATCTTAGATCGTGGAATCCTGTGGCCTGGGAACATGACATCGGTTTGGATTCTGGTACCCTGTTGCCTGGGAACATGAAATCGGTTTGATTGTGGAAACCTGTGGTCTGGGAATATAACTGAGGTTTGATGGTGGTACCCTCTGGCCTGGCAACATGACTGAGGTTTGATTCTGGATCCCTGTGGCCTGGGAACATGACTGAGGCGTGATTCTGGAATCCTGTGGCCTGGGAACATGACATCTGTTTAGATTGTGGAATACTGTGCCCTGGGAATCTGACTGAGGCTTGGTTCTGGAACCCTGTGGACTGGCAACATGACTGAGGTTTGATTGTAGAACCCTGTGCCCTGGAAACATGACTGTGGCCTGGTACTGGAAACCCATGGCCTGGGAATTTGACATTGGTTTGATTCTGGAACCCTGTGGCCTGGGAACATGACTGAGGTTTGATTCTGGAAAACTGTGGCGGCGGACTTGACTGAGGGTTGATGGCAGAAATCTGTGGACTGGAAACATTACTGAGGTTTGATTGTAGAACCCTGTGCCCTGGAAACATGACTGCGAACTGATACTTGAAAACCATGGCCTGGGAACTTGACATTGGTTTGATTCTGGAACCCTGTTTCCAGGAACAAGACTGAGGCGTGATTCTGGAATCCTGTGGCCTGAGAACATGACATCTGTTTAGATTGTGGAATACTGGGCCCTGGGAACCTGACTGAGGCTTGGTTCTGGAACCCTGTGGACTGGGAACATGACTGAGGTTTTATTCTGGAATCCTGTGGCCTGGGAACATGACATCAGTGGATTCTGGAACCCTGTGGCCTGGGAACATGAGAACGGTTTGATTCTGGAAACCTGTGGCCTGGGAACATGTCTGAGGTTTGATGGTGGAAACCTGTGGCTTGGCAACATGAATGAGGTTTGTTCCTGGAACCCTCTTCCCTGGGAACATGCCTGAGGTTTGATTCTGGACACCTTTGTCCTGCGAACATGACTGTGGTTTGATTGTGGAACCATGGGTCCTGCAAACATGACTGAGGTTTTATTCTGGAACCATGTGTCCTGGGAATATGACTGAGGTTTGATTCTGGAAATCTGTGGCCTGGGAAATTGACTGAGGTTTGATGGCAGAAACCTGTGGACTGGCAACATGACAGAGGTTTGATTGTAGAACCCTGTGCCCTGGAAACATGACTGTGGGCTGGTACTGGAAACCCATGGCCTAGGAAATTGACATTGGTTTGATTCTGGAACCCTGTGGCCTGGGAACATGATTGAGGCGTGATTCTGGAAACCTGTGGCCTGGGAACATGACATCTGTTTAGATTGTGGCATACTGTGCCCTGGGAACCGGACTGAAGCCTTGGTTCTGGAATCCTGTGGACTGGGAACAAGACTGAGGTTTGATTCTGGAACCATGTGGCCTGGGAATATGACTGATGTTAGATCGTGGAATCCTGTGACCTGGGAACATGACATCGGTTTGGATTCTGGTACGCTGTTGCCTGGGAACATGAAATCGGTTTGATTGTGGAAACCTGTGGTCAGGGAATATGACTGAGGTTTGATGGTGGTACCCTCTGGCCTGGCAACATGACTGAGGTTTGATTCTGGATCCCTGTGGCCTGGGAACATGACTGAGGCGTGATTCTGGAATCCTGTGGCCTGGGAACATGACATCTGTTTAGATTGTGGAATACTGTGCCCTGGGAATCTGACTGAGGCTTGGTTCTGGAACCCTGTGGACTGGGAACATGACTGAGGTTTGATTCTGGAACCCTGTAGCCTGCAAACATAACTGAGGATTGTTTCTGGAACCCTGTGGCCTGGGAACATGACATCAGTGGATTCTGGAACCCTGTGGCCTGGGAACATGAGAACGGTTTATTTCTGGAACCCTGTGACCTGGGAACATGTCTGAGGTTTGATGGTGGAAACCTGTGGCTTGGCAACATGATTGAGGTTTGTTTCTGGAACCCTGTTCCCTGGGAACATGACTGAGGTTTGATTCTGGACACCTTTGTGCTGGGAAAATGACTGTGTTTTGATTGTGGAATCATGGGTGCTGCAAACATGACTGAGGTTTGATTCTGGAACCATGTGTCCTGGGAATATGACTGAGGTTTGATTCTGGAAATCTGTGGCCTGGGAACTTGACTGAGGTTTGATGGCAGAAACCTGTGGACTGGCAACATGACTGAGGCTTGATTGTAGAACCCTGTGCCTTGGAAACATGACTGTGGGCTGGTACTGGAAACCCATGGCCTAGGAATTTGACATTGGTTTGATTCTGGAACCCTGTGACCTGGGAACATGACTGAGGTTTGATTCTGGAAAACTGTGGCCGGGGACTTGACTGAGGTTTGATGGCAGAAATCTGTGGACTGGAAACATTACTGAGGTTTGATTGTAGAACCCTGTGCCCTGGAAACATGACTGCGACCTGATACTTGAAACCCATGGCCTGGGAACTTGACATTGGTTTGATTCTGGAACCCTGTGGCCATGAACAAGACTGAGGCGTGATTCTGGAATCCTGTGGCCTGGGAACATGACATCTGTTTAGATTGTGGAATACTGGGCCCTGGGAACCTGACTGAGGCTTGGTTCTGGAACCCTGTGGACTGGGAACATGACTGAGGTTTTATTCTGGAATCCTGTGGCCTGGGAACATGACATCAGTGGATTCTGGAACCCTGTGGCCTGGGAACATGAGAACGGTTTGATTCTGGAACCCTGTGGCCTGGGAACATGTCTGAGGTTTGATAGTGGAAAATGTGGCTTCGCAACATGAATGAGGTTTGTTCCTGGAACCCTCTTCCCTGGGAACATGCCTGAGGTTTGATTCTGGACACCTTTGTCCTGGGAACATGACTGTGGTTTGATTGTGGAACCATGGGTCCTGCAAACATGACTGAGGTTTTATTCTGGAACCATGTGTCCTGGGAATATGACTGAGGTTTGATTCTGGAAAACTGTGGCCTGGGAAATTGACTGAGGTTTGATGGCAGAAACCTGTGGACTGGCAACATGACAGAGGTTTGATTGTAGAACCCTGTGCCCAGGAAACATGACTGTGGGCTGGTACTGGAAACCCATGGCCTAGGAATTTGACATTGGTTTGATTCTGGAACCCTGTGGCCTGGGAACATGATTGAGGCGTGATTCTGGAAACCTGTGGCCTGGGAACATGACATCTGTTTAGATTGTGGCATACTGTGCCCTGGGAACCGGACTGAAGGCTTGGTTCTGGAATCCTGTGGACTGGGAACAAGACTGAGGTTTGATTCTGGAACCATGTGGCCTGGGAATATGACTGATGTTAGATCGTGGAATCCTGTGGCCTGGGAACATGACATCGGTTTGGATTCTGGTACCCTGTTGCCTGGGAACATGAAATCGGTTTGATTGTGGAAACCTGTGGTCTGGGAATATGACTGAGGTTTGATGGTGGTACCCTCTGGCCTGGCAACATGACTGAGGTTTGATTCTGGATCCCTGTGGCCTGGGAACATGACTGAGGCGTGATTCTGGAATCCTGTGGCCTGGGAACATGACATCTGTTTAGATTGTGGAATACTGTGCCCTGGGAACCTGACTGAGGCTTGGTTCTGGAACCCTGTGGACTGGGAACATGACTGAGGTTTTATTCTGGAATCCTGTGGCCTGGGAACATGACATCAGTGGATTCTTGAAACCTGTGGCCTAGGAACATGAGAACGGTTGGGTTCTGGAACCCTGTGGCCTGGGAACATGTCTGAGGTTTGATGGTGGAAACCTGTGGCTTGGCAACATGACTGAGGTTTGTTACTGGAACCCCGTTCCCTGGGAACATGACTGAGGTTTGATTCTGGACACCTTTGTCCTGGGAACATGACTGTGGTTTGATTGTGGAACCATGGGTCCTGCAAACATGACTGAGGTTTGATTCTGGAACCATGTGTCCTGGGAATATGACTGAGGTTTGATTCTGGAAATCTGTGGCCTGGGAACATGACTGAGGTTTGATTCTGGAACCCTGTAGCCTGCGAACATAAGTGAGGATTGTTTCTGGAACCCTGTGGCCTGGGAACATGACATCAGTGGATTCTGGAACCCTGTGGCCTGGAAACATGACTGTGGGCTGGTACTGGAAACCCATGGACTAGGAATTTGACATTGGTTTGATTCTGGAACCCTGTGGCCTGGGAACAGGATTGAGGCGTGATTCTGGAAACCTGTGGCCTGGGAACATGACATCTGTTTAGATTGTGGCATACTGTGCCCTGGGAACTGGACTGAAGTCTTGGTTCTGGAATCCTGTGGACTGGGAACAAGACTGAGGTTTGATTCTGGAACCATGTGGCCTGGGAATATGACTGATGATAGATCGTGGAATCCTGTGGCCTGGGAACATGACATCGGTTTGGATTCTGGTACCCTGTTGCCTGGGAACATGAAATCGGTTTGATTGTGGAAACCTGTGGTCTGGGAATATAACTGAGGTTTGATGGTGGTACCCTCTGGCCTGGCAACATGACTGAGGTTTGATTCTGGATCCCTGTGGCCTGGGAACATGACATCTGTTTAGATTGTGGCATACTGTGCCCTGGGAACCGGACTGAAGCCTTGGTTCTGGAATCCTGTGGACTGGGAACAAGACTGAGGTTTGATTCTGGAACCATGTGGCCTGGGAATATGACTGATGTTAGATCGTGGAATTCTGTGGCCTGGGAACATGACATCGGTTTGGTTTCTGGTACCCTGTTGCCTGGGAACATGAAGTCGGTTTGATTGTGGAAACCTGTGGTCTGGGAATATGACTGAGGTTTGATGGTGGTACCCTCTGGCCTGGCAACATGAATGAGGTTTGATTCTGGATCCCTGAGGCCTGGGAACATGACTGAGGCGTGATTCTGGAATCCTGTGGCCTGGGAACATGACATCTGTTTAGATTGTGGAATACTGTGCCCTGGGAATCTGACTGAGGCTTGGTTCTGGAACCCTGTGGCCTGGGAACATGACTGAGGTTTGATTCTGGAACCCTGTAGCCTGCGAACATAACTGAGGATTGTTTCTGGAACCCTGTGGCCTGGGAACATGACATCAGTGGATTCTGCAACCCTGTGGCCTGGGAACATGAGAACGGTTTAATTCTGGAACCCTGTGACCTGGGAACATGTCTGAGGTTTGATGGTGGAAACCTGTGGCTTGGCAACATGACTGAGGTTTGTTTCTGGAAACTTTTTCCCTAGGAACATGACTGAGGTTTGATTCTGGACACCTTTGTGCTGGGAACATGACTGTGTTTTGATTGTGGAATCATGGGTCCTGCAAACATGACTGAGGTTTGATTCTGGAACCATGTGTCCTGGGAATATGACTGAGGTTTGATTCTGGAAATCTGTGGCCTAGGAACTTGACTGAGGTTTGATGGCAGATACCTGTGGACTGGCAACATGACTGAGGTTTGATTGTAGAACCCTGTGCCCTGGAACCATGACTGTGGGCTGGTAATGGAAACCCATGGCCTAGGAATTTGACATTGGTTTGATTCTGGAACCCTGTGGCCTGGGAACAGGATTGAGGCATGATTCTGGAAACCTGTGGCCTGGGAACATGACATCTGTTTAGATTGTGGCATACTGTGCCCTGGGAACCGGACTGAAGGCTTGGTTCTGGAATCCTGTGGACTGGGAACAAGACTGAGGTTTGATTCTGGAACCCTGTGGCCTGGGAATATGACTGATGTTAGATCGTGGAATCCTGTGACCTGGGAACATGACATCGGTTTGGATTCTGGTACGCTGTTGCCTGGGAACATGAAATCGGTTTGATTGTGGAAACCTGTGGTCAGGGAATATGACTGAGGTTTGATGGTGGTACCCTCTGGCCTGGCAACATGACTGAGGTTTGATTCTGGATCCCTGTGGCCTGGGAACATGACTGAGGCGTGATTCTGGAATCCTGTGGCCTGGGAACATGACATCTGTTTAGATTGTGGAATACTGTGCCCTGGGAATCTGACTGAGGCTTGGTTCTGGAACCCTGTGGACTGGGAACATGACTGAGGTTTGATTCTGGAACCGGGTAGCTTGCAAACATAACTGAGGATTGTTTCTGGAACCCTGTGGCCTGGGAACATGACATCAGTGGATTCTGGAACCCTGTGGCCTGGGAACATGAGAACGGTTTATTTCTGGAACCCTGTGACCTGGGAACATGTCTGAGGTTTGATGGTGGAAACCTGTGGCTTGGCAACATGATTGAGGTTTGTTTCTGGAACCCTGTTCCCTGGGAACATGACTGAGGTTTGATTCTGGACACCTTTGTGCTGGGAAAATGACTGTGTTTTGATTGTGGAATCATGGGTGCTGCAAACATGACTGAGGTTTGATTCTGGAACCATGTGTCCTGGGAATATGACTGAGGTTTGATTCTGGAAATCTGTGGCCTGGGAACTTGACTGAGGTTTGATGGCAGAAACCTGTGGACTGGCAACATGACTGAGGCTTGATTGTAGAACCCTGTGCCCTGGAAACATGACTGTGGGCTGGTACTGGAAACCCATGGCCTAGGAATTTGACATTGGTTTGATTCTGGAACCCTGTGACCTGGGAACATGACTGAGGTTTGATTCTGGAAAACTGTGGCCGGGGACTTGACTGAGGTTTGATGGCAGAAATCTGTGGACTGGAAACATTACTGAGGTTTGATTGTAGAACCCTGTGCCCTGGAAACATGACTGCGACCTGATACTTGAAACCCATGGCCTGGGAACTTGACATTGGTTTGATTCTGGAACCCTGTGGCCATGAACAAGACTGAGGCGTGATTCTGGAATCCTGTGGCCTGGGAACATGACATCTGTTTAGATTGTGGAATACTGGGCCCTGGGAACCTGACTGAGGCTTGGTTCTGGAACCCTGTGGACTGGGAACATGACTGAGGTTTTATTCTGGAATCCTGTGGCCTGGGAACATGACATCAGTGGATTCTGGAACCCTGTGGCCTGGGAACATGAGAACGGTTTGATTCTGGAACCCTGTGGCCTGGGAACATGTCTGAGGTTTGATAGTGGAAAATGTGGCTTGGCAACATAAATGAGGTTTGTTCCTGGAACCCTGTTCCCTGGGAACATGCCTGAGGTTTGATTCTGGACACCTTTGTCCTGGGAACATGACTGTGGTTTGATTGTGGAACCATGGGTCCTGCAAACATGACTGAGGTTTTATTCTGGAACCATGTGTCCTGGGAATATGACTGAGGTTTGATTCTGGAAAACTGTGGCCTGGGAAATTGACTGAGGTTTGATGGCAGAAACCTGTGGACTGGCAACATGACAGAGGTTTGATTGTAGAACGCTGTGCCCTGGAAACATGACTGTGGGCTGGTACTGGAAACCCATGGCCTAGGAATTTGACATTGGTTTGATTCTGGAACCCTGTGGCCTGGGAACATGATTGAGGCGTGATTCTGGAAACCTGTGGCCTGGGAACATGACATCTGTTTAGATTGTGGCATACTGGGCCCTGGGAACCGGACTGAGGTTTGATTCTGGAACCCTGTAGCCTGCAAACATAACTGAGGATTGTTTCTGGAACCCTGTGGCCTGGGAACATGACATCAGTGGATTCTGGAACCCTGTGGCCTGGGAACATGAGAACGGTTTATTTCTGGAACCCTGTGACCTGGGAACATGTCTGAGGTTTGATGGTGGAAACCTGTGGCTTGGCAACATGATTGAGGTTTGTTTCTGGAACCCTGTTCCCTGGGAACATGACTGAGGTTTGATTCTGGACACCTTTGTGCTGGGAAAATGACTGTGTTTTGATTGTGGAATCATGGGTCCTGCAAACATGACTGAGGTTTGATTCTGGAACCATGTGTCCTGGGAATATGACTGAGGTTTGATTCTGGAAATCTGTGGCCTGGAAACTTGACTGAGGTTTGATGGCAGAAACCTGTGGACTGGCAACATGACTGAGGCTTGATTGCAGAACCCTGTGCCCTGGAAACATGACTGTGGGCTGGTAGTGGAAACCCATGGCCTAGGAATTTGACATTGGTTTGATTCTGGAACCCTGTGACCTGGGAACATGACTGAGGTTTGATTCTGGAAAACTGTGGCCGGGGACGTGACTGAGGTTTGATGGCAGAAATCTGTGGACTGGAAACATTACTGAGGTTTGATTGTAGAACCCTGTGCCCTGGAAACATGACTGCGACCTGATACTTGAAACCCATGGCCTGGGAACTTGACATTGGTTTGATTCTGGAACCCTGTGGCCATGAACAAGACTGAGGCGTGATTCTGGAATCCTGTGGCCTGGGAACATGACATCTGTTTAGATTGTGGAATACTGTGCCCTGGGAACCTGACTGAGGCTTGGTTCTGGAACCCTGTGGACTGGGAACATGACTGAGGTTTTATTCTGGAATCCTGTGGCCTGGGAACATGACATCAGTGGATTCTTGAAACCTGTGGCCTAGGAACATGAGAACGGTTGGATTCTGGAACCCTGTGGCCTGGGAACATGTCTGAGGTTTGATGGTGGAAACCTGTGGCTTGGCAACATGACTGAGGTTTGATGGTGGAAACCTGTGGCTTGGCAACATGACTGAGGTTTGATTCTGGACACCTTTGTCCTGGGAACATGACTGTGGTTTGATTGGGGAACCATGGGTCCTGCAAACATGACTGAGGTTTGATTCTGGAACCATGTGTCCTGGGAATATGACTGAGGTTTGATTCTGGAAATCTGTGGCCTGGGAACATGACTGAGGTTTGATTCTGGAACCCTGTAGCCTGCGAACATAAGTGAGGATTGTTTCTGGAACCCTGTGGCCTGGGAACATGACATCAGTGGATTCTGGAACCCTGTGGCCTGGAAACATGACTGTGGGCTGGTACTGGAAACCCATGGACTAGGAATTTGACATTGGTTTGATTCTGGAACCCTGTGGCCTGGGAACAGGATTGAGGCGTGATTCTGGAAACCTGTGGCCTGGGAACATGACATCTGTTTAGATTGTGGCATACTGTGCCCTGGGAACCGGACTGAAGTCTTGGTTCGGGAATCCTGTGGACTGGGAACAAGACTGAGGTTTGATTCTGGAACCATGTGGCCTGGGAATATGACTGATGTTAGATCGTGGAATCCTGTGGCCTGGGAACATGACATCGGTTTGGATTCTGGTACCCTGTTGCCTGGGAACATGAAATCGGTTTGATTGTGGAAACCTGTGGTCTGGGAATATAACTGAGGTTTGATGGTGGTACCCTCTGGCCTGGCAACATGACTGAGGTTTGATTCTGGATCCCTGTGGCCTGGGAACATGACTGAGGCGTGATTCTGGAATCCTGTGGCCTGGGAACATGACATCTGTTTAGATTGTGGAATACTGTGCCCTGGGAATCTGACTGAGGCTTGGTTCTGGAACCCTGTGGACTGGGAACATGACTGAGGTTTGATTGTAGAACCCTGTGCCCTGGAAACATGACTGTGGCCTGGTACTGGAAACCCATGGCCTAGGAATTTGACATTGGTTTGATTCTGGAACCCTGTGGCCTGGGAACATGACTGAGGTTTGATTCTGGAAAACTGTGGCCGCGGACTTGACTGAGGGTTGATGGCAGAAATCTGTGGACTGGAAACATTACTGAGGTTTGATTGTAGAACCCTGTGCCCTGGAAACATGACTGCGAACTGATATTTGAAAACCATGGCCTGGGAACTTGACATTGGTTTGATTCTGGAACCCTGTTGCCAGGAACAAGACTGAGGCGTGATTCTGGAATCCTGTGGCCTGGGAACATGACATCTGTTTAGATTGTGGAATACTGGGCCCTGGGAACCTGACTGAGGCTTGGTTCTGGAACCCTGTGGACTGGGAACATGACTGAGGTTTTATTCTGGAATCCTGTGGCCTTGGAACATGACATCAGTGGATTCTGGAACCCTGTGGCCTGGGAACATGAGAACGGTTTGATTCTGGAACCCTGTGGCCTGGGAACATGTCTGAGGTTTGATGGTGGAAACCTGTGGCTTGGCAACATGAATGAGGTTTGTTCCTGGAACCCTCTTCCCTGGGAACATGCCTGAGGTTTGATTCTGGACAACTTTGTCCTGGGAACATGACTGTGGTTTGATTGTGGAACCATGGGTCCTGCAAACATGACTGAGGTTTGATTCTGGAACCATGTGTCCTGGGAATATGACTGAGGTTTGATTCTGGAAATCTGTGGCCTGGGAACTTGACTGAGGTTTGATGGCAGAAACCTGTGGACTGGCAACATGACTGCGGCTTGATTGTAGAACCCTGTGCCCTGGAAACATGACTGTGGGCTGGTACTGGAAACCCATGGCCTAGGAATTTGACATTGGTTTGATTCTGGAACCCTGTGACCTGGGAACATGACTGAGGTTTGATTCTGGAAAACTGTGGCCGGGGACTTGACTGAGGTTTGATGGCAGAAATCTGTGGACTGGAAACATTACTGAGGTTTGATTGTAGAACCCTGTGCCCTGGAAACATGACTGCGACCTGATACTTGAAACCCATGGCCTGGGAACTTGACATTGGTTTGATTCTGGAACCCTGTGGCCATGAACAAGACTGAGGCGTGATTCTGGAATCCTGTGGCCTGGGAACATGACATCTGTTTAGATTGTGGAATACTGGGCCCTGGGAACCGGACTGAGGCTTGGTTCTGGAACCCTGTGGACTGGGAACATGACTGAGGTTTTATTCTGGAATCCTGTGGCCTGGGAACATGACATCAGTGGATTCTTGAAACCTGTGGCCTAGGAACATGAGAACGGTTGGGTTCTGGAACCCTGTGGCCTGGGAACATGTCTGAGGTTTGATGGTGGAAACCTGTGGCTTGGCAACATGACTGAGGTTTGTTACTGGAACCCCGTTCCCTGGGAACATGACTGAGGTTTGATTCTGGACACCTTTGTCCTGGGAACATGACTGTGGTTTGATTGTGGAACCATGGGTCCTGCAAACATGACTGAGGTTTGATTCTGGAACCATGTGTCCTGGGAATATGACTGAGGTTTGATTCTGGAAATCTGTGGCCTGGGAACATGACTGAGGTTTGATTCTGGAACCCTGTAGCCTGCGAACATAAGTGAGGATTGTTTCTGGAACCCTGTGACCTGGGAACATGACATCAGTGGATTCTGGAACCCTGTGGCCTGGAAACATGACTGTGGGCTGGTACTGGAAACCCATGGACTAGGAATTTGACATTGGTTTGATTCTGGAACCCTGTGGCCTGGGGACAGGATTGAGGCGTGATTCTGGAAACCTGTGGCCTGGGAACATGACATCTGTTTAGATTGTGGCATACTGTGCCCTGGGAACCGGACTGAAGTCTTGGTTCTGGAATCCTGTGGACTGGGAACAAGACTGAGGTTTGATTCTGGAACCATGTGGCCTGGGAATATGACTGATGATAGATCGTGGAATCCTGTGGCCTGGGAACATGACATCGGTTTGGATTCTGGTACCCTGTTGCCTGGGAATATGAAATCGGTTTGATTGGGGAAACCTGTGGTCTGGGAATATAACTGAGGTTTGATGGTGGTACCCTCTGGCCTGGCAACATGACTGAGGTTTGATTCTGGATCCCTGTGGCCTGGGAACATGACTGAGGCGTGATTCTGGAATCCTGTGGCCTGGGAACATGACATCTGTTTAGATTGTGGAATACTGTGCCCTTGGAATCTGACTGAGGCTTGGTTCTGGAACCCTGTGGACTGGCAACATGACTGAGGTTTGATTGTAGAACCCTGTGCCCTGGAAACATGACTGTGGCCTGGTACTGGAAACCCATGGCCTAGGAATATGACATTGGTTTGATTCTGGAACCCTGTGGCCTGGGAACATGACTGAGGTTTTATTCTGGAATCCTGTGGCCTTGGAACATGACATCAGTGGATTCTGGAACCCTGTGGCCTGGGAACATGAGAACGGTTTGATTCTGGAACCCTGTGGCCTGGGAACATGTCTGAGGTTTGATGGTGGAAACCTGTGGCTTGGCAACATGAATGAGGTTTGTTCCTGGAACCCTCTTCCCTGGGAACATGCCTGAGGTTTGATTCTGGACAACTTTGTCCTGGGAACATGACTGTGGTTTGATTGTGGAACCATGGGTCCTGCAAACATGACTGAGGTTTGATTCTGGAACCATGTGTCCTGGGAATATGACTGAGGTTTGATTCTGGAAATCTGTGGCCTGGGAACTTGACTGAGGTTTGATGGCAGAAACCTGTGGACTGGCAACATGACTGAGGCTTGATTGTAGAACCCTGTGCCCTGGAAACATGACTGTGGGCTGGTACTGGAAACCCATGGCCTAGGAATTTGACATTGGTTTGATTCTGGAACCCTGTGACCTGGGAACATGACTGAGGTTTGATTCTGGAAAACTGTGGCCGGGGACTTGACTGAGGTTTGATGGCAGAAATCTGTGGACTGGAAACATTACTGAGGTTTGATTGTAGAACCCTGTGCCCTGGAAACATGACTGCGACCTGATACTTGAAACCCATGGCCTGGGAACTTGACATTGGTTTGATTCTGGAACCCTGTGGCCATGAACAAGACTGAGGCGTGATTCTGGAATCCTGTGGCCTGGGAACATGACATCTGTTTAGATTGTGGAATACTGGGCCCTGGGAACCGGACTGAGGCTTGGTTCTGGAACCCTGTGGACTGGGAACATGACTGAGGTTTTATTCTGGAATCCTGTGGCCTGGGAACATGACATTAGTGGATTCTTGAAACCTGTGGCCTAGGAACATGAGAACGGTTGGGTTCTGGAACCCTGTGGCCTGGGAACATGTCTGAGGTTTGATGGTGGAAACCTGTGGCTTGGCAACATGACTGAGGTTTGTTACTGGAACCCCGTTCCCTGGGAACATGACTGAGGTTTGATTCTGGACACCTTTGTCCTGGGAACATGACTGTGGTTTGATTGTGGAACCATGGGTCCTGCAAACATGACTGAGGTTTGATTCTGGAACCATGTGTCCTGGGAATATGACTGAGGTTTGATTCTGGAAATCTGTGGCCTGGGAACATGACTGAGGTTTGATTCTGGAACCCTGTAGCCTGCGAACATAAGTGAGGATTGTTTCTGGAACCCTGTGACCTGGGAACATGACATCAGTGGATTCTGGAACCCTGTGGCCTGGAAACATGACTGTGGGCTGGTACTGGAAACCCATGGACTAGGAATTTGACATTGGTTTGATTCTGGAACCCTGTGGCCTGGGGACAGGATTGAGGCGTGATTCTGGAAACCTGTGGCCTGGGAACATGACATCTGTTTAGATTGTGGCATACTGTGCCCTGGGAACCGGACTGAAGTCTTGGTTCTGGAATCCTGTGGACTGGGAACAAGACTGAGGTTTGATTCTGGAACCATGTGGCCTGGGAATATGACTGATGATAGATCGTGGAATCCTGTGGCCTGGGAACATGACATCGGTTTGGATTCTGGTACCCTGTTGCCTGGGAATATGAAATCGGTTTGATTGGGGAAACCTGTGGTCTGGGAATATAACTGAGGTTTGATGGTGGTACCCTCTGGCCTGGCAACATGACTGAGGTTTGATTCTGGATCCCTGTGGCCTGGGAACATGACTGAGGCGTGATTCTGGAATCCTGTGGCCTGGGAACATGACATCTGTTTAGATTGTGGAATACTGTGCCCTGGGAATCTGACTGAGGCTTGGTTCTGGAACCCTGTGGACTGGCAACATGACTGAGGTTTGATTGTAGAACCCTGTGCCCTGGAAACATGACTGTGGCCTGGTACTGGAAACCCATGGCCTAGGAATATGACATTGGTTTGATTCTGGAACCCTGTGGCCTGGGAACATGACTGAGGTTTGATTCTGGAAAACTGTGGCCGCGGACTTGACTGAGGGTTGATGGCAGAAATCTGTGGACTGGAAACATTACTGAGGTTTGATTGTAGAACCCTGTGCCCTGGAAACATGACTGCGAACTGATACTTGAAAACCATGGCCTGGGAACTTGACATTGGTTTGATTCTGGAACCCTGTTGCCAGGAAGAAGACTGAGGCGTGATTCTGGAATCCTGTGGCCTGGGAACATGACATCTGTTTAGATTGTGGAATACTGGGCCCTGGGAACCTGACTGAGGCTTGGTTCTGGAACCCTGTGGACTGGGAACATGACTGAGGTTTTATTCTGGAATCCTGTGACCTGGGAACATGACATAAGTGGATTCTGGAACCCTGTGGCCTGGGAACATGAGAAAGGTTTGATTCTGGAACCCTGTGGCCTGGGAACATGTCTGAGGTTTGATAGTGGAAACCTGTGGCTTGGCAACATGAATGAGGTTTGTTCCTGGAACCCTCTTCCCTGGGAACATGCCTGAGGTTTGATTCTGGACACCTTTGTCCTCGGAACATGACTGTGGTTTGATTGTGGAACCATGGGTCCTGCAAACATGACTGAGGTTTTATTCTGGAACCATGTGTCCTGGGAATATGACTGAGGTTTGATTCTGGAAAACTGTGGCCTGGGAAATTGACTGAGGTTTGATGGCAGAAACCTGTGGACTGGCAACATGACAGAGGTTTGATTGTAGAACCCTGTGCCCTGGAAACATGACTGTGGGCTGGTACTGGAAACCCATGGCCTAGGAATTTGACATTGGTTTGATTCTGGAACCCTGTGGCCTGGGAACATGATTGAGGCGTGATTCTGGAAACCTGTGGCCTGGGAACATGACATCTGTTTAGATTGTGGCATACTGTGCCCTGGGAACCGGACTGAAGGCTTGGTTCTGGAATCCTGTGGACTGGGAACAAGACTGAGGTTTGATTCTGCAACCATGTGGCCTGGGAATATGACTGATGATAGATCGTGGAATCCTGTGGCCTGGGAACATGACATCGGTTTGGATTCTGGTACCCTGTTGCCTGGGAACATGAAATCGGTTTGATTGTGGAAACCTGTGGTCTGGGAATATGACTGAGGTTTGATGGTGGTACCCTCTGGCCTGGCAACATGACTGAGGTTTGATTCTGGATCCCTGTGGCCTGGGAACATGACTGAGGCGTGATTCTGGAATCCTGTGGCCTGGGAACATGACATCTGTTTAGATTGTGGAATACTGTGCCCTTGGAATCTGACTGAGGCTTGTTTCTGGAACCCTGTGGACTGGGAACATGACTGAGGTTTGATTCTGGAACCCTGTAGCCTGTGAACATAACTGAGGATTGTTTCTGGAACCCTGTGGCCTGGGAACATGACATCAGTGGATTCTGGAACCCTGTGGCCTGGGAACATGAGAACGGTTTATTTCTGGAACCCTGTGACCTGGGAACATGTCTGAGGTTTGATGGTGGAAACCTATGGCTTGGCAACATGACTGAGGTTTGTTTCTGGAACCCTGTTCCCTGGGAACATGACTGAGGTTTGATTCTGGACACCTTTGTGCTGGGAAAATGACTGTGTTTTGATTGTGGAATCATGGGTCCTGCAAACATGACTGAGGTTTGATTCTGGAACCATGTGTCCTGGGAATATGACTGAGGTTTGATTCTGGAAATCTGTGGCCTGGGAACTTGACTGAGGTTTGATGGCAGAAACCTGTGGACTGGCAACATGACTGAGGTTTGATTGTAGAACCCTGTGCCCTGGAAACATGACTGTGGGCTGGTACTGGAAACCCATGGCCTAGGAATTTGACATTGGTTTGATTCTGGAACCCTGTGACCTGGGAACATGACTGAGGTTTGATTCTGGAAAACTGTGGCCGGGGACTTGACTGAGGTTTGATGGCAGAAATCTGTGGACTGGAAACATTACTGAGGTTTGATTGTAGAACCCTGTGCCCTGGAAACATGACTGCGACCTGATACTTGAAACCCATGGCCTGGGAACTTGACATTGGTTTGATTCTGGAACCCTGTGGCCATGAACAAGACTGAGGCGTGATTCTGGAATCCTGTGGCCTGGGAACATGACATCTGTTTAGATTGTGGAATACTGTGCCCTGGGAACCTGACTGAGGCTTGGTTCTGGAACCCTGTGGACTGGGAACATGACTGAGGTTTTATTCTGGAATCCTGTGGCCTGGGAACATGACATCAGTGGATTCTTGAAACCTGTGGCCTGGGAATATGAGAACGGTTGGGTTCTGGAACCCTGTGGCCTGGGAACATGTCTGAGGTTTGATGGTGGAAACCTGTGGCTTGGCAACATGACTGAGGTTTGTTACTGGAACCCCGTTCCCTGGGAACATGACTGAGGTTTGATTCTGGACACCTTTGTCCTGGGAACATGACTGTGGTTTGATTGTGGAACCATGGGTCCTGCAAACATGACTGAGGTTTTATTCTGGAACCATGTGTCCTGGGAATATGACTGAGGTTTGATTCTGGAAAACTGTGGCCTGGGAAATTGACTGAGGTTTGATGGCAGAAACCTGTGGACTGGCAACATGACAGAGGTTTGATTGTAGAACCCTGTGCCCAGGAAACATGACTGTGGGCTGGTACTGGAAACCCATGGCCTAGGAATTTGACATTGGTTTGATTCTGGAACCCTGTGGCCTGGGAACATGATTGAGGCGTGATTCTGGAAACCTGTGGCCTGGGAACATGACATCTGTTTAGATTGTGGCATACTGTGCCCTGGGAACCCGACTGAAGGCTTGGTTCTGGAATCCTGTGGACTGGGAACAAGACTGAGGTTTGATTCTGGAACCATGTGGCCTGGGAATATGACTGATGTTAGATCGTGGAATCCTGTGGCCTGGGAACATGACATCGGTTTGGATTCTGGTACCCTGTTGCCTGGGAACATGAAATCGGTTTGATTGTGGAAACCTGTGGTCTGGGAATATGACTGAGGTTTGATGGTGGTACCCTCTGGCCTGGCAACATGACTGAGGTTTGATTCTGGATCCCTGTGGCCTGGGAACATGACTGAGGCGTGATTCTGGAATCCTGTGGCCTGGGAACATGACATCTGTTTAGATTGTGGAATACTGTGCCCTGGGAACCTGACTGAGGCTTGGTTCTGGAACCCTGTGGACTGGGAACATGACTGAGGTTTTATTCTGGAATCCTGTGGCCTGGGAACATGACATCAGTGGATTCTTGAAACCTGTGGCCTAGGAACATGAGAACGGTTGGGTTCTGGAACCCTGTGGCCTGGGAACATGTCTGAGGTTTGATGGTGGAAACCTGTGGCTTGGCAACATGACTGAGGTTTGTTACTGGAACCCCGTTCCCTGGGAACATGACTGAGGTTTGATTCTGGACACCTTTGTCCTGGGAACATGACTGTGGTTTGATTGTGGAACCATGGGTCCTGCAAACATGACTGAGGTTTGATTCTGGAACCATGTGTCCTGGGAATATGACTGAGGTTTGATTCTGGAAATCTGTGGCCTGGGAACATGACTGAGGTTTGATTCTGGAACCCTGTAGCCTGCGAACATAAGTGAGGATTGTTTCTGGAACCCTGTGGCCTGGGAACATGACATCAGTGGATTCTGGAACCCTGTGGCCTGGAAACATGACTGTGGGCTGGTACTGGAAACCCATGGACTAGGAATTTGACATTGGTTTGATTCTGGAACCCTGTGGCCTGGGAACAGGATTGAGGCGTGATTCTGGAAACCTGTGGCCTGGGAACATGACATCTGTTTAGATTGTGGCATACTGTGCCCTGGGAACCGGACTGAAGTCTTGGTTCTGGAATCCTGTGGACTGGGAACAAGACTGAGGTTTGATTCTGGAACCATGTGGCCTGGGAATATGACTGATGATAGATCGTGGAATCCTGTGGCCTGGGAACATGACATCGGTTTGGATTCTGGTACCCTGTTGCCTGGGAACATGAAATCGGTTTGATTGTGGAAACCTGTGGTCTGGGAATATAACTGAGGTTTGATGGTGGTACCCTCTGGCCTGGCAACATGACTGAGGTTTGATTCTGGATCCCTGTGGCCTGGGAACATGACATCTGTTTAGATTGTGGCATACTGTGCCCTGGGAACCGGACTGAAGCCTTGGTTCTGGAATCCTGTGGACTGGGAACAAGACTGAGGTTTGATTCTGGAACCATGTGGCCTGGGAATATGACTGATGTTAGATCGTGGAATTCTGTGGCCTGGGAACATGACATCGGTTTGGTTTCTGGTACCCTGTTGCCTGGGAACATGAAGTCGGTTTGATTGTGGAAACCTGTGGTCTGGGAATATGACTGAGGTTTGATGGTGGTACCCTCTGGCCTGGCAACATGAATGAGGTTTGATTCTGGATCCCTGAGGCCTGGGAACATGACTGAGGCGTGATTCTGGAATCCTGTGGCCTGGGAACATGACATCTGTTTAGATTGTGGAATACTGTGCCCTGGGAATCTGACTGAGGCTTGGTTCTGGAACCCTGTGGCCTGGGAACATGACTGAGGTTTGATTCTGGAACCCTGTAGCCTGCGAACATAACTGAGGATTGTTTCTGGAACCCTGTGGCCTGGGAACATGACATCAGTGGATTCTGCAACCCTGTGGCCTGGGAACATGAGAACGGTTTATTTCTGGAACCCTGTGACCTGGGAACATGTCTGAGGTTTGATGGTGGAAACCTATGGCTTGGCAACATGACTGAGGTTTGTTTCTGGAACCCTGTTCCCTGGGAACATGACTGAGGTTTGATTCTGGACACCTTTGTGCTGGGAAAATGACTGTGTTTTGATTGTGGAATCATGGGTCCTGCAAACATGACTGAGGTTTGATTCTGGAACCATGTGTCCTGGGAATATGACTGAGGTTTGATTCTGGAAATCTGTGGCCTGGGAACTTGACTGAGGTTTGATGGCAGAAACCTGTGGACTGGCAACATGACTGAGGTTTGATTGTAGAACCCTGTGCCCTGGAAACATGACTGTGGGCTGGTACTGGAAACCCATGGCCTAGGAATTTGACATTGGTTTGATTCTGGAACCCTGTGACCTGGGAACATGACTGAGGTTTGATTCTGGAAAACTGTGGCCGGGGACTTGACTGAGGTTTGATGGCAGAAATCTGTGGACTGGAAACATTACTGAGGTTTGATTGTAGAACCCTGTGCCCTGGAAACATGACTGCGACCTGATACTTGAAACCCATGGCCTGGGAACTTGACATTGGTTTGATTCTGGAACCCTGTGGCCATGAACAAGACTGAGGCGTGATTCTGGAATCCTGTGGCCTGGGAACATGACATCTGTTTAGATTGTGGAATACTGTGCCCTGGGAACCTGACTGAGGCTTGGTTCTGGAACCCTGTGGACTGGGAACATGACTGAGGTTTTATTCTGGAATCCTGTGGCCTGGGAACATGACATCAGTGGATTCTTGAAACCTGTGGCCTGGGAATATGAGAACGGTTGGGTTCTGTAACCCTGTGGCCTGGGAACATGTCTGAGGTTTGATGGTGGAAACCTGTGGCTTGGCAACATGACTGAGGTTTGTTACTGGAACCCCGTTCCCTGGGAACATGACTGAGGTTTGATTCTGGACACCTTTGTCCTGGGAACATGACTGTGGTTTGATTGTGGAACCATGGGTCCTGCAAACATGACTGAGGTTTTATTCTGGAACCATGTGTCCTGGGAATATGACTGAGGTTTGATTCTGGAAAACTGTGGCCTGGGAAATTGACTGAGGTTTGATGGCAGAAACCTGTGGACTGGCAACATGACAGAGGTTTGATTGTAGAACCCTGTGCCCAGGAAACATGACTGTGGGCTGGTACTGGAAACCCATGGCCTAGGAATTTGACATTGGTTTGATTCTGGAACCCTGTGGCCTGGGAACATGATTGAGGCGTGATTCTGGAAACCTGTGGCCTGGGAACATGACATCTGTTTAGATTGTGGCATACTGTGCCCTGGGAACCCGACTGAAGGCTTGGTTCTGGAATCCTGTGGACTGGGAACAAGACTGAGGTTTGATTCTGGAACCATGTGGCCTGGGAATATGACTGATGTTAGATCGTGGAATCCTGTGGCCTGGGAACATGACATCGGTTTGGATTCTGGTACCCTGTTGCCTGGGAACATGAAATCGGTTTGATTGTGGAAACCTGTGGTCTGGGAATATGACTGAGGTTTGATGGTGGTACCCTCTGGCCTGGCAACATGACTGAGGTTTGATTCTGGATCCCTGTGGCCTGGGAACATGACTGAGGCGTGATTCTGGAATCCTGTGGCCTGGGAACATGACATCTGTTTAGATTGTGGAATACTGTGCCCTGGGAACCTGACTGAGGCTTGGTTCTGGAACCCTGTGGACTGGGAACATGACTGAGGTTTTATTCTGGAATCCTGTGGCCTGGGAACATGACATCAGTGGATTCTTGAAACCTGTGGCCTAGGAACATGAGAACGGTTGGGTTCTGGAACCCTGTGGCCTGGGAACATGTCTGAGGTTTGATGGTGGAAACCTGTGGCTTGGCAACATGACTGAGGTTTGTTACTGGAACCCCGTTCCCTGGGAACATGACTGAGGTTTGATTCTGGACACCTTTGTCCTGGGAACATGACTGTGGTTTGATTGTGGAACCATGGGTCCTGCAAACATGACTGAGGTTTGATTCTGGAACCATGTGTCCTGGGAATATGACTGAGGTTTGATTCTGGAAATCTGTGGCCTGGGAACATGACTGAGGTTTGATTCTGGAACCCTGTAGCCTGCGAACATAAGTGAGGATTGTTTCTGGAACCCTGTGGCCTGGGAACATGACATCAGTGGATTCTGGAACCCTGTGGCCTGGAAACATGACTGTGGGCTGGTACTGGAAACCCATGGACTAGGAATTTGACATTGGTTTGATTCTGGAACCCTGTGGCCTGGGAACAGGATTGAGGCGTGATTCTGGAAACCTGTGGCCTGGGAACATGACATCTGTTTAGATTGTGGCATACTGTGCCCTGGGAACCGGACTGAAGTCTTGGTTCTGGAATCCTGTGGACTGGGAACAAGACTGAGGTTTGATTCTGGAACCATGTGGCCTGGGAATATGACTGATGATAGATCGTGGAATCCTGTGGCCTGGGAACATGACATCGGTTTGGATTCTGGTACCCTGTTGCCTGGGAACATGAAATCGGTTTGATTGTGGAAACCTGTGGTCTGGGAATATAACTGAGGTTTGATGGTGGTACCCTCTGGCCTGGCAACATGACTGAGGTTTGATTCTGGATCCCTGTGGCCTGGGAACATGACATCTGTTTAGATTGTGGCATACTGTGCCCTGGGAACCGGACTGAAGCCTTGGTTCTGGAATCCTGTGGACTGGGAACAAGACTGAGGTTTGATTCTGGAACCATGTGGCCTGGGAATATGACTGATGTTAGATCGTGGAATTCTGTGGCCTGGGAACATGACATCGGTTTGGTTTCTGGTACCCTGTTGCCTGGGAACATGAAGTCGGTTTGATTGTGGAAACCTGTGGTCTGGGAATATGACTGAGGTTTGATGGTGGTACCCTCTGGCCTGGCAACATGAATGAGGTTTGATTCTGGATCCCTGAGGCCTGGGAACATGACTGAGGCGTGATTCTGGAATCCTGTGGCCTGGGAACATGACATCTGTTTAGATTGTGGAATACTGTGCCCTGGGAATCTGACTGAGGCTTGGTTCTGGAACCCTGTGGCCTGGGAACATGACTGAGGTTTGATTCTGGAACCCTGTAGCCTGCGAACATAACTGAGGATTGTTTCTGGAACCCTGTGGCCTGGGAACATGACATCAGTGGATTCTGCAACCCTGTGGCCTGGGAACATGAGAACGGTTTATTTCTGGAACCCTGTGACCTGGGAACATGTCTGAGGTTTGATGGTGGAAACCTATGGCTTGGCAACATGACTGAGGTTTGTTTCTGGAACCCTGTTCCCTGGGAACATGACTGAGGTTTGATTCTGGACACCTTTGTGCTGGGAAAATGACTGTGTTTTGATTGTGGAATCATGGGTCCTGCAAACATGACTGAGGTTTGATTCTGGAACCATGTGTCCTGGGAATATGACTGAGGTTTGATTCTGGAAATCTGTGGCCTGGGAACTTGACTGAGGTTTGATGGCAGAAACCTGTGGACTGGCAACATGACTGAGGTTTGATTGTAGAACCCTGTGCCCTGGAAACATGACTGTGGGCTGGTACTGGAAACCCATGGCCTAGGAATTTGACATTGGTTTGATTCTGGAACCCTGTGACCTGGGAACATGACTGAGGTTTGATTCTGGAAAACTGTGGCCGGGGACTTGACTGAGGTTTGATGGCAGAAATCTGTGGACTGGAAACATTACTGAGGTTTGATTGTAGAACCCTGTGCCCTGGAAACATGACTGCGACCTGATACTTGAAACCCATGGCCTGGGAACTTGACATTGGTTTGATTCTGGAACCCTGTGGCCATGAACAAGACTGAGGCGTGATTCTGGAATCCTGTGGCCTGGGAACATGACATCTGTTTAGATTGTGGAATACTGTGCCCTGGGAACCTGACTGAGGCTTGGTTCTGGAACCCTGTGGACTGGGAACATGACTGAGGTTTTATTCTGGAATCCTGTGGCCTGGGAACATGACATCAGTGGATTCTTGAAACCTGTGGCCTGGGAATATGAGAACGGTTGGGTTCTGGAACCCTGTGGCCTGGGAACATGTCTGAGGTTTGATGGTGGAAACCTGTGGCTTGGCAACATGACTGAGGTTTGTTACTGGAACCCCGTTCCCTGGGAACATGACTGAGGTTTGATTCTGGACACCTTTGTCCTGGGAACATGACTGTGGTTTGATTGTGGAACCATGGGTCCTGCAAACATGACTGAGGTTTTATTCTGGAACCATGTGTCCTGGGAATATGACTGAGGTTTGATTCTGGAAAACTGTGGCCTGGGAAATTGACTGAGGTTTGATGGCAGAAACCTGTGGACTGGCAACATGACAGAGGTTTGATTGTAGAACCCTGTGCCCAGGAAACATGACTGTGGGCTGGTACTGGAAACCCATGGCCTAGGAATTTGACATTGGTTTGATTCTGGAACCCTGTGGCCTGGGAACATGATTGAGGCGTGATTCTGGAAACCTGTGGCCTGGGAACATGACATCTGTTTAGATTGTGGCATACTGTGCCCTGGGAACCCGACTGAAGGCTTGGTTCTGGAATCCTGTGGACTGGGAACAAGACTGAGGTTTGATTCTGGAACCATGTGGCCTGGGAATATGACTGATGTTAGATCGTGGAATCCTGTGGCCTGGGAACATGACATCGGTTTGGATTCTGGTACCCTGTTGCCTGGGAACATGAAATCGGTTTGATTGTGGAAACCTGTGGTCTGGGAATATGACTGAGGTTTGATGGTGGTACCCTCTGGCCTGGCAACATGACTGAGGTTTGATTCTGGATCCCTGTGGCCTGGGAACATGACTGAGGCGTGATTCTGGAATCCTGTGGCCTGGGAACATGACATCTGTTTAGATTGTGGAATACTGTGCCCTGGGAACCTGACTGAGGCTTGGTTCTGGAACCCTGTGGACTGGGAACATGACTGAGGTTTTATTCTGGAATCCTGTGGCCTGGGAACATGACATCAGTGGATTCTTGAAACCTGTGGCCTAGGAACATGAGAACGGTTGGGTTCTGGAACCCTGTGGCCTGGGAACATGTCTGAGGTTTGATGGTGGAAACCTGTGGCTTGGCAACATGACTGAGGTTTGTTACTGGAACCCCGTTCCCTGGGAACATGACTGAGGTTTGATTCTGGACACCTTTGTCCTGGGAACATGACTGTGGTTTGATTGTGGAACCATGGGTCCTGCAAACATGACTGAGGTTTGATTCTGGAACCATGTGTCCTGGGAATATGACTGAGGTTTGATTCTGGAAATCTGTGGCCTGGGAACATGACTGAGGTTTGATTCTGGAACCCTGTAGCCTGCGAACATAAGTGAGGATTGTTTCTGGAACCCTGTGGCCTGGGAACATGACATCAGTGGATTCTGGAACCCTGTGGCCTGGAAACATGACTGTGGGCTGGTACTGGAAACCCATGGACTAGGAATTTGACATTGGTTTGATTCTGGAACCCTGTGGCCTGGGAACAGGATTGAGGCGTGATTCTGGAAACCTGTGGCCTGGGAACATGACATCTGTTTAGATTGTGGCATACTGTGCCCTGGGAACCGGACTGAAGTCTTGGTTCTGGAATCCTGTGGACTGGGAACAAGACTGAGGTTTGATTCTGGAACCATGTGGCCTGGGAATATGACTGATGATAGATCGTGGAATCCTGTGGCCTGGGAACATGACATCGGTTTGGATTCTGGTACCCTGTTGCCTGGGAACATGAAATCGGTTTGATTGTGGAAACCTGTGGTCTGGGAATATAACTGAGGTTTGATGGTGGTACCCTCTGGCCTGGCAACATGACTGAGGTTTGATTCTGGATCCCTGTGGCCTGGGAACATGACATCTGTTTAGATTGTGGCATACTGTGCCCTGGGAACCGGACTGAAGCCTTGGTTCTGGAATCCTGTGGACTGGGAACAAGACTGAGGTTTGATTCTGGAACCATGTGGCCTGGGAATATGACTGATGTTAGATCGTGGAATTCTGTGGCCTGGGAACATGACATCGGTTTGGTTTCTGGTACCCTGTTGCCTGGGAACATGAAGTCGGTTTGATTGTGGAAACCTGTGGTCTGGGAATATGACTGAGGTTTGATGGTGGTACCCTCTGGCCTGGCAACATGAATGAGGTTTGATTCTGGATCCCTGAGGCCTGGGAACATGACTGAGGCGTGATTCTGGAATCCTGTGGCCTGGGAACATGACATCTGTTTAGATTGTGGAATACTGTGCCCTGGGAATCTGACTGAGGCTTGGTTCTGGAACCCTGTGGCCTGGGAACATGACTGAGGTTTGATTCTGGAACCCTGTAGCCTGCGAACATAACTGAGGATTGTTTCTGGAACCCTGTGGCCTGGGAACATGACATCAGTGGATTCTGCAACCCTGTGGCCTGGGAACATGAGAACGGTTTAATTCTGGAACCCTGTGACCTGGGAACATGTCTGAGGTTTGATGGTGGAAACCTGTGGCTTGGCAACATGACTGAGGTTTGTTTCTGGAAACTTTTTCCCTAGGAACATGACTGAGGTTTGATTCTGGACACCTTTGTGCTGGGAACATGACTGTGTTTTGATTGTGGAATCATGGGTCCTGCAAACATGACTGAGGTTTGATTCTGGAACCCTGTGGCCTGGGAACATGACTGAGGTTTGATTCTGGAAAACTGTGGCCGTGGACTTGACTGAGGGTTGATGGCAGAAATCTGTGGACTGGAAACATTACTGAGGTTTGATTGTAGAACCCTGTGCCCTGGAAACATGACTGCGAACTGATACTTGAAAACCATGGCCTGGGAACTTGACATTGGTTTGATTCTGGAACCCTGTTTCCAGGAACAAGACTGAGGCGTGATTCTGGAATCCTGTGGCCTGGGAACATGACATCTGTTTAGATTGTGGAATACTGGGCCCTGGGAATCTGACTGAGGCTTGGTTCTGGAACCCTGTGGACTGGGAACATGACTGAGGTTTTATTCTGGAATCCTGTGGCCTGGGAACATGACATCAGTGGATTCTGGAACCCTGTGGCCTGGGAACATGAGAACGGTTTGATTCTGGAAACCTGTGGCCTGGGAACATGTCTGAGGTTTGATGGTGAAAACCTGTGGCTTGGCAACATGAATGAGGTTTGTTCCTGGAACCCTCTTCCCTGGGAACATGCCTGAGGTTTGATTCTGGACACCTTTGTCCTGCGAACATGACTGTGGTTTGATTGTGGAACCATGGGTCCTGCAAACATGACTGAGGTTTTATTCTGGAACCATGTGTCCTGGGAATATGACTGAGGTTTGATTCTGGAAATCTGTGGCCTGGGAAATTGACTGAGGTTTGATGGCAGAAACCTGTGGACTGGCAACATGACAGAGGTTTGATTGTAGAACCCTGTGCCCTGGAAACATGACTGTGGGCTGGTACTGGAAACCCATGGCCTAGGAAATTGACATTGGTTTGATTCTGGAACCCTGTGGCCTGGGAACATGATTGAGGCGTGATTCTGGAAACCTGTGGCCTGGGAACATGACATCTGTTTAGATTGTGGCATACTGTGCCCTGGGAACCGGACTGAAGCCTTGGTTCTGGAATCCTGTGGACTGGGAACAAGACTGAGGTTTGATTCTGGAACCATGTGGCCTGGGACTATGACTGATGTTAGATCGTGGAATCCTGTGACCTGGGAACATGACATCGGTTTGGATTCTGGTACGCTGTTGCCTGGGAACATGAAATCGGTTTGATTGTGGAAACCTGTGGTCAGGGAATATGACTGAGGTTTGATGGTGGTACCCTCTGGCCTGGCAACATGACTGAGGTTTGATTCTGGATCCCTGTGGCCTGGGAACATGACTGAGGCGTGATTCTGGAATCCTGTGGCCTGGGAACATGACATCTGTTTAGATTGTGGAATACTGTGCCCTGGGAATCTGACTGAGGCTTGGTTCTGGAACCCTGTGGACTGGGAACATGACTGAGGTTTGATTCTGGAACCGGGTAGCTTGCAAACATAACTGAGGATTGTTTCTGGAACCCTGTGGCCTGGGAACATGACATCAGTGGATTCTGGAACCCTGTGGCCTGGGAACATGAGAACGGTTTATTTCTGGAACCCTGTGACCTGGGAACATGTCTGAGGTTTGATGGTGGAAACCTGTGGCTTGGCAACATGATTGAGGTTTGTTTCTGGAACCCTGTTCCCTGGGAACATGACTGAGGTTTGATTCTGGACACCTTTGTGCTGGGAAAATGACTGTGTTTTGATTGTGGAATCATGGGTGCTGCAAACATGACTGAGGTTTGATTCTGGAACCATGTGTCCTGGGAATATGACTGAGGTTTGATTCTGGAAATCTGTGGCCTGGGAACTTGACTGAGGTTTGATGGCAGAAACCTGTGGACTGGCAACATGACTGAGGCTTGATTGTAGAACCCTGTGCCCTGGAAACATGACTGTGGGCTGGTACTGGAAACCCATGGCCTAGGAATTTGACATTGGTTTGATTCTGGAACCCTGTGACCTGGGAACATGACTGAGGTTTGATTCTGGAAAACTGTGGCCGGGGACTTGACTGAGGTTTGATGGCAGAAATCTGTGGACGGGAAACATTACTGAGGTTTGATTGTAGAACCCTGTGCCCTGGAAACATGACTGCGACCTGATACTTGAAACCCATGGCCTGGGAACTTGACATTGGTTTGATTCTGGAACCCTGTGGCCATGAACAAGACTGAGGCGTGATTCTGGAATCCTGTGGCCTGGGAACATGACATCTGTTTAGATTGTGGAATACTGGGCCCTGGGAACCTGACTGAGGCTTGGTTCTGGAACCCTGTGGACTGGGAACATGACTGAGGTTTTATTCTGGAATCCTGTGGCCTGGGAACATGACATCAGTGGATTCTGGAACCCTGTGGCCTGGGAACATGAGAACGGTTTGATTCTGGAACCCTGTGGCCTGGGAACATGTCTGAGGTTTGATAGTGGAAAATGTGGCTTGGCAACATAAATGAGGTTTGTTCCTGGAACCCTCTTCCCTGGGAACATGCCTGAGGTTTGATTCTGGACACCTTTGTCCTGGGAACATGACTGTGGTTTGATTGTGGAACCATGGGTCCTGCAAACATGACTGAGGTTTTATTCTGGAACCATGTGTCCTGGGAATATGACTGAGGTTTGATTCTGGAAAACTGTGGCCTGGGAAATTGACTGAGGTTTGATGGCAGAAACCTGTGGACTGGCAACATGACAGAGGTTTGATTGTAGAACGCTGTGCCCTGGAAACATGACTGTGGGCTGGTACTGGAAACCCATGGCCTAGGAATTTGACATTGGTTTGATTCTGGAACCCTGTGGCCTGGGAACATGATTGAGGCGTGATTCTGGAAACCTGTGGCCTGGGAACATGACATCTGTTTAGATTGTGGCATACTGGGCCCTGGGAACCGGACTGAGGTTTGATTCTGGAACCCTGTAGCCTGCAAACATAACTGAGGATTGTTTCTGGAACCCTGTGGCCTGGGAACATGACATCAGTGGATTCTGGAACCCTGTGGCCTGGGAACATGAGAATGGTTTATTTCTGGAACCCTGTGACCTGGGAACATGTCTGAGGTTTGATGGTGGAAACCTGTGGCTTGGCAACATGATTGAGGTTTGTTTCTGGAACCCTGTTCCCTGGGAACATGACTGAGGTTTGATTCTGGACACCTTTGTGCTGGGAAAATGACTGTGTTTTGATTGTGGAATCATGGGTCCTGCAAACATGACTGAGGTTTGATTCTGGAACCATGTGTCCTGGGAATATGACTGAGGTTTGATTCTGGAAATCTGAGGCCTGGAAACTTGACTGAGGTTTGATGGCAGAAACCTGTGGACTGGCAACATGACTGAGGCTTGATTGCAGAACCCTGTGCCCTGGAAACATGACTGTGGGCTGGTAGTGGAAACCCATGGCCTAGGAATTTGACATTGGTTTGATTCTGGAACCCTGTGACCTGGGAACATGACTGAGGTTTGATTCTGGAAAACTGTGGCCGGGGACTTGACTGAGGTTTGATGGCAGAAATCTGTGGACTGGAAACATTACTGAGGTTTGATTGTAGAACCCTGTGCCCTGGAAACATGACTGCGACCTGATACTTGAAACCCATGGCCTGGGAACTTGACATTGGTTTGATTCTGGAACCCTGTGGCCATGAACAAGACTGAGGCGTGATTCTGGAATCCTGTGGCCTGGGAACATGACATCTGTTTAGATTGTGGAATACTGTGCCCTGGGAACCTGACTGAGGCTTGGTTCTGGAACCCTGTGGACTGGGAACATGACTGAGGTTTTATTCTGGAATCCTGTGGCCTGGGAACATGACATCAGTGGATTCTTGAAACCTGTGGCCTAGGAACATGAGAACGGTTGGATTCTGGAACCCTGTGGCCTGGGAACATGTCTGAGGTTTGATGGTGGAAACCTGTGGCTTGGCAACATGACTGAGGTTTGTTACTGGAACCCCGTTCCCTGGGAACATGACTGAGGTTTGATTCTGGACACCTTTGTCCTGGGAACATGACTGTGGTTTGATTGTGGAACCATGAGTCCTGCAAACATGACTGAGGTTTGATTCTGGAACCATGTGTCCTGGGAATATGACTGAGGTTTGATTCTGGAAATCTGTGGCCTGGGAACATGACTGAGGTTTGATTCTGGAACCCTGTAGCCTGCGAACATAAGTGAGGATTGTTTCTGGAACCCTGTGGCCTGGGAACATGACATCAGTGGATTCTGGAACCCTGTGGCCTGGAAACATGACTGTGGGCTGGTACTGGAAACCCATGGACTAGGAATTTGACATTGGTTTGATTCTGGAACCCTGTGGCCTGGGAACAGGATTGAGGCGTGATTCTGGAAACCTGTGGCCTGGGAACATGACATCTGTTTAGATTGTGGCATACTGTGCCCTGGGAACCGGACTGAAGTCTTGGTTCTGGAATCCTGTGGACTGGGAACAAGACTGAGGTTTGATTCTGGAACCATGTGGCCTGGGAATATGACTGATGTTAGATCGTGGAATCCTGTGGCCTGGGAACATGACATCGGTTTGGATTCTGGTACCCTGTTGCCTGGGAACATGAAATCGGTTTGATTGTGGAAACCTGTGGTCTGGGAATATAACTGAGGTTTGATGGTGGTACCCTCTGGCCTGGCAACATGACTGAGGTTTGATTCTGGATCCCTGTGGCCTGGGAACATGACTGAGGCGTGATTCTGGAATCCTGTGGCCTGGGAACATGACATCTGTTTAGATTGTGGAATACTGTGCCCTGGGAATCTGACTGAGGCTTGGTTCTGGAACCCTGTGGACTGGGAACATGACTGAGGTTTGATTGTAGAACCCTGTGCCCTGGAAACATGACTGTGGCCTGGTACTGGAAACCCATGGCCTAGGAATTTGACATTGGTTTGATTCTGGAACCCTGTGGCCTGGGAACATGACTGAGGTTTGATTCTGGAAAACTGTGGCCGCGGACTTGACTGAGGGTTGATGGCAGAAATCTGTGGACTGGAAACATTACTGAGGTTTGATTGTAGAACCCTGTGCCCTGGAAACATGACTGCGAACTGATATTTGAAAACCATGGCCTGGGAACTTGACATTGGTTTGATTCTGGAACCCTGTTGCCAGGAACAAGACTGAGGCGTGATTCTGGAATCCTGTGGCCTGGGAACATGACATCTGTTTAGATTGTGGAATACTGGGCCCTGGGAACCTGACTGAGGCTTGGTTCTGGAACCCTGTGGACTGGGAACATGACTGAGGTTTTATTCTGGAATCCTGTGGCCTTGGAACATGACATCAGTGGATTCTGGAACCCTGTGGCCTGGGAACATGAGAACGGTTTGATTCTGGAACCCTGTGGCCTGGGAACATGTCTGAGGTTTGATGGTGGAAACCTGTGGCTTGGCAACATGAATGAGGTTTGTTCCTGGAACCCTCTTCCCTGGGAACATGCCTGAGGTTTGATTCTGGACAACTTTGTCCTGGGAACATGACTGTGGTTTGATTGTGGAACCATGGGTCCTGCAAACATGACTGAGGTTTGATTCTGGAACCATGTGTCCTGGGAATATGACTGAGGTTTGATTCTGGAAATCTGTGGCCTGGGAACTTGACTGAGGTTTGATGGCAGAAACCTGTGGACTGGCAACATGACTGAGGCTTGATTGTAGAACCCTGTGCCCTGGAAACATGACTGTGGGCTGGTACTGGAAACCCATGGCCTAGGAATTTGACATTGGTTTGATTCTGGAACCCTGTGACCTGGGAACATGACTGAGGTTTGATTCTGGAAAACTGTGGCCGGGGACTTGACTGAGGTTTGATGGCAGAAATCTGTGGACTGGAAACATTACTGAGGTTTGATTGTAGAACCCTGTGCCCTGGAAACATGACTGCGACCTGATACTTGAAACCCATGGCCTGGGAACTTGACATTGGTTTGATTCTGGAACCCTGTGGCCATGAACAAGACTGAGGCGTGATTCTGGAATCCTGTGGCCTGGGAACATGACATCTGTTTAGATTGTGGAATACTGGGCCCTGGGAACCGGACTGAGGCTTGGTTCTGGAACCCTGTGGACTGGGAACATGACTGAGGTTTTATTCTGGAATCCTGTGGCCTGGGAACATGACATCAGTGGATTCTTGAAACCTGTGGCCTAGGAACATGAGAACGGTTGGGTTCTGGAACCCTGTGGCCTGGGAACATGTCTGAGGTTTGATGGTGGAAACCTGTGGCTTGGCAACATGACTGAGGTTTGTTACTGGAACCCCGTTCCCTGGGAACATGACTGAGGTTTGATTCTGGACACCTTTGTCCTGGGAACATGACTGTGGTTTGATTGTGGAACCATGGGTCCTGCAAACATGACTGAGGTTTGATTCTGGAACCATGTGTCCTGGGAATATGACTGAGGTTTGATTCTGGAAATCTGTGGCCTGGGAACATGACTGAGGTTTGATTCTGGAACCCTGTAGCCTGCGAACATAAGTGAGGATTGTTTCTGGAACCCTGTGACCTGGGAACATGACATCAGTGGATTCTGGAACCCTGTGGCCTGGAAACATGACTGTGGGCTGGTACTGGAAACCCATGGACTAGGAATTTGACATTGGTTTGATTCTGGAACCCTGTGGCCTGGGGACAGGATTGAGGCGTGATTCTGGAAACCTGTGGCCTGGGAACATGACATCTGTTTAGATTGTGGCATACTGTGCCCTGGGAACCGGACTGAAGTCTTGGTTCTGGAATCCTGTGGACTGGGAACAAGACTGAGGTTTGATTCTGGAACCATGTGGCCTGGGAATATGACTGATGATAGATCGTGGAATCCTGTGGCCTGGGAACATGACATCGGTTTGGATTCTGGTACCCTGTTGCCTGGGAATATGAAATCGGTTTGATTGGGGAAACCTGTGGTCTGGGAATATAACTGAGGTTTGATGGTGGTACCCTCTGGCCTGGCAACATGACTGAGGTTTGATTCTGGATCCCTGTGGCCTGGGAACATGACTGAGGCGTGATTCTGGAATCCTGTGGCCTGGGAACATGACATCTGTTTAGATTGTGGAATACTGTGCCCTGGGAATCTGACTGAGGCTTGGTTCTGGAACCCTGTGGACTGGCAACATGACTGAGGTTTGATTGTAGAACCCTGTGCCCTGGAAACATGACTGTGGCCTGGTACTAGAAACCCATGGCCTAGGAATATGACATTGGTTTGATTCTGGAACCCTGTGGCCTGGGAACATGACTGAGGTTTGATTCTGGAAAACTGTGGCCGCGGACTTGACTGAGGGTTGATGGCAGAAATCTGTGGACTGGAAACATTACTGAGGTTTGATTGTAGAACCCTGTGCCCTGGAAACATGACTGCGAACTGATACTTGAAAACCATGGCCTGGGAACTTGACATTGGTTTGATTCTGGAACCCTGTTGCCAGGAAGAAGACTGAGGCGTGATTCTGGAATCCTGTGGCCTGGGAACATGACATCTGTTTAGATTGTGGAATACTGGGCCCTGGGAAACTGACTGAGGCTTGGTTCTGGAACCCTGTGGACTGGGAACATGACTGAGGTTTTATTCTGGAATCCTGTGACCTGGGAACATGACATAAGTGGATTCTGGAACCCTGTGGCCTGGGAACATGAGAAAGGTTTGATTCTGGAACCCTGTGGCCTGGGAACATGTCTGAGGTTTGATAGTGGAAACCTGTGGCTTGGCAACATGAATGAGGTTTGTTCCTGGAACCCTCTTCCCTGGGAACATGCCTGAGGTTTGATTCTGGACACCTTTGTCCTGGGAACATGACTGTGGTTTGATTGTGGAACCATGGGTCCTGCAAACATAACTGAGGTTTTATTCTGGAACCATGTGTCCTGGGAATATGACTGAGGTTTGATTCTGGAAAACTGTGGCCTGGGAAATTGACTGAGGTTTGATGGCAGAAACCTGTGGACTGGCAACATGACAGAGGTTTGATTGTAGAACCCTGTGCCCTGGAAACATGACTGTGGGCTGGTACTGGAAACCCATGGCCTAGGAATTTGACATTGGTTTGATTCTGGAACCCTGTGGCCTGGGAACATGATTGAGGCGTGATTCTGGAAACCTGTGGCCTGGGAACATGACATCTGTTTAGATTGTGGCATACTGTGCCCTGGGAACCGGACTGAAGGCTTGGTTCTGGAATCCTGTGGACTGGGAACAAGACTGAGGTTTGATTCTGCAACCATGTGGCCTGGGAATATGACTGATGATAGATCGTGGAATCCTGTGGCCTGGGAACATGACATCGGTTTGGATTCTGGTACCCTGTTGCCTGGGAACATGAAATCGGTTTGATTGTGGAAACCTGTGGTCTGGGAATATGACTGAGGTTTGATGGTGGTACCCTCTGGCCTGGCAACATGACTGAGGTTTGATTCTGGATCCCTGTGGCCTGGGAACATGACTGAGGCGTGATTCTGGAATCCTGTGGCCTGGGAACATGACATCTGTTTAGATTGTGGAATACTGTGCCCTTGGAATCTGACTGAGGCTTGTTTCTGGAACCCTGTGGACTGGGAACATGACTGAGGTTTGATTCTGGAACCCTGTAGCCTGTGAACATAACTGAGGATTGTTTCTGGAACCCTGTGGCCTGGGAACATGACATCAGTGGATTCTGGAACCCTGTGGCCTGGGAACATGAGAACGGTTTATTTCTGGAACCCTGTGACCTGGGAACATGTCTGAGGTTTGATGGTGGAAACCTGTGGCTTGGCAACATGACTGAGGTTTGTTTCTGGAACCCTGTTCCCTGGGAACATGACTGAGGTTTGATTCTGGACACCTTTGTGCTGGGAAAATGACTGTGTTTTGATTGTGGAATCATGGGTCCTGCAAACATGACTGAGGTTTGATTCTGGAACCATGTGTCCTGGGAATATGACTGAGGTTTGATTCTGGAAATCTGTGGCCTGGGAACTTGACTGAGGTTTGATGGCAGAAACCTGTGGACTGGCAACATGACTGAGGTTTGATTGTAGAACCCTGTGCCCTGGAAACATGACTGTGGGCTGGTACTGGAAACCCATGGCCTAGGAATTTGACATTGGTTTGATTCTGGAACCCTGTGACCTGGGAACATGACTGAGGTTGGATTCTGGAAAACTGTGGCCGGGGACTTGACTGAGGTTTGATGGCAGAAATCTGTGGACTGGAAACATTACTGAGGTTTGATTGTAGAACCCTGTGCCCTGGAAACATGACTGCGACCTGATACTTGAAACCCATGGCCTGGGAACTTGACATTGGTTTGATTCTGGAACCCTGTGGCCATGAACAAGACTGAGGCGTGATTCTGGAATCCTGTGGCCTGGGAACATGACATCTGTTTAGATTGTGGAATACTGTGCCCTGGGAACCTGACTGAGGCTTGGTTCTGGAACCCTGTGGACTGGGAACATGACTGAGGTTTTATTCTGGAATCCTGTGGCCTGGGAACATGACATCAGTGGATTCTTGAAACCTGTGGCCTAGGAATATGAGAACGGTTGGGTTCTGGAACCCTGTGGCCTGGGAACATGTCTGAGGTTTGATGGTGGAAACCTGTGGCTTGGCAACATGACTGAGGTTTGTTACTGGAACCCCGTTCCCTGGGAACATGACTGAGGTTTGATTCTGGACACCTTTGTCCTGGGAACATGACTGTGGTTTGATTGTGGAACCATGGGTCCTGCAAACATGACTGAGGTTTGATTCTGGAACCATGTGTCCTGGGAATATGACTGAGGTTTGATTCTGGAAATCTGTGGCCTGGGAACATGACTGAGGTTTGATTCTGGAACCCTGTAGCCTGCGAACATAACTGAGGATTGTTTCTGGAACCCTGTGGCCTGGGAACATGACATCAGTGGATTCTGGAACCCTGTGGCCTGGGAACATGAGAACGGTTTAATTCTGGAACCCTGTGACCTGGGAACATGTCTGAGGTTTGATGGTGGAAACCTGTGGCTTGGCAACATGACTGACGTTTGTTTCTGGAACCCTTTTCCCTGGGAACATGACTGAGGTTTGATTCTGGACACCTTTGTGCTGGGAACATGACTGTGTTTTGATTGTGGAATCATGGGTCCTGCAAACATGACAGAGGTTTGATCCTGGAACCATGTGTCCTGGGAATATGACTGAGGTTTGATTCTGGAAATCTGTGGCCTGGGAACTTGACTGAGGTTTGATGGCAGAAACCTGTGGACTGGCAACATGACTGAGGTTTGATTGTAGAACCCTGTGCCCTGGAAACATGACTGTGGGCTGGTACTGGAAACCCATGGCCTAGGAATTTGACATTGGTTTGATTCTGGAACCCTGTGGACTGGGAACAGGATTGAGGCGTGATTCTGGAAACCTGTGGCCTGGGAACATGACATCTGTTTAGATTGTGGCATACTGTGCCCTGGGAATCGGACTGAAGGCTTGGTTCTGGAATCCTGTGGACTGGGAACAAGACTGAGGTTTGATTCTGGAACCATGTGGCCTGGGAACATGACATCGGTTTGGATTCTGGTACCCTGTTGCCTGGGAACATGAAATCGGTTTGATTGTGGAAACCTGTGGTCTGGGAATATAACTGAGGTTTGATGGTGGTACCCTCTGGCCTGGCAACATGACTGAGGTTTGACTCTGGATCCCTGTGGCCTGCGAACATGACTGAGGCGTGATTCTGGAATCCTGTGGCCTGGCAACATGACATCTGTTTAGATTGTGGAATACTGTGCCCTGGGAATCTGACTGAGGCTTGGTTCTGGAAAACTGTGGACTGGGAACATGACTGAGGTTTGATTGTAGAACCCTGTGCCCTGGAAACATGACTGTGGCCTGGTACTGGAAACCCATGGCCTGGGAACTTGACATTGGTTTGATTCTGGAACCCTGTGGCCAGGAACAAGACTGAGGCGTGATTCTGGAATCCTGTGGCCTGGGAACATGACATCTGTTTAGATTGTGGAATACTGTGCCCTGGGAACCTGACTGAGGCTTGGTTCTGGAACCCTGTGGACTGGGAACATGACTGAGGTTTTATTCTGGAATCCTGTGGCCTGGGAACATGACATCAGTGGATTCTGGAACCCTGTGGCCTGGGAACATGACAATGGTTGGATTCTGGAACCCTGTGGCCTGGGAACATGTCTGAGGTTTGATGGTGGAAACCTGTGGCTTGGCAACATGACTGAGGTTTGTTACTGGAACCCTCTTCCCTGGGAACATGCCTGAGGTTTGATTCTGGACACCTTTGTCCTAGGAACATGACTGTGGTTTGATTGTGGAACCATGGGTCCTGCAAACATGACTGAGGTTTGATTCTGGAACCATGTGTCCTGAGAATATGACTGAGGTTTGATTCTGGAAATCTGTGGCCTGGGAACATGACTGAGGTTTGATTCTGGAACCCTGTAGCCTGCGAACATAACTGAGGATTGTTTCTGGAATCCTGTGGCCTGGGAACATGACATCAGTGGATTCTGGAACCCTGTGGCCTGGGAACATGAGAACGGTTTAATTCTGGAACCCTGTGACCTGGGAACATGTCTGAGGTTTGATGGTGGAAACCTGTGGCTTGGCAACATGACGGAGGTTTGTTTCTGGACACCTTTGTGCTGGGAACATGACTGTGTTTTGATTGTGGAATCATGGGTCCTGCAAACATGACAGAGGTTTGATTCTGGAACCAGGTGTCCTGGGAATATGACTGAGGTTTGATTCTGAAAATCTGTGGCCTGGGAACTTGACTGAGGTTTGATGGCAGAAACCTGTGGAATGACAACATGACTGAGGTTTGATTGTAGAACCCTGTGCCCTGGAAACATGACTGTGGGCTGGTACTGGAAACCCATGGCCTAGGAATTTGACATTGGTTTGATTCTGGAACCCTGTGACCTGGGAACATGACTGAGGTATGATTCTGGAAAACTGTGGCCGGGGACTTGACTGAGGTTTGATGGCAGAAATCTGTGGACTGGAAACATTACTGAGGTTTGATTGTAGAACCCTGTGCCCTGGAAACATGAGTGCGACCTGATACTTGAAACCCATGGCCTGGGAACTTGACATTGGTTTGATTCTGGAACCCTGTGGCCAGGAACAAGACTGAGGCGTGATTCTGGAATCCTGTGGCCTGGGAACATGACATCTGTTTAGATTGTGGAATACTGTGCCCTGGGAACCTGACTGAGGCTTGGTTCTGGAACCCTGTGGACTGGGAACATGACTGAGGTTTTATTCTGGTATCCTGTGGCCTGGGAACATGACATCAGTGGATTCTGGAACCCTGTGACCTGGGAACATGTCTGAGGTTTGATGGTGGAAACCTGTGGCTTGGCAACATGACGGAGGTTTGTTTCTGGACACCTTTGTGCTGGGAACATGACTGTGTTTTGATTGTGGAATCATGGGTCCTGCAAACATGACAGAGGTTTGATTCTGGAACCAGGTGTCCTGGGAATATGACTGAGGTTTGATTCTGGAAATCTGTGGCCTGGGAACTTGACTGAGGTTTGATGGCAGAAACCTGTGGACTGGCAACATGACTGAGGTTTGATTGTAGAACCCTGTGCCCTGGAAACATGACTGTGGCCTGGTACTGGAAACCCATGGCCTAGGAATTTGACATTGGTTTGATTCTGGAACCCTGTGGCCTGGGAACATGACTGAGGCGTGATTCTGGAAAACTGTGGCCTGGGAATATGACTGAGGTTTGATTCTGGAAATCTGTGACCTGAGAACTTGACTGAGGTTTGATGGCAGAAATCTGTGGACTGGCAACATGACTGAGGTTTGATTGTAGAACCCTGTGCCCTGGAAACATGACTGCGACCTGATACTTGAAACCCATGGCCTGGGAACTTGACATTCGTTTGATTCCGGAACCCTGTGGCCAGGAACAAGACTGAGGCGTGATTCTGGAATCCTGTGGCCTGGGAACATGACATCTGTTTAGATTGTGGAATACTGGGCCCTGGGAACCTAACTGATGCTTGGTTCTGGAACCCTGTGGACTGGGAACATGACTGAGGTTTTATTCTGGAATCCTGTGGCCTGGGAACATGACATCAGTGGATTCTGGAACCCTATGGCCTGGGAACATGAGAACGGTTGGATTCTGGAACCCTGTGGCCTGGGAACATGTCTGAGGTTTGATGGTGGAAACCTGTGGCTTGGCAACATGAATGAGGTTTGTTACTGGAACCCTCTTCCCTGGGAACATGACTGAGGTTTGATTCTGGACACCTTTGTCCTGGGAACATGACTGTGGTTTGATTGTGGAACCATGGGTCCTGCAAACATGACTGAGGTTTGATTCTGGAACCATGTGTCCTGGGAATATGACTGAGGTTTGATTCTGGAAATCTGTGGCCTGGGAAATTGACTGAGGTTTGATGGCAGAAACCTGTGGACTGGCAACATGACAGAGGTTTGATTGTAGAAACCTCTGCCCTGGAAACATGACTGTGGCCTGGTACTGGAAACCCATGGCCTAGGAATTTGACATTGGCTTGATTCTGGAACCCTGTGGCCGGGTAACATGATTGAGGCGTGATTCTGGAAACCTGTGGCCTGGGAACATGACATCTGTTTAGATTGTGGCATACTGTGCCCTGGGAACCGGACTGAAGGCTTGGTTCTGGAATCCTGTGGACTGGGAACAAGACTGAGGTTTGATTCTGGAACCATGTGGCCTGGGAATATGACTGATGTTAGATCGTGGAATCCTGTGGCCTGGGAACATGACATCGGTTTGGATTCTGGTACCCTGTTGCCTGGGAACATGAAATCGGTTTGATTGTGGAAACCTGTGGTCAGGGAATATGACTGAGGTTTGATGGTGGTACCCTCTGGCCTGACAACATGACTGAGGTTTGATTCTGGATCCCTGTGGCCTGGGAACATGACTGAGGCGTGATTCTGGAATCCTGTGGCCTGGGAACATGTCGTCTGTTTAGATTGTGGAATAGTGTGCCCTGGGAATCTGACTGAGGCTTGGTTCTGGAACCCTGTGGACTAGGAACATGACTGAGGTTTGAATCTGGAATCCTGTAGCCTGCGAACATAACTGAGGATTGTTTCTGGAACCCTGTGGCCTGGGAACATGACATCAGTGGATTCTGGAACCCTGTGGCCTGGGAACATGAGAACGGTTTAATTCTGGAACCCTGTGACCTGGGAACATGTCTGAGGTTTGATGGTGGAAACCTGTGGCTTGGCAACATGACTGAGGTTTGTTTCTGTAACCCTGTTCTCTGCGAACATGACTGAGGTTTGATTCTGGACACCTTTGTGCTGGGAACATGACTGTGTTTTGATTGTGGAATCATGGGTCCTGCAAATATGACTGAGGTTTGATTCTGGAACCATGTGTCCTGGGAATATGACTGAGGTTTGATTCTGGAAATCTGTGGCCTGGGAACTTGACTGAGGTTTGATGGCAGAAACCTGTGGACTGACAACATGACTGAGGTTTGATTGTAGAACCCTGTGCCCTGGAAACATGACTGTGGGCTGGTACTGGAAACCCATGGCCTGGGAATTTGACATTGGTTTGATTCTGGAACCCTGTGACCTGGGAACATGACTGAGGTATGATTCTGGAAAACTGTGGCCGGGGACTTGACTGAGGTTTGATGGCAGAAACCTGTGGACTGACAACATGACTGAGGTTTGATTGTAGAACCCTGTGCCTTGGAAACATGACTGTGGCCTGGTACTGGAAACCCATGGCCTGGGAACTTGACATTGGTTTGATTCTGGAACCCTGTGGCCAGGAACAAGACTGAGGCGTGATTCTGGAATCCTGTGGCCTGGGAACATGACATCTGTTTAGATTGTGGAATACTGTGCCCTGGGAACCTGACTGAGGCTTGGTTCTGGAACCCTGTGGACTGGGAACATGACTGAGGTTTTATTCTGGAATCCTGTGGCCTGGGAACATGACATCAGTGGATTCTGGAACCCTGTGGCCTGGGAACATGACAACGGTTGGATTCTGGAACCCTGTGGCCTGGGAACATGTCTGAGGTTTGATGGTGGAAACCTGTGGCTTGGCAACATGACTGAGGTTTGTTACTGGAACCCTCTTCCCTGGGAACATGCCTGAGGTTTGATTCTGGACACCTTTGTCCTGGGAACATGACTGTGGTTTGATTGTGGAACCATGGGTCCTGCAAACATGACTGAGGTTTGATTCTGGAACCATGTGTCCTGAGAATATGACTGAGGTTTGATTCTGGAAATCTGTGGCCTGGGAACATGACTGAGGTTTGATTCTGGAACCCTGTAGCCGGCGAACATAACTGAGGATTGTTTCTGGAATCCTGTGGCCTGGGAACATGACATCAGTGGATTCTGGAACCCTGTGGCCTGGGAACATGAGAACGGTTTAATTCTGGAACCCTGTGACCTGGGAACATGTCTGAGGTTTGATGGTGGAAACCTGTGGCTTGGCAACATGACGGAGGTTTGTTTCTGGACACCTTTGTGCTGGGAACATGACTGTGTTTTGATTGTGGAATCATGGGTCCTGCAAACATGACAGAGGTTTGATTCTGGAACCAGGTGTCCTGGGAATATGACTGAGGTTTGATTCTGGAAATCTGTGGCCTGGGAACTTGACTGAGGTTTGATGGCAGAAACCTGTGGACTGGCAACATGACTGAGGTTTGATTGTAGAACCCTGTGCCCTGGAAACATGACTGTGGCCTGGTACTGGAAACCCATGGCCTAGGAATTTGACATTGGTTTGATTCTGGAACCCTGTGGCCTGGGAACATGACTGAGGCGTGATTCTGGAAAACTGTGGCCTGGGAATATGACTGAGGTTTGATTCTGGAAATCTGTGGCCTGAGAACTTGACTGAGGTTTGATGGCAGAAATCTGTGGACTGGCAAAATGACTGAGGTTTGATTGTAGAACCCTGTGCCCTGGAAACATGACTGCGACCTGATACTTGAAACCCATGGCCTGGGAACTTGACATTCGTTTGATTCCGGAACCCTGTGGCCAGGAACAAGACTGAGGCGTGATTCTGGAATCCTGTGGCCTGGGAACATGACATCTGTTTAGATTGTGGAATACTGGGCCCTGGGAACCTGACTGAGGCTTGGTTCTGGAACCCTGTGGACTGGGAACATGACTGAGGTTTTATTCTGGAATCCTGTGGCCTGGGAACATGACATCAGTGGATTCTGGAACCCTATGGCCTGGGAACATGAGAACGGTTGGATTCTGGAACCCTGTGGCCTGGGAACATGTCTGAGGTTTGATGGTGGAAACCTGTGGCTTGGCAACATGAATGAGGTTTGTTACTGGAACCCTCTTCCCTGGGAACATGACTGAGGTTTGATTCTGGACACCTTTGTCCTGGGAACATGACTGTGGTTTGATTGTGGAACCATGGGTCCTGCAAACATGACTGAGGTTTTATTCTGGAACCATGTGTCCTGGGAATATGACTGAGGTTTGATTCTGGAAATCTGTGGCCTGGGAAATTGACTGAGGTTTGATGGCAGAAACCTGTGGACTGGCAACATGACAGAGGTTTGATTGTAGAAACCTGTGCCCTGGAAACATGACTGTGGCCTGGTATTGGAAACCCATGGCCTAGGAATTTGACATTGGCTTGATTCTGGAACCCTGTGGCCGGGTAACATGATTGAGGCGTGATTCTGGAAACCTGTGGCCTGGGAACATGACATCTGTTTAGATTGTGGCATACTGTGCCCTGGGAACCGGACTGAAGGCTTGGTTCTGGAATCCTGTGGACTGGCAACAAGACTGAGGTTTGATTCTGGAACCATGTGGCCTGGGAATATGACTGATGTTAGATCGTGGAATCCTGTGGCCTGGGAACATGACATCGGTTTGGATTCTGGTACCCTGTTGCCTGGGAACATGAAATCGGTTTGATTGTGGAAACCTGTGGTCTGGGAATATGACTGAGGTTTGATGGTGGTACCCTCTGGCCTGACAACATGACTGAGGTTTGATTCTGGATCCCTGTGGCCTGGGAACATGACTGAGGCGTGATTCTGGAATCCTGTGGCCTGGGAACATGACGTCTGTTTAGATTGTGGAATAGTGTGCCCTGGGAATCTGACTGAGGCTTGGTTCTGGAACCCTGTGGACTAGGAACATGACTGAGGTTTGAATCTGGAATCCTGTAGCCTGCGAACATAACTGAGGATTGTTTCTGGAACCCTGTGGCCTGGGAACATGACATCAGTGGATTCTGGAACCCTGTGGCCTGGGAACATGAGAACGGTTTAATTCTGGAACCCTGTGACCTGGGAACATGTCTGAGGTTTGATGGTGGAAACCTGTGGCTTGGCAACATGACTGAGGTTTGTTTCTGTAACCCTGTTCCCTGGGAACATGACTGAGGTTTGATTCTGGACACCTTTGTGCTGGGAACATGACTGTGTTTTGATTGTGGAATCATGGGTCCTGCAAACATGACTGAGGTTTGATTCTGGAACCATGTGTCCTGGGAATATGACTGAGGTTTGATTCTGGAAATCTGTGGCCTGGGAACTTGACTGAGGTTTGATGGCAGAAACCTGTGGACTGACAACATGACTGAGGTTTGATTGTAGAACCCTGTGCCCTAGAAACATGACTGTGGGCTGGTACTGGAAACCCATGGCCTGGGAATTTGACATTGGTTTGATTCTGGAACCCTGTGACCTGGGAACATGACTGAGGTATTATTCTGGAAAACTGTGGCCGGGGACTTGACTGAGGTTTGATGGCAGAAATCTGTGGACTGGAAACATTACTGAGGTTTGATTGTAGAACCCTGTGCCCTGGAAACATGAGTGCGACCTGATACTTGAAACCCATGGCCTGGGAACTTGACATTGGTTTGATTCTGGAACCCTGTGGCCAGGAACAAGACTGAGGCGTGATTCTGGAATCCTGTGGCCTGGGAACATGACATCTGTTTAGATTGTGGAATACTGTGCCCTGGGAACCTGACTGAGGCTTGGTTCTGGAACCCTGTGGACTGGGAACATGACTGAGGTTTTATTCTGGTATCCTGTGGCCTGGGAACATGACATCAGTGGATTCTGGAACCCTGTGGCCTGGGAACATGACAACGGTTGGATTCTGGAAACCTGTGGCCTGGGAACATGTCTGAGGTTTGATGGTGGAAACCTGTGGCTTGGCAACATGACTGAGGTTTGTTACTGGAACCCTCTTCCCTGGGAACATGCCTGAGGTTTGATTCTGGACACCTTTGTCCTGGGAACATGACTGTGGTTTGATTGTGGAACCATGGGTCCTGCAAACATGACTGAGGTTTGATTCTGGAACCATGTGTCCTGAGAATATGACTGAGGTTTGATTCTGGAAATCTGTGGCCTGGGAACATGACTGAGGTTTGATTCTGGAACCCTGTAGCCAGCGAACATAACTGAGGATTGTTTCTGGAATCCAGTGGCCTGGGAACATGACATCAGTGGATTCTGGAACCCTGTGGCCTGGGAACATGAGAACGGTTTAATTCTGGAACCCTGTGACCTGGGAACATGTCTGAGGTTTGATGGTGGAAACCTGTGGCTTGGCAACATGACCGAGGTTTGTTTCTGGACACCTTTGTGCTGGGAACATGACTGTGTTTTGATTGTGGAATCATGGGTCCTGCAAACATGACAGAGGTTTGATTCTGGAACCAGGTGTCCTGGGAATATGACTGAGGTTTGATTCTGGAAATCTGTGGCCTGGGAACTTGACTGAGGTTTGATGGCAGAAACCTGTGGACTGGCAACATGACTGAGGTTTGATTGTAGAACCCTGTGCCTTGGAAACATGACTGTGGCCTGGTACTGGAAACCCATGGCCTAGGAATTTGACATTGGTTTGATTCTGGAACCCTGTGGCCTGGGAACATGACTGAGGCGTGATTCTGGAAAACTGTGGACTGGGAATATGACTGAGGTTTGATTCTGGAAATCTGTGGCCTGAGAACTTGACTGAGGTTTGATGGCAGAAATCTGTGGACTGGCAACATGACTGAGGTTTGATTGTAGAACCCTGTGCCCTGGAAACATGACTGCGACCTGATACTTGAAACCCATGGCCTGGGAACTTGACATTCGTTTGATTCCGGAACCCTGTGGCCAGGAACAAGACTGAGGCGTGATTCTGGAATCCTGTGGCCTGGGAACATGACATCTGTTTAGATTGTGGAATACTGGGCCCTGGGAACCTGACTGAGGCTTGGTTCTGGAACCCTGTGGACTGGGAACATGACTGAGGTTTTATTCTGGAATCCTGTGGCCTGGGAACATGACATCAGTGGATTCTGGAACCCTATGGCCTGGGAACATGAGAATGGTTGGATTCTGGAACCCTGTGGCCTGGGAACATGTCTGAGGTTTGATGGTGGAAACCTGTGGCTTGGCAACATGAATGAGGTTTGTTACTGGAACCCTCTTCCCTGGGAACATGACTGAGGTTTGATTCTGGACACCTTTGTCCTGGGAACATGACTGTGGTTTGATTGTGGAACCATGGGTCCTGCAAACATGACTGAGGTTTGATTCTGGAACCATGTGTCCTGGGAATATGACTGAGGTTTGATTCTGGAAATCTGTGGCCTGGGAAATTGACTGAGGTTTGATGGCAGAAACCTGTGGACTGGCAACATGACAGAGGTTTGATTGTAGAAACCTGTGCCCTGGAAACATGACTGTGGCCTGGTACTGGAAACCCATGGCCTAGGAATTTGACATTGGTTTGATTCTGGAACCCTGTGGCCGGGTAACATGATTGAGGCGTGATTCTGGAAACCTGTGGCCTGGGAACATGACATCTGTTTAGATTGTGGCATACTGTGCCCTGGGAACCGGACTGAAGGCTTGGTTCTGGAATCCTGTGGACTGGGAACAAGACTGAGGTTTGATTCTGGAACCATGTGGCCTGGGAATATGACTGATGTTAGATCGTGGAATCCTGAGGCCTGGGAACATGACATCGGTTTGGATTCTGGTACCCTGTTGCCTGGGAACATGAAATCGGTTTGATTGTGGAAACCTGTGGTCTGGGAATATGACTGAGGTTTGATGGTGGTACCCTCTGGCCTGACAACATGACTGAGGTTTGATTCTGGATCCCTGTGGCCTGGGAACATGACTGAGGCGTGATTCTGGAATCCTGTGGCCTGGGAACATGACGTCTGTTTAGATTGTGGAATAGTGTGCCCTGGGAATCTGACTGAGGCTTGGTTCTGGAACCCTGTGGACTAGGAACATGACTTAGGTTTGAATCTGGAATCCTGTAGCCTGCGAACATAACTGAGGATTGTTTCTGGAACCCTGTGGCCTGGGAACATGACATCAGTGGATTCTGGAACCCTGTGGCCTGGGAACATGAGAACGGTTTAATTCTGGAACCCTGTGACCTGGGAACATGTCTGAGGTTTGATGGTGGAAACCTGTGGCTTGGCAACATGACTGAGGTTTGTTTCTGTAACCCTGTTCTCTGCGAACATGACTGAGGTTTGATTCTGGACACCTTTGTGCTGGGAACATGACTGTGTTTTGATTGTGGAATCATGGGTCCTGCAAATATGACTGAGGTTTGATTCTGGAACCATGTGTCCTGGGAATATGACTGAGGTTTGATTCTGGAAATCTGTGGCCTGGGAACTTGACTGAGGTTTGATGGCAGAAACCTGTGGACTGACAACATGACTGAGGTTTGATTGTAGAACCCTGTGCCCTGGAAACATGACTGTGGGCTGGTACTGGAAACCCATGGCCTGGGAATTTGACATTGGTTTGATTCTGGAACCCTGTGACCTGGGAACATGACTGAGGTATGATTCTGGAAAACTGTGGCCGGGGACTTGACTGAGGTTTGATGGCAGAAACCTGTGGACTGACAACATGACTGAGGTTTGATTGTAGAACCCTGTGCCTTGGAAACATGACTGTGGCCTGGTACTGGAAACCCATGGCCTGGGAACTTGACATTGGTTTGATTCTGGAACCCTGTGGCCAGGAACAAGACTGAGGCGTGATTCTGGAATCCTGTGGCCTGGGAACATGACATCTGTTTAGATTGTGGAATACTGTGCCCTGGGAACCTGACTGAGGCTTGGTTCTGGAACCCTGTGGACTGGGAACATGACTGAGGTTTTATTCTGGAATCCTGTGGCCTGGGAACATGACATCAGTGGATTCTGGAACCCTGTGGCCTGGGAACATGACAACGGTTGGATTCTGGAACCCTGTGGCCTGGGAACATGTCTGAGGTTTGATGGTGGAAACCTGTGGCTTGGCAACATGACTGAGGTTTGTTACTGGAACCCTCTTCCCTGGGAACATGCCTGAGGTTTGATTCTGGACACCTTTGTCCTGGGAACATGACTGTGGTTTGATTGTGGAACCATGGGTCCTGCAAACATGACTGAGGTTTGATTCTGGAACCATGTGTCCTGAGAATATGACTGAGGTTTGATTCTGGAAATCTGTGGCCTGGGAACATGACTGAGGTTTGATTCTGGAACCCTGTAGCCGGCGAACATAACTGAGGATTGTTTCTGGAATCCTGTGGCCTGGGAACATGACATCAGTGGATTCTGGAACCCTGTGGCCTGGGAACATGAGAACGGTTTAATTCTGGAACCCTGTGACCTGGGAACATGTCTGAGGTTTGATGGTGGAAACCTGTGGCTTGGCAACATGACGGAGGTTTGTTTCTGGACACCTTTGTGCTGGGAACATGACTGTGTTTTGATTGTGGAATCATGGGTCCTGCAAACATGACAGAGGTTTGATTCTGGAACCAGGTGTCCTGGGAATATGACTGAGGTTTGATTCTGGAAATCTGTGGCCTGGGAACTTGACTGAGGTTTGATGGCAGAAACCTGTGGACTGGCAACATGACTGAGGTTTGATTGTAGAACCCTGTGCCCTGGAAACATGACTGTGGCCTGGTACTGGAAACCCATGGCCTAGGAATTTGACATTGGTTTGATTCTGGAACCCTGTGGCCTGGGAACATGACTGAGGCGTGATTCTGGAAAACTGTGGCCTGGGAATATGACTGAGGTTTGATTCTGGAAATCTGTGGCCTGAGAACTTGACTGAGGTTTGATGGCAGAAATCTGTGGACTGGCAAAATGACTGAGGTTTGATTGTAGAACCCTGTGCCCTGGAAACATGACTGCGACCTGATACTTGAAACCCATGGCCTGGGAACTTGACATTCGTTTGATTCCGGAACCCTGTGGCCAGGAACAAGACTGAGGCGTGATTCTGGAATCCTGTGGCCTGGGAACATGACATCTGTTTAGATTGTGGAATACTGGGCCCTGGGAACCTGACTGAGGCTTGGTTCTGGAACCCTGTGGACTGGGAACATGACTGAGGTTTTATTCTGGAATCCTGTGGCCTGGGAACATGACATCAGTGGATTCTGGAACCCTATGGCCTGGGAACATGAGAACGGTTGGATTCTGGAACCCTGTGGCCTGGGAACATGTCTGAGGTTTGATGGTGGAAACCTGTGGCTTGGCAACATGAATGAGGTTTGTTACTGGAACCCTCTTCCCTGGGAACATGACTGAGGTTTGATTCTGGACACCTTTGTCCTGGGAACATGACTGTGGTTTGATTGTGGAACCATGGGTCCTGCAAACATGACTGAGGTTTTATTCTGGAACCATGTGTCCTGGGAATATGACTGAGGTTTGATTCTGGAAATCTGTGGCCTGGGAAATTGACTGAGGTTTGATGGCAGAAACCTGTGGACTGGCAACATGACAGAGGTTTGATTGTAGAAACCTGTGCCCTGGAAACATGACTGTGGCCTGGTATTGGAAACCCATGGCCTAGGAATTTGACATTGGCTTGATTCTGGAACCCTGTGGCCGGGTAACATGATTGAGGCGTGATTCTGGAAACCTGTGGCCTGGGAACATGACATCTGTTTAGATTGTGGCATACTGTGCCCTGGGAACCGGACTGAAGGCTTGGTTCTGGAATCCTGTGGACTGGCAACAAGACTGAGGTTTGATTCTGGAACCATGTGGCCTGGGAATATGACTGATGTTAGATCGTGGAATCCTGTGGCCTGGGAACATGACATCGGTTTGGATTCTGGTACCCTGTTGCCTGGGAACATGAAATCGGTTTGATTGTGGAAACCTGTGGTCTGGGAATATGACTGAGGTTTGATGGTGGTACCCTCTGGCCTGACAACATGACTGAGGTTTGATTCTGGATCCCTGTGGCCTGGGAACATGACTGAGGCGTGATTCTGGAATCCTGTGGCCTGGGAACATGACGTCTGTTTAGATTGTGGAATAGTGTGCCCTGGGAATCTGACTGAGGCTTGGTTCTGGAACCCTGTGGACTAGGAACATGACTGAGGTTTGAATCTGGAATCCTGTAGCCTGCGAACATAACTGAGGATTGTTTCTGGAACCCTGTGGCCTGGGAACATGACATCAGTGGATTCTGGAACCCTGTGGCCTGGGAACATGAGAACGGTTTAATTCTGGAACCCTGTGACCTGGGAACATGTCTGAGGTTTGATGGTGGAAACCTGTGGCTTGGCAACATGACTGAGGTTTGTTTCTGTAACCCTGTTCCCTGGGAACATGACTGAGGTTTGATTCTGGACACCTTTGTGCTGGGAACATGACTGTGTTTTGATTGTGGAATCATGGGTCCTGCAAACATGACTGAGGTTTGATTCTGGAACCATGTGTCCTGGGAATATGACTGAGGTTTGATTCTGGAAATCTGTGGCCTGGGAACTTGACTGAGGTTTGATGGCAGAAACCTGTGGACTGACAACATGACTGAGGTTTGATTGTAGAACCCTGTGCCCTAGAAACATGACTGTGGGCTGGTACTGGAAACCCATGGCCTGGGAATTTGACATTGGTTTGATTCTGGAACCCTGTGACCTGGGAACATGACTGAGGTATTATTCTGGAAAACTGTGGCCGGGGACTTGACTGAGGTTTGATGGCAGAAATCTGTGGACTGGAAACATTACTGAGGTTTGATTGTAGAACCCTGTGCCCTGGAAACATGAGTGCGACCTGATACTTGAAACCCATGGCCTGGGAACTTGACATTGGTTTGATTCTGGAACCCTGTGGCCAGGAACAAGACTGAGGCGTGATTCTGGAATCCTGTGGCCTGGGAACATGACATCTGTTTAGATTGTGGAATACTGTGCCCTGGGAACCTGACTGAGGCTTGGTTCTGGAACCCTGTGGACTGGGAACATGACTGAGGTTTTATTCTGGTATCCTGTGGCCTGGGAACATGACATCAGTGGATTCTGGAACCCTGTGGCCTGGGAACATGACAACGGTTGGATTCTGGAAACCTGTGGCCTGGGAACATGTCTGAGGTTTGATGGTGGAAACCTGTGGCTTGGCAACATGACTGAGGTTTGTTACTGGAACCCTCTTCCCTGGGAACATGCCTGAGGTTTGATTCTGGACACCTTTGTCCTGGGAACATGACTGTGGTTTGATTGTGGAACCATGGGTCCTGCAAACATGACTGAGGTTTGATTCTGGAACCATGTGTCCTGAGAATATGACTGAGGTTTGATTCTGGAAATCTGTGGCCTGGGAACATGACTGAGGTTTGATTCTGGAACCCTGTAGCCAGCGAACATAACTGAGGATTGTTTCTGGAATCCAGTGGCCTGGGAACATGACATCAGTGGATTCTGGAACCCTGTGGCCTGGGAACATGAGAACGGTTTAATTCTGGAACCCTGTGACCTGGGAACATGTCTGAGGTTTGATGGTGGAAACCTGTGGCTTGGCAACATGACCGAGGTTTGTTTCTGGACACCTTTGTGCTGGGAACATGACTGTGTTTTGATTGTGGAATCATGGGTCCTGCAAACATGACAGAGGTTTGATTCTGGAACCAGGTGTCCTGGGAATATGACTGAGGTTTGATTCTGGAAATCTGTGGCCTGGGAACTTGACTGAGGTTTGATGGCAGAAACCTGTGGACTGGCAACATGACTGAGGTTTGATTGTAGAACCCTGTGCCTTGGAAACATGACTGTGGCCTGGTACTGGAAACCCATGGCCTAGGAATTTGACATTGGTTTGATTCTGGAACCCTGTGGCCTGGGAACATGACTGAGGCGTGATTCTGGAAAACTGTGGACTGGGAATATGACTGAGGTTTGATTCTGGAAATCTGTGGCCTGAGAACTTGACTGAGGTTTGATGGCAGAAATCTGTGGACTGGCAACATGACTGAGGTTTGATTGTAGAACCCTGTGCCCTGGAAACATGACTGCGACCTGATACTTGAAACCCATGGCCTGGGAACTTGACATTCGTTTGATTCCGGAACCCTGTGGCCAGGAACAAGACTGAGGCGTGATTCTGGAATCCTGTGGCCTGGGAACATGACATCTGTTTAGATTGTGGAATACTGGGCCCTGGGAACCTGACTGAGGCTTGGTTCTGGAACCCTGTGGACTGGGAACATGACTGAGGTTTTATTCTGGAATCCTGTGGCCTGGGAACATGACATCAGTGGATTCTGGAACCCTATGGCCTGGGAACATGAGAATGGTTGGATTCTGGAACCCTGTGGCCTGGGAACATGTCTGAGGTTTGATGGTGGAAACCTGTGGCTTGGCAACATGAATGAGGTTTGTTACTGGAACCCTCTTCCCTGGGAACATGACTGAGGTTTGATTCTGGACACCTTTGTCCTGGGAACATGACTGTGGTTTGATTGTGGAACCATGGGTCCTGCAAACATGACTGAGGTTTGATTCTGGAACCATGTGTCCTGGGAATATGACTGAGGTTTGATTCTGGAAATCTGTGGCCTGGGAAATTGACTGAGGTTTGATGGCAGAAACCTGTGGACTGGCAACATGACAGAGGTTTGATTGTAGAAACCTGTGCCCTGGAAACATGACTGTGGCCTGGTACTGGAAACCCATGGCCTAGGAATTTGACATTGGTTTGATTCTGGAACCCTGTGGCCGGGTAACATGATTGAGGCGTGATTCTGGAAACCTGTGGCCTGGGAACATGACATCTGTTTAGATTGTGGCATACTGTGCCCTGGGAACCGGACTGAAGGCTTGGTTCTGGAATCCTGTGGACTGGGAACAAGACTGAGGTTTGATTCTGGAACCATGTGGCCTGGGAATATGACTGATGTTAGATCGTGGAATCCTGAGGCCTGGGAACATGACATCGGTTTGGATTCTGGTACCCTGTTGCCTGGGAACATGAAATCGGTTTGATTGTGGAAACCTGTGGTCTGGGAATATGACTGAGGTTTGATGGTGGTACCCTCTGGCCTGACAACATGACTGAGGTTTGATTCTGGATCCCTGTGGCCTGGGAACATGACTGAGGCGTGATTCTGGAATCCTGTGGCCTGGGAACATGACGTCTGTTTAGATTGTGGAATAGTGTGCCCTGGGAATCTGACTGAGGCTTGGTTCTGGAACCCTGTGGACTAGGAACATGACTTAGGTTTGAATCTGGAATCCTGTAGCCTGCGAACATAACTGAGGATTGTTTCTGGAACCCTGTGGCCTGGGAACATGACATCAGTGGATTCTGGAACCCTGTGGCCTGGGAACATGAGAACGGTTTAATTCTGGAACCCTGTGACCTGGGAACATGTCTGAGGTTTGATGGTGGAAACCTGTGGCTTGGCAACATGACTGAGGTTTGTTTCTGTAACCCTGTTCTCTGCGAACATGACTGAGGTTTGATTCTGGACACCTTTGTGCTGGGAACATGACTGTGTTTTGATTGTGGAATCATGGGTCCTGCAAATATGACTGAGGTTTGATTCTGGAACCATGTGTCCTGGGAATATGACTGAGGTTTGATTCTGGAAATCTGTGGCCTGGGAACTTGACTGAGGTTTGATGGCAGAAACCTGTGGACTGACAACATGACTGAGGTTTGATTGTAGAACCCTGTGCCCTGGAAACATGACTGTGGGCTGGTACTGGAAACCCATGGCCTGGGAATTTGACATTGGTTTGATTCTGGAACCCTGTGACCTGGGAACATGACTGAGGTATGATTCTGGAAAACTGTGGCCGGGGACTTGACTGAGGTTTGATGGCAGAAACCTGTGGACTGACAACATGACTGAGGTTTGATTGTAGAACCCTGTGCCTTGGAAACATGACTGTGGCCTGGTACTGGAAACCCATGGCCTGGGAACTTGACATTGGTTTGATTCTGGAACCCTGTGGCCAGGAACAAGACTGAGGCGTGATTCTGGAATCCTGTGGCCTGGGAACATGACATCTGTTTAGATTGTGGAATACTGTGCCCTGGGAACCTGACTGAGGCTTGGTTCTGGAACCCTGTGGACTGGGAACATGACTGAGGTTTTATTCTGGAATCCTGTGGCCTGGGAACATGACATCAGTGGATTCTGGAACCCTGTGGCCTGGGAACATGACAACGGTTGGATTCTGGAACCCTGTGGCCTGGGAACATGTCTGAGGTTTGATGGTGGAAACCTGTGGCTTGGCAACATGACTGAGGTTTGTTACTGGAACCCTCTTCCCTGGGAACATGCCTGAGGTTTGATTCTGGACACCTTTGTCCTGGGAACATGACTGTGGTTTGATTGTGGAACCATGGGTCCTGCAAACATGACTGAGGTTTGATTCTGGAACCATGTGTCCTGAGAATATGACTGAGGTTTGATTCTGGAAATCTGTGGCCTGGGAACATGACTGAGGTTTGATTCTGGAACCCTGTAGCCGGCGAACATAACTGAGGATTGTTTCTGGAATCCTGTGGCCTGGGAACATGACATCAGTGGATTCTGGAACCCTGTGGCCTGGGAACATGAGAACGGTTTAATTCTGGAACCCTGTGACCTGGGAACATGTCTGAGGTTTGATGGTGGAAACCTGTGGCTTGGCAACATGACGGAGGTTTGTTTCTGGACACCTTTGTGCTGGGAACATGACTGTGTTTTGATTGTGGAATCATGGGTCCTGCAAACATGACAGAGGTTTGATTCTGGAACCAGGTGTCCTGGGAATATGACTGAGGTTTGATTCTGGAAATCTGTGGCCTGGGAACTTGACTGAGGTTTGATGGCAGAAACCTGTGGACTGGCAACATGACTGAGGTTTGATTGTAGAACCCTGTGCCCTGGAAACATGACTGTGGCCTGGTACTGGAAACCCATGGCCTAGGAATTTGACATTGGTTTGATTCTGGAACCCTGTGGCCTGGGAACATGACTGAGGCGTGATTCTGGAAAACTGTGGCCTGGGAATATGACTGAGGTTTGATTCTGGAAATCTGTGGCCTGAGAACTTGACTGAGGTTTGATGGCAGAAATCTGTGGACTGGCAACATGACTGAGGTTTGATTGTAGAACCCTGTGCCCTGGAAACATGACTGCGACCTGGTACTGGAAACCCATGGCCTGGGAATTTGACATTGGTTTGATTCTGGAACCCTGTGACCTGGGAACATGACTGAGGTATGATTCTGGAAAACTGTGGCCGGGGACTTGACTGAGGTTTGATGGCAGAAACCTGTGGACTGACAACATGACTGAGGTTTGATTGTAGAACCCTCTGCCCTGGAAACATGACTGTGGCCTGGTACTGGAAACCCATGGCCTGGGAACTTGACATTGGTTTGATTCTGGAACCCTGTGGCCAGGAACAAGACTGAGGCGTGATTCTGGAATCCTGTGGCCTGGGAACATGACATCTGTTTAGATTGTGGAATACTGTGCTCTGGGAACCTGACTGAGGCTTGGTTCTGGAACCCTGTGGACTGGGAACATGACTGAGGTTTTATTCTGGTATCCTGTGGCCTGGGAACATGACATCAGTGGATTCTGGAACCCTGTGGCCTGGGAACATGACAACGGTTGGATTCTGGAAACCTGTGGCCTGGGAACATGTCTGAGGTTTTATGGTGGAAACCTGTGGCTTGGCAACATGACTGAGGTTTGTTACTGGAACCCTCTTCCCTGGGAACATGCCTGAGGTTTGATTCTGGACACCTTTGTCCTGGGAACATGACTGTGGTTTGATTGTGGAACCATGGGTCCTGCAAACATGACTGAGGTTTGATTCTGGAACCATGTGTCCTGAGAATATGACTGAGGTTTGATTCTGGAAATCTGTGGCCTGGGAACATGACTGAGGTTTGATTCTGGAACCCTGTAGCCAGCGAACATAACTGAGGATTGTTTCTGGAATCCAGTGGCCTGGGAACATGACATCAGTGGATTCTGGAACCCTGTGGCCTGGGAACATGAGAACGGTTTAATTCTGGAACCCTGTGACCTGGGAACATGTTTGAGGTTTGATGGTGGAAACCTGTGGCTTGGCAACATGACGGAGGTTTGTTTCTGGACACCTTTGTGCTGGGAACATGACTGTGTTTTGATTGTGGAATCATGGGTCCTGCAAACATGACAGAGGTTTGATTCTGGAACCAGGTGTCCTGGGAATATGACTGAGGTTTGATTCTGGAAATCTGTGGCCTGGGAACTTGACTGAGGTTTGATGGCAGAAACCTGTGGACTGGCAACATGACTGAGGTTTGATTGTAGAACCCTGTGCCCTGGAAACATGACTGTGGCCTGGTCCTGGAAACCCATGGCCTAGGAATTTGACATTGGTTTGATTCTGGAACCCTGTGGCCTGGGAACATGACTGAGGCGTGATTCTGGAAAACTGTGGCCTGGGAATATGACTGAGGTTTGATTCTGGAAATCTGTGGCCTGAGAACTTGACTGAGGTTTGATGGCAGAAATCTGTGGACTGGCAACATGACTGAGGTTTGATTGTAGAACCCTGTGCCCTGGAAACATGAATGCGACCTGATACTTGAAACCCATGGCCTGGGAACTTGACATTCGTTTGATTCCGGAACCCTGTGGCCAGGAACAAGACTGAGGCGTGATTCTGGAATCCTGTGGCCTGGGAACATGACATCTGTTTAGATTGTGGAATACGGGGCCCTGGGAACCTGACTGAGGCTTGGTTCTGGAACCCTGTGGACTGGGAACATGACTGAGGTTTTATTCTGGAATCCTGTGGCCTGGGAACATGACATCAGTGGATTCTGGAACCCTGTGGCCTGGGAACATGAGAACGGTTGGATTCTGGAACCCTGTGGCCTGGGAACATGTCTGAGGTTTGATGGTGGAAACCTGTGGCTTGGCAACATGAATGAGGTTTGTTACTGGAACCCTCTTCCCTGGGAACATGACTGAGGTTTGATTCTGGACACCTTTGTCCTGGGAACATGACTGTGGTTTGATTGTGGAACCATGGGTCCTGCAAACATGACTGAGGTTTTTTCTGGAAACAGGTGTCCTGGGAATATGACTGAGGTTTGATTCTGGAAATCTGTGGCCTGGGAAATTGACTGAGGTTTGATGGCAGAAACCTGTGGACTGGCAACATGACAGAGGTTTGATTGTAGAAACCTGTGCCCTGGAAACATGACTGTGGCCTGGTACTGGAAACCCATGGCCTAGGAATTTGACATTGGCTTGATTCTGGAACCCTGTGGCCTGGGAACATGATTGAGGCGTGATTCTGGAAACCTGTGGCCTGGGAACATGACATCTGTTTAGATTGTGGCATACTGTGCCCTGGGAACCAGACTGAAGGCTTGGTTCTGGAATCCTGTGGACTGGGAACAAGACTGAGGTTTGATTCTGGAACCATGTGGCCTTGGAATATGACTGATGTTAGATCGTGGATTCCTGTGGCCTGGGAACATGACATCGGTTTGGATTCTGGTACCCTGTTGCCTGGGAACATGAAATCGGTTTGATTGTGGAAACCTGTGGTCAGGGAATATGACTGAGGTTTGATGGTGGTACCCTCTGGCCTGGTAACATGACTGAGGTTTGATTCTGGATCCCTGTGGCCTGGGAACATAACTGAGGCGTGATTCTGGAATCCTGTGGCCTGGGAACATGACATCTGTTTAGATTGTGGAATACTGTGCCCTGGGAATCTGACTGAGGCTTGGTTCTGGAACCCTGTGGACTGGGAACATGACTGAGGTTTGATTCTGGAACCCTGTAGCCTGCGAACATAACTGAGGATTGTTTCTGGAACCCTGTGGCCTGGGAACATGACATTAGTGGATTCTGGAACCCTGTGACCTGGGAACATGAGAACGGTTTATTTCTGGAACCCTGTGACCTGGGAACATGTCTGAGGTTTGATGGTGGAAACCTGTGGCTTGGCAACATGACTGAGGTTTGTTTCTGGAAACCTGTTCCCTGGGAACATGACTGAGGTTTGATTCTTTACACCTTTGTGCTGGGAACATGACTGTGTTTTGATTGTGGAATCATGGGTCCTGCAAACATGACTGAGGTTTGATTCTGGAACCATGTGTCCTGGGAATATGACTGAGGTTTGATTCTGGAAATCTGTGGCCTGGGAACTTGACTGAGGTTTGATGGCAGAAACCTGTGGACTGACAACATGACTGAGGTTTGATTGTAGAACCCTGTGCCCTGGAAACATGACTGTGGGCTGGTACTGGAAACCCATGGCCTGGGAATTTGACATTGGTTTGATTCTGGAACCCTGTGACCTGGGAACATGACTGAGGTATGATTCTGGAAAACTGTGGCCGGGGACTTGACTGAGGTTTGATGGCAGAAACCTGTGGACTGACAACATGACTGAGGTTTGATTGTAGAACCCTGTGCCCTGGAAACATGACTGTGGCCTGGTACTGGAAACCCATGGCCTGGGAACTTGACATTGGTTTGATTCTGGAACCCTGTGGCCAGGAACAAGACTGAGGCGTGATTCTGGAATCCTGTGGCCTGGGAACATGACATCTGTTTAGATTGTGGAATACTGTGCCCTGGGAACCTGACTGAGGCTTGGTTCTGGAACCCTGTGGACTGGGAACATGACTGAGGTTTTATTCTGGTATCCTGTGGCCTGGGAACATGACATCAGTGGATTCTGGAACCCTGTGGCCTGGGAACATGACAACGGTTGGATTCTGGAAACCTGTGGCCTGGGAACATGTCTGAGGTTTGATGGTGGAAACCTGTGGCTTGGCAACATGACTGAGGTTTGTTACTGGAACCCTCTTCCCTGGGAACATGCCTGAGGTTTGATTCTGGACACCTTTGTCCTGGGAACATGACTGTGGTTTGATTGTGGAACCATGGGTCCTGCAAACATGACTGAGGTTTGATTCTGGAACCATGTGTCCTGAGAATATGACTGAGGTTTGATTCTGGAAATCTGTGGCCTGGGAACATGACTGAGGTTTGATTCTGGAACCCTGTAGCCTGCGAACATAACTGAGGATTGTTTCTGGAATCCAGTGGCCTGGGAACATGACATCAGTGGATTCTGGAACCCTGTGGCCTGGGAACATGAGAACGGTTTAATTCTGGAACCCTGTGACCTGGGAACATGTCTGAGGTTTGATGGTGGAAACCTGTGGCTTGGCAACATGACGGAGGTTTGTTTCTGGACACCTTTGTGCTGGGAACATGACTGTGTTTTGATTGTGGAATCATGGGTCCTGCAAACATGACAGAGGTTTGATTCTGGAACCAGGTGTCCTGGGAATATGACTGAGGTTTGATTCTGGAAATCTGTGGCCTGAGAACTTGACTGAGGTTTGATGGCAGAAATCTGTGGACTGGCAACATGACTGAGGTTTGATTGTAGAACCCTGTGCCCTGGAAACATGACTGCGACCTGATACTTGAAACCCATGGCCTGGGAACTTGACATTCGTTTGATTCCGGAACCCTGTGGCCAGGAACAAGACTGAGGCGTGATTCTGGAATCCTGTGGCCTGGGAACATGACATCTGTTTAGATTGTGGAATACTGGGCCCTGGGAACCTGACTGAGGCTTGGTTCTGGAACCCTGTGGACTGGGAACATGACTGAGGTTTTATTCTGGAATCCTGTGGCCTGGGAACATGACATCAGTGGATTCTGGAACCCTGTGGCCTGGGAACATGAGAACGGTTGGATTCTGGAACCCTGTGGCCTGGGAACATGTCTGAGGTTTGATGGTGGAAACCTGTGGCTTGGCAACATGAATGAGGTTTGTTACTGGAACCCTCTTCCCTGGGAACATGACTGAGGTTTGATTCTGGACACCTTTGTCCTGGGAACATGACTGTGGTTTGATTGTGGAACCATGGGTCCTGCAAACATGACTGAGGTTTTATTCTGGAACCATGTGTCCTGGGAATATGACTGAGGTTTGATTCTGGAAATCTGTGGCCTGGGAAATTGACTGAGGTTTGATGGCAGAAACCTGTGGACTGGCAACATGACAGAGGTTTGATTGTAGAAACCTGTGCCCTGGAAACATGACTGTGGCCTGGTACTGGAAACCCATGGCCTAGGAATTTGACATTGGCTTGATTCTGGAACCCTGTGGCCTGGGAACATGATTGAGGCGTGATTCTGGAAACCTGTGGCCTGGGAACATGACATCTGTTTAGATTGTGGCATACTGTGCCCTGGGAACCGGACTGAAGGCTTGGTTCTGGAATCCTGTGGACTGGGAACAAGACTGAGGTTTGATTCTGGAACCATGTGGCCTGGGAATATGACTGATGTTAGATCGTGGAATCCTGTGGCCTGGGAACATGACATCGGTTTGGATTCTGGTACCCTGTTGCCTGGGAACATGAAATCCGTTTGATTGTGGAAACCTGTGGTCAGGGAATATGACTGAGGTTTGATGGTGGTACCCTCTGGCCTGGTAACATGACTGAGTTTGATTCTGGATCCCTGTGGCCTGGGAACATAACTGAGGCGTGATTCTGGAATCCTGTGGCCTGGGAACATGACATCTGTTTAGATTGTGGAATACTGTGCCCTGGGAATCTGACTGAGGCTTGGTTCTGGAACCCTGTGGACTGGGAACATGTCTGAGGTTTGATGGTGGAAACCTGTGGCTTGGCAACATGACTGAGGTTTGTTTCTGGAAACCTGTTCCCTGGGAACATGACTGAGGTTTGATTCTGGACACCTTTGTGCTGGGAAAATGACTGTGTTTTGATTGTGGAATCATGGGTCCTGCAAACATGACTGAGGTTTGATTCTGGAACCATGTGTCCTGGGAATATGACTGAGGTTTGATTCTGGAAATCTGTCGCCTGGGAACTTGACTGAGGTTTGATGGCAGAAACCTGTGGACTGGCAACATGACTGAGGCTTGATTGTAGAAGCCTGTGCCCTGGAAACATGACTGTGGGCTGGTACTGGAAACCCATGGCCTAGGAATTTGACATTGGTTTGATTTTGGAACCCTGTGGCCTGGGAACATGACTGAGGTTTGATTCTGGAAAACTGTGGCCGGGGACTTGACTGAGTGTTGATGGCAGAAATCTGTGGACTGGAAACATTACTGAGGTTTGATTGTAGAACCCTGTGCCATGGAAATATGACTGCGAACTGATACTTGAAACCCATGGCCTGGGAACTTGACATTGGTTTGATTCTGGACCCCGGTTGCCAGGAACAAGACTGAGGCGTGATTCTGGAATCCTAGGCCTGGGAACATGACATCTGTTTAGATTGTGGAATACTGTGCCCTGGGAACCTGACTGAGGCTTGGTTCTGGAACCCTGTGGACTGGGAACATGACTGAGGTTTGATTCTGGAATCCTGTGGCCTGGGAACATGACATCAGTGGATTCTGGAACCCTGTGGCCTGGGAACATGAGAACGGTTGTATTCTGGAACCCTGTGGCCTGGGAACATGACTGTGGTTTAATTGTGGAACCATGGGTCCTGCAAACATGGCTGAGGTTTGATTCTGGAACCATGTGTCCTGGGAATATGACTGAGGTTTGATTCTGGAAATGTGTGGCCAGGGAACTTGACTGAGGTTTGATGGCAGAAACCTGTGGACTGGCAACATGACAGAGGTTTGATTGTAGAACCCTGTGCCCTGGAAACATGACTGTGCCCTGGTACTGGAAACCCATGGCCTAGGAATTTGACATTGGTTTGATTCTGGAACCCTGTGGCCTGGGAACATGACTGAGGCGTGATTCTGGAAACCTGTGGCCGGGGAACATGACATCTGTATAGATTGTGGAATACTGTGCCCTGGGAACCTGACTGAAGGCTTGGTTCTGGAATCCTGTGGACTGGGAATATGACTGAGGTTTGATTCTGGAACCATGTGGCCTGGGAATATGACTGTGCTTTGATTCTGGAAACCATTGGCCTGGGAACATGACTGATGTTAGATTGTGGAATCCTGTGGCCTGGGAACATGACATCGGTTTGGATTCTGGTACCCTGTTGCCTGGGAACATGAAATCGGTTTGATTGTGGAAACCTGTGGTCTGGGAATATGACTGAGGTTTGATGGTGGTACCCTATGGCCTGGCAACATGACTGAGGTTTGATTCTGGATCCCTGTGGCCTGGGAATATGACTGAGGCGTGATTCTGGAATCCTGTGGCATGGGAACATGACATCTGTTTAGATTGTGGAATACTGTGCCCTGGGAACCTGACTGAAGGCTTGATTCTGGAATCCTGTGGACTGGGAACATGACTGAGGTTTGATTCTGGGACCATGTGGCCTGGGAATATGACTGTGCTTTGATTCTGGACACCTTTGTCCTGGGAACATGACTGTGGTTTGATTGTGGAACCATGGGTCCTGCAAACATGACTGAGGTTTTATTCTGGAACCATGTGTCCTGCGAATATGACTGAGGTTTGATTCTGGAAATCTGTGGCCTGGCAAATTGACTGAGGTTTGATGGCAGAAACCTGTGGACTGGCAACATGACAGAGGTTTGATTGTAGAACGCTGTGCCCTGGAAACATGACTGTGGGCTGGTACTGGAAACCCATGGCCTAGGAATTTGACATTGGTTTGATTCTGGAACCCTGTGGCCTCGGAACATGACCTAGGTTTGATTCTGGAAAACTGTGGCCGGGGACTTGACTGAGGGTTAATGGCAGAAATCTGTGGACTGGAATCATTACTGAGGTTTGATTGTAGAACCCTGTGCCCTGGAAACATGACTGCGAACTGATACTTGAAACCCATGGCCTTGGAACTTGACATTGGTTTGATTCTGGAACCCTGTTGCCAGGAACAAGACTGAGGCGTGATTCTGGAATCCTGTGGCCTGGGAACATGACATCTGTTTAGATTGTGGAATACTGTGCCCTGGGAACCTGACTGAGGCTTGGTTCTGGAACCCTGTGGACTGGGAACATGACTGAGGTTTTATTCTGGAATCCTGTGGCCTGGGAACATGACATCAGTGGATTCTGGAACCCTGTGGCCTGGGAACATGAGAACGGTTGGATTCTGGAACCCTGTGGCCTGGGAACATGTCTGAGGTTTGATGGTGGAAACCTGTGGCTTGGCAACATGAATGAGGTTTGTTACTGGAACCCTGTTCCCTGGGAATATGAGTGAGGTTTGATTCTGGACACCTTTGTCCTGGGAACATGACTGTGGTTTGATTGTGGAACCATGGGCCCTGCAAACATGACTGAGGTTTGATTCTGGAACCATGTGTCCTGGGAATATGACTGAGGTTTGATTCTGGAAATCTGTGGCCTGGGAACTTGACTGAGGTTTGATGGCAGAAACCTGTGGACTGGCAACATGACTGAGGTTTGATTGTAGAACCCTGTGCCCTGGAAACATGACTGTGGCCTGGTACTGGAAACCCATGGCCTAGGAATTTGACATTGGTTTGATTCTGGAACCCTGTGGCCTGGGAACATGACTGAGGCATGATTCTGGAAACTGTGGCCTGGGAATATGACTGAGGTTTGATTTTGGAAATCTGTGGCCTGGGAACTTGACTGAGGTTTGATGGCAGAAATCTGTGGACTGGCAACATGACTGAGGTTTGATTGTAGAACCCTGTGCCCTGGAAACATGACTGCGACCTGATACTTGAAACCCATGGCCTGGGAACTTGACATTGGCTTGATTCCGGAACCCTGTGGCCAGGAACAAGACTGAGGCATGATTCTGGAATCCTGTGGCCTGGGAACATGACTTCTGTTTAGATTGTGGAATACTGGTCCCTGGGAACCTGACTGAGGCTTGGTTCTGGAACCCTGTGGACTGGGAACATGACTGAGGTTTTATTCTGGAATCCTGTGGCCTGGGAACATGACATCAGTGGATTCTGGAACCCTGTGGCCTGGGAACATGAGAACGGTTGGATTCTGGAACCCTGTGGCCTGGGAATATGTCTGAGATTTGATGGTGGAAACCTGTGGCTTGGCAACATGAATGAGGTTTGTTACTGGAACCCTCTTCCCTGGGAACATGACTGAGGTTTGATTCTGGACACCTTTGTCCTGGGAACATGACTGTGGTTTGATTGTGGAACCATGGGTCCTGAAAGCATGACTGAGGATTTATTCTGGAACCAGGTGTCCTGGGAATATGACTGAGGTTTGATTCTGGAAATCTGTGGCCTGGGAAATTGACTGAGGTTTGATGGCAGAAACCTGTGGACTGGCAACATGACAGAGGTTTGATTGTAGAAACCTCTGCCCTGCAAACATGACTGTGGCCTGGTACTGGAAACCCATGGCCTAGGAATTTGACATTGGCTTGATTCTGGAACCCTGTGGCCTGGGAACATGATTGAGGCGCGATTCTGGAAACCTGTGGCCTGGGAACATGACATCTGTTTAGATTGTGGCATACTGTGCCCTGGGAACCGGACTGAAGGCTTGGTTCTGGAATCCTGTGGACTGGGAACAAGACTGAGGTTTGATTCTGGAACCATGTGGCCTGGGAATATGACTGATGTTAGATCGTGGAATCCTGTGGCCTGGGAACATGACATCGGTTTGGATTCTGGTACCCTGTTGCCTGGGAACATGAAATCGGTTTGATTGTGGAAACCTGTGGTCTGGGAATATGACTGAGGTTTGATGGTGGTACCCTCTGGCCTGGCAACATGACTGAGGTTTGATTCTGGATCCCTGTGGCCTGGGAACATGACTGAGGCGTGATTCTGGAATCCTGTGGCCTGGGAACATGACGTCTGTTTAGATTGTGGAATACTGTGCCCTGGGAATCTGACTTAGGCTTGGTTCTGGAACCCTGTGGACTGGGAACATGACTGAGGTTTGATAGTAGGACCCTGTGCCCTGGAAACATGACTGTGGCCTGGTACTGGAAACCCATGGCCTAGGAATTTGACATTGGTTTGATTCTGGAACCCTGTGGCCTCGGAACATGACCTAGGTTTGATTCTGGAAAACTGTGGCCGGGGACTTGACTGAGGGTTGATGGCAGAAATCTGTGGACTGGAATCATTACTGAGGTTTGATTGTAGAACCCTGTGCCCTGGAAACATGACTGCGACCTGATACTTGAAACCCATGGCCTTGGAACTTGACGTTGGTTTGATTCTGGAACCCTGTTGCCAGGAACAAGACTGAGACGTGATTCTGGAATCCTGTGGCCTGGGAACATGACATCTGTTTAGATTGTGGAATACTGTGCCCTGGGAACCTGACTGAGGCTTGGTTCTGGAACCCTGTGGACTGGGAACATGACTGAGGTTTTATTCTGGAATCCTGTGGCCTGGGAACATGACATCAGTGGATTCTGGAACCCTGTGGCCTGGGAACATGAGAACGGTTGGATTCTGGAACCCTGTGGCCTGGGAACATGTCTGAGGTTTGAAGGTGGAAACCTGTGGCTTGGCAACATGAATGAGGTTTGTTACTGGAACCCTGTTCCCTGGGAATATGAGTGAGGTTTGATTCTGGACACCTTTGTCCTGGGAACATGACTGTGGTTTGATTGTGGAACCATGGGCCCTGCAAACATGACTGAGGTTTGATTCTGGAACCATGTGTCCTGGGAATATGACTGAGGTTTGATTCTGGAAATCTGTGGCCTGGGAACTTGACTGAGGTTTGATGGCAGAAACCTGTGGACTGGCAACATGACTGAGGTTTGATTGTAGAACCCTGTGCCCTGGAAACATGACTGTGGCCTGGTACTGGAAACCCATGGCCTAGGAATTTGACATTGGTTTGATTCTGGAACCCTGTGGCCTGGGAACATGACTGAGGCGTGATTCTGGAAACTGTGGCCTGGGAATATGACTGAGGTTTGATTTTGGAAATCTGTGGCCTGGGAACTTGACTGAGGTTTGATGGCAGAAATCTGTGGACTGGCAACATGACTGAGGTTTGATTGTAGAACCCTGTGCCCTGGAAATATGACTGCGACCTGATACTTGAAACCCATGGCCTGGGAACTTGACATTGGCTTGATTCCGGAACCCTGTGGCCAGGAACAAGACTGAGGCATGATTCTGGAATCCTGTGGCCTGGGAACATGACTTCTGTTTAGATTGTGGAATACTGGGCCCTGGGAACCTGACTGAGGCTTGGTTCTGGAACCCTGTGGACTGGGAACATGACTGAGGTTTTATTCTGGAATCCTGTGGCCTGGGAACATGACATCAGTGGATTCTGGAACCCTGTGGCCTGGGAACATGAGAACGGTTGGATTCTGGAACCCTGTGGCCTGGGAACATGTCTGAGGTTTGATGGTGGAAACCTGTGGCTTGGCAACATGAATGAGGTTTGTTACTGGAACCCTCTTCCCTGGGAACATGACTGAGGTTTGATTCTGGACACCTTTGTCCTGGGAACATGACTGTGGTTTGATTGTGGAACCATGGGTCCTGAAAGCATGACTGAGGTTTTATTCTGGAACCAGGTGTCCTGGGAATATGACTGAGGTTTGATTCTGGAAATCTGTGGCCTGGGAAATTGACTGAGGTTTGATGGCAGAAACCTGTGGACTGGCAACATGACAGAGGTTTGATTGTAGAAACCTGTGCCCTGGAAACATGACTGTGGCCTGGTACTGGAAACCCATGGCCTAGGAATTTGACATTGGCTTGATTCTGGAACCCTGTGGCCTGGGAACATGATTGAGGCGTGATTCTGGAAACCTGTGGCCTGGGAACATGACATCTGTTTAGATTGTGGCATACTGTGCCCTGGGAACCGGACTGAAGGCTTGGTTCTGGAATCCTGTGGACTGGGAACAAGACTGAGGTTTGATTCTGGAACCATGTGGCCTGGGAATATGACTGATGTTAGATCGTGGAATCCTGTGGCCTGGGAACATGACATCGGTTTGGATTCTGGTACCCTGTTGCCTGGGAACATGAAATCGGTTTGATTATGGAAACCTGTGGTCTGGGAATATGACTGAGGTTTGATGGTGGTACCCTCTGGCCTGGCAACATGACTGAGGTTTGATTCTGGATCCCTGTGGCCTGGGAACATGACTGAGGCGTGATTCTGGAATCCTGTGGCCTGGGAACATGACGTCTGTTTAGATTGTGGAATACTGTGCCCTGGGAATCTGACTGAGGCTTGGTTCTGGAACCCTGTGGACTGGGAACATGACTGAGGTTTGAATCTGGAATCCTGTAGGCTGCGAACATAACTGAGGATTGTTTCTGGAACCCTGTGGCCTGGGAACATGACATCAGTGGATTCTGGAACCCTGTGGCCTGGGAACATGAGAACGGTTTAATTCTGGAACCCTGTGACTTGGGAACATGTCTGAGGTTTGATGGTGGAAACCTGTGGCTTGGCAACATGACTGAGGTTTGTTTCTGTAACCCTGTTCTCTGAGAACATGACTGAGGTTTGATTCTGGACACCTTTGTGCTGGGAACATGACTGTGTTTTGATTGTGGAATCATGGGTCCTGCAAACATGACTGAGGTTTGATTCTGGAACCATGTGTCCTGGGAATATGACTGAGGTTTGATTCTTGAAATCTGTGGCCTGGGAACTTGACTGAGGTTTGATGGCAGAAACCTGTAGACTGGCAACATGACTGAGGTTTGATTGTAGAACCCTGTGCCCTGGAAACATGACTGTGGGCTGGTACTGGAAACCCATGGCCTAGGAATTTGACATTGGTTTGATTCTGGAACCCTGTGGACTGGGAACATGACTGAGGTTTGATTCTGGAATCCTGTGGCCTGGGAACATGACATTAGTGGATTCTGGAACCCTGTGGCCTGGGAACATGAGAACGGTTGGATTCTGGAAACCTGTGGCCTGGGAACATGTCTGAGGTTTGATGGTGGAAACCTGTGGCTTGGCAACATGACTGAGGTTTGTTACTGGAACCCTGTTCCCTGGGAACATGACTGAGGTTTGATTCTGGACACCTTTGTCCTGGGAACATGACTGTGGTTTGATTGTGGAACCATGGGTCCTGCAAACATGACTGAGGTTTGATTCTGGAACCATGTGTCCTGGGAATATGACTGAGCTTTGTTTCTGGAAATCTGTGGCCTGGGAACATGACTGAGGTTTGATTCTGGAACCCTGTAGCCTGCGAACATAACTGAGGATTGTTTCTGGAATCCTGTGGCCTGGGAACATGACATCAGTGGATTCTGGAACCCTGTGGCCTGGGAACATGAGAACGGTTTAATTCTGGAACCCTGTGACCTGGGAACATGTCTGAGGTTTGATGGTGGAAACCTGTGGCTTGGCAACATGACGGAGGTTTGTTTCTAGACACCTTTGTGCTGGGAACATGACTGTGTTTTGATTGTGGAATCATGGGTCCTGCAAACATGACAGAGGTTTGATTCTGGAACCAGGTGTCCTGGGAATATGACTGAGGTTTGATTCTGGAAATCTGTGGCCTGGGAACTTGACTGAGGTTTGATGGCAGAAACCTGTGGACTGGCAACATGACTGAGGTTTGATTGTAGAACCCTGTGCCCTGGAAACATGACTGTGGGCTGGTACTGCAAACCCATGGCCTAGGAATTTGACATTGGTTTGATTCTGGAACCCTGTGGCCTGGGAACATGACTGAGGCGTGATTCTGGAAAACTGTGGCCTGGGAATATGACTGAGGTTTGATTCTGGAAATCTGTGGCCTGGGAACTTGACTGAGGTTTGATGGTAGAAATCTGTGGACTGGCAACATGACTGAGGTTTGATTGTAGAACCCTGTGCCCTGGAAACATGAATGCGACCTGATACTTGAAACCCATGGCCTGGGAACTTGACATTGGTTTGATTCCGGAACCCTGTGGCCAGGAACAAGACTGAGGCGTGATTCTGGAATCCTGTGGCCTGGGAACATGACATCTGTTTAGATTGTGGAATACTGGGCCCTGGGAACCTGACTGAGGCTTGGTTCTGGAACCCTGTGGACTGGGAACATGACTGAGGTTTTATTCTGGAATCCTGTGGCCTGGGAACATGACATCAGTGGATTCTGGAACCCTGTGGCCTGGGAACATGAGAACGGTTGGATTCTGGAAACCTGTGGCCTGGGAACATGTCTGAGGTTTGATGGTGGAAACCTGTGGCTTGGCAACATGACTGAGGTTTGTTACTGGAACCCTGTTCCCTGGGAACATGACTGAGGTTTGATTCTGGACACCTTTGTCCTGGGAACATGACTGTGGTTTGATTGTGGAACCATGGGTCCTGCAAACATGACTGAGGTTTGATTCTGGAACCATGTGTCCTGGGAATATGACTGAGGTTTGATTCTGGAAATCTGTGGCCTGGGTACATGACTGAGGTTTGATTCTGGAACCCTGTAGCCTGCGAACATAACTGAGGATTGTTTCTGGAATCCTGTGGCCTGGGAACATGACATCAGTGGATTCTGGAACCCTGTGGCCTGGGAACATGAGAACGGTTTAATTCTGGAACCCTCTGACCTGGGAACATGTGTGAGGTTTGATGGTGGAAACCTGTGGCTTGGCAACATGACTGAGGTTTGTTTCTGGACACCTTTGTGCTGGGAACATGACTGTGTTTTGATTGTGGAATCATGGGTCCTGCAAACATGACAGAGGTTTGATTCTGGAACCAGGTGTCCTGGGAATATGACTGAGGTTTGATTCTGGAAATCTGTGGCCTGGGAACTTGACTGAGGTTTGATGGCAGAAACCTGTGGACTGGCAACATGACTGAGGTTTGATTGTAGAACCCTGTGCCCTGGAAACATGACTGTGGCCTGGTACTGGAAACCCATGGCCTAGGAATTTGACATTGGTTTGATTCTGGAACCCTGTGGCCTGGGAACATGACTGAGGCGTGATTCTGGAAACTGTGGCCTGGGAATATGACTGAGGTTTGATTTTGGAAATCTGTGGCCTGGGAACTTGACTGAGGTTTGATGGCAGAAATCTGTGGACTGGCAACATGACTGAGGTTTGATTATAGAACCCTGTGCCCTGGAAACATGACTGCGACCTGATACTTGAAACCCATGGCCTGGGAACTTGACATTGGCTTGATTCCGGAACCCTGTGGCCAGGAACAAGACTGAGGCATGATTCTGGAATCCTGTGGCCTAGGAACATGACTTCTGTTTAGATTGTGGAATACTGGGCCCTGGGAACCTGACTGAGGCTTGGTTCTGGAACCCTGTGGACTGGGAACATGACTGAGGTTTTATTCTGGAATCCTGTGGCCTGGGAACATGACATCAGTGGATTCTGGAACCCTGTGGCCTGGGAACATGAGAACGGTTGGATTCTGGAACCCTGTGGCCTGGGAACATGTCTGAGGTTTGATGGTGGAAACCTGTGGCTTGGCAACATGAATGAGGTTTGTTACTGGAACCCTGTTCCCTGGGAATATGAGTGAGGTTTGATTCTGGACACCTTTGTCCTGGGAACATGACTGTGGTTTGATTGTGGAACCATGGGTCCTGAAAGCATGACTGAGGTTTTATTCTGGAACCAGGTGTCCTGGGAATATGACTGAGGTTTGATTCTGGAAATCTGTGGCCTGGGAAATTGACTGAGGTTTGATGGCAGAAACCTGTGGACTGGCAACATGACAGAGGTTTGATTGTAGAAACCTGTGCCCTGCAAACATGACTGTGGCCTGGTACTGGAAACCCATGGCCTAGGAATTTGACATTGGCTTGATTCTGGAACCCTGTGACCTGGGAACATGATTGAGGCGTGATTCTGGAAACCTGTGGCCTGGGAACATGACATCTGTTTAGATTGTGGCATACTGTGCCCTGGGAACCGGACTGAAGGCTTGGTTCTGGAATCCTGTGGACTGGGAACAAGACTGAGGTTTGATTCTGGAACCATGTGGCCTGGGAATATGACTGATGTTAGATCGTGGAATCCTGTGGCCTGGGAACATGACATCGGTTTGGATTCTGGTACCCTGTTGCCTGGGAACATGAAATCGGTTTGATTATGGAAACCTGTGGTCTGGGAATATGACTGAGGTTTGATGGTGGTACCCTCTGGCCTGGCAACATGACTGAGGTTTGATTCTGGATCCCTGTGGCCTGGGAACATGACTGAGGCGTGATTCTGGAATCCTGTGGCCTGGGAACATGACGTCTGTTTAGATTGTGGAATACTGTGCCCTGGGAATCTGACTGAGGCTTGGTTCTGGAACCCTGTGGACTGGGAACATGACTGAGGTTTGAATCTGGAATCCTGTAGCCTGCGAACATAACTGAGGATTGTTTCTGGAACCCTGTGGCCTGGGAACATGACATCAGTGGATTCTGGAACCCTGTGGCCTGGGAACATGAGAACGGTTTAATTCTGGAACCCTGTGACTTGGGAACATGTCTGAGGTTTGATGGTGGAAACCTGTGGCTTGGCAACATGACTGAGGTTTGTTTCTGTAACCCTGTTCTCTGGGAACATGACTGAGGTTTGATTCTGGACACCTTTGTGCTGGGAACATGACTGTGTTTTGATTGTGGAATCATGGGTCCTGCAAACATGACTGAGGTTTGATTCTGGAACCATGTGTCCTGGGAATATGACTGAGGTTTGATTCTTGAAATCTGTGGCCTGGGAACTTGACTGAGGTTTGATGGCAGAAACCTGTAGACTGGCAACATGACTGAGGTTTGATTGTAGAACCCTGTGCCCTGGAAACATGACTGTGGGCTGGTACTGGAAACCCATGGCCTAGGAATTTGACATTGGTTTGATTCTGGAACCCTGTGGACTGGGAACATGACTGAGGTTTGATTCTGGAATCCTGTGGCCTGGGAACATGACATTAGTGGATTCTGGAACCCTGTGGCCTGGGAACATGAGAACGGTTGGATTCTGGAAACCTGTGGCCTGGGAACATGTCTGAGGTTTGATGGTGGAAACCTGTGGCTTGGCAACATGACTGAGGTTTGTTACTGGAACCCTGTTCCCTGGGAACATGACTGAGGTTTGATTCTGGACACCTTTGTCCTGGGAACATGACTGTGGTTTGATTGTGGAACCATGGGTCCTGCAAACATGACTGAGGTTTGATTCTGGAACCATGTGTCCTGGGAATATGACTGAGCTTTGATTCTGGAAATCTGTGGCCTGGGAACATGACTGAGGTTTCATTCTGGAACCCTGTAGCCTGCGAACATAACTGAGGATTGTTTCTGGAATCCTGTGGCCTGGGAACATGACATCAGTGGATTCTGGAACCCTGTGGCCTGGGAACATGAGAACGGTTTAATTCTGGAACCCTGTGACCTGGGAACATGTCTGAGGTTTGATGGTGGAAACCTGTGGCTTGGCAACATGACGGAGGTTTGTTTCTAGACACCTTTGTGCTGGGAACATGACTGTGTTTTGATTGTGGAATCATGGGTCCTGCAAACATGACAGAGGTTTGATTCTGGAACCAGGTGTCCTGGGAATATGACTGAGGTTTGATTCTGGAAATCTGTGGCCTGGGAACTTGACTGAGGTTTGATGGCAGAAACCTGTGGACTGGCAACATGACTGAGGTTTGATTGTAGAACCCTGTGCCCTGGAAACATGACTGTGGGCTGGTACTGCAAACCCATGGCCTAGGAATTTGACATTGGTTTGATTCTGGAACCCTGTGGCCTGGGAACATGACTGAGGCGTGATTCTGGAAAACTGTGGCCTGGGAATATGACTGAGGTTTGATTCTGGAAATCTGTGGCCTGGGAACTTGACTGAGGTTTGATGGTAGAAATCTGTGGACTGGCAACATGACTGAGGTTTGATTGTAGAACCCTGTGCCCTGGAAACATGAATGCGACCTGATACTTGAAACCCATGGCCTGGGAACTTGACATTGGTTTGATTCCGGAACCCTGTGGCCAGGAACAAGACTGAGGCGTGATTCTGGAATCCTGTGGCCTGGGAACATGACATCTGTTTAGATTGTGGAATACTGGACCCTGGGAACCTGACTGAGGCTTGGTTCTGGAACCCTGTGGACTGGGAACATGACTGAGGTTTTATTCTGGAATCCTGTGGCCTGGGAACATGACATCAGTGGATTCTGGTACCCTGTTGCCTGGGAACATGAAATCGGTTTGATTATGGAAACCTGTGGTCTGGGAATATGACTGAGGTTTGATGGTGGTACCCTCTGGCCTGGCAACATGACTGAGGTTTGATTCTGGATCCCTGTGGCCTGGGAACATGACTGAGGCGTGATTCTGGAATCCTGTGGCCTGGGAACATGACGTCTGTTTAGATTGTGGAATACTGTGCCCTGGGAATCTGACTGAGGCTTGGTTCTGGAACCCTGTGGACTGGGAACATGACTGAGGTTTGAATCTGGAATCCTGTAGCCTGCGAACATAACTGAGGATTGTTTCTGGAACCCTGTGGCCTGGGAACATGACATCAGTGGATTCTGGAACCCTGTGGCCTGGGAACATGAGAACGGTTTAATTCTGGAACCCTGTGACTTGGGAACATGTCTGAGGTTTGATGGTGGAAACCTGTGGCTTGGCAACATGACTGAGGTTTGTTTCTGTAACCCTGTTCTCTGGGAACATGACTGAGGTTTGATTCTGGACACCTTTGTGCTGGGAACATGACTGTGTTTTGATTGTGGAATCATGGGTCCTGCAAACATGACTGAGGTTTGATTCTGGAACCATGTGTCCTGGGAATATGACTGAGGTTTGATTCTTGAAATCTGTGGCCTGGGAACTTGACTGAGGTTTGATGGCAGAAACCTGTAGACTGGCAACATGACTGAGGTTTGATTGTAGAACCCTGTGCCCTGGAAACATGACTGTGGGCTGGTACTGGAAACCCATGGCCTAGGAATTTGACATTGGTTTGATTCTGGAACCCTGTGGACTGGGAACATGACTGAGGTTTGATTCTGGAATCCTGTGGCCTGGGAACATGACATTAGTGGATTCTGGAACCCTGTGGCCTGGGAACATGAGAACGGTTGGATTCTGGAAACCTGTGGCCTGGGAACATGTCTGAGGTTTGATGGTGGAAACCTGTGGCTTGGCAACATGACTGAGGTTTGTTACTGGAACCCTGTTCCCTGGGAACATGACTGAGGTTTGATTCTGGACACCTTTGTCCTGGGAACATGACTGTGGTTTGATTGTGGAACCATGGGTCCTGCAAACATGACTGAGGTTTGATTCTGGAACCATGTGTCCTGGGAATATGACTGAGCTTTGATTCTGGAAATCTGTGGCCTGGGAACATGACTGAGGTTTGATTCTGGAACCCTGTAGCCTGCGAACATAACTGAGGATTGTTTCTGGAATCCTGTGGCCTGGGAACATGACATCAGTGGATTCTGGAACCCTGTGGCCTGGGAACATGAGAACGGTTTAATTCTGGAACCCTGTGACCTGGGAACATGTCTGAGGTTTGATGGTGGAAACCTGTGGCTTGGCAACATGACGGAGGTTTGTTTCTAGACACCTTTGTGCTGGGAACATGACTGTGTTTTGATTGTGGAATCATGGGTCCTGCAAACATGACAGAGGTTTGATTCTGGAACCAGGTGTCCTGGGAATATGACTGAGGTTTGATTCTGGAAATCTGTGGCCTGGGAACTTGACTGAGGTTTGATGGCAGAAACCTGTGGACTGGCAACATGACTGAGGTTTGATTGTAGAACCCTGTGCCCTGGAAACATGACTGTGGGCTGGTACTGCAAACCCATGGCCTAGGAATTTGACATTGGTTTGATTCTGGAACCCTGTGGCCTGGGAACATGACTGAGGCGTGATTCTGGAAAACTGTGGCCTGGGAATATGACTGAGGTTTGATTCTGGAAATCTGTGGCCTGGGAACTTGACTGAGGTTTGATGGTAGAAATCTGTGGACTGGCAACATGACTGAGGTTTGATTGTAGAACCCTGTGCCCTGGAAACATGAATGCGACCTGATACTTGAAACCCATGGCCTGGGAACTTGACATTGGTTTGATTCCGGAACCCTGTGGCCAGGAACAAGACTGAGGCGTGATTCTGGAATCCTGTGGCCTGGGAACATGACATCTGTTTAGATTGTGGAATACTGGACCCTGGGAACCTGACTGAGGCTTGGTTCTGGAACCCTGTGGACTGGGAACATGACTGAGGTTTTATTCTGGAATCCTGTGGCCTGGGAACATGACATCAGTGGATTCTGGAACCCTGTGGCCTGGGAACATGAGAACGGTTGGATTCTGGAAACCTGTGGCCTGGGAACATGTCTGAGGTTTGATGGTGGAAACCTGTGGCTTGGCAACATGACTGAGGTTTGTTACTGGAACCCTGTTCCCTGGGAACATGACTGAGGTTTGATTCTGGACACCTTTGTCCTGGGAACATGACTGTGGTTTGATTGTGGAACCATGGGTCCTGCAAACATGACTGAGGTTTGATTCTGGAACCATGTGTCCTGGGAATATGACTGAGGTTTGATTCTGGAAATCTGTGGCCTGGGAACATGACTGAGGTTTGATTCTGGAACCCTGTAGCCTGCGAACATAACTGAGGATTGTTTCTGGAATCCTGTGGCCTGGGAACATGACATCAGTGGATTCTGGAACCCTGTGGCCTGGGAACATGAGAACGGTTTAATTCTGGAACCCTCTGACCTGGGAACATGTCTGAGGTTTGATGGTGGAAACCTGTGGCTTGGCAACATGACTGAGGTTTGTTTCTGGACACCTTTGTGCTGGGAACATGACTGAGTTTTGATTGTGGAATCATGGGTCCTGCAAACATGACAGAGGTTTGATTCTGGAACCAGGTGTCCTGGGAATATGACTGAGGTTTGATTCTGGAAATCTGTGGCCTGGGAACTTGACTGAGGTTTGATGGCAGAAACCTGTGGACTGGCAACATGACTGAGGTTTGATTGTAGAACCCTGTGCCCGGGAAACATGACTGTGGGCTGGTCCTGGAAACCCATGGCCTAGGAATTTGACATTGGTTTGATTCTGGAACCCTGTGGCCTGGGAACATGACTGAGGCGTGATTCTGGAAAACTGTGGCCTGGGAATATGACTGAGGTTTGATTCTGGAAAACTGTGGCCTGGGAACTTGACTGAGGTTTGATGGTAGAAATCTGTGGACTGGCAACATGACTGAGGTTTGTTTGTAGAACCCTGGGCCCTGGAAACATGAATGCGACCTGATACTTGAAACCCATGGCCTGGGAACTTGACATTGGTTTGATTCCGGAACCCTGTGGCCAGGAACAAGACTGAGGCGTGATTCTGGAATCCTGTGGCCTGGGAACATGACATCTGTTTAGATTGTGGAATACTGGACCCTGGGAACCTGACTGAGGCTTGGTTCTGGAACCCTGTGGACTGGGAACATGACTGAGGTTTTATTCTGGAATCCTGTGGCCTGGGAACATGACATCAGTGGATTCTGGAACCCTGTGGCCTGGGAACATGAGAACGGTTGGATTCTGGAAACCTGTGGCCTGGGAACATGTCTGAGGTTTGATGGTGGAAACCTGTGGCTTGGCAACATGACTGAGGTTTGTTACTGGAACCCTGTTCCCTGGGAACATGACTGAGGTTTGATTCTGGACACCTTTGTCCTGGGAACATGATTGTGGTTTGATTGTGGAACCATGGGTCCTGCAAACATGACTGAGGTTTGATTCTGGAACCATGTGTCCTGGGAATATGACTGAGGTTTGATTCTGGAAATCTGTGGCCTGGGAACATGACTGAGGTTTGATTCTGGAACCCTGTAGCCTGCGAACATAACTGAGGATTGTTTCTGGAATCCTGTGGCCTGGGAACATGACATCAGTGGATTCTGGAACCCTGTGGCCTGGGAACATGAGAACGGTTTAATTCTGGAACCCTCTGACCTGGGAACATGTCTGAGGTTTGATGGTGGAAACCTGTGGCTTGGAAACATGACTGAGGTTTGTTTCTGGACACCTTTGTGCTGGGAACATGACTGTGTTTTGATTGTGGAATCATGGGTCCTGCAAACATGACAGAGGTTTGATTCTGGAACCATGTGTCCTGGGAATATGACTGAGGTTTGATTCTGGAAATCTGTGGCCTGGGAACTTGACTGAGGTTTGATGGCAGAAACCTGTGGACTGGCAACATGACTGAGGTTTGATTGTAGAACCCTGTGCCCTGGAAACATGACTGTGGGCTGGTACTGGAAACCCATGGCCTAGGAATTTGACATTGGTTTGATTCTGGAACCCTGTGGCCTGGGAACATGACTGAGGCGTGATTCTGGAAAACTGTGGCCTGGGAATATGACTGAGGTTTGATTCTGGAAATCTGTGGCCTGGGAACTTGACTGAGGTTTGATGGTAGAAATCTGTGGATTGGCAACATGACTGAGGTTTGATTGTAGAACCCTGTGCCCTGGAAACATGAATGCGACCTGATACTTGAAACCCATGGCCTGGGAACTTGACATTGGTTTGATTCCGGAACCCTGTGGCCAGGAACAAGACTGAGGCGTGATTCTGGAATCCTGTGGCCTGGGAACATGACATCTGTTTAGATTGTGGAATACTGGGCCCTGGGAACCTGACTGAGGCTTGGTTCTGGAACCCTGTGGACTGGGAACATGACTGAGGTTTTATTCTGGAATCCTGTGGCCTGGGAACATGACATCAGTGGATTCTGGAACCCTGTGGCCTGGGAACATGAGAACGGTTGGATTCTGGAAACCTGTGGCCTGGGAACATGTCTGAGGTTTGATGGTGGAAACCTGTGGCTTGGCAACATGACTGAGGTTTGTTACTGGAACACTGTTCCCTGGGAACATGACTGAGGTTTGATTCTGGACACCTTTGTCCTGGGAACATGATTGTGGTTTGATTGTGGAACCATGGGTCCTGCAAACATGACTGAGGTTTGATTCTGGAACCATGTGTCCTGGGAATATGACTGAGGTTTGATTCTGGAAATCTGTGGCCTGGGTACATGACTGAGGTTTGATTCTGGAACCCTGTAGCCTGCGAACATAACTGAGGATTGTTTCTGGAATCCTGTGGCCTGGGAACATGACATCAGTGGATTCTGGAACCCTGTGGCCTGGGAACATGAGAACGGTTTAATTCTGGAACCCTCTGACCTGGGAACATGTGTGAGGTTTGATGGTGGAAACCTGTGGCTTGGCAACATGACTGAGGTTTGTTTCTGGACACCTTTGTGCTGGGAACATGACTGTGTTTTGATTGTGGAATCATGGGTCCTGCAAACATGACAGAGGTTTGATTCTGGAACCAGGTGTCCTGGGAATATGACTGAGGTTTGATTCTGGAAATCTGTGGCCTGGGAACTTGACTGAGGTTTGATGGCAGAAACCTGTGGACTGGCAACATGACTGAGGTTTGATTGTAGAACCCTGTGCCCTGGAAACATGACTGTGGCCTGGTACTGGAAACCCATGGCCTAGGAATTTGACATTGGTTTGATTCTGGAACCCTGTGGCCTGGGAACATGACTGAGGCGTGATTCTGGAAAACTGTGGCCTGGGAATATGACTGATGTTAGATCGTGGAATCCTGTGGCCTGGGAACATGACATCGGTTTGGATTCTGGTACCCTGTTGCCTGGGAACATGAAATCGGTTTGATTGTGGAAACCTGTGGTCTGGGAATATGACTGAGGTTTGATGGTGGTACCCTCTGGCCTGGCAACATGACTGAGGTTTGATTCTGGATCCCTGTGGCCTGGGAACATGACTGAGGCGTGATTCTGGAAACCTGTGGCCTGGGAACATGACATCTGTTTAGATTGTGGCATACTGTGCCCTGGGAACCGGACTGAAGGCTTGGTTCTGGAATCCTGTGGACTGGGAACAAGACTGAGGTTTGATTCTGGAACCATGTGGCCTGGGAATATGACTGATATTAGATCGTGGAATCCTGTGGCCTGGGAACATGACATCGGTTTGGATTCTGGTACCCTGTTGCCTGGGAACATGAAATCGGTTTGATTGTGGAAACCTGTGGTCTGGGAATATGACTGAGGTTTGATGGTGGTACCCTCTGGCCTGGCAACATGACTGAGGTTTGATTCTGGATCCCTGTGGCCTGGGAACGTGACTGAGGCGTGATTCTGGAATCCTGTGGCCTGGGAACATGACGTCTGTTTAGATTGTGGAATACTGTGCCCTGGGAATCTGACTGAGGCTTGGTTCTGGAACCCTGTGGACTGGGAACATGACTGAGGTTTGAATCTGGAATCCTGTAGCCTGCGAACATAACTGAGGATTGTTTCTGGAACCCTGTGGCCTGGGAACATGACATCAGTGGATTCTGGAACCCTGTGGCCTGGGAACATGAGAACGGTATAATTCTGGAACCCTGTGACCTGGGAACATGTCTGAGGTTTGATGGTGGAAACCTGTGGCTTGGCAACATGACTGAGGTTTGTTTCTGTAACCCTGTTCTCTGCGAACATGACTGAGGTTTGATTCTGGACACCTTTGTGCTGGGAACATGACTGTGTTTTGATTGTGGAATCATGGGTCCTGCAAACATGACTGAGGTTTGATTCTGGAACCATGTGTCCTGGGAATATGACTGAGGTTTGATTCTGGAAATCTGTGGCCTGGGAACTTGACTGAGGTTTGATGGCAGAAACCTGTGAACTGGCAACATGACTGAGGTTTGATTGTAGAACCCTGTGCCCTGGAATCATGACTGTGGGCTGGTACTGGAAACCCATGGCCTAGGAATTTGACATTGGTTTGATTCTGGAACCCTGTGACCTGGGAACATGACTGAGGTATGATTCTGGAAAACTGTGGCCGGGGACTTGACTGAGGTTTGATGGCAGAAATCTGTGGACTGGAAACATTACTGAGGTTTGATTGTAGAACCCTGTGCCCTGGAAACATGACTGCGACCTGATACTTGAAACCCATGGCCTGGGAACTTGACATTGGTTTGATTCTGGAACCCTGTGGCCAGGAACAAGACTGAGGCGTGATTCTGGAATCCTGTGGCCTGGGAACATGACATCTGTTTAGATTGTGGAATACTGTGCCCTGGGAACCTGACTGAGGCTTGGTTCTGGAACCCTGTGGACTGGGAACATGACTGAGGTTTTATTCTGGAATCCTGTGGCCTGGGAACATGACATCATTGGATTCTGGAACCCTGTGGCCTGGGAACATGAGAACGGTTGGATTCTGGAAACCTGTGGCCTGGGAACATGTCTGAGGTTTGATGGTGGAAACCTGTGGCTTGGCAACATGACTGAGGTTTGTTACTGGAACCCTGTTCCCTGGGAACATGACTGAGGTTTGATTCTGGACACCTTTGTCCTGGGAACATGACTGTGGTTTGATTGTGGAACCATGGGTCCTGCAAACATGACTGAGGTTTGATTCTGGAACCATGTGTCCTGGGAATATGACTGAGCTTTGATTCTGGAAATCTGTGGCCTGGGAACATGACTGAGGTTTGATTCTGGAACCCTGTAGCCTGCGAACATAACTGAGGATTGTTTCTGGAATCCTGTGGCCTGGGAACATGACATCAGTGGATTCTGGAACCCTGTGGCCTAGGAACATGAGAACGGTTTAATTCTGGAACCCTCTGACCTGGGAACATGTCTGAGGTTTGATGGTGGAAACCTGTGGCTTGGCAACATGACTGAGGTTTGGTTCTGGACACCTTTGTCCTGGGAACATGACTGTGTTTTGATTGTGGAATCATGGGTCCTGCAAACATGACTGAGGTTTGATTCTGGAACCATGTGTCCTGGGAATATGACTGAGGTTTGATTCTGGAAATCTGTGGCCTGGGAACTTGACTGAGGTTTGATGGTAGAAATCTGTGGACTGGCAACATGACTGAGGTTTGATTGTAGAACCCTGTGCCCTGGAAACATGAATGCGACCTGATACTTGAAACCCATGGCCTGGGAACTTGACATTGGCTTGATTCCGGAACCCTGTGGCCAGGAACAAGACTGAGGCGTGATTCTGGAATCCTGTGGCCTGGGAACATGACTTCTGTTTAGATTGTGGAATACTGGGCCCTGGGAACCTGACTGAGGCTTGGTTCTGGAACCCTGTGGACTGGGAACATGACTGAGGTTTTATTCTGGAATCCTGTGGCCTGGGAACATGACATCAGTGGATTCTGGAACCCTGTGGCCTGGGAACATGAGAACGGTTGGATTCTGGAACCCTGTGGCCTGGGAACATGTCTGAGGTTTGATGGTGGAAACCTGTGGCTTGGCAACATGAATGAGGTTTGTTACTGGAACCCTCTTTCCTGGGAACATGACTGAGGTTTGATTCTGGACACCTTTGTCCTGGGAACATGATTGTGGTTTGATTGTGGAACCATGGGTCCTGCAAACATGACTGAGGTTTGATTCTGGAACCATGTGTCCTGGGAATATGACTGAGGTTTGATTCTGGAAATCTGTGGCCTGGGAACATGACTGAGGTTTGATTCTGGAACCCTGTAGCCTGCGAACATAACTGAGGATTGTTTCTGGAATCCTGTGGCCTGGGAACATGACATCAGTGGATTCTGGAACCCTGTGGCCTGGGAACATGAGAACGGTTTAATTCTGGAACCCTCTGACCTGGGAACATGTCTGAGGTTTGATGGTGGAAACCTGTGGCTTGGAAACATGACTGAGGTTTGTTTCTGGACACCTTTGTGCTGGGAACATGACTGTGTTTTGATTGTGGAATCATGGGTCCTGCAAACATGACAGAGGTTTGATTCTGGAACCATGTGTCCTGGGAATATGACTGAGGTTTGATTCTGGAAATCTGTGGCCTGGGAACTTGACTGAGGTTTGATGGCAGAAACCTGTGGACTGGCAACATGACTGAGGTTTGATTGTAGAACCCTGTGCCCTGGAAACATGACTGTGGCCTGGTACTGGAAACCCATGGCCTAGGAATTTGACATTGGTTTGATTCTGGAACCCTGTGGCCTGGGAACATGACTGAGGTGTGATTCTGGAAAACTGTGGCCTGGGAATATGACTGAGGTTTGATTCTGGAAATCTGTGGCCTGGGAACTTGACTGAGGTTTGATGGTAGAAATCTGTGGATTGGCAACATGACTGAGGTTTGATTGTAGAACCCTGTGCCCTGGAAACATGAATGCGACCTGATACTTGAAACCCATGGCCTGGGAACTTGACATTGGTTTGATTCCAGAACCCTGTGGCCAGGAACAAGACTGAGGCGTGATTCTGGAATCCTGTGGCCTGGGAACATGACATCTGTTTAGATTGTGGAATACTGGGCCCTGGGAACCTGACTGAGGCTTGGTTCTGGAACCCTGTGGACTGGGAAAATGACTGAGGTTTTATTCTGGAATCCTGTGGCCTGGGAACATGACATCAGTGGATTCTGGAACCCTGTGGCCTGGGAACATGAGAACGGTTGGATTCTGGAAACCTGTGGCCTGGGAACATGTCTGAGGTTTGATGGTGGAAACCTGTGGCTTGGCAACATGACTGAGGTTTGTTACTGGAACACTGTTCCCTGGGAACATGACTGAGGTTTGATTCTGGACACCTTTGTCCTGGGAACATGATTGTGGTTTGATTGTGGAACCATGGGTCCTGCAAACATGACTGAGGTTTGATTCTGGAACCATGTGTCCTGGGAATATGACTGAGGTTTGATTCTGGAAATCTGTGGCCTGGGTACATGACTGAGGTTTGATTCTGGAACCCTGTAGCCTGCGAACATAACTGAGGATTGTTTCTGGAATCCTGTGGCCTGGGAACATGACATCAGTGGATTCTGGAACCCTGTGGCCTGGGAACATGAGAACGGTTTAATTCTGGAACCCTCTGACCTGGGAACATGTGTGAGGTTTGATGGTGGAAACCTGTGGCTTGGCAACATGACTGAGGTTTGTTTCTGGACACCTTTGTGCTGGGAACATGACTGTGTTTTGATTGTGGAATCATGGGTCCTGCAAACATGACAGAGGTTTGATTCTGGAACCAGGTGTCCTGGGAATATGACTGAGGTTTGATTCTGGAAATCTGTGGCCTGGGAACTTGACTGAGGTTTGATGGCAGAAACCTGTGGACTGGCAACATGACTGAGGTTTGATTGTAGAACCCTGTGCCCTGGAAACATGACTGTGGCCTGGTACTGGAAACCCATGTCCTAGGAATTTGACATTGGTTTGATTCTGGAACCCTGTGGCCTGGGAACATGACTGAGGCGTGATTCTGGAAAACTGTGGCCTGGGAATATGACTGATGTTAGATCGTGGAATCCTGTGGCCTGGGAACATGACATCGGTTTGGATTCTGGTACCCTGTTGCCTGGGAACATGAAATCGGTTTGATTGTGGAAACCTGTGGTCTGGGAATATGACTGAGGTTTGATGGTGGTACCCTCTGGCCTGGCAACATGACTGAGGTTTGATTCTGGATCCCTGTGGCCTGGGAACATGACTGAGGCGTGATTCTGGAAACCTGTGGCCTGGGAACATGACATCTGTTTAGATTGTGGCATACTGTGCCCTGGGAACCGGACTGAAGGCTTGGTTCTGGAATCCTGTGGACTGGGAACAAGACTGAGGTTTGATTCTGGAACCATGTGGCCTGGGAATATGACTGATATTAGATCGTGGAATCCTGTGGCCTGGGAACATGACATCGGTTTGGATTCTGGTACCCTGTTGCCTGGGAACATGAAATCGGTTTGATTGTGGAAACCTGTGGTCTGGGAATATGACTGAGGTTTGATGGTGGTACCCTCTGGCCTGGCAACATGACTGAGGTTTGATTCTGGATCCCTGTGGCCTGGGAACATGACTGAGGCGTGATTCTGGAATCCTGTGGCCTGGGAACATGACGTCTGTTTAGATTGTGGAATACTGTGCCCTGGGAATCTGACTGAGGCTTGGTTCTGGAACCCTGTGGACTGGGAACATGACTGAGGTTTGAATCTGGAATCCTGTAGCCTGCGAACATAACTGAGGATTGTTTCTGGAACCCTGTGGCCTGGGAACATGACATCAGTGGATTCTGGAACCCTGTGGCCTGGGAACATGAGAACGGTATAATTCTGGAACCCTGTGACCTGGGAACATGTCTGAGGTTTGATGGTGGAAACCTGTGGCTTGGCAACATGACTGAGGTTTGTTTCTGTAACCCTGTTCTCTGCGAACATGACTGAGGTTTGATTCTGGACACCTTTGTGCTGGGAACATGACTGTGTTTTGATTGTGGAATCATGGGTCCTGCAAACATGACTGAGGTTTGATTCTGGAACCATGTGTCCTGGGAATATGACTGAGGTTTGATTCTGGAAATCTGTGGCCTGGGAACTTGACTGAGGTTTGATGGCAGAAACCTGTGGACTGGCAACATGACTGAGGTTTGATTGTAGAACCCTGTGCCCTGGAATCATGACTGTGGGCTGGTACTGGAAACCCATGGCCTAGGAATTTGACATTGGTTTGATTCTGGAACCCTGTGACCTGGGAACATGACTGAGGTATGATTCTGGAAAACTGTGGCCGGGGACTTGACTGAGGTTTGATGGCAGAAATCTGTGGACTGGAAACATTACTGAGGTTTGATTGTAGAACCCTGTGCCCTGGAAACATGACTGCGACCTGATACTTGAAACCCATGGCCTGGGAACTTGACATTGGTTTGATTCTGGAACCCTGTGGCCAGGAACAAGACTGAGGCGTGATTCTGGAATCCTGTGGCCTGGGAACATGACATCTGTTTAGATTGTGGAATACTGTGCCCTGGGAACCTGACTGAGGCTTGGTTCTGGAACCCTGTGGACTGGGAACATGACTGAGGTTTTATTCTGGAATCCTGTGGCCTGGGAACATGACATCATTGGATTCTGGAACCCTGTGGCCTGGGAACATGAGAACGGTTGGATTCTGGAAACCTGTGGCCTGGGAACATGTCTGAGGTTTGATGGTGGAAACCTGTGGCTTGGCAACATGACTGAGGTTTGTTACTGGAACCCTGTTCCCTGGGAACATGACTGAGGTTTGATTCTGGACACCTTTGTCCTGGGAACATGACTGTGGTTTGATTGTGGAACCATGGGTCCTGCAAACATGACTGAGGTTTGATTCTGGAACCATGTGTCCTGGGAATATGACTGAGCTTTGATTCTGGAAATCTGTGGCCTGGGAACATGACTGAGGTTTGATTCTGGAACCCTGTAGCCTGCGAACATAACTGAGGATTGTTTCTGGAATCCTGTGGCCTGGGAACATGACATCAGTGGATTCTGGAACCCTGTGGCCTGGGAACATGAGAACGGTTTAATTCTGGAATCCTCTGACCTGGGAACATGTCTGAGGTTTGATGGTGGAAACCTGTGGCTTGGCAACATGACTGAGGTTTGTTTCTGGACACCTTTGTCCTGGGAACATGACTGTGTTTTGATTGTGGAATCATGGGTCCTGCAAACATGACTGAGGTTTGATTCTGGAACCATGTGTCCTGGGAATATGACTGAGGTTTGATTCTGGAAATCTGTGGCCTGGGAACTTGACTGAGGTTTGATGGTAGAAATCTGTGGACTGGCAACATGACTGAGGTTTGATTGTAGAACCCTGTGCCCTGGAAACATGAATGCGACCTGATACTTGAAACCCATGGCCTGGGAACTTGACATTGGCTTGATTCCGGAACCCTGTGGCCAGGAACAAGACTGAGGCGTGATTCTGGAATCCTGTGGCCTGGGAACATGACTTCTGTTTAGATTGTGGAATACTGGGCCCTGGGAACCTGACTGAGGCTTGGTTCTGGAACCCTGTGGACTGGGAACATGACTGAGGTTTTATTCTGGAATCCTGTGGCCTGGGAACATGACATCAGTGGATTCTGGAACCCTGTGGCCTGGGAACATGAGAACGGTTGGATTCTGGAACCCTGTGGCCTGGGAACATGTCTGAGGTTTGATGGTGGAAACCTGTGGCTTGGCAACATGAATGAGGTTTGTTACTGGAACCCTCTTTCCTGGGAACATGACTGAGGTTTGATTCTGGACACCTTTGTCCTGGGAACATGATTGTGGTTTGATTGTGGAACCATGGGTCCTGCAAACATGACTGAGGTTTGATTCTGGAACCATGTGTCCTGGGAATATGACTGAGGTTTGATTCTGGAAATCTGTGGCCTGGGAACATGACTGAGGTTTGATTCTGGAACCCTGTAGCCTGCGAACATAACTGAGGATTGTTTCTGGAATCCTGTGGCCTGGGAACATGACATCAGTGGATTCTGGAACCCTGTGGCCTGGGAACATGAGAACGGTTTAATTCTGGAACCCTCTGACCTGGGAACATGTGTGAGGTTTGATGGTGGAAACCTGTGGCTTGGCAACATGACTGAGGTTTGTTTCTGGACACCTTTGTGCTGGGAACATGACTGTGTTTTGATTGTGGAATCATGGGTCCTGCAAACATGACAGAGGTTTGATTCTGGAACCATGTGTCCTGGGAATATGACTGAGGTTTGATTCTGGAAATCTGTGGCCTGGGAACTTGACTGAGGTTTGATGGCAGAAACCTGTGGACTGGCAACATGACTGAGGTTTGATTGTAGAACCCTGTGCCCTGGAAACATGACTGTGGCCTGGTACTGGAAACCCATGGCCTAGGAATTTGACATTGGTTTGATTCTGGAACCCTGTGGCCTGGGAACATGACTGAGGCGTGATTCTGGAAAACTGTGGCCTGGGAATATGACTGAGGTTTGATTCTGGAAATCTGTGGCCTGGGAACTTGACTGAGGTTTGATGGTAGAAATCTGTGGATTGGCAACATGACTGAGGTTTGATTGTAGAACCCTGTGCCCTGGAAACATGAATGCGACCTGATACTTGAAACCCATGGCCTGGGAACTTGACATTGGTTTGATTCCGGAACCCTGTGGCCAGGAACAAGACTGAGGCGTGATTCTGGAATCCTGTGGCCTGGGAACATGACATCTGTTTAGATTGTGGAATACTGGGCCCTGGGAACCTGACTGAGGCTTGGTTCTGGAACCCTGTGGACTGGGAACATGACTGAGGTTTTATTCTGGAATCCTGTGGCCTGGGAACATGACATCAGTGGATTCTGGAACCCTGTGGCCTGGGAACATGAGAACGGTTGGATTCTGGAAACCTGTGGCCTGGGAACATGTCTGAGGTTTGATGGTGGAAACCTGTGGCTTGGCAACATGACTGAGGTTTGTTACTGGAACACTGTTCCCTGGGAACATGACTGAGGTTTGATTCTGGACACCTTTGTCCTGGGAACATGATTGTGGTTTGATTGTGGAACCATGGGTCCTGCAAACATGACTGAGGTTTGATTCTGGAACCATGTGTCCTGGGAATATGACTGAGGTTTGATTCTGGAAATCTGTGGCCTGGGTACATGACTGAGGTTTGATTCTGGAACCCTGTAGCCTGCGAACATAACTGAGGATTGTTTCTGGAATCCTGTGGCCTGGGAACATGACATCAGTGGATTCTGGAACCCTGTGGCCTGGGAACATGAGAACGGTTTAATTCTGGAACCCTCTGACCTGGGAACATGTGTGAGGTTTGATGGTGGAAACCTGTGGCTTGGCAACATGACTGAGGTTTGTTTCTGGACACCTTTGTGCTGGGAACATGACTGTGTTTTGATTGTGGAATCATGGGTCCTGCAAACATGACAGAGGTTTGATTCTGGAACCAGGTGTCCTGGGAATATGACTGAGGTTTGATTCTGGAAATCTGTGGCCTGGGAACTTGACTGAGGTTTGATGGCAGAAACCTGTGGACTGGCAACATGACTGAGGTTTGATTGTAGAACCCTGTGCCCTGGAAACATGACTGTGGCCTGGTACTGGAAACCCATGGCCTAGGAATTTGACATTGGTTTGATTCTGGAACCCTGTGGCCTGGGAACATGACTGAGGCGTGATTCTGGAAAACTGTGGCCTGGGAATATGACTGATGTTAGATCGTGGAATCCTGTGGCCTGGGAACATGACATCGGTTTGGATTCTGGTACCCTGTTGCCTGGGAACATGAAATCGGTTTGATTGTGGAAACCTGTGGTCTGGGAATATGACTGAGGTTTGATGGTGGTACCCTCTGGCCTGGCAACATGACTGAGGTTTGATTCTGGATCCCTGTGGCCTGGGAACATGACTGAGGCGTGATTCTGGAAACCTGTGGCCTGGGAACATGACATCTGTTTAGATTGTGGCATACTGTGCCCTGGGAACCGGACTGAAGGCTTGGTTCTGGAATCCTGTGGACTGGGAACAAGACTGAGGTTTGATTCTGGAACCATGTGGCCTGGGAATATGACTGATATTAGATCGTGGAATCCTGTGGCCTGGGAACATGACATCGGTTTGGATTCTGGTACCCTGTTGCCTGGGATCATGAAATCGGTTTGATTGTGGAAACCTGTGGTCTGGGAATATGACTGAGGTTTGATGGTGGTACCCTCTGGCCTGGCAACATGACTGAGGTTTGATTCTGGATCCCTGTGGCCTGGGAACATGACTGAGGCGTGATTCTGGAATCCTGTGGCCTGGGAACATGACGTCTGTTTAGATTGTGGAATACTGTGCCCTGGGAATCTGACTGAGGCTTGGTTCTGGAACCCTGTGGACTGGGAACATGACTGAGGTTTGAATCTGGAATCCTGTAGCCTGCGAACATAACTGAGGATTGTTTCTGGAACCCTGTGGCCTGGGAACATGACATCAGTGGATTCTGGAACCCTGTGGCCTGGGAACATGAGAACGGTATAATTCTGGAACCCTGTGACCTGGGAACATGTCTGAGGTTTGATGGTGGAAACCTGTGGCTTGGCAACATGACTGAGGTTTGTTTCTGTAACCCTGTTCTCTGCGAACATGACTGAGGTTTGATTCTGGACACCTTTGTGCTGGGAACATGACTGTGTTTTGATTGTGGAATCATGGGTCCTGCAAACATGACTGAGGTTTGATTCTGGAACCATGTGTCCTGGGAATATGACTGAGGTTTGATTCTGGAAATCTGTGGCCTGGGAACTTGACTGAGGTTTGATGGCAGAAACCTGTGGACTGGCAACATGACTGAGGTTTGATTGTAGAACCCTGTGCCCTGGAATCATGACTGTGGGCTGGTACTGGAAACCCATGGCCTAGGAATTTGACATTGGTTTGATTCTGGAACCCTGTGACCTGGGAACATGACTGAGGTATGATTCTGGAAAACTGTGGCCGGGGACTTGACTGAGGTTTGATGGCAGAAATCTGTGGACTGGAAACATTACTGAGGTTTGATTGTAGAACCCTGTGCCCTGGAAACATGACTGCGACCTGATACTTGAAACCCATGGCCTGGGAACTTGACATTGGTTTGATTCTGGAACCCTGTGGCCAGGAACAAGACTGAGGCGTGATTCTGGAATCCTGTGGCCTGGGAACATGACATCTGTTTAGATTGTGGAATACTGTGCCCTGGGAACCTGACTGAGGCTTGGTTCTGGAACCCTGTGGACTGGGAACATGACTGAGGTTTTATTCTGGAATCCTGTGGCCTGGGAACATGACATCATTGGATTCTGGAACCCTGTGGCCTGGGAACATGAGAACGGTTGGATTCTGGAAACCTGTGGCCTGGGAACATGTCTGAGGTTTGATGGTGGAAACCTGTGGCTTGGCAACATGACTGAGGTTTGTTACTGGAACCCTGTTCCCTGGGAACATGACTGAGGTTTGATTCTGGACACCTTTGTCCTGGGAACATGACTGTGGTTTGATTGTGGAACCATGGGTCCTGCAAACATGACTGAGGTTTGATTCTGGAACCATGTGTCCTGGGAATATGACTGAGCTTTGATTCTGGAAATCTGTGGCCTGGGAACATGACTGAGGTTTGATTCTGGAACCCTGTAGCCTGCGAACATAACTGAGGATTGTTTCTGGAATCCTGTGGCCTGGGAACATGACATCAGTGGATTCTGGAACCCTGTGGCCTGGGAACATGAGAACGGTTTAATTCTGGAATCCTCTGACCTGGGAACATGTCTGAGGTTTGATGGTGGAAACCTGTGGCTTGGCAACATGACTGAGGTTTGTTTCTGGACACCTTTGTCCTGGGAACATGACTGTGTTTTGATTGTGGAATCATGGGTCCTGCAAACATGACTGAGGTTTGATTCTGGAACCATGTGTCCTGGGAATATGACTGAGGTTTGATTCTGGAAATCTGTGGCCTGGGAACTTGACTGAGGTTTGATGGTAGAAATCTGTGGACTGGCAACATGACTGAGGTTTGATTGTAGAACCCTGTGCCCTGGAAACATGAATGCGACCTGATACTTGAAACCCATGGCCTGGGAACTTGACATTGGCTTGATTCCGGAACCCTGTGGCCAGGAACAAGACTGAGGCGTGATTCTGGAATCCTGTGGCCTGGGAACATGACTTCTGTTTAGATTGTGGAATACTGGGCCCTGGGAACCTGACTGAGGCTTGGTTCTGGAACCCTGTGGACTGGGAACATGACTGAGGTTTTATTCTGGAATCCTGTGGCCTGGGAACATGACATCAGTGGATTCTGGAACCCTGTGGCCTGGGAACATGAGAACGGTTGGATTCTGGAACCCTGTGGCCTGGGAACATGTCTGAGGTTTGATGGTGGAAACCTGTGGCTTGGCAACATGAATGAGGTTTGTTACTGGAACCCTCTTTCCTGGGAACATGACTGAGGTTTGATTCTGGACACCTTTGTCCTGGGAACATGATTGTGGTTTGATTGTGGAACCATGGGTCCTGCAAACATGACTGAGGTTTGATTCTGGAACCATGTGTCCTGGGAATATGACTGAGGTTTGATTCTGGAAATCTGTGGCCTGGGAACATGACTGAGGTTTGATTCTGGAACCCTGTAGCCTGCGAACATAACTGAGGATTGTTTCTGGAATCCTGTGGCCTGGGAACATGACATCAGTGGATTCTGGAACCCTGTGGCCTGGGAACATGAGAACGGTTTAATTCTGGAACCCTCTGACCTGGGAACATGTGTGAGGTTTGATGGTGGAAACCTGTGGCTTGGCAACATGACTGAGGTTTGTTTCTGGACACCTTTGTGCTGGGAACATGACTGTGTTTTGATTGTGGAATCATGGGTCCTGCAAACATGACAGAGGTTTGATTCTGGAACCATGTGTCCTGGGAATATGACTGAGGTTTGATTCTGGAAATCTGTGGCCTGGGAACTTGACTGAGGTTTGATGGCAGAAACCTGTGGACTGGCAACATGACTGAGGTTTGATTGTAGAACCCTGTGCCCTGGAAACATGACTGTGGCCTGGTACTGGAAACCCATGGCCTAGGAATTTGACATTGGTTTGATTCTGGAACCCTGTGGCCTGGGAACATGACTGAGGCGTGATTCTGGAAAACTGTGGCCTGGGAATATGACTGAGGTTTGATTCTGGAAATCTGTGGCCTGGGAACTTGACTGAGGTTTGATGGTAGAAATCTGTGGATTGGCAACATGACTGAGGTTTGATTGTAGAACCCTGTGCCCTGGAAACATGAATGCGACCTGATACTTGAAACCCATGGCCTGGGAACTTGACATTGGTTTGATTCCGGAACCCTGTGGCCAGGAACAAGACTGAGGCGTGATTCTGGAATCCTGTGGCCTGGGAACATGACATCTGTTTAGATTGTGGAATACTGGGCCCTGGGAACCTGACTGAGGCTTGGTTCTGGAACCCTGTGGACTGGGAACATGACTGAGGTTTTATTCTGGAATCCTGTGGCCTGGGAACATGACATCAGTGGATTCTGGAACCCTGTGGCCTGGGAACATGAGAACGGTTGGATTCTGGAAACCTGTGGCCTGGGAACATGTCTGAGGTTTGATGGTGGAAACCTGTGGCTTGGCAACATGACTGAGGTTTGTTACTGGAACACTGTTCCCTGGGAACATGACTGAGGTTTGATTCTGGACACCTTTGTCCTGGGAACATGATTGTGGTTTGATTGTGGAACCATGGGTCCTGCAAACATGACTGAGGTTTGATTCTGGAACCATGTGTCCTGGGAATATGACTGAGGTTTGATTCTGGAAATCTGTGGCCTGGGTACATGACTGAGGTTTGATTCTGGAACCCTGTAGCCTGCGAACATAACTGAGGATTGTTTCTGGAATCCTGTGGCCTGGGAACATGACATCAGTGGATTCTGGAACCCTGTGGCCTGGGAACATGAGAACGGTTTAATTCTGGAACCCTCTGACCTGGGAACATGTGTGAGGTTTGATGGTGGAAACCTGTGGCTTGGCAACATGACTGAGGTTTGTTTCTGGACACCTTTGTGCTGGGAACATGACTGTGTTTTGATTGTGGAATCATGGGTCCTGCAAACATGACAGAGGTTTGATTCTGGAACCAGGTGTCCTGGGAATATGACTGAGGTTTGATTCTGGAAATCTGTGGCCTGGGAACTTGACTGAGGTTTGATGGCAGAAACCTGTGGACTGGCAACATGACTGAGGTTTGATTGTAGAACCCTGTGCCCTGGAAACATGACTGTGGCCTGGTACTGGAAACCCATGGCCTAGGAATTTGACATTGGTTTGATTCTGGAACCCTGTGGCCTGGGAACATGACTGAGGCGTGATTCTGGAAAACTGTGGCCTGGGAATATGACTGATGTTAGATCGTGGAATCCTGTGGCCTGGGAACATGACATCGGTTTGGATTCTGGTACCCTGTTGCCTGGGAACATGAAATCGGTTTGATTGTGGAAACCTGTGGTCTGGGAATATGACTGAGGTTTGATGGTGGTACCCTCTGGCCTGGCAACATGACTGAGGTTTGATTCTGGATCCCTGTGGCCTGGGAACATGACTGAGGCGTGATTCTGGAAACCTGTGGCCTGGGAACATGACATCTGTTTAGATTGTGGCATACTGTGCCCTGGGAACCGGACTGAAGGCTTGGTTCTGGAATCCTGTGGACTGGGAACAAGACTGAGGTTTGATTCTGGAACCATGTGGCCTGGGAATATGACTGATATTAGATCGTGGAATCCTGTGGCCTGGGAACATGACATCGGTTTGGATTCTGGTACCCTGTTGCCTGGGATCATGAAATCGGTTTGATTGTGGAAACCTGTGGTCTGGGAATATGACTGAGGTTTGATGGTGGTACCCTCTGGCCTGGCAACATGACTGAGGTTTGATTCTGGATCCCTGTGGCCTGGGAACATGACTGAGGCGTGATTCTGGAATCCTGTGGCCTGGGAACATGACGTCTGTTTAGATTGTGGAATACTGTGCCCTGGGAATCTGACTGAGGCTTGGTTCTGGAACCCTGTGGACTGGGAACATGACTGAGGTTTGAATCTGGAATCCTGTAGCCTGCGAACATAACTGAGGATTGTTTCTGGAACCCTGTGGCCTGGGAACATGACATCAGTGGATTCTGGAACCCTGTGGCCTGGGAACATGAGAACGGTATAATTCTGGAACCCTGTGACCTGGGAACATGTCTGAGGTTTGATGGTGGAAACCTGTGGCTTGGCAACATGACTGAGGTTTGTTTCTGTAACCCTGTTCTCTGCGAACATGACTGAGGTTTGATTCTGGACACCTTTGTGCTGGGAACATGACTGTGTTTTGATTGTGGAATCATGGGTCCTGCAAACATGACTGAGGTTTGATTCTGGAACCATGTGTCCTGGGAATATGACTGAGGTTTGATTCTGGAAATCTGTGGCCTGGGAACTTGACTGAGGTTTGATGGCAGAAACCTGTGGACTGGCAACATGACTGAGGTTTGATTGTAGAACCCTGTGCCCTGGAATCATGACTGTGGGCTGGTACTGGAAACCCATGGCCTAGGAATTTGACATTGGTTTGATTCTGGAACCCTGTGACCTGGGAACATGACTGAGGTATGATTCTGGAAAACTGTGGCCGGGGACTTGACTGAGGTTTGATGGCAGAAATCTGTGGACTGGAAACATTACTGAGGTTTGATTGTAGAACCCTGTGCCCTGGAAACATGACTGCGACCTGATACTTGAAACCCATGGCCTGGGAACTTGACATTGGTTTGATTCTGGAACCCTGTGGCCAGGAACAAGACTGAGGCGTGATTCTGGAATCCTGTGGCCTGGGAACATGACATCTGTTTAGATTGTGGAATACTGTGCCCTGGGAACCTGACTGAGGCTTGGTTCTGGAACCCTGTGGACTGGGAACATGACTGAGGTTTTATTCTGGAATCCTGTGGCCTGGGAACATGACATCATTGGATTCTGGAACCCTGTGGCCTGGGAACATGAGAACGGTTGGATTCTGGAAACCTGTGGCCTGGGAACATGTCTGAGGTTTGATGGTGGAAACCTGTGGCTTGGCAACATGACTGAGGTTTGTTACTGGAACCCTGTTCCCTGGGAACATGACTGAGGTTTGATTCTGGACACCTTTGTCCTGGGAACATGACTGTGGTTTGATTGTGGAACCATGGGTCCTGCAAACATGACTGAGGTTTGATTCTGGAACCATGTGTCCTGGGAATATGACTGAGTTTTGATTCTGGAAATCTGTGGCCTGGGAACATGACTGAGGTTTGATTCTGGAACCCTGTAGCCTGCGAACATAACTGAGGATTGTTTCTGGAATCCTGTGGCCTGGGAACATGACATCAGTGGATTCTGGAACCCTGTGGCCTGGGAACATGAGAACGGTTTAATTCTGGAATCCTCTGACCTGGGAACATGTCTGAGGTTTGATGGTGGAAACCTGTGGCTTGGCAACATGACTGAGGTTTGTTTCTGGACACCTTTGTCCTGGGAACATGACTGTGTTTTGATTGTGGAATCATGGGTCCTGCAAACATGACTGAGGTTTGATTCTGGAACCATGTGTCCTGGGAATATGACTGAGGTTTGATTCTGGAAATCTGTGGCCTGGGAACTTGACTGAGGTTTGATGGTAGAAATCTGTGGACTGGCAACATGACTGAGGTTTGATTGTAGAACCCTGTGCCCTGGAAACATGAATGCGACCTGATACTTGAAACCCATGGCCTGGGAACTTGACATTGGCTTGATTCCGGAACCCTGTGGCCAGGAACAAGACTGAGGCGTGATTCTGGAATCCTGTGGCCTGGGAACATGACTTCTGTTTAGATTGTGGAATACTGGGCCCTGGGAACCTGACTGAGGCTTGGTTCTGGAACCCTGTGGACTGGGAACATGACTGAGGTTTTATTCTGGAATCCTGTGGCCTGGGAACATGACATCAGTGGATTCTGGAACCCTGTGGCCTGGGAACATGAGAACGGTTGGATTCTGGAACCCTGTGGCCTGGGAACATGTCTGAGGTTTGATGGTGGAAACCTGTGGCTTGGCAACATGAATGAGGTTTGTTACTGGAACCCTCTTTCCTGGGAACATGACTGAGGTTTGATTCTGGACACCTTTGTCCTGGGAACATGATTGTGGTTTGATTGTGGAACCATGGGTCCTGCAAACATGACTGAGGTTTGATTCTGGAACCATGTGTCCTGGGAATATGACTGAGGTTTGATTCTGGAAATCTGTGGCCTGGGAACATGACTGAGGTTTGATTCTGGAACCCTGTAGCCTGCGAACATAACTGAGGATTGTTTCTGGAATCCTGTGGCCTGGGAACATGACATCAGTGGATTCTGGAACCCTGTGGCCTGGGAACATGAGAACGGTTTAATTCTGGAACCCTCTGACCTGGGAACATGTGTGAGGTTTGATGGTGGAAACCTGTGGCTTGGCAACATGACTGAGGTTTGTTTCTGGACACCTTTGTGCTGGGAACATGACTGTGTTTTGATTGTGGAATCATGGGTCCTGCAAACATGACAGAGGTTTGATTCTGGAACCATGTGTCCTGGGAATATGACTGAGGTTTGATTCTGGAAATCTGTGGCCTGGGAACTTGACTGAGGTTTGATGGCAGAAACCTGTGGACTGGCAACATGACTGAGGTTTGATTGTAGAACCCTGTGCCCTGGAAACATGACTGTGGCCTGGTACTGGAAACCCATGGCCTAGGAATTTGACATTGGTTTGATTCTGGAACCCTGTGGCCTGGGAACATGACTGAGGCGTGATTCTGGAAAACTGTGGCCTGGGAATATGACTGAGGTTTGATTCTGGAAATCTGTGGCCTGGGAACTTGACTGAGGTTTGATGGTAGAAATCTGTGGATTGGCAACATGACTGAGGTTTGATTGTAGAACCCTGTGCCCTGGAAACATGAATGCGACCTGATACTTGAAACCCATGGCCTGGGAACTTGACATTGGTTTGATTCCGGAACCCTGTGGCCAGGAACAAGACTGAGGCGTGATTCTGGAATCCTGTGGCCTGGGAACATGACATCTGTTTAGATTGTGGAATACTGGGCCCTGGGAACCTGACTGAGGCTTGGTTCTGGAACCCTGTGGACTGGGAACATGACTGAGGTTTTATTCTGGAATCCTGTGGCCTGGGAACATGACATCAGTGGATTCTGGAACCCTGTGGCCTGGGAACATGAGAACGGTTGGATTCTGGAAACCTGTGGCCTGGGAACATGTCTGAGGTTTGATGGTGGAAACCTGTGGCTTGGCAACATGACTGAGGTTTGTTACTGGAACACTGTTCCCTGGGAACATGACTGAGGTTTGATTCTGGACACCTTTGTCCTGGGAACATGATTGTGGTTTGATTGTGGAACCATGGGTCCTGCAAACATGACTGAGGTTTGATTCTGGAACCATGTGTCCTGGGAATATGACTGAGGTTTGATTCTGGAAATCTGTGGCCTGGGTACATGACTGAGGTTTGATTCTGGAACCCTGTAGCCTGCGAACATAACTGAGGATTGTTTCTGGAATCCTGTGGCCTGGGAACATGACATCAGTGGATTCTGGAACCCTGTGGCCTGGGAACATGAGAACGGTTTAATTCTGGAACCCTCTGACCTGGGAACATGTGTGAGGTTTGATGGTGGAAACCTGTGGCTTGGCAACATGACTGAGGTTTGTTTCTGGACACCTTTGTGCTGGGAACATGACTGTGTTTTGATTGTGGAATCATGGGTCCTGCAAACATGACAGAGGTTTGATTCTGGAACCAGGTGTCCTGGGAATATGACTGAGGTTTGATTCTGGAAATCTGTGGCCTGGGAACTTGACTGAGGTTTGATGGCAGAAACCTGTGGACTGGCAACATGACTGAGGTTTGATTGTAGAACCCTGTGCCCTGGAAACATGACTGTGGCCTGGTACTGGAAACCCATGTCCTAGGAATTTGACATTGGTTTGATTCTGGAACCCTGTGGCCTGGGAACATGACTGAGGCGTGATTCTGGAAAACTGTGGCCTGGGAATATGACTGATGTTAGATCGTGGAATCCTGTGGCCTGGGAACATGACATCGGTTTGGATTCTGGTACCCTGTTGCCTGGGAACATGAAATCGGTTTGATTGTGGAAACCTGTGGTCTGGGAATATGACTGAGGTTTGATGGTGGTACCCTCTGGCCTGGCAACATGACTGAGGTTTGATTCTGGATCCCTGTGGCCTGGGAACATGACTGAGGCGTGATTCTGGAAACCTGTGGCCTGGGAACATGACATCTGTTTAGATTGTGGCATACTGTGCCCTGGGAACCGGACTGAAGGCTTGGTTCTGGAATCCTGTGGACTGGGAACAAGACTGAGGTTTGATTCTGGAACCATGTGGCCTGGGAATATGACTGATATTAGATCGTGGAATCCTGTGGCCTGGGAACATGACATCGGTTTGGATTCTGGTACCCTGTTGCCTGGGAACATGAAATCGGTTTGATTGTGGAAACCTGTGGTCTGGGAATATGACTGAGGTTTGATGGTGGTACCCTCTGGCCTGGCAACATGACTGAGGTTTGATTCTGGATCCCTGTGGCCTGGGAACATGACTGAGGCGTGATTCTGGAATCCTGTGGCCTGGGAACATGACGTCTGTTTAGATTGTGGAATACTGTGCCCTGGGAATCTGACTGAGGCTTGGTTCTGGAACCCTGTGGACTGGGAACATGACTGAGGTTTGAATCTGGAATCCTGTAGCCTGCGAACATAACTGAGGATTGTTTCTGGAACCCTGTGGCCTGGGAACATGACATCAGTGGATTCTGGAACCCTGTGGCCTGGGAACATGAGAACGGTATAATTCTGGAACCCTGTGACCTGGGAACATGTCTGAGGTTTGATGGTGGAAACCTGTGGCTTGGCAACATGACTGAGGTTTGTTTCTGTAACCCTGTTCTCTGCGAACATGACTGAGGTTTGATTCTGGACACCTTTGTGCTGGGAACATGACTGTGTTTTGATTGTGGAATCATGGGTCCTGCAAACATGACTGAGGTTTGATTCTGGAACCATGTGTCCTGGGAATATGACTGAGGTTTGATTCTGGAAATCTGTGGCCTGGGAACTTGACTGAGGTTTGATGGCAGAAACCTGTGGACTGGCAACATGACTGAGGTTTGATTGTAGAACCCTGTGCCCTGGAATCATGACTGTGGGCTGGTACTGGAAACCCATGGCCTAGGAATTTGACATTGGTTTGATTCTGGAACCCTGTGACCTGGGAACATGACTGAGGTATGATTCTGGAAAACTGTGGCCGGGGACTTGACTGAGGTTTGATGGCAGAAATCTGTGGACTGGAAACATTACTGAGGTTTGATTGTAGAACCCTGTGCCCTGGAAACATGACTGCGACCTGATACTTGAAACCCATGGCCTGGGAACTTGACATTGGTTTGATTCTGGAACCCTGTGGCCAGGAACAAGACTGAGGCGTGATTCTGGAATCCTGTGGCCTGGGAACATGACATCTGTTTAGATTGTGGAATACTGTGCCCTGGGAACCTGACTGAGGCTTGGTTCTGGAACCCTGTGGACTGGGAACATGACTGAGGTTTTATTCTGGAATCCTGTGGCCTGGGAACATGACATCATTGGATTCTGGAACCCTGTGGCCTGGGAACATGAGAACGGTTGGATTCTGGAAACCTGTGGCCTGGGAACATGTCTGAGGTTTGATGGTGGAAACCTGTGGCTTGGCAACATGACTGAGGTTTGTTACTGGAACCCTGTTCCCTGGGAACATGACTGAGGTTTGATTCTGGACACCTTTGTCCTGGGAACATGACTGTGGTTTGATTGTGGAACCATGGGTCCTGCAAACATGACTGAGGTTTGATTCTGGAACCATGTGTCCTGGGAATATGACTGAGCTTTGATTCTGGAAATCTGTGGCCTGGGAACATGACTGAGGTTTGATTCTGGAACCCTGTAGCCTGCGAACATAACTGAGGATTGTTTCTGGAATCCTGTGGCCTGGGAACATGACATCAGTGGATTCTGGAACCCTGTGGCCTGGGAACATGAGAACGGTTTAATTCTGGAACCCTCTGACCTGGGAACATGTCTGAGGTTTGATGGTGGAAACCTGTGGCTTGGCAACATGACTGAGGTTTGTTTCTGGACACCTTTGTCCTGGGAACATGACTGTGTTTTGATTGTGGCATCATGGGTCCTGCAAACATGACTGAGGTTTGATTCTGGAACCATGTGTCCTGGGAATATGACTGAGGTTTGATTCTGGAAATCTGTGGCCTGGGAACTTGACTGAGGTTTGATGGTAGAAATCTGTGGACTGGCAACATGACTGAGGTTTGATTGTAGAACCCTGTGCCCTGGAAACATGAATGCGACCTGATACTTGAAACCCATGGCCTGGGAACTTGACATTGGTTTGATTCCGGAACCCTGTGGCCAGGAACAAGACTGAGGCGTGATTCTGGAATCCTGTGGCCTGGGAACATGACATCTGTTTAGATTGTGGAATACTGGGCCCTGGGAACCTGACTGAGGCTTGGTTCTGGAACCCTGTGGACTGGGAACATGACTGAGGTTTTATTCTGGAATCCTGTGGCCTGGGAACATGACATCAGTGGATTCTGGAACCCTGTGGCCTGGGAACATGAGAACGGTTGGATTCTGGAACCCTGTGGCCTGGGAACATGTCTGAGGTTTGATGGTGGAAACCTGTGGCTTGGCAACATGAATGAGGTTTGTTACTGGAACCCTCTTCCCTGGGAACATGACTGAGGTTTGATTCTGGACACCTTTGTCCTGGGAACATGACTGTGGTTTGATTGTGGAACCATGGGTCCTGCAAACATGACTGAGGTTTTATTCTGGAACCAGGTGTCCTGGGAATATGACTGAGGTTTGATTCTGGAAATCTGTGGCCTGGGAAATTGACTGAGGTTTGATGGCAGAAACCTGTGGACTGGCAACATGACAGAGGTTTGATTGTAGAAACCTGTGCCCTGGAAACATGACTGTGGCCTGGTACTGGAAACCCATGGCCTAGGAATTTGACATTGGCTTGATTCTGGAACCCTGTGGCCTGGGAACATGATTTAGGCGTGATTCTGGAAACCTGTGGCCTGGGAACATGACATCTGTTTAGATTGTGGCATACTGTGCCCTGGGAACCGGACTGAAGCCTTGGTTCTGGAATCCTGTGGACTGGGAACAAGACTGAGGTTTGATTCTGTAACCATGTGGCCTGGGAATATGACTGATATTAGATCGTGGAATCCTGTGGCCTGGGAACATGACATCGGTTTGGATTCTGGTACCCTGTTGCCTGGGAACATGAAATCGGTTTGATTGTGGAAACCTGTGGTCTGGGAATATGACTGAGGTTTGATGGTGGTACCCTCTGGCCTGGCAACATGACTGAGGTTTGATTCTGGATCCCTGTGGCCTGGGAACATGACTGAGGCGTGATTCTGGAATCCTGTGGCCTGGGAACATGACGTCTGTTTAGATTGTGGAATACTGTGCCCTGGGAATCTGACTGAGGCTTGGTTCTGGAACCCTGTGGACTAGGAACATGACTGAGGTTTGAATCTGGAATCCTGTAGCCTGCGAACATAACTGAGGATTGTTTCTGGAACCCTGTGGCCTGGGAACATGACATCAGTGGATTCTGGAACCCTGTGGCCTGGGAACATGAGAACGGTATAATTCTGGAACCCTGTGACCTGGGAACATGTCTGAGGTTTGATGGTGGAAACCTGTGGCTTGGCAACATGACTGAGGTTTGTTTCTGTAACCCTGTTCTCTGCGAACATGACTGAGGTTTGATTCTGGACACCTTTGTGCTGGGAACATGACTGTGTTTTGATTGTGGAATCATGGGTCCTGCAAACATGACTGAGGTTTGATTCTGGAACCATGTGTCCTGGGAATATGACTGAGGTTTGATTCTGGAAATCTGTGGCCTGGGAACTTGACTGAGGTTTGATGGCAGAAATCTGTGGACTGGCAACATGACTGAGGTTTGATTGTAGAACCCTGTGCCCTGGAATCATGACTGTGGGCTGGTACTGGAAACCCATGGCCTAGGAATTTGACATTGGTTTGATTCTGGAACCCTGTGACCTGGGAACATGACTGAGGTATGATTCTGGAAAACTGTGGCCGGGGACTTGACTGAGGTTTGATGGCAGAAATCTGTGGACTGGAAACATTACTGAGGTTTGATTGTAGAACCCTGTGCCCTGGAAACATGACTGCGACCTGATACTTGAAACCCATGGCCTGGGAACTTGACATTGGTTTGATTCTGGAACCCTGTGGCCAGGAACAAGACTGAGGCGTCATTCTGGAATCCTGTGGCCTGGGAACATGACATCTGTTTAGATTGTGGAATACTGGGCCCTGGGAACCTGACTGAGGCTTGGTTCTGGAACCCTGTGGACTGGGAACATGACTGAGGTTTTATTCTGGAATCCTGTGGCCTGGGAACATGATATTAGTGGATTTTGGAACCCTGTGGCCTGGGAACATGAGAACGGTTGGATTCTGGAAACCTGTGGCCTGGGAACATGTCTGAGGTTTGATGGTGGAAACCTGTGGCTTGGCAACATGACTGAGGTTTGTTACTGGAACCCTGTTCCCTGGGAACATGACTGAGGTTTGATTCTGGACACCTTTGTCCTGGGAACATGACTGTGGTTTGATTGTGGAACCATGGGTCCTGCAAATATGACTGAGGTTTGATTCTGGAACCATGTGTCCTGGGAATATGACTGAGGTTTGATTCTGGAAATCTGTGGCCTGGGAACTTGATTGAGGTTTGATGGCAGAAACCTGTGGACTGGCAACATGACTGAGGTTTGATTGTAGAACCCTGTGCCCTGGAAACATGACTGTGGGCTGGTACTGGAAACCCATGGCCTAGGAATTTGACATTGGTTTGATTCTGGAACCCTGTGGCCTGGGAACATGACTGAGGCGTGATTCTGGAAAACTGTGGCCTGGGAATATGACTGAGGTTTGATTCTGGAAATCTGTGGACTGGCAACATGACTGAGGTTTGATTGTAGAACCCTGTGCCCTGGAAACATGAATGCGACCTGATACTTGAAACCCATGGCCTGGGAACTTGACATTGGTTTGATTCCGGAACCCTGTGGCCAGGAACAAGACTGAGGCGTGATTCTGGAATCCTGTGGCCTGGGAACATGACATCTGTTTAGATTGTGGAATACTGGGCCCTGGGAGCCTGACTGAGGCTTGGTTCTGGAACCCTGTGGACTGGGAACATGACTGAGGTTTTATTCTGGAATCCTGTGGCCTGGGAACATGACATCAGTGGATTCTGGAACCCTGTGGCCTGGGAACATGAGAACGGTTGGATTCTGGAAACCTGTGGCCTGGGAACATGTCTGAGGTTTGATGGTGGAAACCTGTGGCTTGGCAACATGACTGAGGTTTGTTACTGGAACCCTGTTCCCTGGGAACATGACTGAGGTTTGATTCTGGACACCTTTGTCCTGGGAACATGACTGTGGTTTGATTGTGGAACCATGGGTCCTGCAAACATGACTGAGGTTTGATTCTGGAACCATGTGTCCTGGGAATATGACTGAGCTTTGATTCTGGAAATCTGTGGCCTGGGAACATGACTGAGGTTTGATTCTGGAACCCTGTAGCCTGCGAACATAACTGAGGATTGTTTCTGGAATCCTGTGGCCTGGGAACATGACATCAGTGGATTCTGGAACCCTGTGGCCTGGGAACATGAGAACGGTTTAATTCTGGAACCCTCTGACCTGGGAACATGTCTGAGGTTTGATGGTGGAAACCTGTGGCTTGGCAACATGACTGAGGTTTGTTTCTGGACACCTTTGTCCTGGGAACATGACTGTGTTTTGATTGTGGAATCATGGGTCCTGCAAACATGACAGAGGTTTGATTCTGGAACCAGGTGTCCTGGGAATATGACTGAGGTTTGATTCTGGAAATCTGTGGCCTGGGAACTTGACTGAGGTTTGATGGCAGAAACCTGTGGACTGGCAACATGACTGAGGTTTGATTGTAGAAACCTGTGCCCTGGAAACATGACTGTGGGCTGGTACTGGAAACCCATGGCCTAGGAATTTGACATTGGCTTGATTCTGGAATCCTGTGTCCTGGGAACATGATTGAGGCGTGATTCTGGAAACCTGTGGCCTGGGAACATGACATCTGTTTAGATTGTGGCATACTGTGCCCTGGGAACCGGACTGAAGGCTTGGTTCTGGAATCCTGTGGACTGGGAACAAGACTGAGGTTTGATTCTGGAACCATGTGGCCTGGGAATATGACTGATGTTAGATCGTGGAATCCTGTGGCCTGGGAACATGACATCGGTTTGGATTCTGGTACCCTGTTGCCTGGGAACATGAAATCGGTTTGATTGTGGAAACCTGTGGTCTGGGAATATGACTGAGGTTTGATGGTGGTACCGTCTGGCCTGGCAACATGACTGAGGTTTGATTCTGGATCCCTGTGGCCTGGGAACATGAGAACGGTTTAATTCTGGAACCCTCTGACCTGGGAACATGTCTGAGGTTTGATGGTGGAAACCTGTGGCTTGGCAACATGACTGAGGTTTGTTTCTGGACACCTTTGTGCTGGGAACATGACTGTGTTTTGATTGTGGAATCATGGGTCCTGCAAACATGACAGAGGTTTGATTCTGGAACCATGTGTCCTGGGAATATGACTGAGGTTTGATTCTGGAAATCTGTGGCCTGGGAACTTGACTGAGGTTTGATGGCAGAAACCTGTGGACTGGCAACATGACTGAGGTTTGATTGTAGAACCCTGTGCCCTGGAAACATGACTGTGGGCTGGTACTGGAAACCCATGGCCTAGGAATTTGACATTGGTTTGATTCTGGAACCCTGTGGCCTGGGAACATGACTGAGGCGTGATTCTGGAAAACTGTGGCCTGGGAATATGACTGAGGTTTGATTCTGGAAATCTGTGGCCTGGGAACTTGACTGAGGTTTGATGGTAGAAATCTGTGGACTGGCAACATGACTGAGGTTTGATTGTAGAACCCTGTGCCCTGGAAACATGACTGCGACCTGATACTTGAAACCCATGGCCTGGGAACTTGACATTGGTTTGATTCCGGAACCCTGTGGCCAGGAACAAGACTGAGGCGTGATTCTGGAATCCTGTGGCCTGGGAACATGACATCTGTTTAGATTGTGGAATACTGGACCCTGGGAACCTGACTGAGGCTTGGTTCTGGAACCCTGTGGACTGGGAACATGACTGAGGTTTTATTCTGGAATCCTGTGGCCTGGGAACATGACATCAGTGGATTCTGGAACCCTGTGGCCTGGGAACATGAGAACGGTTGGATTCTGGAACCCTGTGGCCTGGGAACATGTCTGAGGTTTGATGGTGGAAACCTGTGGCTTGGCAACATGACTGAGGTTTGTTACTGGAACCCTGTTCCCTGGGAACATGACTGAGGTTTGATTCTGGACACCTTTGTCCTGGGAACATGATTGTGGTTTGATTGTGGAACCATGGGTCCTGCAAACATGACTGAGGTTTGATTCTGGAACCATGTGTCCTGGGAATATGACTGAGGTTTGATTCTGGAAATCTGTGGCCTGGGAACATGACTGAGGTTTGATTCTGGAACCCTGTAGCCTGCGAACATAACTGAGGATTGTTTCTGGAATCCTGTGGCCTGGGAACATGACATCAGTGGATTCTGGAACCCTGTGGCCTGGGAACATGAGAACGGTTTAATTCTGGAACCCTCTGACCTGGGAACATGTCTGAGGTTTGATGGTGGAAACCTGTGGCTTGGAAACATGACTGAGGTTTGTTTCTGGACACCTTTGTGCTGGGAACATGACTGTGTTTTGATTGTGGAATCATGGGTCCTGCAAACATGACAGAGGTTTGATTCTGGAACCATGTGTCCTGGGAATATGACTGAGGTTTGATTCTGGAAATCTGTGGCCTGGGAAATTGACTGAGGTTTGATGGCAGAAACCTGTGGACTGGCAACATGACTGAGGTTTGATTGTAGAACCCTGTGCCCTGGAAACATGACTGTGGGCTGGTACTGGAAACCCATGGCCTAGGAATTTGACATTGGTTTGATTCTGGAACCCTGTGGCCTGGGAACATGACTGAGGCGTGATTCTGGAAAACTGTGGCCTGGGAATATGACTGATGTTAGATCGTGGAATCCTGTGGCCTGGGAACATGACATCGGTTTGGATTCTGGTACCCTGTTGCCTGGGAACATGAAATCGGTTTGATTGTGGAAACCTGTGGTCTGGGAATATGACTGAGGTTTGATGGTGGTACCTTCTGGCCTGGCAACATGACTGAGGTTTGATTCTGGATCCCTGTGGCCTGGGAACATGACTGAGGCGTGATTCTGGAAACCTGTGGCCTGGGAACATGACATCTGTTTAGATTGTGGCATACTGTGCCCTGGGAACCGGACTGAAGGCTTGGTTCTGGAATCCTGTGGACTGGGAACAAGACTGAGGTTTGATTCTGGAACCATGTGGCCTGGGAATATGACTGATATTAGATCGTGGAATCCTGTGGCCTGGGAACATGACATCGGTTTGGATTCTGGTACCCTGTTGCCTGGGAACATGAAATCGGTTTGATTGTGGAAACCTGTGGTCTGGGAATATGACTGAGGTTTGATGGTGGTACCCTCTGGCCTGGCAACATGACTGAGGTTTGATTCTGGATCCCTGTGGCCTGGGAACATGACTGAGGCGTGATTCTGGAATCCTGTGGCCTGGGAACATGACGTCTGTTTAGATTGTGGAATACTGTGCCCTGGGAATCTGACTGAGGCTTGGTTCTGGAACCCTGTGGACTGGGAACATGACTGAGGTTTGAATCTGGAATCCTGTAGCCTGCGAACATAACTGAGGATTGTTTCTGGAACCCTGTGGCCTGGGAACATGACATCAGTGGATTCTGGAACCCTGTGGCCTGGGAACATGAGAACGGTATAATTCTGGAACCCTGTGACCTGGGAACATGTCTGAGGTTTGATGGTGGAAACCTGTGGCTTGGCAACATGACTGAGGTTTGTTTCTGTAACCCTGTTCTCTGCGAACATGACTGAGGTTTGATTCTGGACACCTTTGTGCTGGGAACATGACTGTGTTTTGATTGTGGAATCATGGGTCCTGCAAACATGACTGAGGTTTGATTCTGGAACCATGTGTCCTGGGAATATGACTGAGGTTTGATTCTGGAAATCTGTGGCCTGGGAACTTGACTGAGGTTTGATGGCAGAAACCTGTGGACTGGCAACATGACTGAGGTTTGATTGTAGAACCCTGTGCCCTGGAATCATGACTGTGGGCTGGTACTGGAAACCCATGGCCTAGGAATTTGACATTGGTTTGATTCTGGAACCCTGTGACCTGGGAACATGACTGAGGTATGATTCTGGAAAACTGTGGCCGGGGACTTGACTGAGGTTTGATGGCAGAAATCTGTGGACTGGAAACATTACTGAGGTTTGATTGTAGAACCCTGTGCCCTGGAAACATGACTGCGACCTGATACTTGAAACCCATGGCCTGGGAACTTGACATTGGTTTGATTCTGGAACCCTGTGGCCAGGAACAAGACTGAGGCGTGATTCTGGAATCCTGTGGCCTGGGAACATGACATCTGTTTAGATTGTGGAATACTGTGCCCTGGGAACCTGACTGAGGCTTGGTTCTGGAACCCTGTGGACTGGGAACATGACTGAGGTTTTATTCTGGAATCCTGTGGCCTGGGAACATGACATCATTGGATTCTGGAACCCTGTGGCCTGGGAACATGAGAACGGTTGGATTCTGGAAACCTGTGGCCTGGGAACATGTCTGAGGTTTGATGGTGGAAACCTGTGGCTTGGCAACATGACTGAGGTTTGTTACTGGAACCCTGTTCCCTGGGAACATGACTGAGGTTTGATTCTGGACACCTTTGTCCTGGGAACATGACTGTGGTTTGATTGTGGAACCATGGGTCCTGCAAACATGACTGAGGTTTGATTCTGGAACCATGTGTCCTGGGAATATGACTGAGCTTTGATTCTGGAAATCTGTGGCCTGGGAACATGACTGAGGTTTGATTCTGGAACCCTGTAGCCTGCGAACATAACTGAGGATTGTTTCTGGAATCCTGTGGCCTGGGAACATGACATCAGTGGATTCTGGAACCCTGTGGCCTGGGAACATGAGAACGGTTTAATTCTGGAATCCTCTGACCTGGGAACATGTCTGAGGTTTGATGGTGGAAACCTGTGGCTTGGCAACATGACTGAGGTTTGTTTCTGGACACCTTTGTCCTGGGAACATGACTGTGTTTTGATTGTGGAATCATGGGTCCTGCAAACATGACTGAGGTTTGATTCTGGAACCATGTGTCCTGGGAATATGACTGAGGTTTGATTCTGGAAATCTGTGGCCTGGGAACTTGACTGAGGTTTGATGGTAGAAATCTGTGGACTGGCAACATGACTGAGGTTTGATTGTAGAACCCTGTGCCCTGGAAACATGAATGCGACCTGATACTTGAAACCCATGGCCTGGGAATTTGACATTGGTTTGATTCCGGAACCCTGTGGCCAGGAACAAGACTGAGGCGTGATTCTGGAATCCTGTGGCCTGGGAACATGACATCTGTTTAGATTGTGGAATACTGGGCCCTGGGAACCTGACTGAGGCTTGGTTCTGGAACCCTGTGGACTGGGAACATGACTGAGGTTTTATACTGGAATCCTGTGGCCTGGGAACATGACATCAGTGGATTCTGGAACCCTGTGGCCTGGGAACATGAGAACGGTTGGATTCTGGAACCCTGTGGCCTGGGAACATGTCTGAGGTTTGATGGTGGAAACCTGTGGCTTGGCAACATGACTGAGGTTTGTTACTGGAACCCTCTTTCCTGGGAACATGACTGAGGTTTGATTCTGGACACCTTTGTCCTGGGAACATGATTGTGGTTTGATTGTGGAACCATGGGTCCTGCAAACATGACTGAGGTTTGATTCTGGAACCATGTGTCCTGGGAATATGACTGAGGTTTGATTCTGGAAATCTGTGGCCTGGGAACATGACTGAGGTTTGATTCTGGAACCCTGTAGCCTGCGAACATAACTGAGGATTGTTTCTGGAATCCTGTGGCCTGGGAACATGACATCAGTGGATTCTGGAACCCTGTGGCCTGGGAACATGAGAACGGTTTAATTCTGGAACCCTCTGACCTGGGAACATGTCTGAGGTTTGATGGTGGAAACCTGTGGCTTGGAAACATGACTGAGGTTTGTTTCTGGACACCTTTGTGCTGGGAACATGACTGTGTTTTGATTGTGGAATCATGGGTCCTGCAAACATGACAGAGGTTTGATTCTGGAACCATGTGTCCTGGGAATATGACTGAGGTTTGATTCTGGAAATCTGTGGCCTGGGAACTTGACTGAGGTTTGATGGCAGAAACCTGTGGACTGGCAACATGACTGAGGTTTGATTGTAGAACCCTGTGCCCTGGAAACATGACTGTGGGCTGGTACTGGAAACCCATGGCCTAGGAATTTGACATTGGTTTGATTCTGGAACCCTGTGGCCTGGGAACATGACTGAGGCGTGATTCTGGAAAACTGTGGCCTGGGAATATGACTGAGGTTTGATTCTGGAAATCTGTGGCCTGGGAACTTGACTGAGGTTTGATGGTAGAAATCTGTGGATTGGCAACATGACTGAGGTTTGATTGTAGAACCCTGTGCCCTGGAAACATGAATGCGACCTGATACTTGAAACCCATGGCCTGGGAACTTGACATTGGTTTGATTCCGGAACCCTGTGGCCAGGAACAAGACTGAGGCGTGATTCTGGAATCCTGTGGCCTGGGAACATGACATCTGTTTAGATTGTGGAATACTGGGCCCTGGGAACCTGACTGAGGCTTGGTTCTGGAACCCTGTGGACTGGGAACATGACTGAGGTTTTATTCTGGAATCCTGTGGCCTGGGAACATGACATCAGTGGATTCTGGAACCCTGTGGCCTGGGAACATGAGAACGGTTGGATTCTGGAAACCTGTGGCCTGGGAACATGTCTGAGGTTTGATGGTGGAAACCTGTGGCTTGGCAACATGACTGAGGTTTGTTACTGGAACACTGTTCCCTGGGAACATGACTGAGGTTTGATTCTGGACACCTTTGTCCTGGGAACATGATTGTGGTTTGATTGTGGAACCATGGGTCCTGCAAACATGACTGAGGTTTGATTCTGGAACCATGTGTCCTGGGAATATGACTGAGGTTTGATTCTGGAAATCTGTGGCCTGGGTACATGACTGAGGTTTGATTCTGGAACCCTGTAGCCTGCGAACATAACTGAGGATTGTTTCTGGAATCCTGTGGCCTGGGAACATGACATCAGTGGATTCTGGAACCCTGTGGCCTGGGAACATGAGAACGGTTTAATTCTGGAACCCTCTGACCTGGGAACATGTGTGAGGTTTGATGGTGGAAACCTGTGGCTTGGCAACATGACTGAGGTTTGTTTCTGGACACCTTTGTGCTGGGAACATGACTGTGTTTTGATTGTGGAATCATGGGTCCTGCAAACATGACAGAGGTTTGATTCTGGAACCAGGTGTCCTGGGAATATGACTGAGGTTTGATTCTGGAAATCTGTGGCCTGGGAACTTGACTGAGGTTTGATGGCAGAAACCTGTGGACTGGCAACATGACTGAGGTTTGATTGTAGAACCCTGTGCCCTGGAAACATGACTGTGGCCTGGTACTGGAAACCCATGGCCTAGGAAATTGACATTGGTTTGATTCTGGAACCCTGTGGCCTGGGAACATGACTGAGGCGTGATTCTGGAAAACTGTGGCCTGGGAATATGACTGATGTTAGATCGTGGAATCCTGTGGCCTGGGAACATGACATCGGTTTGGATTCTGGTACCCTGTTGCCTGGGAACATGAAATCGGTTTGATTGTGGAAACCTGTGGTCTGGGAATATGACTGAGGTTTGATGGTGGTACCCTCTGGCCTGGCAACATGACTGAGGTTTGATTCTGGATCCCTGTGGCCTGGGAACATGACTGAGGCGTGATTCTGGAAACCTGTGGCCTGGGAACATGACATCTGTTTAGATTGTGGCATACTGTGCCCTGGGAACCGGACTGAAGGCTTGGTTCTGGAATCCTGTGGACTGGGAACAAGACTGAGGTTTGATTCTGGAACCATGTGGCCTGGGAATATGACTGATATTAGATCGTGGAATCCTGTGGCCTGGGAACATGACATCGGTTTGGATTCTGGTACCCTGTTGCCTGGGAACATGAAATCGGTTTGATTGTGGAAACCTGTGGTCTGGGAATATGACTGAGGTTTGATGGTGGTACCCTCTGGCCTGGCAACATGACTGAGGTTTGATTCTGGATCCCTGTGGCCTGGGAACATGACTGAGGCGTGATTCTGGAATCCTGTGGCCTGGGAACATGACGTCTGTTTAGATTGTGGAATACTGTGCCCTGGGAATCTGACTGAGGCTTGGTTCTGGAACCCTGTGGACTGGGAACATGACTGAGGTTTGAATCTGGAATCCTGTAGCCTGCGAACATAACTGAGGATTGTTTCTGGAACCCTGTGGCCTGGGAACATGACATCAGTGGATTCTGGAACCCTGTGGCCTGGGAACATGAGAACGGTATAATTCTGGAACCCTGTGACCTGGGAACATGTCTGAGGTTTGATGGTGGAAACCTGTGGCTTGGCAACATGACTGAGGTTTGTTTCTGTAACCCTGTTCTCTGCGAACATGACTGAGGTTTGATTCTGGACACCTTTGTGCTGGGAACATGACTGTGTTTTGATTGTGGAATCATGGGTCCTGCAAACATGACTGAGGTTTGATTCTGGAACCATGTGTCCTGGGAATATGACTGAGGTTTGATTCTGGAAATCTGTGGCCTGGGAACTTGACTGAGGTTTGATGGCAGAAACCTGTGGACTGGCAACATGACTGAGGTTTGATTGTAGAACCCTGTGCCCTGGAATCATGACTGTGGGCTGGTACTGGAAACCCATGGCCTAGGAATTTGACATTGGTTTGATTCTGGAACCCTGTGACCTGGGAACATGACTGAGGTATGATTCTGGAAAACTGTGGCCGGGGACTTGACTGAGGTTTGATGGCAGAAATCTGTGGACTGGAAACATTACTGAGGTTTGATTGTAGAACCCTGTGCCCTGGAAATATGACTGCGACCTGATACTTGAAACCCATGGCCTGGGAACTTGACATTGGTTTGATTCTGGAACCCTGTGGCCAGGAAGAAGACTGAGGCGTGATTCTGGAATCCTGTGGCCTGGGAACATGACATCTGTTTAGATTGTGGAATACTGTGCCCTGGGAACCTGACTGAGGCTTGGTTCTGGAACCCTGTGGACTGGGAACATGACTGAGGTTTTATTCTGGAATCCTGTGGCCTGGGAACATGACATCAGTGGATTCTGGAACCCTGTGGCCTGGGAACATGAGAATGGTTGGATTCTGGAAACCTGTGGCCTGGGAACATGTCTGAGGTTTGATGGTGGAAACCTGTGGCTTGGCAACATGACTGAGGTTTGTTACTGGAACCCTGTTCCCTGGGAACATGACTGAGGTTTGATTCTGGACACCTTTGTCCTGGGAACATGACTGTGGTTTGATTGTGGAACCATGGGTCCTGCAAACATGACTGAGGTTTGATTCTGGAACCATGTGTCCTGGGAATATGACTGAGCTTTGATTCTGGAAATCTGTGGCCTGGGAACATGACTGAGGTTTGATTCTGGAACCCTGTAGCCTGCGAACATAACTGAGGATTGTTTCTGGAATCCTGTGGCCTGGGAACATGACATCAGTGGATTCTGGAACCCTGTGGCCTGGGAACATGAGAACGGTTTAATTCTGGAACCCTCTGACCTGGGAACATGTCTGAGGTTTGATGGTGGAAACCTGTGGCTTGGCAACATGACTGAGGTTTGTTTCTGGACACCTTTGTCCTGGGAAGATGACTGTGTTTTGATTGTGGAATCATGGGTCCTGCAAACATGACTGAGGTTTGATTCTGGAACCATGTGTCCTGGGAATATGACTGAGGTTTGATTCTGGAAATCTGTGGCCTGGGAACTTGACTGAGGTTTGATGGTAGAAATCTGTGGACTGGCAACATGACTGAGGTTTGATTGTAGAACCCTGTGCCCTGGAAACATGAATGCGACCTGATACTTGAAACCCATGGCCTGGGAACTTGACATTGGTTTGATTCCGGAACCCTGTGGCCAGGAACAAGACTGAGGCGTGATTCTGGAATCCTGTGGCCTGGGAACATGACATCTGTTTAGATTGTGGAATACTGGGCCCTGGGAACCTGACTGAGGCTTGGTTCTGGAACCCTGTGGACTGGGAACATGACTGAGGATTTATTCCGGAATCCTGTGGCCTGTGAACATGACATCAGTGGATTCTGGAACCCTGTGGCCTGGGAACATGAGAACGGTTGGATTCTGGAACCCTGTGGCCTGGGAACATGTCTGAGGTTTGATGGTGGAAACCTGTGGCTTGGCAACATGAATGAGGTTTGTTACTGGAACCCTCTTCCCTGGGAACATGACTGAGGTTTGATTCTGGACACCTTTGTCCTGGGAACATGACTGTGGTTTGATTGTGGAACCATGGGTCCTGCAAACATGACTGAGGTTTTATTCTGGAACCAGGTGTCCTGGGAATATGACTGAGGTTTGATTCTGGAAATCTGTGGCCTGGGAAATTGACTGAGGTTTGATGGCAGAAACCTGTGGACTGGCAACATGACAGAGGTTTGATTGTAGAAACCTGTGCCCTGGAAACATGACAGTGGCCTGGTACTGGAAACCCATGGCCTAGGAATTTGACATTGGCTTGATTCTGGAACCCTGTGGCCTGGGAACATGATTGAGGCGTGATTCTGGAAACCTGTGGCCTGGGAACATGACATCTGTTTAGATTGTGGCATACTGTGCCCTGGGAACCGTACTGAAGGCTTGGTTCTGGATTCCTGTGGACTGGGAACAAGACTGAGGTTTGATTCTGGAACCATGTGGCCTGGGAATATGACTGATGTTAGATCGTGGAATCCTGTGGCCTGGGAACATGACATCGGTTTGGATTCTGGTACCCTGTTGCCTGGGAACATGAAATCGGTTTGATTGTGGAAACCTGTGGTCTGGGAATATGACTGAGGTTTGATGGTGGTACCCTCTGGCCTGGCAACATGACTGAGGTTTGATTCTGGATCCCTGTGGCCTGGGAACATGACTGAGGCGTGATTCTGGAATCCTGTGGCCTGGGAACATGACGTCTGTTTAGATTGTGGAATACTGTGCCCTGGGAATCTGACTGAGGCTTGGTTCTGCAACCCTGTGGACTGGGAAAATGACTGAGATTTTATTCTGGAATCCTGTGGCCTGGAAACACGACATCAGTGGATTCTTAAACCCTGTGGCCTGGGAACAAGAGAACAGTTGGATTCTGGAACCCTGTGGCCTGGGAACATGTCTGAGGTTTGATGGTGGAAACCTGTGGCTTGGCAACATGAATGAGGTTTGTTACTGGAACCCTGTTCCCTGGGAATATGACTGAGGTTTGATTCTGGACACCTTTGTCCTGGGAACATGACTGTGGTTTGATTGTGGAACCATGGGTCCTGCAAACATGACTGAGGTTTGATTCTGGAAATCTGTGGCCTGGGAACTTGACTGAGGTTTGATGGCAGAAACCTGTGGACTGGCAACATGACTGAGGTTTGATTGTAGAACCCTGTGCCCTGGAAACATGACTGTGGCCTGGTACTGGAAACCCATGGCCTAAGAATTTGACATTGGTTTGATTCTGGAACCCTGTGGCCTTGGAACATGACTGAGGCGTGATTCTGGAAAACTGTGGCCTGGGAATATGACTGAGGTTTCATTCTGGAAATCTGTGGCCTTGGAACTTGACTGAGGTTTGATGGCAGAAACCTGTGGACTGGCAACATGACTGAGGTTTGATTGTAGAACCCTGTGCCCTGGAAACATGACTGTGGCCTGTTACTGGAAACCCATGGCCTAGGAATTTGACATTGGTTTGATTCTGGAACCCTGTGGCCTGGGAACATGACTGAGGCGTGATTCTGGAAAACTGTGGCCTGGGAATATGACTGAGGTTTGATTCTGGAAATCTGTGGCCTGGGAACTTGACTGAGGTTTGATGGCAGAAACCTGTGGACTGGCAACATGACTGAGGTTTGATTGTAGAACCCTGTGCCCTGGAATCATGACTGCGACCTGATACTTGAAACCCATGGCCTGGGAACTTGACATTGGTTTGATTCCGGAACCCTGTGGCCAGGAACAAGACTGAGGCGTGATTCTGGAATCCTGTGGCCTGGGAACATGACATCTGTTTAGATTGTGGCATACTGTGCCCTGGGAACCGGACTGAAGGCTTGGTTCTGGAATCCTGTGGACTGGGAACAAGACTGAGGAATGATTCTGGAACCATGTGGCCTGGGAATATGACTGATGTTAGATCGTGGAATCCTGTGGCCTGGGAACATGACATCGGTTTGGATTCTGGTACCCTGTTGCCTGGGAACATGAAATCGGTTTGATTGTGGAAACCTGTGGTCTGGGAATATGACTGAGGTTTGATGGTGGTACCGTCTGGCCTGGCAACATGACTGAGGTTTGATTCTGGATCTCTGTGGCCTGGGAACATGACTGAGGCGTGATTCTGGAATCCTGTGGCCTGGGAACATGACGTCTGTTTAGATTGTGGAATACTGTGCCCTGGGAATCTGACTGAGGCTTGGTTCTGGAACCCTGTGGACTGGGAACATGACTGAGGTTTGAATCTGGAATCCTGTAGCCTGCGAACATAACTGAGGATTGTTTCTGGAACCCTGTGGCCTGGGAACATGACATCAGTGGATTCTGGAACCCTGTGGCCTGGGAACATGAGAACGGTATAATTCTGGAACCCTGTGACCTGGGAACATGTCTGAGGTTTGATGGTGGAAACCTGTGGCTTGGCAACATGACTGAGGTTTGTTTCTGTAACCCTGTTCTCTGCGAACATGACTGAGGTTTGATTCTGGACACCTTTGTGCTGGGAACATGACTGTGTTTTGATTGTGGAATCATGGGTCCTGCAAACATGACTGAGGTTTGATTCTGGAACCATGTGTCCTGGGAATATGACTGAGGTTTGATTCTGGAAATCTGTGGCCTGGGAACTTGACTGAGGTTTGATGGCAGAAACCTGTGGACTGGCCACATGACTGAGGTTTGATTGTAGAAACCTGTGCCCTGGAAACATGACTGTGGGCTGGTACTGGAAACCCATGGCCTAGGAATTTGACATTGGTTTGATTCTGGAACCCTGTGACCTGGGAACATGACTGAGGTATGATTCTGGAAAACTGTGGCCGGGGAATATGACTGAGGTTTGATTCTGGAAATCTGTGGCCTGGGAACTTGACTGAGGTTTGATGGCAGAAATCTGTGGACTGGCAACGTGACTGAGGTTTGATTGTAGAACCCTGTGCCCTGGAAACATGAGTGCGACGTGATACTTGAAACCCATGCCCTGGGAACTTGACATTGGTTTGATTCTGGAACCCTGTGGCCAGGAACAAGACTGAGGCGTGATTCTGGAATCCTGTGGCCTGGGAACATGACATCTGTTTAGATTGTGGAATACTGTGCCCTGGGAACCTGACTGAGGCTTGGTTCTGGAACCCTGTGGACTGGGAACATGACTGAGGTTTTATTCTGGAATCCTGTGGCCTGGGAACATGACATCAGTGGATTCTGGAACCCTGTGGCCTGGGAACATGAGAACGGTTGGATTCTGGAAACCTGTGGCCTGGGAACATGTCTGAGGTTTGATGGTGGAAACCTGTGGCTTGGCAACATGAATGAGGTTTGTTACTGGAACCCTCTTCCCTGGGAACATGACTGAGGTTTGATTCTGGACACCATTGTCCTGGGAACATGACTGTGGTTTGATTGTGGAACCATGGGTCCTGCAAACATGACTGAGGTTTGATTCTGGAACCATGTGTCTTGGGAATATGCCTGAGGTTTGATTCTGGAAATCTGTGGCCTGGGAACATGACTGAGGTTTGATTCTGGAACCCTGTAGCCTGCGAACGTAACTGAGGATTGTTTCTGGAATCCTGTTGCCTGGGAACATGACATCAGTGGATTCTGGAACCCTGTGGCCTGGGAACATGAGAACGGTTTAATTCTGGAACCCTCTGACCTGGGGACATGTCTGAGGTTTGATGGTGGAAACCTGTGGCTTGGCAACATGACTGAGGTTTGTTTCTGGACACCTTTGTGCTGGGAACATGACTGTGTTTTGATTGTGGAATCATGGGTCCTGCAAACATGACAGAGGTTTGATTCTGGAACCAGGTGTCCTGGGAATATGACTGAGGTTTGATTCTGGAAATCTGTGGCCTGGGAACTTGACTGAGGTTTGATGGCAGAAACCTGTGGACTGGCAACATGACTGACGTTTGATTGTAGAACCCTGTGCCCTGGAAACATGACTGTGGGCTGGTACTGGAAACCCATGGCCTAGGAATTTGACATTGGTTTGATTCTGGAACCCTGTGGCCTGGGAACATGACTGAGGCGTGATTCTGGAAAACTGTGGCCTGGGAATATGACTGAGGTTTGATTCTGGAAATCTGTGGCCTGGGAACTTGACTGAGGTTTGATGGTAGAAATCTGTGGACTGGCAACATGACTGAGGTTTGATTGTAGAACCCTGTGCCCTGGAAACATGACTGCGACCTGATACTTGAAACCCATGGCCTGGGAACTTGACATTGGTTTGATTCCGGAACCCTGTGGCCAGGAACAAGACTGAGGCGTGATTCTGGAATCCTGTGGCCTGGGAACATGACATCTGTTTAGATTGTGGAATACTGGGCCCTGGGAACCTGACTGAGGCTTGGTTCTGGAACCCTGTGGACTGGGAACATGACTGAGGATTTATTCCGGAATCCTGTGGCCTGTGAACATGACATCAGTGGATTCTGGAACCCTGTGGCCTGGGAACATGAGAACGGTTGGATTCTGGAACCCTGTGGCCTGGGAACATGTCTGAGGTTTGATGGTGGAAACCTGTGGCTTGGCAACATGAATGAGGTTTGTTACTGGAACCCTCTTCCCTGGGAACATGACTGAGGTTTGATTCTGGACACCTTTGTCCTGGGAACATGACTGTGGTTTGATTGTGGAACCATGGGTCCTGCAAACATGACTGAGGTTTTATTCTGGAACCAGGTGTCCTGGGAATATGACTGAGGTTTGATTCTGGAAATCTGTGGCCTGGGAAATTGACTGAGGTTTGATGGCAGAAACCTGTGGACTGGCAACATGACAGAGGTTTGATTGTAGAAACCTGTGCCCTGGAAACATGACAGTGGCCTGGTACTGGAAACCCATGGCCTAGGAATTTGACATTGGCTTGATTCTGGAACCCTGTGGCCTGGGAACATGATTGAGGCGTGATTCTGGAAACCTGTGGCCTGGGAACATGACATCTGTTTAGATTGTGGCATACTGTGCCCTGGGAACCGTACTGAAGGCTTGGTTCTGGATTCCTGTGGACTGGGAACAAGACTGAGGTTTGATTCTGGAACCATGTGGCCTGGGAATATGACTGATGTTAGATCGTGGAATCCTGTGGCCTGGGAACATGACATCGGTTTGGATTCTGGTACCCTGTTGCCTGGGAACATGAAATCGGTTTGATTGTGGAAACCTGTGGTCTGGGAATATGACTGAGGTTTGATGGTGGTACCCTCTGGCCTGGCAACATGACTGAGGTTTGATTCTGGATCCCTGTGGCCTGGGAACATGACTGAGGCGTGATTCTGGAATCCTGTGGCCTGGGAACATGACGTCTGTTTAGATTGTGGAATACTGTGCCCTGGGAATCTGACTGAGGCTTGGTTCTGCAACCCTGTGGACTGGGAAAATGACTGAGATTTTATTCTGGAATCCTGTGGCCTGGAAACACGACATCAGTGGATTCTTAATCCCTGTGGCCTGGGAACAAGAGAACAGTTGGATTCTGGAACCCTGTGGCCTGGGAACATGTCTGAGGTTTGATGGTGGAAACCTGTGGCTTGGCAACATGAATGAGGTTTGTTACTGGAACCCTGTTCCCTGGGAATATGACTGAGGTTTGATTCTGGACACCTTTGTCCTGGGAACATGACTGTGGTTTGATTGTGGAACCATGGGTCCTGCAAACATGACTGAGGTTTGATTCTGGAAATCTGTGGCCTGGGAACTTGACTGAGGTTTGATGGCAGAAACCTGTGGACTGGCAACATGACTGAGGTTTGATTGTAGAACCCTGTGCCCTGGAAACATGACTGTGGCCTGGTACTGGAAACCCATGGCCTAAGAATTTGACATTGGTTTGATTCTGGAACCCTGTGGCCTTGGAACATGACTGAGGCGTGATTCTGGAAAACTGTGGCCTGGGAATATGACTGAGGTTTCATTCTGGAAATCTGTGGCCTTGGAACTTGACTGAGGTTTGATGGCAGAAACCTGTGGACTGGCAACATGACTGAGGTTTGATTGTAGAACCCTGTGCCCTGGAAACATGACTGTGGCCTGTTACTGGAAACCCATGGCCTAGGAATTTGACATTGGTTTGATTCTGGAACCCTGTGGCCTGGGAACATGACTGAGGCGTGATTCTGGAAAACTGTGGCCTGGGAATATGACTGAGGTTTGATTCTGGAAATCTGTGGCCTGGGAACTTGACTGAGGTTTGATGGCAGAAACCTGTGGACTGGCAACATGACTGAGGTTTGATTGTAGAACCCTGTGCCCTGGAATCATGACTGCGACCTGATACTTGAAACCCATGGCCTGGGAACTTGACATTGGTTTGATTCCGGAACCCTGTGGCCAGGAACAAGACTGAGGCGTGATTCTGGAATCCTGTGGCCTGGGAACATGACATCTGTTTAGATTGTGGCATACTGTGCCCTGGGAACCGGACTGAAGGCTTGGTTCTGGAATCCTGTGGACTGGGAACAAGACTGAGGAATGATTCTGGAACCATGTGGCCTGGGAATATGACTGATGTTAGATCGTGGAATCCTGTGGCCTGGGAACATGACATCGGTTTGGATTCTGGTACCCTGTTGCCTGGGAACATGAAATCGGTTTGATTGTGGAAACCTGTGGTCTGGGAATATGACTGAGGTTTGATGGTGGTACCGTCTGGCCTGGCAACATGACTGAGGTTTGATTCTGGATCTCTGTGGCCTGGGAACATGACTGAGGCGTGATTCTGGAATCCTGTGGCCTGGGAACATGACGTCTGTTTAGATTGTGGAATACTGTGCCCTGGGAATCTGACTGAGGCTTGGTTCTGGAACCCTGTGGACTGGGAACATGACTGAGGTTTGAATCTGGAATCCTGTAGCCTGCGAACATAACTGAGGATTGTTTCTGGAACCCTGTGGCCTGGGAACATGACATCAGTGGATTCTGGAACCCTGTGGCCTGGGAACATGAGAACGGTATAATTCTGGAACCCTGTGACCTGGGAACATGTCTGAGGTTTGATGGTGGAAACCTGTGGCTTGGCAACATGACTGAGGTTTGTTTCTGTAACCCTGTTCTCTGCGAACATGACTGAGGTTTGATTCTGGACACCTTTGTGCTGGGAACATGACTGTGTTTTGATTGTGGAATCATGGGTCCTGCAAACATGACTGAGGTTTGATTCTGGAACCATGTGTCCTGGGAATATGACTGAGGTTTGATTCTGGAAATCTGTGGCCTGGGAACTTGACTGAGGTTTGATGGCAGAAACCTGTGGACTGGCCACATGACTGAGGTTTGATTGTAGAAACCTGTGCCCTGGAAACATGACTGTGGGCTGGTACTGGAAACCCATGGCCTAGGAATTTGACATTGGTTTGATTCTGGAACCCTGTGACCTGGGAACATGACTGAGGTATGATTCTGGAAAACTGTGGCCGGGGAATATGACTGAGGTTTGATTCTGGAAATCTGTGGCCTGGGAACTTGACTGAGGTTTGATGGCAGAAATCTGTGGACTGGCAACGTGACTGAGGTTTGATTGTAGAACCCTGTGCCCTGGAAACATGAGTGCGACGTGATACTTGAAACCCATGGCCTGGGAACTTGACATTGGTTTGATTCTGGAACCCTGTGGCCAGGAACAAGACTGAGGCGTGATTCTGGAATCCTGTGGCCTGGGAACATGACATCTGTTTAGATTGTGGAATACTGTGCCCTGGGAACCTGACTGAGGCTTGGTTCTGGAACCCTGTGGACTGGGAACATGACTGAGGTTTTATTCTGGAATCCTGTGGCCTGGGAACATGACATCAGTGGATTCTGGAACCCTGTGGCCTGGGAACATGAGAACGGTTGGATTCTGGAAACCTGTGGCCTGGGAACATGTCTGAGGTTTGATGGTGGAAACCTGTGGCTTGGCAACATGAATGAGGTTTGTTACTGGAACCCTCTTCCCTGGGAACATGACTGAGGTTTGATTCTGGACACCATTGTCCTGGGAACATGACTGTGGTTTGATTGTGGAACCATGGGTCCTGCAAACATGACTGAGGTTTGATTCTGGAACCATGTGTCTTGGGAATATGCCTGAGGTTTGATTCTGGAAATCTGTGGCCTGGGAACATGACTGAGGTTTGATTCTGGAACCCTGTAGCCTGCGAACGTAACTGAGGATTGTTTCTGGAATCCTGTTGCCTGGGAACATGACATCAGTGGATTCTGGAACCCTGTGGCCTGGGAACATGAGAACGGTTTAATTCTGGAACCCTCTGACCTGGGGACATGTCTGAGGTTTGATGGTGGAAACCTGTGGCTTGGCAACATGACTGAGGTTTGTTTCTGGACACCTTTGTGCTGGGAACATGACTGTGTTTTGATTGTGGAATCATGGGTCCTGCAAACATGACAGAGGTTTGATTCTGGAACCAGGTGTCCTGGGAATATGACTGAGGTTTGATTCTGGAAATCTGTGGCCTGGGAACTTGACTGAGGTTTGATGGCAGAAACCTGTGGACTGGCAACATGACTGAGGTTTGATTGTAGAACCCTGTGCCCTGGAAACATGACTGTGGGCTGGTACTGGAAACCCATGGCCTAGGAATTTGACATTGGTTTGATTCTGGAACCCTGTGGCCTGGGAACATGACTGAGGCGTGATTCTGGAAAACTGTGGCCTGGGAATATGACTGAGGTTTGATTCTGGAAATCTGTGGCCTGGGAACTTGACTGAGGTTTGATGGTAGAAATCTGTGGACTGGCAACATGACTGAGGTTTGATTGTAGAACCCTGTGCCCTGGAAACATGACTGCGACCTGATACTTGAAACCCATGGCCTGGGAACTTGACATTGGTTTGATTCCGGAACCCTGTGGCCAGGAACAAGACTGAGGCGTGATTCTGGAATCCTGTGGCCTGGGAACATGACATCTGTTTAGATTGTGGAATACTGGGCCCTGGGAACCTGACTGAGGCTTGGTTCTGGAACCCTGTGGACTGGGAACATGACTGAGGATTTATTCCGGAATCCTGTGGCCTGTGAACATGACATCAGTGGATTCTGGAACCCTGTGGCCTGGGAACATGAGAACGGTTGGATTCTGGAACCCTGTGGCCTGGGAACATGTCTGAGGTTTGATGGTGGAAACCTGTGGCTTGGCAACATGAATGAGGTTTGTTACTGGAACCCTCTTCCCTGGGAACATGACTGAGGTTTGATTCTGGACACCTTTGTCCTGGGAACATGACTGTGGTTTGATTGTGGAACCATGGGTCCTGCAAACATGACTGAGGTTTTATTCTGGAACCAGGTGTCCTGGGAATATGACTGAGGTTTGATTCTGGAAATCTGTGGCCTGGGAAATTGACTGAGGTTTGATGGCAGAAACCTGTGGACTGGCAACATGACAGAGGTTTGATTGTAGAAACCTGTGCCCTGGAAACATGACAGTGGCCTGGTACTGGAAACCCATGGCCTAGGAATTTGACATTGGCTTGATTCTGGAACCCTGTGGCCTGGGAACATGATTGAGGCGTGATTCTGGAAACCTGTGGCCTGGGAACATGACATCTGTTTAGATTGTGGCATACTGTGCCCTGGGAACCGTACTGAAGGCTTGGTTCTGGATTCCTGTGGACTGGGAACAAGACTGAGGTTTGATTCTGGAACCATGTGGCCTGGGAATATGACTGATGTTAGATCGTGGAATCCTGTGGCCTGGGAACATGACATCGGTTTGGATTCTGGTACCCTGTTGCCTGGGAACATGAAATCGGTTTGATTGTGGAAACCTGTGGTCTGGGAATATGACTGAGGTTTGATGGTGGTACCCTCTGGCCTGGCAACATGACTGAGGTTTGATTCTGGATCCCTGTGGCCTGGGAACATGACTGAGGCGTGATTCTGGAATCCTGTGGCCTGGGAACATGACGTCTGTTTAGATTGTGGAATACTGTGCCCTGGGAATCTGACTGAGGCTTGGTTCTGCAACCCTGTGGACTGGGAAAATGACTGAGATTTTATTCTGGAATCCTGTGGCCTGGAAACACGACATCAGTGGATTCTTAAACCCTGTGGCCTGGGAACAGGAGAACAGTTGGATTCTGGAACCCTGTGGCCTGGGAACATGTCTGAGGTTTGATGGTGGAAACCTGTGGCTTGGCAACATGAATGAGGTTTGTTACTGGAACCCTGTTCCCTGGGAATATGACTGAGGTTTGATTCTGGACACCTTTGTCCTGGGAACATGACTGTGGTTTGATTGTGGAACCATGGGTCCTGCAAACATGACTGAGGTTTGATTCTGGAAATCTGTGGCCTGGGAACTTGACTGAGGTTTGATGGCAGAAACCTGTGGACTGGCAACATGACTGAGGTTTGATTGTAGAACCCTGTGCCCTGGAAACATGACTGTGGCCTGGTACTGGAAACCCATGGCCTAAGAATTTGACATTGGTTTGATTCTGGAACCCTGTGGCCTTGGAACATGACTGAGGCGTGATTCTGGAAAACTGTGGCCTGGGAATATGACTGAGGTTTCATTCTGGAAATCTGTGGCCTTGGAACTTGACTGAGGTTTGATGGCAGAAACCTGTGGACTGGCAACATGACTGAGGTTTGATTGTAGAACCCTGTGCCCTGGAAACATGACTGTGGCCTGTTACTGGAAACCCATGGCCTAGGAATTTGACATTGGTTTGATTCTGGAACCCTGTGGCCTGGGAACATGACTGAGGCGTGATTCTGGAAAACTGTGGCCTGGGAATATGACTGAGGTTTGATTCTGGAAATCTGTGGCCTGGGAACTTGACTGAGGTTTGATGGCAGAAACCTGTGGACTGGCAACATGACTGAGGTTTGATTGTAGAACCCTGTGCCCTGGAATCATGACTGCGACCTGATACTTGAAACCCATGGCCTGGGAACTTGACATTGGTTTGATTCCGGAACCCTGTGGCCAGGAACAAGACTGAGGCGTGATTCTGGAATCCTGTGGCCTGGGAACATGACATCTGTTTAGATTGTGGCATACTGGGCCCTGGGAACCTGACTGAGGATTGGTTCTGGAATCCTGTGGACTGGGAACAAGACTGAGGTTTGATTTTGGAACCATGTGGCCTGGGAATATGACTGAGGTTTGATTCTGGAAATCTGTGGCCTGGGAACTTGACTGAGGTTTGATGGCAGAAACCTGTGGACTGGCAACATGACTGAGGTTTGATTGTAGAACCCTGTGCCCTGGAAACATGACTGTGGCCTGGTACTGGAAACCCATGGCCTAGGAATTTGACATTGGTTTGATTCTGGAACCCTGTGTCCTGGGAACATGACTGAGGCTTGATTCTGGAAAACTGTGGCCGGGGACTTGACTGAGGTTTGATGGCAGAAATCTGTGGATTGGAAACATTACTGAAGTTTGATTGTAGAACCCTGTGCCCTGGAAACATGACTGCGACCTGATACTTGAAACCCATGGCCTGGGAACTTGACATTGGTTTGATTCTGGAAGCCTTTGGTCTGGAAGAATAGTGAGGCGTGATTCTGGAATCCTGTGGCCTGGGAATATGACATCTGTTTAGATTGTGGAATATTGTGCCCTGGGAACCTGACTGAGGCTTGGTTCTGAAACCCTGTGGACTGGGAACATGACTGAGGTTTTATTCTGGAATCCTGTGGCCTGGAAACATGACATCAGTGGATTCTTGAAACCTGTGGCCTAGGAACATGAGAACGGTTGGATTGTGGAACCCTGTGGCCTGGGAACATGTCTGAGGTTTGATGGTGGAAACCTGTGGCTTGGCAACATGACTGAGGTTTGTTACTGGCACCCTGTTGCCTGGGAACATGACTGAGGTTTGATTCTGGACACCTTTGTCCTGGGAACATGACTGTGGTTTGATTGTGGAACCATGGGTCCTGCAAACATGACTGAGGTTTTATTCTGGAACCATGTGTCCTGGGAATATGACTGAGGTTTGATTCTGGAAATCTGTGGCCTGGGAACTTGACTGAGGTTTGATGGCAGAAACCTGTGGACTGGCAACATGACTGAGGTTTGATTGTAGAACCCTGTGCCCTGGAAACATGACTGTGGGCTGGTACTGGAAACCCATGGCCTAGGAATTTGACATTGGTTTGATTCTGGAACCCTGTGGCCTGGGAACATGACTGAGGCGTGATTCTGGAAAACTGTGGCCTGGGAATATGACTGAGGTTTGATTCTGGAAATCTGTGGCCTGGGAACTTGACTGAGGTTTGATGGTAGAAATCTGTGGACTGGCAACATGACTGAGGTTTGATTGTAGAACCCTGTGCCCTGGAAACATGACTGCGACCTGATACTTGAAACCCATGGCCTGGGAACTTGACATTGGTTTGATTCCGGAACCCTGTGGCCAGGAACAAGACTGAGGCGTGATTCTGGAATCCTGTGGCCTGGGAACATGACATCTGTTTAGATTGTGGAATACTGGGCACTGGGAACCTGACTGAGGCTTGGTTCTGGAACCCTGTGGACTGGGAACATGACTGAGGTTTTATTCTGGAATCCTGTGGCCTGGGAACATGACATCAGTGGATTCTGGAACCCTGTGGCCTGGGAACATGAGAACGGTTGGATTCTGGAAACCTGTGGCCTGGGAACATGTCTGAGGTTTGATGGTGGAAACCTGTGGCTTGGCAACATGACTGAGGTTTGTTCCTGGAACCCTCTTCCCTGGGAACATGACTGAGGTTTGATTCTGGACACCTTTGTCCTGGGAACATGATTGTGGTTTGATTGTGGAACCATGGGTCCTGCAAACATGACTGAGGTTTGATTCTGGAACCATGTGTCCTGGGAATATGACTGAGGTTTGATTCTGGAAATCTGTGGCCTGGGAACATGACTGAGGTTTGATTCTGGAACCCTGTAGCCTGCGAACATAACTGAGGATTGTTTCTGGAATCCTGTGGCCTGGGAACATGACATCAGTGGATTCTGGAACCCTGTGGCCTGGGAACATGAGAACGGTTTAATTCTGGAACCCTCTGACCTGGGAACATGTCTGAGGTTTGATGGTGGAAACCTGTGGCTTGGCAACATGACTGAGGTTTGTTTCTGGACACCTTTGTGCTGGGAACATGACTGTGTTTTGATTGTGGAATCATGGGTCCTGCAAACATGACAGAGGTTTGATTCTGGAACCAGGTGTCCTGGGAATATGACTGAGGTTTGATTCTGGAAATCTGTGGCCTGGGAACTTGACTGAGGTTTGATGGCAGAAACCTGTGGACTGGCAACATGACTGAGGTTTGATTGTAGAACCCTGTGCCCTGGAAACATGACTGTGGGCTGGTACTGGAAACCCATGGCCTAGGAATTTGACATTGGTTTGATTCTGGAACCCTGTGGCCTGGGAACATGACTGAGGCGTGATTCTGGAAAACTGTGGCCTGGGAATATGACTGAGGTTTGATTCTGGAAAACTGTGGCCTGGGAACTTGACTGAGGTTTGATGGTAGAAATCTGTGGACTGGCAACATGACTGAGGTTTGATTGTAGAACCCTGTGCCCTGGAAACATGAATGCGACCTGATACTTGAAACCCATGGCCTGGGAACTTGACATTGGTTTGATTCCGGAACCCTGTGGCCAGGAACAAGACTGAGGCGTGATTCTGGAATCCAGTGGCCTGGGAACATGACATCTGTTTAGATTGTGGAATACTGGGCCCTGGGAACCTGACTGAGGCTTGGTTCTGGAACCCTGTGGACTGGGAACATGACTGAGGTTTTATTCTGGAATCCTGTGGCCTGGGAACATGACATCAGTGGATTCTGGAACCCTGTGGCCTGGGAACATGAGAACGGTTGGATTCTGGAACCCTGTGGCCTGGGAACATGTCTGAGGTTTGATGGTGGAAACCTGTGGCTTGGCAACATGAATGAGGTTTGTTACTGGAACCCTCTTCCCTGGGAACATGACTGAGGTTTGATTCTGGACACCTTTGTCCTGGGAACATGACTGTGGTTTGATTGTGGAACCATGGGTCCTGCAAACATGACTGAGGTTTTATTCTGGAACCAGGTGTCCTGGGAATATGACTGAGGTTTGATTCTGGAAATCTGTGGCCTGGGAAATTGACTGAGGTTTGATGGCAGAAACCTGTGGACTGGCAACATGACAGAGGTTTGATTGTAGAAACCTGTGCCCTGGAAACATGACTGTGGCCTGGTACTGGAAACCCATGGCCTAGGAATTTGACATTGGCTTGATTCTGGAACCCTGTGGCCTGGGAACATGATTTAGGCGTGATTCTGGAAACCTGTGGCCTGGGAACATGACATCTGTTTAGATTGTGGCATACTGTGCCCTGGGAACCGGACTGAAGGCTTGGTTCTGGAATCCTGTGGACTGGGAACAAGACTGAGGTTTGATTCTGGAACCATGTGGCCTGGGAATATGACTGATGTTAGATCGTGGAATCCTGTGGCCTGGGAACATGACATCGGTTTGGATTCTGGTACCCTGTTGCCTGGGAACATGAAATCGGTTTGATTGTGGAAACCTGTGGTCTGGGAATATGACTGAGGTTTGATGGTGGTACCGTCTGGCCTGGCAACATGACTGAGGTTTGATTCTGGATCCCTGTGGCCTGGGAACATGACTGAGGCGTGATTCTGGAATCCTGTGGCCTGGGGACTTGACGTCTGTTTAGATTGTGGAATACTGTGCCCTGGGAATCTGACTGAGGCTTGGTTCTGGAACCCTGTGGACTGGGAACATGACTGAGGTTTGAATCTGGAATCCTGTAGCCTGCGAACATAACTGAGGATTGTTTCTGGAACCCTGTGGCCTGGGAACATGACATCAGTGGATTCTGGAACCCTGTGGCCTGGGAACATGAGAACGGTATAATTCTGGAACCCTGTGACCTGGGAACATGTCTGAGGTTTGATGGTGGAAACCTGTGGCTTGGCAACATGACTGAGGTTTGTTTCTGTAACCCTGTTCTCTGCGAACATGACTGAGGTTTGATTCTGGACACCTTTGTGCTGGGAACATGACTGTGTTTTGATTGTGCAATCATGGGTCCTGCAAACATGACTGAGGTTTGATTCTGGAACCATGTGTCCTGGGAATATGACTGAGGTTTGATTCTGGAAATCTGTGGCCTGGGAACTTGACTGAGGTTTGATGGTAGAAATCTGTGGACTGGCAACATGACTGAGGTTTGATTGTAGAACCCTGTCCCCTGGAAACATGACTGCGACCTGATACTTGAAACCCATGGCCTGGGAACTTGACATTGGTTTGATTCCGGAACCCTGTGGCCAGGAACAAGACTGAGGCGTGATTCTGGAATCCTGTGGCCTGGGAACATGACATCTGTTTAGATTGTGGAATACTGGGCCCTGGGAACCTGACTGAGGCTTGGTTCTGGAACCCTGTGGACTGGGAACATGACTGAGGTTTTATTCTGGAATCCTGTGGCCTGGGAACATGACATCAGTGGATTCTGGAACCCTGTGGCCTGGGAACATGAGAACGGTTGGATTCTGGAACCCTGTGGCCTGGGAACATGTCTGAGGTTTGATGGTGGAAACCTGTGGCTTGGCAACATGAATGAGGTTTGTTACTGGAACCCTCTTCCCTGGGAACATGCCTGAGGTTTGATTCTGGACACCTTTGTCCTGGGAACATGACTGTGGTTTGATTGTGGAACCATGGGTCCTGCAAACATGACTGAGGTTTTATTCTGGAACCATGTGTCCTGGGAATATGACTGAGGTTTGATTCTGGAAATCTGTGGCCTGGGAAATTGACTGAGGTTTGATGGCAGAAACCTGTGGACTGGCAACATGACAGAGGTTTGATTGTAGAAACCTGTGCCCTGGAAACATGACAGTGGCCTGGTACTGGAAACCCATGGCCTAGGAATTTGACATTGGCTTGATTCTGGTACCCTGTGGCCTGGGAACATGATTGAGGCGTGATTCTGGAAACCTGTGGCCTGGGAACATGACATCTGTTTAGATTGTGGCATACTGTGCCCTGGGAACCGGACTGAAGGCTTGGTTCTGGAATCCTGTGGACTGGTAACAAGACTGAGGTTTGATTCTGCAACCATGTGGCCTGGGAATATGACTGATGTTAGATCGTGGAATCCTGTGGCCTGGGAACATGACATCGGTTTGGATTCTGGTACCCTGTTGCCTGGGAACATGAAATCGGTTTGATTGTGGAAACCTGTGGTCTGGGAATATGACTGAGGTTTGATGGTGGTACCCTCTGGCCTGGCAACATGACTGAGGTTTGATTCTGGATCCCTGTGGCCTGGGAACATGACTGAGGCGTGATTCTGGAATCCTGTGGCCTGGGAACATGACGTCTGATTAGATTGTGGAATACTGTGCCCTGGGAATCTGACTGAGGCTTGGTTCTGGAACCCTGTGGACTGGGAACATGACTGAGATTTTATTCTGGAATCCTGTGGCCTGGAAACATGACATCAGTGGATTCTTGAACCCTGTGGCCTGGGAACATGAGAACAGTTGGATTCTGGAACCCTGTGGCCTGGGAACATGTCTGAGGTTTGATGGTGGAAACCTGTGGCTTGGCAACATGAATGAGGTTTGTTACTGGAACCCTGTTCCCTGGGAATATGACTGAGGTTTGATTCTGGACACCTTTGTCCTGGGAACATGACTGTGGTTTGATTGTGGAACCATGGGTCCTGCAAACATGACTGAGGTTTGATTCTGGAAATCTGTGGCCTGGGAACTTGACTGAGGTTTGATGGCAGAAACCTGTGGACTGGCAACATGACTGAGGTTTGATTGTAGAACCCTGTGCCCTGGAAACATGACTGTGGCCTGGTACTGGAAACCCATGGCCTAAGAATTTGACATTGGTTTGATTCTGGAACCCTGTGGCCTTGGAACATGACTGAGGCGTGATTCTAGAAAACTGTGGCCTGGGAATATGACTGAGGTTTCATTCTGGAAATCTGTGGCCTGGGAACTTGACTGAGGTTTGATGGCAGAAACCTGTGGACTGGCAACATGACTGAGGTTTGATTGTAGAACCCTGTGCCCTGGAATCATGACTGCGACCTGATACTTGAAACCCATGGCCTGGGAACTTGACATTGGTTTGATTCTGGAACCCTGTGGCCAGGAACAAGACTGAGGCGTGATTCTGGAATCCTGTGGCCTGGGAACATGACATCTGTTTAGATTGTGGCATACTGGGCCCTGGGAACCTGACTGAGGATTGGTTCTGGAATCCTGTGGACTGGGAACAAGACTGAGGTTTGATTCTGGAACCATGTGGCCTGGGAATATGACTGAGGTTTGATTCTGGAAATCTGTGGCCTGGGAACTTGACTGAGGTTTGATGGCAGAAACCTGTGGACTGGCAACATGACTGAGGTTTGATTGTAGAACCCTGTGCCCTGGAAACATGACTGTGGCCTGGTACTGGAAACCCATGGCCTAGGAATTTGACATTGGTTTGATTCTGGAACTCTGTGTCCTGGGAACATGACTGAGGTTTGATTCTGGAAAACTGTGGCCGGGGACTTGACTGAGGTTTGATGGCAGAAATCTGTGGACTGGAAACATTACTGAAGTTTGATTGTAGAACCCTGTGCCCTGGAAACATGACTGCGACCTGATACTTGAAACCCATGGCCTGGGAACTTGACATTGGTTTGATTCTGGAAGCCTTTGGTCTGGAAGAAGAGTGAGGCGTGATTCTGGAATCCTGTGGCCTGGGAATATGACATCTGTTTAGATTGTGGAATATTGTGCCCTGGGAACCTGACTGAGGCTTGGTTCTGAAACCCAGTGGACTGGGAACATGACTGAGGTTTTATTCTGGAATCCTGTGGCCTGGGAACATGACATCAGTGGATTCTTGAAACCTGTGGCCTAGGAACATGAGAACGGTTGGATTCTGGAACCCTGTGGCCTGGGAACATGTCTGAGGTTTGATGGTGGAAACCTGTGGCTTGGCAACATGACTGAGGTTTGTTACTGGAACCCTGTTGCCTGGGAACATGACTGAGGTTTGATTCTGGACACCTTTGTCCTGGGAACATGACTGTGGTTTGATTGTGGAACCATGGGTCCTGCAAACATGACTGAGGTTTTATTCTGGAACCATGTGTCCTGGGAATATGACTGAGGTTTGATTCTGGAAATCTGTGGCCTGGGAACTTGACTGAGGTTTGATGGCAGAAACCTGTGGACTGGCAACATGACTGAGGTTTGATTGTAGAACCCTGTGCCCTGGAAACATGACTCTTGCCTGGTACTGGAAACCCATGGCCTGGGAATTTGACATTGGTTTGATTCTGGAACCCTGTGGCCTGGGAACATGATTGAGACGTGATTCTGGAAACCTGTGGCCTGGGAGCATGACATCTGTTTAGATTGTGGCATACTGTGCCCTGGGAACCGGACTGAAGGCTTGGTTCTGGAATCCTGTGGACTGGGAACAAGACTGAGGAATGATTCTGGAACCATGTGGCCTGGGAATATGACTGATGTTAGATCGTGGAATCCTGTGGCCTGGGAACATGACATCGGTTTGGATTCTGGTACCCTGTTGCCTGGGAACATGAAATCGGTTTGATTGTGGAAACCTGTGGTCTGGGAATATGACTGAGGTTTGATGGTGGTACCCTCTGGCCTGGCAACATGACTGAGGTTTGATTCTGGATCCCTGTGGCCTGGGAACATGACTGAGGCGTGATTCTGGAATCCTGTGGCCTGGGAACATGACATCTGTTTAGATTGTGGAATACTGGGCCCTGGGAATATGACTGAGGCTTGGTTTTGGAACCCTGTGGACTGGGAACATGACTGAGATTTTATTCTGGAATCCTGTGGCCTGGAAACATGACATCAGTGGATTCTTGAACCCTGTGGCCTGGGAACATGAGAACAGTTGGATTCTGGAACCCTGTGGCCTGGGAACATGTCTGAGGTTTGATGGTGGAAACCTGTGGCTTGGCAACATGAATGAGGTTTGTTACTGGAACCCTGTTCCCTGGGAATATGACTGAGGTTTGATTCTGGACACCTTTGTCCTGGGAACATGACTGTGGTTTGATTGTGGAACCATGGGTCCTGCAAACATGACTGAGGTTTGATTCTGGAAATCTGTGGCCTGGGAACTTGACTGAGGTTTGATGGCAGAAACCTGTGGACTGGCAACATGACTGAGGTTTGATTGTAGAACCCTGTGCCCTGGAAACATGACTGTGGCCTGTTACTGGAAACCCATGGCCTAGGAATTTGACATTGGTTTGATTCTGGAACCCTGTGGCCTTGGAACATGACTGAGGCGTGATTCTGGAAAACTGTGGCCTGGGAATATGACTGAGGTTTGATTCTGGAAATCTGTGGCCTGGGAACTTGACTGAGGTTTGATGGCAGAAACCTGTGGACTGGCAACATGACTGAGGTTTGATTGTAGAACCCTGTGCCCTGGAATCATGACTGCGACCTGATACTTGAAACCCATGGCCTGGGAACTTGACATTGGTTTGATTCTGGAACCCTGTGGCCAGGAACAAGACTGAGGCGTGATTCTGGAATCCTGTGGCCTGGGAACATGACATCTGTTTAGATTGTGGCATACTGGGCCCTGGGAACCTGACTGAGGATTGGTTCTGGAATCCTGTGGACTGGGAACAAGACTGAGGTTTGATTCTGGAACCATGTGGCCTGGGAATATGACTGAGGTTTGATTCTGGAAATCTGTGGCCTGGGAACTTGACTGAGGTTTGATGGCAGAAACCTGTGGACTGGCAACATGACTGAGGTTTGACTGTAGAACCCTGTGCCCTGGAAACATGACTGTGGCCTGGTACTGGAAACCCATGGCCTAGGAATTTGACATTGGTTTGATTCTGGAACTCTGTGTCCTGGGAACATGACTGAGGTTTGATTCTGGAAAACTGTGGCCGGGGACTTGACTGAGGTTTGATGGCAGAAATCTGTGGACTGGAAACATTACTGAAGTTTGATTGTAGAACCCTGTGCCCTGGAAACATGACTGCGACCTGATACTTGAAACCCATGGCCTGGGAACTTGACATTGGTTTGATTCTGGAAGCCTTTGGTCTGGAAGAAGAGTGAGGCGTGATTCTGGAATCCTGTGGCCTGGGAATATGACATCTGTTTAGATTGTGGAATATTGTGCCCTGGGAACCTGACTGAGGCTTGGTTCTGAAACCCTGTGGACTGGGAACATGACTGAGGTTTTATTCTGGAATCCTGTGGCCTGGAAACATGACATCAGTGGATTCTTGAAACCTGTGGCCTAGGAACATGAGAACGGTTGGATTCTGGAACCCTGTGGCCTGGGAACATGTCTGAGGTTTGATGGTGGAAACCTGTGGCTTGGCAACATGACTGAGGTTTGTTACTGGAACCCTGTTGCCTGGGAACATGACTGAGGTTTGATTCTGGACACCTTTGTCCTGGGAACATGACTGTGGTTTGATTGTGGAACCATGGGTCCTGCAAACATGACAGAGGTTTTATTCTGGAACCATGTGTCCTGGGAATATGACTGAGGTTTGATTCTGGAAATCTGTGGCCTGGGAACTTGACTGAGGTTTGATGGCAGAAACCTGTGGACTGGCAACATGACTGACGTTTGACTGTAGAACCCTGTGCCCTGGAAACATGACTGCGACCAGATACTTGAAACCCATGGCCTGGGAACTTGACATTGGTTTGATTCTGGAAGCCTGTGGTCAGGAACAAGACTGAGGCGTGATTCTGGAATCCTGTGCCGTGGGAACATGACATCTGTTTAGATTGTGGAATACTGTGCCCTGGGAACCTGACTGAGGCTTGGTTCTGGAACCCTGTCGACTGGGAACATGACTGAAGTTTTATTCTGGAATCCTGTGGCCTGGGAACATGACATCAGTGGATTCTGGAACCCTGTGGCATGGGAACATGTCTGAGGTTTGATGGTGGAAACCTGTGGCTTGGCAACATGAATGAGTTTTGTTACTGGAACCCTCTTCCCTGGGAACATGACTGAGGTTTGATTCTGGACACATTTGTCCTGGGAACATGACTGTGGTTTGATTGTGGAACCATGGGTCCTGCAAACATGACTGAGGTTTGATTCTGGAACCATGTGTCCTGGGAATATGACTGAGGTTTCATTCTGGAAATCTGTGGCCTGGGAACTTGACTGAGGTTTGATGGCAGAAACCTGTGGACTGGCAACATGACTGAGGTTTGATTGTAGAACCCTGTGCCCTGGAAACATGACTGTGGGCTGGTACTGGAAACCCATGGCCTAGGAATTTGACATTGGTTTGATTCTGGAACCCTGTGGCCTGGGAACATGATTGAGGCTTGATTCTGGAAACCTGTGGCCTGGGAAGATGACATCTGTTTAGATTGTGGCATACTGTGCCCTGGGAACCGGACTGAAGGCTTGGTTCTGGAATCCTGTGGACTGGGAACAAGACTGAGGTTTGATTCTGGAAGCATGTGGCCTGGGAATATGACTGATGTTAGATCGTGGAATCCTGTGGCCTGGGAACATGACATCGGTTTGGATTCTGGTACTCTGTTACCTGGGAACATGAAATCGGTTTGATTGTGGAAACCTGTGGTCTGGGAATATGACTGAGGTTTGATGGTGGTACCCTCTGGTCTGGCAACATGACTGTGGTTTGATTCTGGATCCCTGTGGCCTGGGAACATGACTGAGGCGTGATTCTGTAATCCTGTGGCATGGAAACATGACATCTGTTTAGATTGTGGAATACTGTGCCCTGGGAATCTGACTGAGGCTTGGTTCTGGAACCCTGTGGACTGGGAACATGACTGAGGTTTGATTCTGGAACCCTGTAGCCTGCGAACATAAGTGAGGATTGTTTCTGGAACCCTGTGGCCTGGGAACATGACATCAGTGGATTCTGGAACCCTGTGGCCTGGGAACATGAGAACGGTTTAATTCTGGAACCCTGTGACCTGGGAACATGTCTGTGGTTTGATGGTAGAAACCTGTGGCTTGGCAACATGACTGAGGTTTGTTTCTGGAACCCTGTTCCCTGGGAACATGACTGAGGTTTGATTCTGGACACGTTTGTGCTGGGAACATGACTGTGTTTTGATTGTGGAATCATGGGTCCTGCAAACATGACTGAGGTTTGATTCTTGAACCATGTGTCCTGGGAATATGACTGAGGTTTGATTCTGGAAATCTGTGGCCTGGGAACTTGACTGAGGTTTGATTGTAGAACCCTGTGCCCTGGAAACATGACTGCGACCTGATACTTGAAACCCATGGCCTGGGAACTTGACATTGGTTTGATTCTGGAACCCTGTTGCCAGGAACAAGACTGAGGCGTGATTCTGGAATCCTGTGGACTGGGAACATGACATCTGGTTAAATTGTGGAATACTGTGCCCTGGGAACCTGACTGAGGCTTGGTTCTGGAATCCTGTAGCCTGCGAATATAACTGAGGATTTTTTCTGGAACCCTGTGGCCTGGGAACATGACATCAGTGGATTCTTGAACCCTGTGGCCTGGGAACATGAGAACGGTTGTATTCTGGAACCCTGTGGCCTGGGAACATGTCTGAGGTTTGATGGTGGAAACCTGTGCCTTGGCAACATGAATGAGGTTTGTTACTGGAAACCTGTTCCCTTGGAATATGACTGAGGTTTGATTCTGGACACCTTTGTCCTGGGAACATGACTGTGGTTTGATTGTGGAACCATGGGTCCTGCAAACATGACTGAGGTTTGATTCTGGAACCATGTGTCCTGGGAATATGACTGAGGTTTGATTCTGGAAATGTGTGGCCTGAGAACTTGACTGAGGTTTGATGGCAGAAACCTGTGGACTGGCAACATGACTGAGGTTTGATTGTAGAACCCTGTGCCCTGGAAACATGACTGTGGCCTGGTACTGGAAACCCATGGCCTAGGAATTTGACATTGGTTTGATTCTGGAACCCTGTGGCCTGGGAACATGACTGAGGCGTGATTCTGGAAAACTGTGGCCTGGGAATATGACTGAGGTTTGATTCTGGAAATCTGTGGCCTGGGAAATTGACTGAGGTTTGATGGCAGAAACCTGTGGACTGGCAACATGACAGAGGTTTGATTGTAGAACCCTGTGCCCTGGAAACATGACTGTGGCCTGGTACTGGAAACCCATGGCCTAGGAATTTGACATTGGTTTGATTCTCGAACCCTGTGGCCTGGGAATATGATTAAGGCGTGATTCTGGAAACCTGTGGCCTGGGAACATGACATCTGTTTAGATTGTGGCATACTGTGCCCTGGGAACCGGACTGAAGCCTTGGTTCTGGAATCCTGTGAACTGGGAACAAGACTGAGGTTTGATTCTAGAACCATGTGGCCTGGGAATATGACTGATGTTAGATCGTGGAATCCTGTGGCCTGGGAACATGACATCGGTTTGGATTCTGGTACCCTGTTGCCTGGGAACATGAAATCGGTTTGATTGTGGAAACCTGTGGTCAGGGAATATGGCTGAGGTTTGATGGTGGTACCCCCTGGGCTGGCAACATGACTGAGGTTTGATTCTGGATCCCTGTGGCCTGGGAACATGACTGAGGCATGATTCTGGAATCCTGTGGCCTGGGAACATGACATCTGTTTAGATTGTGGAATACTGTGCCCAGGGAATCTGACTGAGGCTTGGTTCTGGAACCCTGTGGACTGGGAACATGACTGAGGTTTGATTCTGGAACCCTGTTGCCTGCAAACAGAACTGAGGATTGTTTCTGGAACCCTGTGGCCTGGGAACATGACATCAGTGGATTCTGGAACCCTGTGACCTGGGAACATGAGAACGGTTTATTTCTGGAACCCTGTGACCTGGGAACATGTCTGAGGTTTGATGGTGGTAACCTGTGGCTTGGCAACATGACTGAGGTTTGTTTCTGGAACCCTGTTCCCTGGGAACATGACTGAGGTTTGATTCTGGACACCTTTGTGCTGGGAACATGACTGTGTTTTGATTGTGGAATCATGGGTCCTGCAAACATGACAGAGGTTTGATTCTGGAACCATGTGTCCTGCAAACATGACAGAGGTTTGATTCTGGAACCCTGTGGCCTGGGAACATGACTGAGGCGTGATTCTGGAAAACTGTGGCCTGGGAATATGACTGAGGTTTGATTCTGGAAAACTGTGGCCTGGGAACTTGACTGAGGTTTGATGGTAGAAATCTGTGGACTGGCAACATGACTGAGGTTTGATTGTAGAACCCTGTGCCCTGGAAACATGAATGCGACCTGATACTTGAAACCCATGGCCTGGGAACTTGACATTGGTTTGATTCCGGAACCCTGTGGCCAGGAACAAGACTGAGGCGTGATTCTGGAATCCTGTGGCCTGGGAACATGACATCTGTTTAGATTGTGGAATACTGGGCCCTGGGAACCTGACTGAGGCTTGGTTCTGGAACCCTGTGGACTGGGAACATGACTGAGGTTTTATTCTGGAATCCTGTGGCCTGGGAACATGACATCAGTGGATTCTGGAACCCTGTGGCCTGGGAACATGAGAACGGTTGGATTCTGGAACCCTGTGGCCTGGGAACATGTCTGAGGTTTGATGGTGGAAACCTGTGGCTTGGCAACATGAATGAGGTTTGTTACTGGAACCCTCTTCCCTGGGAACATGACTGAGGTTTGATTCTGGACACCTTTGTCCTGGGAACATGACTGTGGTTTGATTGTGGAACCATGGGTCCTGCAAACATGACTGAGGTTTTATTCTGGAACCAGGTGTCCTGGGAATATGACTGAGGTTTGATTCTGGAAATCTGTGGCCTGGGAACTTGACTGAGGTTTGATGGCAGAAACCTGTGGACTGGCAACATGACAGAGGTTTGATTGTAGAAACCTGTGCCCTGGAAACATGACTGTGGCCTGGTACTGGAAACCCATGGCCTAGGAATTTGACATTGGCTTGATTCTGGAACCCTGTGGCCTGGGAACATGATTTAGGCGTGATTCTGGAAACCTGTGGCCTGGGAACATGACATCTGTTTAGATTGTGGCATACTGTGCCCTGGGAACCGGACTGAAGGCTTGGTTCTGGAATCCTGTGGACTGGGAACATGACTGAGGTTTGATTCTGGAACCATGTGGCCTGGGAGTATGACTGATGTTAGATCGTGGAATCCTGTGGCCTGGGAACATGACATCGGTTTGGATTCTGGTACCCTGTTGCCTGGGAACATGAAATCGGTTTGATTGTGGAAACCTGTGGTCTGGGAATATGACTGAGGTTTGATGGTGGTACCCTCTGGCCTGGCAACATGACTGAGGTTTGATTCTGGATCCCTGTGGCCTGGGAACATGACTGAGGCGTGATTCTGGAATCCTGTGGCCTGGGAACATGACATCTGTTTAGATTGTGGAATACTGGGCCCTGGGAATATGACTGAGGCTTGGTTTTGGAACCCTGTGGACTGGGAACATGACTGAGATTTTATTCTGGAATCCTGTGGCCTGGAAACATGACATCAGTGGATTCTTGAACCCTGTGGCCTGGGAACATGAGAACAGTTGGATTCTGGAACCCTGTGGCCTGGGAACATGTCTGAGGTTTGATGGTGGAAACCTGTGGCTTGGCAACATGAATGAGGTTTGTTACTGGAACCCTGTTCCCTGGGAATATGACTGAGGTTTGATTCTGGACACCTTTGTCCTGGGAACATGACTGTGGTTTGATTGTGGAACCATGGGTCCTGCAAACATGACTGAGGTTTGATTCTGGAAATCTGTGGCCTGGGAACTTGACTGAGGTTTGATGGCAGAAACCTGTGGACTGGCAACATGACTGAGGTTTGATTGTAGAACCCTGTGCCCTGGAAACATGACTGTGGCCTGTTACTGGAAACCCATGGCCTAGGAATTTGACATTGGTTTGATTCTGGAACCCTGTGGCCTTGGAACATGACTGAGGCGTGATTCTGGAAAACTGTGGCCTGGGAATATGACTGAGGTTTGATTCTGGAAATCTGTGGCCTGGGAACTTGACTGAGGTTTGATGGCAGAAACCTGTGGACTGGCAACATGACTGAGGTTTGATTGTAGAACCCTGTGCCCTGGAATCATGACTGCGACCTGATACTTGAAACCCATGGCCTGGGAACTTGACATTGGTTTGATTCTGGAACCCTGTGGCCAGGAACAAGACTGAGGCGTGATTCTGGAATCCTGTGGCCTGGGAACATGACATCTGTTTAGATTGTGGCATACTGGGCCCTGGGAACCTGACTGAGGATTGGTTCTGGAATCCTGTGGACTGGGAACAAGACTGAGGTTTGATTCTGGAACCATGTGGCCTGGGAATATGACTGAGGTTTGATTCTGGAAATCTGTGGCCTGGGAACTTGACTGAGGTTTGATGGCAGAAACCTGTGGACTGGCAACATGACTGAGGTTTGATTGTAGAACCCTGTGCCCTGGAAACATGACTGTGGCCTGGTACTGGAAACCCATGGCCTAGGAATTTGACATTGGTTTGATTCTGGAACTCTGTGTCCTGGGAACATGACTGAGGTTTGATTCTGGAAAACTGTGGCCGGGGACTTGACTGAGGTTTGATGGCAGAAATCTGTGGACTGGAAACATTACTGAAGTTTGATTGTAGAACCCTGTGCCCTGGAAACATGACTGCGACCTGATACTTGAAACCCATGGCCTGGGAACTTGACATTGGTTTGATTCTGGAAGCCTTTGGTCTGGAAGAAGAGTGAGGCGTGATTCTGGAATCCTGTGGCCTGGGAATATGACATCTGTTTAGATTGTGGAATATTGTGCCCTGGGAACCTGACTGAGGCTTGGTTCTGAAACCCTGTGGACTGGGAACATGACTGAGGTTTTATTCTGGAATCCTGTGGCCTGGAAACATGACATCAGTGGATTCTTGAAACCTGTGGCCTAGGAACATGAGAACGGTTGGATTCTGGAACCCTGTGGCCTGGGAACATGTCTGAGGTTTGATGGTGGAAACCTGTGGCTTGGCAACATGACTGAGGTTTGTTACTGGAACCCTGTTGCCTGGGAACATGACTGAGGTTTGATTCTGGACACCTTTGTCCTGGGAACATGACTGTGGTTTGATTGTGGAACCATGGGTCCTGCAAACATGACTGAGGTTTTATTCTGGAACCATGTGTCCTGGGAATATGACTGAGGTTTGATTCTGGAAATCTGTGGCCTGGGAACTTGACTGAGGTTTGATGGCAGAAACCTGTGGACTGGCAACATGACTGAGGTTTGATTGTAGAACCCTGTGCCCTGGAAACATGACTCTTGCCTGGTACTGGAAACCCATGGCCTGGGAATTTGACATTGGTTTGATTCTGGAACCCTGTGGCCTGGGAACATGATTGAGGCATGATTTTGGAAACCTGTGGCCTGGGAACATGACATCTGTTTAGATTGTGGCATACTGTGCCCTGGGAACCGGACTGAAGGCTTGGTTCTGGAATCCTGTGGACTGGGAACAAGACTGAGGAATGATTCTGGAACCATGTGGCCTGGGAATATGACTGATGTTAGATCGTGGAATCCTGTGGCCTGGGAACATGACATCGGTTTGGATTCTGGTACCCTGTTGCCTGGGAACATGAAATCGGTTTGATTGTGGAAACCTGTGGTCTGGGAATATGACTGAGGTTTGATGGTGGTACCCTCTGGCCTGGCAACATGACTGAGGTTTGATTCTGGATCCCTGTGGCCTGGGAACATGACTGAGGCGTGATTCTGGAATCCTGTGGCCTGGGAACATGACATCTGTTTAGATTGTGGAATACTGTGCCCTGGGAGTATGACTGAGGCTTGGTTTTGGAACCCTGTGGACTGGGAACATGACTGAAGTTTGATTGTAGAACCCTGTGCTCTGGAAACATGATTGTGGCCTGGTACTGGAAACACATTGCCTAGGATTTTGACATTGGTTTGATTCTGGAACCCTGTGGCCTGGGAACATGACTGAGGTTTGATTCTGGAAAACTGTGGCCGGGGACATGACTGAGGGTTGATGGCAGAAATCTGTGGACTGAAAACATTACTGAGGTTTGATTGTAGAACCCTGTGCCCTGGAAACATGACTGTGGGCTGGTACTGGAAACCCATGGCCTAGGAATTTGACATTGGTTTGATTATGGAACCCTGTGGCCTGGGAACATGACTGAGGTTTGATTCTGGAACCCTGTAGCCTGCGAACATAACTGAAGATTGTTTCTGGAACCCTGTGGCCTGGGAACATGACATCAGTGGATTCTGGAACTCTGTGGCCTGGGAACATGAGAACGGTTTGATTCTGGAACCCTGTGGCCTGGGAACATGTCTGAGGTTTGATGGTGGAAACCTGTGGCTTGGCAGCATGACTGAGGTTTGTTTCTGGAACCCTGTTCTCTGGGAACATGACTGAGGTTTGATTCTGGACACCTTTGTGCTGGGAACATGACTGTGTTTTGATTGTGGAATCATGGGTCCTGCAAACATGACTGAGGTTTGATTCTGGAACCATGTGTCCTGGGAATATGACTGAGGTTTGATTCTGGAAATCTGTGGCCTGGGAACTTGACTGAGGTTTGATGGCAGAAACCGGTGGACTGGCAACATGACTGACGTTTGACTGTAGAACCCTGTGCCCTGGAAACATGACTGCGACCTGATACTTGAAACCCATGGCCTGGGAACTTGACATTGGTTTGATTCTGGAAGCCTGTGGTCAGGAACAAGACTGAGGCGTGATTCTGGAATCCTGTGCCGTGGGAACATGACATCTGTTTAGATTGTGGAATACTGTGCCCTGGGAACCTGACTGAGGCTTGGTTCTGGAACCCTGTCGACTGGGAACATGACTGAAGTTTTATTCTGGAATCCTGTGGCCTGGGAACATGACATCAGTGGATTCTGGAACCCTGTGGCATGGGAACATGTCTGAGGTTTGATGGTGGAAACCTGTGGCTTGGCAACATGAATGAGTTTTGTTACTGGAACCCTCTTCCCTGGGAACATGACTGAGGTTTGATTCTGGACACATTTGTCCTGGGAACATGACTGTGGTTTGATTGTGGAACCATGGGTCCTGCAAACATGACTGAGGTTTGATTCTGGAACCATGTGTCCTGGGAATATGACTGAGGTTTCATTCTGGAAATCTGTGGCCTGGGAACTTGACTGAGGTTTGATGGCAGAAACCTGTGGACTGGCAACATGACTGAGGTTTGATTGTAGAACCCTGTGCCCTGGAAACATGACTGTGGGCTGGTACTGGAAACCCATGGCCTAGGAATTTGACATTGGTTTGATTCTGGAACCCTGTGGCCTGGGAACATGATTGAGGCTTGATTCTGGAAACCTGTGGCCTGGGAACATGACATCTGTTTAGATTGTGGCATACTGTGCCCTGGGAACCGGACTGAAGGCTTGGTTCTGGAATCCTGTGGACTGGGAACAAGACTGAGGTTTGATTCTGGAAGCATGTGGCCTGGGAATATGACTGATGTTAGATCGTGGAATCCTGTGGCCTGGGAACATGACATCGGTTTGGATTCTGGTACTCTGTTACCTGGGAACATGAAATCGGTTTGATTGTGGAAACCTGTGGTCTGGGAATATGACTGAGGTTTGATGGTGGTACCCTCTGGCCTGGCAACATGACTGTGGTTTGATTCTGGATCCCTGTGGCCTGGGAACATGACTGAGGCGTGATTCTGTAATCCTGTGGCATGGAAACATGACATCTGTTTAGATTGTGGAATACTGTGCCCTGGGAATCTGACTGAGGCTTGGTTCTGGAACCCTGTGGACTGGGAACATGACTGAGGTTTGATTCTGGAACCCTGTAGCCTGCGAACATAAGTGAGGATTGTTTCTGGAACCCTGTGGCCTGGGAACATGACATCAGTGGATTCTGGAACCCTGTGGCCTGGGAACATGAGAACGGTTTAATTCTGGAACCCTGTGACCTGGGAACATGTCTGTGGTTTGATGGTAGAAACCTGTGGCTTGGCAACATGACTGAGGTTTGTTTCTGGAACCCTGTTCCCTGGGAACATGACTGAGGTTTGATTCTGGACACCTTTGTGCTGGGAACATGACTGTGTTTTGATTGTGGAATCATGGGTCCTGCAAACATGACTGAGGTTTGATTCTTGAACCATGTGTCCTGGGAATATGACTGAGGTTTGATTCTGGAATTCTGTGGCCTGGGAACTTGACTGAGGTTTGATTGTAGAACCCTGTGCCCTGGAAACATGACTGCGACCTGATACTTGAAACCCATGGCCTGGGAACTTGACATTGGTTTGATTCTGGAACCCTGTTGCCAGGAACAAGACTGAGGCGTGATTCTGGAATCCTGTGGACTGGGAACATGACATCTGGTTAAATTGTGGAATACTGTGCCCTGGGAACCTGACTGAGGCTTGGTTCTGGAATCCTGTAGCCTGCGAATATAACTGAGGATTTTTTCTGGAACCCTGTGGCCTGGGAACATGACATCAGTGGATTCTTGAACCCTGTGGCCTGGGAACATGAGAACGGTTGTATTCTGGAACCCTGTGGCCTGGGAACATGTCTGAGGTTTGATGGTGGAAACCTGTGGCTTGGCAACATGACTGAGGTTTGTTACTGGAACCCTGTTCCCTGGGAACATGACTGAGGTTTGATTCTGGACACCTTTGTCCTGGGAACATGACTGTGGTTTGATTGTGGAACCATGGGTCCTGCAAACATGACTGAGGTTTGATTCTGGAACCATGTGTCCTGGGAATATGACTGAGCTTTGATTCTGGAAATCTGTGGCCTGGGAACATGACTGAGGTTTGATTCTGGAACCCTGTAGCCTGCGAACATAACTGAGGATTGTTTCTGGAATCCTGTGGCCTGAGAACATGACATCAGGGGATTCTGGAACCCTGTGGCCTGGGAACATGAGAACGGTTTAATTCTGGAACCCTCTGACCTGGGGACATGTCTGAGGTTTGATGGTGGAAACCTGTGGCTTGGCAACATGACGGAGGTTTGTTTCTGGACACCTTTGTGCTGGGAACATGACTGTGTTTTGATTGTGGAATCATGGGTCCTGCAAACATGACAGAGGTTTGATTCTGGAACCAGGTGTCCTGGGAATATGACTGAGGTTTGATTCTGGAAATCTGTGGCCTGGGAACTTGACTGAGGTTTGATGGCAGAAACCTGTGGACTGGCAACATGACTGAGGTTTGATTGTAGAAACCTGTGCCCTGGAAACATGACTGTGGGCTGGTACTGGAAACCCATGGCCTAGGAATTTGACATTGGCTTGATTCTGGAATCCTGTGGCCTGGGAACATGATTGAGGCGTGATTCTGGAAACCTGTGGCCTGGGAACATGACATCTGTTTAGATTGTGGCATACTGTGCCCTGGGAACCGGACTGAAGGCTTGGTTCTGGAATCCTGTGGACTGGGAACAAGACTGAGGTTTGATTCTGGAACCATGTGGCCTGGGAATATGACTGATGTTAGATCGTGGAATCCTGTGGCCTGGGAACATGACATCGGTTTGGATTCTGGTACCCTGTTGCCTGGGAACATGAAATCGGTTTGATTGTGGAAACCTGTGGTCTGGGAATATGACTGAGGTTTGATGGTGGTACCGTCTGGCCTGGCAACATGACTGAGGTTTGATTCTGGATCCCTGTGGCCTGGGAACATGACTGAGGCGTGATTCTGGAATCCTGTGGCCTGGGAACATGACGTCTGTTTAGATTGTGGAATACTGTGCCCTGGGAATCTGACTGAGGCTTAGTTCTGGAACCCTGTGGACTGGGAAAATGACTGAGATTTTATTCTGGAATCCTGTGGCCTGGAAACATGACATCAGTGGATTCTTGAACCCTGTGGCCTGGGAACATGAGAACAGTTGGATTCTGGAACCCTGTGGCCTGGGAACATGTCTGAGGTTTGATGGTGGAAACCTGTGGCTTGGCAACATGAATGAGGTTTGTTACTGGAACCCTGTTCCCTGGGAATATGACTGAGGTTTGATTCTGGACACCTTTGTCCTGGGAACATGACTGTGGTTTGATTGTGGAACCATGGGTCCTGCAAACATGACTGAGGTTTGATTCTGGAAATCTGTGGCCTGGGAACTTTACTGAGGTTTGATGGCAGAAACCTGTGGACTGGCAACATGACTGAGGTTTGATTGTAGAACCCTGTGCCCTGGAAACATGACTGTGGGCTGGTACTGGAAACCCATGGCCTAAGAATTTGACATTGGTTTGATTCTGGAACCCTGTGGCCTTGGAACATGACTGAGGCGTGATTCTGGAAAACTGTGGCCTGGGAATATGACTGAGGTTTCATTCTGGAAATCTGTGGCCTTGGAACTTGACTGAGGTTTGATGGCAGAAACCTGTGGACTGGCAACATGACTGAGGTTTGATTGTAGAACCCTGTGCCCTGGAAACATGACTGTGGCCTGTTACTGGAAACCCATGGCCTAGGAATTTGACATTGGTTTGATTCTGGAACCCTGTGGCCTGGGAACATGACTGAGGCGTGATTCTGGAAAACTGTGGCCTGGGAATATGACTGAGGTTTGATTCTGGAAATCTGTGGCCTGGGAACTTGACTGAGGTTTGATGGCAGAAACCTGTGGACTGGCAACATGACTGAGGTTTGATTGTAGAACCCTGTGCCCTGGAATCATGACTGCGACCTGATACTTGAAACCCATGGCCTGGGAACTTGACATTGGTTTGATTCCGGAACCCTGTGGCCAGGAACAAGACTGAGGCGTGATTCTGGAATCCTGTGGCCTGGGAACATGACATCTGTTTAGATTGTGGCATACTGGGCCCTGGGAACCTGACTGAGGATTGGTTCTGGAATCCTGTGGACTGGGAACAAGACTGAGGTTTGATTCTGGAACCATGTGGCCTGGGAATATGACTGAGGTTTGATTCTGGAAATCTGTGGCCTGGGAACTTGACTGAGGTTTGATGGCAGAAACCTGTGGACTGGCAACATGACTGAGGTTTGATTGTAGAACCCTGTGCCCTGGAAACATGACTGTGGGCTGGTACTGGAAACCCATGGCCTAGGAATTTGACATTGGTTTGATTCTGGAACCCTGTGACCTGGGAACATGACTGAGGTATGATTCTGGAAAACTGTGGCCGGGGACTTGACTGAGGTTTGATGGCAGAAATCTGTGGACTGGAAACATTACTGAGGTTTGATTGTAGAACCCTGTGCCCTGGAAACATGAGTGCGACGTGATACTTGAAACCCATGGCCTGGGAACTTGACATTGGTTTGATTCTGGAACCCTGTGGCCAGGAACAAGACTGAGGCGTGATTCTGGAATCCTGTGGCCTGGGAACATGACATCTGTTTAGATTGTGGAATACTGTGCCCTGGGAACCTGACTGAGGCTTGGTTCTGGAACCCTGTGGACTGGGAACATGACTGAGGTTTTATTCTGGAATCCTGTGGCCTGGGAACATGACATCAGTGGATTCTGGAACCCTGTGGCCTGGGAACATGTCTGAGGTTTGATGGTGTAAACCTGTGGCTTGGCAACATGACTGAGGTTTGTTACTGGAACCCTGTTCCCTGGGAACATGACTGAGGTTTGATTCTGGACAGCTTTGTCCTGGGAACATGACTGTGGTTTGATTTTGGAACCATGGGTCCTGCAAATATGACTGAGGTTTGATTCTGGAACCATGTGTCCTGGGAATATGACTGAGGATTGATTCTGGAAATCTGTGGCCTGGGAACATGACTGAGGTTTGATTCTGGAACCCTGTAGCCTGCGAACATAACTGAGGATTGTTTCTGGAATCCTGTGGCCTGGGAACATGACATCAGTGGATTCTGGAACCCTGTGGCCTGGGAACATGAGAACGGTTTAATTCTGGAACCCTCTGACCTGGGAACATGTCTGAGGTTTGATGGTGGAAACCTGTGGCTTGGCAACATGACTGAGGTTTGTTTCTGGACACCTTTGTGCTGGGAACATGACTGTGTTTTGATTGTGGAATCATGGGTCCTGCAAACATGACAGAGGTTTGATTCTGGAACCATGTGTCCTGGGAATATGACTGAGGTTTGATTCTGGAAATCTGTGGCCTGGGAACTTGACTGAGGTTTGATGGCAGAAACCTGTGGACTGGCAACATGACTGAGGTTTGATTGTAGAACCCTGTGCCCTGGAAACATGACTGTGGGCTGGTACTGGAAACCCATGGCCTAGGAATTTGACATTGGTTTGATTCTGGAACCCTGTGGCCTGGGAACATGACTGAGGCGTGATTCTGGAAAACTGTGGCCTGGGAATATGACTGAGGTTTGATTCTGGAAATCTGTGGCCTGGGAACTTGACTGAGGTTTGATGGTAGAAATCTGTGGACTGGCAACATGACTGAGGTTTGATTGTAGAACCCTGTGCCCTGGAAACATGACTGCGACCTGATACTTGAAACCCATGGCCTGGGAACTTGACATTGGTTTGATTCCGGAACCCTGTGGCCAGGAACAAGACTGAGGCGTGATACTGGAATCCTGTGGCCTGGGAACATGACATCTGTTTAGATTGTGGAATACTGGGCCCTGGGAACCTGACTGAGGCTTGGTTCTGGAACCCTGTGGACTGGGAACATGACTGAGGTTTTATTCTGGAATCCTGTGGCCTGGGAACATGACATCAGTGGATTCTGGAACCCTGTGGCCTGGGAACATGAGAACGGTTGGATTCTGGAAACCTGTGGCCTGGGAACATGTCTGAGGTTTGATGGTGGAAACCTGTGGCTTGGCAACATGACTGAGGTTTGTTACTGGAACCCTGTTCCCTGGGAACATGACTGAGGTTTGATTCTGGACACCTTTGTCCTGGGAACATGACTGTGGTTTGATTGTGGAACCATGGGTCCTGCAAACATGACTGAGGTTTGATTCTGGAACCATGTGTCCTGGGAATATGACTGAGGTTTGATTCTGGAAATCTGTGGCCTGGGAACATGACTGAGGTTTGATTCTGGAACCCTGTAGCCTGCGAACATAACTGAGGATTGTTTCTGGAATCCTGTGGCCTGGGAACATGACATCAGTGGATTCTGGAACCCTGTGGCCTGGGAACATGAGAACGGTTTAATTCTGGAACCCTCTGACCTGGGAACATGTCTGAGGTTTGATGGTGGAAACCTGTGGCTTGGCAACATGACTGAGGTTTGTTTCTGGACACCTTTGTGCTGGGAACATGACTGTGTTTTGATTGTGGAATCATGGGTCCTGCAAACATGACAGAGGTTTGATTCTGGAACCAGGTGTCCTGGGAATATGACTGAGGTTTGATTCTGGAAATCTGTGGCCTGGGAACTTGACTGAGGTTTGATGGCAGAAACCTGTGGACTGGCAACATGACTGAGGTTTGATTGTAGAACCCTGTGCCCTGGAATCATGACTGTGGGCTGGTACTGGAAACCCATGGCCTAGGAATTTGACATTGGTTTGATTCTGGAACCCTGTGGCCTGGGAACATGACTGAGGCGTGATTCTGGAAAACTGTGGCCTGGGAATATGACTGAGGTTTGATTCTGGAAAACTGTGGCCTGGGAACTTGACTGAGGTTTGATGGTAGAAATCTGTGGACTGGCAACATGACTGAGGTTTGATTGTAGAACCCTGTGCCCTGGAAACATGAATGCGACCTGATACTTGAAACCCATGGCCTGGGAACTTGACATTGGTTTGATTCCGGAACCCTGTGGCCAGGAACAAGACTGAGGCGTGATTCTGGAATCCTGTGGCCTGGGAACATGACATCTGTTTAGATTGTGGAATACTGGGCCCTGGGAACCTGACTGAGGCTTGGTTCTGGAACCCTGTGGACTGGGAACATGACTGAGGTTTTATTCTGGAATCCTGTGGCCTGGGAACATGACATCAGTGGATTCTGGAACCCTGTGGCCTGGGAACATGAGAACGGTTGGATTCTGGAACCCTGTGGCCTGGGAACATGTCTGAGGTTTGATGGTGGAAACCTGTGGCTTGGCAACATGAATGAGGTTTGTTACTGGAACCCTCTTCCCTGGGAACATGACTGAGGTTTGATTCTGGACACCTTTGTCCTGGGAACATGACTGTGGTTTGATTGTGGAACCATGGGTCCTGCAAACATGACTGAGGTTTTATTCTGGAACCAGGTGTCCTGGGAATATGACTGAGGTTTGATTCTGGAAATCTGTGGCCTGGGAAATTGACTGAGGTTTGATGGCAGAAACCTGTGGACTGGCAACATGACAGAGGTTTGATTGTAGAAACCTGTGGCCTGGAAACATGACTGTGGCCTGGTACTGGAAACCCATGGCCTAGGAATTTGACATTGGCTTGATTCTGGAACCCTGTGGCCTGGGAACATGATTTAGGCGTGATTCTGGAAACCTGTGGCCTGGGAACATGACATCTGTTTAGATTGTGGCATACTGTGCCCTGGGAACCGGACTGAAGGCTTGGTTCTGGAATCCTGTGGACTGGGAACAAGACTGAGGTTTGATTCTGGAACCATGTGGCCTGGGAATATGACTGATGTTAGATCGTGGAATCCTGTGGCCTGGGAACATGACATCGGTTTGGATTCTGGTACCCTGTTGCCTGGGAACATGAAATCGGTTTGATTGTGGAAACCTGTGGTCTGGGAATATGACTGAGGTTTGATGGTGGTACCCTCTGGCCTGGCAACATGACTGAGGTTTGATTCTGGATCCCTGTGGCCTGGGAACATGACTGAGGCGTGATTCTGGAATCCTGTGGCCTGGGAACATGACGTCTGTTTAGATTGTGGAATACTGTGCCCTGGGAATCTGACTGAGGCTTGGTTCTGGAACCCTGTGGACTGGGAACATGACTGAGGTTTGAATCTGGAATCCTGTAGCCTGCGAACATAACTGAGGATTGTTTCTGGAACCCTGTGGCCTGGGAACATGACATCAGTGGATTCTGGAACCCTGTGGCCTGGGAACATGAGAACGGTATAATTCTGGAACCCTGTGACCTGGGAACATGTCTGAGGTTTGATGGTGGAAACCTGTGGCTTGGCAACATGACTGAGGTTTGTTTCTGTAACCCTGTTCTCTGCGAACATGACTGAGGTTTGATTCTGGACACCTTTGTGCTGGGAACATGACTGTGTTTTGATTGTGGAATCATGGGTCCTGCAAACATGACTGAGGTTTGATTCTGGAACCATGTGTCCTGGGAATATGACTGAGGTTTGATTCTGGAAATCTGTGGCCTGGGAACTTGACTGAGGTTTGATGGCAGAAACCTGTGGACTGGCCACATGACTGAGGTTTGATTGTAGAAACCTGTGCCCTGGAAACATGACTGTGGGCTGGTACTGGAAACCCATGGCCTAGGAATTTGACATTGGTTTGATTCTGGAACCCTGTGACCTGGGAACATGACTGAGGTATGATTCTGGAAAACTGTGGCCGGGGAATATGACTGAGGTTTGATTCTGGAAATCTGTGGCCTGGGAACTTGACTGAGGTTTGATGGCAGAAATCTGTGGACTGGCAACGTGACTGAGGTTTGATTGTAGAACCCTGTGCCCTGGAAACATGAGTGCGACGTGATACTTGAAACCCATGGCCTGGGAACTTGACATTGGTTTGATTCTGGAACCCTGTGGCCAGGAACAAGACTGAGGCGTGATTCTGGAATCCTGTGGCCTGGGAACATGACATCTGTTTAGATTGTGGAATACTGTGCCCTGGGAACCTGACTGAGGCTTGGTTCTGGAACCCTGTGGACTGGGAACATGACTGAGGTTTTATTCTGGAATCCTGTGGCCTGGGAACATGACATCAGTGGATTCTGGAACCCTGTGGCCTGGGAACATGAGAACGGTTGGATTCTGGAAACCTGTGGCCTGGGAACATGTCTGAGGTTTGATGGTGGAAACCTGTGGCTTGGCAACATGAATGAGGTTTGTTACTGGAACCCTCTTCCCTGGGAACATGACTGAGGTTTGATTCTGGACACCATTGTCCTGGGAACATGACTGTGGTTTGATTGTGGAACCATGGGTCCTGCAAACATGACTGAGGTTTGATTCTGGAACCATGTGTCTTGGGAATATGACTGAGGTTTGATTCTGGAAATCTGTGGCCTGGGAACATGACTGAGGTTTGATTCTGGAACCCTGTAGCCTGCGAACATAACTGAGGATTGTTTCTGGAATCCTGTGGCCTGGGAACATGACATCAGTGGATTCTGGAACCCTGTGGCCTGGGAACATGAGAACGGTTTAATTCTGGAACCCTCTGACCTGGGGACATGTCTGAGGTTTGATGGTGGAAACCTGTGGCTTGGCAACATGACTGAGGTTTGTTTCTGGACACCTTTGTGCTGGGAACATGACTGTGTTTTGATTGTGGAATCATGGGTCCTGCAAACATGACAGAGGTTTGATTCTGGAACCAGGTGTCCTGGGAATATGACTGAGGTTTGATTCTGGAAATCTGTGGCCTGGGAACTTGACTGAGGTTTGATGGCAGAAACCTGTGGACTGGCAACATGACTGAGGTTTGATTGTAGAACCCTGTGCCCTGGAAACATGACTGTGGGCTGGTACTGGAAACCCATGGCCTAGGAATTTGACATTGGTTTGATTCTGGAACCCTGTGGCCTGGGAACATGACTGAGGCGTGATTCTGGAAAACTGTGGCCTGGGAATATGACTGAGGTTTGATTCTGGAAATCTGTGGCCTGGGAACTTGACTGAGGTTTGATGGTAGAAATCTGTGGACTGGCAACATGACTGAGGTTTGATTGTAGAACCCTGTGCCCTGGAAACATGACTGCGACCTGATACTTGAAACCCATGGCCTGGGAACTTGACATTGGTTTGATTCCGGAACCCTGTGGCCAGGAACAAGACTGAGGCGTGATTCTGGAATCCTGTGGCCTGGGAACATGACATCTGTTTAGATTGTGGAATACTGGGCCCTGGGAACCTGACTGAGGCTTGGTTCTGGAACCCTGTGGACTGGGAACATGACTGAGGTTTTATTCTGGAATCCTGTGGCCTGTGAACATGACATCAGTGGATTCTGGAACCCTGTGGCCTGGGAACATGAGAACGGTTGGATTCTGGAACCCTGTGGCCTGGGAACATGTCTGAGGTTTGATGGTGGAAACCTGTGGCTTGGCAACATGAATGAGGTTTGTTACTGGAACCCTCTTCCCTGGGAACATGACTGAGGTTTGATTCTGGACACCTTTGTCCTGGGAACATGACTGTGGTTTGATTGTGGAACCATGGGTCCTGCAAACATGACTGAGGTTTTATTCTGGAACCAGGTGTCCTGGGAATATGACTGAGGTTTGATTCTGGAAATCTGTGGCCTGGGAAATTGACTGAGGTTTGATGGCAGAAACCTGTGGACTGGCAACATGACAGAGGTTTGATTGTAGAAACCTGTGCCCTGGAAACATGACAGTGGCCTGGTACTGGAAACCCATGGCCTAGGAATTTGACATTGGCTTGATTCTGGAACCCTGTGGCCTGGGAACATGATTGAGGCGTGATTCTGGAAACCTGTGGCCTGGGAACATGACATCTGTTTAGATTGTGGCATACTGTGCCCTGGGAACCGTACTGAAGGCTTGGTTCTGGATTCCTGTGGACTGGGAACAAGACTGAGGTTTGATTCTGGAACCATGTGGCCTGGGAATATGACTGATGTTAGATCGTGGAATCCTGTGGCCTGGGAACATGACATCGGTTTGGATTCTGGTACCCTGTTGCCTGGGAACATGAAATCGGTTTGATTGTGGAAACCTGTGGTCTGGGAATATGACTGAGGTTTGATGGTGGTACCCTCTGGCCTGGCAACATGACTGAGGTTTGATTCTGGATCCCTGTGGCCTGGGAACATGACTGAGGCGTGATTCTGGAATCCTGTGGCCTGGGAACATGACGTCTGTTTAGATTGTGGAATACTGTGCCCTGGGAATCTGACTGAGGCTTGGTTCTGCAACCCTGTGGACTGGGAAAATGACTGAGATTTTATTCTGGAATCCTGTGGCCTGGAAACACGACATCAGTGGATTCTTAAACCCTGTGGCCTGGGAACAGGAGAACAGTTGGATTCTGGAACCCTGTGGCCTGGGAACATGTCTGAGGTTTGATGGTGGAAACCTGTGGCTTGGCAACATGAATGAGGTTTGTTACTGGAACCCTGTTCCCTGGGAATATGACTGAGGTTTGATTCTGGACACCTTTGTCCTGGGAACATGACTGTGGTTTGATTGTGGAACCATGGGTCCTGCAAACATGACTGAGGTTTGATTCTGGAAATCTGTGGCCTGGGAACTTGACTGAGGTTTGATGGCAGAAACCTGTGGACTGGCAACATGACTGAGGTTTGATTGTAGAACCCTGTGCCCTGGAAACATGACTGTGGCCTGGTACTGGAAACCCATGGCCTAAGAATTTGACATTGGTTTGATTCTGGAACCCTGTGGCCTTGGAACATGACTGAGGCGTGATTCTGGAAAACTGTGGCCTGGGAATATGACTGAGGTTTCATTCTGGAAATCTGTGGCCTTGGAACTTGACTGAGGTTTGATGGCAGAAACCTGTGGACTGGCAACATGACTGAGGTTTGATTGTAGAACCCTGTGCCCTGGAAACATGACTGTGGCCTGTTACTGGAAACCCATGGCCTAGGAATTTGACATTGGTTTGATTCTGGAACCCTGTGGCCTGGGAACATGACTGAGGCGTGATTCTGGAAAACTGTGGCCTGGGAATATGACTGAGGTTTGATTCTGGAAATCTGTGGCCTGGGAACTTGACTGAGGTTTGATGGCAGAAACCTGTGGACTGGCAACATGACTGAGGTTTGATTGTAGAACCCTGTGCCCTGGAATCATGACTGCGACCTGATACTTGAAACCCATGGCCTGGGAACTTGACATTGGTTTGATTCCGGAACCCTGTGGCCAGGAACAAGACTGAGGCGTGATTCTGGAATCCTGTGGCCTGGGAACATGACATCTGTTTAGATTGTGGCATACTGGGCCCTGGGAACCTGACTGAGGATTGGTTCTGGAATCCTGTGGACTGGGAACAAGACTGAGGTTTGATTCTGGAACCATGTGGCCTGGGAATATGACTGAGGTTTGATTCTGGAAATCTGTGGCCTGGGAACTTGACTGAGGTTTGATGGCAGAAACCTGTGGACTGGCAACATGACTGAGGTTTGATTGTAGAACCCTGTGCCCTGGAAACATGACTGTGGCCTGGTACTGGAAACCCATGGCCTAGGAATTTGACATTGGTTTGATTCTGGAACCCTGTGTCCTGGGAACATGACTGAGGCTTGATTCTGGAAAACTGTGGCCGGGGACTTGACTGAGGTTTGATGGCAGAAATCTGTGGATTGGAAACATTACTGAAGTTTGATTGTAGAACCCTGTGCCCTGGAAACATGACTGCGACCTGATACTTGAAACCCATGGCCTGGGAACTTGACATTGGTTTGATTCTGGAAGCCTTTGGTCTGGAAGAAGAGTGAGGCGTGATTCTGGAATCCTGTGGCCTGGGAATATGACATCTGTTTAGATTGTGGAATATTGTGCCCTGGGAACCTGACTGAGGCTTGGTTCTGAAACCCTGTGGACTGGGAACATGACTGAGGTTTTATTCTGGAATCCTGTGGCCTGGAAACATGACATCAGTGGATTCTTGAAACCTTTGGCCTAGGAACATGAGAACGGTTGGATTCTGGAACCCTGTGGCCTGGGAACATGTCTGAGGTTTGATGGTGGAAACCTGTGGCTTGGCAACATGAATGAGGTTTGTTACTGGAACCCTCTTCCCTGGGAACATGACTGAGGTTTGATTCTGGACACCTTTGTCCTGGGAACATGACTGTGGTTTGATTGTGGAACCATGGGTCCTGCAAACATGACTTAGGTTTTATTCTGGAACCATGTGTCCTGGGAATATGACTGAGGTTTGATTCTGGAAATCTGTGGCCTGGGAACTTGACTGAGGTTTGATGGCAGAAACCTGTGGACTGGCAACATGACTGAGGTTTGATTGTAGAACCCTGTGCCCTGGAAACATGACTCTTGCCTGGTACTGGAAACCCATGGCCTGGGAATTTGACATTGGTTTGATTCTGGAACCCTGTGGCCTGGGAACATGACTGAGGTTTGATTCTGGAACCCTGTAGCCTGCGAACATAACTGAAGATTGTTTCTGGAACCCTGTGGCCTGGGAACATGACATCAGTGGATTCTGGAACTCTGTGGCCTGGGAACATGAGAACATGAGAACGGTTTGATTCTGGAACCCTGTGGCCTGGGAACATGTCTGAGGTTTGATGGTGGAAACCTGTGGCTTGGCAGCATGACTGAGGTTTGTTTCTGGAACCCTGTTCTCTGGGAACATGACTGAGGTTTGATTCTGGACACCTTTGTGCTGGGAACATGACTGTGTTTTGATTGTGGAATCATGGGTCCTGCAAACATGACTGAGGTTTGATTCTGGAACCATGTGTCCTGGGAATATGACTGAGGTTTGATTCTGGAAATCTGTGGCCTGGGAACTTGACTGAGGTTTGATGGCAGAAACCGGTGGACTGGCAACATGACTGACGTTTGACTGTAGAACCCTGTGCCCTGGAAACATGACTGCGACCTGATACTTGAAACCCATGGCCTGGGAACTTGACATTGGTTTGATTCTGGAAGCCTGTGGTCAGGAACAAGACTGAGGCGTGATTCTGGAATCCTGTGCCGTGGGAACATGACATCTGTTTAGATTGTGGAATACTGTGCCCTGGGAACCTGACTGAGGCTTGGTTCTGGAACCCTGTGGACTGGGAACATGACTGAGGTTTTATTCTGGAATCCTGTGGCCTGGGAACATGACATCAGTGGATTCTGGAACCCTGTGGCCTGGGAACATGAGAACGGTTGGATTCTGGAACCCTGTGGCCTGGGAACATGTCTGAGGTTTGATGGTGGAAACCTGTGGCTTGGCAACATGAATGAGGTTTGTTACTGGAACCCTCTTCCCTGGGAACATGACTGAGGTTTGATTCTGGACACCTTTGTCCTGGGAACATGACTGTGGTTTGATTGTGGAACCATGGGTCCTGCAAACATGACTGAGGTTTTATTCTGGAACCAGGTGTCCTGGGAATATGACTGAGGTTTGATTCTGGAAAACTGTGGCCGGGGACTTGACTGAGGTTTGATGGCAGAAATCTGTGGACTGGAAACATTACTGAGGTTTGATTGTAGAACCCTGTGCCCTGGAAACATGACTGCGACCTGATACTTGAAACCCATGGCCTGGGACCTTGACATTGGTTTGATTCTGGAACCCTGTGGCGTGGGAACAGGATTGAGGCGTGATTCTGGAAACCTCTGGCCTGGGAACATGACATCTGTTTAGATTGTGGCATACTGTGCCCTGGGAACCGGACTGAAGGCTTGGTTCTGGAATCCTGTGGACTGGGAACAAGACTGAGGTTTGATTCTGGAACCATGTGGCCTGGGAATATGACTGATGTTAGATCGTGGAATCCTGTGGCCTGGGAATATGACATCGGTTTGGATTCTGGTACCCTGTTGCCTGGGAACATGAAATCGGTTTGATTTTGGGAACCTGTGGTCTGGCAATATGACTGAGGTTTGATGGTGGTACCCTCTGGCCTGGCAACATGACTGAGGTTTGATTCTGGAACCCTGTAGCCTGCGAACATAACTGAGGATTGTTTCTGGAACCCTGTGGCCTGGGAACATGACATCAGTGGATTCTGAAACCCTGTGGCCTGGGAACATGAGAACGGTTTAATTCTGGAACCCTGTGACCTGGGAACATGTCTGAAGTTTGATGGTGGAAATCTGTGGCTTGGCAACATGACTGAGGTTTGTTTTTGGAACCCTTTTCCCTGGGAACATGACTGAGGTTTGATTCTGGACACCTTTGTGCTGGGAATATGACTGTGTTTTGATTGTGGAATCATGGGTCCTGCAAACATGACAGAGGTTTGATTCTGGAACCATGTGTCCTGGGAATCTGACTGAGGCTTGGTTCTGGAACCCTGTGGACTGGCAACATGACTGAGGTTTGATTGTAGAACCCTGTGCCCTGGAAACATGACTGTGGGCTGGTACTGGAAACCCATGGCCTAGGAATTTGACATTGGTTTGATTCTGGAACCCTGTGGCCTGGGAACATGACTGAGGTTTGATTCTGGAAAACTGTGGCCGCGGACTTGACTGAGGGTTGATGGCAGAAATCTGTGGACTGGAAATATTACTGAGGTTTGATTGTAGAACCCTGTGCCTTGGAAACATGACTGCGAACTGATACTTGAAACCCATGGCCTGGGAACTTGACATTGGTTTGATTCTGGAACCCTGTTGCCAGGAACAAGACTGAGGCGTGATTCTGGAATCCTGTGGCCTGGGAACATGACATCTGTTTAGATTGTGGAATACTGTGCCCTGGGAACCTGACTGAGGCTTGGTTCTGGAACCCTGTGGACTGGGAACATGACTGAGGTTTTATTCTGGAATCCTGTGGCCTGGGAACATGACATCAGTGGATTCTGGAACCCTGTGGCCTGGGAACATGAGAACGGTTTGATTCTGGAACCCTGTGGCCTGGGAACATGTCTGAGGTTTGATGGTGGAAACCTGTGGCTTGGCAACATGAATGAGGTTTGTTCCTGGAACCCTCTTCCCTGGGAACATGCCTGAGGTTTGATTCTAGACACCTTTGTCCTGGGAACATGACTGTGGTTTGATTGTGGAACCATGGGTCCTGCAAACATGACTGAGGTTTTATTCTGGAACCATGTGTCCTGGGAATATGACTGAGGTTTGATTCTGGAAATCTGTGGCCTGGGAACTTGACTGAGGTTTGATGGCAGAAACCTGTGGACTGGCAACATGACAGAGGTTTGATTGTAAAACCCTGTGCCCTGGAAACATGACTGTGGGCTGGTACTGGAAACCCATGGCCTAGGAATTTGACATTGGTTTGATTCTGGAACCCTGTGGCCTGGGAACATGAATGAGGCGTGATTCTGGAAACCTGTGGCCTGGGAACATGACATCTGTTTAGATTGTGGCATACTGTGCCCTGGGAACCGGACTGAAGGCTTGGTTCTGGAATCCTGTGGACTGGGAACAAGACTGAGGTTTGATTCTGGAACCATGTGGCCTGGGAATATGACTGATGTTAGATCGTGGAATCCTGTGGCCTGGGAACATGACATCGGTTTGGATTCTGGTACCCTGTTGCCTGGGAACATGAAATCGGTTTGATTGTGGAAACCTGTGGTCAGGGAATATGACTGAGGTTTGATGGTGGTACCCTCTGGCCTGGCAACATGACTGAGGTTTGATTCTGGATCCCTGTGGCCTGGGAACATGACTGAGGCGTGATTCTGGAATCCTGTGGCCTGGGAACATGACATCTGTTTAGATTGTGGAATACTGTGCCCTGGGAATCTGACTGAGGCTTGGTTCTGAACCCTGTGGACTGGGAACATGACTGAGGTTTGATTCTGGAACCCTGTAGCCTGCAAACATAACTGAGGATTGTTTCTGGAACCCTGTGGCCTGGGAACATGACATCAGTGGATTCTGGAACCCTGTGGCCTGGGAACATGAGAACGGTTTATTTCTGGAACCCTGTGACCTGGGAACATGTCTGAGGTTTGATGGTGGAAACCTGTGGCTTGGCAACATGATTGAGGTTTGTTTCTGGAACCCTGTTCCCTGGGAACATGACTGAGGTTTGATTCTGGACACCTTTGTGCTGGGAAAATGACTGTGTTTTGATTGTGGAATCATGGGTCCTGCAAACATGACTGAGCTTTGATTCTGGAACCAAGTGTCCTGGGAATATGACTGAGGTTTGATTCTGGAACCATGTGTCCTGGGAATATGACTGAGGTTTGATTCTGGAAATCTGTGGCCTGGGAACTTGACTGAGGTTTGATGGCAGAAACCTGTCGACTGGCAACATGACTGAGGTTTGATTGTAGAACCCTGTGCCCTGGAAACATGACTGTGGGCTGGTACTGGAAACCCATGGCCTAGGAATTTGACATTGGTTTGATTCTGGAACCCTGTGCCGTGGGAACAGGATTGAGGCGTGATTCTGGAAACCTGTGGTCTGGGAACATGACATCTGTTTAGATTGTGGCATACTGTGCCCTGGGAACCGGACTGAAGCCTTGGTTCTGGAATCCTGTGGACTGGGAACAAGACTGAGGTTTGATTCTGGAACCATGTGGCCTGGGAACATGACATCGGTTTGGATTCTGGTACCCTGTTGCCTGGGAACATGAAATCGGTTTGATTGTGGAAACCTGTGGTCTGGGAATATGACTGAGGTTTGATGGTGGTACCCTCTGGCCTGGCAACATGACTGAGGTTTGATTCTGGATCCCTGTGGCCTGGGAACATGACTGAGGCGTGATTCTGGAATCCTGTGGCCTGGGAACATGACATCTGTTTAGATTGTGGAATACTGTGCCCTGGGAATCTGACTGAGGCTTGGTTCTGGAACCCTGTGGACTGGCAACATGACTGAGGTTTGATTGTAGAACCCTGTGCCCTGGAATCATGACTGTGGCCTGGTACTGGAAACCCATGGCCTAGGAATTTGACATTGGTTTGATTCTGGAACCCTGTGGCCTGGGAACAAGACTGAGGCGTGATTCTGGAATCCTGTGGCCTGGGAACATGACATCTGTTTAGATTGTGGAATACTGGGCCCTGGGAACCTGACTGAGGCTTGGTTCTGGAACCCTGTGGAATGGGAACATGACTGAGGTTTTATTCTGGAATCCTGTGGCCTGGGAACATGACATCAGTGGATTCTGGAACCCTGTGGCCTGGGAACATGAGAACGGTTTGATTCTGGAACCCTGTGGCCTGGGAACATGTCTGAGGTTTGATGGTGGAAACCTGTGGCTTGGCAACATGAATGAGGTTTGTTCCTGGAACCCTCTTCCCTGGGAACATGCCTGAGGTTTGATTCTAGACACCTTTGTCCTGGGAACATGACTGTGGTTTGATTGTGGAACCATGGGTCCTGCAAACATGACTGAGGATTGATTCTGGAACCATGTGTCCTGGGAATATGACTGAGGTTTGATTCTGGAAATCTGTGGCCTGGGAACTTGACTGAGGTTTGATGGCAGAAACCTGTGGACTGGCAACATGACAGAGGTTTGATTGTAGAACCCTGTGCCCTGGAAACATGACTGTTTGCTGGTACTGGAAACCCATGGCCTAGGAATTTGACATTGGTTTGATTCTGGAACCCTGTGGCCTGGGAACAGGATTGAGGCGTGATTCTGGAAACCTGTGGCCTGGGAACATGACATCTGTTTAGATTGTGGCATACTGTGCCCTGGGAACCGGACTGAAGCCTTGGTTCTGGAATCCTGTGGACTGGGAACAAGACTGAGGTTTGATTCTGGAACCATGTGGCCTGGGAATATGACTGATGTTAGATCGTGGAATCCTGTGGCCTGGGAACATGACATCGGTTTGGATTCTGGTACCCTGTTGCCTGGGAACATGAAATCGGTTTGATTGTGGAAACCTGTGGTCAGGGAATATGACTGAGGTTTGATGGTGGTACCCTCTGGCCTGGCAACATGACTGAGGTTTGATTCTGGATCCCTGTGGCCTGGGAACATGACTGAGGCGTGATTCTGGAATCCTGTGGCCTGGGAACATGACATCTGTTTAGATTGTGGAATACTGTGCCCTGGGAATCTGACTGAGGCTTGGTTCTGAACCCTGTGGACTGGGAACATGACTGAGGTTTGATTCTGGAACCCTGTAGCCTGCAAACATAACTGAGGATTGTTTCTGGAACCCTGTGGCCTGGGAACATGACATCAGTGGATTCTGGAACCCTGTGGCCTGGGAACATGAGAACGGTTTATTTCTGGAACCCTGTGACCTGGGAACATGTCTGAGGTTTGATGGTGGAAACCTGTGGCTTGGCAACATGATTGAGGTTTGTTTCTGGAACCCTGTTCCCTGGGAACATGACTGAGGTTTGATTCTGGACACCTTTGTGCTGGGAAAATGACTGTGTTTTGATTGTGGAACCATGGGTCCTGCAAACATGACAGAGGTTTGATTTTGGAACCATGTGTCCTGGGAATATGACTGAGGTTTGATTCTGGAAATCTGTGGCCTGGGAACTTGACTGAGGTTTGATGGCAGAAACCTGTGGACTGGCAACATGACTGAGGTTTGATTGTAGAACCCTGTGCCCTGGAAAAATGACTGTGGGCTGGTACTGGAAACCCATGGCCTAGGAATTTGACATTGGTTTGATTCTGGAACCCTGTGGCCTGGGAACAGGATTGAGGCGTGATTCTGGAAACCTGTGGCCTGGGAACATGACATCTGTTTAGATTGTGGCATACTGTGCCCTGGGAACCGGACTGAAGGCGTGGTTCTGGAATCCTGTGGACTGGGAACAAGACTGAGGTTTGATTCTGGAACCATGTGGCCTGGGAATATGACTGATGTTAGATCGTGGAATCCTGTGGCCTGGGAACATGACATCGGTTTGGATTCTGGTACCCTGTTGCCTGGGAACATGAAATCGGTTTGATTGTGGAAACCTGTGGTTTGGGAATATGACTGAGGTTTGATGGTGGTACCCTCTGGCCTGGCAACATGACTGAGGTTTGATTCTGGATCCCTGTGGCCTGGGAACATGACTGAGGCGTGATTCTGGAATCCTGTGGCCTGGGAACATGACATCTGTTTAGATTGTGGAATACTGTGCCCTGGGAATCTGACTGAGGCTTGGTTCTGGAACCCTGTGGACTGGGAACATGACTGAGGTTTGATTGTAGAACCCTGTTCCCTGGAAACATGACTGTGGCCTGGTACTGGAAACTCATGGCCTAGGAATTTGACATTGGTTTGATTCTGGAACCCTGTGGCCTGGGAACCTGACTGAGGTTTCATTCTGGAAAACTGTGGCCGGGGACTTGACTGAGGGTTGATGGTAGAAATCTGTGGACTGGAAACATTACTGAGGTTTGATTGTAGAACCCTGTGCCCTGGAAACATGACTGCAACCTGATACTTGAAACCCATGGCCTGGGAACTTGACATTGGTTTGATTCTGGAACCCTGTTGCCAGGAACAAGACTGAGGCGTGATTCTGGAATCCTGTGGCCTGGGAACATGACATCTGTTTAGATTGTGGAATACTGTGCCCTGGGAACCTGACTGAGGCTTGGTTCTGGAACCCTGTGGACTGGGAACATGACTGAGGTTTTATTCTGGAATCCTGTGGCCTGGGAACATGACATCAGTGGATTCTTGAAACCTGTGGCCTAGGAATATGAGAACGGTTGGATTCTGGAACCCTGTGGCCTGGGAACATGTCTGAGGTTTGATGGTGGAAACCTGTGGCTTGGCAACATGACTGAGGTTTATTTCTGGAACCCTGTTCCCTGGGAACATGACTGAGGTTTGATTCTGGACACCTTTGTCCTGGGAACATGACTGTGGTTTGATTGTGGAATCATGGGTCCTGCAAACATGACTGAGCTTTGATTCTGGAACCAAGTGTCCTGGGAATATGACTGAGGTTTGATTCTGGAAATCTGTGGCCTGGGAACATGACTGAGGTTTGATTCTGGAACCCTGTAGCCTGCGAACATAACTGAGGATTGTTTCTGGAACCCTGTGGCCTGGGAACATGACATCAGTGGATTCTGAAACCCTGTGGCCTGGGAACATGAGAACGGTTTAATTCTGGAACCCTGTGACCTGGGAACATGTCTGAGGTTTGATGGTGGAAACCTGTGGCTTGGCAACATGACTGAGGTTTGTTTTTGGAACCCTTTTCCCTGGGAACATGACTGAGGTTTGATTCTGGACACCTTTGTGCTGGGAACAAGACTGTGTTTTGATTGTGGAATCATGGGTCCTGCAAACATGACAGAGGTTTGATTCTGGAACCATGTGTCCTGGGAATATGACTGAGGTTTGATTCTGGAAATCTGTGGCCTGGGAACTTGACTGAGGTTTGATGGCAGAAACCTGTGGACTGGCAACATGACTGAGGTTTGATTGTAGAACCCTGTGCCCTGGAAACATGACTGTGGGCTGGTACTGGAAACCCATGGCCTAGGAATTTGACATTGGTTTGATTCTGGAACCCTGTGCCGTGGGAACAGGATTGAGGCGTGATTCTGGAAACCTGTGGCCTGGGAACATGACATCTGTTTAGATTGTGGCATACTGTGCCCTGGGAACCGGACTGAAGCCTTGGTTCTGGAATCCTGTGGACTGGGAACAAGACTGAGGTTTGATTCTGGAACCATGTGGCCTGGGAACATGACATCGGTTTGGATTCTGGTACCCTGTTGCCTGGGAACATGAAATCGGTTTGATTGTGGAAACCTGTGGTCTGGGAATATGACTGAGGTTTGATGGTGGTACCCTCTGGCCTGGCAACATGACTGAGGTTTGATTCTGGATCCCTGTGGCCTGGGAACATGACTGAGGCGTGATTCTGGAATCCTGTGGCCTGGGAATATGACATCTGTTTAGATTGTGGAATACTGTGCCCTGGGAATCTGACTGAGGCTTGGTTCTGGAACCCTGTGGACTGGCAACATGACTGAGGTTTGATTGTAGAACCCTGTGCCCTGGAATCATGACTGTGGCCTGGTACTGGAAACCCATGGCCTAGGAATTTGACATTGGTTTGATTCTGGAACCCTGTGGCCTGGGAACAAGACTGAGGCGTGATTCTGGAATCCTGTGGCCTGGGAACATGACATCTGTTTAGATTGTGGAATACTGGGCCCTGGGAACCTGACTGAGGCTTGGTTCTGGAACCCTGTGGAATGGGAACATGACTGAGGTTTTATTCTGGAATCCTGTGGCCTGGGAACATGACATCAGTGGATTCTGGAACCCTGTGGCCTGGGAACATGAGAACGGTTTGATTCTGGAACCCTGTGTCCTGGGAACATGTCTGAAGTTTGATGGTGGAAACCTGTGGCTTGGCAACATGAATGAGGTTTGTTCCTGGAACCCTCTTCCCTGGGAACATGCCTGAGGTTTGATTCTAGACACCTTTGTCCTGGGAACATGACTGTGGTTTGATTGTGGAACCATGGGTCCTGCAAACATGACTGAGGATTGATTCTGGAACCATGTGTCCTGGGAATATGACTGAGGTTTGATTCTGGAAATCTGTGGCCTGGGAACTTGACTGAGGTTTGATGGCAGAAACCTGTGGACTGGCAACATGACAGAGGTTTGATTGTAGAACCCTGTGCCCTGGAAACATGACTGTTTGCTGGTACTGGAAACCCATGGCCTAGGAATTTGACATTGGTTTGATTCTGGAACCCTGTGGCCTGGGAACAGGATTGAGGCGTGATTCTGGAAACCTGTGGCCTGGGAACATGACATCTGTTTAGATTGTGGCATACTGTGCCCTGGGAACCGGACTGAAGGCGTGGTTCTGGAATCCTGTGGACTGGGAACAAGACTGAGGTTTGATTCTGGAACCATGTGGCCTGGGAATATGACTGATGTTAGATCGTGGAATCCTGTGGCCTGGGAACATGACATCGGTTTGGATTCTGGTACCCTGTTGCCTGGGAACATGAAATCGGTTTGATTGTGGAAACCTGTGGTCAGGGAATATGACTGAGGTTTGATGGTGGTACCCTCTGGCCTGGCAACATGACTGAGGTTTGATTCTGGATCCCTGTGGCCTGGGAACATGACTGAGGCGTGATTCTGGAATCCTGTGGCCTGGGAACATGACATCTGTTTAGATTGTGGAATACTGTGCCCTGGGAATCTGACTGAGGCTTGGTTCTGAACCCTGTGGACTGGGAACATGACTGAGGTTTGATTCTGGAACCCTGTAGCCTGCAAACATAACTGAGGATTGTTTCTGGAACCCTGTGGCCTGGGAACATGACATCAGTGGATTCTGGAACCCTGTGGCCTGGGAACATGAGAACGGTTTATTTCTGGAACCCTGTGACCTGGGAACATGTCTGAGGTTTGATGGTGGAAACCTGTGGCTTGGCAACATGATTGAGGTTTGTTTCTGGAACCCTGTTCCCTGGGAACATGACTGAGGTTTGATTCTGGACACCTTTGTGCTGGGAAAATGACTGTGTTTTGATTGTGGAATCATGGGTCCTGCAAACATGACAGAGGTTTGATTTTGGAACCATGTGTCCTGGGAATATGACTGAGGTTTGATTCTGGAAATCTGTGGCCTGGGAACTTGACTGAGGTTTGATGGCAGAAACCTGTGGACTGGCAACATGACTGAGGTTTGATTGTAGAACCCTGTGCCCTGGAAAAATGACTGTGGGCTGGTACTGGAAACCCATTGCCTAGGAATTTGACATTGGTTTGATTCTGGAACCCTGTGACCTGGGAACAGGATTGAGGCGTGATTCTGGAAACCTGTGGCCTGGGAACATGACATCTGTTTAGATTGTGGCATACTGTGCCCTGGGAACCGGACTGAAGGCGTGGTTCTGGAATCCTGTGGACTGGGAACAAGACTGAGGTTTGATTCTGGAACCATGTGGCCTGGGAATATGACTGATGTTAGATCGTGGAATCCTGTGGCCTGGGAACATGACATCGGTTTGGATTCTGGTACCCTGTTGCCTGGGAACATGAAATCGGTTTGATTGTGGAAACCTGTGGTTTGGGAATATGACTGAGGTTTGATGGTGGTACCCTCTGGCCTGGCAACATGACTGAGGTTTGATTCTGGATCCCTGTGGCCTGGGAACATGACTGAGGCGTGATTCTGGAATCCTGTGGCCTGGGAACATGACATCTGTTTAGATTGTGGAATACTGTGCCCTGGGAATCTGACTGAGGCTTGGTTCTGGAACCCTGTGGACTGGGAACATGACTGAGGTTTGATTGTAGAACCCTGTGCCCTGGAAACATGACTGTGGCCTGGTACTGGAAACTCATGGCCTAGGAATTTGACATTGGTTTGATTCTGGAACCCTGTGGCCTGGGAACCTGACTGAGGTTTCATTCTGGAAAACTGTGGCCGGGGACTTGACTGAGGGTTGATGGTAGAAATCTGTGGACTGGAAACATTACTGAGGTTTGATTGTAGAACCCTGTGCCCTGGAAACATGACTGCAACCTGATACTTGAAACCCATGGCCTGGGAACTTGACATTGGTTTGATTCTGGAACCCTGTTGCCAGGAACAAGACTGAGGCGTGATTCTGGAATCCTGTGGCCTGGGAACATGACATCTGTTTAGATTGTGGAATACTGTGCCCTGGGAACCTGACTGAGGCTTGGTTCTGGAACCCTGTGGACTGGGAACATGACTGAGGTTTTATTCTGGAATCCTGTGGCCTGGGAACATGACATCAGTGGATTCTTGAAACCTGTGGCCTAGGAATATGAGAACGGTTGGATTCTGGAACCCTGTGGCCTGGGAACATGTCTGAGGTTTGATGGTGGAAACCTGTGGCTTGGCAACATGACTGAGGTTTATTTCTGGAACCCTGTTCCCTGGGAACATGACTGAGGTTTGATTCTGGACACCTTTGTCCTGGGAACATGACTGTGGTTTGATTGTGGAATCATGGGTCCTGCAAACATGACTGAGCTTTGATTCTGGAACCAAGTGTCCTGGGAATATGACTGAGGTTTGATTCTGGAAATCTGTGGCCTGGGAACATGACTGAGGTTTGATTCTGGAACCCTGTAGCCTGCGAACATAACTGAGGATTGTTTCTGGAACCCTGTGGCCTGGGATCATGACATCAGTGGATTCTGAAACCCTGTGGCCTGGGAACATGAGAACGGTTTAATTCTGGAACCCTGTGACCTGGGAACATGTCTGAGGTTTGATGGTGGAAACCTGTGGCTTGGCAACATGACTGAGGTTTGTTTTTGGAACCCTTTTCCCTGGGAACATGACTGAGGTTTGATTCTGGACACCTTTGTGCTGGGAACAAGACTGTGTTTTGATTGTGGAATCATGGGTCCTGCAAACATGACAGAGGTTTGATTCTGGAACCATGTGTCCTGGGAATATGACTGAGGTTTGATTCTGGAAATCTGTGGCCTGGGAACTTGACTGAGGTTTGATGGCAGAAACCTGTGGACTGGCAACATGACTGAGGTTTGATTGTAGAACCCTGTGCCCTGGAAACATGACTGTGGGCTGGTACTGGAAACCCATGGCCTAGGAATTTGACATTGGTTTGATTCTGGAACCCTGTGCCGTGGGAACAGGATTGAGGCGTGATTCTGGAAACCTGTGGCCTGGGAACATGACATCTGTTTAGATTGTGGCATACTGTGCCCTGGGAACCGGACTGAAGCCTTGGTTCTGGAATCCTGTGGACTGGGAACAAGACTGAGGTTTGATTCTGGAACCATGTGGCCTGGGAACATGACATCGGTTTGGATTCTGGTACCCTGTTGCCTGGGAACATGAAATCGGTTTGATTGTGGAAACCTGTGGTCTGGGAATATGACTGAGGTTTGATGGTGGTACCCTCTGGCCTGGCAACATGACTGAGGTTTGATTCTGGATCCCTGTGGCCTGGGAACATGACTGAGGCGTGATTCTGGAATCCTGTGGCCTGGGAACATGACATCTGTTTAGATTGTGGAATACTGTGCCCTGGGAATCTGACTGAGGCTTGGTTCTGGAACCCTGTGGACTGGCAACATGACTGAGGTTTGATTGTAGAACCCTGTGCCCTGGAATCATGACTGTGGCCTGGTACTGGAAACCCATGGCCTAGGAATTTGACATTGGTTTGATTCTGGAACCCTGTGGCCTGGGAACAAGACTGAGGCGTGATTCTGGAATCCTGTGGCATGGGAACATGACATCTGTTTAGATTGTGGAATACTGGGCCCTGGGAACCTGACTGAGGCTTGGTTCTGGAACCCTGTGGAATGGGAACATGACTGAGGTTTTATTCTGGAATCCTGTGGCCTGGGAACATGACATCAGTGGATTCTGGAACCCTGTGGCCTGGGAACATGAGAACGGTTTGATTCTGGAACCCTGTGGCCTGGGAACATGTCTGAAGTTTGATGGTGGAAACCTGTGGCTTGGCAACATGAATGAGGTTTGTTCCTGGAACCCTCTTCCCTGGGAACATGCCTGAGGTTTGATTCTAGACACCTTTGTCCTGGGAACATGACTGTGGTTTGATTGTGGAACCATGGGTCCTGCAAACATGACTGAGGATTGATTCTGGAACCATGTGTCCTGGGAATATGACTGAGGTTTGATTCTGGAAATCTGTGGCCTGGGAACTTGACTGAGGTTTGATGGCAGAAACCTGTGGACTGGCAACATGACAGAGGTTTGATTGTAGAACCCTGTGCCCTGGAAACATGACTGTTTGCTGGTACTGGAAACCCATGGCCTAGGAATTTGACATTGGTTTGATTCTGGAACCCTGTGGCCTGGGAACAGGATTGAGGCGTGATTCTGGAAACCTGTGGCCTGGGAACATGACATCTGTTTAGATTGTGGCATACTGTGCCCTGGGAACCGGACTGAAGGCGTGGTTCTGGAATCCTGTGGACTGGGAACAAGACTGAGGTTTGATTCTGGAACCATGTGGCCTGGGAATATGACTGATGTTAGATCGTGGAATCCTGTGGCCTGGGAACATGACATCGGTTTGGATTCTGGTACCCTGTTGCCTGGGAACATGAAATCGGTTTGATTGTGGAAACCTGTGGTCAGGGAATATGACTGAGGTTTGATGGTGGTACCCTCTGGCCTGGCAACATGACTGAGGTTTGATTCTGGATCCCTGTGGCCTGGGAACATGACTGAGGCGTGATTCTGGAATCCTGTGGCCTGGGAACATGACATCTGTTTAGATTGTGGAATACTGTGCCCTGGGAATCTGACTGAGGCTTGTTTCTGAACCCTGTGGACTGGGAACATGACTGAGGTTTGATTCTGGAACCCTGTAGCCTGCAAACATAACTGAGGATTGTTTCTGGAACCCTGTGGCCTGGGAACATGACATCAGTGGATTCTGGAACCCTGTGGCCTGGGAACATGAGAACGGTTTATGTCTGGAACCCTGTGACCTGGGAACATGTCTGAGGTTTGATGGTGGAAACCTGTGGCTTGGCAACATGATTGAGGTTTGTTTCTGGAACCCTGTTCCCTGGGAACATGACTGAGGTTTGATTCTGGACACCTTTGTGCTGGGAAAATGACTGTGTTTTGATTGTGGAATCATGGGTCCTGCAAATATGACAGAGGTTTGATTTTGGAACCATGTGTCCTGGGAATATGACTGAGGTTTGATTCTGGAAATCTGTGGCCTGGGAACTTGACTGAGGTTTGATGGCAGAAACCTGTGGACTGGCAACATGACTGAGGTTTGATTGTAGAACCCTTTGCCCTGGAAACATGACTGTGGGCTGGTACTGGAAACCCATGGCCTAGGAATTTGACATTGGTTTGATTCTGGAACCCTGTGGCCTGGGAACAGGATTGAGGCGTGATTCTGGAAACCTGTGGCCTGGGAACATGACATCTGTTTAGATTGTGGCATACTGTGCCCTGGGAACCGGACTGAAGGCTTGGTTCTGGAATCCTGTGGACTGGGAACAAAACTGAGGTTTGATTCTGGAACCATGTGGCCTGGGAATATGACTGATGTTAGATCGTGGAATCCTGTGGCCTGGGAACATGACATCGGTTTGGATTCTGGTACCCTGTTGCCTGGGAACATGAAATCGGTTTGATTGTGGAAACCTGTGGTCTGGGAATATGACTGAGGTTTGATGGTGGTACCCTCTGGCCTGGCAACATGACTGAGGTTTGATTCTGGATCCCTGTGGCCTGGGAACATGACTGAGGCGTGATTCTGGAATCCTGTGGCCTGGGAACATGACATCTGTTTAGATTGTGGAATACTGTGCCCTGGGAATCTGACTGAGGCTTGGTTCTGGAACCCTGTGGACTGGGAACATGACTGAGGTTTGATTGTAGAACCCTGTGCCCTGGAAACATGACTGTGGCCTGGTACTGGAAACCCATGGCCTAGGAATTTGACATTGGTTTGATTCTGGAACCCTGTGGCCTGGGAACCTGACTGAGGTTTCATTCTGGAAAACTGTGGCCGGGGACTTGACTGAGGGTTGATGGTAGAAATCTGTGGACTGGAAACATTACTGAGGTTTGATTGTAGAACCCTGTGCCCTGGAAACATGACTGCGACCTGATACTTGAAACCCAAGGCCTGGGAACTTGACATTGGTTTGATTCTGGAACCCTGTTGCCAGGAACAAGACTGAGGCGTGATTCTGGAATCCTGTGGCCTGGGAACATGACATCTGTTTAGATTGTGGAATACTGTGCCCTGGGAACCTGACTGAGGCTTGGTTCTGGAACCCTGTGGACTGGGAACATGACTGAGGTTTTATTCTGGAATCCTGTGGCCTGGGAACATGACATCAGTGGATTCTTGAAACCTGTGGCCTAGGAATATGAGAACGGTTGGATTCTGGAACCCTGTGGCCTGGGAACATGTCTGAGGTTTGATGGTGGAAACCTGTGGCTTGGCAACATGACTGAGGTTTGTTACTGGAACCCCGTTCCCTGGGAACATGACTGAGGTTTGATTCTGGACACCTTTGTCCTGGGAACATGACTGTGGTTTGATTGTGGAACCATGGGTCCTGCAAACATGACTGAGGTTTGATTCTGGAACCATGTGTCCTGGGAATATGACTGAGGTTTGATTCTGGAAATCTGTGGCCTGGGAACATGACTGAGGTTTGATTCTGGAACCCTGTAGCCTGCGAACATAACTGAGGATTGTTTCTGGAACCCTGTGGCCTGGGAACATGACATCAGTGGATTCTGGAACCCTGTGGCCTGGGAACATGAGAACGGTTTAATTCTGGAACCCTGTGACCTGGGAACATGTCTGAGGTTTGATGGTGGAAACCTGTGGCTTGGCAACATGACTGACGTTTGTTTCTGGAACCCTTTTCCCTGGGAACATGACTGAGGTTTGATTCTGGACACCTTTGTGCTGGGAACATGACTGTGTTTTGATTGTGGAATCATGGGTCCTGCAAACATGACAGAGGTTTGATTCTGGAACCATGTGTCCTGGGAATATGACTGAGGTTTGATTCTGGAAATCTGTGGCCTGGGAACTTGACTGAGGTTTGATGGCAGAAACCTGTGGACTGGCAACATGACTGAGGTTTGATTGTAGAACCCTTTGCCCTGGAAACATGACTGTGGGCTGGTACTGGAAACCCATGGCCTAGGAATTTGACATTGGTTTGATTCTGGAACCCTGTGGCCTGGGAACAGGATTGAGGCGTGATTCTGGAAACCTGTGGCCTGGGAACATGACATCTGTTTAGATTGTGGCATACTGTGCCCTGGGAATCGGACTGAAGGCTTGGTTCTGGAATCCTGTGGACTGGGAACAAGACTGAGGTTTGATTCTGGAACCATGTGGCCTGGGAACATGACATCGGTTTGGATTCTGGTACCCTGTTGCCTGGGAACATGAAATCGGTTTGATTGTGGAAACCTGTGGTCTGGGAATATAACTGAGGTTTGATGGTGGTACCCTCTGGCCTGGCAACATGACTGAGGTTTGATTCTGGATCCCTGTGGCCTGGGAACATGACTGAGGCGTGATTCTGGAATCCTGTGGCCTGGGAACATGACATCTGTTTAGATTGTGGAATACTGTGCCCTGGGAATCTGACTGAGGCTTGGTTCTGGAACCCTGTGGACTGGGAACATGACTGAGGTTTGATTGTAGAACCCTGTGCCCTGGAAACATGACTGTGGCCTGGTACTGGAAATCCATGGCCTAGGAATTTGACATTGGTTTGATTCTGGAACCCTGTGGCCTGGGAACATGACTGAGGTTTGATTCTGGAAAACTGTGGCCGCGGACTTGACTGAGGGTTGATGGCAGAAATCTGTGGACTGGAAACATTACTGAGGTTTGATTGTAGAACCCTGTGCCCAGGAAACATGACTGCGAACTGATATTTGAAAACCATGGCCTGGGAACTTGACATTGGTTTGATTCTGGAACCCTGTTGCCAGGAACAAGACTGAGGCGTGATTCTGGAATCCTGTGGCCTGGGAACATGACATCTGTTTAGATTGTGGAATACTGGGCCCTGGGAACCTGACTGAGGCTTGGTTCTGGGACCCTGTGGACTGGGAACATGACTGAGGTTTTATTCTGGAATCCTGTGGCCTGGGAACATGACATCAGTGGATTCTGGAACCCTGTGGCCTGGGAACATGAGAACGGTTTGATTCTGGAACCCTGTGCCCTGGGAACATGTCTGAGGTTTGATGGTGGAAACCTGTGGCTTGGCAACATGAATGAGGTTTGTTCCTGGAACCCTCTTCCCTGGGAACATGCCTGAGGTTTGATTCTGGACAACTTTGTCCTGGGAACATGACTGTGGTTTGATTGTGGAACCATGGGTCCTGCAAACATGACTGAGGTTTGATTCTGGAACCATGTGTCCTGGGAATATGACTGAGGTTTGATTCTGGAAATCTGTGGCCTGGGAACTTGACTGAGGTTTGATGGCAGAAACCTGTGGACTGGCAACATGACTGAGGCTTGATTGTAGAACCCTGTGCCCTGGAAACATGACTGTGGGCTGGTACTGGAAACCCATGGCCTAGGAATTTGACATTGGTTTGATTCTGGAACCCTGTGACCTGGGAACATGACTGAGGTTTGATTCTGGAAAACTGTGGCCGGGGACTTGACTGAGGTTTGATGGCAGAAATCTGTGGACTGGAAACATTACTGAGGTTTGATTGTAGAACCCTGTGCCCTGGAAACATGACTGCGACCTGATACTTGAAACCCATGGCCTGGGAACTTGACATTGGTTTGATTCTGGAACCCTGTGGCCATGAACAAGACTGAGGCGTGATTCTGGAATCCTGTGGCCTGGGAACATGACATCTGTTTAGATTGTGGAATACTGTGTCCTGGGAACCTGAGTGAGGCTTGGTTCTGGAACCCTGTGGACTGGGAACATGACTGAGGTTTTATTCTGGAATCCTGTGGCCTGGGAACATGACATCAGTGGATTCTTGAAACCTGTGGCCTAGGAACATGAGAACGGTTGGGTTCTGGAACCCTGTGTCCTGGGAACATGTCTGAGGTTTGATGGTGGAAACCTGTGGCTTGGCAACATGACTGAGGTTTGTTACTGGAACCCCGTTCCCTGGGAACATGACTGAGGTTTGATTCTGGACACCTTTGTCCTGGGAACATGACTGTGGTTTGATTGTGGAACCATGGGTCCTGCAAACATGACTGAGGTTTGATTCTGGAACCATGTGTCCTGGGAATATGACTGAGGTTTGATTCTGTAAATCTGTGGCCTGGGAACATGACTGAGGTTTGATTCTGGAACCCTGTAGCCTGCGAACATAACTGAGGATTGTTTCTGGAACCCTGTGGCCTGGGAACATGACATCAGTGGATTCTGGAACCCTGTGGCCTGGGAACATGAGAACGGTTTAATTCTGGAACCCTGTGACCTGGGAACATGTCTGAGGTTTGATGGTGGAAACCTGTGGCTTGGCAACATGACTGACGTTTGTTTCTGGAACCCTTTTCCCTGGGAACATGACTGAGGTTTGATTCTGGACACCTTTGTGCTGGGAACATGACTGTGTTTTGATTGTGGAATCATGGGTCCTGCAAACATGACAGAGGTTTGATTCTGGAACCATGTGTCCTGGGAATATGACTGAGGTTTGATTCTGGAAATCTGTGGCCTGGGAACTTGACTGAGGTTTGATGGCAGAAACCTGTGGACTGGCAACATGACTGAGGTTTGATTGTAGAACCCTTTGCCCTGGAAACATGACTGTGGGCTGGTACTGGAAACCCATGGCCTAGGAATTTGACATTGGTTTGATTCTGGAACCCTGTGGCCTGGGAACAGGATTGAGGCGTGATTCTGGAAACCTGTGGCCTGGGAACATGACATCTGTTTAGATTGTGGCATACTGTGCCCTGGGAATCGGACTGAAGGCTTGGTTCTGGAATCCTGTGGACTGGGAACAAGACTGAGGTTTGATTCTGGAACCATGTGGCCTGGGAACATGACATCGGTTTGCATTCTGGTACCCTGTTGCCTGGGAACATGAAATCGGTTTGATTGTGGAAACCTGTGGTCTGGGAATATAACTGAGGTTTGATGGTGGTACCCTCTGGGCTGGCAACATGACTGAGGTTTGATTCTGGATCCCTGTGGCCTGGGAACATGACTGAGGCGTGATTCTGGAATCCTGTGGCCTGGGAACATGACATCTGTTTAGACTGTGGAATACTGTGCCCTGGGAATCTGACTGAGGCTTGGTTCTGGAACCCTGTGGACTGGGAACATGACTGAGGTTTGATTGTAGAACCCTGTGCCCTGGAAACATGACTGTGGGCTGGTACTGGAAACCCATGGCCTAGGAATTTGACATTGGTTTGATTCTGGAACCCTGTGGCCTGGGAACATGACTGAGGTTTGATTCTGGAAAACTGTGGCCGCGGACTTGACTGAGGGTTGATGGCAGAAATCTGTGGACTGGAAACATTACTGAGGTTTGATTGTAGAACCCTGTGCCCTGGAAACATGACTGCGAACTGATATTTGAAAACCATGGCCTGGGAACTTGACATTGGTTTGATTCTGGAACCCTGTTGCCAGGAACAAGACTGAGGCGTGATTTTGAAATCCTGTGGCCTGGGAACATGACATCTGTTTAGATTGTGGACTACTGGGCCCTGGGAACCTGACTGAGGCTTGGTTCTGGAACCCTGTGGACTGGGAACATGACTGAGGTTTATTCTGGAATCCTGTGGCCTGGGAACATGACATCAGTGGATTCTGGAACCCTGTGGCCTGGGAACATGAGAACGGTTTGATTCTGGAACCCTGTGCCCTGGGAACATGTCTGAGGTTTGATGGTGGAAACCTGTGGCTTGGCAACATGAATGAGGTTTGTTCCTGGAACCCTCTTCCCTGGGAACATGCCTGAGGTTTGATTCTGGACAACTTTGTCCTGGTAACATGACTGTGGTTTGATTGTGGAACCATGGGTCCTGCAAACATGACTGAGGTTTGATTCTGGAACCATGTGTCCTGGGAATATGACTGCGGTTTGATTCTGGAAATCTGTGGCCTGGGAACTTGACTGAGGTTTGATGGCAGAAACCTGTGGACTGGCAACATGACTGAGGCTTGATTGTAGAACCCTGTGCCCTGGAAACATGACTGTGGGCTGGTACTGGAAACCCATGGCCTAGGAATTTGACATTGGTTTGACTCTGGAAACCTGTGACCTGGGAACATGACTGAGGTTTGATTCTGGAAAACTGTGGCCGGGGACTTGACTGAGGTTTGATGGCAGAAATCTGTGGACTGGAAACATTACTGAGGTTTGATTGTAGAACCCTGTGCCCTGGAAACATGACTGCGACCTGATACTTGAAACCCATGGCCTGGGAACTTGACATTGGTTTGATTCTGGAACCCTGTGGCCATGAACAAGACTGAGGCGTGATTCTGGAATCCTGTGGCCTGGGAACATGACATCTGTTTAGATTGTGGAATACTGTGCCCTGGGAACCTGACTGAGGCTTGGTTCTGGAACCCTGTGGACTGGGAACATGACTGAGGTTTTATTCTGGAATCCTGTGGCCTGGGAACATGACATCAGTGGATTCTTGAAACCTGTGGCCTAGGAACATGAGAACGGTTTGATTCTGGAACGCTGTGGCCTGGGAACATGTCTGAGGTTTGATGGTGGAAACCTGTGGCTTGGCAACATGACTGAGGTTTGTTACTGGAACCCCGTTCCCTGGGAACATGACTGAGGTTTGATTCTGGACACCTTTGTCCTGGGAACATGACTGTGGTTTGATTGTGGAACCATGGGTCCTGCAAACATGACTGAGGTTTGATTCTGGAACCATGTGTCCTGGGAATATGACTGAGGTTTGATTCTGGAAATCTGTGACCTGGGAACATGACTGAGGTTTGATTCTGGAACCCTGTAGCCTGCGAACATAACTGAGGATTTTTTCTGGAACCCTGTGGCCTGGGAACATGACATCAGTGGATTCTGGAACCCTGTGGCCTGGGAACATGAGAACGGTTTAATTCTGGAACCCTGTGGCCTGGGAACAGGATTGAGGCGTGATTCTGGAAACCTGTGGCCTGGGAACATGGCATCTGTTTAGATTGTGGCATACTGTGCCCTGGGAACCGGACTGAAGCCTTGGTTCTGGAATCCTGGGGACTGGGAACAAGACTGAGGTTTGATTCTGGAACCATGTGGCCTGGGAATATGACTGATGTTAGATCGTGGAATCCTGTGGCCTGGGAACATGACATCGGTTTGGATTCTGGTATCCTGTTGCCTGGGAACATGAAATCGGTTTGATTGTGGAAACCTGTGGTCAGGGAATATGACTGAGGTTTGATGGTGGTACCCTCTGGCCTGGCAACATGACTGAGGTTTGATTCTGGATCCCTGTGGCCTGGGAACATGACTGAGGCGTGATTCTGGAATCCTGTGGCCTCGGAACATGACATCTGTTTAGATTGTGGAATACTGTGCCCTGGGAATCTGACTGAGGCTTGGTTCTGGAACCCTGTGGACTGGCAACATGACTGAGGTTTGATTGTAGAACCCTGTGCCCTGGAAACATGACTGTGGCCTGGTACTGGAAACCCATGGCCTAGGAATTTGACAGTGGTTTGATTCTGGAATCCTGTGGCCTGGGAACATGACTGAGGTTTGATTCTGGAAAACTGTGGCCGCGGACTTGACTGAGGGTTGATGGAAGAAATCTGTGGACTGGAAACATTACTGAGGTTTGATTGTAGAACCCTGTGCCCTGGAAACATGACTGCGAACTGATACTTGAAAACCATGGCCTGGGAACTTGACATTGGTTTGATTCTGGAACCCTGTTGCCAGGAACAAGACTGAGGCGTGATTCTGGAATCCTGTGGCCTGGGAACATGACATCTGTTTAGATTGTGGCATACTGGGCCCTGGGAACCTGAGTGAGGCTTGGTTCTGGAACCCTGTGGACTGGGAAAATGACTGAGGTTTTATTCTGGAATCCTGTGGCCTGGGAACATGACATCAGTGGATTCTGGAACCCTGTGGCCTGGGAACATGAGAACGGTTTGATTCTGGAACCCTGTGGCCTGGGAACATGACATCAGTGGATTCTGGAACCCTGTGGCCTGAGAACATGAGAACGGTTTATTTCTGGAACCCTGTGACCTGGGAACATGTCTGAGGTTTGATGGTGGAAACCTGTGGCTTGGCAACATGATTGAGGTTTGTTTCTGGAACCCTGTTCCCTGGGAACATGACTGAGGTTTGATTGTGGACACCTTTGTGCTGGGAACATGACTGTGTTTTGATTGTGGAATCATGGGTCCTGCAAACATGACTGAGGTTTGATTCTGGAACCATGTGTCCTGGGAATATGACTGAGGTTTGATTCTGGAAATCTGTGGCCTGGGAACTTGACTGAGGTTTGATGGCAGAAACCTGTGGACTGGCAACATGACTGAGGCTTGATTGTAGAACCCTGTGCCCTGGAAACATGACTGTGGGCTGGTACTGGAAACCCATGGCCTAGGAATTTGACATTGGTTTGATTCTGGAACCCTGTGGCCTGGGAACAGGATTGAGGCGTGATTCTGGAAACCTGTGGCCTGGGAACATGACATCTGTTTAGATTGTGGCATACTGTGCCCTGGGAACTGGACTGAAGCCTTGGTTCTGGAATCCTGGGGACTGGGAACAAGACTGAGGTTTGATTCTGGAACCATGTGGCCTGGGAATATGACTGATGTTAGATCGTGGAATCCTGTGGCCTGGGAACATGACATCGGTTTGGATTCTGGTACCCTGTTGCCTGGGAACATGAAATCGGTTTGATTGTGGAAACCTGTGGTCAGGGAATATGACTGAGGTTTGATGGTGGTACCCTCTGGCCTGGCAACATGACTGAGGTTTGATTCTGGATCCCTGTGGCCTGGGAACATGACTGAGGCGTGATTCTGGAATCCTGTGGCCTGGGAACATGACATCTGTTTAGATAGTGGAATACTGTGCCCTGGGAATCTGACTGAGGCTTGGTTCTGGAACCCTGTGGACTGGCAACATGACTGAGGTTTGATTGTAGAACCCTGTGCCATGGAAACATGACTGTGGCCTGGTACTGGAAACCCATGGCCTAGGAATTTGACATTGGTTTGATTCTGGAACCCTGTGGCCTGGGAACATGATTGAGGCGTGATTCTGGAAACCTGTGGCCTGGGAACATGACATCTGTTTAGATTGTGGAATACTGTGCCCTGGGAATCTGACTGAGGCTTGGTTCTGGAACACTGTGGACTGGGAACATGACTGAGGTTTTTTTCTGGAACCCTTTTCACTGGGAACATGACTGAGGTTTGATTCTGGACACCTTTGTGCTGGGAACATGACTGTGTTTTGATTGTGGAATCATGGGTCCTGCAAACATGACAGAGGTTTGATTCTGGAACCATGTGTCCTGGGAATATGACTGAGGTTTGATTTTGGAAATCTGTGGCCTGGGAACTTGACTGAGGTTTGATGGCAGAAACCTGTGGACTGGCAACATGACTGAGGTTTCATTGTAGAACCCTGTGCCCTGGAAACATGACTGTGGGCTGCTACTGGAAACCCATGGCCTAGGAATTTGACATTGGTTTGATTCTGGAACCCTGTGGCCTGGGAACATGATTGAGGCGTGATTCTGGAAACCTGTGGCCTGGGAACATGACATCTGTTTAGATTGTGGCATACTGTGCCCTGGGAACCGGACTGAAGGCTTGGTTCTGGAATCCTGGGGACTGGGAACAAGACTGAGGTTTGATTCTGGAACCATGTGGCCTGGGAATATGACTGATGTGAGATCGTGGAATCCTGTGGCCTGGGAACATGACATCGGATTGGATTCTGGTACCCTGTTGCCTGGGAACATGAAATCGGTTTGATTGTGGAAACCTGTGGTCAGGGAATATGACTGAGGTTTGATGGTGGTACCCTCTGGCCTGGCAACATGACTGAGGTTTGATTCTGGATCCCTGTGGCCTGGGAACATGACTGAGGCGTGATTCTGGAATCCTGTGGCCTGGGAACATGACATCTGTTTAGATTGTGGAATACTGTGCCCTGGGAATCTGACTGAGGCTTGGTTCTGGAACCCTGTGGACTGGCAACATGACTGAGGTTTGATTGTAGAACCCTGTGCCCTGGAAACATGACTGTGGCCTGGTACTGGAAACCCATGGCCTAGGAATTTGACATTGGTTTGATTCTGGAACCCTGTGGCCTGGGAACATGACTGAGGTTTCATTCTGGAAAACTGTGGCCGTGGACTTGACTGAGGGTTGATGGCAGAAATCTGTGGACTGGAAACATTACTGAGGTTTGATTGTAGAACCCTGTGCCCTGGAAACATGACTGTGAACTGATACTTGAAAACCATGGCCTGGGAACTTGACATTGGTTTGATTCTGGAACCCTGTTGCCAGGAACAAGACTGAGGCGTGATTCTGGAATCCTGTGGCCTGGGAACATGACATCTGTTTAGATTGTGGAATACTGGGCCCTGGGAACCTGAGTGAGGCTTGGTTCTGGAACCCTGTGGACTGGGAACATGACTGAGGTTTTATTCTGGAATCCTGTGGCCTGGGAACATGACATCAGTGGATTCTGGAACCCTGTGGCCTGGGAACATGAGAACGGTTTGATTCTGGAACCCTGTGCCCTGGGAACATGTCTGAGGTTTGATGGTGGAAACCTGTGGCTTGGCAACATGAATGAGGTTTGTTCCTGGAACCCTCTTCCCTGGGAACATGCCTGAGGTTTGATTCTGGACAACTTTGTCCTGGGAACATGACTGTGGTTTGATTGTGGAACCATGGGTCCTGCAAACATGACTGAGGTTTTATTCTGGAACCATGAGTCCTGGGAATATGACTGAGGTTTGATTCTGGAAATCTGTGGCCTGGGAAATTGACTGAGGTTTGATGGCAGAAACCTGTGGACTGGCAACATGACAGAGGTTTGATTGTAGAACCCTGTGCCCTGGAAACATGACTGTGGGCTGGTACTGGAAACCCATGGCCTAGGAATTTGACATTGGTTTGATTCTGGAACCCTGTGGCCAGGGAACATGATTGAGGCGTGATTCTGGAAACCTGTGGCCTGGGAACATGACATCTGTTTAGATTGTGGCATACTGTGCCCTGGGAACCGGACTGAAGCCTTGGTTCTGGAATCCTGTGGACTGGGAACAAGACTGAGGTTTGATTCTGGAACCATGTGGCCTGGGAATATGACTGATGTTAGATCGTGGAATCCTGTGGCCTGGGAACATGACATCGGTTTGGATTCTGGTACCATGTTGCCTGGGAACATGAAATCGGTTTGATTGTGGAAACCTGTGGTCTGGGAATATGACTGAGGTTTGATGGTGGTACCCTCTGGTCTGGCAACATGACTGAGGTTTGATTCTGGATCCCTGTGGCCTGGGAACATGACTGAGGCGTGATTCTGGAATCCTGTGGCCTGGGAACATGACATCTGTTTAGATTGTGGAATACTGTGCCCTGGGAATCTGACTGAGGCTTGGTTCTGGAACACTGTGGACTGGGAACATGACTGAGGTTTGATTCTGGAACCCTGTAGCCTGCAAACATAACTGAGGATTGTTTCTGGAACCCTGTGGCCTGGGAACATGTCTGAGGTTTGATGGTGGAAACCTGTGGCTTGGCAACATGATTGAGGTTTTTTTCTGGAACCCTGTTCCCTGGGAACATGACTGAGGCTTGATTCTGGACACCTTTGTGCTGGGAAAATGACTGTGTTTTGATTGTGGAATCATGGGTCCTGCAAACATGACTGAGGTTTGATTCTGGAACCATGTGTCCTGGGCATATGACTGAGGTTTGATTCTGGAAATCTGTGGCCTGGGAACTTGACTGAGGTTTGATGGCAGAAACCTGTGGACTGGCAACATGACTGAGGTTTGATTGTAGAACCCTGTGCCCTGGAACCATGACTGTGGGCTGGTACTGGAAACCCATGGCCTAGGAATTTGACATTGGTTTGATTCTGGAACCCTGTGACCTGGGAACATGACTGAGGTTTGATTCTGGAAAACTGTGGCCGGGGACTTGACTGAGGTTTGATGGCAGAAATCTGTGGACTGGAAACATTACTGAGGTTTGATTGTAGAACCCTGTGCCCTGGAAACATGACTGCGACCTGATACTTGAAACCCATGGCCTGGGAACTTGACATTGGTTTGATTCTGGAACCCTGTGGCGTGGGAACAGGATTGAGGCGTGATTCTGGAAACCTCTGGCCTGGGAACATGACATCTGTTTAGATTGTGGCATACTGTGCCCTGGGAACCGGACTGAAGGCTTGGTTCTGGAATCCTGTGGACTGGGAACAAGACTGAGGTTTGATTCTGGAACCATGTGGCCTGGGAATATAACTGATGTTAGATCGTGGAATCCTGTGGCCTGGGAATATGACATCGGTTTGGATTCTGGTACCCTGTTGCCTGGGAACATGAAATCGGTTTGATTGTGGAAACCTGTGGTCTGGGAATATGACTGAGGTTTGATGGTGGTACCCTCTGGCCTGGCAACATGACTGAGGTTTGATTCTGGAACCCTGTAGCCTGCGAACATAACTGAGGATTGTTTCTGGAACCCTGTGGCCTGGGAACATGAGAACGGTTTAATTCTGGAACCCTGTGACCCGGGAACATGTCTGAGGTTTGATGGTGGAAACCTGTGGCTTGGCAACATGACTGAGGTTTGTTTCTGGAACCCTTTTCCCTGCGAACATGACTGAGGTTTGATTCTGGACACCTTTGTGCTGGGAACATGACTGTGTTTTGATTGTGGAATCATGGGTCCTGCAAACATGACAGAGGTTTGATTCTGGAACCATGTGTCCTGGGAATATGACTGAGGTTTGATTCTGGAAATCTGTGGCCTGGGAACTTGACTGAGGTTTGATGGCAGAAACCTGTGGACTGGCAACATGACTGAGGTTTGATTGTAGAACCCTGTGCCCTGGAAACATGACTGTGGGCTGGTACTGGAAACCCATGGCCTAGGAATTTGACATTGGTTTGATTCTGGAACCCTGTGGCCTGGGAACAGGATTGAGGCGTGATTCTGGAAACCTGTGGCCTGGGAACATGACATCTGTTTAGATTGTGGCATACTGTGCCCTGGGAACCGGACTGAAGGCTTGGTTCTGGAATCCTGGGGACTGGGAACAAGACTGAGGTTTGATTCTGGAACCATGTGGCCTGGGAATATGACTGATGTGAGATCGTGGAATCCTGTGGCCTGGGAACATGACATCGGTTTGGATTCTGGTACCCTGTTTCCTGGGAACATGAAATCGGTTTGATTGTGGAAACCTGTGGTCTGGGAATATGACTGAGGTTTGATGGTGGTACCCTCTGGCCTGGCAACATGACTGAGGTTTGATTCTGGATCCCTGTGGCCTGGGAACATGACTGAGGCGTGATTCTGGAATCCTGTGGCCTGGGAACATGACATCTGTTTAGATTGTGGAATACTGTGCCCTGGGAATCTGACTGAGGCTTGGTTCTGGAACCCTGTGGACTGGGAACATGACTGAGGTTTGATTGTAGAACCCTGTGCCCTGGAAACATGACTGTGGCCTGGTACTGGAAACCCATGGCCTAGGAATTTGACATTGGTTTGATTCTGGAACCCTGTGGCCTGGGAACCTGACTGAGGTTTCATTCTGGAAAACTGTGGCCGGGGACTTGACTGAGGGTTGATGGTAGAAATCTGTGGACTGGAAACATTACTGAGGTTTGATTGTAGAACCCTGTGCCCTGGAAACATGACTGCAACCTGATACTTGAAACCCATGGCCTGGGAACTTGACATTGGTTTGATTCTGGAACCCTGTTGCCAGGAAGAAGACTGAGGCGTGATTCTGGAATCCTGTGGCCTGGGAACATGACATCTGTTTAGATTGTGGAATACTGTGCCCTGGGAACCTGACTGAGGCTTGGTTCTGGAACCCTGTGGACTGGGAACATGACTGAGGTTTTATTCTGGAATCCTGTGGCCTGGGAACATGACATCAGTGGATTCTTGAAACCTGTGGCCTAGGAATATGAGAACGGTTGGATTCTGGAACCCTGTGGCCTGGGAACATGTCTGAGATTTGATGGTGGAAACCTGTGGCTTGGCAACATGACTGAGGTTTATTTCTGGAACCCTGTTCCCTGGGAACATGACTGAGGTTTGATTCTGGACACCTTTGTCCTGGGAACATGACTGTGGTTTGATTGTGGAACCATGGGTCCTGCAAACATGACTGAGCTTTGATTCTGGAACCAAGTGTCCTGGGAATATGACTGAGGTTTGATTCTGGAAATCTGTGGCCTGGGAACATGACTGAGGTTTGATTCTGGAACCCTGTAGCCTGCGAACATAACTGAGGATTGTTTCTGGAACCCGGTGGCCTGGGAACATGACATCAGTGGATTCTGAAACCCTGTGGCCTGGGAACATGAGAGCGGTTTAATTCTGGAACCCTGTGACCTGGGAACATGTCTGAGGTTTGATGGTGGAAACCTGTGGCTTGGCAACATGACTGAGGTTTGTTTTTGGAACCCTTTTCCCTGGGAACATGACTGAGGTTTGATTCTGGACACCTTTGTGCTGGGAACATGACTGTGTTTTGATTGTGGAATCATGGGTCCTGCAAACATTACAGAGGTTTGATTCTGGAACCATGTGTCCTGGGAATATGACTGAGGTTTGATTCTGGAAATCTGTGGCCTGGGAACTTGACTGAGGTTTGATGGCAGAAACCTGTGGACTGGCAACATGACTGAGGTTTGATTGTAGAACCCTGTGCCCTGGTAACATGACTGTGGCCTGGTACTGGAAACCCATGGCCTAGGAATTTGACATTGGTTTGATTCTGGAACCCTGTGCCGTGGGAACAGGATTGAGGCGTGATTCTGGAAACCTGTGGCCTGGGAACATGACATCTGTTTAGATTGTGGCATACTGTGCCCTGGGAACCGGACTGAAGGCTTGGTTCTGGAATTCTGGGGACTGGGAACAAGACTGAGGTTTGATTCTGGAACCATGTGGCCTGGGAATATGACTGATGTTAGATCGTGGAATCCTGTGGCCTGGGAACATGACATCAGTTTGGATTCTGGTACCCTGTTGCCTGGGAACATGAAATCGGTTTGATTGTGGAAACCTGTGGTCTGGGAATATGACTGAGGTTTGATGGTGGTACCCTCTGGCCTGGCAACATGACTGAGGTTTGATTCTGGATCCCTGTGGCCTGGGAACATGACTGAGGCGTGATTCTGGAATCCTGTGGCCTGGGAACATGACATCTGTTTAGATTGTGGAATACTGTGCCCTGGGAATCTGACTGAGGCTTGGTTCTGGAACCCTGTGGACTGGCAACATGACTGAGGTTTGACTGTAGAACCCTGTGCCCTGGAAACATGACTGTGGCCTGGTACTGGAAACCCATGGCCTAGGAATTTGACATTGGTTTGATTCTGGAACCCTGTGGCCTGGGAACAAGACTGAGGCGTGATTCTGGAATCCTGTGGCCTGGGAACATGACATCTGTTTAGATTGTGGAATACTGGGCCCTGGGAACCTGACTGAGGCTTGGTTCTGGAACCCTGTGGACTGGGAACATGACTGAGGTTTTATTCTGGAATCCTGTGGCCTGGGAACATGACATCAGTGGATTCTGGAACCCTGTGGCCTGGGAACATGAGAACGGTTTGATTCTGGAACCCTGTGGCCTGGGAACATGTCTGAGGTTTGATGGTGGAAACCTGTGGCTTGGCAACATGAATGAGGTTTGTTCCTGGAACCCTCTTCCCTGGGAACATGCCTGAGGTTTGATTGTAGACACCTTTGTCCTGGGAACATGACTGTGGTTTGATTGTGGAACCATGGGTCCTGCAAACATGACTGAGGTTTGATTCTGGAACCATGTGTCCTGGGAATATGATTGAGGTTTGATTCTGGAAATCTGTGGCCTGGGAACTTGACTGAGGTTTGATGGCAGAAACCTGTGGACTGGCAACATGACAGAGGTTTGATTGTAGAACCCTGTGCCCTGGAAACATGACTGTGGGCTGGTACTGGAAACCCATGGCCTAGGAATTTGACATTGGTTTGATTCTGGAACCCTGTGGCCTGGGAACATGATTGAGGCGTGATTCTGGAAACCTGTGGCCTGGGAACATGACATCTGTTTAGATTGTGGCATACTGTGCCCTGGGAACCGGACTGAAGGCTTGGTTCTGGAATCTTGTGGACTGGGAACAAGACTGAGGTTTGATTCTGGAACCATGTGGCCTGGGAATATGACTGATGTTAGATCGTGGAATCCTGTGGCCTGGGAACATGACATCGGTTTGGATTCTGGTACCCTGTTGCCTGGGAACATGAAATCGGTTTGATTGTGGAAACCTGTGGTCAGGGAATATGACTGAGGTTTGATGGTGGTACCCTCTGTCCTGGCAACATGACTGAGGTTTGATTCTGGATCCCTGTGGCCTGGGAACATGACTGAGGCGTGATTCTGGAATCCTGTGGCCTGGGAACAAGACATCTGTTTAGATTGTGGAATACTGTGCCCTGGGAATCTGACTGAGGCTTGGTTCTGAACCCTGTGGACTGGGAACATGACTGAGGTTTGATTCTGGAACCCTGTAGCCTGGGAACATGACATCAGTGGATTCTTGAAACCTGTGGCCTAGGAACATGAGAACGGTTGGATTCTGGAACCCTGTGGCCTGGGAACATGTCTGAGGTTTGATGGTGGAAACCTGTGGCTTGGCAACATGACTGAGGTTTGTTTCTGGAACCCTGTTCCCTGGGAACATGACTGAGGTTTGATTCTGGACACCTTTGTCCTGGGAACATGACTGTGGTTTGATTGTGGAACCATGGGTCCTGCAAACATGACTGAGCTTTGATTCTGGAACCAAGTGTCCTGGGAATATGACTGAGGTTTGATTCTGGAAATCTGTGGCCTGGGAACATGACTGAGGTTTGATTCTGGAACCCTGTAGCCTGCGCACATAACTGAGGATTGTTTCTGGAACCCTGTGGCCTGGGAACATGACATCAGTGGATTCTGAAACCCTGTGGCCTGGGAACATGAGAACGGTTTAATTCTGGAACCCTGTGACCTGGGAACATGTCTGAGGTTTGATGGTGGAAACCTGTGGCTTGGCAACATGACTGAGGTTTGTTTTTGGAACCCTTTTCCCTGGGAACATGACTGAGGTTTGATTCTGGACACCTTTGTGCTGGGAACATGACTGTGTTTTGATTGTGGAATCATGGGTCCTGCAAACATGACAGAGGTTTGATTCTGGAACCATGTGTCCTGGGAATATGACTGAGGTTTGATTCTGGAAATCTGTGGCCTGGGAACTTGACTGAGGTTTGATGGCAGAAACCTGTGGACTGGCAACATGACTGAGGTTTGATTGTAGAACCCTGTGCCCTGGAAACATGACTGTGGCCTGGTACTGGAAACCCATGGCCTAGGAATTTGACATTGGTTTGATTCTGGAACCCTGTGCCGTGGGAAAAGGATTGAGGCGTGATTCTGGAAACCTGTGGCCTGGGAACATGACATCTGTTTAGATTGTGGCATACTGTGCCCTGGGAACCGGACTGAAGGCTTGGTTCTGGAATCCTGGGGACTGGGAACAAGACTGAGGTTTGATTCTGGAACCATGTGGCCTGGGAATATGACTGATGTTAGATCGTGGAATCCTGTGGCCTGGGAACATGGCATCGGTTTGGATTCTGGTACCCTGTTGCCTGGGAACATGAAATCGGTTTCATTGTGGAAACCTGTCGTCTGGGAATATGACTGAGGTTTGATGGTGGTACCCTCTGGCCTGGCAACATGACTGAGGTTTGATTCTGGATCCCTGTGGCCTGGGAACATGACTGCGGCGTGATTCTGGAATCCTGTGGCCTGGGAACATGACATCTGTTTAGATTGTGGAATACTGTGCCCTGGGAATCTGACTGAGGCTTGGTTCTGGAACCCTGTGGACTGGCAACATGACTGAGGTTTGATTGTAGAACCCTGTGCCCTGGAAACATGACTGTGGCCTGGTACTGGAAACCCATGGCCTAGGAATTTGACATTGGTTTGATTCTGGAACCCTGTGGCCTGGGAACATGACTGAGGTTTCATTCTTGAAAACTGTGGCCGCGGACTTGACTGAGGGTTGATGGCAGAAATCTGTGGACTGGAAACATTACTGAGGTTTGATTGTAGAACCCTGTGCCCTGGAAACATGACTGCGAACTGATACTTGAAACCCATGGCCTGGGAACTTGACATTGGTTTGATTCTGGAACCCTGTTGCCAGGAACAAGACTGAGGCATGATTCTGGAATCCTGTGGACTGGGAACATGACATCTGTTTAGATTGTGGAATACTGGGCCCTGGGAACCTGACTGAGGCTTGGTTCTGGAACCCTGTGGACTGGGAACATGACTGAGGTTTTATTCTGGAATCCTGTGGCCTGGGAACATGACATCAGTGGATTCTGGAACCCTGTGGCCTGGGAACATGAGAACGGTTTGATTCTGGAACCCTGTGGCCTGGGAACATGTCTGAGGTTTGATGGTGGAAACCTGTGGCTTGGCAACATGAATGAGGTTTGTTCCTTGAACCCTCTTCCCTGGGAACATGCCTGAGGTTTGATTCTAGACACCTTTGTCCTGGGAACATGACTGTGGTTTGATTGTGGAACCATGGGTCCTGCAAACATGACTGAGGTTTGATTCTGGAACCATGTGTCCTGGGAATATGAATGAGGTTTGATTCTGGAAATCTGTGGCCTGGGAACTTGACTGAGGTTTGATGGCAGAAACCTGTGGACTGGCAACATGACAGAGGTTTGATTGTAGAACCCTGTGCCCTGGAAACATGACTGTGGGCTGGTACTGGAAACCCATGGCCTAGGAATTTGACATTGGTTTGATTCTGGAACCCTGTGGCCTGGGAACATGATTTAATCGTGATTCTGGAAACCTGTGGCCTGGGAACATGACATCTGTTTAGATTGTGGCATACTGTGCCCTGGGAACCGGACTGAAGGCTTGGTTCTGGAATCCTGTGGACTGGGACCAAGACTGAGGTTTGATTCTGGAACCATGTGGCCTGGGAATATGACTGATGTTAGATCGTGGAATCCTGTGGCCTGGGAACATGACATCGGTTTGGATTCTGGTACCCTGTTGCCTGGGAACATGAAATCGGTTTGATTGTGGAAACCTGTGGTCAGGGAATATGACTGAGGTTTGATGGTGGTACCCTCTGTCCTGGCAACATGACTGAGGTTTGATTCTGGATCCCTGTGGCCTGGGAACATGACTGAGGCGTGATTCTGGAATCCTGTGGCCTGGGAACAAGACATCTGTTTAGATTGTGGAATACTGTGCCCTGGGAATCTGACTGAGGCTTGGTTCTGAACCCTGTGGACTGGGAACATGACTGAGGTTTGATTCTGGAACCCTGTAGCCTGGGAACATGACATCAGTGGATTCTTGAAACCTGTGGCCTAGGAACATGAGAACGGTTGGATTCTGGAACCCTGTGGCCTGGGAACATGTCTGAGGTTTGATGGTGGAAACCTGTGGCTTGGCAACATGACTGAGGTTTGTTTCTGGAACCCTGTTCCCTGGGAACATGACTGAGGTTTGATTCTGGACACCTTTGTCCTGGGAACATGACTGTGGTTTGATTGTGGAACCATGGGTCCTGCAAACATGACTGAGCTTTGATTCTGGAACCAAGTGTCCTGGGAATATGACTGAGGTTTGATTCTGGAAATCTGTGGCCTGGGAACATGACTGAGGTTTGATTCTGGAACCCTGTAGCCTGCGCACATAACTGAGGATTGTTTCTGGAACCCTGTGGCCTGGGAACATGACATCAGTGGATTCTGAAACCCTGTGGCCTGGGAACATGAGAACGGTTTAATTCTGGAACCCTGTGACCTGGGAACATGTCTGAGGTTTGATGGTGGAAACCTGTGGCTTGGCAACATGACTGAGGTTTGTTTTTGGAACCCTTTTCCCTGGGAACATGACTGAGGTTTGATTCTGGACACCTTTGTGCTGGGAACATGACTGTGTTTTGATTGTGGAATCATGGGTCCTGCAAACATGACAGAGGTTTGATTCTGGAACCATGTGTCCTGGGAATATGACTGAGGTTTGATTCTGGAAATCTGTGGCCTGGGAACTTGACTGAGGTTTGATGGCAGAAACCTGTGGACTGGCAACATGACTGAGGTTTGATTGTAGAACCCTGTGCCCTGGAAACATGACTGTGGCCTGGTACTGGAAACCCATGGCCTAGGAATTTGACATTGGTTTGATTCTGGAACCCTGTGCCGTGGGAAAAGGATTGAGGCGTGATTCTGGAAACCTGTGGCCTGGGAACATGACATCTGTTTAGATTGTGGCATACTGTGCCCTGGGAACCGGACTGAAGGCTTGGTTCTGGAATCCTGGGGACTGGGAACAAGACTGAGGTTTGATTCTGGAACCATGTGGCCTGGGAATATGACTGATGTTAGATCGTGGAATCCTGTGGCCTGGGAACATGGCATCGGTTTGGATTCTGGTACCCTGTTGCCTGGGAACATGAAATCGGTTTCATTGTGGAAACCTGTCGTCTGGGAATATGACTGAGGTTTGATGGTGGTACCCTCTGGCCTGGCAACATGACTGAGGTTTGATTCTGGATCCCTGTGGCCTGGGAACATGACTGCGGCGTGATTCTGGAATCCTGTGGCCTGGGAACATGACATCTGTTTAGATTGTGGAATACTGTGCCCTGGGAATCTGACTGAGGCTTGGTTCTGGAACCCTGTGGACTGGCAACATGACTGAGGTTTGATTGTAGAACCCTGTGCCCTGGAAACATGACTGTGGCCTGGTACTGGAAACCCATGGCCTAGGAATTTGACATTGGTTTGATTCTGGAACCCTGTGGCCTGGGAACATGACTGAGGTTTCATTCTTGAAAACTGTGGCCGCGGACTTGACTGAGGGTTGATGGCAGAAATCTGTGGACTGGAAACATTACTGAGGTTTGATTGTAGAACCCTGTGCCCTGGAAACATGACTGCGAACTGATACTTGAAACCCATGGCCTGGGAACTTGACATTGGTTTGATTCTGGAACCCTGTTGCCAGGAACAAGACTGAGGCATGATTCTGGAATCCTGTGGACTGGGAACATGACATCTGTTTAGATTGTGGAATACTGGGCCCTGGGAACCTGACTGAGGCTTGGTTCTGGAACCCTGTGGACTGGGAACATGACTGAGGTTTTATTCTGGAATCCTGTGGCCTGGGAACATGACATCAGTGGATTCTGGAACCCTGTGGCCTGGGAACATGAGAACGGTTTGATTCTGGAACCCTGTGGCCTGGGAACATGTCTGAGGTTTGATGGTGGAAACCTGTGGCTTGGCAACATGAATGAGGTTTGTTCCTTGAACCCTCTTCCCTGGGAACATGCCTGAGGTTTGATTCTAGACACCTTTGTCCTGGGAACATGACTGTGGTTTGATTGTGGAACCATGGGTCCTGCAAACATGACTGAGGTTTGATTCTGGAACCATGTGTCCTGGGAATATGAATGAGGTTTGATTCTGGAAATCTGTGGCCTGGGAACTTGACTGAGGTTTGATGGCAGAAACCTGTGGACTGGCAACATGACAGAGGTTTGATTGTAGAACCCTGTGCCCTGGAAACATGACTGTGGGCTGGTACTGGAAACCCATGGCCTAGGAATTTGACATTGGTTTGATTCTGGAACCCTGTGGCCTGGGAACATGATTTAATCGTGATTCTGGAAACCTGTGGCCTGGGAACATGACATCTGTTTAGATTGTGGCATACTGTGCCCTGGGAACCGGACTGAAGGCTTGGTTCTGGAATCCTGTGGACTGGGACCAAGACTGAGGTTTGATTCTGGAACCATGTGGCCTGGGAATATGACTGATGTTAGATCGTGGAATCCTGTGGCCTGGGAACATGACATCGGTTTGGATTCTGGTACCCTGTTGCCTGGGAACATGAAATCGGTTTGATTGTGGAAACCTGTGGTCAGGGAATATGACTGAGGTTTGATGGTGGTACCCTCTGGCCTGGCAACATGACTGAGGTTTGATTCTGGATCCCTGTGGCCTGGGAACATGACTGAGACGTGATTCTGGAATCCTGTGGCCTGGGAACATGACATCTGTTTAGATTGTGGAATACTGTGCCCTGGGAATCTGACTGAGGCTTGGTTCTGAACCCTGTGGACTGGGAACATGACTGAGGTTTGATTCTGGAACCCTGTAGCCTGCAAACATAACTGAGGATTGTTTCTGGAACCCTGTGGCCTGGGAACATGACATCAGTGGATTCTGGAACCCTGTGGCCTGGGAACATGAGAACGGTTTATTTCTGGAACCCTGTGACCTGGGAACATGTCTGAGGTTTGATGGTGGAAACCTGTGGCTTGGCAACATGATTGAGGTTTGTTTCTGGAACCCTGTTCCCTGGGAACATGACTGAGGTTTGATTCTGGACACCTTTGTGCTGGGAAAATGACTGTGTTTTGATTGTGGAATCATGGGTCCTGCAAACATGACTGAGGTTTGATTCTGGAACCATGTGTCCTGGGAATATGACTGAGGTTTGATTCTGGAAATCTGTGGCCTGGGAACTTGACTGAGGTTTGATGGCAGAAACCTGTGGACTGGCAACATGACTGAGGCTTGATTGTAGTACCCTGTGCCCTGGAAACATGACTGTGGCCTGGTACTGGAAACCCATGGCCTAGGAATTTGACATTGGTTTGATTCTGGAACCCTGTGACCTGGGAACATGACTGAGGTTTGATTCCGGAAAACTGTGGCCGGGGACTTGACTGAGGTTTGATGGCAGAAATCTGTGGACTGGAAACATTACTGAGGTTTGATTGTAGAACCCTGTGCCCTGGAAACATGACTGCGACCTGATACTTGAAACCCATGGCCTGGGAACTTGACATTGGTTTGATTCTGGAACCCTGTGGCCATGAACAAGACTGAGGCGTGATTCTGGAATCCTGTGGCCTGGGAACATGACATCTGTTTAGATTGTGGAATACTGTGCCCTGGGAACCTGACTGAGGCTTGGTTCTGGAACCCTGTGGACTGGGAACATGACATCGGTTTGGATTCTGGTACCCTTTTGACTGGGAACATGAAATCGGTTTGATTGTGGAAACCTGTGGTCTGGGAATATAACTGAGGTTTGATGGTGGTACCCTCTGGCCTGGCAACATGACTGAGGTTTTATTCTGGAATCCTGTGGCCTGGGAATATGACATCAGTGGATTCTGGAACCCTGTGGCCTGGGAACATGAGAACGGTTTGATTCTGGAAACCTGTGGCCTGGGAACATGTCTGAGGTTTGATGGTGGAAACCTGTGGCTTGGCAACATGAATGAGGTTTGTTCCTGGAACCCTCTTCCCTGGGAACATGCCTGAGGTTTGATTCTGGACACCTTTGTCCTGCGAACATGACTGTGGTTTGATTGTGGAACCATGGGTCCTGCAAACATGACTGAGGTTTGATTCTGGAACCATGTGTCCTGGGAATATGACTGAGGTTTGATTCTGGAAATCTGTGGCCTGGGAAATTGACTGAGGTTTGATGGCAGAAACCTGTGGACTGGCAACATGACAGAGGTTTGATTGTAGAACCCTGTGCCCTGGAAACATGACTGTGGGCTGGTACTGGAAACCCATGGCCTAGGAAATTGACATTGGTTTGATTCTGGAACCCTGTGGCCTGGGAACAGGATTGAGGCGTGATTCTGGAAACCTGTGGCCTGGGAACATGACATCTGTTTAGATTGTGGCATACTGTGCCCTGGGAACCGGACTGAAGCCTTGGTTCTGGAATCCTGTGGACTGGGAACAAGACTGAGGTTTGATTCTGGAACCATGTGGCCTGGGAATATGACTGATGTTAGATCGTGGAATCCTGTGACCTGGGAACATGACATCGGTTTGGATTCTGGTACGCTGTTGCCTGGGAACATGAAATCGGTTTGATTGTGGAAACCTGTGGTCAGGGAATATGACTGAGGTTTGATGGTGGTACCCTCTGGCCTGGCAACATGACTGAGGTTTGATTCTGGATCCCTGTGGCCTGGGAACATGACTGAGGCGTGATTCTGGAATCCTGTGGCCTGGGAACATGACATCTGTTTAGATTGTGGAATACTGTGCCCTGGGAATCTGACTGAGGCTTGGTTCTGGAACCCTGTGGACTGGGAACATGACTGAGGTTTGATTCTGGAACCCTGTAGCCTGCAAACATAACTGAGGATTGTTTCTGGAACCCTGTGGCCTGGGAACATGACATCAGTGGATTCTGGAACCCTGTGGCCTGGGAACATGAGAACGGTTTATTTCTGGAACCCTGTGACCTGGGAACATGTCTGAGGTTTGATGGTGGAAACCTGTGGCTTGGCAACATGATTGAGGTTTGTTTCTGGAACCCTGTTCCCTGGGAACATGACTGAGGTTTGATTCTGGACACCTTTGTGCTGGGAAAATGACTGTGTTTTGATTGTGGAATCATGGGTGCTGCAAACATGACTGAGGTTTGATTCTGGAACCATGTGTCCTGGGAATATGACTGAGGTTTGATTGTGGAAATCTGTGGCCTGGGAACTTGACTGAGGTTTGATGGCAGAAACCTGTGGACTGGCAACATGACTGAGGCTTGATTGTAGAACCCTGTGCCTTGGAAACATGACTGTGGGCTGGTACTGGAAACCCATGGCCTAGGAATTTGACATTGGTTTGATTCTGGAACCCTGTGACCTGGGAACATGACTGAGGTTTGATTCTGGAAAACTGTGGCCGGGGACTTGACTGAGGTTTGATGGCAGAAATCTGTGGACTGGAAACATTACTGAGGTTTGATTGTAGAACCCTGTGCCCTGGAAACATGACTGCGACCTGATACTTGAAACCCATGGCCTGGGAACTTGACATTGGTTTGATTCTGGAACCCTGTGTCCATGAACAAGACTGAGGCGTGATTCTGGAATCCTGTGGCCTGGGAACATGACATCTGTTTAGATTGTGGAATACTGGGCCCTGGGAACCTGACTGAGGCTTGGTTCTGGAACCCTGTGGACTGGGAACATGACTGAGGTTTTATTCTGGAATCCTGTGGCCTGGGAACATGACATCAGTGGATTCTGGAACCCTGTGGCCTGGGAACATGAGAACGGTTTGATTCTGGAACCCTGTGGCCTGGGAACATGTCTGAGGTTTGATAGTGGAAAATGTGGCTTGGCAACATGAATGAGGTTTGTTCCTGGAACCCTCTTCCCTGGGAACATGCCTGAGGTTTGATTCTGGACACCTTTGTCCTGGGAACATGACTGTGGTTTGATTGTGGAACCATGGGTCCTGCAAACATGACTGAGGTTTTATTCTGGAACCATGTGTCCTGGGAATATGACTGAGGTTTGATTCTGGAAAACTGTGGCCTGGGAAATTGACTGAGGTTTGATGGCAGAAACCTGTGGACTGGCAACATGACAGAGGTTTGATTGTAGAACCCTGTGCCCTGGAAACATGACTGTGGGCTGGTACTGGAAACCCATGGCCTAGGAATTTGACATTGGTTTGATTCTGGAACCCTGTGGCCTGGGAACATGATTGAGGCGTGATTCTGGAAACCTGTGGCCTGGGAACATGACATCTGTTTAGATTGTGGCATACTGTGCCCTGGGAACCGGACTGAAGGCTTGGTTCTGGAATCCTGTGGACTGGGAACAAGACTGAGGTTTGATTCTGGAACCATGTGGCCTGGGAATATGACTGATGTTAGATCGTGGAATCCTGTGGCCTGGGAACATGACATCGGTTTGGATTCTGGTACCCTGTTGCCTGGGAACATGAAATCGGTTTGATTGTGGAAACCTGTGGTCTGGGAATATGACTGAGGTTTGATGGTGGTACCCTCTGGCCTGGCAACATGACTGAGGCGTGATTCTGGAATCCTGTGGCCTGGGAACATGACATCTGTTTAGATTGTGGAGTACTGTGCCCTGGGAACCTGACTGAGGCTTGGTTCTGGAACCCTGTGGACTGGGAACATGACTGAGGTTTTATTCTGGAATCCTGTGGCCTGGGAACATGACATCAGTGGATTCTTGAAACCTGTGGCCTAGGAACATGAGAACGGTTGGGTTCTGGAACCCTGTGGCCTGGGAACATGTCTGAGGTTTGATGGTGGAAACCTGTGGCTTGGCAACATGACTGAGGTTTGTTACTGGAACCCCGTTCCCTGGGAACATGACTGAGGTTTGATTCTGGACACCTTTGTCCTGGGAACATAACTGTGGTTTGATTGTGGAACCATGGGTCCTGCAAACATGACTGAGGTTTGATTCTGGAACCATGTGTCCTGGGAATATGACTGAGGTTTGATTCTGGAAATCTGTGGCCTGGGAACATGACTGAGGTTTGATTCTGGAACCCTGTAGCCTGCGAACATAAGTGAGGATTGTTTCTGGAACCCTGTGGCCTGGGAACATGACATCAGTGGATTCTGGAACCCTGTGGCCTGGAAACATGACTGTGGGCTGGTACTGGAAACCCATGGACTAGGAATTTGACATTGGTTTGATTCTGGAACCCTGTGGCCTGGGAACAGGATTGAGGCGTGATTCTGGAAACCTGTGGCCTGGGAACATGACATCTGTTTAGATTGTGGCATACTGTGCCCTGGGAACCGGACTGAAGTCTTGGTTCTGGAATCCTGTGGACTGGGAACAAGACTGAGGTTTGATTCTGGAACCATGTGGCCTGGGAATATGACTGATGATAGATCGTGGAATCCTGTGGCCTGGGAACATGACATCGGTTTGGATTCTGGTACCCTGTTGCCTGGGAACATGAAATCGGTTTGATTGTGGAAACCTGTGGTCTGGGAATATAACTGAGGTTTGATGGTGGTACCCTCTGGCCTGGCAACATGACTGAGGTTTGATTCTGGATCCCTGTGGCCTGGGAACATGACATCTGTTTAGATTGTGGCATACTGTGCCCTGGGAACCGGACTGAAGCCTTGGTTCTGGAATCCTGTGGACTGGGAACAAGACTGAGGTTTGATTCTGGAACCATGTGGCCTGGGAATATGACTGATGTTAGATCGTGGAATTCTGTGGCCTGGGAACATGACATCGGTTTGGTTTCTGGTACCCTGTTGCCTGGGAACATGAAGTCGGTTTGATTGTGGAAACCTGTGGTCTGGGAATATGACTGAGGTTTGATGGTGGTACCCTCTGGCCTGGCAACATGAATGAGGTTTGATTCTGGATCCCTGAGGCCTGGGAACATGACTGAGGCGTGATTCTGGAATCCTGTGGCCTGGGAACATGACATCTGTTTAGATTGTGGAATACTGTGCCCTGGGAATCTGACTGAGGCTTGGTTCTGGAACCCTGTGGCCTGGGAACATGACTGAGGTTTGATTCTGGAACCCTGTAGCCTGCGAACATAACTGAGGATTGTTTCTGGAACCCTGTGGCCTGGGAACATGACATCAGTGGATTCTGCAACCCTGTGGCCTGGGAACATGAGAACGGTTTAATTCTGGAACCCTGTGACCTGGGAACATGTCTGAGGTTTGATGGTGGAAACCTGTGGCTTGGCAACATGACTGAGGTTTGTTTCTGGAAACTTTTTCCCTAGGAACATGACTGAGGTTTGATTCTGGACACCTTTGTGCTGGGAACATGACTGTGTTTTGATTGTGGAATCATGGGTCCTGCAAACATGACTGAGGTTTGATTCTGGAACCATGTGTCCTGGGAATATGACTGAGGTTTGATTCTGGAAATCTGTGGCCTAGGAACTTGACTGAGGTTTGATGGCAGATACCTGTGGACTGGCAACATGACTGAGGTTTGATTGTAGAACCCTGTGCCCTGGAACCATGACTGTGGGCTGGTAATGGAAACCCATGGCCTAGGAATTTGACATTGGTTTGATTCTGGAACCCTGTGGCCTGGGAACAGGATTGAGGCATGATTCTGGAAACCTGTGGCCTGGGAACATGACATCTGTTTAGATTGTGGCATACTGTGCCCTGGGAACCGGACTGAAGCCTTGGTTCTGGAATCCTGTGGACTGGGAACAAGACTGAGGTTTGATTCTGGAACCATGTGGCCTGGGAATATGACTGATGTTAGATCGTGGAATCCTGTGGCCTGGGAACATGACATCGGTTTGGATTCTGGTACCCTGTTGCCTGGGAACATGAAATCGGTTTGATTGTGGAAACCTGTGGTCTGGGAATATAACTGAGGTTTGATGGTGGTACCCTCTGGCCTGGCAACATGACTGAGGTTTGATTCTGGATCCCTGTGGCCTGGGAACATGACTGAGGCGTGATTCTGGAATCCTGTGGCCTGGGAACATGACATCTGTTTAGATTGTGGAATACTGTGCCCTGGGAATCTGACTGAGGCTTGGTTCTGGAACCCTGTGGACTGGCAACATGACTGAGGTTTGATTGTAGAACCCTGTGCCCTGGAAACATGACTGTGGCCTGGTACTGGAAACCCATGGCCTGGGAATTTGACATTGGTTTGATTCTGGAACCCTGTGGCCTGGGAACATGACTGAGGTTTGATTCTGGAAAACTGTGGCGGCGGACTTGACTGAGGGTTGATGGCAGAAATCTGTGGACTGGAAACATTACTGAGGTTTGATTGTAGAACCCTGTGCCCTGGAAACATGACTGCGACCTGATACTTGAAACCCATGGCCTGGGAACTTGACATTGGTTTGATTCTGGAACCCTGTTTCCAGGAACAAGACTGAGGCGTGATTCTGGAATCCTGTGGCCTGGGAACATGACATCTGTTTAGATTGTGGAATACTGGGCCCTGGGAACCTGACTGAGGCTTGGTTCTGGAACCCTGTGGACTGGGAACATGACTGAGGTTTTATTCTGGAATCCTGTGGCCTGGGAACATGACATCAGTGGATTCTGGAACCCTGTGGCCTGGGAACATGAGAACGGTTTGATTCTGGAAACCTGTGGCCTGGGAACATGTCTGAGGTTTGATGGTGGAAACCTGTGGCTTGGCAACATGAATGAGGTTTGTTCCTGGAACCCTCTTCCCTGGGAACATGCCTGAGGTTTGATTCTGGACACCTTTGTCCTGCGAACATGACTGTGGTTTGATTGTGGAACCATGGGTCCTGCAAACATTACTGAGGTTTTATTCTGGAACCATGTGTCCTGGGAATATGACTGAGGTTTGATTCTGGAAATCTGTGGCCTGGGAAATTGACTGAGGTTTGATGGCAGAAACCTGTGGACTGGCAACATGACAGAGGTTTGATTGTAGAACCCTGTGCCCTGGAAACATGACTGTGGGTTGGTACTGGAAACCCATGGCCTAGGAAATTGACATTGGTTTGATTCTGGAACCCTGTGGCCTGGGAACATGATTGAGGCGTGATTCTGGAAACCTGTGGCCTGGGAACATGACATCTGTTTAGATTGTGGCATACTGTGCCCTGGGAACCGGACTGAAGCCTTGGTTCTGGAATCCTGTGGACTGGGAACAAGACTGAGGTTTGATTCTGGAACCATGTGTCCTGGGAATATGACTGATGTTAGATCGTGGAATCCTGTGACCTGGGAACATGACATCGGTTTGGATTCTGGTACGCTGTTGCCTGGGAACATGAAATCGGTTTGATTGTGGAAACCTGTGGTCAGGGAATATGACTGAGGTTTGATGGTGGTACCCTCTGGCCTGGCAACATGACTGAGGTTTGATTCTGGATCCCTGTGGCCTGGGAACATGACTGAGGCGTGACTCTGGAATCCTGTGGCCTGGGAACATGACATCTGTTTAGATTGTGGAATACTGTGCCCTGGGAATCTGACTGAGGCTTGGTTCTGGAACCCTGTGGACTGGGAACATGACTGAGGTTTGATTCTGGAACCCTGTAGCCTGCAAACATAACTGAGGATTGTTTCTGGAACCCTGTGGCCTGGGAACATGACATCAGTGGATTCTGGAACCCTGTGGCCTGGGAACATGAGAACGGTTTATTTCTGGAACCCTGTGACCTGGGAACATGTCTGAGGTTTGATGGTGGAAACCTGTGGCTTGGCAACATGATTGAGGTTTGTTTCTGGAACCCTGTTCCCTGGGAACATGACTGAGGTTTGATTCTGGACACCTTTGTGCTGGGAAAATGACTGTGTTTTGATTGTGGAATCATGGGTCCTGCAAACATGACTGAGGTTTGATTCTGGAACCATGTGTCCTGGGAATATGACTGAGGTTTGATTCTGGAAATCTGTGGCCTGGAAACTTGACTGAGGTTTGATGGCAGAAACCTGTGGACTGGCAACATGACTGAGGCTTGATTGTAGAACCCTGTGCCCTGGAAACATGACTGTGGGCTGGTACTGGAAACCCATGGCCTAGGAATTTGACATTGGTTTGATTCTGGAACCCTGTGACCTGGGAACATGACTGAGGTTTGATTCTGGAAAACTGTGGCCGGGGACTTGACTGAGGTTTGATGGCAGAAATCTGTGGACTGGAAACATTACTGAGGTTTGATTGTAGAACCCTGTGCCCTGGAAACATGACTGCGACCTGATACTTGAAACCCATGGCCTGGGAACTTGACATTGGTTTGATTCTGGAACCCTGTGGCCATGAACAAGACTGAGGCGTGATTCTGGAATCCTGTGGCCTGGGAACATGACATCTGTTTAGATTGTGGAATACTGGGCCCTGGGAACCTGACTGAGGCTTGGTTCTGGAACCCTGTGGACTGGGAACATGACTGAGGTTTTATTCTGGAATCCTGTGGCCTGGGAACATGACATCAGTGGATTCTGGAACCCTGTGGCCTGGGAACATGAGAACGGTTTGATTCTGGGACCCTGTGGCCTGGGAACATGTCTGAGGTTTGATAGTGGAAAATGTGGCTTGGCAACATGACTGAGGTTTGTTTCTGGAACCCTGTTCCCTGGGAACATGCCTGAGGTTTGATTCTGGACACCTTTGTCCTGGGAACATGACTGTGTTTTGATTGTGGAACCATGGGTCCTGCAAACATGACTGAGGTTTGATTCTGGAACCATGTGTCCTGGGAATATGACTGAGGTTTGATTCTGGAAATCTGCGGCCTGGGAACATGACTGAGGTTTGATTCTGGAACCCTGTAGCCTGCGAACATAACTGAGGATTGTTTCTGGAACCCTGTGGCCTGGGAACATGACATCAGTGGATTCTGGAACCCTGTGGCCTGGGAACATGAGAACGGTTTAATTCTGGAACCCTGTGACCTGGGAACATGTCTGAGGTTTGATGGTGGAAACCTGTGGCTTGGCAACATGACTGAGGTTTGTTTCTGGAACCCTTTTCCCTGGGAACATGACTGAGGTTTGATTCTGGACACCTTTGTGCTGGGAACATGACTGTGTTTTGATTGTGTAATCATGGGTCCTGCAAACATGACAGAGGTTTGATTCTGGAACCATGTGTCATGGGAATATGACTGAGGTTTGATTCTGGAAATCTGTGGCCTGGGAACTTGACTGAGGTTTGATGGCAGAAACCTGTGGACTGGCAACATGACTGAGGTTTGATTGTAGAACCCTGTGCCCTGGAAACATGACTGTGGGCTGGTACTGGAAACCCATGGCCTAGGAATTTGACATTGGTTTGATTCTGGAACCCTGTGGCCTTGGAACAGGATTGAGGCGTGATTCTGGAAACCTGTGGCCTGGGAACATGACATCTGTTTAGATTGTGGCATACTGTGCCCTGGGAACCGGACTGAAGGCTTGGTTCTGGAATCCTGTGGACTGGGAACAAGACTGAGGTTTGATTCTGGAACCATGTGGCCTGGGAATATGACTGATGTTAGATCGTGGAATCGTGTGGCCTGGGAACATGACATCGGTTTGGATTCTGGTACCCTGTTGCCTGGGAACATGAAATCGGTTTGATTGTGGAAACCTGTGTTCTGGGAATATGACTGAGGTTTGATGGTGGTACCCTCTGGCCTGGCAACATGAATGAGGTTTGATTCTGGATCCCTGTGGCCTGGGAACATGACTGAGGCGTGATTCTGGAATCCTGTGGCCTGGGAACATGACATCTGTTTAGATTGTGGCATACTGTGCCCTGGGAACCGGACTGAAGCCTTGGTTCTGGAATCCTGTGGACTGGGAACAAGACTGAGGTTTGATTCTGGAACCATGTGGCCTGGGAATATGACTGATGTTAGATCGTGGAATTCTGTGGCCTGGGAACATGACATCGGTTTGGTTTCTGGTACCCTGTTGCCTGGGAACATGAAGTCGGTTTGATTGTGGAAACCTGTGGTCTGGGAATATGACTGAGGTTTGATGGTGGTACCCTCTGGCCTGGCAACATGAATGAGGTTTGATTCTGGATCCCTGAGGCCTGGGAACATGACTGAGGCGTGATTCTGGAATCCTGTGGCCTGGGAACATGACATCTGTTTAGATTGTGGAATACTGTGCCCTGGGAATCTGACTGAGGCTTGGTTCTGGAACCCTGTGGCCTGGGAACATGACTGAGGTTTGATTCTGGAACCCTGTAGCCTGCGAACATAACTGAGGATTGTTTCTGGAACCCTGTGGCCTGGGAACATGACATCAGTGGATTCTGCAACCCTGTGGCCTGGGAACATGAGAACGGTTTAATTCTGGAACCCTGTGACCTGGGAACATGTCTGAGGTTTGATGGTGGAAACCTGTGGCTTGGCAACATGACTGAGGTTTGTTTCTGGAAACTTTTTCCCTAGGAACATGACTGAGGTTTGATTCTGGACACCTTTGTGCTGGGAACATGACTGTGTTTTGATTGTGGAATCATGGGTCCTGCAAACATGACTGAGGTTTGATTCTGGAACCATGTGTCCTGGGAATATGACTGAGGTTTGATTCTGGAAATCTGTGGCCTAGGAACTTGACTGAGGTTTGATGGCAGATACCTGTGGACTGGCAACATGACTGAGGTTTGATTGTAGAACCCTGTGCCCTGGAACCATGACTGTGGGCTGGTAATGGAAACCCATGGCCTAGGAATTTGACATTGGTTTGATTCTGGAACCCTGTGGCCTGGGAACAGGATTGAGGCATGATTCTGGAAACCTGTGGCCTGGGAACATGACATCTGTTTAGATTGTGGCATACTGTGCCCTGGGAACCGGACTGAAGGCTTGGTTCTGGAATCCTGTGGACTGGGAACAAGACTGAGGTTTGATTCTGGAACCATGTGGCCTGGGAATATGACTGATGTTAGATCGTGGAATCCTGTGGCCTGGGAACATGACATCGGTTTGGATTCTGGTACCCTGTTGCCTGGGAACATGAAATCGGTTTGATTGTGGAAACCTGTGGTCTGGGAATATAACTGAGGTTTGATGGTGGTACCCTCTGGCCTGGCAACATGACTGAGGTTTGATTCTGGATCCCTGTGGCCTGGGAACATGACTGAGGCGTGATTCTGGAATCCTGTGGCCTGGGAACATGACATCTGTTTAGATTGTGGAATACTGTGCCCTGGGAATCTGACTGAGGCTTGGTTCTGGAACCCTGTGGACTGGCAACATGACTGAGGTTTGATTGTAGAACCCTGTGCCCTGGAAACATGACTGTGGCCTGGTACTGGAAACCCATGGCCTGGGAATTTGACATTGGTTTGATTCTGGAACCCTGTGGCCTGGGAACATGACTGAGGTTTGATTCTGGAAAACTGTGGCGGCGGACTTGACTGAGGGTTGATGGCAGAAATCTGTGGACTGGAAACATTACTGAGGTTTGATTGTAGAACCCTGTGCCCTGGAAACATGACTGCGAACTGATACTTGAAAACCATGGCCTGGGAACTTGACATTGGTTTGATTCTGGAACCCTGTTTCCAGGAACAAGACTGAGGCGTGATTCTGGAATCCTGTGGCCTGGGAACATGACATCTGTTTAGATTGTGGAATACTGGGCCCTGGGAACCTGACTGAGGCTTGGTTCTGGAACCCTGTGGACTGGGAACATGACTGAGGTTTTATTCTGGAATCCTGTGGCCTGGGAACATGACATCAGTGGATTCTGGAACCCTGTGGCCTGGGAACATGAGAACGGTTTGATTCTGGAAACCTGTGGCCTGGGAACATGTCTGAGGTTTGATGGTGGAAACCTGTGGCTTGGCAACATGAATGAGGTTTGTTCCTGGAACCCTCTTCCCTGGGAACATGCCTGAGGTTTGATTCTGGACACCTTTGTCCTGCGAACATGACTGTGGTTTGATTGTGGAACCATGGGTCCTGCAAACATGACTGAGGTTTTATTCTGGAACCATGTGTCCTGGGAATATGACTGAGGTTTGATTCTGGAAATCTGTGGCCTGGGAAATTGACTGAGGTTTGATGGCAGAAACCTGTGGACTGGCAACATGACAGAGGTTTGATTGTAGAACCCTGTGCCCTGGAAACATGACTGTGGGCTGGTACTGGAAACCCATGGCCTAGGAAATTGACATTGGTTTGATTCTGGAACCCTGTGGCCTGGGAACATGATTGAGGCGTGATTCTGGAAACCTGTGGCCTGGGAACATGACATCTGTTTAGATTGTGGCATACTGTGCCCTGGGAACCGGACTGAAGCCTTGGTTCTGGAATCCTGTGGACTGGGAACAAGACTGAGGTTTGATTCTGGAACCATGTGTCCTGGGAATATGACTGATGTTAGATCGTGGAATCCTGTGACCTGGGAACATGACATCGGTTTGGATTCTGGTACGCTGTTGCCTGGGAACATGAAATCGGTTTGATTGTGGAAACCTGTGGTCAGGGAATATGACTGAGGTTTGATGGTGGTACCCTCTGGCCTGGCAACATGACTGAGGTTTGATTCTGGATCCCTGTGGCCTGGGAACATGACTGAGGCGTGACTCTGGAATCCTGTGGCCTGGGAACATGACATCTGTTTAGATTGTGGAATACTGTGCCCTGGGAATCTGACTGAGGCTTGGTTCTGGAACCCTGTGGACTGGGAACATGACTGAGGTTTGATTCTGGAACCCTGTAGCCTGCAAACATAACTGAGGATTGTTTCTGGAACCCTGTGGCCTGGGAACATGACATCAGTGGATTCTGGAACCCTGTGGCCTGGGAACATGAGAACGGTTTATTTCTGGAACCCTGTGACCTGGGAACATGTCTGAGGTTTGATGGTGGAAACCTGTGGCTTGGCAACATGATTGAGGTTTGTTTCTGGAACCCTGTTCCCTGGGAACATGACTGAGGTTTGATTCTGGACACCTTTGTGCTGGGAAAATGACTGTGTTTTGATTGTGGAATCATGGGTCCTGCAAACATGACTGAGGTTTGATTCTGGAACCATGTGTCCTGGGAATATGACTGAGGTTTGATTCTGGAAATCTGTGGCCTGGAAACTTGACTGAGGTTTGATGGCAGAAACCTGTGGACTGGCAACATGACTGAGGCTTGATTGTAGAACCCTGTGCCCTGGAAACATGACTGTGGGCTGGTACTGGAAACCCATGGCCTAGGAATTTGACATTGGTTTGATTCTGGAACCCTGTGACCTGGGAACATGACTGAGGTTTGATTCTGGAAAACTGTGGCCGGGGACTTGACTGAGGTTTGATGGCAGAAATCTGTGGACTGGAAACATTACTGAGGTTTGATTGTAGAACCCTGTGCCCTGGAAACATGACTGCGACCTGATACTTGAAACCCATGGCCTGGGAACTTGACATTGGTTTGATTCTGGAACCCTGTGGCCATGAACAAGACTGAGGCGTGATTCTGGAATCCTGTGGCCTGGGAACATGACATCTGTTTAGATTGTGGAATACTGGGCCCTGGGAACCTGACTGAGGCTTGGTTCTGGAACCCTGTGGACTGGGAACATGACTGAGGTTTTATTCTGGAATCCTGTGGCCTGGGAACATGACATCAGTGGATTCTGGAACCCTGTGGCCTGGGAACATGAGAACGGTTTGATTCTGGAACCCTGTGGCCTGGGAACATGTCTGAGGTTTGATAGTGGAAAATGTGGCTTGGCAACATGACTGAGGTTTGTTTCTGGAACCCTGTTCCCTGGGAACATGCCTGAGGTTTGATTCTGGACACCTTTGTCCTGGGAACATGACTGTGTTTTGATTGTGGAACCATGGGTCCTGCAAACATGACTGAGGTTTGATTCTGGAACCATGTGTCCTGGGAATATGACTGAGGTTTGATTCTGGAAATCTGTGGCCTGGGAACATGACTGAGGTTTGATTCTGGAACCCTGTAGCCTGCGAACATAACTGAGGATTGTTTCTGGAACCCTGTGGCCTGGGAACATGACATCAGTGGATTCTGGAACCCTGTGGCCTGGGAACATGAGAACGGTTTAATTCTGGAACCCTGTGACCTGGGAACATGTCTGAGGTTTGATGGTGGAAACCTGTGGCTTGGCAACATGACTGAGGTTTGTTTCTGGAACCCTTTTCCCTGGGAACATGACTGAGGTTTGATTCTGGACACCTTTGTGCTGGGAACATGACTGTGTTTTGATTGTGGAATCATGGGTCCTGCAAACATGACAGAGGTTTGATTCTGGAACCATGTGTCATGGGAATATGACTGAGGTTTGATTCTGGAAATCTGTGGCCTGGGAACTTGACTGAGGTTTGATGGCAGAAACCTGTGGACTGGCAACATGACTGAGGTTTGATTGTAGAACCCTGTGCCCTGGAAACATGACTGTGGGCTGGTACTGGAAACCCATGGCCTAGGAATTTGACATTGGTTTGATTCTGGAACCCTGTGGCCTTGGAACAGGATTGAGGCGTGATTCTGGAAACCTGTGGCCTGGGAACATGACATCTGTTTAGATTGTGGCATACTGTGCCCTGGGAACCGGACTGAAGGCTTGGTTCTGGAATCCTGTGGACTGGGAACAAGACTGAGGTTTGATTCTGGAACCATGTGGCCTGGGAATATGACTGATGTTAGATCGTGGAATCGTGTGGCCTGGGAACATGACATCGGTTTGGATTCTGGTACCCTGTTGCCTGGGAACATGAAATCGGTTTGATTGTGGAAACCTGTGTTCTGGGAATATGACTGAGGTTTGATGGTGGTACCCTCTGGCCTGGCAACATGAATGAGGTTTGATTCTGGATCCCTGTGGCCTGGGAACATGACTGAGGCGTGATTCTGGAATCCTGTGGCCTGGGAACATGACATCTGTTTAGATTGTGGAATACCGTGCCCTGGGAATCTGACTGAGGCTTGGTTCTGGAACCCTGTGGACTGGGAACATGACTGAGGTTTTATTCTGGAATCCTGTGGCCTGGGAACATGACATCAGTGGATTCTGGAAACCTGTGGCCTAGGAACATGAGAACGGTTGGATTCTGGAACCCTGTGGCCTGGGAACATGTCTGAGGTTTGATGGTGGAAACCTGTGGCTTGGCAACATGATTGAGGTTTGTTTCTGGAACCCTGTTCCCTGGGAACATGACTGAGGTTTGATTCTGGACACCTTTGTGCTGGGAACATGACTGTGTTTTGATTGTGGAATCATGGGTCCTGCAAACATGACTGAGGTTTGATTCTGGAACCATGTGTCCTGGGAATATGACTGAGGTTTGATTCTGGAAATCTGTGGCCTGGGAACATGACTGAGGTTTGATTCTGGAACCCTGAGGCCTGGGAACATGACTGAGGCGTGATTCTGGAATCCTGTGGCCTGGGAACATGACATCTGTTTAGATTGTGGAATACTGTGCCCTGGGAATCTGACTGAGGCTTGGTTCTGGAACCCTGTGGCCTGGGAACATGACTGAGGTTTGATTCTTGAACCCTGTAGCCTGCGAACATAACTGAGGATTGTTTCTGGAACCCTGTGGCCTGGGAACATGACATCAGTGGATTCTGCAACCCTGTGGCCTGGGAACATGAGAACGGTTTAATTCTGGAACCCTGTGACCTGGGAACATGTCTGAGGTTTGATGGTGGAAACCTGTGGCTTGGCAACATGACTGAGGTTTGTTTCTGGAAACCTTTTCCCTAGGAACATGACTGAGGTTTGATTCTGGACACCTTTGTGCTGGGAACATGACTGTGTTTTGATTGTGGAATCATGGGTCCTGCAAACATGACTGAGGTTTGATTCTGGAACCATGTGTCCTGGGAATATGACTGAGGTTTGATTCTGGAAATCTGTGGCCTGGGAACTTGACTGAGGTTTGATGGCAGAAACCTGTGGACTGGCAACATGACTGAGGTTTGATTGTAGAACCCTGTGCCCTGGAACCATGACTGTGGGCTGGTAATGGAAACCCATGGCCTAGGAATTTGACATTGGTTTGATTCTGGAACCCTGTGGCCTGGGAACAGGATTGAGGCGTGATTCTGGAAACCTGTGGCCTGGGAACATGACATCTGTTTAGATTGTGGCATACTGTGCCCTGGGAACCGGACTGAAGGCTTGGTTCTGGAATCCTGTGGACTGGGAACAAGACTGAGGTTTGATTCTGGAACCATGTGGCCTGGGAATATGACTGATCTTAGATCGTGGAATCCTGTGGCCTGGGAACATGACATCGGTTTGGATTCTGGTACCCTGTTGCCTGGGAACATGAAATCGGTTTGATTGTGGAAACCTGTGGTCTGGGAATATAACTGAGGTTTGATGGTGGTACCCTCTGGCCTGGCAACATGACTGAGGTTTGATTCTGGATCCCTGTGGCCTGGGAACATGACTGAGGCGTGATTCTGGAATCCTGTGGCCTGGGAACATGACATCTGTTTAGATTGTGGAATACTGTGCCCTGGGAATCTGACTGAGGCTTGGTTCTGGAACCCTGTGGACTGGCAACATGACTGAGGTTTGATTGTAGAACCCTGTGCCCTGGAAACATGACTGTGGCCTGGTACTGGAAACCCATGGCCTGGGAATTTGACATTGGTTTGATTCTGGAACCCTGTGGCCTGGGAACATGACTGAGGTTTGATTCTGGAAAACTGTGGCGGCGGACTTGACTGAGGGTTGATGGCAGAAATCTGTGGACTGGAAACATTACTGAGGTTTGATTGTAGAACCCTGTGCCCTGGAAACATGACTGCGAACTGATACTTGAAAACCATGGCCTGGGAACTTGACATTGGTTTGATTCTGGAACCCTGTTTCCAGGAACAAGACTGAGGCGTGATTCTGGAATCCTGTGGCCTGGGAACATGACATCTGTTTAGATTGTGGAATACTGGGCCCTGGGAACCTGACTGAGGCTTGGTTCTGGAACCCTGTGGACTGGGAACATGACTGAGGTTTTATTCTGGAATCCTGTGGCCTGGGAACATGACATCAGTGGATTCTGGAACCCTGTGGCCTGGGAACATGAGAACGGTTTGATTCTGGAAACCTGTGGCCTGGGAACATGTCTGAGGTTTGATGGTGGAAACCTGTGGCTTGGCAACATGAATGAGGTTTGTTCCTGGAACCCTCTTCCCTGGGAACATGCCTGAGGTTTGATTCTGGACACCTTTGTCCTGCGAACATGACTGTGGTTTGATTGTGGAACCATGGGTCCTGCAAACATGACTGAGGTTTTATTCTGGAACCATGTGTCCTGGGAATATGACTGAGGTTTGATTCTGGAAATCTGTGGCCTGGGAAATTGACTGAGGTTTGATGGCAGAAACCTGTGGACTGGCAACATGACAGAGGTTTGATTGTAGAACCCTGTGCCCTGGAAACATGACTGTGGGCTGGTACTGGAAACCCATGGCCTAGGAAATTGACATTGGTTTGATTCTGGAACCCTGTGGCCTGGGAACATGATTGAGGCGTGATTCTGGAAACCTGTGGCCTGGGAACATGACATCTGTTTAGATTGTGGCATACTGTGCCCTGGGAACCGGACTGAAGCCTTGGTTCTGGAATCCTGTGGACTGGGAACAAGACTGAGGTTTGATTCTGGAACCATGTGTCCTGGGAATATGACTGATGTTAGATCGTGGAATCCTGTGACCTGGGAACATGACATCGGTTTGGATTCTGGTACGCTGTTGCCTGGGAACATGAAATCGGTTTGATTGTGGAAACCTGTGGTCAGGGAATATGACTGAGGTTTGATGGTGGTACCCTCTGGCCTGGCAACATGACTGAGGTTTGATTCTGGATCCCTGTGGCCTGGGAACATGACTGAGGCGTGACTCTGGAATCCTGTGGCCTGGGAACATGACATCTGTTTAGATTGTGGAATACTGTGCCCTGGGAATCTGACTGAGGCTTGGTTCTGGAACCCTGTGGACTGGGAACATGACTGAGGTTTGATTCTGGAACCCTGTAGCCTGCAAACATAACTGAGGATTGTTTCTGGAACCCTGTGGCCTGGGAACATGACATCAGTGGATTCTGGAACCCTGTGGCCTGGGAACATGAGAACGGTTTATTTCTGGAACCCTGTGACCTGGGAACATGTCTGAGGTTTGATGGTGGAAACCTGTGGCTTGGCAACATGATTGAGGTTTGTTTCTGGAACCCTGTTCCCTGGGAACATGACTGAGGTTTGATTCTGGACACCTTTGTGCTGGGAAAATGACTGTGTTTTGATTGTGGAATCATGGGTCCTGCAAACATGACTGAGGTTTGATTCTGGAACCATGTGTCCTGGGAATATGACTGAGGTTTGATTCTGGAAATCTGTGGCCTGGAAACTTGACTGAGGTTTGATGGCAGAAACCTGTGGACTGGCAACATGACTGAGGCTTGATTGTAGAACCCTGTGCCCTGGAAACATGACTGTGGGCTGGTACTGGAAACCCATGGCCTAGGAATTTGACATTGGTTTGATTCTGGAACCCTGTGACCTGGGAACATGACTGAGGTTTGATTCTGGAAAACTGTGGCCGGGGACTTGACTGAGGTTTGATGGCAGAAATCTGTGGACTGGAAACATTACTGAGGTTTGATTGTAGAACCCTGTGCCCTGGAAACATGACTGCGACCTGATACTTGAAACCCATGGCCTGGGAACTTGACATTGGTTTGATTCTGGAACCCTGTGGCCATGAACAAGACTGAGGCGTGATTCTGGAATCCTGTGGCCTGGGAACATGACATCTGTTTAGATTGTGGAATACTGGGCCCTGGGAACCTGACTGAGGCTTGGTTCTGGAACCCTGTGGACTGGGAACATGACTGAGGTTTTATTCTGGAATCCTGTGGCCTGGGAACATGACATCAGTGGATTCTGGAACCCTGTGGCCTGGGAACATGAGAACGGTTTGATTCTGGAACCCTGTGGCCTGGGAACATGTCTGAGGTTTGATAGTGGAAAATGTGGCTTGGCAACATGACTGAGGTTTGTTTCTGGAACCCTGTTCCCTGGGAACATGCCTGAGGTTTGATTCTGGACACCTTTGTCCTGGGAACATGACTGTGTTTTGATTGTGGAACCATGGGTCCTGCAAACATGACTGAGGTTTGATTCTGGAACCATGTGTCCTGGGAATATGACTGAGGTTTGATTCTGGAAATCTGTGGCCTGGGAACATGACTGAGGTTTGATTCTGGAACCCTGTAGCCTGCGAACATAACTGAGGATTGTTTCTGGAACCCTGTGGCCTGGGAACATGACATCAGTGGATTCTGGAACCCTGTGGCCTGGGAACATGAGAACGGTTTAATTCTGGAACCCTGTGACCTGGGAACATGTCTGAGGTTTGATGGTGGAAACCTGTGGCTTGGCAACATGACTGAGGTTTGTTTCTGGAACCCTTTTCCCTGGGAACATGACTGAGGTTTGATTCTGGACACCTTTGTGCTGGGAACATGACTGTGTTTTGATTGTGGAATCATGGGTCCTGCAAACATGACAGAGGTTTGATTCTGGAACCATGTGTCATGGGAATATGACTGAGGTTTGATTCTGGAAATCTGTGGCCTGGGAACTTGACTGAGGTTTGATGGCAGAAACCTGTGGACTGGCAACATGACTGAGGTTTGATTGTAGAACCCTGTGCCCTGGAAACATGACTGTGGGCTGGTACTGGAAACCCATGGCCTAGGAATTTGACATTGGTTTGATTCTGGAACCCTGTGGCCTTGGAACAGGATTGAGGCGTGATTCTGGAAACCTGTGGCCTGGGAACATGACATCTGTTTAGATTGTGGCATACTGTGCCCTGGGAACCGGACTGAAGGCTTGGTTCTGGAATCCTGTGGACTGGGAACAAGACTGAGGTTTGATTCTGGAACCATGTGGCCTGGGAATATGACTGATGTTAGATCGTGGAATCGTGTGGCCTGGGAACATGACATCGGTTTGGATTCTGGTACCCTGTTGCCTGGGAACATGAAATCGGTTTGATTGTGGAAACCTGTGTTCTGGGAATATGACTGAGGTTTGATGGTGGTACCCTCTGGCCTGGCAACATGAATGAGGTTTGATTCTGGATCCCTGTGGCCTGGGAACATGACTGAGGCGTGATTCTGGAATCCTGTGGCCTGGGAACATGACATCTGTTTAGATTGTGGAATACCGTGCCCTGGGAATCTGACTGAGGCTTGGTTCTGGAACCCTGTGGACTGGGAACATGACTGAGGTTTTATTCTGGAATCCTGTGGCCTGGGAACATGACATCAGTGGATTCTGGAAACCTGTGGCCTAGGAACATGAGAACGGTTGGATTCTGGAACCCTGTGGCCTGGGAACATGTCTGAGGTTTGATGGTGGAAACCTGTGGCTTGGCAACATGATTGAGGTTTGTTTCTGGAACCCTGTTCCCTGGGAACATGACTGAGGTTTGATTCTGGACACCTTTGTGCTGGGAACATGACTGTGTTTTGATTGTGGAATCATGGGTCCTGCAAACATGACTGAGGTTTGATTCTGGAACCATGTGTCCTGGGAATATGACTGAGGTTTGATTCTGGAAATCTGTGGCCTGGGAACATGACTGAGGTTTGATTCTGGAACCCTGTAGCCTGCGAACATAACTGAGGATTGTTTCTGGAACCCTGTGGCCTGGGAACATGACATCAGTGGATTCTGGAACCCTGTGGCCTGGGAACATGAGAACGGTTTAATTCTGGAACCCTGTGACCTGGGAACATGTCTGAGGTTTGATGGTGGAAACCTGTGGCTTGGCAACATGACTGAGGTTTGTTTCTGGAACCCTTTTCCCTGGGAACATGACTGAGGTTTGATTCTGGACACCTTTGTGCTGGGAACATGACTGTGTTTTGATTGTGGAATCATGGGTCCTGCAAATATGACAGAGGTTTGATTCTGGAACCATGTGTCCTGGGAATATGACTGAGGTTTGATTCTGGAAATCTGTGGCCTGGGAACTTGAGTGAGGTTTGATGGCAGAAACCTGTGGACTGGCAACATGACTGAGGTTTGATTGTAGAACCCTGTGCCCTGGAAACATGACTGTGGGCTGGTACTGGAAACCCATGGCCTAGGAATTTGACATTGGTTTGATTCTGGAACCCTGTGGCCTTGGAACAGGATTGAGGCGTGATTCTGGAAACCTGTGGCCTGGGAACATGACATCTGTTTAGATTGTGGCATACTGTGCCCTGGGAACCGGACTGAAGCCTTGGTTCTGGAATCCTGTGAACTGGGAACAAGACTGAGGTTTGATTCTGGAACCATGTGGCCTGGGAATATGACTGATGTTAGATCGTGGAATTCTGTGGCCTGGGAACATGACATCGGTTTGGTTTCTGGTACCCTGTTGCCTGGGAACATGAAATCGGTTTGATTGTGGAAACCTGTGGTCTGGGAATATGACTGAGGTTTGATGGTGGTACCCTCTGGCCTGGCAACATGAATGAGGTTTGATTCTGGTTCCCTGAGGCCTGGGAACATGACTGAGGCGTGATTCTGGAATCCTGTGGCCTGGGAACATGACATCTGTTTAGATTGTGGAATACTGTGCCCTGGGAATCTGACTGAGGCTTGGTTCTGGAACCCTGTGGCCTGGGAACATGACTGAGGTTTGATTCTTGAACCCTGTAGCCTGCGAACATAACTGAGGATTGTTTCTGGAACCCTGTGGCCTGGGAACATGACATCAGTGGATTCTGCAACCCTGTGGCCTGGGAACATGAGAACGGTTTAATTCTGGAACCCTGTGACCTGGGAACATGTCTGAGGTTTGATGGTGGAAACCTGTGGCTTGGCAACATGACTGAGGTTTGTTTCTGGAAACCTTTTCCCTAGGAACATGACTGAGGTTTGATTCTGGACACCTTTGTGCTGGGAACATGACTGTGTTTTGATTGTGGAATCATGGGTCCTGCAAACATGACTGAGGTTTGATTCTGGAACCATGTGTCCTGGGAATATGACTGAGGTTTGATTCTGGAAATCTGTGGCCTGGGAACTTGACTGAGGTTTGATGGCAGAAACCTGTGGACTGGCAACATGACTGAGGTTTGATTGTAGAACCCTGTGCCCTGGAACCATGACTGTGGGCTGGTAATGGAAACCCATGGCCTAGGAATTTGACATTGGTTTGATTCTGGAACCCTGTGGCCTGGGAACAGGATTGAGGCGTGATTCTGGAAACCTGTGGCCTGGGAACATGACATCTGTTTAGATTGTGGCATACTGTGCCCTGGGAACCGGACTGAAGGCTTGGTTCTGGAATCCTGTGGACTGGGAACAAGACTGAGGTTTGATTCTGGAACCATGTGGCCTGGGAATATGACTGATCTTAGATCGTGGAATCCTGTGGCCTGGGAACATGACATCGGTTTGGATTCTGGTACCCTGTTGCCTGGGAACATGAAATCGGTTTGATTGTGGAAACCTGTGGTCTGGGAATATAACTGAGGTTTGATGGTGGTACCCTCTGGCCTGGCAACATGACTGAGGTTTGATTCTGGATCCCTGTGGCCTGGGAACATGACTGAGGCGTGATTCTGGAATCCTGTGGCCTGGGAACATGACATCTGTTTAGATTGTGGAATACTGTGCCCTGGGAATCTGACTGAGGCTTGGTTCTGGAACCCTGTGGACTGGCAACATGACTGAGGTTTGATTGTAGAACCCTGTGCCCTGGAAACATGACTGTGGCCTGGTACTGGAAACCCATGGCCTGGGAATTTGACATTGGTTTGATTCTGGAACCCTGTGGCCTGGGAACATGACTGAGGTTTGATTCTGGAAAACTGTGGCGGCGGACTTGACTGAGGGTTGATGGCAGAAATCTGTGGACTGGAAACATTACTGAGGTTTGATTGTAGAACCCTGTGCCCTGGAAACATGACTGCGAACTGATACTTGAAAACCATGGCCTGGGAACTTGACATTGGTTTGATTCTGGAACCCTGTTTCCAGGAACAAGACTGAGGCGTGATTCTGGAATCCTGTGGCCTGGGAACATGACATCTGTTTAGATTGTGGAATACTGGGCCCTGGGAACCTGACTGAGGCTTGGTTCTGGAACCCTGTGGACTGGGAACATGACTGAGGTTTTATTCTGGAATCCTGTGGCCTGGGAACATGACATCAGTGGATTCTGGAACCCTGTGGCCTGGGAACATGAGAACGGTTTGATTCTGGAAACCTGTGGCCTGGGAACATGTCTGAGGTTTGATGGTGGAAACCTGTGGCTTGGCAACATGAATGAGGTTTGTTCCTGGAACCCTCTTCCCTGGGAACATGCCTGAGGTTTGATTCTGGACACCTTTGTCCTGCGAACATGACTGTGGTTTGATTGTGGAACCATGGGTCCTGCAAACATGACTGAGGTTTTATTCTGGAACCATGTGTCCTGGGAATATGACTGAGGTTTGATTCTGGAAATCTGTGGCCTGGGAAATTGACTGAGGTTTGATGGCAGAAACCTGTGGACTGGCAACATGACAGAGGTTTGATTGTAGAACCCTGTGCCCTGGAAACATGACTGTGGGCTGGTACTGGAAACCCATGGCCTAGGAAATTGACATTGGTTTGATTCTGGAACCCTGTGGCCTGGGAACAGGATTGAGGCGTGATTCTGGAAACCTGTGGCCTGGGAACATGACATCTGTTTAGATTGTGGCATACTGTGCCCTGGGAACCGGACTGAAGCCTTGGTTCTGGAATCCTGTGGACTGGGAACAAGACTGAGGTTTGATTCTGGAACCATGTGGCCTGGGAATATGACTGATGTTAGATCGTGGAATCCTGTGACCTGGGAACATGACATCGGTTTGGATTCTGGTACGCTGTTGCCTGGGAACATGAAATCGGTTTGATTGTGGAAACCTGTGGTCAGGGAATATGACTGAGGTTTGATGGTGGTACCCTCTGGCCTGGCAACATGACTGAGGTTTGATTCTGGATCCCTGTGGCCTGGGAACATGACTGAGGCGTGATTCTGGAATCCTGTGGCCTGGGAACATGACATCTGTTTAGATTGTGGAATACTGTGCCCTGGGAATCTGACTGAGGCTTGGTTCTGGAACCCTGTGGACTGGGAACATGACTGAGGTTTGATTCTGGAACCCTGTAGCCTGCAAACATAACTGAGGATTGTTTCTGGAACCCTGTGGCCTGGGAACATGACATCAGTGGATTCTGGAACCCTGTGGCCTGGGAACATGAGAACGGTTTATTTCTGGAACCCTGTGACCTGGGAACATGTCTGAGGTTTGATGGTGGAAACCTGTGGCTTGGCAACATGATTGAGGTTTGTTTCTGGAACCCTGTTCCCTGGGAACATGACTGAGGTTTGATTCTGGACACCTTTGTGCTGGGAAAATGACTGTGTTTTGATTGTGGAATCATGGGTGCTGCAAACATGACTGAGGTTTGATTCTGGAACCATGTGTCCTGGGAATATGACTGAGGTTTGATTCTGGAAATCTGTGGCCTGGGAACTTGACTGAGGTTTGATGGCAGAAACCTGTGGACTGGCAACATGACTGAGGCTTGATTGTAGAACCCTGTGCCTTGGAAACATGACTGTGGGCTGGTACTGGAAACCCATGGCCTAGGAATTTGACATTGGTTTGATTCTGGAACCCTGTGACCTGGGAACATGACTGAGGTTTGATTCTGGAAAACTGTGGCCGGGGACTTGACTGAGGTTTGATGGCAGAAATCTGTGGACTGGAAACATTACTGAGGTTTGATTGTAGAACCCTGTGCCCTGGAAACATGACTGCGACCTGATACTTGAAACCCATGGCCTGGGAACTTGACATTGGTTTGATTCTGGAACCCTGTGGCCATGAACAAGACTGAGGCGTGATTCTGGAATCCTGTGGCCTGGGAACATGACATCTGTTTAGATTGTGGAATACTGGGCCCTGGGAACCTGACTGAGGCTTTGTTCTGGAACCCTGTGGACTGGGAACATGACTGAGGTTTTATTCTGGAATCCTGTGGCCTGGGAACATGACATCAGTGGATTCTGGAACCCTGTGGCCTGGGAACATGAGAACGGTTTAATTCTGGAACCCTGTGGCCTGGGAACATGTCTGAGGTTTGATAGTGGAAAATGTGGCTTCGCAACATGAATGAGGTTTGTTCCTGGAACCCTCTTCCCTGGGAACATGCCTGAGGTTTGATTCTGGACACCTTTGTCCTGGGAACATGACTGTGGTTTGATTGTGGAACCATGGGTCCTGCAAACATGACTGAGGTTTTATTCTGGAACCATGTGTCCTGGGAATATGACTGAGGTTTGATTCTGGAAAACTGTGGCCTGGGAAATTGACTGAGGTTTGATGGCAGAAACCTGTGGACTGGCAACATGACAGAGGTTTGATTGTAGAACCCTGTGCCCAGGAAACATGACTGTGGGCTGGTACTGGAAACCCATGGCCTAGGAATTTGACATTGGTTTGATTCTGGAACCCTGTGGCCTGGGAACATGATTGAGGCGTGATTCTGGAAACCTGTGGCCTGGGAACATGACATCTGTTTAGATTGTGGCATACTGTGCCCTGGGAACCGGACTGAAGGCTTGGTTCTGGAATCCTGTGGACTGGGAACAAGACTGAGGTTTGATTCTGGAACCATGTGGCCTGGGAATATGACTGATGTTAGATCGTGGAATCCTGTGGCCTGGGAACATGACATCGGTTTGGATTCTGGTACCCTGTTGCCTGGGAACATGAAATCGGTTTGATTGTGGAAACCTGTGGTCTGGGAATATGACTGAGGTTTGATGGTGGTACCCTCTGGCCTGGCAACATGACTGAGGTTTGATTCTGGATCCCTGTGGCCTGGGAACATGACTGAGGCGTGATTCTGGAATCCTGTGGCCTGGGAACATGACATCTGTTTAGATTGTGGAATACTGTGCCCTGGGAATCTGACTGAGGCTTGGTTCTGGAACCCTGTGGCCTGGGAACATGACTGAGGTTTGATTCTTGAGCCCTGTAGCCTGCGAACATAACTGAGGATTGTTTCTGGAACCCTGTGGCCTGGGAACATGACATCAGTGGATTCTGCAACCCTGTGGCCTGGGAACATGAGAACGGTTTAATTCTGGAACCCTGTGACCTGGGAACATGTCTGAGGTTTGATGGTGGAAACCTGTGGCTTGGCAACATGACTGAGGTTTGTTTCTGGAAACCTTTTCCCTAGGAACATGACTGAGGTTTGATTCTGGACACCTTTGTGCTGGGAACATGACTGTGTTTTGATTGTGGAATCATGGGTCCTGCAAACATGACTGAGGTTTGATTCTGGAACCATGTGTCCTGGGAATATGACTGAGGTTTGATTCTGGAAATCTGTGGCCTGGGAACTTGACTGAGGTTTGATGGCAGAAACCTGTGGACTGGCAACATGACTGAGGTTTGATTGTAGAACCCTGTGCCCTGGAACCATGACTGTGGGCTGGTAATGGAAACCCATGGCCTAGGAATTTGACATTGGTTTGATTCTGGAACCCTGTGGCCTGGGAACAGGATTGAGGCGTGATTCTGGAAACCTGTGGCCTGGGAACATGACATCTGTTTAGATTGTGGCATACTGTGCCCTGGGAACCGGACTGAAGGCTTGGTTCTGGAATCCTGTGGACTGGGAACAAGACTGAGGTTTGATTCTGGAACCATGTGGCCTGGGAATATGACTGATCTTAGATCGTGGAATCCTGTGGCCTGGGAACATGACATCGGTTTGGATTCTGGTACCCTGTTGCCTGGGAACATGAAATCGGTTTGATTGTGGAAACCTGTGGTCTGGGAATATAACTGAGGTTTGATGGTGGTACCCTCTGGCCTGGCAACATGACTGAGGTTTGATTCTGGATCCCTGTGGCCTGGGAACATGACTGAGGCGTGATTCTGGAATCCTGTGGCCTGGGAACATGACATCTGTTTAGATTGTGGAATACTGTGCCCTGGGAATCTGACTGAGGCTTGGTTCTGGAACCCTGTGGACTGGCAACATGACTGAGGTTTGATTGTAGAACCCTGTGCCCTGGAAACATGACTGTGGCCTGGTACTGGAAACCCATGGCCTGGGAATTTGACATTGGTTTGATTCTGGAACCCTGTGGCCTGGGAACATGACTGAGGTTTGATTCTGGAAAACTGTGGCGGCGGACTTGACTGAGGGTTGATGGCAGAAATCTGTGGACTGGAAACATTACTGAGGTTTGATTGTAGAACCCTGTGCCCTGGAAACATGACTGCGAACTGATACTTGAAAACCATGGCCTGGGAACTTGACATTGGTTTGATTCTGGAACCCTGTTTCCAGGAACAAGACTGAGGCGTGATTCTGGAATCCTGTGGCCTGGGAACATGACATCTGTTTAGATTGTGGAATACTGGGCCCTGGGAACCTGACTGAGGCTTGGTTCTGGAACCCTGTGGACTGGGAACATGACTGAGGTTTTATTCTGGAATCCTGTGGCCTGGGAACATGACATCAGTGGATTCTGGAACCCTGTGGCCTGGGAACATGAGAACGGTTTGATTCTGGAAACCTGTGGCCTGGGAACATGTCTGAGGTTTGATGGTGGAAACCTGTGGCTTGGCAACATGAATGAGGTTTGTTCCTGGAACCCTCTTCCCTGGGAACATGCCTGAGGTTTGATTCTGGACACCTTTGTCCTGCGAACATGACTGTGGTTTGATTGTGGAACCATGGGTCCTGCAAACATGACTGAGGTTTTATTCTGGAACCATGTGTCCTGGGAATATGACTGAGGTTTGATTCTGGAAATCTGTGGCCTGGGAAATTGACTGAGGTTTGATGGCAGAAACCTGTGGACTGGCAACATGACAGAGGTTTGATTGTAGAACCCTGTGCCCTGGAAACATGACTGTGGGCTGGTACTGGAAACCCATGGCCTAGGAAATTGACATTGGTTTGATTCTGGAACCCTGTGGCCTGGGAACATGATTGAGGCGTGATTCTGGAAACCTGTGGCCTGGGAACATGACATCTGTTTAGATTGTGGCATACTGTGCCCTGGGAACCGGACTGAAGCCTTGGTTCTGGAATCCTGTGGACTGGGAACAAGACTGAGGTTTGATTCTGGAACCATGTGGCCTGGGAATATGACTGATGTTAGATCGTGGAATCCTGTGACCTGGGAACATGACATCGGTTTGGATTCTGGTACGCTGTTGCCTGGGAACATGAAATCGGTTTGATTGTGGAAACCTGTGGTCAGGGAATATGACTGAGGTTTGATGGTGGTACCCTCTGGCCTGGCAACATGACTGAGGTTTGATTCTGGATCCCTGTGGCCTGGGAACATGACTGAGGCGTGATTCTGGAATCCTGTGGCCTGGGAACATGACATCTGTTTAGATTGTGGAATACTGTGCCCTGGGAATCTGACTGAGGCTTGGTTCTGGAACCCTGTGGACTGGGAACATGACTGAGGTTTGATTCTGGAACCCTGTAGCCTGCAAACATAACTGAGGATTGTTTCTGGAACCCTGTGGCCTGGGAACATGACATCAGTGGATTCTGGAACCCTGTGGCCTGGGAACATGAGAACGGTTTATTTCTGGAACCCTGTGACCTGGGAACATGTCTGAGGTTTGATGGTGGAAACCTGTGGCTTGGCAACATGATTGAGGTTTGTTTCTGGAACCCTGTTCCCTGGGAACATGACTGAGGTTTGATTCTGGACACCTTTGTGCTGGGAAAATGACTGTGTTTTGATTGTGGAATCATGGGTGCTGCAAACATGACTGAGGTTTGATTCTGGAACCATGTGTCCTGGGAATATGACTGAGGTTTGATTCTGGAAATCTGTGGCCTGGGAACTTGACTGAGGTTTGATGGCAGAAACCTGTGGACTGGCAACATGACTGAGGCTTGATTGTAGAACCCTGTGCCTTGGAAACATGACTGTGGGCTGGTACTGGAAACCCATGGCCTAGGAATTTGACATTGGTTTGATTCTGGAACCCTGTGACCTGGGAACATGACTGAGGTTTGATTCTGGAAAACTGTGGCCGGGGACTTGACTGAGGTTTGATGGCAGAAATCTGTGGACTGGAAACATTACTGAGGTTTGATTGTAGAACCCTGTGCCCTGGAAACATGACTGCGACCTGATACTTGAAACCCATGGCCTGGGAACTTGACATTGGTTTGATTCTGGAACCCTGTGGCCATGAACAAGACTGAGGCGTGATTCTGGAATCCTGTGGCCTGGGAACATGACATCTGTTTAGATTGTGGAATACTGGGCCCTGGGAACCTGACTGAGGCTTGGTTCTGGAACCCTGTGGACTGGGAACATGACTGAGGTTTTATTCTGGAATCCTGTGGCCTGGGAACATGACATCAGTGGATTCTGGAACCCTGTGGCCTGGGAACATGAGAACGGTTTGATTCTGGAACCCTGTGGCCTGGGAACATGTCTGAGGTTTGATAGTGGAAAATGTGGCTTCGCAACATGAATGAGGTTTGTTCCTGGAACCCTCTTCCCTGGGAACATGCCTGAGGTTTGATTCTGGACACCTTTGTCCTGGGAACATGACTGTGGTTTGATTGTGGAACCATGGGTCCTGCAAACATGACTGAGGTTTTATTCTGGAACCATGTGTCCTGGGAATATGACTGAGGTTTGATTCTGGAAAACTGTGGCCTGGGAAATTGACTGAGGTTTGATGGCAGAAACCTGTGGACTGGCAACATGACAGAGGTTTGATTGTAGAACCCTGTGCCCAGGAAACATGACTGTGGGCTGGTACTGGAAACCCATGGCCTAGGAATTTGACATTGGTTTGATTCTGGAACCCTGTGGCCTGGGAACATGATTGAGGCGTGATTCTGGAAACCTGTGGCCTGGGAACATGACATCTGTTTAGATTGTGGCATACTGTGCCCTGGGAACCGGACTGAAGGCTTGGTTCTGGAATCCTGTGGACTGGGAACAAGACTGAGGTTTGATTCTGGAACCATGTGGCCTGGGAATATGACTGATGTTAGATCGTGGAATCCTGTGGCCTGGGAACATGACATCGGTTTGGATTCTGGTACCCTGTTGCCTGGGAACATGAAATCGGTTTGATTGTGGAAACCTGTGGTCTGGGAATATGACTGAGGTTTGATGGTGGTACCCTCTGGCCTGGCAACATGACTGAGGTTTGATTCTGGATCCCTGTGGCCTGGGAACATGACTGAGGCGTGATTCTGGAATCCTGTGGCCTGGGAACATGACATCTGTTTAGATTGTGGAATACTGTGCCCTGGGAACCTGACTGAGGCTTGGTTCTGGAACCCTGTGGACTGGGAACATGACTGAGGTTTTATTCTGGAATCCTGTGGCCTGGGAACATGACATCAGTGGATTCTTGAAACCTGTGGCCTAGGAACATGAGAACGGTTGGGTTCTGGAACCCTGTGGCCTGGGAACATGTCTGAGGTTTGATGGTGGAAACCTGTGGCTTGGCAACATGACTGAGGTTTGTTACTGGAACCCCGTTCCCTGGGAACATGACTGAGGTTTGATTCTGGACACCTTTGTCCTGGGAACATGACTGTGGTTTGATTGTGGAACCATGGGTCCTGCAAACATGACTGAGGTTTGATTCTGGAACCATGTGTCCTGGGAATATGACTGAGGTTTGATTCTGGAAATCTGTGGCCTGGGAACATGACTGAGGTTTGATTCTGGAACCCTGTAGCCTGCGAACATAAGTGAGGATTGTTTCTGGAACCCTGTGGCCTGGGAACATGACATCAGTGGATTCTGGAACCCTGTGGCCTGGAAACATGACTGTGGGCTGGTACTGGAAACCCATGGACTAGGAATTTGACATTGGTTTGATTCTGGAACCCTGTGGCCTGGGAACAGGATTGAGGCGTGATTCTGGAAACCTGTGGCCTGGGAACATGACATCTGTTTAGATTGTGGCATACTGTGCCCTGGGAACCGGACTGAAGTCTTGGTTCTGGAATCCTGTGGACTGGGAACAAGACTGAGGTTTGATTCTGGAACCATGTGGCCTGGGAATATGACTGATGATAGATCGTGGAATCCTGTGGCCTGGGAACATGACATCGGTTTGGATTCTGGTACCCTGTTGCCTGGGAACATGAAATCGGTTTGATTGTGGAAACCTGTGGTCTGGGAATATAACTGAGGTTTGATGGTGGTACCCTCTGGCCTGGCAACATGACTGAGGTTTGATTCTGGATCCCTGTGGCCTGGGAACATGACATCTGTTTAGATTGTGGCATACTGTGCCCTGGGAACCGGACTGAAGCCTTGGTTCTGGAATCCTGTGGACTGGGAACAAGACTGAGGTTTGATTCTGGAACCATGTGGCCTGGGAATATGACTGATGTTAGATCGTGGAATTCTGTGGCCTGGGAACATGACATCGGTTTGTTTCTGGTACCCTGTTGCCTGGGAACATGAAGTCGGTTTGATTGTGGAAACCTGTGGTCTGGGAATATGACTGAGGTTTGATGGTGGTACCCTCTGGCCTGGCAACATGAATGAGGTTTGATTCTGGATCCCTGAGGCCTGGGAACATGACTGAGGCGTGATTCTGGAATCCTGTGGCCTGGGAACATGACATCTGTTTAGATTGTGGAATACTGTGCCCTGGGAATCTGACTGAGGCTTGGTTCTGGAACCCTGTGGCCTGGGAACATGACTGAGGTTTGATTCTGGAACCCTGTAGCCTGCGAACATAACTGAGGATTGTTTCTGGAACCCTGTGGCCTGGGAACATGACATCAGTGGATTCTGCAACCCTGTGGCCTGGGAACATGAGAACGGTTTAATTCTGGAACCCTGTGACCTGGGAACATGTCTGAGGTTTGATGGTGGAAACCTGTGGCTTGGCAACATGACTGAGGTTTGTTTCTGGAAACTTTTTCCCTAGGAACATGACTGAGGTTTGATTCTGGACACCTTTGTGCTGGGAACATGACTGTGTTTTGATTGTGGAATCATGGGTCCTGCAAACATGACTGAGGTTTGATTCTGGAACCATGTGTCCTGGGAATATGACTGAGGTTTGATTCTGGAAATCTGTGGCCTAGGAACTTGACTGAGGTTTGATGGCAGATACCTGTGGACTGGCAACATGACTGAGGTTTGATTGTAGAACCCTGTGCCCTGGAACCATGACTGTGGGCTGGTAATGGAAACCCATGGCCTAGGAATTTGACATTGGTTTGATTCTGGAACCCTGTGGCCTGGGAACAGGATTGAGGCATGATTCTGGAAACCTATGGCCTGGGAACATGACATCTGTTTAGATTGTGGCATACTGTGCCCTGGGAACCGGACTGAAGGCTTGGTTCTGGAATCCTGTGGACTGGGAACAAGACTGAGGTTTGATTCTGGAACCATGTGGCCTGGGAATATGACTGATCTTAGATCGTGGAATCCTGTGGCCTGGGAACATGACATCGGTTTGGATTCTGGTACCCTGTTGCCTGGGAACATGAAATCGGTTTGATTGTGGAAACCTGTGGTCTGGGAATATAACTGAGGTTTGATGGTGGTACCCTCTGGCCTGGCAACATGACTGAGGTTTGATTCTGGATCCCTGTGGCCTGGGAACATGACTGAGGCGTGATTCTGGAATCCTGTGGCCTGGGAACATGACATCTGTTTAGATTGTGGAATACTGTGCCCTGGGAATCTGACTGAGGCTTGGTTCTGGAACCCTGTGGACTGGCAACATGACTGAGGTTTGATTGTAGAACCCTGTGCCCTGGAAACATGACTGTGGCCTGGTACTGGAAACCCATGGCCTGGGAATTTGACATTGGTTTGATTCTGGAACCCTGTGGCCTGGGAACATGACTGAGGTTTGATTCTGGAAAACTGTGGCGGCGGACTTGACTGAGGGTTGATGGCAGAAATCTGTGGACTGGAAACATTACTGAGGTTTGATTGTAGAACCCTGTGCCCTGGAAACATGACTGCGAACTGATACTTGAAAACCATGGCCTGGGAACTTGACATTGGTTTGATTCTGGAACCCTGTTTCCAGGAACAAGACTGAGGCGTGATTCTGGAATCCTGTGGCCTGGGAACATGACATCTGTTTAGATTGTGGAATACTGGGCCCTGGGAATCTGACTGAGGCTTGGTTCTGGAACCCTGTGGACTGGGAACATGACTGAGGTTTTATTCTGGAATCCTGTGGCCTGGGAACATGACATCAGTGGATTCTGGAACCCTGTGGCCTGGGAACATGAGAACGGTTTGATTCTGGAAACCTGTGGCCTGGGAACATGTCTGAGGTTTGATGGTGAAAACCTGTGGCTTGGCAACATGAATGAGGTTTGTTCCTGGAACCCTCTTCCCTGGGAACATGCCTGAGGTTTGATTCTGGACACCTTTGTCCTGCGAACATGACTGTGGTTTGATTGTGGAACCATGGGTCCTGCAAACATGACTGAGGTTTTATTCTGGAACCATGTGTCCTGGGAATATGACTGAGGTTTGATTCTGGAAATCTGTGGCCTGGGAAATTGACTGAGGTTTGATGGCAGAAACCTGTGGACTGGCAACATGACAGAGGTTTGATTGTAGAACCCTGTGCCCTGGAAACATGACTGTGGGCTGGTACTGGAAACCCATGGCCTAGGAAATTGACATTGGTTTGATTCTGGAACCCTGTGGCCTGGGAACATGATTGAGGCGTGATTCTGGAAACCTGTGGCCTGGGAACATGACATCTGTTTAGATTGTGGCATACTGTGCCCTGGGAACCGGACTGAAGCCTTGGTTCTGGAATCCTGTGGACTGGGAACAAGACTGAGGTTTGATTCTGGAACCATGTGGCCTGGGAATATGACTGATGTTAGATCGTGGAATCCTGTGACCTGGGAACATGACATCGGTTTGGATTCTGGTACCCTGTTGCCTGGGAACATGAAATCGGTTTGATTGTGGAAACCTGTGGTCAGGGAATATGACTGAGGTTTGATGGTGGTACCCTCTGGCCTGGCAACATGACTGAGGTTTGATTCTGGATCCCTGTGGCCTGGGAACATGACTGAGGCGTGATTCTGGAATCCTGTGGCCTGGGAACATGACATCTGTTTAGATTGTGGAATACTGTGCCCTGGGAATCTGACTGAGGCTTGGTTCTGGAACCCTGTGGACTGGGAACATGACTGAGGTTTGATTCTGGAACCGGGTAGCTTGCAAACATAACTGAGGATTGTTTCTGGAACCCTGTGGCCTGGGAACATGACATCAGTGGATTCTGGAACCCTGAGGCCTGGGAACATGAGAACGGTTTATTTCTGGAACCCTGTGACCTGGGAACATGTCTGAGGTTTGATGGTGGAAACCTGTGGCTTGGCAACATGATTGAGGTTTGTTTCTGGAACCCTGTTCCCTGGGAACATGACTGAGGTTTGATTCTGGACACCTTTGTGCTGGGAAAATGACTGTGTTTTGATTGTGGAATCATGGGTGCTGCAAACATGACTGAGGTTTGATTCTGGAACCATGTGTCCTGGGAATATGACTGAGGTTTGATTCTGGAAATCTGTGGCCTGGGAACTTGACTGAGGTTTGATGGCAGAAACCTGTGGACTGGCAACATGACTGAGGCTTGATTGTAGAACCCTGTGCCTTGGAAACATGACTGTGGGCTGGTACTGGAAACCCATGGCCTAGGAATTTGACATTGGTTTGATTCTGGAACCCTGTGACCTGGGAACATGACTGAGGTTTGATTCTGGAAAACTGTGGCCGGGGACTTGACTGAGGTTTGATGGCAGAAATCTGTGGACTGGAAACATTACTGAGGTTTGATTGTAGAACCCTGTGCCCTGGAAACATGACTGCGACCTGATACTTGAAACCCATGGCCTGGGAACTTGACATTGGTTTGATTCTGGAACCCTGTGGCCATGAACAAGACTGAGGCGTGATTCTGGAATCCTGTGGCCTGGGAACATGACATCTGTTTAGATTGTGGAATACTGGGCCCTGGGAACCTGACTGAGGCTTGGTTCTGGAACCCTGTGGACTGGGAACATGACTGAGGTTTTATTCTGGAATCCTGTGGCCTGGGAACATGACATCAGTGGATTCTGGAACCCTGTGGCCTGGGAACATGAGAACGGTTTGATTCTGGAACCCTGTGGCCTGGGAACATGTCTGAGGTTTGATAGTGGAAAATGTGGCTTGGCAACATAAATGAGGTTTGTTCCTGGAACCCTCTTCCCTGGGAACATGCCTGAGGTTTGATTCTGGACACCTTTTCCTGGGAACATGACTGTGGTTTGATTGTGGAACCATGGGTCCTGCAAACATGACTGAGGTTTTATTCTGGAACCATGTGTCCTGGGAATATGACTGAGGTTTGATTCTGGAAAACTGTGGCCTGGGAAATTGACTGAGGTTTGATGGCAGAAACCTGTGGACTGGCAACATGACAGAGGTTTGATTGTAGAACGCTGTGCCCTGGAAACATGACTGTGGGCTGGTACTGGAAACCCATGGCCTAGGAATTTGACATTGGTTTGATTCTGGAACCCTGTGGCCTGGGAACATGATTGAGGCGTGATTCTGGAAACCTGTGGCCTGGGAACATGACATCTGTTTAGATTGTGGCATACTGGGCCCTGGGAACCGGACTGAGGTTTGATTCTGGAACCCTGTAGCCTGCAAACATAACTGAGGATTGTTTCTGGAACCCTGTGGCCTGGGAACATGACATCAGTGGATTCTGGAACCCTGTGGCCTGGGAACATGAGAACGGTTTATTTCTGGAACCCTGTGACCTGGGAACATGTCTGAGGTTTGATGGTGGAAACCTGTGGCTTGGCAACATGATTGAGGTTTGTTTCTGGAACCCTGTTCCCTGGGAACATGACTGAGGTTTGATTCTGGACACCTTTGTGCTGGGAAAATGACTGTGTTTTGATTGTGGAATCATGGGTCCTGCAAACATGACTGAGGTTTGATTCTGGAACCATGTGTCCTGGGAATATGACTGAGGTTTGATTCTGGAAATCTGTGGCCTGGAAACTTGACTGAGGTTTGATGGCAGAAACCTGTGGACTGGCAACATGACTGAGGCTTGATTGCAGAACCCTGTGCCCTGGAAACATGACTGTGGGCTGGTAGTGGAAACCCATGGCCTAGGAATTTGACATTGGTTTGATTCTGGAACCCTGTGACCTGGGAACATGACTGAGGTTTGATTCTGGGTCCCTGTGGCCTGGGAACATGACTGAGGCGTGATTCTGGAATCCTGTGGCCTGGGAACATGACATCTGTTTAGATTGTGGAATACTGGGCCCTGGGAACCTGACTGAGGCTTGGTTCTGGAACCCTGTGGACTGGGAACATGACTGAGGTTTTATTCTGGAATCCTGTGGCCTGGGAACATGACATCAGTGGATTCTTGAAACCTGTGGCCTAGGAACATGAGAACGGTTGGATTCTGGAACCCTGTGGCCTGGGAACATGTCTGAGGTTTGATGGTGGAAACCTGTGGCTTGGCAACATGACTGAGGTTTGTTACTGGAACCCCGTTCCCTGGGAACATGACTGAGGTTTGATTCTGGACACCTTTGTCCTGGGAACATGACTGTGGTTTGATTGTGGAACCATGAGTCCTGCAAACATGACTGAGGTTTGATTCTGGAACCATGTGTCCTGGGAATATGACTGAGGTTTGATTCTGGAAATCTGTGGCCTGGGAACATGACTGAGGTTTGATTCTGGAACCCTGTAGCCTGCGAACATAAGTGAGGATTGTTTCTGGAACCCTGTGGCCTGGGAACATGACATCAGTGGATTCTGGAACCCTGTGGCCTGGAAACATGACTGTGGGATGGTACTGGAAACCCATGGACTAGGAATTTGACATTGGTTTGATTCTGGAACCCTGTGGCCTGGGAACAGGATTGAGGCGTGATTCTGGAAACCTGTGGCCTGGGAACATGACATCTGTTTAGATTGTGGCATACTGTGCCCTGGGAACCGGACTGAAGTCTTGGTTCGGGAATCCTGTGGACTGGGAACAAGACTGAGGTTTGATTCTGGAACCATGTGGCCTGGGAATATGACTGATGTTAGATCGTGGAATCCTGTGGCCTGGGAACATGACATCGGTTTGGATTCTGGTACCCTGTTGCCTGGGAACATGAAATCGGTTTGATTGTGGAAACCTGTGGTCTGGGAATATAACTGAGGTTTGATGGTGGTACCCTCTGGCCTGGCAACATGACTGAGGTTTGATTCTGGATCCCTGTGGCCTGGGAACATGACTGAGGCGTGATTCTGGAATCCTGTGGCCTGGGAACATGACATCTGTTTAGATTGTGGAATACTGTGCCCTGGGAATCTGACTGAGGCTTGGTTCTGGAACCCTGTGGACTGGGAACATGACTGAGGTTTGATTGTAGAACCCTGTGCCCTGGAAACATGACTGTGGCCTGGTACTGGAAACCCATGGCCTAGGAATTTGACATTGGTTTGATTCTGGAACCCTGTGGCCTGGGAACATGACTGAGGTTTGATTCTGGAAAACTGTGGCCGCGGACTTGACTGAGGGTTGATGGCAGAAATCTGTGGACTGGAAACATTACTGAGGTTTGATTGTAGAACCCTGTGCCCTGGAAACATGACTGCGAACTGATATTTGAAAACCATGGCCTGGGAACTTGACATTGGTTTGATTCTGGAACCCTGTTGCCAGGAACAAGACTGAGGCGTGATTCTGGAATCCTGTGGCCTGGGAACATGACATCTGTTTAGATTGTGGAATACTGGGCCCTGGGAACCTGACTGAGGCTTGGTTCTGGAACCCTGTGGACTGGGAACATGACTGAGGTTTTATTCTGGAATCCTGTGGCCTGGGAACATGACATCAGTGGATTCTGGAACCCTGTGGCCTGGGAACATGAGAACGGTTTGATTCTGGAACCCTGTGCCCTGGGAACATGTCTGAGGTTTGATGGTGGAAACCTGTGGCTTGGCAACATGAATGAGGTTTGTTCCTGGAACCCTCTTCCCTGGGAACATGCCTGAGGTTTGATTCTGGACAACTTTGTCCTGGGAACATGACTGTGGTTTGATTGTGGAACCATGGGTCCTGCAAACATGACTGAGGTTTGATTCTGGAACCATGTGTCCTGGGAATATGACTGAGGTTTGATTCTGGAAATCTGTGGCCTGGGAACTTGACTGAGGTTTGATGGCAGAAACCTGTGGACTGGCAACATGACTGAGGCTTGATTGTAGAACCCTGTGCCCTGGAAACATGACTGTGGGCTGGTACTGGAAACCCATGGCCTAGGAATTTGACATTGGTTTGATTCTGGAACCCTGTGACCTGGGAACATGACTGAGGTTTGATTCTGGAAAACTGTGGCCGGGGACTTGACTGAGGTTTGATGGCAGAAATCTGTGGACTGGAAACATTACTGAGGTTTGATTGTAGAACCCTGTGCCCTGGAAACATGACTGCGACCTGATACTTGAAACCCATGGCCTGGGAACTTGACATTGGTTTGATTCTGGAACCCTGTGGCCATGAACAAGACTGAGGCGTGATTCTGGAATCCTGTGGCCTGGGAACATGACATCTGTTTAGATTGTGGAATACTGGGCCCTGGGAACCGGACTGAGGCTTGGTTCTGGAACCCTGTGGACTGGGAACATGACTGAGGTTTTATTCTGGAATCCTGTGGCCTGGGAACATGACATCAGTGGATTCTTGAAACCTGTGGCCTAGGAACATGAGAACGGTTGGGTTCTGGAACCCTGTGGTCTGGGAACATGTCTGAGGTTTGATGGTGGAAACCTGTGGCTTGGCAACATGACTGAGGTTTGTTACTGGAACCCCGTTCCCTGGGAACATGACTGAGGTTTGATTCTGGACACCTTTGTCCTGGGAACATGACTGTGGTTTGATTGTGGAACCATGGGTCCTGCAAACATGACTGAGGTTTGATTCTGGAACCATGTGTCCTGGGAATATGACTGAGGTTTGATTCTGGAAATCTGTGGCCTGGGAACATGACTGAGGTTTGATTCTGGAACCCTGTAGCCTGCGAACATAAGTGAGGATTGTTTCTGGAACCCTGTGACCTGGGAACATGACATCAGTGGATTCTGGAACCCTGTGGCCTGGAAACATGACTGTGGGCTGGTACTGGAAACCCATGGACTAGGAATTTGACATTGGTTTGATTCTGGAACCCTGTGGCCTGGGGACAGGATTGAGGCGTGATTCTGGAAACCTGTGGCCTGGGAACATGACATCTGTTTAGATTGTGGAATACTGGGCCCTGGGAACCTGACTGAGGCTTGGTTCTGGAACCCTGTGGACTGGGAACATGACTGAGGTTTTATTCTGGAATCCTGTGACCTGGGAACATGACATAAGTGGATTCTGGAACCCTGTGGCCTGGGAACATGAGAACGGTTTGATTCTGGAACCCTGTGGCCTGGGAACATGTCTGAGGTTTGATAGTGGAAACCTGTGGCTTGGCAACATGAATGAGGTTTGTTCCTGGAACCCTCTTCCCTGGGAACATGCCTGAGGTTTGATTCTGGACACCTTTGTCCTGGGAACATGACTGTGGTTTGATTGTGGAACCATGGGTCCTGCAAACATGACTGAGGTTTTATTCTGGAACCATGTGTCCTGGGAATATGACTGAGGTTTGATTCTGGAAAACTGTGGCCTGGGAACTTGACTGAGGTTTGATGGCAGAAACCTGTGGACTGGCAACATGACAGAGGTTTGATTGTAGAACCCTGTGCCCTGGAAACATGACTGTGGGCTGGTACTGGAAACCCATGGCCTAGGAATTTGACATTGGTTTGATTCTGGAACCCTGTGGCCTGGGAACATGATTGAGGCGTGATTCTGGAAACCTGTGGCCTGGGAACATGACATCTGTTTAGATTATGGCATACTGTGCCCTGGGAACCGGACTGAAGGCTTGGTTCTGGAATCCTGTGGACTGGGAACAAGACTGAGGTTTGATTCTGCAACCATGTGGCCTGGGAATATGACTGATGATAGATCGTGGAATCCTGTGGCCTGGGAACATGACATCGGTTTGGATTCTGGTACCCTGTTGCCTGGGAACATGAAATCGGTTTGATTGTGGAAACCTGTGGTCTGGGAATATGACTGAGGTTTGATGGTGGTACCCTCTGGCCTGGCAACATGACTGAGGTTTGATTCTGGATCCCTGTGGCCTGGGAACATGACTGAGGCGTGATTCTGGAATCCTGTGGCCTGGGAACATGACATCTGTTTAGATTGTGGAATACTGTGCCCTGGGAATCTGACTGAGGCTTGGTTCTGGAACCCTGTGGACTGGGAACATGACTGAGGTTTGATTCTGGAACCCTGTAGCCTGTGAACATAACTGAGGATTGTTTCTGGAACCCTGTGGCCTGGGAACATGACATCAGTGGATTCTGGAACCCTGTGGCCTGGGAACATGAGAACGGTTTATTTCTGGAACCCTGTGACCTGGGAACATGTCTGAGGTTTGATGGTGGAAACCTGTGGCTTGGCAACATGACTGAGGTTTGTTTCTGGAACCCTGTTCCCTGGGAACATGACTGAGGTTTGATTCTGGACACCTTTGTGCTGGGAAAATGACTGTGTTTTGATTGTGGAATCATGGGTCCTGCAAACATGACTGAGGTTTGATTCTGGAACCATGTGTCCTGGGAATATGACTGAGGTTTGATTCTGGAAATCTGTGGCCTGGGAACTTGACTGAGGTTTGATGGCAGAAACCTGTGGACTGGCAACATGACTGAGGTTTGATTGTAGAACCCTGTGCCCTGGAAACATGACTGTGGGCTGGTACTGGAAACCCATGGCCTAGGAATTTGACATTGGTTTGATTCTGGAACCCTGTGACCTGGGAACATGACTGAGGTTTGATTCTGGAAAACTGTGGCCGGGGACTTGACTGAGGTTTGATGGCAGAAATCTGTGGACTGGAAACATTACTGAGGTTTGATTGTAGAACCCTGTGCCCTGGAAACATGACTGCGACCTGATACTTGAAACCCATGGCCTGGGAACTTGACATTGGTTTGATTCTGGAACCCTGTGGCCATGAACAAGACTGAGGCGTGATTCTGGAATCCTGTGGCCTGGGAACATGACATCTGTTTAGATTGTGGAATACTGTGCCCTGGGAACCTGACTGAGGCTTGGTTCTGGAACCCTGTGGACTGGGAACATGACTGAGGTTTTATTCTGGAATCCTGTGGCCTGGGAACATGACATCAGTGGATTCTTGAAACCTGTGGCCTAGGAATATGAGAACGGTTGGGTTCTGGAACCCTGTGGCCTGGGAACATGTCTGAGGTTTGATGGTGGAAACCTGTGGCTTGGCAACATGACTGAGGTTTGTTACTGGAACCCCGTTCCCTGGGAACATGACTGAGGTTTGATTCTGGACACCTTTGTCCTGGGAACATGACTGTGGTTTGATTGTGGAACCATGGGTCCTGCAAACATGACTGAGGTTTGATTCTGGAACCATGTGTCCTGGGAATATGACTAAGGTTTGATTCTGGAAATCTGTGGCCTGGGAACATGACTGAGGTTTGATTCTGGAACCCTGTAGCCTGCGAACATAACTGAGGATTGTTTCTGGAACCCTGTGGCCTGGGAACATGACATCAGTGGATTCTGGAACCCTGTGGCCTGGGAACATGAGAACGGTTTAATTCTGGAACCCTGTGACCTGGGAACATGTCTGAGGTTTGATGGTGGAAACCTGTGGCTTGGCAACATGACTGACGTTTGTTTCTGGAACCCTTTTCCCTGGGAACATGACTGAGGTTTGATTCTGGACACCTTTGTGCTGGGAACATGACTGTGTTTTGATTGTGGAATCATGGGTCCTGCAAACATGACAGAGGTTTGATCCTGGAACCATGTGTCCTGGGAATATGACTGAGGTTTGATTCTGGAAATCTGTGGCCTGGGAACTTGACTGAGGTTTGATGGCAGAAACCTGTGGACTGGCAACATGACTGAGGTTTGATTGTAGAACCCTGTGCCCTGGAAACATGACTGTGGGCTGGTACTGGAAACCCATGGCCTAGGAATTTGACATTGGTTTGATTCTGGAACCCTGTGGACTGGGAACAGGATTGAGGCGTGATTCTGGAAACCTGTGGCCTGGGAACATGACATCTGTTTAGATTGTGGCATACTTTGCCCTGGGAATCGGACTGAAGGCTTGGTTCTGGAATCCTGTGGACTGGGAACAAGACTGAGGTTTGATTCTGGAACCATGTGGCCTGGGAACATGACATCGGTTTGGATTCTGGTACCCTGTTGCCTGGGAACATGAAATCGGTTTGATTGTGGAAACCTGTGGTCTGGGAATATAACTGAGGTTTGATGGTGGTACCCTCTGGCCTGGCAACATGACTGAGGTTTGACTCTGGATCCCTGTGGCCTGGGAACATGACTGAGGCGTGATTCTGGAATCCTGTGGCCTGGCAACATGACATCTGTTTAGATTGTGGAATACTGTGCCCTGGGAATCTGACTGAGGCTTGGTTCTGGAACCCTGTGGACTGGGAACATGACTGAGGTTTGATTGTAGAACCCTGTGCCCTGGAAACATGACTGTGGCCTGGTACTGGAAACCCATGGCCTGGGAACTTGACATTGGTTTGATTCTGGAACCCTGTGGCCAGGAACAAGACTGAGGCGTGATTCTGGAATCCTGTGGCCTGGGAACATGACATCTGTTTAGATTGTGGAATACTGTGCCCTGGGAACCTGACTGAGGCTTGGTTCTGGAACCCTGTGGACTGGGAACATGACTGAGGTTTTATTCTGGAATCCTGTGGCCTGGGAACATGACATCAGTGGATTCTGGAACCCTGTGGCCTGGGAACATGACAACGGTTGGATTCTGGAACCCTGTGGCCTGGGAACATGTCTGAGGTTTGATGGTGGAAACCTGTGGCTTGGCAACATGACTGAGGTTTGTTACTGGAACCCTCTTCCCTGGGAACATGCCTGAGGTTTGATTCTGGACACCTTTGTCCTGGGAACATGACTGTGGTTTGATTGTGGAACCATGGGTCCTGCAAACATGACTGAGGTTTGATTCTGGAACCATGTGTCCTGAGAATATGACTGAGGTTTGATTCTGGAAATCTGTGGCCTGGGAACATGACTGAGGTTTGATTCTGGAACCCTGTAGCCTGCGAACATAACTGAGGATTGTTTCTGGAATCCTGTGGCCTGGGAACATGACATCAGTGGATTCTGGAACCCTGTGGCCTGGGAACATGAGAACGGTTTAATTCTGGAACCCTGTGACCTGGGAACATGTCTGAGGTTTGATGGTGGAAACCTGTGGCTTGGCAACATGACGGAGGTTTGTTTCTGGACACCTTTGTGCTGGGAACATGACTGTGTTTTGATTGTGGAATCATGGGTCCTGCAAACATGACAGAGGTTTGATTCTGGAACCAGGTGTCCTGGGAATATGACTGAGGTTTGATTCTGAAAATCTGTGGCCTGGGAACTTGACTGAGGTTTGATGGCAGAAACCTGTGGAATGACAACATGACTGAGGTTTGATTGTAGAACCCTGTGCCCTGGAAACATGACTGTGGGCTGGTACTGGAAACCCATGGCCTAGGAATTTGACATTGGTTTGATTCTGGAACCCTGTGACCTGGGAACATGACTGAGGTATGATTCTGGAAAACTGTGGCCGGGGACTTGACTGAGGTTTGATGGCAGAAATCTGTGGACTGGAAACATTACTGAGGTTTGATTGTAGAACCCTGTGCCCTGGAAACATGAGTGCGACCTGATACTTGAAACCCATGGCCTGGGAACTTGACATTGGTTTGATTCTGGAACCCTGTGGCCAGGAACAAGACTGAGGCGTGATTCTGGAATCCTGTGGCCTGGGAACATGACATCTGTTTAGATTGTGGAATACTGTGCCCTGGGAACCTGACTGAGGCTTGGTTCTGGAACCCTGTGGACTGGGAACATGACTGAGGTTTTATTCTGGTATCCTGTGGCCTGGGAACATGACATCAGTGGATTCTGGAACCCTGTGGCCTGGGAACATGACAACGGTTGGATTCTGGAAACCTGTGGCCTGGGAACATGTCTGAGGTTTTATGGTGGAAACCTGTGGCTTGGCAACATGACTGAGGTTTGTTACTGGAACCCTCTTCCCTGGGAACATGCCTGAGGTTTGATTCTGGACACCTTTGTCCTGGGAACATGACTGTGGTTTGATTGTGGAACCATGGGTCCTGCAAACATGACTGAGGTTTGATTCTGGAACCATGTGTCCTGAGAATATGACTGAGGTTTGATTCTGGAAATCTGTGGCCTGGGAACATGACTGAGGTTTGATTCTGGAACCCTGTAGCCAGCGAACATAACTGAGGATTGTTTCTGGAATCCAGTGGCCTGGGAACATGACATCAGTGGATTCTGGAACCCTGTGGCCTGGGAACATGAGAACGGTTTAATTCTGGAACCCTGTGACCTGGGAACATGTCTGAGGTTTGATGGTGGAAACCTGTGGCTTGGCAACATGACGGAGGTTTGTTTCTGGACACCTTTGTGCTGGGAACATGACTGTGTTTTGATTGTGGAATCATGGGTCCTGCAAACATGACAGAGGTTTGATTCTGGAACCAGGTGTCCTGGGAATATGACTGAGGTTTGATTCTGGAAATCTGTGGCCTGGGAACTTGACTGAGGTTTGATGGCAGAAACCTGTGGACTGGCAACATGACTGAGGTTTGATTGTAGAACCCTGTGCCCTGGAAACATGACTGTGGCCTGGTACTGGAAACCCATGGCCTAGGAATTTGACATTGGTTTGATTCTGGAACCCTGTGGCCTGGGAACATGACTGAGGCGTGATTCTGGAAAACTGTGGCCTGGGAATATGACTGAGGTTTGATTCTGGAAATCTGTGACCTGAGAACTTGACTGAGGTTTGATGGCAGAAATCTGTGGACTGGCAACATGACTGAGGTTTGATTGTAGAACCCTGTGCCCTGGAAACATGACTGCGACCTGATACTTGAAACCCATGGCCTGGGAACTTGACATTCGTTTGATTCCGGAACCCTGTGGCCAGGAACAAGACTGAGGCGTGATTCTGGAATCCTGTGGCCTGGGAACATGACATCTGTTTAGATTGTGGAATACTGGGCCCTGGGAACCTGACTGAGGCTTGGTTCTGGAACCCTGTGGACTGGGAACATGACTGAGGTTTTATTCTGGAATCCTGTGGCCTGGGAACATGACATCAGTGGATTCTGGAACCCTATGGCCTGGGAACATGAGAACGGTTGGATTCTGGAACCCTGTGGCCTGGGAACATGTCTGAGGTTTGATGGTGGAAACCTGTGGCTTGGCAACATGAATGAGGTTTGTTACTGGAACCCTCTTCCCTGGGAACATGACTGAGGTTTGATTCTGGACACCTTTGTCCTGGGAACATGACTGTGGTTTGATTGTGGAACCATGGGTCCCGCAAACATGACTGAGGTTTGATTCTGGAACCATGTGTCCTGGGAATATGACTGAGGTTTGATTCTGGAAATCTGTGGCCTGGGAAATTGACTGAGGTTTGATGGCAGAAACCTGTGGACTGGCAACATGACAGAGGTTTGATTGTAGAAACCTGTGCCCTGGAAACATGACTGTGGCCTGGTACTGGAAACCCATGGCCTAGGAATTTGACATTGGCTTGATTCTGGAACCCTGTGGCCGGGTAACATGATTGAGGCGTGATTCTGGAAACCTGTGGCCTGGGAACATGACATCTGTTTAGATTGTGGCATACTGTGCCCTGGGAACCGGACTGAAGGCTTGGTTCTGGAATCCTGTGGACTGGGAACAAGACTGAGGTTTGATTCTGGAACCATGTGGCCTGGGAATATGACTGATGTTAGATCGTGGAATCCTGTGGCCTGGGAACATGACATCGGTTTGGATTCTGGTACCCTGTTGCCTGGGAACATGAAATCGGTTTGATTGTGGAAACCTGTGGTCAGGGAATATGACTGAGGTTTGATGGTGGTACCCTCTGGCCTGACAACATGACTGAGGTTTGATTCTGGATCCCTGTGGCCTGGGAACATGACTGAGGCGTGATTCTGGAATCCTGTGGCCTGGGAACATGTCGTCTGTTTAGATTGTGGAATAGTGTGCCCTGGGAATCTGACTGAGGCTTGGTTCTGGAACCCTGTGGACTAGGAACATGACTGAGGTTTGAATCTGGAATCCTGTAGCCTGCGAACATAACTGAGGATTGTTTCTGGAACCCTGTGGCCTGGGAACATGACATCAGTGGATTCTGGAACCCTGTGGCCTGGGAACATGAGAACGGTTTAATTCTGGAACCCTGTGACCTGGGAACATGTCTGAGGTTTGATGGTGGAAACCTGTGGCTTGGCAACATGACTGAGGTTTGTTTCTGTAACCCTGTTCTCTGCGAACATGACTGAGGTTTGATTCTGGACACCTTTGTGCTGGGAACATGACTGTGTTTTGATTGTGGAATCATGGGTCCTGCAAACATGACTGAGGTTTGATTCTGGAACCATGTGTCCTGGGAATATGACTGAGGTTTGATTCTGGAAATCTGTGGCCTGGGAACTTGACTGAGGTTTGATGGCAGAAACCTGTGGACTGACAACATGACTGAGGTTTGATTGTAGAACCCTGTGCCCTGGAAACATGACTGTGGGCTGGTACTGGAAACCCATGGCCTGGGAATTTGACATTGGTTTGATTCTGGAACCCTGTGACCTGGGAACATGACTGAGGTATGATTCTGGAAAACTGTGGCCGGGGACTTGACTGAGGTTTGATGGCAGAAACCTGTGGACTGACAACATGACTGAGGTTTGATTGTAGAACCCTGTGCCTTGGAAACATGACTGTGGCCTGGTACTGGAAACCCATGGCCTGGGAACTTGACATTGGTTTGATTCTGGAACCCTGTGGCCAGGAACAAGACTGAGGCGTGATTCTGGAATCCTGTGGCCTGGGAACATGACATCTGTTTAGATTGTGGAATACTGTGCCCTGGGAACCTGACTGAGGCTTGGTTCTGGAACCCTGTGGACTGGGAACATGACTGAGGTTTTATTCTGGAATCCTGTGGCCTGGGAACATGACATCAGTGGATTCTGGAACCCTGTGGCCTGGGAACATGACAACGGTTGGATTCTGGAAACCTGTGGCCTGGGAACATGTCTGAGGTTTGATGGTGGAAACCTGTGGCTTGGCAACATGACTGAGGTTTGTTACTGGAACCCTCTTCCCTGGGAACATGCCTGAGGTTTGATTCTGGACACCTTTGTCCTGGGAACATGACTGTGGTTTGATTGTGGAACCATGGGTCCTGCAAACATGACTGAGGTTTGATTCTGGAACCATGTGTCCTGAGAATATGACTGAGGTTTGATTCTGGAAATCTGTGGCCTGGGAACATGACTGAGGTTTGATTCTGGAACCCTGTAGCCTGCGAACATAACTGAGGATTGTTTCTGGAATCCTGTGGCCTGGGAACATGACATCAGTGGATTCTGGAACCCTGTGGCCTGGGAACATGAGAACGGTTTAATTCTGGAACCCTGTGACCTGGGAACATGTCTGAGGTTTGATGGTGGAAACCTGTGGCTTGGCAACATGACGGAGTTTTGTTTCTGGACACCTTTGTGCTGGGAACATGACTGTGTTTTGATTGTGGAATCATGGGTCCTGCAAACATGACAGAGGTTTGATTCTGGAACCAGGTGTCCTGGGAATATGACTGAGGTTTGATTCTGGAAATCTGTGGCCTGGGAACTTGACTGAGGTTTGATGGCAGAAACCTGTGGACTGGCAACATGACTGAGGTTTGATTGTAGAACCCTGTGCCCTGGAAACATGACTGTGGCCTGGTACTGGAAACCCATGGCCTAGGAATTTGACATTGGTTTGATTCTGGAACCCTGTGGCCTGGGAACATGACTGAGGCGTGATTCTGGAAAACTGTGGCCTGGGAATATGACTGAGGTTTGATTCTGGAAATCTGTGGCCTGAGAACTTGACTGAGGTTTGATGGCAGAAATCTGTGGACTGGCAAAATGACTGAGGTTTGATTGTAGAACCCTGTGCCCTGGAAACATGACTGCGACCTGATACTTGAAACCCATGGCCTGGGAACTTGACATTCGTTTGATTCCGGAACCCTGTGGCCAGGAACAAGACTGAGGCGTGATTCTGGAATCCTGTGGCCTGGGAACATGACATCTGTTTAGATTGTGGAATACTGGGCCCTGGGAACCTGACTGAGGCTTGGTTCTGGAACCCTGTGGACTGGGAACATGACTGAGGTTTTATTCTGGAATCCTGTGGCCTGGGAACATGACATCAGTGGATTCTGGAACCCTATGGCCTGGGAACATGAGAACGGTTGGATTCTGGAACCCTGTGGCCTGGGAACATGTCTGAGGTTTGATGGTGGAAACCTGTGGCTTGGCAACATGAATGAGGTTTGTTACTGGAACCCTCTTCCCTGGGAACATGACTGAGGTTTGATTCTGGACACCTTTGTCCTGGGAACATGACTGTGGTTTGATTGTGGAACCATGGGTCCTGCAAACATGACTGAGGTTTTATTCTGGAACCATGTGTCCTGGGAATATGACTGAGGTTTGATTCTGGAAATCTGTGGCCTGGGAAATTGACTGAGGTTTGATGGCAGAAACCTGTGGACTGGCAACATGACAGAGGTTTGATTGTAGAAACCTGTGCCCTGGAAACATGACTGTGGCCTGGTATTGGAAACCCATGGCCTAGGAATTTGACATTGGCTTGATTCTGGAACCCTGTGGCCGGGTAACATGATTGAGGCGTGATTCTGGAAACCTGTGGCCTGGGAACATGACATCTGTTTAGATTGTGGCATACTGTGCCCTGGGAACCGGACTGAAGGCTTGGTTCTGGAATCCTGTGGACTGGGAACAAGACTGAGGTTTGATTCTGGAACCATGTGGCCTGGGAATATGACTGATGTTAGATCGTGGAATCCTGTGGCCTGGGAACATGACATCGGTTTGGATTCTGGTACCCTGTTGCCTGGGAACATGAAATCGGTTTGATTGTGGAAACCTGTGGTCTGGGAATATGACTGAGGTTTGATGGTGGTACCCTCTGGCCTGACAACATGACTGAGGTTTGATTCTGGATCCCTGTGGCCTGGGAACATGACTGAGGCGTGATTCTGGAATCCTGTGGCCTGGGAACATGACGTCTGTTTAGATTGTGGAATAGTGTGCCCTGGGAATCTGACTGAGGCTTGGTTCTGGAACCCTGTGGACTAGGAACATGACTGAGGTTTGAATCTGGAATCCTGTAGCCTGCGAACATAACTGAGGATTGTTTCTGGAACCCTGTGGCCAGGGAACATGACATCAGTGGATTCTGGAACCCTGTGGCCTGGGAACATGAGAACGGTTTAATTCTGGAACCCTGTGACCTGGGAACATGTCTGAGGTTTGATGGTGGAAACCTGTGGCTTGGCAACATGACTGAGGTTTGTTTCTGTAACCCTGTTCCCTGGGAACATGACTGAGGTTTGATTCTGGACACCTTTGTGCTGGGAACATGACTGTGTTTTGATTGTGGAATCATGGGTCCTGCAAACATGACTGAGGTTTGATTCTGGAACCATGTGTCCTGGGAATATGACTGAGGTTTGATTCTGGAAATCTGTGGCCTGGGAACTTGACTGAGGTTTGATGGCAGAAACCTGTGGACTGACAACATGACTGAGGTTTGATTGTAGAACCCTGTGCCCTAGAAACATGACTGTGGGCTGGTACTGGAAACCCATGGCCTGGGAATTTGACATTGGTTTGATTCTGGAACCCTGTGACCTGGGAACATGACTGAGGTATTATTCTGGAAAACTGTGGCCGGGGACTTGACTGAGGTTTGATGGCAGAAATCTGTGGACTGGAAACATTACTGAGGTTTGATTGTAGAACCCTGTGCCCTGGAAACATGAGTGCGACCTGATACTTGAAACCCATGGCCTGGGAACTTGACATTGGTTTGATTCTGGAACCCTGTGGCCAGGAACAAGACTGAGGCGTGATTCTGGAATCCTGTGGCCTGGGAACATGACATCTGTTTAGATTGTGGAATACTGGGCCCTGGGAACCTGACTGAGGCTTGGTTCTGGAACCCTGTGGACTGGGAACATGACTGAGGTTTTATTCTGGTATCCTGTGGCCTGGGAACATGACATCAGTGGATTCTGGAACCCTGTGGCCTGGGAACATGACAACGGTTGGATTCTGGAAACCTGTGGCCTGGGAACATGTCTGAGGTTTGATGGTGGAAACCTGTGGCTTGGCAACATGACTGAGGTTTGTTACTGGAACCCTCTTCCCTGGGAACATGCCTGAGGTTTGATTCTGGACACCTTTGTCCTGGGAACATGACTGTGGTTTGATTGTGGAACCATGGGTCCTGCAAACATGACTGAGGTTTGATTCTGGAACCATGTGTCCTGAGAATATGACTGAGGTTTGATTCTGGAAATCTGTGGCCTGGGAACATGACTGAGGTTTGATTCTGGAACCCTGTAGCCAGCGAACATAACTGAGGATTGTTTCTGGAATCCAGTGGCCTGGGAACATGACATCAGTGGATTCTGGAACCCTGTGGCCTGGGAACATGAGAACGGTTTAATTCTGGAACCCTGTGACCTGGGAACATGTCTGAGGTTTGATGGTGGAAACCTGTGGCTTGGCAACATGACGGAGGTTTGTTTCTGGACACCTTTGTGCTGGGAACATGACTGTGTTTTGATTGTGGAATCATGGGTCCTGCAAACATGACAGAGGTTTGATTCTGGAACCAGGTGTCCTGGGAATATGACTGAGGTTTGATTCTGGAAATCTGTGGCCTGGGAACTTGACTGAGGTTTGATGGCAGAAACCTGTGGACTGGCAACATGACTGAGGTTTGATTGTAGAACCCTGTGCCTTGGAAACATGACTGTGGGCTGGTCCTGGAAACCCATGGCCTAGGAATTTGACATTGGTTTGATTCTGGAACCCTGTGGCCTGGGAACATGACTGAGGCGTGATTCTGGAAAACTGTGGCCTGGGAATATGACTGAGGTTTGATTCTGGAAATCTGTGGCCTGAGAACTTGACTGAGGTTTGATGGCAGAAATCTGTGGACTGGCAACATGACTGAGGTTTGATTGTAGAACCCTGTGCCCTGGAAACATGACTGCGACCTGATACTTGAAACCCATGGCCTGGGAACTTGACATTCGTTTGATTCCGGAACCCTGTGGCCAGGAACAAGACTGAGGCGTGATTCTGGAATCCTGTGGCCTGGGAACATGACATCTGTTTAGATTGTGGAATACTGGGCCCTGGGAACCTGACTGAGGCTTGGTTCTGGAACCCTGTGGACTGGGAACATGACTGAGGTTTTATTCTGGAATCCTGTGGCCTGGGAACATGACATCAGTGGATTCTGGAACCCTATGGCCTGGGAACATGAGAACGGTTGGATTCTGGAACCCTGTGGCCTGGGAACATGTCTGAGGTTTGATGGTGGAAACCTGTGGCTTGGCAACATGAATGAGGTTTGTTACTGGAACCCTCTTCCCTGGGAACATGACTGAGGTTTGATTCTGGACACCTTTGTCCTGGGAACATGACTGTGGTTTGATTGTGGAACCATGGGTCCTGCAAACATGACTGAGGTTTGATTCTGGAACCATGTGTCCTGGGAATATGACTGAGGTTTGATTCTGGAAATCTGTGGCCTGGGAAATTGACTGAGGTTTGATGGCAGAAACCTGTGGACTGGCAACATGACAGAGGTTTGATTGTAGAAACCTGTGCCCTGGAAACATGACTGTGGCCTGGTACTGGAAACCCATGGCCTAGGAATTTGACATTGGCTTGATTCTGGAACCCTGTGGCCGGGTAACATGATTGAGGCGTGATTCTGGAAACCTGTGGCCTGGGAACATGACATCTGTTTAGATTGTGGCATACTGTGCCCTGGGAACCGGACTGAAGGCTTGGTTCTGGAATCCTGTGGACTGGGAACAAGACTGAGGTTTGATTCTGGAACCATGTGGCCTGGGAATATGACTGATGTTAGATCGTGGAATCCTGAGGCCTGGGAACATGACATCGGTTTGGATTCTGGTACCCTGTTGCCTGGGAACATGAAATCGGTTTGATTGTGGAAACCTGTGGTCTGGGAATATGACTGAGGTTTGATGGTGGTACCCTCTGGCCTGACAACATGACTGAGGTTTGATTCTGGATCCCTGTGCCCTGGGAACATGACTGAGGCGTGATTCTGGAATCCTGTGGCCTGGGAACATGACGTCTGTTTAGATTGTGGAATAGTGTGCCCTGGGAATCTGACTGAGGCTTGGTTCTGGAACCCTGTGGACTAGGAACATGACTGAGGTTTGAATCTGGAATCCTGTAGCCTGCGAACATAACTGAGGATTGTTTCTGGAACCCTGTGGCCTGGGAACATGACATCAGTGGATTCTGGAACCCTGTGGCCTGGGAACATGAGAACGGTTTAATTCTGGAACCCTGTGACCTGGGAACATGTCTGAGGTTTGATGGGGGAAACCTGTGGCTTGGCAACATGACTGAGGTTTGTTTCTGTAACCCTGTTCTCTGCGAACATGACTGAGGTTTGATTCTGGACACCTTTGTGCTGGGAACATGACTGTGTTTTGATTGTGGAATCATGGGTCCTGCAAACATGACTGAGGTTTGATTCTGGAACCATGTGTCCTGGGAATATGACTGAGGTTTGATTCTGGAAATCTGTGGCCTGGGAACTTGACTGAGGTTTGATGGCAGAAACCTGTGGACTGACAACATGACTGAGGTTTGATTGTAGAACCCTGTGCCCTGGAAACATGACTGTGGGCTGGTACTGGAAACCCATGGCCTGGGAATTTGACATTGGTTTGATTCTGGAACCCTGTGACCTGGGAACATGACTGAGGTATGATTCTGGAAAACTGTGGCCGGGGACTTGACTGAGGTTTGATGGCAGAAACCTGTGGACTGACAACATGACTGAGGTTTGATTGTAGAACCCTGTGCCTTGGAAACATGACTGTGGCCTGGTACTGGAAACCCATGGCCTGGGAACTTGACATTGGTTTGATTCTGGAACCCTGTGGCCAGGAACAAGACTGAGGCGTGATTCTGGAATCCTGTGGCCTGGGAACATGACATCTGTTTAGATTGTGGAATACTGTGCCCTGGGAACCTGACTGAGGCTTGGTTCTGGAACCCTGTGGACTGGGAACATGACTGAGGTTTTATTCTGGAATCCTGTGGCCTGGGAACATGACATCAGTGGATTCTGGAACCCTGTGGCCTGGGAACATGACAACGGTTGGATTCTGGAACCCTGTGGCCTGGGAACATGTCTGAGGTTTGATGGTGGAAACCTGTGGCTTGGCAACATGACTGAGGTTTGTTACTGGAACCCTCTTCCCTGGGAACATGCCTGAGGTTTGATTCTGGACACCTTTGTCCTGGGAACATGACTGTGGTTTGATTGTGGAACCATGGGTCCTGCAAACATGACTGAGGTTTGATTCTGGAACCATGTGTCCTGAGAATATGACTGAGGTTTGATTCTGGAAATCTGTGGCCTGGGAACATGACTGAGGTTTGATTCTGGAACCCTGTAGCCTGCGAACATAACTGAGGATTGTTTCTGGAATCCTGTGGCCTGGGAACATGACATCAGTGGATTCTGGAACCCTGTGGCCTGGGAACATGAGAACGGTTTAATTCTGGAACCCTGTGACCTGGGAACATGTCTGAGGTTTGATGGTGGAAACCTGTGGCTTGGCAACATGACGGAGGTTTGTTTCTGGACACCTTTGTGCTGGGAACATGACTGTGTTTTGATTGTGGAATCATGGGTCCTGCAAACATGACAGAGGTTTGATTCTGGAACCAGGTGTCCTGGGAATATGACTGAGGTTTGATTCTGGAAATCTGTGGCCTGGGAACTTGACTGAGGTTTGATGGCAGAAACCTGTGGACTGGCAACATGACTGAGGTTTGATTGTAGAACCCTGTGCCCTGGAAACATGACTGTGGCCTGGTACTGGAAACCCATGGCCTAGGAATTTGACATTGGTTTGATTCTGGAACCCTGTGGCCTGGGAACATGACTGAGGCGTGATTCTGGAAAACTGTGGCCTGGGAATATGACTGAGGTTTGATTCTGGAAATCTGTGGCCTGAGAACTTGACTGAGGTTTGATGGCAGAAATCTGTGGACTGGCAACATGACTGAGGTTTGATTGTAGAACCCTGTGCCCTGGAAACATGACTGCGACCTGGTACTGGAAACCCATGGCCTGGGAATTTGACATTGGTTTGATTCTGGAACCCTGTGACCTGGGAACATGACTGAGGTATGATTCTGGAAAACTGTGGCCGGGGACTTGACTGAGGTTTGATGGCAGAAACCTGTGGACTGACAACATGACTGAGGTTTGATTGTAGAACCCTGTGCCCTGGAAACATGACTGTGGCCTGGTACTGGAAACCCATGGCCTGGGAACTTGACATTGGTTTGATTCTGGAACCCTGTGGCCAGGAACAAGACTGAGGCGTGATTCTGGAATCCTGTGGCCTGGGAACATGACATCTGTTTAGATTGTGGAATACTGTGCTCTGGGAACCTGACTGAGGCTTGGTTCTGGAACCCTGTGGACTGGGAACATGACTGAGGTTTTATTCTGGTATCCTGTGGCCTGGGAACATGACATCAGTGGATTCTGGAACCCTGTGGCCTGGGAACATGACAACGGTTGGATTCTGGAAACCTGTGGCCTGGGAACATGTCTGAGGTTTGATGGTGGAAACCTGTGGCTTGGCAACATGACTGAGGTTTGTTACTGGAACCCTCTTCCCTGGGAACATGCCTGAGGTTTGATTCTGGACACCTTTGTCCTGGGAACATGACTGTGGTTTGATTGTGGAACCATGGGTCCTGCAAACATGACTGAGGTTTGATTCTGGAACCATGTGTCCTGAGAATATGACTGAGGTTTGATTCTGGAAATCTGTGGCCTGGGAACATGACTGAGGTTTGATTCTGGAACCCTGTAGCCAGCGAACATAACTGAGGATTGTTTCTGGAATCCAGTGGCCTGGGAACATGACATCAGTGGATTCTGGAACCCTGTGGCCTGGGAACATGAGAACGGTTTAATTCTGGAACCCTGTGACCTGGGAACATGTTTGAGGTTTGATGGTGGAAACCTGTGGCTTGGCAACATGACGGAGGTTTGTTTCTGGACACCTTTGTGCTGGGAACATGACTGTGTTTTGATTGTGGAATCATGGGTCCTGCAAACATGACAGAGGTTTGATTCTGGAACCAGGTGTCCTGGGAATATGACTGAGGTTTGATTCTGGAAATCTGTGGCCTGGGAACTTGACTGAGGTTTGATGGCAGAAACCTGTGGACTGGCAACATGACTGAGGTTTGATTGTAGAACCCTGTGCCCTGGAAACATGACTGTGGCCTGGTACTGGAAACCCATGGCCTAGGAATTTGACATTGGTTTGATTCTGGAACCCTGTGGCCTGGGAACATGACTGAGGCGTGATTCTGGAAAACTGTGGCCTGGGAATATGACTGAGGTATGATTCTGGAAATCTGTGGCCTGAGAACTTGACTGAGGTTTGATGGCAGAAATCTGTGGACTGGCAACATGACTGAGGTTTGATTGTAGAACCCTGTGCCCTGGAAACATGAATGCGACCTGATACTTGAAACCCATGGCCTGGGAACTTGACATTCGTTTGATTCCGGAACCCTGTGGCCAGGAACAAGACTGAGGCGTGATTCTGGAATCCTGTGGCCTGGGAACATGACATCTGTTTAGATTGTGGAATACGGGCCCCTGGGAACCTGACTGAGGCTTGGTTCTGGAACCCTGTGGACTGGGAACATGACTGAGGTTTTATTCTGGAATCCTGTGGCCTGGGAACATGACATCAGTGGATTCTGGAACCCTGTGGCCTGGGAACATGAGAACGGTTGGATTCTGGAACCCTGTGGCCTGGGAACATGTCTGAGGTTTGATGGTGGAAACCTGTGGCTTGGCAACATGAATGAGGTTTGTTACTGGAACCCTCTTCCCTGGGAACATGACTGAGGTTTGATTCTGGACACCTTTGTCCTGGGAACATGACTGTGGTTTGATTGTGGAACCATGGGTCCTGCAAACATGACTGAGGTTTTTTCTGGAAACAGGTGTCCTGGGAATATGACTGAGGTTTGATTCTGGAAATCTGTGGCCTGGGAAATTGACTGAGGTTTGATGGCAGAAACCTGTGGACTGGCAACATGACAGAGGTTTGATTGTAGAAACCTGTGCCCTGGAAACATGACTGTGGCCTGGTACTGGAAACCCATGGCCTAGGAATTTGACATTGGCTTGATTCTGGAACCCTGTGGCCTGGGAACATGATTGAGGCGTGATTCTGGAAACCTGTGGCCTGGGAACATGACATCTGTTTAGATTGTGGCATACTGTGCCCTGGGAACCAGACTGAAGGCTTGGTTCTGGAATCCTGTGGACTGGGAACAAGACTGAGGTTTGATTCTGGAACCATGTGGCCTTGGAATATGACTGATGTTAGATCGTGGAATCCTGTGGCCTGGGAACATGACATCGGTTTGGATTCTGGTACCCTGTTGCCTGGGAACATGAAATCGGTTTGATTGTGGAAACCTGTGGTCAGGGAATATGACTGAGGTTTGATGGTGGTACCCTCTGGCCTGGTAACATGACTGAGGTTTGATTCTGGATCCCTGTGGCCTGGGAACATAACTGAGGCGTGATTCTGGAATCCTGTGGCCTGGGAACATGACATCTGTTTAGATTGTGGAATACTGTGCCCTGGGAATCTGACTGAGGCTTGGTTCTGGAACCCTGTGGACTGGGAACATGACTGAGGTTTGATTCTGGAACCCTGTAGCCTGCGAACATAACTGAGGATTGTTTCTGGAACCCTGTGGCCTGGGAACATGACATTAGTGGATTCTGGAACCCTGTGACCTGGGAACATGAGAACGGTTTATTTCTGGAACCCTGTGACCTGGGAACATGTCTGAGGTTTGATTCTGGACACCTTTGTCCTGGGAACATGACTGTGGTTTGATTGTGGAACCATGGGTCCTGCAAACATGACTGAGGTTTTATTCTGGAACCATGTGTCCTGGGAATATGACTGAGGTTTGATTCTGGAAATCTGTGGCCTGGGAAATTGACTGAGGTTTGATGGCAGAAACCTGTGGACTGGCAACATGACAGAGGTTTGATTGTAGAAACCTGTGCCCTGGAAACATGACTGTGGCCTGGTATTGGAAACCCATGGCCTAGGAATTTGACATTGGCTTGATTCTGGAACCCTGTGGCCGGGTAACATGATTGAGGCGTGATTCTGGAAACCTGTGGCCTGGGAACATGACATCTGTTTAGATTGTGGCATACTGTGCCCTGGGAACCGGACTGAAGGCTTGGTTCTGGAATCCTGTGGACTGGGAACAAGACTGAGGTTTGATTCTGGAACCATGTGGCCTGGGAATATGACTGATGTTAGATCGTGGAATCCTGTGGCCTGGGAACATGACATCGGTTTGGATTCTGGTACCCTGTTGCCTGGGAACATGAAATCGGTTTGATTGTGGAAACCTGTGGTCTGGGAATATGACTGAGGTTTGATGGTGGTACCCTCTGGCCTGACAACATGACTGAGGTTTGATTCTGGATCCCTGTGGCCTGGGAACATGACTGAGGCGTGATTCTGGAATCCTGTGGCCTGGGAACATGACGTCTGTTTAGATTGTGGAATAGTGTGCCCTGGGAATCTGACTGAGGCTTGGTTCTGGAACCCTGTGGACTAGGAACATGACTGAGGTTTGAATCTGGAATCCTGTAGCCTGCGAACATAACTGAGGATTGTTTCTGGAACCCTGTGGCCTGGGAACATGACATCAGTGGATTCTGGAACCCTGTGGCCTGGGAACATGAGAACGGTTTAATTCTGGAACCCTGTGACCTGGGAACATGTCTGAGGTTTGATGGTGGAAACCTGTGGCTTGGCAACATGACTGAGGTTTGTTTCTGTAACCCTGTTCCCTGGGAACATGACTGAGGTTTGATTCTGGACACCTTTGTGCTGGGAACATGACTGTGTTTTGATTGTGGAATCATGGGTCCTGCAAACATGACTGAGGTTTGATTCTGGAACCATGTGTCCTGGGAATATGACTGAGGTTTGATTCTGGAAATCTGTGGCCTGGGAACTTGACTGAGGTTTGATGGCAGAAACCTGTGGACTGACAACATGACTGAGGTTTGATTGTAGAACCCTGTGCCCTAGAAACATGACTGTGGGCTGGTACTGGAAACCCATGGCCTGGGAATTTGACATTGGTTTGATTCTGGAACCCTGTGACCTGGGAACATGACTGAGGTATTATTCTGGAAAACTGTGGCCGGGGACTTGACTGAGGTTTGATGGCAGAAATCTGTGGACTGGAAACATTACTGAGGTTTGATTGTAGAACCCTGTGCCCTGGAAACATGAGTGCGACCTGATACTTGAAACCCATGGCCTGGGAACTTGACATTGGTTTGATTCTGGAACCCTGTGGCCAGGAACAAGACTGAGGCGTGATTCTGGAATCCTGTGGCCTGGGAACATGACATCTGTTTAGATTGTGGAATACTGGGCCCTGGGAACCTGACTGAGGCTTGGTTCTGGAACCCTGTGGACTGGGAACATGACTGAGGTTTTATTCTGGTATCCTGTGGCCTGGGAACATGACATCAGTGGATTCTGGAACCCTGTGGCCTGGGAACATGACAACGGTTGGATTCTGGAAACCTGTGGCCTGGGAACATGTCTGAGGTTTGATGGTGGAAACCTGTGGCTTGGCAACATGACTGAGGTTTGTTACTGGAACCCTCTTCCCTGGGAACATGCCTGAGGTTTGATTCTGGACACCTTTGTCCTGGGAACATGACTGTGGTTTGATTGTGGAACCATGGGTCCTGCAAACATGACTGAGGTTTGATTCTGGAACCATGTGTCCTGAGAATATGACTGAGGTTTGATTCTGGAAATCTGTGGCCTGGGAACATGACTGAGGTTTGATTCTGGAACCCTGTAGCCAGCGAACATAACTGAGGATTGTTTCTGGAATCCAGTGGCCTGGGAACATGACATCAGTGGATTCTGGAACCCTGTGGCCTGGGAACATGAGAACGGTTTAATTCTGGAACCCTGTGACCTGGGAACATGTCTGAGGTTTGATGGTGGAAACCTGTGGCTTGGCAACATGACGGAGGTTTGTTTCTGGACACCTTTGTGCTGGGAACATGACTGTGTTTTGATTGTGGAATCATGGGTCCTGCAAACATGACAGAGGTTTGATTCTGGAACCAGGTGTCCTGGGAATATGACTGAGGTTTGATTCTGGAAATCTGTGGCCTGGGAACTTGACTGAGGTTTGATGGCAGAAACCTGTGGACTGGCAACATGACTGAGGTTTGATTGTAGAACCCTGTGCCTTGGAAACATGACTGTGGGCTGGTCCTGGAAACCCATGGCCTAGGAATTTGACATTGGTTTGATTCTGGAACCCTGTGGCCTGGGAACATGACTGAGGCGTGATTCTGGAAAACTGTGGCCTGGGAATATGACTGAGGTTTGATTCTGGAAATCTGTGGCCTGAGAACTTGACTGAGGTTTGATGGCAGAAATCTGTGGACTGGCAACATGACTGAGGTTTGATTGTAGAACCCTGTGCCCTGGAAACATGACTGCGACCTGATACTTGAAACCCATGGCCTGGGAACTTGACATTCGTTTGATTCCGGAACCCTGTGGCCAGGAACAAGACTGAGGCGTGATTCTGGAATCCTGTGGCCTGGGAACATGACATCTGTTTAGATTGTGGAATACTGGGCCCTGGGAACCTGACTGAGGCTTGGTTCTGGAACCCTGTGGACTGGGAACATGACTGAGGTTTTATTCTGGAATCCTGTGGCCTGGGAACATGACATCAGTGGATTCTGGAACCCTATGGCCTGGGAACATGAGAACGGTTGGATTCTGGAACCCTGTGGCCTGGGAACATGTCTGAGGTTTGATGGTGGAAACCTGTGGCTTGGCAACATGAATGAGGTTTGTTACTGGAACCCTCTTCCCTGGGAACATGACTGAGGTTTGATTCTGGACACCTTTGTCCTGGGAACATGACTGTGGTTTGATTGTGGAACCATGGGTCCTGCAAACATGACTGAGGTTTGATTCTGGAACCATGTGTCCTGGGAATATGACTGAGGTTTGATTCTGGAAATCTGTGGCCTGGGAAATTGACTGAGGTTTGATGGCAGAAACCTGTGGACTGGCAACATGACAGAGGTTTGATTGTAGAAACCTGTGCCCTGGAAACATGACTGTGGCCTGGTACTGGAAACCCATGGCCTAGGAATTTGACATTGGCTTGATTCTGGAACCCTGTGGCCGGGTAACATGATTGAGGCGTGATTCTGGAAACCTGTGGCCTGGGAACATGACATCTGTTTAGATTGTGGCATACTGTGCCCTGGGAACCGGACTGAAGGCTTGGTTCTGGAATCCTGTGGACTGGGAACAAGACTGAGGTTTGATTCTGGAACCATGTGGCCTGGGAATATGACTGATGTTAGATCGTGGAATCCTGAGGCCTGGGAACATGACATCGGTTTGGATTCTGGTACCCTGTTGCCTGGGAACATGAAATCGGTTTGATTGTGGAAACCTGTGGTCTGGGAATATGACTGAGGTTTGATGGTGGTACCCTCTGGCCTGACAACATGACTGAGGTTTGATTCTGGATCCCTGTGCCCTGGGAACATGACTGAGGCGTGATTCTGGAATCCTGTGGCCTGGGAACATGACGTCTGTTTAGATTGTGGAATAGTGTGCCCTGGGAATCTGACTGAGGCTTGGTTCTGGAACCCTGTGGACTAGGAACATGACTGAGGTTTGAATCTGGAATCCTGTAGCCTGCGAACATAACTGAGGATTGTTTCTGGAACCCTGTGGCCTGGGAACATGACATCAGTGGATTCTGGAACCCTGTGGCCTGGGAACATGAGAACGGTTTAATTCTGGAACCCTGTGACCTGGGAACATGTCTGAGGTTTGATGGGGGAAACCTGTGGCTTGGCAACATGACTGAGGTTTGTTTCTGTAACCCTGTTCTCTGCGAACATGACTGAGGTTTGATTCTGGACACCTTTGTGCTGGGAACATGACTGTGTTTTGATTGTGGAATCATGGGTCCTGCAAACATGACTGAGGTTTGATTCTGGAACCATGTGTCCTGGGAATATGACTGAGGTTTGATTCTGGAAATCTGTGGCCTGGGAACTTGACTGAGGTTTGATGGCAGAAACCTGTGGACTGACAACATGACTGAGGTTTGATTGTAGAACCCTGTGCCCTGGAAACATGACTGTGGGCTGGTACTGGAAACCCATGGCCTGGGAATTTGACATTGGTTTGATTCTGGAACCCTGTGACCTGGGAACATGACTGAGGTATGATTCTGGAAAACTGTGGCCGGGGACTTGACTGAGGTTTGATGGCAGAAACCTGTGGACTGACAACATGACTGAGGTTTGATTGTAGAACCCTGTGCCTTGGAAACATGACTGTGGCCTGGTACTGGAAACCCATGGCCTGGGAACTTGACATTGGTTTGATTCTGGAACCCTGTGGCCAGGAACAAGACTGAGGCGTGATTCTGGAATCCTGTGGCCTGGGAACATGACATCTGTTTAGATTGTGGAATACTGTGCCCTGGGAACCTGACTGAGGCTTGGTTCTGGAACCCTGTGGACTGGGAACATGACTGAGGTTTTATTCTGGAATCCTGTGGCCTGGGAACATGACATCAGTGGATTCTGGAACCCTGTGGCCTGGGAACATGACAACGGTTGGATTCTGGAACCCTGTGGCCTGGGAACATGTCTGAGGTTTGATGGTGGAAACCTGTGGCTTGGCAACATGACTGAGGTTTGTTACTGGAACCCTCTTCCCTGGGAACATGCCTGAGGTTTGATTCTGGACACCTTTGTCCTGGGAACATGACTGTGGTTTGATTGTGGAACCATGGGTCCTGCAAACATGACTGAGGTTTGATTCTGGAACCATGTGTCCTGAGAATATGACTGAGGTTTGATTCTGGAAATCTGTGGCCTGGGAACATGACTGAGGTTTGATTCTGGAACCCTGTAGCCTGCGAACATAACTGAGGATTGTTTCTGGAATCCTGTGGCCTGGGAACATGACATCAGTGGATTCTGGAACCCTGTGGCCTGGGAACATGAGAACGGTTTAATTCTGGAACCCTGTGACCTGGGAACATGTCTGAGGTTTGATGGTGGAAACCTGTGGCTTGGCAACATGACGGAGGTTTGTTTCTGGACACCTTTGTGCTGGGAACATGACTGTGTTTTGATTGTGGAATCATGGGTCCTGCAAACATGACAGAGGTTTGATTCTGGAACCAGGTGTCCTGGGAATATGACTGAGGTTTGATTCTGGAAATCTGTGGCCTGGGAACTTGACTGAGGTTTGATGGCAGAAACCTGTGGACTGGCAACATGACTGAGGTTTGATTGTAGAACCCTGTGCCCTGGAAACATGACTGTGGCCTGGTACTGGAAACCCATGGCCTAGGAATTTGACATTGGTTTGATTCTGGAACCCTGTGGCCTGGGAACATGACTGAGGCGTGATTCTGGAAAACTGTGGCCTGGGAATATGACTGAGGTTTGATTCTGGAAATCTGTGGCCTGAGAACTTGACTGAGGTTTGATGGCAGAAATCTGTGGACTGGCAACATGACTGAGGTTTGATTGTAGAACCCTGTGCCCTGGAAACATGACTGCGACCTGGTACTGGAAACCCATGGCCTGGGAATTTGACATTGGTTTGATTCTGGAACCCTGTGACCTGGGAACATGACTGAGGTATGATTCTGGAAAACTGTGGCCGGGGACTTGACTGAGGTTTGATGGCAGAAACCTGTGGACTGACAACATGACTGAGGTTTGATTGTAGAACCCTGTGCCCTGGAAACATGACTGTGGCCTGGTACTGGAAACCCATGGCCTGGGAACTTGACATTGGTTTGATTCTGGAACCCTGTGGCCAGGAACAAGACTGAGGCGTGATTCTGGAATCCTGTGGCCTGGGAACATGACATCTGTTTAGATTGTGGAATACTGTGCTCTGGGAACCTGACTGAGGCTTGGTTCTGGAACCCTGTGGACTGGGAACATGACTGAGGTTTTATTCTGGTATCCTGTGGCCTGGGAACATGACATCAGTGGATTCTGGAACCCTGTGGCCTGGGAACATGACAACGGTTGGATTCTGGAAACCTGTGGCCTGGGAACATGTCTGAGGTTTGATGGTGGAAACCTGTGGCTTGGCAACATGACTGAGGTTTGTTACTGGAACCCTCTTCCCTGGGAACATGCCTGAGGTTTGATTCTGGACACCTTTGTCCTGGGAACATGACTGTGGTTTGATTGTGGAACCATGGGTCCTGCAAACATGACTGAGGTTTGATTCTGGAACCATGTGTCCTGAGAATATGACTGAGGTTTGATTCTGGAAATCTGTGGCCTGGGAACATGACTGAGGTTTGATTCTGGAACCCTGTAGCCAGCGAACATAACTGAGGATTGTTTCTGGAATCCAGTGGCCTGGGAACATGACATCAGTGGATTCTGGAACCCTGTGGCCTGGGAACATGAGAACGGTTTAATTCTGGAACCCTGTGACCTGGGAACATGTTTGAGGTTTGATGGTGGAAACCTGTGGCTTGGCAACATGACGGAGGTTTGTTTCTGGACACCTTTGTGCTGGGAACATGACTGTGTTTTGATTGTGGAATCATGGGTCCTGCAAACATGACAGAGGTTTGATTCTGGAACCAGGTGTCCTGGGAATATGACTGAGGTTTGATTCTGGAAATCTGTGGCCTGGGAACTTGACTGAGGTTTGATGGCAGAAACCTGTGGACTGGCAACATGACTGAGGTTTGATTGTAGAACCCTGTGCCCTGGAAACATGACTGTGGCCTGGTACTGGAAACCCATGGCCTAGGAATTTGACATTGGTTTGATTCTGGAACCCTGTGGCCTGGGAACATGACTGAGGCGTGATTCTGGAAAACTGTGGCCTGGGAATATGACTGAGGTATGATTCTGGAAATCTGTGGCCTGAGAACTTGACTGAGGTTTGATGGCAGAAATCTGTGGACTGGCAACATGACTGAGGTTTGATTGTAGAACCCTGTGCCCTGGAAACATGAATGCGACCTGATACTTGAAACCCATGGCCTGGGAACTTGACATTCGTTTGATTCCGGAACCCTGTGGCCAGGAACAAGACTGAGGCGTGATTCTGGAATCCTGTGGCCTGGGAACATGACATCTGTTTAGATTGTGGAATACGGGGCCCTGGGAACCTGACTGAGGCTTGGTTCTGGAACCCTGTGGACTGGGAACATGACTGAGGTTTTATTCTGGAATCCTGTGGCCTGGGAACATGACATCAGTGGATTCTGGAACCCTGTGGCCTGGGAACATGAGAACGGTTGGATTCTGGAACCCTGTGGCCTGGGAACATGTCTGAGGTTTGATGGTGGAAACCTGTGGCTTGGCAACATGAATGAGGTTTGTTACTGGAACCCTCTTCCCTGGGAACATGACTGAGGTTTGATTCTGGACACCTTTGTCCTGGGAACATGACTGTGGTTTGATTGTGGAACCATGGGTCCTGCAAACATGACTGAGGTTTTTTCTGGAAACAGGTGTCCTGGGAATATGACTGAGGTTTGATTCTGGAAATCTGTGGCCTGGGAAATTGACTGAGGTTTGATGGCAGAAACCTGTGGACTGGCAACATGACAGAGGTTTGATTGTAGAAACCTGTGCCCTGGAAACATGACTGTGGCCTGGTACTGGAAACCCATGGCCTAGGAATTTGACATTGGCTTGATTCTGGAACCCTGTGGCCTGGGAACATGATTGAGGCGTGATTCTGGAAACCTGTGGCCTGGGAACATGACATCTGTTTAGATTGTGGCATACTGTGCCCTGGGAACCAGACTGAAGGCTTGGTTCTGGAATCCTGTGGACTGGGAACAAGACTGAGGTTTGATTCTGGAACCATGTGGCCTTGGAATATGACTGATGTTAGATCGTGGAATCCTGTGGCCTGGGAACATGACATCGGTTTGGATTCTGGTACCCTGTTGCCTGGGAACATGAAATCGGTTTGATTGTGGAAACCTGTGGTCAGGGAATATGACTGAGGTTTGATGGTGGTACCCTCTGGCCTGGTAACATGACTGAGGTTTGATTCTGGATCCCTGTGGCCTGGGAACATAACTGAGGCGTGATTCTGGAATCCTGTGGCCTGGGAACATGACATCTGTTTAGATTGTGGAATACTGTGCCCTGGGAATCTGACTGAGGCTTGGTTCTGGAACCCTGTGGACTGGGAACATGACTGAGGTTTGATTCTGGAACCCTGTAGCCTGCGAACATAACTGAGGATTGTTTCTGGAACCCTGTGGCCTGGGAACATGACATTAGTGGATTCTGGAACCCTGTGACCTGGGAACATGAGAACGGTTTATTTCTGGAACCCTGTGACCTGGGAACATGTCTGAGGTTTGATGGTGGAAACCTGTGGCTTGGCAACATGACTGAGGTTTGTTTCTGGAAACCTGTTCCCTGGGAACATGACTGAGGTTTGATTCTGGACACCTTTGTGCTGGGAACATGACTGTGTTTTGATTGTGGAATCATGGGTCCTGCAAACATGACTGAGGTTTGATTCTGGAACCATGTGTCCTGGGAATATGACTGAGGTTTGATTCTGGAAATCTGTGGCCTGGGAACTTGACTGAGGTTTGATGGCAGAAACCTGTGGACTGACAACATGACTGAGGTTTGATTGTAGAACCCTGTGCCCTGGAAACATGACTGTGGGCTGGTACTGGAAACCCATGGCCTGGGAATTTGACATTGGTTTGATTCTGGAACCCTGTGACCTGGGAACATGACTGAGGTATGATTCTGGAAAACTGTGGCCGGGGACTTGACTGAGGTTTGATGGCAGAAACCTGTGGACTGACAACATGACTGAGGTTTGATTGTAGAACCCTGTGCCCTGGAAACATGACTGTGGCCTGGTACTGGAAACCCATGGCCTGGGAACTTGACATTGGTTTGATTCTGGAACCCTGTGGCCAGGAACAAGACTGAGGCGTGATTCTGGAATCCTGTGGCCTGGGAACATGACATCTGTTTAGATTGTGGAATACTGGGCCCTGGGAACCTGACTGAGGCTTGGTTCTGGAACCCTGTGGACTGGGAACATGACTGAGGTTTTATTCTGGTATCCTGTGGCCTGGGAACATGACATCAGTGGATTCTGGAACCCTGTGGCCTGGGAACATGACAACGGTTGGATTCTGGAAACCTGTGGCCTGGGAACATGTCTGAGGTTTGATGGTGGAAACCTGTGGCTTGGCAACATGACTGAGGTTTGTTACTGGAACCCTCTTCCCTGGGAACATGCCTGAGGTTTGATTCTGGACACCTTTGTCCTGGGAACATGACTGTGGTTTGATTGTGGAACCATGGGTCCTGCAAACATGACTGAGGTTTGATTCTGGAACCATGTGTCCTGAGAATATGACTGAGGTTTGATTCTGGAAATCTGTGGCCTGGGAACATGACTGAGGTTTGATTCTGGAACCCTGTAGCCTGCGAACATAACTGAGGATTGTTTCTGGAATCCAGTGGCCTGGGAACATGACATCAGTGGATTCTGGAACCCTGTGGCCTGGGAACATGAGAACGGTTTAATTCTGGAACCCTGTGACCTGGGAACATGTCTGAGGTTTGATGGTGGAAACCTGTGGCTTGGCAACATGACGGAGGTTTGTTTCTGGACACCTTTGTGCTGGGAACATGACTGTGTTTTGATTGTGGAATCATGGGTCCTGCAAACATGACAGAGGTTTGATTCTGGAACCAGGTGTCCTGGGAATATGACTGAGGTTTGATTCTGGAAATCTGTGGCCTGGGAACTTGACTGAGGTTTGATGGCAGAAACCTGTGGACTGGCAACATGACTGAGGTTTGATTGTAGAACCCTGTGCCCTGGAAACATGACTGTGGCCTGGTACTGGAAACCCATGGCCTAGGAATTTGACATTGGTTTGATTCTGGAACCCTGTGGCCTGGGAACATGACTGAGGTGTGATTCTGGAAAACTGTGGCCTGGGAATATGACTGAGGTTTGATTCTGGAAATCTGTGGCCTGAGAACTTGACTGAGGTTTGATGGCAGAAATCTGTGGACTGGCAACATGACTGAGGTTTGATTGTAGAACCCTGTGCCCTAGAAACATGACTGCGACCTGATACTTGAAACCCATGGCCTGGGAACTTGACATTCGTTTGATTCCGGAACCCTGTGGCCAGGAACAAGACTGAGGCGTGATTCTGGAATCCTGTGGCCTGGGAACATGACATCTGTTTAGATTGTGGAATACGGGGCCCTGGGAACCTGACTGAGGCTTGGTTCTGGAACCCTGTGGACTGGGAACATGACTGAGGTTTTATTCTGGAATCCTGTGGCCTGGGAACATGACATCAGTGGATTCTGGAACCCTATGGCCTGGGAACATGAGAACGGTTGGATTCTGGAACCCTGTGGCCTGGGAACATGTCTGAGGTTTGATGGTGGAAACCTGTGGCTTGGCAACATGAATGAGGTTTGTTACTGGAACCCTCTTCCCTGGGAACATGACTGAGGTTTGATTCTGGACACCTTTGTCCTGGGAACATGACTGTGGTTTGATTGTGGAACCATGGGTCCTGCAAACATGACTGAGGTTTGATTCTGGAACCATGTGTCCTGGGAATATGACTGAGGTTTGATTCTGGAAATCTGTGGCCTGGGAAATTGACTGAGGTTTGATGGCAGAAACCTGTGGACTGGCAACATGACAGAGGTTTGATTGTAGAAACCTGTGCCCTGGAAACATGACTGTGGCCTGGTACTGGAAACCCATGGCCTAGGAATTTGACATTGGCTTGATTCTGGAACCCTGTGGCCTGGGAACATGATTGAGGCGTGATTCTGGAAACCTGTGGCCTGGGAACATGACATCTGTTTAGATTGTGGCATACTGTGCCCTGGGAACCAGACTGAAGGCTTGGTTCTGGAATCCTGTGGACTGGGAACAAGACTGAGGTTTGATTCTGGAACCATGTGGCCTTGGAATATGACTGATGTTAGATCGTGTAATCCTGTGGCCTGGGAACATGACATCGGTTTGGATTCTGGTACCCTGTTGCCTGGGAACATGAAATCGGTTTGATTGTGGAAACCTGTGGTCAGGGAATATGACTGAGGTTTGATGGTGGTACCCTCTGGCCTGGTAACATGACTGAGGTTTGATTCTGGATCCCTGTGGCCTGGGAACATAACTGAGGCGTGATTCTGGAATCCTGTGGCCTGGGAACATGACATCTGTTTAGATTGTGGAATACTGTGCCCTGGGAATCTGACTGAGGCTTGGTTCTGGAACCCTGTGGACTGGGAACATGACTGAGGTTTGATTCTGGAACCCTGTAGCCTGCGAACATAACTGAGGATTGTTTCTGGAACCCTGTGGCCTGGGAACATGACATTAGTGGATTCTGGAACCCTGTGACCTGGGAACATGAGAACGGTTTATTTCTGGAACCCTGTGACCTGGGAACATGTCTGAGGTTTGATGGTGGAAACCTGTGGCTTGGCAACATGACTGAGGTTTGTTTCTGGAAACCTGTTCCCTGGGAACATGACTGAGGTTTGATTCTGTACACCTTTGTGCTGGGAACATGACTGTGTTTTGATTGTGGAATCATGGGTCCTGCAAACATGACTGAGGTTTGATTCTGGAACCATGTGTCCTGGGAATATGACTGAGGTTTGATTCTGGAAATCTGTGGCCTGGGAACTTGACTGAGGTTTGATGGCAGAAACCTGTGGACTGACAACATGACTGAGGTTTGATTGTAGAACCCTGTGCCCTGGAAACATGACTGTGGGCTGGTACTGGAAACCCATGGCCTGGGAATTTGACATTGGTTTGATTCTGGAACCCTGTGACCTGGGAACATGACTGAGGTATGATTCTGGAAAACTGTGGCCGGGGACTTGACTGAGGTTTGATGGCAGAAACCTGTGGACTGACAACATGACTGAGGTTTGATTGTAGAACCCTGTGCCCTGGAAACATGACTGTGGCCTGGTACTGGAAACCCATGGCCTGGGAACTTGACATTGGTTTGATTCTGGAACCCTGTGGCCAGGAACAAGACTGAGGCGTGATTCTGGAATCCTGTGGCCTGGGAACATGACATCTGTTTAGATTGTGGAATACTGTGCCCTGGGAACCTGACTGAGGCTTGGTTCTGGAACCCTGTGGACTGGGAACATGACTGAGGTTTTATTCTGGTATCCTGTGGCCTGGGAACATGACATCAGTGGATTCTGGAACCCTGTGGCCTGGGAACATGACAACGGTTGGATTCTGGAAACCTGTGGCCTGGGAACATGTCTGAGGTTTGATGGTGGAAACCTGTGGCTTGGCAACATGACTGAGGTTTGTTACTGGAACCCTCTTCCCTGGGAACATGCCTGAGGTTTGATTCTGGACACCTTTGTCCTGGGAACATGACTGTGGTTTGATTGTGGAACCATGGGTCCTGCAAACATGACTGAGGTTTGATTCTGGAACCATGTGTCCTGAGAATATGACTGAGGTTTGATTCTGGAAATCTGTGGCCTGGGAACATGACTGAGGTTTGATTCTGGAACCCTGTAGCCTGCGAACATAACTGAGGATTGTTTCTGGAATCCAGTGGCCTGGGAACATGACATCAGTGGATTCTGGAACCCTGTGGCCTGGGAACATGAGAACGGTTTAATTCTGGAACCCTGTGACCTGGGAACATGTCTGAGGTTTGATGGTGGAAACCTGTGGCTTGGCAACATGACGGAGGTTTGTTTCTGGACACCTTTGTGCTGGGAACATGACTGTGTTTTGATTGTGGAATCATGGGTCCTGCAAACATGACAGAGGTTTGATTCTGGAACCAGGTGTCCTGGGAATATGACTGAGGTTTGATTCTGGAAATCTGTGGCCTGGGAACTTGACTGAGGTTTGATGGCAGAAACCTGTGGACTGGCAACATGACTGAGGTTTGATTGTAGAACCCTGTGCCCTGGAAACATGACTGTGGCCTGGTACTGGAAACCCATGGCCTAGGAATTTGACATTGGTTTGATTCTGGAACCCTGTGGCCTGGGAACATGACTGAGGCGTGATTCTGGAAAACTGTGGCCTGGGAATATGACTGAGGTTTGATTCTGGAAATCTGTGGCCTGAGAACTTGACTGAGGTTTGATGGCAGAAATCTGTGGACTGGCAACATGACTGAGGTTTGATTGTAGAACCCTGTGCCCTGGAAACATGACTGCGACCTGATACTTGAAACCCATGGCCTGGGAACTTGACATTCGTTTGATTCCGGAACCCTGTGGCCAGGAACAAGACTGAGGCGTGATTCTGGAATCCTGTGGCCTGGGAACATGACATCTGTTTAGATTGTGGAATACGGGGCCCTGGGAACCTGACTGAGGCTTGGTTCTGGAACCCTGTGGACTGGGAACATGACTGAGGTTTTATTCTGGAATCCTGTGGCCTGGGAACATGACATCAGTGGATTCTGGAACCCTGTGGCCTGGGAACATGACAACGGTTGGATTCTGGAACCCTGTGGCCTGGGAACATGTCTGAGGTTTGATGGTGGAAACCTGTGGCTTGGCAACATGAATGAGGTTTGTTACTGGAACCCTGTTCCCTGGGAACATGACTGAGGTTTGATTCTGGACACCTTTGTCCTGGGAACATGACTGTGGTTTGATTGTGGAACCATGGGTCCTGCAAACATGACTGAGGTTTTATTCTGGAACCAGGTGTCCTGGGAATATGACTGAGGTTTGATTCTGGAAATCTGTGGCCTGGGAAATTGACTGAGGTTTGATGGCAGAAACCTGTGGACTGGCAACATGACAGAGGTTTGATTGTAGAAACCTGTGCCCTGGAAACATGACTGTGGCCTGGTACTGGAAACCCATGGCCTAGGAATTTGACATTGGCTTGATTCTGGAACCCTGTGGCCTGGGAACATGATTGAGGCGTGATTCTGGAAACCTGTGGCCTGGGAACATGACATCTGTTTAGATTGTGGCATACTGTGCCCTGGGAACCAGACTGAAGGCTTGGTTCTGGAATCCTGTGGACTGGGAACAAGACTGAGGTTTGATTCTGGAACCATGTGGCCTGGGAATATGACTGATGTTAGATCGTGGAATCCTGTGGCCTGGGAACATGACATCGGTTTGGATTCTGGTACCCTGTTGCCTGGGAACATGAAATCGGTTTGATTGTGGAAACCTGTGGTCAGGGAATATGACTGAGGTTTGATGGTGGTACCCTCTGGCCTGGTAACATGACTGAGGTTTGATTCTGGATCCCTGTGGCCTGGGAACATAACTGAGGCGTGATTCTGGAATCCTGTGGCCTGGGAACATGACATCTGTTTAGATTGTGGAATACTGTGCCCTGGGAATCTGACTGAGGCTTGGTTCTGGAACCCTGTGGACTGGGAACATGACTGAGGTTTGATTCTGGAACCCTGTAGCCTGCGAACATAACTGAGGATTGTTTCTGGAACCCTGTGGCCTGGGAACATGACATTAGTGGATTCTGGAACCCTGTGACCTGGGAACATGAGAACGGTTTATTTCTGGAACCCTGTGACCTGGGAACATGTCTGAGGTTTGATGGTGGAAACCTGTGGCTTGGCAACATGACTGAGGTTTGTTTCTGGAAACCTGTTCCCTGGGAACATGACTGAGGTTTGATTCTGGACACCTTTGTGCTGGGAACATGACTGTGTTTTGATTGTGGAACCATGGGTCCTGCAAACATGACTGAGGTTTGATTCTGGAACCATGTGTCCTGGGAATATGACTGAGGTTTGATTCTGGAAATCTGTGGCCTGGGAACTTGACTGAGGTTTGATGGCAGAAACCTGTGGACTGACAACATGACTGAGGTTTGATTGTAGAACCCTGTGCCCTGGAAACATGACTGTGGGCTGGTACTGGAAACCCATGGCCTGGGAATTTGACATTGGTTTGATTCTGGAACCCTGTGACCTGGGAACATGACTGAGGTATGATTCTGGAAAACTGTGGCCGGGGACTTGACTGAGGTTTGATGGCAGAAACCTGTGGACTGACAACATGACTGAGGTTTGATTGTAGAACCCTGTGCCCTGGAAACATGACTGTGGCCTGGTACTGGAAACCCATGGCCTGGGAACTTGACATTGGTTTGATTCTGGAACCCTGTGGCCAGGAACAAGACTGAGGCGTGATTCTGGAATCCTGTGGCCTGGGAACATGACATCTGTTTAGATTGTGGAATACTGGGCCCTGGGAACCTGACTGAGGCTTGGTTCTGGAACCCTGTGGACTGGGAACATGACTGAGGTTTTATTCTGGTATCCTGTGGCCTGGGAACATGACATCAGTGGATTCTGGAACCCTGTGGCCTGGGAACATGACAACGGTTGGATTCTGGAAACCTGTGGCCTGGGAACATGCCTGAGGTTTGATGGTGGAAACCTGTGGCTTGGCAACATGACTGAGGTTTGTTACTGGAACCCTCTTCCCTGGGAACATGCCTGAGGTTTGATTCTGGACACCTTTGTCCTGGGAACATGACTGTGGTTTGATTGTGGAACCATGGGTCCTGCAAACATGACTGAGGTTTGATTCTGGAACCATGTGTCCTGAGAATATGACTGAGGTTTGATTCTGGAAATCTGTGGCCTGGGAACATGACTGAGGTTTGATTCTGGAACCCTGTAGCCTGCGAACATAACTGAGGATTGTTTCTGGAATCCAGTGGCCTGGGAACATGACATCAGTGGATTCTGGAACCCTGTGGCCTGGGAACATGAGAACGGTTTAATTCTGGAACCCTGTGACCTGGGAACATGTCTGAGGTTTGATGGTGGAAACCTGTGGCTTGGCAACATGACGGAGGTTTGTTTCTGGACACCTTTGTGCTGGGAACATGACTGTGTTTTGATTGTGGAATCATGGGTCCTGCAAACATGACAGAGGTTTGATTCTGGAACCAGGTGTCCTGGGAATATGACTGAGGTTTGATTCTGGAAATCTGTGGCCTGGGAACTTGACTGAGGTTTGATGGCAGAAACCTGTGGACTGGCAACATGACTGAGGTTTGATTGTAGAACCCTGTGCCCTGGAAACATGACTGTGGGCTGGTACTGGAAACCCATGGCCTAGGAATTTGACATTGGTTTGATTCTGGAACCCTGTGGCCTGGGAACATGACTGAGGCGTGATTCTGGAAAACTGTGGCCTGGGAATATGACTGAGGTTTGATTCTGGAAATCTGTGGCCTGAGAACTTGACTGAGGTTTGATGGCAGAAATCTGTGGACTGGCAACATGACTGAGGTTTGATTGTAGAACCCTGTGCCCTGGAAACATGACTGCGACCTGATACTTGAAACCCATGGCCTGGGAACTTGACATTCGTTTGATTCCGGAACCCTGTGGCCAGGAACAAGACTGAGGCGTGATTCTGGAATCCTGTGGCCTGGGAACATGACATCTGTTTAGATTGTGGAATACGGGGCCCTGGGAACCTGACTGAGGCTTGGTTCTGGAACCCTGTGGACTGGGAACATGACTGAGGTTTTATTCTGGAATCCTGTGGCCTGGGAACATGACATCAGTGGATTCTGGAACCCTGTGGCCTGGGAACATGACAACGGTTGGATTCTGGAACCCTGTGGCCTGGGAACATGTCTGAGGTTTGATGGTGGAAACCTGTGGCTTGGCAACATGAATGAGGTTTGTTACTGGAACCCTCTTCCCTGGGAACATGACTGAGGTTTGATTCTGGACACCTTTGTCCTGGGAACATGACTGTGGTTTGATTGTGGAACCATGGGTCCTGCAAACATGACTGAGGTTTTATTCTGGAACCAGGTGTCCCGGGAATATGACTGAGGTTTGATTCTGGAAATCTGTGGCCTGGGAAATTGACTGAGGTTTGATGGCAGAAACCTGTGGACTGGCAACATGACAGAGGTTTGATTGTAGAAACCTGTGCCCTGGAAACATGACTGTGGCCTGGTACTGGAAACCCATGGCCTAGGAATTTGACATTGGCTTGATTCTGGAACCCTGTGGCCTGGGAACATGATTGAGGCGTGATTCTGGAAACCTGTGGCCTGGGAACATGACATCTGTTTAGATTGTGGCATACTGTGCCCTGGGAACCAGACTGAAGGCTTGGTTCTGGAATCCTGTGGACTGGGAACAAGACTGAGGTTTGATTCTGGAACCATGTGGCCTGGGAATATGACTGATGTTAGATCGTGGAATCCTGTGGCCTGGGAACATGACATCGGTTTGGATTCTGGTACCCTGTTGCCTGGGAACATGAAATCGGTTTGATTGTGGAAACCTGTGGTCAGGGAATATGACTGAGGTTTGATGGTGGTACCCTCTGGCCTGGTAACATGACTGAGGTTTGATTCTGGATCCCTGTGGCCTGGGAACATAACTGAGGCGTGATTCTGGAATCCTGTGGCCTGGGAACATGACATCTGTTTAGATTGTGGAATACTGTGCCCTGGGAATCTGACTGAGGCTTGGTTCTGGAACCCTGTGGACTGGGAACATGACTGAGGTTTGATTCTGGAACCCTGTAGCCTGCGAACATAACTGAGGATTGTTTCTGGAACCCTGTGGCCTGGGAACATGACATTAGTGGATTCTGGAACCCTGTGACCTGGGAACATGAGAACGGTTTATTTCTGGAACCCTGTGACCTGGGAACATGTCTGAGGTTTGATGGTGGAAACCTGTGGCTTGGCAACATGACTGAGGTTTGTTTCTGGAAACCTGTTCCCTGGGAACATGACTGAGGTTTGATTCTGGACACCTTTGTGCTGGGAACATGACTGTGTTTTGATTGTGGAATCATGGGTCCTGCAAACATGACTGAGGTTTGATTCTGGAACCATGTGTCCTGGGAATATGACTGAGGTTTGATTCTGGAAATCTGTGGCCTGGGAACTTGACTGAGGTTTGATGGCAGAAACCTGTGGACTGACAACATGACTGAGGTTTGATTGTAGAACCCTGTGCCCTGGAAACATGACTGTGGGCTGGTACTGGAAACCCATGGCCTGGGAATTTGACATTGGTTTGATTCTGGAACCCTGTGACCTGGGAACATGACTGAGGTATGATTCTGGAAAACTGTGGCCGGGGACTTGACTGAGGTTTGATGGCAGAAACCTGTGGACTGACAACATGACTGAGGTTTGATTGTAGAACCCTGTGCCCTGGAAACATGACTGTGGCCTGGTACTGGAAACCCATGGCCTGGGAACTTGACATTGGTTTGATTCTGGAACCCTGTGGCCAGGAACAAGACTGAGGCGTGATTCTGGAATCCTGTGGCCTGGGAACATGACATCTGTTTAGATTGTGGAATACTGGGCCCTGGGAACCTGACTGAGGCTTGGTTCTGGAACCCTGTGGACTGGGAACATGACTGAGGTTTTATTCTGGTATCCTGTGGCCTGGGAACATGACATCAGTGGATTCTGGAACCCTGTGGCCTGGGAACATGACAACGGTTGGATTCTGGAAACCTGTGGCCTGGGAACATGCCTGAGGTTTGATGGTGGAAACCTGTGGCTTGGCAACATGACTGAGGTTTGTTACTGGAACCCTCTTCCCTGGGAACATGCCTGAGGTTTGATTCTGGACACCTTTGTCCTGGGAACATGACTGTGGTTTGATTGTGGAACCATGGGTCCTGCAAACATGACTGAGGTTTGATTCTGGAACCATGTGTCCTGAGAATATGACTGAGGTTTGATTCTGGAAATCTGTGGCCTGGGAACATGACTGAGGTTTGATTCTGGAACCCTGTAGCCTGCGAACATAACTGAGGATTGTTTCTGGAATCCAGTGGCCTGGGAACATGACATCAGTGGATTCTGGAACCCTGTGGCCTGGGAACATGAGAACGGTTTAATTCTGGAACCCTGTGACCTGGGAACATGTCTGAGGTTTGATGGTGGAAACCTGTGGCTTGGCAACATGACGGAGGTTTGTTTCTGGACACCTTTGTGCTGGGAACATGACTGTGTTTTGATTGTGGAATCATGGGTCCTGCAAACATGACAGAGGTTTGATTCTGGAACCAGGTGTCCTGGGAATATGACTGAGGTTTGATTCTGGAAATCTGTGGCCTGGGAACTTGACTGAGGTTTGATGGCAGAAACCTGTGGACTGGCAACATGACTGAGGTTTGATTGTAGAACCCTGTGCCCTGGAAACATGACTGTGGGCTGGTACTGGAAACCCATGGCCTAGGAATTTGACATTGGTTTGATTCTGGAACCCTGTGGCCTGGGAACATGACTGAGGCGTGATTCTGGAAAACTGTGGCCTGGGAATATGACTGAGGTTTGATTCTGGAAATCTGTGGCCTGAGAACTTGACTGAGGTTTGATGGCAGAAATCTGTGGACTGGCAACATGACTGAGGTTTGATTGTAGAACCCTGTGCCCTGGAAACATGACTGCGACCTGATACTTGAAACCCATGGCCTGGGAACTTGACATTCGTTTGATTCCGGAACCCTGTGGCCAGGAACAAGACTGAGGCGTGATTCTGGAATCCTGTGGCCTGGGAACATGACATCTGTTTAGATTGTGGAATACGGGGCCCTGGGAACCTGACTGAGGCTTGGTTCTGGAACCCTGTGGACTGGGAACATGACTGAGGTTTTATTCTGGAATCCTGTGGCCTGGGAACATGACATCAGTGGATTCTGGAACCCTGTGGCCTGGGAACATGAGAACGGTTGGATTCTGGAACCCTGTGGCCTGGGAACATGTCTGAGGTTTGATGGTGGAAACCTGTGGCTTGGCAACATGAATGAGGTTTGTTACTGGAACCCTCTTCCCTGGGAACATGACTGAGGTTTGATTCTGGACACCTTTGTCCTGGGAACATGACTGTGGTTTGATTGTGGAACCATGGGTCCTGCAAACATGACTGAGGTTTTATTCTGGAACCATGTGTCCTGGGAATATGACTGAGGTTTGATTCTGGAAATCTGTGGCCTGGGAAATTGACTGAGGTTTGATGGCAGAAACCTGTGGACTGGCAACATGACAGAGGTTTGATTGTAGAAACCTGTGCCCTGGAAACATGACTGTGGCCTGGTACTGGAAACCCATGGCCTAGGAATTTGACATTGGCTTGATTCTGGAACCCTGTGGCCTGGGAACATGATTGAGGCGTGATTCTGGAAACCTGTGGCCTGGGAACATGACATCTGTTTAGATTGTGGCATACTGTGCCCTGGGAACCAGACTGAAGGCTTGGTTCTGGAATCCTGTGGACTGGGAACAAGACTGAGGTTTGATTCTGGAACCATGTGGCCTTGGAATATGACTGATGTTAGATCGTGGAATCCTGTGGCCTGGGAACATGACATCGGTTTGGATTCTGGTACCCTGTTGCCTGGGAACATGAAATCGGTTTGATTGTGGAAACCTGTGGTCAGGGAATATGACTGAGGTTTGATGGTGGTACCCTCTGGCCTGGTAACATGACTGAGGTTTGATTCTGGATCCCTGTGGCCTGGGAACATAACTGAGGCGTGATTCTGGAATCCTGTGGCCTGGGAACATGACATCTGTTTAGATTGTGGAATACTGGGCCCTGGGAATCTGACTGAGGCTTGGTTCTGGAACCCTGTGGACTGGGAACATGACTGAGGTTTGATTCTGGAACCCTGTAGCCTGCGAACATAACTGAGGATTGTTTCTGGAACCCTGTGGCCTGGGAACATGACATTAGTGGATTCTGGAACCCTGTGACCTGGGAACATGAGAACGGTTTATTTCTGGAACCCTGTGACCTGGGAACATGTCTGAGGTTTGATGGTGGAAACCTGTGGCTTGGCAACATGACTGAGGTTTGTTTCTGGAAACCTGTTCCCTGGGAACATGACTGAGGTTTGATTCTGTACACCTTTGTGCTGGGAACATGACTGTGTTTTGATTGTGGAATCATGGGTCCTGCAAACATCACTGAGGTTTGATTCTGGAACCATGTGTCCTGGGAATATGACTGAGGTTTGATTCTGGAAATCTGTGGCCTGGGAACTTGACTGAGGTTTGATGGCAGAAACCTGTGGACTGACAACATGACTGAGGTTTGATTGTAGAACCCTGTGCCCTGGAAACATGACTGTGGGCTGGTACTGGAAACCCATGGCCTGGGAATTTGACATTGGTTTGATTCTGGAACCCTGTGACCTGGGAACATGACTGAGGTATGATTCTGGAAAACTGTGGCCGGGGACTTGACTGAGGTTTGATGGCAGAAACCTGTGGACTGACAACATGACTGAGGTTTGATTGTAGAACCCTGTGCCCTGGAAACATGACTGTGGCCTGGTACTGGAAACCCATGGCCTGGGAACTTGACATTGGTTTGATTCTGGAACCCTGTGGCCCGGAACAAGACTGAGGCGTGATTCTGGAATCCTGTGGCCTGGGAACATGACATCTGTTTAGATTGTGGAATACTGGGCCCTGGGAACCTGACTGAGGCTTGGTTCTGGAACCCTGTGGACTGGGAACATGACTGAGGTTTTATTCTGGTATCCTGTGGCCTGGGAACATGACATCAGTGGATTCTGGAACCCTGTGGCCTGGGAACATGACAACGGTTGGATTCTGGAAACCTGTGGCCTGGGAACATGTCTGAGGTTTGATGGTGGAAACCTGTGGCTTGGCAACATGACTGAGGTTTGTTTCTGGAACCCTGTTCCCTGGGAACATGACTGAGGTTTGATTCTGGACACCTTTGTCCTGGGAACATGACTGTGGTTTGATTGTGGAACCATGGGTCCTGCAAACATGACTGAGGTTTGATTCTGGAACCATGTGTCCTGAGAATATGACTGAGGTTTGATTCTGGAAATCTGTGGCCTGGGAACATGACTGAGGTTTGATTCTGGAACCCTGTAGCCTGCGAACATAACTGAGGATTGTTTCTGGAATCCAGTGGCCTGGGAACATGACATCAGTGGATTCTGGAACCCTGTGGCCTGGGAACATGAGAACGGTTTAATTCTGGAACCCTGTGACCTGGGAACATGTCTGAGGTTTGATGGTGGAAACCTGTGGCTTGGCAACATGACGGAGGTTTGTTTCTGGACACCTTTGTCCTGGGAACATGACTGTGTTTTGATTGTGGAATCATGGGTCCTGCAAACATGACAGAGGTTTGATTCTGGAACCAGGTGTCCTGGGAATATGACTGAGGTTTGATTCTGGAAATCTGTGGCCTGGGAACTTGACTGAGGTTTGATGGCAGAAACCTGTGGACTGGCAACATGACTGAGGTTTGATTGTAGAACCCTGTGCCCTGGAAACATGACTGTGGCCTGGTACTGGAAACCCATGGCCTAGGAATTTGACATTGGTTTGATTCTGGAACCCTGTGCCGTGGGAACAGGATTGAGGCGTGATTCTGGAAACCTGTGGCCTGGGAACATGACATCTGTTTAGATTGTGGAATACGGGGCCCTGGGAACCTGACTGAGGCTTGGTTCTGGAACCCTGTGGACTGGGAACATGACTGAGGTTTTATTCTGGAATCCTGTGGCCTGGGAACATGACATCAGTGGATTCTGGAACCCTGTGGCCTGGGAACATGAGAACGGTTGGATTCTGGAACCCTGTGGCCTGGGAACATGTCTGAGGTTTGATGGTGGAAACCTGTGGCTTGGCAACATGAATGAGGTTTGTTACTGGAACCCTCTTCCCTGGGAACATGACTGAGGTTTGATTCTGGACACCTTTGTCCTGGGAACATGACTGTGGTTTGATTGTGGAACCATGGGTCCTGCAAACATGACTGAGGTTTTATTCTGGAACCAGGTGTCCTGGGAATATGACTGAGGTTTGATTCTGGAAATCTGTGGCCTGGGAAATTGACTGAGGTTTGATGGCAGAAACCTGTGGACTGGCAACATGACAGAGGTTTGATTGTAGAAACCTGTGCCCTGGAAACATGACTGTGGCCTGGTACTGGAAACCCATGGCCTAGGAATTTGACATTGGCTTGATTCTGGAACCCTGTGGCCTGGGAACATGATTGAGGCGTGATTCTGGAAACCTGTGGCCTGGGAACATGACATCTGTTTAGATTGTGGCATACTGTGCCCTGGGAACCGGACTGAAGCCTTGGTTCTGGAATCCTGTGGACTGGGAACAAGACTGAGGTTTGATTCTGGAACCATGTGTCCTGGGAATATGACTGATGTTAGATCGTGGAATCCTGTGACCTGGGAACATGACATCGGTTTGGATTCTGGTACGCTGTTGCCTGGGAACATGAAATCGGTTTGATTGTGGAAACCTGTGGTCAGGGAATATGACTGAGGTTTGATGGTGGTACCCTCTGGCCTGGCAACATGACTGAGGTTTGATTCTGGATCCCTGTGGCCTGGGAACATGACTGAGGCGTGACTCTGGAATCTTGTGGCCTGGGAACATGACATCTGTTTAGATTGTGGAATACTGTGCCCTGGGAATCTGACTGAGGCTTGGTTCTGGAACCCTGTGGACTGGGAACATGACTGAGGTTTGATTCTGGAACCCTGTAGCCTGCAAACATAACTGAGGATTGTTTCTGGAACCCTGTGGCCTGGGAACATGACATCAGTGGATTCTGGAACCCTGTGGCCTGGGAACATGAGAACGGTTTATTTCTGGAACCCTGTGACCTGGGAACATGTCTGAGGTTTGATGGTGGAAACCTGTGGCTTGGCAACATGATTGAGGTTTGTTTCTGGAACCCTGTTCCCTGGGAACATGACTGAGGTTTGATTCTGGACACCTTTGTGCTGGGAAAATGACTGTGTTTTGATTGTGGAATCATGGGTCCTGCAAACATGACTGAGGTTTGATTCTGGAACCATGTGTCCTGGGAATATGACTGAGGTTTGATTCTGGAAATCTGTGGCCTGGAAACTTGACTGAGGTTTGATGGCAGAAACCTGTGGACTGGCAACATGACTGAGGCTTGATTGTAGAACCCTGTGCCCTGGAAACATGACTGTGGGCTGGTACTGGAAACCCATGGCCTAGGAATTTGACATTGGTTTGATTCTGGAACCCTGTGACCTGGGAACATGACTGAGGTTTGATTCTGGAAAACTGTGGCCGGGGACTTGACTGAGGTTTGATGGCAGAAATCTGTGGACTGGAAACATTACTGAGGTTTGATTGTAGAACCCTGTGCCCTGGAAACATGACTGCGACCTGATACTTGAAACCCATGGCCTGGGAACTTGACATTGGTTTGATTCTGGAACCCTGTGGCCATGAACAAGACTGAGGCGTGATTCTGGAATCCTGTGGCCTGGGAACATGACATCTGTTTAGATTGTGGAATACTGGGCCCTGGGAACCTGACTGAGGCTTGGTTCTGGAACCCTGTGGACTGGGAACATGACTGAGGTTTTATTCTGGAATCCTGTGGCCTGGGAACATGACATCAGTGGATTCTGGAACCCTGTGGCCTGGGAACATGAGAACGGTTTGATTCTGGAACCCTGTGGCCTGGGAACATGTCTGAGGTTTGATAGTGGAAAATGTGGCTTGGCAACATGACTGAGGTTTGTTTCTGGAACCCTGTTCCCTGGGAACATGCCTGAGGTTTGATTCTGGACACCTTTGTCCTGGGAACATGACTGTGTTTTGATTGTGGAACCATGGGTCCTGCAAACATGACTGAGGTTTGATTCTGGAACCATGTGTCCTGGGAATATGACTGAGGTTTGATTCTGGAAATCTGTGGCCTGGGAACATGACTGAGGTTTGATTCTGGAACCCTGTAGCCTGCGAACATAACTGAGGATTGTTTCTGGAACCCTGTGGCCTGGGAACATGACATCAGTGGATTCTGGAACCCTGTGGCCTGGGAACATGAGAACGGTTTAATTCTGGAACCCTGTGACCTGGGAACATGTCTGAGGTTTGATGGTGGAAACCTGTGGCTTGGCAACATGACTGAGGTTTGTTTCTGGAACCCTTTTCCCTGGGAACATGACTGAGGTTTGATTCTGGACACCTTTGTGCTGGGAACATGACTGTGTTTTGATTGTGGAATCATGGGTCCTGCAAACATGACAGAGGTTTGATTCTGGAACCATGTGTCATGGGAATATGACTGAGGTTTGATTCTGGAAATCTGTGGCCTGGGAACTTGACTGAGGTTTGATGGCAGAAACCTGTGGACTGGCAACATGACTGAGGTTTGATTGTAGAACCCTGTGCCCTGGAAACATGACTGTGGGCTGGTACTGGAAACCCATGGCCTAGGAATTTGACATTGGTTTGATTCTGGAACCCTGTGGCCTTGGAACAGGATTGAGGCGTGATTCTGGAAACCTGTGGCCTGGGAACATGACATCTGTTTAGATTGTGGCATACTGTGCCCTGGGAACCGGACTGAAGGCTTGGTTCTGGAATCCTGTGGACTGGGAACAAGACTGAGGTTTGATTCTGGAACCATGTGGCCTGGGAATATGACTGATGTTAGATCGTGGAATCGTGTGGCCTGGGAACATGACATCGGTTTGGATTCTGGTACCCTGTTGCCTGGGAACATGAAATCGGTTTGATTGTGGAAACCTGTGTTCTGGGAATATGACTGAGGTTTGATGGTGGTACCCTCTGGCCTGGCAACATGAATGAGGTTTGATTCTGGATCCCTGTGGCCTGGGAACATGACTGAGGCGTGATTCTGGAATCCTGTGGCCTGGGAACATGACATCTGTTTAGATTGTGGAATACCGTGCCCTGGGAATCTGACTGAGGCTTGGTTCTGGAACCCTGTGGACTGGGAACATGACTGAGGTTTTATTCTGGAATCCTGTGGCCTGGGAACATGACATCAGTGGATTCTGGAACCCTGTGGCCTAGGAACATGAGAACGGTTGGATTCTGGAACCCTGTGGCCTGGGAACATGTCTGAGGTTTGATGGTGGAAACCTGTGGCTTGGCAACATGATTGAGGTTTGTTTCTGGAACCCTGTTCCCTGGGAACATGACTGAGGTTTGATTCTGGACACCTTTGTGCTGGGAACATGACTGTGTTTTGATTGTGGAATCATGGGTCCTGCAAACATGACTGAGGTTTGATTCTGGAACCAAGTGTCCTGGGAATATGACTGAGGTTTGATTCTGGAAATCTGTGGCCTGGGAACATGACTGAGGTTTGATTCTGGAATCCTGTAGCCTGCGAACATAACTGAGGATTGTTTCTGGAACCCTGTGGCCTGGGAACATGACATCAGTGGATTCTGGAACCCTGTGGCCTGGGAACATGAGAACGGTTTAATTCTGGAACCCTGTGACCTGGGAACATGTCTGAGGTTTGATGGTGGAAACCTGTGGCTTGGCAACATGACTGACGTTTGTTTCTGGAACCCTTTTCCCTGGGAACATGACTGAGTTTTGATTCTGGACACCTTTGTGCTGGGAACATGACTGTGTTTTGATTGTGGAATCATGGGTCCTGCAAATATGACAGAGGTTTGATTCTGGAACCATGTGTCCTGGGAATATGACTGAGGTTTGATTCTGGAAATCTGTGGCCTGGGAACTTGAGTGAGGTTTGATGGCAGAAACCTGTGGACTGGCAACATGACTGAGGTTTGATTGTAGAACCCTGTGCCCTGGAAACATGACTGTGGGCTGGTACTGGAAACCCATGGCCTAGGAATTTGACATTGGTTTGATTCTGGAACCCTGTGGCCTTGGAACAGGATTGAGGCGTGATTCTGGAAACCTGTGGCCTGGGAACATGACATCTGTTTAGATTGTGGCATACTGTGCCCTGGGAACCGGACTGAAGCCTTGGTTCTGGAATCCTGTGGACTGGGAACAAGACTGAGGTTTGATTCTGGAACCATGTGGCCTGGGAATATGACTGATGTTAGATCGTGGAATTCTGTGGCCTGGGAACATGACATCGGTTTGGTTTCTGGTACCCTGTTGCCTGGGAACATGAAATCGGTTTGATTGTGGAAACCTGTGGTCTGGGAATATGACTGAGGTTTGATGGTGGTACCCTCTGGCCTGGCAACATGAATGAGGTTTGATTCTGGTTCCCTGAGGCCTGGGAACATGACTGAGGCGTGATTCTGGAATCCTGTGGCCTGGGAACATGACATCTGTTTAGATTGTGGAATACTGTGCCCTGGGAATCTGACTGAGGCTTGGTTCTGGAACCCTGTGGCCTGGGAACATGACTGAGGTTTGATTCTTGAACCCTGTAGCCTGCGAACATAACTGAGGATTGTTTCTGGAACCCTGTGGCCTGGGAACATGACATCAGTGGATTCTGCAACCCTGTGGCCTGGGAACATGAGAACGGTTTAATTCTGGAACCCTGTGACCTGGGAACATGTCTGAGGTTTGATGGTGGAAACCTGTGGCTTGGCAACATGACTGAGGTTTGTTTCTGGAAACCTTTTCCCTAGGAACATGACTGAGGTTTGATTCTGGACACCTTTGTGCTGGGAACATGACTGTGTTTTGCTTGTGGAATCATGGGTCCTGCAAACATGACTGAGGTTTGATTCTGGAACCATGTGTCCTGGGAATATGACTGAGGTTTGATTCTGGAAATCTGTGGCCTGGGAACTTGACTGAGGTTTGATGGCAGAAACCTGTGGACTGGCAACATGACTGAGGTTTGATTGTAGAACCCTGTGCCCTGGAACCATGACTGTGGGCTGGTAATGGAAACCCATGGCCTAGGAATTTGACATTGGTTTGATTCTGGAACCCTGTGGCCTGGGAACAGGATTGAGGCCTGATTCTGGAAACCTGTGGCCTGGGAACATGACATCTGTTTAGATTGTGGCATACTGTGCCCTGGGAACCGGACTGAAGGCTTGGTTCTGGAATCCTGTGGACTGGGAACAAGACTGAGGTTTGATTCTGGAACCATGTGGCCTGGGAATATGACTGATCTTAGATCGTGGAATCCTGTGGCCTGGGAACATGACATCGGTTTGGATTCTGGTACCCTGTTGCCTGGGAACATGAAATCGGTTTGATTGTGGAAACCTGTGGTCTGGGAATATAACTGAGGTTTGATGGTGGTACCCTCTGGCCTGGCAACATGACTGAGGTTTGATTCTGGATCCCTGTGGCCTGGGAACATGACTGAGGCGTGATTCTGGAATCCTGTGGCCTGGGAACATGACATCTGTTTAGATTGTGGAATACTGTGCCCTGGGAATCTGACTGAGGCTTGGTTCTGGAACCCTGTGGACTGGCAACATGACTGAGGTTTGATTGTAGAACCCTGTGCCCTGGAAACATGACTGTGGCCTGGTACTGGAAACCCATGGCCTGGGAATTTGACATTGGTTTGATTCTGGAACCCTGTGGCCTGGGAACATGACTGAGGTTTGATTCTGGAAAACTGTGGCGGCGGACTTGACTGAGGGTTGATGGCAGAAATCTGTGGACTGGAAACATTACTGAGGTTTGATTGTAGAACCCTGTGCCCTGGAAACATGACTGCGAACTGATACTTGAAAACCATGGCCTGGGAACTTGACATTGGTTTGATTCTGGAACCCTGTTTCCAGGAACAAGACTGAGGCGTGATTCTGGAATCCTGTGGCCTGGGAACATGACATCTGTTTAGATTGTGGAATACTGGGCCCTGGGAACCTGACTGAGGCTTGGTTCTGGAACCCTGTGGACTGGGAACATGACTGAGGTTTTATTCTGGAATCCTGTGGCCTGGGAACATGACATCAGTGGATTCTGGAACCCTGTGGCCTGGGAACATGAGAACGGTTTGATTCTGGAAACCTGTGGCCTGGGAACATGTCTGAGGTTTGATGGTGGAAACCTGTGGCTTGGCAACATGAATGAGGTTTGTTCCTGGAACCCTCTTCCCTGGGAACATGCCTGAGGTTTGATTCTGGACACCTTTGTCCTGCGAACATGACTGTGGTTTGATTGTGGAACCATGGGTCCTGCAAACATGACTGAGGTTTTATTCTGGAACCATGTGTCCTGGGAATATGACTGAGGTTTGATTCTGGAAATCTGTGGCCTGGGAAATTGACTGAGGTTTGATGGCAGAAACCTGTGGACTGGCAACATGACAGAGGTTTGATTGTAGAACCCTGTGCCCTGGAAACATGACTGTGGGCTGGTACTGGAAACCCATGGCCTAGGAAATTGACATTGGTTTGATTCTGGAACCCTGTGGCCTGGGAACAGGATTGAGGCGTGATTCTGGAAACCTGTGGCCTGGGAACATGACATCTGTTTAGATTGTGGCATACTGTGCCCTGGGAACCGGACTGAAGCCTTGGTTCTGGAATCCTGTGGACTGGGAACAAGACTGAGGTTTGATTCTGGAACCATGTGGCCTGGGAATATGACTGATGTTAGATCGTGGAATCCTGTGACCTGGGAACATGACATCGGTTTGGATTCTGGTACGCTGTTGCCTGGGAACATGAAATCGGTTTGATTGTGGAAACCTGTGGTCAGGGAATATGACTGAGGTTTGATGGTGGTACCCTCTGGCCTGGCAACATGACTGAGGTTTGATTCTGGATCCCTGTGGCCTGGGAACATGACTGAGGCGTGATTCTGGAATCCTGTGGCCTGGGAACATGACATCTGTTTAGATTGTGGAATACTGTGCCCTGGGAATCTGACTGAGGCTTGGTTCTGGAACCCTGTGGACTGGGAACATGACTGAGGTTTGATTCTGGAACCCTGTAGCCTGCAAACATAACTGAGGATTGTTTCTGGAACCCTGTGGCCTGGGAACATGACATCAGTGGATTCTGGAACCCTGTGGCCTGGGAACATGAGAACGGTTTATTTCTGGAACCCTGTGACCTGGGAACATGTCTGAGGTTTGATGGTGGAAACCTGTGGCTTGGCAACATGATTGAGGTTTGTTTCTGGAACCCTGTTCCCTGGGAACATGACTGAGGTTTGATTCTGGACACCTTTGTGCTGGGAAAATGACTGTGTTTTGATTGTGGAATCATGGGTGCTGCAAACATGACTGAGGTTTGATTCTGGAACCATGTGTCCTGGGAATATGACTGAGGTTTGATTCTGGAAATCTGTGGCCTGGGAACTTGACTGAGGTTTGATGGCAGAAACCTGTGGACTGGCAACATGACTGAGGCTTGATTGTAGAACCCTGTGCCTTGGAAACATGACTGTGGGCTGGTACTGGAAACCCATGGCCTAGGAATTTGACATTGGTTTGATTCTGGAACCCTGTGACCTGGGAACATGACTGAGGTTTGATTCTGGAAAACTGTGGCCGGGGACTTGACTGAGGTTTGATGGCAGAAATCTGTGGACTGGAAACATTACTGAGGTTTGATTGTAGAACCCTGTGCCCTGGAAACATGACTGCGACCTGATACTTGAAACCCATGGCCTGGGAACTTGACATTGGTTTGATTCTGGAACCCTGTGGCCATGAACAAGACTGAGGCGTGATTCTGGAATCCTGTGGCCTGGGAACATGACATCTGTTTAGATTGTGGAATACTGGGCCCTGGGAACCTGACTGAGGCTTGGTTCTGGAACCCTGTGGACTGGGAACATGACTGAGGTTTTATTCTGGAATCCTGTGGCCTGGGAACATGACATCAGTGGATTCTGGAACCCTGTGGCCTGGGAACATGAGAACGGTTTAATTCTGGAACCCTGTGGCCTGGGAACATGTCTGAGGTTTGATAGTGGAAAATGTGGCTTCGCAACATGAATGAGGTTTGTTCCTGGAACCCTCTTCCCTGGGAACATGCCTGAGGTTTGATTCTGGACACCTTTGTCCTGGGAACATGACTGTGGTTTGATTGTGGAACCATGGGTCCTGCAAACATGACTGAGGTTTTATTCTGGAACCATGTGTCCTGGGAATATGACTGAGGTTTGATTCTGGAAAACTGTGGCCTGGGAAATTGACTGAGGTTTGATGGCAGAAACCTGTGGACTGGCAACATGACAGAGGTTTGATTGTAGAACCCTGTGCCCAGGAAACATGACTGTGGGCTGGTACTGGAAACCCATGGCCTAGGAATTTGACATTGGTTTGATTCTGGAACCCTGTGGCCTGGGAACATGATTGAGGCGTGATTCTGGAAACCTGTGGCCTGGGAACATGACATCTGTTTAGATTGTGGCATACTGTGCCCTGGGAACCGGACTGAAGGCTTGGTTCTGGAATCCTGTGGACTGGGAACAAGACTGAGGTTTGATTCTGGAACCATGTGGCCTGGGAATATGACTGATGTTAGATCGTGGAATCCTGTGGCCTGGGAACATGACATCGGTTTGGATTCTGGTACCCTGTTGCCTGGGAACATGAAATCGGTTTGATTGTGGAAACCTGTGGTCTGGGAATATGACTGAGGTTTGATGGTGGTACCCTCTGGCCTGGCAACATGACTGAGGTTTGATTCTGGATCCCTGTGGCCTGGGAACATGACTGAGGCGTGATTCTGGAATCCTGTGGCCTGGGAACATGACATCTGTTTAGATTGTGGAATACTGTGCCCTGGGAATCTGACTGAGGCTTGGTTCTGGAACCCTGTGGCCTGGGAACATGACTGAGGTTTGATTCTTGAACCCTGTAGCCTGCGAACATAACTGAGGATTGTTTCTGGAACCCTGTGGCCTGGGAACATGACATCAGTGGATTCTGCAACCCTGTGGCCTGGGAACATGAGAACGGTTTAATTCTGGAACCCTGTGACCTGGGAACATGTCTGAGGTTTGATGGTGGAAACCTGTGGTTTGGCAACATGACTGAGGTTTGTTTCTGTAACCCTGTTCTCTGCGAACATGACTGAGGTTTGATTCTGGACACCTTTGTGCTGGGAACATGACTGTGTTTTGATTGTGGAATCATGGGTCCTGCAAACATGACTGAGGTTTGATTCTGGAACCATGTGTCCTGGGAATATGACTGAGGTTTGATTCTGGAAATCTGTGGCCTGGGAACTTGACTGAGGTTTGATGGCAGAAACCTGTGGACTGGCAACATGACTGAGGTTTGATTGTAGAACCCTGTGCCCTGGAACCATGACTGTGGGCTGGTAATGGAAACCCATGGCCTAGGAATTTGACATTGGTTTGATTCTGGAACCCTGTGGCCTGGGAACAGGATTGAGGCGTGATTCTGGAAACCTGTGGCCTGGGAACATGACATCTGTTTAGATTGTGGCATACTGTGCCCTGGGAACCGGACTGAAGGCTTGGTTCTGGAATCCTGTGGACTGGGAACAAGACTGAGGTTTGATTCTGGAACCATGTGGCCTGGGAATATGACTGATCTTAGATCGTGGAATCCTGTGGCCTGGGAACATGACATCGGTTTGGATTCTGGTACCCTGTTGCCTGGGAACATGAAATCGGTTTGATTGTGGAAACCTGTGGTCTGGGAATATAACTGAGGTTTGATGGTGGTACCCTCTGGCCTGGCAACATGACTGAGGTTTGATTCTGGATCCCTGTGGCCTGGGAACATGACTGAGGCGTGATTCTGGAATCCTGTGGCCTGGGAACATGACATCTGTTTAGATTGTGGAATACTGTGCCCTGGGAATCTGACTGAGGCTTGGTTCTGGAACCCTGTGGACTGGCAACATGACTGAGGTTTGATTGTAGAACCCTGTGCCCTGGAAACATGACTGTGGCCTGGTACTGGAAACCCATGGCCTGGGAATTTGACATTGGTTTGATTCTGGAACCCTGTGGCCTGGGAACATGACTGAGGTTTGATTCTGGAAAACTGTGGTGGCGGACTTGACTGAGGGTTGATGGCAGAAATCTGTGGACTGGAAACATTACTGAGGTTTGATTGTAGAACCCTGTGCCCTGGAAACATGACTGCGAACTGATACTTGAAAACCATGGCCTGGGAACTTGACATTGGTTTGATTCTGGAACCCTGTTTCCAGGAACAAGACTGAGGCGTGATTCTGGAATCCTGTGGCCTGGGAACATGACATCTGTTTAGATTGTGGAATACTGGGCCCTGGGAACCTGACTGAGGCTTGGTTCTGGAACCCTGTGGACTGGGAACATGACTGAGGTTTTATTCTGGAATCCTGTGGCCTGGGAACATGACATCAGTGGATTCTGGAACCCTGTGGCCTGGGAACATGAGAACGGTTTGATTCTGGAAACCTGTGGCCTGGGAACATGTCTGAGGTTTGATGGTGGAAACCTGTGGCTTGGCAACATGAATGAGGTTTGTTCCTGGAACCCTCTTCCCTGGGAACATGCCTGAGGTTTGATTCTGGACACCTTTGTCCTGCGAACATGACTGTGGTTTGATTGTGGAACCATGGGTCCTGCAAACATGACTGAGGTTTTATTCTGGAACCATGTGTCCTGGGAATATGACTGAGGTTTGATTCTGGAAATCTGTGGCCTGGGAAATTGACTGAGGTTTGATGGCAGAAACCTGTGGACTGGCAACATGACAGAGGTTTGATTGTAGAACCCTGTGCCCTGGAAACATGACTGTGGGCTGGTACTGGAAACCCATGGCCTAGGAAATTGACATTGGTTTGATTCTGGAACCCTGTGGCCTGGGAACATGATTGAGGCGTGATTCTGGAAACCTGTGGCCTGGGAACATGACATCTGTTTAGATTGTGGCATACTGTGCCCTGGGAACCGGACTGAAGCCTTGGTTCTGGAATCCTGTGGACTGGGAACAAGACTGAGGTTTGATTCTGGAACCATGTGGCCTGGGAATATGACTGATGTTAGATCGTGGAATCCTGTGACCTGGGAACATGACATCGGTTTGGATTCTGGTACGCTGTTGCCTGGGAACATGAAATCGGTTTGATTGTGGAAACCTGTGGTCAGGGAATATGACTGAGGTTTGATGGTGGTACCCTCTGGCCTGGCAACATGACTGAGGTTTGATTCTGGATCCCTGTGGCCTGGGAACATGACTGAGGCGTGATTCTGGAATCCTGTGGCCTGGGAACATGACATCTGTTTAGATAGTGGAATACTGTGCCCTGGGAATCTGACTGAGGCTTGGTTCTGGAACCCTGTGGACTGGGAACATGACTGAGGTTTGATTCTGGAACCCTGTAGCCTGCAAACATAACTGAGGATTGTTTCTGGAACCCTGTGGCCTGGGAACATGACATCAGTGGATTCTGGAACCCTGTGGCCTGGGAACATGAGAACGGTTTATTTCTGGAACCCTGTGACCTGGGAACATGTCTGAGGTTTGATGGTGGAAACCTGTGGCTTGGCAACATGATTGAGGTTTGTTTCTGGAACCCTGTTCCCTGGGAACATGACTGAGGTTTGATTCTGGACACCTTTGTGCTGGGAAAATGACTGTGTTTTGATTGTGGAATCATGGGTGCTGCAAACATGACTGAGGTTTGATTCTGGAACCATGTGTCCTGGGAATATGACTGAGGTTTGATTCTGGAAATCTGTGGCCTGGGAACTTGACTGAGGTTTGATGGCAGAAACCTGTGGACTGGCAACATGACTGAGGCTTGATTGTAGAACCCTGTGCCTTGGAAACATGACTGTGGGCTGGTACTGGAAACCCATGGCCTAGGAATTTGACATTGGTTTGATTCTGGAACCCTGTGACCTGGGAACATGACTGAGGTTTGATTCTGGAAAACTGTGGCCGGGGACTTGACTGAGGTTTGATGGCAGAAATCTGTGGACTGGAAACATTACTGAGGTTTGATTGTAGAACCCTGTGCCCTGGAAACATGACTGCGACCTGATACTTGAAACCCATGGCCTGGGAACTTGACATTGGTTTGATTCTGGAACCCTGTGGCCATGAACAAGACTGAGGCGTGATTCTGGAATCCTGTGGCCTGGGAACATGACATCTGTTTAGATTGTGGAATACTGGGCCCTGGGAACCTGACTGAGGCTTGGTTCTGGAACCCTGTGGACTGGGAACATGACTGAGGTTTTATTCTGGAATCCTGTGGCCTGGGAACATGACATCAGTGGATTCTGGAACCCTGTGGCCTGGGAACATGAGAACGGTTTGATTCTGGAACCCTGTGGCCTGGGAACATGTCTGAGGTTTGATAGTGGAAAATGTGGCTTCGCAACATGAATGAGGTTTGTTCCTGGAACCCTCTTCCCTGGGAACATGCCTGAGGTTTGATTCTGGACACCTTTGTCCTGGGAACATGACTGTGGTTTGATTGTGGAACCATGGGTCCTGCAAACATGACTGAGGTTTTATTCTGGAACCATGTGTCCTGGGAATATGACTGAGGTTTGATTCTGGAAAACTGTGGCCTGGGAAATTGACTGAGGTTTGATGGCAGAAACCTGTGGACTGGCAACATGACAGAGGTTTGATTGTAGAACCCTGTGCCCAGGAAACATGACTGTGGGCTGGTACTGGAAACCCATGGCCTAGGAATTTGACATTGGTTTGATTCTGGAACCCTGTGGCCTGGGAACATGATTGAGGCGTGATTCTGGAAACCTGTGGCCTGGGAACATGACATCTGTTTAGATTGTGGCATACTGTGCCCTGGGAACCGGACTGAAGGCTTGGTTCTGGAATCCTGTGGACTGGGAACAAGACTGAGGTTTGATTCTGGAACCATGTGGCCTGGGAATATGACTGATGTTAGATCGTGGAATCCTGTGGCCTGGGAACATGACATCGGTTTGGATTCTGGTACCCTGTTGCCTGGGAACATGAAATCGTTTTGATTGTGGAAACCTGTGGTCTGGGAATATGACTGAGGTTTGATGGTGGTACCCTCTGGCCTGGCAACATGACTGAGGTTTGATTCTGGATCCCTGTGGCCTGGGAACATGACTGAGGCGTGATTCTGGAATCCTGTGGCCTGGGAACATGACATCTGTTTAGATTGTGGAATACTGTGCCCTGGGAACCTGACTGAGGCTTGGTTCTGGAACCCTGTGGACTGGGAACATGACTGAGGTTTTATTCTGGAATCCTGTGGCCTGGGAACATGACATCAGTGGATTCTTGAAACCTGTGGCCTAGGAACATGAGAACGGTTGGGTTCTGGAACCCTGTGGCCTGGGAACATGTCTGAGGTTTGATGGTGGAAACCTGTGGCTTGGCAACATGACTGAGGTTTGTTACTGGAACCCCGTTCCCTGGGAACATGACTGAGGTTTGATTCTGGACACCTTTGTCCTGGGAACATGACTGTGGTTTGATTGTGGAACCATGGGTCCTGCAAACATGACTGAGGTTTGATTCTGGAACCATGTGTCCTGGGAATATGACTGAGGTTTGATTCTGGAAATCTGTGGCCTGGGAACATGACTGAGGTTTGATTCTGGAACCCTGTAGCCTGCGAACATAAGTGAGGATTGTTTCTGGAACCCTGTGGCCTGGGAACATGACATCAGTGGATTCTGGAACCCTGTGGCCTGGAAACATGACTGTGGGCTGGTACTGGAAACCCATGGACTAGGAATTTGACATTGGTTTGATTCTGGAACCCTGTGGCCTGGGAACAGGATTGAGGCGTGATTCTGGAAACCTGTGGCCTGGGAACATGACATCTGTTTAGATTGTGGCATACTGTGCCCTGGGAACCGGACTGAAGTCTTGGTTCTGGAATCCTGTGGACTGGGAACAAGACTGAGGTTTGATTCTGGAACCATGTGGCCTGGGAATATGACTGATGATAGATCGTGGAATTCTGTGGCCTGGGAACATGACATCGGTTTGGATTCTGGTACCCTGTTGCCTGGGAACATGAAATCGGTTTGATTGTGGAAACCTGTGGTCTGGGAATATAACTGAGGTTTGATGGTGGTACCCTCTGGCCTGGCAACATGACTGAGGTTTGATTCTGGATCCCTGTGGCCTGGGAACATGACATCAGTGGATTCTGGAACCCTGTGGCCTGGGAACATGAGAACGGTTTAATTCTGGAACCCTGTGACCTGGGAACATGTCTGAGGTTTGATGGTGGAAACCTGTGGCTTGGCAACATGACTGAGGTTTGTTTCTGGAAACTTTTTCCCTAGGAACATGACTGAGGTTTGATTCTGGACACCTTTGTGCTGGGAACATGACTGTGTTTTGATTGTGGAATCATGGGTCCTGCAAACATGACTGAGGTTTGATTCTGGAACCATGTGTCCTGGGAATATGACTGAGGTTTGATTCTGGAAATCTGTGGCCTAGGAACTTGACTGAGGTTTGATGGCAGATACCTGTGGACTGGCAACATGACTGAGGTTTGATTGTAGAACCCTGTGCCCTGGAACCATGACTGTGGGCTGGTAATGGAAACCCATGGCCTAGGAATTTGACATTGGTTTGATTCTGGAACCCTGTGGCCTGGGAACAGGATTGAGGCATGATTCTGGAAACCTGTGGCCTGGGAACATGACATCTGTTTAGATTGTGGCATACTGTGCCCTGGGAACCGGACTGAAGGCTTGGTTCTGGAATCCTGTGGACTGGGAACAAGACTGAGGTTTGATTCTGGAACCATGTGGCCTGGGAATATGACTGATCTTAGATCGTGGAATCCTGTGGCCTGGGAACATGACATCGGTTTGGATTCTGGTACCCTGTTGCCTGGGAACATGAAATCGGTTTGATTGTGGAAACCTGTGGTCTGGGAATATAACTGAGGTTTGATGGTGGTACCCTCTGGCCTGGCAACATGACTGAGGTTTGATTCTGGATCCCTGTGGCCTGGGAACATGACTGAGGCGTGATTCTGGAATCCTGTGGCCTGGGAACATGACATCTGTTTAGATTGTGGAATACTGTGCCCTGGGAATCTGACTGAGGCTTGGTTCTGGAACCCTGTGGACTGGCAACATGACTGAGGTTTGATTGTAGAACCCTGTGCCCTGGAAACATGACTGTGGCCTGGTACTGGAAACCCATGGCCTGGGAATTTGACATTGGTTTGATTCTGGAACCCTGTGGCCTGGGAACATGACTGAGGTTTGATTCTGGAAAACTGTGGCGGCGGACTTGACTGAGGGTTGATGGCAGAAATCTGTGGACTGGAAACATTACTGAGGTTTGATTGTAGAACCCTGTGCCCTGGAAACATGACTGCGAACTGATACTTGAAAACCATGGCCTGGGAACTTGACATTGGTTTGATTCTGGAACCCTGTTTCCAGGAACAAGACTGAGGCGTGATTCTGGAATCCTGTGGCCTGGGAACATGACATCTGTTTAGATTGTGGAATACTGGGCCCTGGGAATCTGACTGAGGCTTGGTTCTGGAACCCTGTGGACTGGGAACATGACTGAGGTTTTATTCTGGAATCCTGTGGCCTGGGAACATGACATCAGTGGATTCTGGAACCCTGTGGCCTGGGAACATGAGAACGGTTTGATTCTGGAAACCTGTGGCCTGGGAACATGTCTGAGGTTTGATGGTGAAAACCTGTGGCTTGGCAACATGAATGAGGTTTGTTCCTGGAACCCTCTTCCCTGGGAACATGCCTGAGGTTTGATTCTGGACACCTTTGTCCTGCGAACATGACTGTGGTTTGATTGTGGAACCATGGGTCCTGCAAACATGACTGAGGTTTTATTCTGGAACCATGTGTCCTGGGAATATGACTGAGGTTTGATTCTGGAAATCTGTGGCCTGGGAAATTGACTGAGGTTTGATGGCAGAAACCTGTGGACTGGCAACATGACAGAGGTTTGATTGTAGAACCCTGTGCCCTGGAAACATGACTGTGGGCTGGTACTGGAAACCCATGGCCTAGGAAATTGACATTGGTTTGATTCTGGAACCCTGTGGCCTGGGAACATGATTGAGGCGTGATTCTGGAAACCTGTGGCCTGGGAACATGACATCTGTTTAGATTGTGGCATACTGTGCCCTGGGAACCGGACTGAAGCCTTGGTTCTGGAATCCTGTGGACTGGGAACAAGACTGAGGTTTGATTCTGGAACCATGTGGCCTGGGAATATGACTGATGTTAGATCGTGGAATCCTGTGACCTGGGAACATGACATCGGTTTGGATTCTGGTACGCTGTTGCCTGGGAACATGAAATCGGTTTGATTGTGGAAACCTGTGGTCAGGGAATATGACTGAGGTTTGATGGTGGTACCCTCTGGCCTGGCAACATGACTGAGGTTTGATTCTGGATCCCTGTGGCCTGGGAACATGACTGAGGCGTGATTCTGGAATCCTGTGGCCTGGGAACATGACATCTGTTTAGATTGTGGAATACTGTGCCCTGGGAATCTGACTGAGGCTTGGTTCTGGAACCCTGTGGACTGGGAACATGACTGAGGTTTGATTCTGGAACCGGGTAGCTTGCAAACATAACTGAGGATTGTTTCTGGAACCCTGTGGCCTGGGAACATGACATCAGTGGATTCTGGAACCCTGTGGCCTGGGAACATGAGAACGGTTTATTTCTGGAACCCTGTGACCTGGGAACATGTCTGAGGTTTGATGGTGGAAACCTGTGGCTTGGCAACATGATTGAGGTTTGTTTCTGGAACCCTGTTCCCTGGGAACATGACTGAGGTTTGATTCTGGACACCTTTGTGCTGGGAAAATGACTGTGTTTTGATTGTGGAATCATGGGTGCTGCAAACATGACTGAGGTTTGATTCTGGAACCATGTGTCCTGGGAATATGACTGAGGTTTGATTCTGGAAATCTGTGGCCTGGGAACTTGACTGAGGTTTGATGGCAGAAACCTGTGGACTGGCAACATGACTGAGGCTTGATTGTAGAACCCTGTGCCTTGGAAACATGACTGTGGGCTGGTACTGGAAACCCATGGCCTAGGAATTTGACATTGGTTTGATTCTGGAACCCTGTGACCTGGGAACATGACTGAGGTTTGATTCTGGAAAACTGTGGCCGGGGACTTGACTGAGGTTTGATGGCAGAAATCTGTGGACTGGAAACATTACTGAGGTTTGATTGTAGAACCCTGTGCCCTGGAAACATGACTGCGACCTGATACTTGAAACCCATGGCCTGGGAACTTGACATTGGTTTGATTCTGGAACCCTGTGGCCATGAACAAGACTGAGGCGTGATTCTGGAATCCTGTGGCCTGGGAACATGACATCTGTTTAGATTGTGGAATACTGGGCCCTGGGAACCTGACTGAGGCTTGGTTCTGGAACCCTGTGGACTGGGAACATGACTGAGGTTTTATTCTGGAATCCTGTGGCCTGGGAACATGACATCAGTGGATTCTGGAACCCTGTGGCCTGGGAACATGAGAACGGTTTGATTCTGGAACCCTGTGGCCTGGGAACATGTCTGAGGTTTGATAGTGGAAAATGTGGCTTGGCAACATAAATGAGGTTTGTTCCTGGAACCCTCTTCCCTGGGAACATGCCTGAGGTTTGATTCTGGACACCTTTGTCCTGGGAACATGACTGTGGTTTGATTGTGGAACCATGGGTCCTGCAAACATGACTGAGGTTTTATTCTGGAACCATGTGTCCTGGGAATATGACTGAGGTTTGATTCTGGAAAACTGTGGCCTGGGAAATTGACTGAGGTTTGATGGCAGAAACCTGTGGACTGGCAACATGACAGAGGTTTCATTGTAGAACGCTGTGCCCTGGAAACATGACTGTGGGCTGGTACTGGAAACCCATGGCCTAGGAATTTGACATTGGTTTGATTCTGGAACCCTGTGGCCTGGGAACATGATTGAGGCGTGATTCTGGAAACCTGTGGCCTGGGAACATGACATCTGTTTAGATTGTGGCATACTGGGCCCTGGGAACAGGACTGAGGTTTGATTCTGGAACCCTGTAGCCTGCAAACATAACTGAGGATTGTTTCTGGAACCCTGTGGCCTGGGAACATGACATCAGTGGATTCTGGAACCCTGTGGCCTGGGAACATGAGAACGGTTTATTTCTGGAACCCTGTGACCTGGGAACATGTCTGAGGTTTGATGGTGGAAACCTGTGGCTTGGCAACATGATTGAGGTTTGTTTCTGGAACCCTGTTCCCTGGGAACATGACTGAGGTTTGATTCTGGACACCTTTGTGCTGGGAAAATGACTGTGTTTTGATTGTGGAATCATGGGTCCTGCAAACATGACTGAGGTTTGATTCTGGAACCATGTGTCCTGGGAATATGACTGAGGTTTGATTCTGGAAATCTGTGGCCTGGAAACTTGACTGAGGTTTGATGGCAGAAACCTGTGGACTGGCAACATGACTGAGGCTTGATTGCAGAACCCTGTGCCCTGGAAACATGACTGTGGGCTGGTAGTGGAAACCCATGGCCTAGGAATTTGACATTGGTTTGATTCTGGAACCCTGTGACCTGGGAACATGACTGAGGTTTGATTCTGGAAAACTGTGGCCGGGGACTTGACTGAGGTTTGATGGCAGAAATCTGTGGACTGGAAACATTACTGAGGTTTGATTGTAGAACCCTGTGCCCTGGAAACATGACTGCGACCTGATACTTGAAACCCATGGCCTGGGAACTTGACATTGGTTTGATTCTGGAACCCTGTGGCCATGAACAAGACTGAGGCGTGATTCTGGAATCCTGTGGCCTGGGAACATGACATCTGTTTAGATTGTGGAATACTGTGCCCTGGGAACCTGACTGAGGCTTGGTTCTGGAACCCTGTGGACTGGGAACATGACTGAGGTTTTATTCTGGAATCCTGTGGCCTGGGAACATGACATCAGTGGATTCTTGAAACCTGTGGCCTAGGAACATGAGAACGGTTGGATTCTGGAACCCTGTGGCCTGGGAACATGTCTGAGGTTTGATGGTGGAAACCTGTGGCTTGGCAACATGACTGAGGTTTGTTACTGGAACCCCGTTCCCTGGGAACATGACTGAGGTTTGATTCTGGACACCTTTGTCCTGGGAACATGACTGTGGTTTGATTGTGGAACCATGAGTCCTGCAAACATGACTGAGGTTTGATTCTGGAACCATGTGGCCTGGGAACATGACTGAGGTTTGATTCTGGAACCCTGTAGCCTGCGAACATAAGTGAGGATTGTTTCTGGAACCCTGTGGCCTGGGAACATGACATCAGTGGATTCTGGAACCCTGTGGCCTGGAAACATGACTGTGGGCTGGTACTGGAAACCCATGGACTAGGAATTTGACATTGGTTTGATTCTGGAACCCTGTGGCCTGGGAACAGGATTGAGGCGTGATTCTGGAAACCTGTGGCCTGGGAACATGACATCTGTTTAGATTGTGGCATACTGTGCCCTGGGAACCGGACTGAAGTCTTGGTTCGGGAATCCTGTGGACTGGGAACAAGACTGAGGTTTGATTCTGGAACCATGTGGCCTGGGAATATGACTGATGTTAGATCGTGGAATCCTGTGGCCTGGGAACATGACATCGGTTTGGATTCTGGTACCCTGTTGCCTGGGAACATGAAATCGGTTTGATTGTGGAAACCTGTGGTCTGGGAATATAACTGAGGTTTGATGGTGGTACCCTCTGGCCTGGCAACATGACTGAGGTTTGATTCTGGATCCCTGTGGCCTGGGAACATGACTGAGGCGTGATTCTGGAATCCTGTGGCCTGGGAACATGACATCTGTTTAGATTGTGGAATACTGTGCCCTGGGAATCTGACTGAGGCTTGGTTCTGGAACCCTGTGGACTGGGAACATGACTGAGGTTTGATTGTAGAACCCTGTGCCCTGGAAACATGACTGTGGCCTGGTACTGGAAACCCATGGCCTAGGAATTTGACATTGGTTTGATTCTGGAACCCTGTGGCCTGGGAACATGACTGAGGTTTGATTCTGGAAAACTGTGGCCGCGGACTTGACTGAGGGTTGATGGCAGAAATCTGTGGACTGGAAACATTACTGAGGTTTGATTGTAGAACCCTGTGCCCTGGAAACATGACTGCGAACTGATATTTGAAAACCATGGCCTGGGAACTTGACATTGGTTTGATTCTGGAACCCTGTTGCCAGGAACAAGACTGAGGCGTGATTCTGGAATCCTGTGGCCTGGGAACATGACATCTGTTTAGATTGTGGAATACTGGGCCCTGGGAACCTGACTGAGGCTTGGTTCTGGAACCCTGTGGACTGGGAACATGACTGAGGTTTTATTCTGGAATCCTGTGGCCTGGGAACATGACATCAGTGGATTCTGGAACCCTGTGGCCTGGGAACATGAGAACGGTTTGATTCTGGAACCCTGTGCCCTGGGAACATGTCTGAGGTTTGATGGTGGAAACCTGTGGCTTGGCAACATGAATGAGGTTTGTTCCTGGAACCCTCTTCCCTGGGAACATGCCTGAGGTTTGATTCTGGACAACTTTGTCCTGGGAACATGACTGTGGTTTGATTGTGGAACCATGGGTCCTGCAAACATGACTGAGGTTTGATTCTGGAACCATGTGTCCTGGGAATATGACTGAGGTTTGATTCTGGAAATCTGTGGCCTGGGAACTTGACTGAGGTTTGATGGCAGAAACCTGTGGACTGGCAACATGACTGAGGCTTGATTGTAGAACCCTGTGCCCTGGAAACATGACTGTGGGCTGGTACTGGAAACCCATGGCCTAGGAATTTGACATTGGTTTGATTCTGGAACCCTGTGACCTGGGAACATGACTGAGGTTTGATTCTGGAAAACTGTGGCCGGGGACTTGACTGAGGTTTGATGGCAGAAATCTGTGGACTGGAAACATTACTGAGGTTTGATTGTAGAACCCTGTGCCCTGGAAACATGACTGCGACCTGATACTTGAAACCCATGGCCTGGGAACTTGACATTGGTTTGATTCTGGAACCCTGTGGCCATGAACAAGACTGAGGCGTGATTCTGGAATCCTGTGGCCTGGGAACATGACATCTGTTTAGATTGTGGAATACTGGGCCCTGGGAACCGGACTGAGGCTTGGTTCTGGAACCCTGTGGACTGGGAACATGACTGAGGTTTTATTCTGGAATCCTGTGGCCTGGGAACATGACATCAGTGGATTCTTGAAACCTGTGGCCTAGGAACATGAGAACGGTTGGGTTCTGGAACCCTGTGGCCTGGGAACATGTCTGAGGTTTGATGGTGGAAACCTGTGGCTTGGCAACATGACTGAGGTTTGTTACTGGAACCCCGTTCCCTGGGAACATGACTGAGGTTTGATTCTGGACACCTTTGTCCTGGGAACATGACTGTGGTTTGATTGTGGAACCATGGGTCCTGCAAACATGACTGAGGTTTGATTCTGGAACCATGTGTCCTGGGAATATGACTGAGGTTTGATTCTGGAAATCTGTGGCCTGGGAACATGACTGAGGTTTGATTCTGGAACCCTGTAGCCTGCGAACATAAGTGAGGATTGTTTCTGGAACCCTGTGACCTGGGAACATGACATCAGTGGATTCTGGAACCCTGTGGCCTGGAAACATGACTGTGGGCTGGTACTGGAAACCCATGGACTAGGAATTTGACATTGGTTTGATTCTGGAACCCTGTGGCCTGGGGACAGGATTGAGGCGTGATTCTGGAAACCTGTGGCCTGGGAACATGACATCTGTTTAGATTGTGGCATACTGTGCCCTGGGAACCGGACTGAAGTCTTGGTTCTGGAATCCTGTGGACTGGGAACAAGACTGAGGTTTGATTCTGGAACCATGTGGCCTGGGAATATGACTGATGATAGATCGTGGAATCCTGTGGCCTGGGAACATGACATCGGTTTGGATTCTGGTACCCTGTTGCCTGGGAATATGAAATCGGTTTGATTGGGGAAACCTGTGGTCTGGGAATATAACTGAGGTTTGATGGTGGTACCCTCTGGCCTGGCAACATGACTGAGGTTTGATTCTGGATCCCTGTGGCCTGGGAACATGACTGAGGCGTGATTCTGGAATCCTGTGGCCTGGGAACATGACATCTGTTTAGATTGTGGAATACTGTGCCCTGGGAATCTGACTGAGGCTTGGTTCTGGAACCCTGTGGACTGGCAACATGACTGAGGTTTGATTGTAGAACCCTGTGCCCTGGAAACATGACTGTGGCCTGGTACTGGAAACCCATGGCCTAGGAATATGACATTGGTTTGATTCTGGAACCCTGTGGCCTGGGAACATGACTGAGGTTTGATTCTGGAAAACTGTGGCCGCGGACTTGACTGAGGGTTGATGGCAGAAATCTGTGGACTGGAAACATTACTGAGGTTTGATTGTAGAACCCTGTGCCCTGGAAACATGACTGCGAACTGATACTTGAAAACCATGGCCTGGGAACTTGACATTGGTTTGATTCTGGAACCCTGTTGCCAGGAAGAAGACTGAGGCGTGATTCTGGAATCCTGTGGCCTGGGAACATGACATCTGTTTAGATTGTGGAATACTGGGCCCTGGGAACCTGACTGAGGCTTGGTTCTGGAACCCTGTGGACTGGGAACATGACTGAGGTTTTATTCTGGAATCCTGTGACCTGGGAACATGACATAAGTGGATTCTGGAACCCTGTGGCCTGGGAACATGAGAAAGGTTTGATTCTGGAACCCTGTGGCCTGGGAACATGTCTGAGGTTTGATAGTGGAAACCTGTGGCTTGGCAACATGAATGAGGTTTGTTCCTGGAACCCTCTTCCCTGGGAACATGCCTGAGGTTTGATTCTGGACACCTTTGTCCTGGGAACATGACTGTGGTTTGATTGTGGAACCATGGGTCCTGCAAACATGACTGAGGTTTTATTCTGGAACCATGTGTCCTGGGAATATGACTGAGGTTTGATTCTGGAAAACTGTGGCCTGGGAAATTGACTGAGGTTTGATGGCAGAAACCTGTGGACTGGCAACATGACAGAGGTTTGATTGTAGAACCCTGTGCCCTGGAAACATGACTGTGGGCTGGTACTGGAAACCCATGGCCTAGGAATTTGACATTGGTTTGATTCTGGAACCCTGTGGCCTGGGAACATGATTGAGGCGTGATTCTGGAAACCTGTGGCCTGGGAACATGACATCTGTTTAGATTGTGGCATACTGTGCCCTGGGAACCGGACTGAAGGCTTGGTTCTGGAATCCTGTGGACTGGGAACAAGACTGAGGTTTGATTCTGCAACCATGTGGCCTGGGAATATGACTGATGATAGATCGTGGAATCCTGTGGCCTGGGAACATGACATCGGTTTGGATTCTGGTACCCTGTTGCCTGGGAACATGAAATCGGTTTGATTGTGGAAACCTGTGGTCTGGGAATATGACTGAGGTTTGATGGTGGTACCCTCTGGCCTGGCAACATGACTGAGGTTTGATTCTGGATCCCTGTGGCCTGGGAACATGACTGAGGCGTGATTCTGGAATCCTGTGGCCTGGGAACATGACATCTGTTTAGATTGTGGAATACTGTGCCCTGGGAATCTGACTGAGGCTTGGTTCTGGAACCCTGTGGACTGGGAACATGACTGAGGTTTGATTCTGGAACCCTGTAGCCTGTGAACATAACTGAGGATTGTTTCTGGAACCCTGTGGCCTGGGAACATGACATCAGTGGATTCTGGAACCCTGTGGCCTGGGAACATGAGAACGGTTTATTTCTGGAACCCTGTGACCTGGGAACATGTCTGAGGTTTGATGGTGGAAACCTGTGGCTTGGCAACATGACTGAGGTTTGTTTCTGGAACCCTGTTCCCTGGGAACATGACTGAGGTTTGATTCTGGACACCTTTGTGCTGGGAAAATGACTGTGTTTTGATTGTGGAATCATGGGTCCTGCAAACATGACTGAGGTTTGATTCTGGAACCATGTGTCCTGGGAATATGACTGAGGTTTGATTCTGGAAATCTGTGGCCTGGGAACTTGACTGAGGTTTGATGGCAGAAACCTGTGGACTGGCAACATGACTGAGGTTTGATTGTAGAACCCTGTGCCCTGGAAACATGACTGTGGGCTGGTACTGGAAACCCATGGCCTAGGAATTTGACATTGGTTTGATTCTGGAACCCTGTGACCTGGGAACATGACTGAGGTTTGATTCTGGAAAACTGTGGCCGGGGACTTGACTGAGGTTTGATGGCAGAAATCTGTGGACTGGAAACATTACTGAGGTTTGATTGTAGAACCCTGTGCCCTGGAAACATGACTGCGACCTGATACTTGAAACCCATGGCCTGGGAACTTGACATTGGTTTGATTCTGGAACCCTGTGGCCATGAACAAGACTGAGGCGTGATTCTGGAATCCTGTGGCCTGGGAACATGACATCTGTTTAGATTGTGGAATACTGTGCCCTGGGAACCTGACTGAGGCTTGGTTCTGGAACCCTGTGGACTGGGAACATGACTGAGGTTTTATTCTGGAATCCTGTGGCCTGGGAACATGACATCAGTGGATTCTTGAAACCTGTGGCCTAGGAATATGAGAACGGTTGGGTTCTGGAACCCTGTGGCCTGGGAACATGTCTGAGGTTTGATGGTGGAAACCTGTGGCTTGGCAACATGACTGAGGTTTGTTACTGGAACCCCGTTCCCTGGGAACATGACTGAGGTTTGATTCTGGACACCTTTGTCCTGGGAACATGACTGTGGTTTGATTGTGGAACCATGGGTCCTGCAAACATGACTGAGGTTTGATTCTGGAACCATGTGTCCTGGGAATATGACTAAGGTTTGATTCTGGAAATCTGTGGCCTGGGAACATGACTGAGGTTTGATTCTGGAACCCTGTAGCCTGCGAACATAACTGAGGATTGTTTCTGGAACCCTGTGGCCTGGGAACATGACATCAGTGGATTCTGGAACCCTGTGGCCTGGGAACATGAGAACGGTTTAATTCTGGAACCCTGTGACCTGGGAACATGTCTGAGGTTTGATGGTGGAAACCTGTGGCTTGGCAACATGACTGACGTTTGTTTCTGGAACCCTTTTCCCTGGGAACATGACTGAGGTTTGATTCTGGACACCTTTGTGCTGGGAACATGACTGTGTTTTGATTGTGGAATCATGGGTCCTGCAAACATGACAGAGGTTTGATCCTGGAACCATGTGTCCTGGGAATATGACTGAGGTTTGATTCTGGAAATCTGTGGCCTGGGAACTTGACTGAGGTTTGATGGCAGAAACCTGTGGACTGGCAACATGACTGAGGTTTGATTGTAGAACCCTGTGCCCTGGAAACATGACTGTGGGCTGGTACTGGAAACCCATGGCCTAGGAATTTGACATTGGTTTGATTCTGGAACCCTGTGGACTGGGAACAGGATTGAGGCGTGATTCTGGAAACCTGTGGCCTGGGAACATGACATCTGTTTAGATTGTGGCATACTGTGCCCTGGGAATCGGACTGAAGGCTTGGTTCTGGAATCCTGTGGACTGGGAACAAGACTGAGGTTTGATTCTGGAACCATGTGGCCTGGGAACATGACATCGGTTTGGATTCTGGTACCCTGTTGCCTGGGAACATGAAATCGGTTTGATTGTGGAAACCTGTGGTCTGGGAATATAACTGAGGTTTGATGGTGGTACCCTCTGGCCTGGCAACATGACTGAGGTTTGACTCTGGATCCCTGTGGCCTGGGAACATGACTGAGGCGTGATTCTGGAATCCTGTGGCCTGGCAACATGACATCTGTTTAGATTGTGGAATACTGTGCCCTGGGAATCTGACTGAGGCTTGGTTCTGGAACCCTGTGGACTGGGAACATGACTGAGGTTTGATTGTAGAACCCTGTGCCCTGGAAACATGACTGTGGCCTGGTACTGGAAACCCATGGCCTGGGAACTTGACATTGGTTTGATTCTGGAACCCTGTGGCCAGGAACAAGACTGAGGCGTGATTCTGGAATCCTGTGGCCTGGGAACATGACATCTGTTTAGATTGTGGAATACTGTGCCCTGGGAACCTGACTGAGGCTTGGTTCTGGAACCCTGTGGACTGGGAACATGACTGAGGTTTTATTCTGGAATCCTGTGGCCTGGGAACATGACATCAGTGGATTCTGGAACCCTGTGGCCTGGGAACATGACAACGGTTGGATTCTGGAACCCTGTGGCCTGGGAACATGTCTGAGGTTTGATGGTGGAAACCTGTGGCTTGGCAACATGACTGAGGTTTGTTACTGGAACCCTCTTCCCTGGGAACATGCCTGAGGTTTGATTCTGGACACCTTTGTCCTGGGAACATGACTGTGGTTTGATTGTGGAACCATGGGTCCTGCAAACATGACTGAGGTTTGATTCTGGAACCATGTGTCCTGAGAATATGACTGAGGTTTGATTCTGGAAATCTGTGGCCTGGGAACATGACTGAGGTTTGATTCTGGAACCCTGTAGCCTGCGAACATAACTGAGGATTGTTTCTGGAATCCTGTGGCCTGGGAACATGACATCAGTGGATTCTGGAACCCTGTGGCCTGGGAACATGAGAACGGTTTAATTCTGGAACCCTGTGACCTGGGAACATGTCTGAGGTTTGATGGTGGAAACCTGTGGCTTGGCAACATGACGGAGGTTTGTTTCTGGACACCTTTGTGCTGGGAACATGACTGTGTTTTGATTGTGGAATCATGGGTCCTGCAAACATGACAGAGGTTTGATTCTGGAACCAGGTGTCCTGGGAATATGACTGAGGTTTGATTCTGAAAATCTGTGGCCTGGGAACTTGACTGAGGTTTGATGGCAGAAACCTGTGGAATGACAACATGACTGAGGTTTGATTGTAGAACCCTGTGCCCTGGAAACATGACTGTGGGCTGGTACTGGAAACCCATGGCCTAGGAATTTGACATTGGTTTGATTCTGGAACCCTGTGACCTGGGAACATGACTGAGGTATGATTCTGGAAAACTGTGGCCGGGGACTTGACTGAGGTTTGATGGCAGAAATCTGTGGACTGGAAACATTACTGAGGTTTGATTGTAGAACCCTGTGCCCTGGAAACATGAGTGCGACCTGATACTTGAAACCCATGGCCTGCGAACTTGACATTGGTTTGATTCTGGAACCCTGTGGCCAGGAACAAGACTGAGGCGTGATTCTGGAATCCTGTGGCCTGGGAACATGACATCTGTTTAGATTGTGGAATACTGTGCCCTGGGAACCTGACTGAGGCTTGGTTCTGGAACCCTGTGGACTGGGAACATGACTGAGGTTTTATTCTGGTATCCTGTGGCCTGGGAACATGACATCAGTGGATTCTGGAACCCTGTGGCCTGGGAACATGACAACGGTTGGATTCTGGAAACCTGTGGCCTGGGAACATGTCTGAGGTTTTATGGTGGAAACCTGTGGCTTGGCAACATGACTGAGGTTTGTTACTGGAACCCTCTTCCCTGGGAACATGCCTGAGGTTTGATTCTGGACACCTTTGTCCTGGGAACATGACTGTGGTTTGATTGTGGAACCATGGGTCCTGCAAACATGACTGAGGTTTGATTCTGGAACCATGTGTCCTGAGAATATGACTGAGGTTTGATTCTGGAAATCTGTGGCCTGGGAACATGACTGAGGTTTGATTCTGGAACCCTGTAGCCAGCGAACATAACTGAGGATTGTTTCTGGAATCCAGTGGCCTGGGAACATGACATCAGTGGATTCTGGAACCCTGTGGCCTGGGAACATGAGAACGGTTTAATTCTGGAACCCTGTGACCTGGGAACATGTCTGAGGTTTGATGGTGGAAACCTGTGGCTTGGCAACATGACGGAGGTTTGTTTCTGGACACCTTTGTGCTGGGAACATGACTGTGTTTTGATTGTGGAATCATGGGTCCTGCAAACATGACAGAGGTTTGATTCTGGAACCAGGTGTCCTGGGAATATGACTGAGGTTTGATTCTGGAAATCTGTGGCCTGGGAACTTGACTGAGGTTTGATGGCAGAAACCTGTGGACTGGCAACATGACTGAGGTTTGATTGTAGAACCCTGTGCCCTGGAAACATGACTGTGGCCTGGTACTGGAAACCCATGGCCTAGGAATTTGACATTGGTTTGATTCTGGAACCCTGTGGCCTGGGAACATGACTGAGGCGTGATTCTGGAAAACTGTGGCCTGGGAATATGACTGAGGTTTGATTCTGGAAATCTGTGACCTGAGAACTTGACTGAGGTTTGATGGCAGAAATCTGTGGACTGGCAACATGACTGAGGTTTGATTGTAGAACCCTGTGCCCTGGAAACATGACTGCGACCTGATACTTGAAACCTATGGCCTGGGAACTTGACATTCGTTTGATTCCGGAACCCTGTGGCCAGGAACAAGACTGAGGCGTGATTCTGGAATCCTGTGGCCTGGGAACATGACATCTGTTTAGATTGTGGAATACTGGGCCCTGGGAACCTAACTGATGCTTGGTTCTGGAACCCTGTGGACTGGGAACATGACTGAGGTTTTATTCTGGAATCCTGTGGCCTGGGAACATGACATCAGTGGATTCTGGAACCCTATGGCCTGGGAACATGAGAACGGTTGGATTCTGGAACCCTGTGGCCTGGGAACATGTCTGAGGTTTGATGGTGGAAACCTGTGGCTTGGCAACATGAATGAGGTTTGTTACTGGAACCCTCTTCCCTGGGAACATGACTGAGGTTTGATTCTGGACACCTTTGTCCTGGGAACATGACTGTGGTTTGATTGTGGAACCATGGGTCCTGCAAACATGACTGAGGTTTGATTCTGGAACCATGTGTCCTGGGAATATGACTGAGGTTTGATTCTGGAAATCTGTGGCCTGGGAAATTGACTGAGGTTTGATGGCAGAAACCTGTGGACTGGCAACATGACAGAGGTTTGATTGTAGAAACCTGTGCCCTGGAAACATGACTGTGGCCTGGTACTGGAAACCCATGGCCTAGGAATTTGACATTGGCTTGATTCTGGAACCCTGTGGCCGGGTAACATGATTGAGGCGTGATTCTGGAAACCTGTGGCCTGGGAACATGACATCTGTTTAGATTGTGGCATACTGTGCCCTGGGAACCGGACTGAAGGCTTGGTTCTGGAATCCTGTGGACTGGGAACAAGACTGAGGTTTGATTCTGGAACCATGTGGCCTGGGAATATGACTGATGTTAGATCGTGGAATCCTGTGGCCTGGGAACATGACATCGGTTTGGATTCTGGTACCCTGTTGCCTGGGAACATGAAATCGGTTTGATTGTGGAAACCTGTGGTCAGGGAATATGACTGAGGTTTGATGGTGGTACCCTCTGGCCTGACAACATGACTGAGGTTTGATTCTGGATCCCTGTGGCCTGGGAACATGACTGAGGCGTGATTCTGGAATCCTGTGGCCTGGGAACATGACGTCTGTTTAGATTGTGGAATAGTGTGCCCTGGGAATCTGACTGAGGCTTGGTTCTGGAACCCTGTGGACTAGGAACATGACTGAGGTTTGAATCTGGAATCCTGTAGCCTGCGAACATAACTGAGGATTGTTTCTGGAACCCTGTGGCCTGGGAACATGACATCAGTGGATTCTGGAACCCTGTGGCCTGGGAACATGAGAACGGTTTAATTCTGGAACCCTGTGACCTGGGAACATGTCTGAGGTTTGATGGTGGAAACCTGTGGCTTGGCAACATGACTGAGGTTTGTTTCTGTAACCCTGTTCTCTGCGAACATGACTGAGGTTTGATTCTGGACACCTTTGTGCTGGGAACATGACTGTGTTTTGATTGTGGAATCATGGGTCCTGCAAACATGACTGAGGTTTGATTCTGGAACCATGTGTCCTGGGAATATGACTGAGGTTTGATTCTGGAAATCTGTGGCCTGGGAACTTGACTGAGGTTTGATGGCAGAAACCTGTGGACTGACAACATGACTGAGGTTTGATTGTAGAACCCTGTGCCCTGGAAACATGACTGTGGGCTGGTACTGGAAACCCATGGCCTGGGAATTTGACATTGGTTTGATTCTGGAACCCTGTGACCTGGGAACATGACTGAGGTATGATTCTGGAAAACTGTGGCCGGGGACTTGACTGAGGTTTGATGGCAGAAACCTGTGGACTGACAACATGACTGAGGTTTGATTGTAGAACCCTGTGCCTTGGAAACATGACTGTGGCCTGGTACTGGAAACCCATGGCCTGGGAACTTGACATTGGTTTGATTCTGGAACCCTGTGGCCAGGAACAAGACTGAGGCGTGATTCTGGAATCCTGTGGCCTGGGAACATGACATCTGTTTAGATTGTGGAATACTGTGCCCTGGGAACCTGACTGAGGCTTGGTTCTGGAACCCTGTGGACTGGGAACATGACTGAGGTTTTATTCTGGAATCCTGTGGCCTGGGAACATGACATCAGTGGATTCTGGAACCCTGTGGCCTGGGAACATGACAACGGTTGGATTCTGGAAACCTGTGGCCTGGGAACATGTCTGAGGTTTGATGGTGGAAACCTGTGGCTTGGCAACATGACTGAGGTTTGTTACTGGAACCCTCTTCCCTGGGAACATGCCTGAGGTTTGATTCTGGACACCTTTGTCCTGGGAACATGACTGTGGTTTGATTGTGGAACCATGGGTCCTGCAAACATGACTGAGGTTTGATTCTGGAACCATGTGTCCTGAGAATATGACTGAGGTTTGATTCTGGAAATCTGTGGCCTGGGAACATGACTGAGGTTTGATTCTGGAACCCTGTAGCCTGCGAACATAACTGAGGATTGTTTCTGGAATCCTGTGGCCTGGGAACATGACATCAGTGGATTCTGGAACCCTGTGGCCTGGGAACATGAGAACGGTTTAATTCTGGAACCCTGTGACCTGGGAACATGTCTGAGGTTTGATGGTGGAAACCTGTGGCTTGGCAACATGACGGAGGTTTGTTTCTGGACACCTTTGTGCTGGGAACATGACTGTGTTTTGATTGTGGAATCATGGGTCCTGCAAACATGACAGAGGTTTGATTCTGGAACCAGGTGTCCTGGGAATATGACTGAGGTTTGATTCTGGAAATCTGTGGCCTGGGAACTTGACTGAGGTTTGATGGCAGAAACCTGTGGACTGGCAACATGACTGAGGTTTGATTGTAGAACCCTGTGCCCTGGAAACATGACTGTGGCCTGGTACTGGAAACCCATGGCCTAGGAATTTGACATTGGTTTGATTCTGGAACCCTGTGGCCTGGGAACATGACTGAGGCGTGATTCTGGAAAACTGTGGCCTGGGAATATGACTGAGGTTTGATTCTGGAAATCTGTGGCCTGAGAACTTGACTGAGGTTTGATGGCAGAAATCTGTGGACTGGCAAAATGACTGAGGTTTGATTGTAGAACCCTGTGCCCTGGAAACATGACTGCGACCTGATACTTGAAACCCATGGCCTGGGAACTTGACATTCGTTTGATTCCGGAACCCTGTGGCCAGGAACAAGACTGAGGCGTGATTCTGGAATCCTGTGGCCTGGGAACATGACATCTGTTTAGATTGTGGAATACTGGGCCCTGGGAACCTGACTGAGGCTTGGTTCTGGAACCCTGTGGACTGGGAACATGACTGAGGTTTTATTCTGGAATCCTGTGGCCTGGGAACATGACATAAGTGGATTCTGGAACCCTATGGCCTGGGAACATGAGAACGGTTGGATTCTGGAACCCTGTGGCCTGGGAACATGTCTGAGGTTTGATGGTGGAAACCTGTGGCTTGGCAACATGAATGAGGTTTGTTACTGGAACCCTCTTCCCTGGGAACATGACTGAGGTTTGATTCTGGACACCTTTGTCCTGGGAACATGACTGTGGTTTGATTGTGGAACCATGGGTCCTGCAAACATGACTGAGGTTTTATTCTGGAACCATGTGTCCTGGGAATATGACTGAGGTTTGATTCTGGAAATCTGTGGCCTGGGAAATTGACTGAGGTTTGATGGCAGAAACCTGTGGACTGGCAACATGACAGAGGTTTGATTGTAGAAACCTGTGCCCTGGAAACATGACTGTGGCCTGGTATTGGAAACCCATGGCCTAGGAATTTGACATTGGCTTGATTCTGGAACCCTGTGGCCGGGTAACATGATTGAGGCGTGATTCTGGAAACCTGTGGCCTGGGAACATGACATCTGTTTAGATTGTGGCATACTGTGCCCTGGGAACCGGACTGAAGGCTTGGTTCTGGAATCCTGTGGACTGGGAACAAGACTGAGGTTTGATTCTGGAACCATGTGGCCTGGGAATATGACTGATGTTAGATCGTGGAATCCTGTGGCCTGGGAACATGACATCGGTTTGGATTCTGGTACCCTGTTGCCTGGGAACATGAAATCGGTTTGATTGTGGAAACCTGTGGTCTGGGAATATGACTGAGGTTTGATGGTGGTACCCTCTGGCCTGACAACATGACTGAGGTTTGATTCTGGATCCCTGTGGCCTGGGAACATGACTGAGGCGTGATTCTGGAATCCTGTGGCCTGGGAACATGACGTCTGTTTAGATTGTGGAATAGTGTGCCCTGGGAATCTGACTGAGGCTTGGTTCTGGAACCCTGTGGACTAGGAACATGACTGAGGTTTGAATCTGGAATCCTGTAGCCTGCGAACATAACTGAGGATTGTTTCTGGAACCCTGTGGCCTGGGAACATGACATCAGTGGATTCTGGAACCCTGTGGCCTGGGAACATGAGAACGGTTTAATTCTGGAACCCTGTGACCTGGGAACATGTCTGAGGTTTGATGGTGGAAACCTGTGGCTTGGCAACATGACTGAGGTTTGTTTCTGTAACCCTGTTCCCTGGGAACATGACTGAGGTTTGATTCTGGACACCTTTGTGCTGGGAACATGACTGTGTTTTGATTGTGGAATCATGGGTCCTGCAAACATGACTGAGGTTTGATTCTGGAACCATGTGTCCTGGGAATATGACTGAGGTTTGATTCTGGAAATCTGTGGCCTGGGAACTTGACTGAGGTTTGATGGCAGAAACCTGTGGACTGACAACATGACTGAGGTTTGATTGTAGAACCCTGTGCCCTAGAAACATGACTGTGGGCTGGTACTGGAAACCCATGGCCTGGGAATTTGACATTGGTTTGATTCTGGAACCCTGTGACCTGGGAACATGACTGAGGTATTATTCTGGAAAACTGTGGCCGGGGACTTGACTGAGGTTTGATGGCAGAAATCTGTGGACTGGAAACATTACTGAGGTTTGATTGTAGAACCCTGTGCCCTGGAAACATGAGTGCGACCTGATACTTGAAACCCATGGCCTGGGAACTTGACATTGGTTTGATTCTGGAACCCTGTGGCCAGGAACAAGACTGAGGCGTGATTCTGGAATCCTGTGGCCTGGGAACATGACATCTGTTTAGATTGTGGAATACTGTGCCCTGGGAACCTGACTGAGGCTTGGTTCTGGAACCCTGTGGACTGGGAACATGACTGAGGTTTTATTCTGGTATCCTGTGGCCTGGGAACATGACATCAGTGGATTCTGGAACCCTGTGGCCTGGGAACATTACAACGGTTGGATTCTGGAAACCTGTGGCCTGGGAACATGTCTGAGGTTTGATGGTGGAAACCTGTGGCTTGGCAACATGACTGAGGTTTGTTACTGGAACCCTCTTCCCTGGGAACATGCCTGAGGTTTGATTCTGGACACCTTTGTCCTGGGAACATGACTGTGGTTTGATTGTGGAACCATGGGTCCTGCAAACATGACTGAGGTTTGATTCTGGAACCATGTGTCCTGAGAATATGACTGAGGTTTGATTCTGGAAATCTGTGGCCTGGGAACATGACTGAGGTTTGATTCTGGAACCCTGTAGCCAGCGAACATAACTGAGGATTGTTTCTGGAATCCAGTGGCCTGGGAACATGACATCAGTGGATTCTGGAACCCTGTGGCCTGGGAACATGAGAACGGTTTAATTCTGGAACCCTGTGACCTGGGAACATGTCTGAGGTTTGATGGTGGAAACCTGTGGCTTGGCAACATGACGGAGGTTTGTTTCTGGACACCTTTGTGCTGGGAACATGACTGTGTTTTGATTGTGGAATCATGGGTCCTGCAAACATGACAGAGGTTTGATTCTGGAACCAGGTGTCCTGGGAATATGACTGAGGTTTGATTCTGGAAATCTGTGGCCTGGGAACTTGACTGAGGTTTGATGGCAGAAACCTGTGGACTGGCAACATGACTGAGGTTTGATTGTAGAACCCTGTGCCTTGGAAACATGACTGTGGGCTGGTCCTGGAAACCCATGGCCTAGGAATTTGACATTGGTTTGATTCTGGAACCCTGTGGCCTGGGAACATGACTGAGGCGTGATTCTGGAAAACTGTGGCCTGGGAATATGACTGAGGTTTGATTCTGGAAATCTGTGGCCTGAGAACTTGACTGAGGTTTGATGGCAGAAATCTGTGGACTGGCAACATGACTGAGGTTTGATTGTAGAACCCTGTGCCCTGGAAACATGACTGCGACCTGATACTTGAAACCCATGGCCTGGGAACTTGACATTCGTTTGATTCCGGAACCCTGTGGCCAGGAACAAGACTGAGGCGTGATTCTGGAATCCTGTGGCCTGGGAACATGACATCTGTTTAGATTGTGGAATACTGGGCCCTGGGAACCTGACTGAGGCTTGGTTCTGGAACCCTGTGGACTGGGAACATGACTGAGGTTTTATTCTGGAATCCTGTGGCCTGGGAACATGACATCAGTGGATTCTGGAACCCTATGGCCTGGGAACATGAGAACGGTTGGATTCTGGAACCCTGTGGCCTGGGAACATGTCTGAGGTTTGATGGTGGAAACCTGTGGCTTGGCAACATGAATGAGGTTTGTTACTGGAACCCTCTTCCCTGGGAACATGACTGAGGTTTGATTCTGGACACCTTTGTCCTGGGAACATGACTGTGGTTTGATTGTGGAACCATGGGTCCTGCAAACATGACTGAGGTTTGATTCTGGAACCATGTGTCCTGGGAATATGACTGAGGTTTGATTCTGGAAATCTGTGGCCTGGGAAAATGACTGAGGTTTGATGGCAGAAACCTGTGGACTGGCAACATGACAGAGGTTTGATTGTAGAACCCTGTGCCCTGGAAACATGACTGTGGCCTGGTACTGGAAACCCATGGCCTAGGAATTTGACATTGGCTTGATTCTGGAACCCTGTGGCCGGGTAACATGATTGAGGCGTGATTCTGGAAACCTGTGGCCTGGGAACATGACATCTGTTTAGATTGTGGCATACTGTGCCCTGGGAACCGGACTGAAGGCTTGGTTCTGGAATCCTGTGGACTGGGAACAAGACTGAGGTTTGATTCTGGAACCATGTGGCCTGGGAATATGACTGATGTTAGATCGTGGAATCCTGAGGCCTGGGAACATGACATCGGTTTGGATTCTGGTACCCTGTTGCCTGGGAACATGAAATCGGTTTGATTGTGGAAACCTGTGGTCTGGGAATATGACTGAGGTTTGATGGTGGTACCCTCTGGCCTGACAACATGACTGAGGTTTGATTCTGGATCCCTGTGGCCTGGGAACATGACTGAGGCGTGATTCTGGAATCCTGTGGCCTGGGAACATGACGTCTGTTTAGATTGTGGAATAGTGTGCCCTGGGAATCTGACTGAGGCTTGGTTCTGGAACCCTGTGGACTAGGAACATGACTGAGGTTTGAATCTGGAATCCTGTAGCCTGCGAACATAACTGAGGATTGTTTCTGTAACCCTGTGGCCTGGGAACATGACATCAGTGGATTCTGGAACCCTGTGGCCTGGGAACATGAGAACGGTTTAATTCTGGAACCCTGTGACCTGGGAACATGTCTGAGGTTTGATGGTGGAAACCTGTGGCTTGGCAACATGACGGAGGTTTGTTTCTGGACACCTTTGTGCTGGGAACATGACTGTGTTTTGATTGTGGAATCATGGGTCCTGCAAACATGACAGAGGTTTGATTCTGGAACCAGGTGTCCTGGGAATATGACTGAGGTTTGATTCTGAAAATCTGTGGCCTGGGAACTTGACTGAGGTTTGATGGCAGAAACCTGTGGAATGACAACATGACTGAGGTTTGATTGTAGAACCCTGTGCCCTGGAAACATGACTGTGGGCTGGTACTGGAAACCCATGGCCTAGGAATTTGACATTGGTTTGATTCTGGAACCCTGTGACCTGGGAACATGACTGAGGTATGATTCTGGAAAACTGTGGCCGGGGACTTGACTGAGGTTTGATGGCAGAAATCTGTGGACTGGAAACATTACTGAGGTTTGATTGTAGAACCCTGTGCCCTGGAAACATGAGTGCGACCTGATACTTGAAACCCATGGCCTGCGAACTTGACATTGGTTTGATTCTGGAACCCTGTGGCCAGGAACAAGACTGAGGCGTGATTCTGGAATCCTGTGGCCTGGGAACATGACATCTGTTTAGATTGTGGAATACTGTGCCCTGGGAACCTGACTGAGGCTTGGTTCTGGAACCCTGTGGACTGGGAACATGACTGAGGTTTTATTCTGGTATCCTGTGGCCTGGGAACATGACATCAGTGGATTCTGGAACCCTGTGGCCTGGGAACATGACAACGGTTGGATTCTGGAAACCTGTGGCCTGGGAACATGTCTGAGGTTTTATGGTGGAAACCTGTGGCTTGGCAACATGACTGAGGTTTGTTACTGGAACCCTCTTCCCTGGGAACATGCCTGAGGTTTGATTCTGGACACCTTTGTCCTGGGAACATGACTGTGGTTGGATTGTGGAACCATGGGTCCTGCAAACATGACTGAGGTTTGATTCTGGAACCATGTGTCCTGAGAATATGACTGAGGTTTGATTCTGGAAATCTGTGGCCTGGGAACATGACTGAGGTTTGATTCTGGAACCCTGTAGCCAGCGAACATAACTGAGGATTGTTTCTGGAATCCAGTGGCCTGGGAACATGACATCAGTGGATTCTGGAACCCTGTGGCCTGGGAACATGAGAACGGTTTAATTCTGGAACCCTGTGACCTGGGAACATGTCTGAGGTTTGATGGTGGAAACCTGTGGCTTGGCAACATGACGGAGGTTTGTTTCTGGACACCTTTGTGCTGGGAACATGACTGTGTTTTGATTGTGGAATCATGGGTCCTGCAAACATGACAGAGGTTTGATTCTGGAACCAGGTGTCCTGGGAATATGACTGAGGTTTGATTCTGGAAATCTGTGGCCTGGGAACTTGACTGAGGTTTGATGGCAGAAACCTGTGGACTGGCAACATGACTGAGGTTTGATTGTAGAACCCTGTGCCCTGGAAACATGACTGTGGCCTGGTACTGGAAACCCATGGCCTAGGAATTTGACATTGGTTTGATTCTGGAACCCTGTGGCCTGGGAACATGACTGAGGCGTGATTCTGGAAAACTGTGGCCTGGGAATATGACTGAGGTTTGATTCTGGAAATCTGTGACCTGAGAACTTGACTGAGGTTTGATGGCAGAAATCTGTGGACTGGCAACATGACTGAGGTTTGATTGTAGAACCCTGTGCCCTGGAAACATGACTGCGACCTGATACTTGAAACCTATGGCCTGGGAACTTGACATTCGTTTGATTCCGGAACCCTGTGGCCAGGAACAAGACTGAGGCGTGATTCTGGAATCCTGTGGCCTGGGAACATGACATCTGTTTAGATTGTGGAATACTGGGCCCTGGGAACCTAACTGATGCTTGGTTCTGGAACCCTGTGGACTGGGAACATGACTGAGGTTTTATTCTGGAATCCTGTGGCCTGGGAACATGACATCAGTGGATTCTGGAACCCTATGGCCTGGGAACATGAGAACGGTTGGATTCTGGAACCCTGTGGCCTGGGAACATGTCTGAGGTTTGATGGTGGAAACCTGTGGCTTGGCAACATGAATGAGGTTTGTTACTGGAACCCTCTTCCCTGGGAACATGACTGAGGTTTGATTCTGGACACCTTTGTCCTGGGAACATGACTGTGGTTTGATTGTGGAACCATGGGTCCTGCAAACATGACTGAGGTTTGATTCTGGAACCATGTGTCCTGGGAATATGACTGAGGTTTGATTCTGGAAATCTGTGGCCTGGGAAATTGACTGAGGTTTGATGGCAGAAACCTGTGGACTGGCAACATGACAGAGGTTTGATTGTAGAAACCTGTGCCCTGGAAACATGACTGTGGCCTGGTACTGGAAACCCATGGCCTAGGAATTTGACATTGGCTTGATTCTGGAACCCTGTGGCCGGGTAACATGATTGAGGCGTGATTCTGGAAACCTGTGGCCTGGGAACATGACATCTGTTTAGATTGTGGCATACTCTGCCCTGGGAACCGGACTGAAGGCTTGGTTCTGGAATCCTGTGGACTGGGAACAAGACTGAGGTTTGATTCTGGAACCATGTGGCCTGGGAATATGACTGATGTTAGATCGTGGAATCCTGTGGCCTGGGAACATGACATCGGTTTGGATTCTGGTACCCTGTTGCCTGGGAACATGAAATCGGTTTGATTGTGGAAACCTGTGGTCAGGGAATATGACTGAGGTTTGATGGTGGTACCCTCTGGCCTGACAACATGACTGAGGTTTGATTCTGGATCCCTGTGGCCTGGGAACATGACTGAGGCGTGATTCTGGAATCCTGTGGCCTGGGAACATGTCGTCTGTTTAGATTGTGGAATAGTGTGCCCTGGGAATCTGACTGAGGCTTGGTTCTGGAACCCTGTGGACTAGGAACATGACTGAGGTTTGAATCTGGAATCCTGTAGCCTGCGAACATAACTGAGGATTGTTTCTGGAACCCTGTGGCCTGGGAACATGACATCAGTGGATTCTGGAACCCTGTGGCCTGGGAACATGAGAACGGTTTAATTCTGGAACCCTGTGACCTGGGAACATGTCTGAGGTTTGATGGTGGAAACCTGTGGCTTGGCAACATGACTGAGGTTTGTTTCTGTAACCCTGTTCTCTGCGAACATGACTGAGGTTTGATTCTGGACACCTTTGTGCTGGGAACATGACTGTGTTTTGATTGTGGAATCATGGGTCCTGCAAACATGACTGAGGTTTGATTCTGGAACCATGTGTCCTGGGAATATGACTGAGGTTTGATTCTGGAAATCTGTGGCCTGGGAACTTGACTGAGGTTTGATGGCAGAAACCTGTGGACTGACAACATGACTGAGGTTTGATTGTAGAACCCTGTGCCCTGGAAACATGACTGTGGGCTGGTACTGGAAACCCATGGCCTGGGAATTTGACATTGGTTTGATTCTGGAACCCTGTGACCTGGGAACATGACTGAGGTATGATTCTGGAAAACTGTGGCCGGGGACTTGACTGAGGTTTGATGGCAGAAACCTGTGGACTGACAACATGACTGAGGTTTGATTGTAGAACCCTGTGCCTTGGAAACATGACTGTGGCCTGGTACTGGAAACCCATGGCCTGGGAACTTGACATTGGTTTGATTCTGGAACCCTGTGGCCAGGAACAAGACTGAGGCGTGATTCTGGAATCCTGTGGCCTGGGAACATGACATCTGTTTAGATTGTGGAATACTGTGCCCTGGGAACCTGACTGAGGCTTGGTTCTGGAACCCTGTGGACTGGGAACATGACTGAGGTTTTATTCTGGAATCCTGTGGCCTGGGAACATGACATCAGTGGATTCTGGAACCCTGTGGCCTGGGAACATGACAACGGTTGGATTCTGGAAACCTGTGGCCTGGGAACATGTCTGAGGTTTGATGGTGGAAACCTGTGGCTTGGCAACATGACTGAGGTTTGTTACTGGAACCCTCTTCCCTGGGAACATGCCTGAGGTTTGATTCTGGACACCTTTGTCCTGGGAACATGACTGTGGTTTGATTGTGGAACCATGGGTCCTGCAAACATGACTGAGGTTTGATTCTGGAACCATGTGTCCTGAGAATATGACTGAGGTTTGATTCTGGAAATCTGTGGCCTGGGAACATGACTGAGGTTTGATTCTGGAACCCTGTAGCCTGCGAACATAACTGAGGATTGTTTCTGGAATCCTGTGGCCTGGGAACATGACATCAGTGGATTCTGGAACCCTGTGGCCTGGGAACATGAGAACGGTTTAATTCTGGAACCCTGTGACCTGGGAACATGTCTGAGGTTTGATGGTGGAAACCTGTGGCTTGGCAACATGACGGAGGTTTGTTTCTGGACACCTTTGTGCTGGGAACATGACTGTGTTTTGATTGTGGAATCATGGGTCCTGCAAACATGACAGAGGTTTGATTCTGGAACCAGGTGTCCTGGGAATATGACTGAGGTTTGATTCTGGAAATCTGTGGCCTGGGAACTTGACTGAGGTTTGATGGCAGAAACCTGTGGACTGGCAACATGACTGAGGTTTGATTGTAGAACCCTGTGCCCTGGAAACATGACTGTGGCCTGGTACTGGAAACCCATGGCCTAGGAATTTGACATTGGTTTGATTCTGGAACCCTGTGGCCTGGGAACATGACTGAGGCGTGATTCTGGAAAACTGTGGCCTGGGAATATGACTGAGGTTTGATTCTGGAAATCTGTGGCCTGAGAACTTGACTGAGGTTTGATGGCAGAAATCTGTGGACTGGCAAAATGACTGAGGTTTGATTGTAGAACCCTGTGCCCTGGAAACATGACTGCGACCTGATACTTGAAACCCATGGCCTGGGAACTTGACATTCGTTTGATTCCGGAACCCTGTGGCCAGGAACAAGACTGAGGCGTGATTCTGGAATCCTGTGGCCTGGGAACATGACATCTGTTTAGATTGTGGAATACTGGGCCCTGGGAACCTGACTGAGGCTTGGTTCTGGAACCCTGTGGACTGGGAACATGACTGAGGTTTTATTCTGGAATCCTGTGGCCTGGGAACATGACATCAGTGGATTCTGGAACCCTATGGCCTGGGAACATGAGAACGGTTGGATTCTGGAACCCTGTGGCCTGGGAACATGTCTGAGGTTTGATGGTGGAAACCTGTGGCTTGGCAACATGAATGAGGTTTGTTACTGGAACCCTCTTCCCTGGGAACATGACTGAGGTTTGATTCTGGACACCTTTGTCCTGGGAACATGACTGTGGTTTGATTGTGGAACCATGGGTCCTGCAAACATGACTGAGGTTTTATTCTGGAACCATGTGTCCTGGGAATATGACTGAGGTTTGATTCTGGAAATCTGTGGCCTGGGAAATTGACTGAGGTTTGATGGCAGAAACCTGTGGACTGGCAACATGACAGAGGTTTGATTGTAGAAACCTGTGCCCTGGAAACATGACTGTGGCCTGGTATTGGAAACCCATGGCCTAGGAATTTGACATTGGCTTGATTCTGGAACCCTGTGGCCGGGTAACATGATTGAGGCGTGATTCTGGAAACCTGTGGCCTGGGAACATGACATCTGTTTAGATTGTGGCATACTGTGCCCTGGGAACCGGACTGAAGGCTTGGTTCTGGAATCCTGTGGACTGGGAACAAGACTGAGGTTTGATTCTGGAACCATGTGGCCTGGGAATATGACTGATGTTAGATCGTGGAATCCTGTGGCCTGGGAACATGACATCGGTTTGGATTCTGGTACCCTGTTGCCTGGGAACATGAAATCGGTTTGATTGTGGAAACCTGTGGTCTGGGAATATGACTGAGGTTTGATGGTGGTACCCTCTGGCCTGACAACATGACTGAGGTTTGATTCTGGATCCCTGTGGCCTGGGAACATGACTGAGGCGTGATTCTGGAATCCTGTGGCCTGGGAACATGACGTCTGTTTAGATTGTGGAATAGTGTGCCCTGGGAATCTGACTGAGGCTTGGTTCTGGAACCCTGTGGACTAGGAACATGACTGAGGTTTGAATCTGGAATCCTGTAGCCTGCGAACATAACTGAGGATTGTTTCTGGAACCCTGTGGCCTGGGAACATGACATCAGTGGATTCTGGAACCCTGTGGCCTGGGAACATGAGAACGGTTTAATTCTGGAACCCTGTGACCTGGGAACATGTCTGAGGTTTGATGGTGGAAACCTGTGGCTTGGCAACATGACTGAGGTTTGTTTCTGTAACCCTGTTCCCTGGGAACATGACTGAGATTTGATTCTGGACACCTTTGTGCTGGGAACATGACTGTGTTTTGATTGTGGAATCATGGGTCCTGCAAACATGACTGAGGTTTGATTCTGGAACCATGTGTCCTGGGAATATGACTGAGGTTTGATTCTGGAAATCTGTGGCCTGGGAACTTGACTGAGGTTTGATGGCAGAAACCTGTGGACTGACAACATGACTGAGGTTTGATTGTAGAACCCTGTGCCCTAGAAACATGACTGTGGGCTGGTACTGGAAACCCATGGCCTGGGAATTTGACATTGGTTTGATTCTGGAAGCCTGTGACCTGGGAACATGACTGAGGTATTATTCTGGAAAACTGTGGCCGGGGACTTGACTGAGGTTTGATGGCAGAAATCTGTGGACTGGAAACATTACTGAGGTTTGATTGTAGAAACCTGTGCCCTGGAAACATGAGTGCGACCTGATACTTGAAACCCATGGCCTGGGAACTTGACATTGGTTTGATTCTGGAACCCTGTGGCCAGGAACAAGACTGAGGCGTGATTCTGGAATCCTGTGGCCTGGGAACATGACATCTGTTTAGATTGTGGAATACTGTGCCCTGGGAACCTGACTGAGGCTTGGTTCTGGAACCCTGTGGACTGGGAACATGACTGAGGTTTTATTCTGGTATCCTGTGGCCTGGGAACATGACATCAGTGGATTCTGGAACCCTGTGGCCTGGGAACATGACAACGGTTGGATTCTGGAAACCTGTGGCCTGGGAACATGTCTGAGGTTTGATGGTGGAAACCTGTGGCTTGGCAACATGACTGAGGTTTGTTACTGGAACCCTCTTCCCTGGGAACATGCCTGAGGTTTGATTCTGGACACCTTTGTCCTGGGAACATGACTGTGGTTTGATTGTGGAACCATGGGTCCTGCAAACATGACTGAGGTTTGATTCTGGAACCATGTGTCCTGAGAATATGACTGAGGTTTGATTCTGGAAATCTGTGGCCTGGGAACATGACTGAGGTTTGATTCTGGAACCCTGTAGCCAGCGAACATAACTGAGGATTGTTTCTGGAATCCAGTGGCCTGGGAACATGACATCAGTGGATTCTGGAACCCTGTGGCCTGGGAACATGAGAACGGTTTAATTCTGGAACCCTGTGACCTGGGAACATGTCTGAGGTTTGATGGTGGAAACCTGTGGCTTGGCAACATGACGGAGGTTTGTTTCTGGACACCTTTGTGCTGGGAACATGACTGTGTTTTGATTGTGGAATCATGGGTCCTGCAAACATGACAGAGGTTTGATTCTGGAACCAGGTGTCCTGGGAATATGACTGAGGTTTGATTCTGGAAATCTGTGGCCTGGGAACTTGACTGAGGTTTGATGGCAGAAACCTGTGGACTGGCAACATGACTGAGGTTTGATTGTAGAACCCTGTGCCTTGGAAACATGACTGTGGGCTGGTCCTGGAAACCCATGGCCTAGGAATTTGACATTGGTTTGATTCTGGAACCCTGTGGCCTGGGAACATGACTGAGGCGTGATTCTGGAAAACTGTGGCCTGGGAATATGACTGAGGTTTGATTCTGGAAATCTGTGGCCTGAGAACTTGACTGAGGTTTGATGGCAGAAATCTGTGGACTGGCAACATGACTGAGGTTTGATTGTAGAACCCTGTGCCCTGGAAACATGACTGCGACCTGATACTTGAAACCCATGGCCTGGGAACTTGACATTCGTTTGATTCCGGAACCCTGTGGCCAGGAACAAGACTGAGGCGTGATTCTGGAATCCTGTGGCCTGGGAACATGACATCTGTTTAGATTGTGGAATACTGGGCCCTGGGAACCTGACTGAGGCTTGGTTCTGGAACCCTGTGGACTGGGAACATGACTGAGGTTTTATTCTGGAATCCTGTGGCCTGGGAACATGACATCAGTGGATTCTGGAACCCTATGGCCTGGGAACATGAGAACGGTTGGATTCTGGAACCCTGTGGCCTGGGAACATGTCTGAGGTTTGATGGTGGAAACCTGTGGCTTGGCAACATGAATGAGGTTTGTTACTGGAACCCTCTTCCCTGGGAACATGACTGAGGTTTGATTCTGGACACCTTTGTCCTGGGAACATGACTGTGGTTTGATTGTGGAACCATGGGTCCTGCAAACATGACTGAGGTTTGATTCTGGAACCATGTGTCCTGGGAATATGACTGAGGTTTGATTCTGGAAATCTGTGGCCTGGGAAATTGACTGAGGTTTGATGGCAGAAACCTGTGGACTGGCAACATGACAGAGGTTTGATTGTAGAAACCTGTGCCCTGGAAACATGACTGTGGCCTGGTACTGGAAACCCATGGCCTAGGAATTTGACATTGGCTTGATTCTGGAACCCTGTGGCCGGGTAACATGATTGAGGCGTGATTCTGGAAACCTGTGGCCTGGGAACATGACATCTGTTTAGATTGTGGCATACTGTGCCCTGGGAACCGGACTGAAGGCTTGGTTCTGGAATCCTGTGGACTGGGAACAAGACTGAGGTTTGATTCTGGAACCATGTGGCCTGGGAATATGACTGATGTTAGATCGTGGAATCCTGAGGCCTGGGAACATGACATCGGTTTGGATTCTGGTACCCTGTTGCCTGGGAACATGAAATCGGTTTGATTGTGGAAACCTGTGGTCTGGGAATATGACTGAGGTTTGATGGTGGTACCCTCTGGCCTGACAACATGACTGAGGTTTGATTCTGGATCCCTGTGGCCTGGGAACATGACTGAGGCGTGATTCTGGAATCCTGTGGCCTGGGAACATGACGTCTGTTTAGATTGTGGAATAGTGTGCCCTGGGAATCTGACTGAGGCTTGGTTCTGGAACCCTGTGGACTAGGAACATGACTGAGGTTTGAATCTGGAATCCTGTAGCCTGCGAACATAACTGAGGATTGTTTCTGGAACCCTGTGGCCTGGGAACATGACATCAGTGGATTCTGGAACCCTGTGGCCTGGGAACATGAGAACGGTTTAATTCTGGAACCCTGTGACCTGGGAACATGTCTGAGGTTTGATGGTGGAAACCTGTGGCTTGGCAACATGACTGAGGTTTGTTTCTGTAACCCTGTTCTCTGCGAACATGACTGAGGTTTGATTCTGGACACCTTTGTGCTGGGAACATGACTGTGTTTTGATTGTGGAATCATGGGTCCTGCAAACATGACTGAGGTTTGATTCTGGAACCATGTGTCCTGGGAATATGACTGAGGTTTGATTCTGGAAATCTGTGGCCTGGGAACTTGACTGAGGTTTGATGGCAGAAACCTGTGGACTGACAACATGACTGAGGTTTGATTGTAGAACCCTGTGCCCTGGAAACATGACTGTGGGCTGGTACTGGAAACCCATGGCCTGGGAATTTGACATTGGTTTGATTCTGGAACCCTGTGACCTGGGAACATGACTGAGGTATGATTCTGGAAAACTGTGGCCGGGGACTTGACTGAGGTTTGATGGCAGAAACCTGTGGACTGACAACATGACTGAGGTTTGATTGTAGAACCCTGTGCCTTGGAAACATGACTGTGGCCTGGTACTGGAAACCCATGGCCTGGGAACTTGACATTGGTTTGATTCTGGAACCCTGTGGCCAGGAACAAGACTGAGGCGTGATTCTGGAATCCTGTGGCCTGGGAACATGACATCTGTTTAGATTGTGGAATACTGTGCCCTGGGAACCTGACTGAGGCTTGGTTCTGGAACCCTGTGGACTGGGAACATGACTGAGGTTTTATTCTGGAATCCTGTGGCCTGGGAACATGACATCAGTGGATTCTGGAACCCTGTGGCCTGGGAACATGACAACGGTTGGATTCTGGAACCCTGTGGCCTGGGAACATGTCTGAGGTTTGATGGTGGAAACCTGTGGCTTGGCAACATGACTGAGGTTTGTTACTGGAACCCTCTTCCCTGGGAACATGCCTGAGGTTTGATTCTGGACACCTTTGTCCTGGGAACATGACTGTGGTTTGATTGTGGAACCATGGGTCCTGCAAATATGACTGAGGTTTGATTCTGGAACCATGTGTCCTGAGAATATGACTGAGGTTTGATTCTGGAAATCTGTGGCCTGGGAACATGACTGAGGTTTGATTCTGGAACCCTGTAGCCTGCGAACATAACTGAGGATTGTTTCTGGAATCCTGTGGCCTGGGAACATGACATCAGTGGATTCTGGAACCCTGTGGCCTGGGAACATGAGAACGGTTTAATTCTGGAACCCTGTGACCTGGGAACATGTCTGAGGTTTGATGGTGGAAACCTGTGGCTTGGCAACATGACGGAGGTTTGTTTCTGGACACCTTTGTGCTGGGAACATGACTGTGTTTTGATTGTGGAATCATGGGTCCTGCAAACATGACAGAGGTTTGATTCTGGAACCAGGTGTCCTGGGAATATGACTGAGGTTTGATTCTGGAAATCTGTGGCCTGGGAACTTGACTGAGGTTTGATGGCAGAAACCTGTGGACTGGCAACATGACTGAGGTTTGATTGTAGAACCCTGTGCCCTGGAAACATGACTGTGGCCTGGTACTGGAAACCCATGGCCTAGGAATTTGACATTGGTTTGATTCTGGAACCCTGTGGCCTGGGAACATGACTGAGGCGTGATTCTGGAAAACTGTGGCCTGGGAATATGACTGAGGTTTGATTCTGGAAATCTGTGGCCTGAGAACTTGACTGAGGTTTGATGGCAGAAATCTGTGGACTGGCAACATGACTGAGGTTTGATTGTAGAACCCTGTGCCCTGGAAACATGACTGCGACCTGGTACTGGAAACCCATGGCCTGGGAATTTGACATTGGTTTGATTCTGGAACCCTGTGACCTGGGAACATGACTGAGGTATGATTCTGGAAAACTGTGGCCGGGGACTTGACTGAGGTTTGATGGCAGAAACCTGTGGACTGACAACATGACTGAGGTTTGATTGTAGAACCCTGTGCCCTGGAAACATGACTGTGGCCTGGTACTGGAAACCCATGGCCTGGGAACTTGACATTGGTTTGATTCTGGAACCCTGTGGCCAGGAACAAGACTGAGGCGTGATTCTGGAATCCTGTGGCCTGGGAACATGACATCTGTTTAGATTGTGGAATACTGTGCTCTGGGAACCTGACTGAGGCTTGGTTCTGGAACCCTGTGGACTGGGAACATGACTGAGGTTTTATTCTGGTATCCTGTGGCCTGGGAACATGACATCAGTGGATTCTGGAACCCTGTGGCCTGGGAACATGACAACGGTTGGATTCTGGAAACCTGTGGCCTGGGAACATGTCTGAGGTTTTATGGTGGAAACCTGTGGCTTGGCAACATGACTGAGGTTTGTTACTGGAACCCTCTTCCCTGGGAACATGCCTGAGGTTTGATTCTGGACACCTTTGTCCTGGGAACATGACTGTGGTTTGATTGTGGAACCATGGGTCCTGCAAACATGACTGAGGTTTGATTCTGGAACCATGTGTCCTGAGAATATGACTGAGGTTTGATTCTGGAAATCTGTGGCCTGGGAACATGACTGAGGTTTGATTCTGGAACCCTGTAGCCAGCGAACATAACTGAGGATTGTTTCTGGAATCCAGTGGCCTGGGAACATGACATCAGTGGATTCTGGAACCCTGTGGCCTGGGAACATGAGAACGGTTTAATTCTGGAACCCTGTGACCTGGGAACATGTTTGAGGTTTGATGGTGGAAACCTGTGGCTTGGCAACATGACGGAGGTTTGTTTCTGGACATCTTTGTGCTGGGAACATGACTGTGTTTTGATTGTGGAATCATGGGTCCTGCAAACATGACAGAGGTTTGATTCTGGAACCAGGTGTCCTGGGAATATGACTGAGGTTTGATTCTGGAAATCTGTGGCCTGGGAACTTGACTGAGGTTTGATGGCAGAAACCTGTGGACTGGCAACATGACTGAGGTTTGATTGTAGAACCCTGTGCCCTGGAAACATGACTGTGGCCTGGTACTGGAAACCCATGGCCTAGGAATTTGACATTGGTTTGATTCTGGAACCCTGTGGCCTGGGAACATGACTGAGGCGTGATTCTGGAAAACTGTGGCCTGGGAATATGACTGAGGTTTGATTCTGGAAATCTGTGGCCTGAGAACTTGACTGAGGTTTGATGGCAGAAATCTGTGGACTGGCAACATGACTGAGGTTTGATTGTAGAACCCTGTGCCCTGGAAACATGAATGCGACCTGATACTTGAAACCCATGGCCTGGGAACTTGACATTCGTTTGATTCCGGAACCCTGTGGCCAGGAACAAGACTGAGGCCTGATTCTGGAATCCTGTGGCCTGGGAACATGACATCTGTTTAGATTGTGGAATACGGGGCCCTGGGAACCTGACTGAGGCTTGGTTCTGGAACCCTGTGGACTGGGAACATGACTGAGGTTTTATTCTGGAATCCTGTGGCCTGGGAACATGACATCAGTGGATTCTGGAACCCTGTGGCCTGGGAACATGAGAACGGTTGGATTCTGGAACCCTGTGGCCTGGGAACATGTCTGAGGTTTGATGGTGGAAACCTGTGGCTTGGCAACATGAATGAGGTTTGTTACTGGAACCCTCTTCCCTGGGAACATGACTGAGGTTTGATTCTGGACACCTTTGTCCTGGGAACATGACTGTGGTTTGATTGTGGAACCATGGGTCCTGCAAACATGACTGAGGTTTTTTCTGGAAACAGGTGTCCTGGGAATATGACTGAGGTTTGATTCTGGAAATCTGTGGCCTGGGAAATTGACTGAGGTTTGATGGCAGAAACCTGTGGACTGGCAACATGACAGAGGTTTGATTGTAGAAACCTGTGCCCTGGAAACATGACTGTGGCCTGGTACTGGAAACCCATGGCCTAGGAATTTGACATTGGCTTGATTCTGGAACCCTGTGGCCTGGGAACATGATTGAGGCGTGATTCTGGAAACCTGTGGCCTGGGAACATGACATCTGTTTAGATTGTGGCATACTGTGCCCTGGGAACCAGACTGAAGGCTTGGTTCTGGAATCCTGTGGACTGGGAACAAGACTGAGGTTTGATTCTGGAACCATGTGGCCTTGGAATATGACTGATGTTAGATCGTGGAATCCTGTGGCCTGGGAACATGACATCGGTTTGGATTCTGGTACCCTGTTGCCTGGGAACATGAAATCGGTTTGATTGTGGAAACCTGTGGTCAGGGAATATGACTGAGGTTTGATGGTGGTACCCTCTGGCCTGGTAACATGACTGAGGTTTGATTCTGGATCCCTGTGGCCTGGGAACATAACTGAGGCGTGATTCTGGAATCCTGTGGCCTGGGAACATGACATCTGTTTAGATTGTGGAATACTGTGCCCTGGGAATCTGACTGAGGCTTGGTTCTGGAACCCTGTGGACTGGGAACATGACTGAGGTTTGATTCTGGAACCCTGTAGCCTGCGAACATAACTGAGGATTGTTTCTGGAACCCTGTGGCCTGGGAACATGACATTAGTGGATTCTGGAACCCTGTGACCTGGGAACATGAGAACGGTTTATTTCTGGAACCCTGTGACCTGGGAACATGTCTGAGGTTTGATGGTGGAAACCTGTGGCTTGGCAACATGACTGAGGTTTGTTTCTGGAAACCTGTTCCCTGGGAACATGACTGAGGTTTGATTCTGTACACCTTTGTGCTGGGAACATGACTGTGTTTTGATTGTGGAATCATGGGTCCTGCAAACATGACTGAGGTTTGATTCTGGAACCATGTGTCCTGGGAATATGACTGAGGTTTGATTCTGGAAATCTGTGGCCTGGGAACTTGACTGAGGTTTGATGGCAGAAACCTGTGGACTGACAACATGACTGAGGTTTGATTGTAGAACCCTGTGCCCTGGAAACATGACTGTGGGCTGGTACTGGAAACCCATGGCCTGGGAATTTGACATTGGTTTGATTCTGGAACCCTGTGACCTGGGAACATGACTGAGGTATGATTCTGGAAAACTGTGGCCGGGGACTTGACTGAGGTTTGATGGCAGAAACCTGTGGACTGACAACATGACTGAGGTTTGATTGTAGAACCCTGTGCCCTGGAAACATGACTGTGGCCTGGTACTGGAAACCCATGGCCTGGGAACTTGACATTGGTTTGATTCTGGAACCCTGTGGCCAGGAACAAGACTGAGGCGTGATTCTGGAATCCTGTGGCCTGGGAACATGACATCTGTTTAGATTGTGGAATACTGTGCCCTGGGAACCTGACTGAGGCTTGGTTCTGGAACCCTGTGGACTGGGAACATGACTGAGGTTTTATTCTGGTATCCTGTGGCCTGGGAACATGACATCAGTGGATTCTGGAACCCTGTGGCCTGGGAACATGACAACGGTTGGATTCTGGAACCCTGTGACCTGGGAACATGTCTGAGGTTTGATGGTGGAAACCTGTGGCTTGGCAACATGACGGAGGTTTGTTTCTGGACACCTTTGTGCTGGGAACATGACTGTGTTTTGATTGTGGAATCATGGGTCCTGCAAACATGACAGAGGTTTGATTCTGGAACCAGGTGTCCTGGGAATATGACTGAGGTTTGATTCTGGAAATCTGTGGCCTGGGAACTTGACTGAGGTTTGATGGCAGAAACCTGTGGACTGGCAACATGACTGAGGTTTGATTGTAGAACCCTGTGCCCTGGAAACATGACTGTGGCCTGGTACTGGAAACCCATGGCCTAGGAATTTGACATTGGTTTGATTCTGGAACCCTGTGGCCTGGGAACATGACTGAGGCGTGATTCTGGAAAACTGTGGCCTGGGAATATGACTGAGGTTTGATTCTGGAAATCTGTGGCCTGAGAACTTGACTGAGGTTTGATGGCAGAAATCTGTGGACTGGCAACATGACTGAGGTTTGATTGTAGAACCCTGTGCCCTAGAAACATGACTGCGACCTGATACTTGAAACCCATGGCCTGGGAACTTGACATTCGTTTGATTCCGGAACCCTGTGGCCAGGAACAAGACTGAGGCGTGATTCTGGAATCCTGTGGCCTGGGAACATGACATCTGTTTAGATTGTGGAATACGGGGCCCTGGGAACCTGACTGAGGCTTGGTTCTGGAACCCTGTGGACTGGGAACATGACTGAGGTTTTATTCTGGAATCCTGTGGCCTGGGAACATGACATCAGTGGATTCTGGAACCCTATGGCCTGGGAACATGAGAACGGTTGGATTCTGGAACCCTGTGGCCTGGGAACATGTCTGAGGTTTGATGGTGGAAACCTGTGGCTTGGCAACATGAATGAGGTTTGTTACTGGAACCCTCTTCCCTGGGAACATGACTGAGGTTTGATTCTGGACACCTTTGTCCTGGGAACATGACTGTGGTTTGATTGTGGAACCATGGGTCCTGCAAACATGACTGAGGTTTTATTCTGGAACCAGGTGTCCTGGGAATATGACTGAGGTTTGATTCTGGAAATCTGTGGCCTGGGAAATTGACTGAGGTTTGATGGCAGAAACCTGTGGACTGGCAACATGACAGAGGTTTGATTGTAGAAACCTGTGCCCTGGAAACATGACTGTGGGCTGGTACTGGAAACCCATGGCCTGGGAATTTGACATTGGTTTGATTCTGGAACCCTGTGACCTGGGAACATGACTGAGGTATGATTCTGGAAAACTGTGGCCGGGGACTTGACTGAGGTTTGATGGCAGAAACCTGTGGACTGACAACATGACTGAGGTTTGATTGTAGAACCCTGTGCCCTGGAAACATGACTGTGGCCTGGTACTGGAAACCCATGGCCTGGGAACTTGACATTGGTTTGATTCTGGAACCCTGTGGCCTGGGAACATGATTGAGGCGTGATTCTGGAAACCTGTGGCCTGGGAACATGACATCTGTTTAGATTGTGGCATACTGTGCCCTGGGAACCAGACTGAAGGCTTGGTTCTGGAATCCTGTGGACTGGGAACAAGACTGAGGTTTGATTCTGGAACCATGTGGCCTGGGAATATGACTGATGTTAGATCGTGGAATCCTGTGGCCTGGGAACATGACATCGGTTTGGATTCTGGTACCCTGTTGCCTGGGAACATGAAATCGGTTTGATTGTGGAAACCTGTGGTCAGGGAATATGACTGAGGTTTGATGGTGGTACCCTCTGGCCTGGTAACATGACTGAGGTTTGATTCTGGATCCCTGTGGCCTGGGAACATAACTGAGGCGTGATTCTGGAATCCTGTGGCCTGGGAACATGACATCTGTTTAGATTGTGGAATACTGTGCCCTGGGAATCTGACTGAGGCTTGGTTCTGGAACCCTGTGGACTGGGAACATGACTGAGGTTTGATTCTGGAACCCTGTAGCCTGCGAACATAACTGAGGATTGTTTCTGGAACCCTGTGGCCTGGGAACATGACATTAGTGGATTCTGGAACCCTGTGACCTGGGAACATGAGAACGGTTTATTTCTGGAACCCTGTGACCTGGGAACATGTCTGAGGTTTGATGGTGGAAACCTGTGGCTTGGCAACATGACTGAGGTTTGTTTCTGGAAACCTGTTCCCTGGGAACATGACTGAGGTTTGATTCTGGACACCTTTGTGCTGGGAACATGACTGTGTTTTGATTGTGGAATCATGGGTCCTGCAAACATGACTGAGGTTTGATTCTGGAACCATGTGTCCTGGGAATATGACTGAGGTTTGATTCTGGAAATCTGTGGCCTGGGAACTTGACTGAGGTTTGATGGCAGAAACCTGTGGACTGACAACATGACTGAGGTTTGATTGTAGAACCCTGTGCCCTGGAAACATGACTGTGGGCTGGTACTGGAAACCCATGGCCTGGGAATTTGACATTGGTTTGATTCTGGAACCCTGTGACCTGGGAACATGACTGAGGTATGATTCTGGAAAACTGTGGCCGGGGACTTGACTGAGGTTTGATGGCAGAAACCTGTGGACTGACAACATGACTGAGGTTTGATTGTAGAACCCTGTGCCCTGGAAACATGACTGTGGCCTGGTACTGGAAACCCATGGCCTGGGAACTTGACATTGGTTTGATTCTGGAACCCTGTGGCCAGGAACAAGACTGAGGCGTGATTCTGGAATCCTGTGGCCTGGGAACATGACATCTGTTTAGATTGTGGAATACTGGGCCCTGGGAACCTGACTGAGGCTTGGTTCTGGAACCCTGTGGACTGGGAACATGACTGAGGTTTTATTCTGGTATCCTGTGGCCTGGGAACATGACATCAGTGGATTCTGGAACCCTGTGGCCTGGGAACATGACAACGGTTGGATTCTGGAAACCTGTGGCCTGGGAACATGCCTGAGGTTTGATGGTGGAAACCTGTGGCTTGGCAACATGACTGAGGTTTGTTACTGGAACCCTCTTCCCTGGGAACATGCCTGAGGTTTGATTCTGGACACCTTTGTCCTGGGAACATGACTGTGGTTTGATTGTGGAACCATGGGTCCTGCAAACATGACTGAGGTTTGATTCTGGAACCATGTGTCCTGAGAATATGACTGAGGTTTGATTCTGGAAATCTGTGGCCTGGGAACATGACTGAGGTTTGATTCTGGAACCCTGTAGCCTGCGAACATAACTGAGGATTGTTTCTGGAATCCAGTGGCCTGGGAACATGACATCAGTGGATTCTGGAACCCTGTGGCCTGGGAACATGAGAACGGTTTAATTCTGGAACCCTGTGACCTGGGAACATGTCTGAGGTTTGATGGTGGAAACCTGTGGCTTGGCAACATGACGGAGGTTTGTTTCTGGACACCTTTGTGCTGGGAACATGACTGTGTTTTGATTGTGGAATCATGGGTCCTGCAAACATGACAGAGGTTTGATTCTGGAACCAGGTGTCCTGGGAATATGACTGAGGTTTGATTCTGGAAATCTGTGGCCTGGGAACTTGACTGAGGTTTGATGGCAGAAACCTGTGGACTGGCAACATGACTGAGGTTTGATTGTAGAACCCTGTGCCCTGGAAACATGACTGTGGGCTGGTACTGGAAACCCATGGCCTAGGAATTTGACATTGGTTTGATTCTGGAACCCTGTGGCCTGGGAACATGACTGAGGCGTGATTCTGGAAAACTGTGGCCTGGGAATATGACTGAGGTTTGATTCTGGAAATCTGTGGCCTGAGAACTTGACTGAGGTTTGATGGCAGAAATCTGTGGACTGGCAACATGACTGAGGTTTGATTGTAGAACCCTGTGCCCTGGAAACATGACTGCGACCTGATACTTGAAACCCATGGCCTGGGAACTTGACATTCGTTTGATTCCGGAACCCTGTGGCCAGGAACAAGACTGAGGCGTGATTCTGGAATCCTGTGGCCTGGGAATATGACATCTGTTTAGATTGTGGAATACGGGGCCCTGGGAACCTGACTGAGGCTTGGTTCTGGAACCCTGTGGACTGGGAACATGACTGAGGTTTTATTCTGGAATCCTGTGGCCTGGGAACATGACATCAGTGGATTCTGGAACCCTGTGGCCTGGGAACATGACAACGGTTGGATTCTGGAACCCTGTGGCCTGGGAACATGTCTGAGGTTTGATGGTGGAAACCTGTGGCTTGGCAACATGAATGAGGTTTGTTACTGGAACCCTCTTCCCTGGGAACATGACTGAGGTTTGATTCTGGACACCTTTGTCCTGGGAACATGACTGTGGTTTGATTGTGGAACCATGGGTCCTGCAAACATGACTGAGGTTTTATTCTGGAACCAGGTGTCCTGGGAATATGACTGAGGTTTGATTCTGGAAATCTGTGGCCTGGGAAATTGACTGAGGTTTGATGGCAGAAACCTGTGGACTGGCAACATGACAGAGGTTTGATTGTAGAAACCTGTGCCCTGGAAACATGACTGTGGCCTGGTACTGGAAACCCATGGCCTAGGAATTTGACATTGGCTTGATTCTGGAACCCTGTGGCCTGGGAACATGATTGAGGCGTGATTCTGGAAACCTGTGGCCTGGGAACATGACATCTGTTTAGATTGTGGCATACTGTGCCCTGGGAACCAGACTGAAGGCTTGGTTCTGGAATCCTGTGGACTGGGAACAAGACTGAGGTTTGATTCTGGAACCATGTGGCCTGGGAATATGACTGATGTTAGATCGTGGAATCCTGTGGCCTGGGAACATGACATCGGTTTGGATTCTGGTACCCTGTTGCCTGGGAACATGAAATCGGTTTGATTGTGGAAACCTGTGGTCAGGGAATATGACTGAGGTTTGATGGTGGTACCCTCTGGCCTGGTAACATGACTGAGGTTTGATTCTGGATCCCTGTGGCCTGGGAACATAACTGAGGCGTGATTCTGGAATCCTGTGGCCTGGGAACATGACATCTGTTTAGATTGTGGAATACTGTGCCCTGGGAATCTGACTGAGGCTTGGTTCTGGAACCCTGTGGACTGGGAACATGACTGAGGTTTGATTCTGGAACCCTGTAGCCTGCGAACATAACTGAGGATTGTTTCTGGAACCCTGTGGCCTGGGAACATGACATTAGTGGATTCTGGAACCCTGTGACCTGGGAACATGAGAACGGTTTATTTCTGGAACCCTGTGACCTGGGAACATGTCTGAGGTTTGATGGTGGAAACCTGTGGCTTGGCAACATGACTGAGGTTTGTTTCTGGAAACCTGTTCCCTGGGAACATGACTGAGGTTTGATTCTGGACACCTTTGTGCTGGGAACATGACTGTGTTTTGATTGTGGAATCATGGGTCCTGCAAACATGACTGAGGTTTGATTCTGGAACCATGTGTCCTGGGAATATGACTGAGGTTTGATTCTGGAAATCTGTGGCCTGGGAACTTGACTGAGGTTTGATGGCAGAAACCTGTGGACTGACAACATGACTGAGGTTTGATTGTAGAACCCTGTGCCCTGGAAACATGACTGTGGGCTGGTACTGGAAACCCATGGCCTGGGAATTTGACATTGGTTTGATTCTGGAACCCTGTGACCTGGGAACATGACTGAGGTATGATTCTGGAAAACTGTGGCCGGGGACTTGACTGAGGTTTGATGGCAGAAACCTGTGGACTGACAACATGACTGAGGTTTGATTGTAGAACCCTGTGCCCTGGAAACATGACTGTGGCCTGGTACTGGAAACCCATGGCCTGGGAACTTGACATTGGTTTGATTCTGGAACCCTGTGGCCAGGAACAAGACTGAGGCGTGATTCTGGAATCCTGTGGCCTGGGAACATGACATCTGTTTAGATTGTGGAATACTGGGCCCTGGGAACCTGACTGAGGCTTGGTTCTGGAACCCTGTGGACTGGGAACATGACTGAGGTTTTATTCTGGTATCCTGTGGCCTGGGAACATGACATCAGTGGATTCTGGAACCCTGTGGCCTGGGAACATGACAACGGTTGGATTCTGGAAACCTGTGGCCTGGGAACATGCCTGAGGTTTGATGGTGGAAACCTGTGGCTTGGCAACATGACTGAGGTTTGTTACTGGAACCCTCTTCCCTGGGAACATGCCTGAGGTTTGATTCTGGACACCTTTGTCCTGGGAACATGACTGTGGTTTGATTGTGGAACCATGGGTCCTGCAAACATGACTGAGGTTTGATTCTGGAACCATGTGTCCTGAGAATATGACTGAGGTTTGATTCTGGAAATCTGTGGCCTGGGAACATGACTGAGGTTTGATTCTGGAACCCTGTAGCCTGCGAACATAACTGAGGATTGTTTCTGGAATCCAGTGGCCTGGGAACATGACATCAGTGGATTCTGGAACCCTGTGGCCTGGGAACATGAGAACGGTTTAATTCTGGAACCCTGTGACCTGGGAACATGTCTGAGGTTTGATGGTGGAAACCTGTGGCTTGGCAACATGACGGAGGTTTGTTTCTGGACACCTTTGTGCTGGGAACATGACTGTGTTTTGATTGTGGAATCATGGGTCCTGCAAACATGACAGAGGTTTGATTCTGGAACCAGGTGTCCTGGGAATATGACTGAGGTTTGATTCTGGAAATCTGTGGCCTGGGAACTTGACTGAGGTTTGATGGCAGAAACCTGTGGACTGGCAACATGACTGAGGTTTGATTGTAGAACCCTGTGCCCTGGAAACATGACTGTGGGCTGGTACTCGAAACCCATGGCCTAGGAATTTGACATTGGTTTGATTCTGGAACCCTGTGCCGTGGGAACAGGATTGAGGCGTGATTCTGGAAACCTGTGGCCTGGGAACATGACATCTGTTTAGATTGTGGAATACGGGGCCCTGGGAACCTGACTGAGGCTTGGTTCTGGAACCCTGTGGACTGGGAACATGACTGAGGTTTTATTCTGGAATCCTGTGGCCTGGGAACATGACATCAGTGGATTCTGGAACCCTGTGGCCTGGGAACATGAGAACGGTTGGATTCTGGAACCCTGTGGCCTGGGAACATGTCTGAGGTTTGATGGTGGAAACCTGTGGCTTGGCAACATGAATGAGGTTTGTTACTGGAACCCTCTTCCCTGGGAACATGACTGAGGTTTGATTCTGGACACCTTTGTCCTGGGAACATGACTGTGGTTTGATTGTGGAACCATGGGTCCTGCAAACATGACTGAGGTTTTATTCTGGAACCAGGTGTCCTGGGAATATGACTGAGGTTTGATTCTGGAAATCTGTGGCCTGGGAAATTGACTGAGGTTTGATGGCAGAAACCTGTGGACTGGCAACATGACAGAGGTTTGATTGTAGAAACCTGTGCCCTGGAAACATGACTGTGGCCTGGTACTGGAAACCCATGGCCTAGGAATTTGACATTGGCTTGATTCTGGAACCCTGTGGCCTGGGAACATGATTGAGGCGTGATTCTGGAAACCTGTGGCCTGGGAACATGACATCTGTTTAGATTGTGGCATACTGTGCCCTGGGAACCAGACTGAAGGCTTGGTTCTGGAATCCTGTGGACTGGGAACAAGACTGAGGTTTGATTCTGGAACCATGTGGCCTGGGAATATGACTGATGTTAGATCGTGGAATCCTGTGGCCTGGGAACATGACATCGGTTTGGATTCTGGTACCCTGTTGCCTGGGAACATGAAATCGGTTTGATTGTGGAAACCTGTGGTCAGGGAATATGACTGAGGTTTGATGGTGGTACCCTCTGGCCTGGTAACATGACTGAGGTTTGATTCTGGATCCCTGTGGCCTGGGAACATAACTGAGGCGTGATTCTGGAATCCTGTGGCCTGGGAACATGACATCTGTTTAGATTGTGGAATACTGTGCCCTGGGACTCTGACTGAGGCTTGGTTCTGGAACCCTGTGGACTGGGAACATGACTGAGGTTTGATTCTGGAACCCTGTAGCCTGCGAACATAACTGAGGATTGTTTCTGGAACCCTGTGGCCTGGGAACATGACATCAGTGGATTCTGGAACCCTGTGACCTGGGAACATGAGAACGGTTTATTTCTGGAACCCTGTGACCTGGGAACATGTCTGAGGTTTGATGGTGGAAACCTGTGGCTTGGCAACATGACTGAGGTTTGTTTCTGGAAACCTGTTCCCTGGGAACATGACTGAGGTTTGATTCTGGACACCTTTGTGCTGGGAAAATGACTGTGTTTTGATTGTGGAATCATGGGTCCTTCAAACATGACTGAGGTTTGATTCTGGAACCATGTGTCCTGGGAATATGACTGAGGTTTGATTCTGGAAATCTGTGGCCTGGGAACTTGACTGAGGTTTGATGGCAGAAACCTGTGGACTGGCAACATGACTGAGGTTTGATTGTAGAACCCTGTGCCCTGGAAACATGACTGTGGGCTGGTACTGGAAACCCATGGCCTAGGAATTTGACATTGGTTTGATTCTGGAACCCTGTGACCTGGGAACATGACTGAGGTATGATTCTGGAAAACTGTGGCCGGGGACTTGACTGAGGTTTGATGGCAGAAACCTGTGGACTGACAACATGACTGAGGTTTGATTGTAGAACCCTGTGCCCTGGAAACATGACTGTGGCCTGGTACTGGAAACCCATGGCCTGGGAACTTGACATTGGTTTGATTCTGGAACCCTGTGGCCAGGAACAAGACTGAGGCGTGATTCTGGAATCCTGTGGCCTGGGAACATGACTGAGGCGTGATTCTGGAAAACTGTGGCCTGGGAATATGACTGAGGTTTGATTCTGGAAATCTGTGGCCTGAGAACTTGACTGAGGTTTGATGGCAGAAATCTGTGGACTGGCAACATGACTGAGGTTTGATTGTAGAACACTGTGCCCTGGAAACATGACTGCGACCTGATACTTGAAACCCATGGCCTGGGAACTTGACATTCGTTTCATTCCGGAACCCTGTGGCCAGGAACAAGACTGAGGCGTGATTCTGGAATCCTGTGGCCTGGGAACATGACATCTGTTTAGATTGTGGAATACGGGGCCCTGGGAACCTGACTGAGGCTTGGTTCTGGAACCCTGTGGACTGGGAACATGACTGAGGTTTTATTCTGGAATCCTGTGGCCTGGGAACATGACATCAGTGGATTCTGGAACCCTGTGGCCTGGGAACATGAGAACGGTTGGATTCTGGAAACCTGTGGCCTAGGAACATGTCTGAGGTTTGATGGTGGAAACCTGTGGCTTGGCAACATGAATGAGGTTTGTTACTGGAACCCTCTTCCCTGGGAACATGACTGAGGTTTGATTCTGGACACCTTTGTCCTGGGAACATGACTGTGGTTTGATTGTGGAACCATGGGTCCTGCAAACATGACTGAGGTTTTATTCTGGAACCAGGTGTCCTGGGAATATGACTGAGGTTTGATTCTGGAAATCTGTGGCCTGGGAAATTGACTGAGGTTTGATGGCAGAAACCTGTGGACTGGCAACATGACAGAGGTTTGATTGTAGAAACCTGTGCCCTGGAAACATGACTGTGGCCTGGTACTGGAAACCCATGGCCTAGGAATTTGACATTGGCTTGATTCTGGAACCCTGTGGCCTGGGAACATGATTGAGGCGTGATTCTGGAAACCTGTGGCCTGGGAACATGACATCTGTTTAGATTGTGGCATACTGTGCCCTGGGAACCAGACTGAAGGCTTGCGTCTGGAATCCTGTGGACTGGGAACAAGACTGAGGTTTGATTCTGGAACCATGTGGCCTGGGAATATGACTGATGTTAGATCGTGGAATCCTGTGGCCTGGGAACATGACATCGGTTTGGATTCTGGTACCCTGTTGCCTGGGAACATGAAATCGGTTTGATTGTGGAAACCTGTGGTCAGGGAATATGACTGAGGTTTGATGGTGGTACCCTCTGGCCTGGTAACATGACTGAGGTTTGATTCTGGATCCCTGTGGCCTGGGAACATAACTGAGGCGTGATTCTGGAATCCTGTGGCCTGGGAACATGACATCTGTTTAGATTGTGGAATACTGTGCCCTGGGACTCTGACTGAGGCTTGGTTCTGGAACCCTGTGGACTGGGAACATGACTGAGGTTTGATTCTGGAACCCTGTAGCCTGCGAACATAACTGAGGATTGTTTCTGGAACCCTGTGGCCTGGGAACATGACATCAGTGGATTCTGGAACCCTGTGACCTGGGAACATGAGAACGGTTTATTTCTGGAACCCTGTGACCTGGGAACATGTCTGAGGTTTGATGGTGGAAACCTGTGGCTTGGCAACATGACTGAGGTTTGTTTCTGGAAACCTGTTCCCTGGGAACATGACTGAGGTTTGATTCTGGACACCTTTGTGCTGGGAACATGACTGTGTTTTGATTGTGGAATCATGGGTCCTGCAAACATGACTGAGGTTTGATTCTGGAACCATGTGTCCTGGGAATATGACTGAGGTTTGATTCTGGAAATCTGTGGCCTGGGAACTTGACTGAGGTTTGATGGCAGAAACCTGTGGACTGACAACATGACTGAGGTTTGATTGTAGAACCCTGTGCCCTGGAAACATGACTGTGGGCTGGTACTGGAAACCCATGGCCTGGGAATTTGACATTGGTTTGATTCTGGAACCCTGTGACCTGGGAACATGACTGAGGTATGATTCTGGAAAACTGTGGCCGGGGACTTGACTGAGGTTTGATGGCAGAAACCTGTGGACTGACAACATGACTGAGGTTTGATTGTAGAACCCTGTGCCCTGGAAACATGACTGTGGCCTGGTACTGGAAACCCATGGCCTGGGAACTTGACATTGGTTTGATTCTGGAACCCTGTGGCCAGGAACAAGACTGAGGCGTGATTCTGGAATCCTGTGGCCTGGGAACATGACATCTGTTTAGATTGTGGAATACTGTGCCCTCGGAACCTGACTGAGGCTTGGTTCTGGAACCCTGTGGACTGGGAACATGACTGAGGTTTTATTCTGGTATCCTGTGGCCTGGGAACATGACATCAGTGGATTCTGGAACCCTGTGGCCTGGGAACATGACAACGGTTGGATTCTGGAAACCTGTGGCCTGGGAACATGCCTGAGGTTTGATGGTGGAAACCTGTGGCTTGGCAACATGACTGAGGTTTGTTACTGGAACCCTCTTCCCTGGGAACATGCCTGAGGTTTGATTCTGGACACCTTTGTCCTGGGAACATGACTGTGGTTTGATTGTGGAACCATGGGTCCTGCAAACATGACTGAGGTTTGATTCTGGAACCATGTGTCCTGAGAATATGACTGAGGTTTGATTCTGGAAATCTGTGGCCTGGGAACATGACTGAGGTTTGATTCTGGAACCCTGTAGCCTGCGAACATAACTGAGGATTGTTTCTGGAATCCAGTGGCCTGGGAACATGACATCAGTGGATTCTGGAACCCTGTGGCCTGGGAACATGAGAACGGTTTAATTCTGGAACCCTGTGACCTGGGAACATGTCTGAGGTTTGATGGTGGAAACCTGTGGCTTGGCAACATGACGGAGGTTTGTTTCTGGACACCTTTGTGCTGGGAACATGACTGTGTTTTGATTGTGGAATCATGGGTCCTGCAAACATGACAGAGGTTTGATTCTGGAACCAGGTGTCCTGGGAATATGACTGAGGTTTGATTCTGGAAATCTGTGGCCTGAGAACTTGACTGAGGTTTGATGGCAGAAATCTGTGGACTGGCAACATGACTGAGGTTTGATTGTAGAACCCTGTGCCCTGGAAACATGACTGCGACCTGATACTTGAAACCCATGGCCTGGGAACTTGACATTCGTTTGATTCCGGAACCCTGTGGCCAGGAACAAGACTGAGGCGTGATTCTGGAATCCTGTGGCCTGGGAACATGACATCTGTTTAGATTGTGGAATACGGGGCCCTGGGAACCTGACTGAGGCTTGGTTCTGGAACCCTGTGGACTGGGAACATGACTGAGGTTTTATTCTGGAATCCTGTGGCCTGGGAACATGACATCAGTGGATTCTGGAACCCTGTGGCCTGGGAACATGACAACGGTTGGATTCTGGAACCCTGTGGCCTGGGAACATGTCTGAGGTTTGATGGTGGAAACCTGTGGCTTGGCAACATGAATGAGGTTTGTTACTGGAACCCTGTTCCCTGGGAACATGACTGAGGTTTGATTCTGGACACCTTTGTCCTGGGAACATGACTGTGGTTTGATTGTGGAACCATGGGTCCTGCAAACATGACTGAGGTTTTATTCTGGAACCAGGTGTCCTGGGAATATGACTGAGGTTTGATTCTGGAAATCTGTGGCCTGGGAAATTGACTGAGGTTTGATGGCAGAAACCTGTGGACTGGCAACATGACAGAGGTTTGATTGTAGAAACCTGTGCCCTGGAAACATGACTGTGGCCTGGTACTGGAAACCCATGGCCTAGGAATTTGACATTGGCTTGATTCTGGAACCCTGTGGCCTGGGAACATGATTGAGGCGTGATTCTGGAAACCTGTGGCCTGGGAACATGACATCTGTTTAGATTGTGGCATACTGTGCCCTGGGAACCAGACTGAAGGCTTGGTTCTGGAATCCTGTGGACTGGGAACAAGACTGAGGTTTGATTCTGGAACCATGTGGCCTGGGAATATGACTGATGTTAGATCGTGGAATCCTGTGGCCTGGGAACATGACATCGGTTTGGATTCTGGTACCCTGTTGCCTGGGAACATGAAATCGGTTTGATTGTGGAAACCTGTGGTCAGGGAATATGACTGAGGTTTGATGGTGGTACCCTCTGGCCTGGTAACATGACTGAGGTTTGATTCTGGATCCCTGTGGCCTGGGAACATAACTGAGGCGTGATTCTGGAATCCTGTGGCCTGGGAACATGACATCTGTTTAGATTGTGGAATACTGTGCCCTGGGAATCTGACTGAGGCTTGGTTCTGGAACCCTGTGGACTGGGAACATGACTGAGGTTTGATTCTGGAACCCTGTAGCCTGCGAACATAACTGAGGATTGTTTCTGGAACCCTGTGGCCTGGGAACATGACATTAGTGGATTCTGGAACCCTGTGACCTGGGAACATGAGAACGGTTTATTTCTGGAACCCTGTGACCTGGGAACATGTCTGAGGTTTGATGGTGGAAACCTGTGGCTTGGCAACATGACTGAGGTTTGTTTCTGGAAACCTGTTCCCTGGGAACATGACTGAGGTTTGATTCTGGACACCTTTGTGCTGGGAACATGACTGTGTTTTGATTGTGGAATCATGGGTCCTGCAAACATGACTGAGGTTTGATTCTGGAACCATGTGTCCTGGGAATATGACTGAGGTTTGATTCTGGAAATCTGTGGCCTGGGAACTTGACTGAGGTTTGATGGCAGAAACCTGTGGACTGACAACATGACTGAGGTTTGATTGTAGAACCCTGTGCCCTGGAAACATGACTGTGGGCTGGTACTGGAAACCCATGGCCTGGGAATTTGACATTGGTTTGATTCTGGAACCCTGTGACCTGGGAACATGACTGAGGTATGATTCTGGAAAACTGTGGCCGGGGACTTGACTGAGGTTTGATGGCAGAAACCTGTGGACTGACAACATGACTGAGGTTTGATTGTAGAACCCTGTGCCCTGGAAACATGACTGTGGCCTGGTACTGGAAACCCATGGCCTGGGAACTTGACATTGGTTTGATTCTGGAACCCTGTGGCCAGGAACAAGACTGAGGCGTGATTCTGGAATCCTGTGGCCTGGGAACATGACATCTGTTTAGATTGTGGAATACTGGGCCCTGGGAACCTGACTGAGGCTTGGTTCTGGAACCCTGTGGACTGGGAACATGACTGAGGTTTTATTCTGGTATCCTGTGGCCTGGGAACATGACATCAGTGGATTCTGGAACCCTGTGGCCTGGGAACATGACAACGGTTGGATTCTGGAAACCTGTGGCCTGGGAACATGCCTGAGGTTTGATGGTGGAAACCTGTGGCTTGGCAACATGACTGAGGTTTGTTACTGGAACCCTCTTCCCTGGGAACATGCCTGAGGTTTGATTCTGGACACCTTTGTCCTGGGAACATGACTGTGGTTTGATTGTGGAACCATGGGTCCTGCAAACATGACTGAGGTTTGATTCTGGAACCATGTGTCCTGAGAATATGACTGAGGTTTGATTCTGGAAATCTGTGGCCTGGGAACATGACTGAGGTTTGATTCTGGAACCCTGTAGCCTGCGAACATAACTGAGGATTGTTTCTGGAATCCAGTGGCCTGGGAACATGACATCAGTGGATTCTGGAACCCTGTGGCCTGGGAACATGAGAACGGTTTAATTCTGGAACCCTGTGACCTGGGAACATGTCTGAGGTTTGATGGTGGAAACCTGTGGCTTGGCAACATGACGGAGGTTTGTTTCTGGACACCTTTGTGCTGGGAACATGACTGTGTTTTGATTGTGGAATCATGGGTCCTGCAAACATGACAGAGGTTTGATTCTGGAACCAGGTGTCCTGGGAATATGACTGAGGTTTGATTCTGGAAATCTGTGGCCTGGGAACTTGACTGAGGTTTGATGGCAGAAACCTGTGGACTGGCAACATGACTGAGGTTTGATTGTAGAACCCTGTGCCCTGGAAACATGACTGTGGGCTGGTACTGGAAACCCATGGCCTAGGAATTTGACATTGGTTTGATTCTGGAACCCTGTGGCCTGGGAACATGACTGAGGCGTGATTCTGGAAAACTGTGGCCTGGGAATATGACTGAGGTTTGATTCTGGAAATCTGTGGCCTGAGAACTTGACTGAGGTTTGATGGCAGAAATCTGTGGACTGGCAACATGACTGAGGTTTGATTGTAGAACCCTGTGCCCTGGAAACATGACTGCGACCTGATACTTGAAACCCATGGCCTGGGAACTTGACATTCGTTTGATTCCGGAACCCTGTGGCCAGGAACAAGACTGAGGCGTGATTCTGGAATCCTGTGGCCTGGGAACATGACATCTGTTTAGATTGTGGAATACGGGGCCCTGGGAACCTGACTGAGGCTTGGTTCTGGAACCCTGTGGACTGGGAACATGACTGAGGTTTTATTCTGGAATCCTGTGGCCTGGGAACATGACATCAGTGGATTCTGGAACCCTGTGGCCTGGGAACATGACAACGGTTGGATTCTGGAACCCTGTGGCCTGGGAACATGTCTGAGGTTTGATGGTGGAAACCTGTGGCTTGGCAACATGAATGAGGTTTGTTACTGGAACCCTCTTCCCTGGGAACATGACTGAGGTTTGATTCTGGACACCTTTGTCCTGGGAACATGACTGTGGTTTGATTGTGGAACCATGGGTCCTGCAAACATGACTGAGGTTTTATTCTGGAACCAGGTGTCCTGGGAATATGACTGAGGTTTGATTCTGGAAATCTGTGGCCTGGGAAATTGACTGAGGTTTGATGGCAGAAACCTGTGGACTGGCAACATGACAGAGGTTTGATTGTAGAAACCTGTGCCCTGGAAACATGACTGTGGCCTGGTACTGGAAACCCATGGCCTAGGAATTTGACATTGGCTTGATTCTGGAACCCTGTGGCCTGGGAACATGATTGAGGCGTGATTCTGGAAACCTGTGGCCTGGGAACATGACATCTGTTTAGATTGTGGCATACTGTGCCCTGGGAACCAGACTGAAGGCTTGGTTCTGGAATCCTGTGGACTGGGAACAAGACTGAGGTTTGATTCTGGAACCATGTGGCCTGGGAATATGACTGATGTTAGATCGTGGAATCCTGTGGCCTGGGAACATGACATCGGTTTGGATTCTGGTACCCTGTTGCCTGGGAACATGAAATCGGTTTGATTGTGGAAACCTGTGGTCAGGGAATATGACTGAGGTTTGATGGTGGTACCCTCTGGCCTGGTAACATGACTGAGGTTTGATTCTGGATCCCTGTGGCCTGGGAACATAACTGAGGCGTGATTCTGGAATCCTGTGGCCTGGGAACATGACATCTGTTTAGATTGTGGAATAGTGTGCCCTGGGAATCTGACTGAGGCTTGGTTCTGGAACCCTGTGGACTGGGAACATGACTGAGGTTTGATTCTGGAACCCTGTAGCCTGCGAACATAACTGAGGATTGTTTCTGGAACCCTGTGGCCTGGGAACATGACATTAGTGGATTCTGGAACCCTGTGACCTGGGAACATGAGAACGGTTTATTTCTGGAACCCTGTGACCTGGGAACATGTCTGAGGTTTGATGGTGGAAACCTGTGGCTTGGCAACATGACTGAGGTTTGTTTCTGGAAACCTGTTCCCTGGGAACATGACTGAGGTTTGATTCTGGACACCTTTGTGCTGGGAACATGACTGTGTTTTGATTGTGGAATCATGGGTCCTGCAAACATGACTGAGGTTTGATTCTGGAACCATGTGTCCTGGGAATATGACTGAGGTTTGATTCTGGAAATCTGTGGCCTGGGAACTTGACTGAGGTTTGATGGCAGAAACCTGTGGACTGACAACATGACTGAGGTTTGATTGTAGAACCCTGTGCCCTGGAAACATGACTGTGGGCTGGTACTGGAAACCCATGGCCTGGGAATTTGACATTGGTTTGATTCTGGAACCCTGTGACCTGGGAACATGACTGAGGTATGATTCTGGAAAACTGTGGCCGGGGACTTGACTGAGGTTTGATGGCAGAAACCTGTGGACTGACAACATGACTGAGGTTTGATTGTAGAACCCTGTGCCCTGGAAACATGACTGTGGCCTGGTACTGGAAACCCATGGCCTGGGAACTTGACATTGGTTTGATTCTGGAACCCTGTGGCCAGGAACAAGACTGAGGCGTGATTCTGGAATCCTGTGGCCTGGGAACATGACATCTGTTTAGATTGTGGAATACTGGGCCCTGGGAACCTGACTGAGGCTTGGTTCTGGAACCCTGTGGACTGGGAACATGACTGAGGTTTTATTCTGGTATCCTGTGGCCTGGGAACATGACATCAGTGGATTCTGGAACCCTGTGGCCTGGGAACATGACAACGGTTGGATTCTGGAAACCTGTGGCCTGGGAACATGCCTGAGGTTTGATGGTGGAAACCTGTGGCTTGGCAACATGACTGAGGTTTGTTACTGGAACCCTCTTCCCTGGGAACATGCCTGAGGTTTGATTCTGGACACCTTTGTCCTGGGAACATGACTGTGGTTTGATTGTGGAACCATGGGTCCTGCAAACATGACTGAGGTTTGATTCTGGAACCATGTGTCCTGAGAATATGACTGAGGTTTGATTCTGGAAATCTGTGGCCTGGGAACATGACTGAGGTTTGATTCTGGAACCCTGTAGCCTGCGAACATAACTGAGGATTGTTTCTGGAATCCAGTGGCCTGGGAACATGACATCAGTGGATTCTGGAACCCTGTGGCCTGGGAACATGAGAACGGTTTAATTCTGGAACCCTGTGACCTGGGAACATGTCTGAGGTTTGATGGTGGAAACCTGTGGCTTGGCAACATGACGGAGGTTTGTTTCTGGACACCTTTGTGCTGGGAACATGACTGTGTTTTGATTGTGGAATCATGGGTCCTGCAAACATGACAGAGGTTTGATTCTGGAACCAGGTGTCCTGGGAATATGACTGAGGTTTGATTCTGGAAATCTGTGGCCTGGGAACTTGACTGAGGTTTGATGGCAGAAACCTGTGGACTGGCAACATGACTGAGGTTTGATTGTAGAACCCTGTGCCCTGGAAACATGACTGTGGGCTGGTACTGGAAACCCATGGCCTAGGAATTTGACATTGGTTTGATTCTGGAACCCTGTGGCCTGGGAACATGACTGAGGCGTGATTCTGGAAAACTGTGGCCTGGGAATATGACTGAGGTTTGATTCTGGAAATCTGTGGCCTGAGAACTTGACTGAGGTTTGATGGCAGAAATCTGTGGACTGGCAACATGACTGAGGTTTGATTGTAGAACCCTGTGCCCTGGAAACATGACTGCGACCTGATACTTGAAACCCATGGCCTGGGAACTTGACATTCGTTTGATTCCGGAACCCTGTGGCCAGGAACAAGACTGAGGCGTGATTCTGGAATCCTGTGGCCTGGGAACATGACATCTGTTTAGATTGTGGAATACGGGGCCCTGGGAACCTGACTGAGGCTTGGTTCTGGAACCCTGTGGACTGGGAACATGACTGAGGTTTTATTCTGGAATCCTGTGGCCTGGGAACATGACATCAGTGGATTCTGGAACCCTGTGGCCTGGGAACATGACAACGGTTGGATTCTGGAACCCTGTGGCCTGGGAACATGTCTGAGGTTTGATGGTGGAAACCTGTGGCTTGGCAACATGAATGAGGTTTGTTACTGGAACCCTCTTCCCTGGGAACATGACTGAGGTTTGATTCTGGACACCTTTGTCCTGGGAACATGACTGTGGTTTGATTGTGGAACCATGGGTCCTGCAAACATGACTGAGGTTTTATTCTGGAACCAGGTGTCCTGGGAATATGACTGAGGTTTGATTCTGGAAATCTGTGGCCTGGGAAATTGACTGAGGTTTGATGGCAGAAACCTGTGGACTGGCAACATGACAGAGGTTTGATTGTAGAAACCTGTGCCCTGGAAACATGACTGTGGCCTGGTACTGGAAACCCATGGCCTAGGAATTTGACATTGGCTTGATTCTGGAACCCTGTGGCCTGGGAACATGATTGAGGCGTGATTCTGGAAACCTGTGGCCTGGGAACATGACATCTGTTTAGATTGTGGCATACTGTGCCCTGGGAACCAGACTGAAGGCTTGGTTCTGGAATCCTGTGGACTGGGAACAAGACTGAGGTTTGATTCTGGAACCATGTGGCCTGGGAATATGACTGATGTTAGATCGTGGAATCCTGTGGCCTGGGAACATGACATCGGTTTGGATTCTGGTACCCTGTTGCCTGGGAACATGAAATCGGTTTGATTGTGGAAACCTGTGGTCAGGGAATATGACTGAGGTTTGATGGTGGTACCCTCTGGCCTGGTAACATGACTGAGGTTTGATTCTGGATCCCTGTGGCCTGGGAACATAACTGAGGCGTGATTCTGGAATCCTGTGGCCTGGGAACATGACATCTGTTTAGATTGTGGAATAGTGTGCCCTGGGAATCTGACTGAGGCTTGGTTCTGGAACCCTGTGGACTGGGAACATGACTGAGGTTTGATTCTGGAACCCTGTAGCCTGCGAACATAACTGAGGATTGTTTCTGGAACCCTGTGGCCTGGGAACATGACATTAGTGGATTCTGGAACCCTGTGACCTGGGAACATGAGAACGGTTTATTTCTGGAACCCTGTGACCTGGGAACATGTCTGAGGTTTGATGGTGGAAACCTGTGGCTTGGCAACATGACTGAGGTTTGTTTCTGGAAACCTGTTCCCTGGGAACATGACTGAGGTTTGATTCTGGACACCTTTGTGCTGGGAACATGACTGTGTTTTGATTGTGGAATCATGGGTCCTGCAAACATGACTGAGGTTTGATTCTGGAACCATGTGTCCTGGGAATATGACTGAGGTTTGATTCTGGAAATCTGTGGCCTGGGAACTTGACTGAGGTTTGATGGCAGAAACCTGTGGACTGACAACATGACTGAGGTTTGATTGTAGAACCCTGTGCCCTGGAAACATGACTGTGGGCTGGTACTGGAAACCCATGGCCTGGGAATTTGACATTGGTTTGATTCTGGAACCCTGTGACCTGGGAACATGACTGAGGTATGATTCTGGAAAACTGTGGCCGGGGACTTGACTGAGGTTTGATGGCAGAAACCTGTGGACTGACAACATGACTGAGGTTTGATTGTAGAACCCTGTGCCCTGGAAACATGACTGTGGCCTGGTACTGGAAACCCATGGCCTGGGAACTTGACATTGGTTTGATTCTGGAACCCTGTGGCCAGGAACAAGACTGAGGCGTGATTCTGGAATCCTGTGGCCTGGGAACATGACATCTGTTTAGATTGTGGAATACTGGGCCCTGGGAACCTGACTGAGGCTTGGTTCTGGAACCCTGTGGACTGGGAACATGACTGAGGTTTTATTCTGGTATCCTGTGGCCTGGGAACATGACATCAGTGGATTCTGGAACCCTGTGGCCTGGGAACATGACAACGGTTGGATTCTGGAAACCTGTGGCCTGGGAACATGCCTGAGGTTTGATGGTGGAAACCTGTGGCTTGGCAACATGACTGAGGTTTGTTACTGGAACCCTCTTCCCTGGGAACATGCCTGAGGTTTGATTCTGGACACCTTTGTCCTGGGAACATGACTGTGGTTTGATTGTGGAACCATGGGTCCTGCAAACATGACTGAGGTTTGATTCTGGAACCATGTGTCCTGAGAATATGACTGAGGTTTGATTCTGGAAATCTGTGGCCTGGGAACATGACTGAGGTTTGATTCTGGAACCCTGTAGCCTGCGAACATAACTGAGGATTGTTTCTGGAATCCAGTGGCCTGGGAACATGACATCAGTGGATTCTGGAACCCTGTGGCCTGGGAACATGAGAACGGTTTAATTCTGGAACCCTGTGACCTGGGAACATGTCTGAGGTTTGATGGTGGAAACCTGTGGCTTGGCAACATGACGGAGGTTTGTTTCTGGACACCTTTGTGCTGGGAACATGACTGTGTTTTGATTGTGGAATCATGGGTCCTGCAAACATGACAGAGGTTTGATTCTGGAACCAGGTGTCCTGGGAATATGACTGAGGTTTGATTCTGGAAATCTGTGGCCTGGGAACTTGACTGAGGTTTGATGGCAGAAACCTGTGGACTGGCAACATGACTGAGGTTTGATTGTAGAACCCTGTGCCCTGGAAACATGACTGTGGGCTGGTACTGGAAACCCATGGCCTAGGAATTTGACATTGGTTTGATTCTGGAACCCTGTGGCCTGGGAACATGACTGAGGCGTGATTCTGGAAAACTGTGGCCTGGGAATATGACTGAGGTTTGATTCTGGAAATCTGTGGCCTGAGAACTTGACTGAGGTTTGATGGCAGAAATCTGTGGACTGGCAACATGACTGAGGTTTGATTGTAGAACCCTGTGCCCTGGAAACATGACTGCGACCTGATACTTGAAACCCATGGCCTGGGAACTTGACATTCGTTTGATTCCGGAACCCTGTGGCCAGGAACAAGACTGAGGCGTGATTCTGGAATCCTGTGGCCTGGGAACATGACATCTGTTTAGATTGTGGAATACGGGGCCCTGGGAACCTGACTGAGGCTTGGTTCTGGAACCCTGTGGACTGGGAACATGACTGAGGTTTTATTCTGGAATCCTGTGGCCTGGGAACATGACATCAGTGGATTCTGGAACCCTGTGGCCTGGGAACATAAGAACGGTTGGATTCTGGAACCCTGTGGCCTGGGAACATGTCTGAGGTTTGATGGTGGAAACCTGTGGCTTGGCAACATGAATGAGGTTTGTTACTGGAACCCTCTTCCCTGGGAACATGACTGAGGTTTGATTCTGGACACCTTTGTCCTGGGAACATGACTGTGGTTTGATTGTGGAACCATGGGTCCTGCAAACATGACTGAGGTTTTATTCTGGAACCCGGTGTCCTGGGAATATGACTGAGGTTTGATTCTGGAAATCTGTGGCCTGGGAAATTGACTGAGGTTTGATGGCAGAAACCTGTGGACTGGCAACATGACAGAGGTTTGATTGTAGAAACCTGTGCCCTGGAAACATGACTGTGGCCTGGTACTGGAAACCCATGGCCTAGGAATTTGACATTGGCTTGATTCTGGAACCCTGTGGCCTGGGAACATGATTGAGGCGTGATTCTGGAAACCTGTGGCCTGGGAACATGACATCTGTTTAGATTGTGGCATACTGTGCCCTGGGAACCAGACTGAAGGCTTGGTTCTGGAATCCTGTGGACTGGGAACAAGACTGAGGTTTGATTCTGGAACCATGTGGCCTTGGAATATGACTGATGTTAGATCGTGGAATCCTGTGGCCTGGGAACATGACATCGGTTTGGATTCTGGTACCCTGTTGCCTGGGAACATGAAATCGGTTTGATTGTGGAAACCTGTGGTCAGGGAATATGACTGAGGTTTGATGGTGGTACCCTCTGGCCTGGTAACATGACTGAGGTTTGATTCTGGATCCCTGTGGCCTGGGAACATAACTGAGGCGTGATTCTGGAATCCTGTGGCCTGGGAACATGACATCTGTTTAGATTGTGGAATACTGGGCCCTGGGAATCTGACTGAGGCTTGGTTCTGGAACCCTGTGGACTGGGAACATGACTGAGGTTTGATTCTGGAACCCTGTAGCCTGCGAACATAACTGAGGATTGTTTCTGGAACCCTGTGGCCTGGGAACATGACATTAGTGGATTCTGGAACCCTGTGACCTGGGAACATGAGAACGGTTTATTTCTGGAACCCTGTGACCTGGGAACATGTCTGAGGTTTGATGGTGGAAACCTGTGGCTTGGCAACATGACTGAGGTTTGTTTCTGGAAACCTGTTCCCTGGGAACATGACTGAGGTTTGATTCTGTACACCTTTGTGCTGGGAACATGACTGTGTTTTGATTGTGGAATCATGGGTCCTGCAAACATGACTGAGGTTTGATTCTGGAACCATGTGTCCTGGGAATATGACTGAGGTTTGATTCTGGAAATCTGTGGCCTGGGAACTTGACTGAGGTTTGATGGCAGAAACCTGTGGACTGACAACATGACTGAGGTTTGATTGTAGAACCCTGTGCCCTGGAAACATGACTGTGGGCTGGTACTGGAAACCCATGGCCTGGGAATTTGACATTGGTTTGATTCTGGAACCCTGTGACCTGGGAACATGACTGAGGTATGATTCTGGAAAACTGTGGCCGGGGACTTGACTGAGGTTTGATGGCAGAAACCTGTGGACTGACAACATGACTGAGGTTTGATTGTAGAACCCTGTGCCCTGGAAACATGACTGTGGCCTGGTACTGGAAACCCATGGCCTGGGAACTTGACATTGGTTTGATTCTGGAACCCTGTGGCCCGGAACAAGACTGAGGCGTGATTCTGGAATCCTGTGGCCTGGGAACATGACATCTGTTTAGATTGTGGAATACTGGGCCCTGGGAACCTGACTGAGGCTTGGTTCTGGAACCCTGTGGACTGGGAACATGACTGAGGTTTTATTCTGGTATCCTGTGGCCTGGGAACATGACATCAGTGGATTCTGGAACCCTGTGGCCTGGGAACATGACAACGGTTGGATTCTGGAAACCTGTGGCCTGGGAACATGTCTGAGGTTTGATGGTGGAAACCTGTGGCTTGGCAACATGACTGAGGTTTGTTACTGGAACCCTCTTCCCTGGGAACATGCCTGAGGTTTGATTCTGGACACCTTTGTCCTGGGAACATGACTGTGGTTTGATTGTGGAACCATGGGTCCTGCAAACATGACTGAGGTTTGATTCTGGAACCATGTGTCCTGAGAATATGACTGAGGTTTGATTCTGGAAATCTGTGGCCTGGGAACATGACTGAGGTTTGATTCTGGAACCCTGTAGCCTGCGAACATAACTGAGGATTGTTTCTGGAATCCAGTGGCCTGGGAACATGACATCAGTGGATTCTGGAACACTGTGGCCTGGGAACATGAGAACGGTTTAATTCTGGAACCCTGTGACCTGGGAACATGTCTGAGGTTTGATGGTGGAAACCTGTGGCTTGGCAACATGACGGAGGTTTGTTTCTGGACACCTTTGTGCTGGGAACATGACTGTGTTTTGATTGTGGAATCATGGGTCCTGCAAACATGACAGAGGTTTGATTCTGGAACCAGGTGTCCTGGGAATATGACTGAGGTTTGATTCTGGAAATCTGTGGCCTGGGAACTTGACTGAGGTTTGACGGCAGAAACCTGTGGACTGGCAACATGACTGAGGTTTGATTGTAGAACCCTGTGCCCTGGAAACATGACTGTGGCCTGGTACTGGAAACCCATGGCCTAGGAATTTGACATTGGTTTGATTCTGGAACCCTGTGCCGTGGAAACAGGATTGAGGCGTGATTCTGGAAACCTGTGGCCTGGGAACATGACATCTGTTTAGATTGTGGAATACGGGGCCCTGGGAACCTGACTGAGGCTTGGTTCTGGAACCCTGTGGACTGGGAACATGACTGAGGTTTTATTCTGGAATCCTGTGGCCTGGGAACATGACATCAGTGGATTCTGGAACCCTGTGGCCTGGGAACATGAGAACGGTTGGATTCTGGAACCCTGTGGCCTGGGAACATGTCTGAGGTTTGATGGTGGAAACCTGTGGCTTGGCAACATGAATGAGGTTTGTTACTGGAACCCTCTTCCCTGGGAACATGACTGAGGTTTGATTCTGGACACCTTTGTCCTGGGAACATGACTGTGGTTTGATTGTGGAACCATGGGTCCTGCAAACATGACTGAGGTTTTATTCTGGAACCAGGTGTCCTGGGAATATGACTGAGGTTTGATTCTGGAAATCTGTGGCCTGGGAAATTGACTGAGGTTTGATGGCAGAAACCTGTGGACTGGCAACATGACAGAGGTTTGATTGTAGAAACCTGTGCCCTGGAAACATGACTGTGGCCTGGTACTGGAAACCCATGGCCTAGGAATTTGACATTGGCTTGATTCTGGAACCCTGTGGCCTGGGAACATGATTGAGGCGTGATTCTGGAAACCTGTGGCCTGGGAACATGACATCTGTTTAGATTGTGGCATACTGTGCCCTGGGAACCAGACTGAAGGCTTGCGTCTGGAATCCTGTGGACTGGGAACAAGACTGAGGTTTGATTCTGGAACCATGTGGCCTGGGAATATGACTGATGTTAGATCGTGGAATCCTGTGGCCTGGGAACATGACATCGGTTTGGATTCTGGTACCCTGTTGCCTGGGAACATGAAATCGGTTTGATTGTGGAAACCTGTGGTCAGGGAATATGACTGAGGTTTGATGGTGGTACCCTCTGGCCTGGTAACATGACTGAGGTTTGATTCTGGATCCCTGTGGCCTGGGAACATAACTGAGGCGTGATTCTGGAATCCTGTGGCCTGGGAACATGACATCTGTTTAGATTGTGGAATACTGTGCCCTGGGACTCTGACTGAGGCTTGGTTCTGGAACCCTGTGGACTGGGAACATGACTGAGGTTTGATTCTGGAACCCTGTAGCCTGCGAACATAACTGAGGATTGTTTCTGGAACCCTGTGGCCTGGGAACATGACATCAGTGGATTCTGGAACCCTGTGACCTGGGAACATGAGAACGGTTTATTTCTGGAACCCTGTGACCTGGGAACATGTCTGAGGTTTGATGGTGGAAACCTGTGGCTTGGCAACATGACTGAGGTTTGTTTCTGGAAACCTGTTCCCTGGGAACATGACTGAGGTTTGATTCTGGACACCTTTGTGCTGGGAACATGACTGTGTTTTGATTGTGGAATCATGGGTCCTGCAAACATGACTGAGGTTTGATTCTGGAACCATGTGTCCTGGGAATATGACTGAGGTTTGATTCTGGAAATCTGTGGCCTGGGAACTTGACTGAGGTTTGATGGCAGAAACCTGTGGACTGACAACATGACTGAGGTTTGATTGTAGAACCCTGTGCCCTGGAAACATGACTGTGGGCTGGTACTGGAAACCCATGGCCTGGGAATTTGACATTGGTTTGATTCTGGAACCCTGTGACCTGGGAACATGACTGAGGTATGATTCTGGAAAACTGTGGCCGGGGACTTGACTGAGGTTTGATGGCAGAAACCTGTGGACTGACAACATGACTGAGGTTTGATTGTAGAACCCTGTGCCCTGGAAACATGACTGTGGCCTGGTACTGGAAACCCATGGCCTGGGAACTTGACATTGGTTTGATTCTGGAACCCTGTGGCCAGGAACAAGACTGAGGCGTGATTCTGGAATCCTGTGGCCTGGGAACATGACATCTGTTTAGATTGTGGAATACTGTGCCCTCGGAACCTGACTGAGGCTTGGTTCTGGAACCCTGTGGACTGGGAACATGACTGAGGTTTTATTCTGGTATCCTGTGGCCTGGGAACATGACATCAGTGGATTCTGGAACCCTGTGGCCTGGGAACATGACAACGGTTGGATTCTGGAAACCTGTGGCCTGGGAACATGTCTGAGGTTTGATGGTGGAAACCTGTGGCTTGGCAACATGACTGAGGTTTGTTACTGGAACCCTCTTCCCTGGGAACATGCCTGAGGTTTGATTCTGGACACCTTTGTCCTGGGAACATGACTGTGGTTTGATTGTGGAACCATGGGTCCTGCAAACATGACTGAGGTTTGATTCTGGAACCATGTGTCCTGAGAATATGACTGAGGTTTGATTCTGGAAATCTGTGGCCTGGGAACATGACTGAGGTTTGATTCTGGAACCCTGTAGCCTGCGAACATAACTGAGGATTGTTTCTGGAATCCAGTGGCCTGGGAACATGACATCAGTGGATTCTGGAACTCTGTGGCCTAGGAACATGAGAACGGTTTAATTCTGGAACCCTGTGACCTGGGAAAATGTCTGAGGTTTGATGGTGGAAACCTGTGGCTTGGCAACATGACGGAGGTTTGTTTCTGGACACCTTTGTGCTGGGAACATGACTGTGTTTTGATTGTGGAATCATGGGTCCTGCAAACATGACAGAGGTTTGATTCTGGAACCAGGTGTCCTGGGAATATGACTGAGGTTTGATTCTGGAAATCTGTGGCCTGAGAACTTGACTGAGGTTTGATGGCAGAAATCTGTGGACTGGCAACATGACTGAGGTTTGATTGTAGAACCCTGTGCCCTGGAAACATGACTGCGACCTGATACTTGAAACCCATGGCCTGGGAACTTGACATTCGTTTGATTCCGGAACCCTGTGGCCAGGAACAAGACTGAGGCGTGATTCTGGAATCCTGTGGCCTGGGAACATGACATCTGTTTAGATTGTGGAATACTGGGCCCTGGGAACCTGACTGAGGCTTCGGCCTGGAACCCTGTGGACTGGGAACATGACTGAGGTTTTATTCTGGAATCCTGTGGCCTGGGAACATGACATCAGTGGATTCTGGAACCCTGTGGCCTGGGAACATGAGAACGGTTGGATTCTGGAACCCTGTGGCCTGGGAACATGTCTGAGGTTTGATGGTGGAAACCTGTGGCTTGGCAACATGAATGAGGTTTGTTACTGGAACCCTGTTCCCTGGGAACATGACTGAGGTTTGATTCTGGACACCTTTGTCCTGGGAACATGACTGTGGTTTGATTGTGGAACCATGGGTCCTGCAAACATGACTGAGGTTTTATTCTGGAACCAGGTGTCCTGGGAATATGACTGAGGTTTGATTCTGGAAATCTGTGGCCTGGGAAATTGACTGAGGTTTGATGGCAGAAACCTGTGGACTGGCAACATGACAGAGGTTTGATTGTAGAAACCTGTGCCCTGGAAACATGACTGTGGCCTGGTACTGGAAACCCATGGCCTAGGAATTTGACATTGGCTTGATTCTGGAACCCTGTGGCCTGGGAACATGATTGAGGCGTGATTCTGGAAACCTGTGGCCTGGGAACATGACATCTGTTTAGATTGTGGCATACTGTGCCCTGGGGACCGGACTGAAGGCTTGGTTCTGGAATCCTGTGGACTGGGAACAAGACTGAGGTTTGATTCTGGAACCATGTGGCCTGGGAATATGACTGATGTTAGATCGTGGAATCCTGTGGCCTGGGAACATGACATCGGTTTGGATTCTGGTACCCTGTTGCCTGGGAACATGAAATCCGTTTGATTGTGGAAACCTGTGGTCAGGGAATATGACTGAGGTTTGATGGTGGTACCCTCTGGCCTGGTAACATGACTGAGTTTGATTCTGGATCCCTGTGGCCTGGGAACATAACTGAGGCGTGATTCTGGAATCCTGTGGCCTGGGAACATGACATCTGTTTAGATTGTGGAATACTGTGCCCTGGGAATCTGACTGAGGCTTGGTTCTGGAACCCTGTGGACTGGGAACATGTCTGAGGTTTGATGGTGGAAACCTGTGGCTTGGCAACATGACTGAGGTTTGTTTCTGGAAACCTGTTCCCTGGGAACATGACTGAGGTTTGATTCTGGACACCTTTGTGCTGGGAAAATGACTGTGTTTTGATTGTGGAATCATGGGTCCTGCAAACATGACTGAGGTTTGATTCTGGAACCATGTGTCCTGGGAATATGACTGAGGTTTGATTCTGGAAATCTGTCGCCTGGGAACTTGACTGAGGTTTGATGGCAGAAACCTGTGGACTGGCAACATGACTGAGGCTTGATTGTAGAAGCCTGTGCCCTGGAAACATGACTGTGGGCTGGTACTGGAAACCCATGGCCTAGGAATTTGACATTGGTTTGATTTTGGAACCCTGTGGCCTGGGAACATGACTGAGGTTTGATTCTGGAAAACTGTGGCCGGGGACTTGACTGAGTGTTGATGGCAGAAATCTGTGGACTGGAAACATTACTGAGGTTTGATTGTAGAACCCTGTGCCATGGAAATATGACTGCGAACTGATACTTGAAACCCATGGCCTGGGAACTTGACATTGGTTTGATTCTGGACCCCGGTTGCCAGGTACAAGACTGAGGCGTGATTCTGGAATCCTAGGCCTGGGAACATGACATCTGTTTAGATTGTGGAATACTGTGCCCTGGGAACCTGACTGAGGCTTGGTTCTGGAACCCTGTGGACTGGGAACATGACTGAGGTTTCATTCTGGAATCCTGTGGCCTGGGAACATGACATCAGTGGATTCTGGAACCCTGTGGCCTGGGAACATGAGAATGGTTGTATTCTGGAACCCTGTGGCCTGGGAACATGACTGTGGTTTGATTGTGGAACCATGGGTCCTGCAAACATGGCTGAGGTTTGATTCTGGAACCATGTGTCCTGGGAATATGACTGAGGTTTGATTCTGGAAATGTGTGGCCTGGGAACTTGACTGAGGTTTGATGGCAGAAACCTGTGGACTGGCAACATGACAGAGGTTTGATTGTAGAACCCTGTGCCCTGGAAACATGACTGTGGCCTGGTACTGGAAACCCATGGCCTAGGAATTTGACATTGGTTTGATTCTGGAACCCTGTGGCCTGGGAACATGACTGAGGCGTGATTCTGGAAACCTGTGGCCGGGGAACATGACATCTGTATAGATTGTGGAATACTGTGCCCTGGGAACCTGACTGAAGGCTTGGTTCTGGAATCCTGTGGACTGGGAATATGACTGAGGTTTGATTCTGGAACCATGTGGCCTGGGAATATGACTGTGCTTTGATTCTGGAAACCATTGGCCTGGGAACATGACTGATGTTAGATTGTGGAATCCTGTGGCCTGGGAACATGACATCGGTTTGGATTCTGGTACCCTGTTGCCTGGGAACATGAAATCGGTTTGATTGTGGAAACCTGTGGTCTGGGAATATGACTGAGGTTTGATGGTGGTACCCTATGGCCTGGCAACATGACTGAGGTTTGATTCTGGATCCCTGTGGCCTGGGAATATGACTGAGGCGTGATTCTGGAATCCTGTGGCATGGGAACATGACATCTGTTTAGATTGTGGAATACTGTGCCCTGGGAACCTGACTGAAGGCTTGATTCTGGAATCCTGTGGACTGGGAACATGACTGAGGTTTGATTCTGGGACCATGTGGCCTGGGAATATGACTGTGCTTTGATTCTGGACACCTTTGTCCTGGGAACATGACTGTGGTTTGATTGTGGAACCATGGGTCCTGCAAACATGACTGAGGTTTTATTCTGGAACCATGTGTCCTGCGAATATGACTGAGGTTTGATTCTGGAAATCTGTGGCCTGGCAAATTGACTGAGGTTTGATGGCAGAAACCTGTGGACTGGCAACATGACAGAGGTTTGATTGTAGAACCCTGTGCCCTGGAAACATGACTGTGGGCTGGTACTGGAAACCCATGGCCTAGGAATTTGACATTGGTTTGATTCTGGAACCCTGTGGCCTCGGAACATGACCTATGTTTGATTCTGGAAAACTGTGGCCGGGGACTTGACTGAGGGTTAATGGCAGAAATCTGTGGACTGGAATCATTACTGAGGTTTGATTGTAGAACCCTGTGCCCTGGAAACATGACTGCGAACTGATACTTGAAACCCATGGCCTTGGAACTTGACATTGGTTTGATTCTGGAACCCTGTTGCCAGGAACAAGACTGAGGCGTGATTCTGGAATCCTGTGGCCTGGGAACATGACATCTGTTTAGATTGTGGAATACTGTGCCCTGGGAACCTGACTGAGGCTTGGTTCTGGAACCCTGTGGACTGGGAACATGACTGAGGTTTTATTCTGGAATCCTGTGGCCTGGGAACATGACATCAGTGGATTCTGGAACCCTGTGGCCTGGGAACATGAGAACGGTTGGATTCTGGAACCCTGTGGCCTGGGAACATGTCTGAGGTTTGATGGTGGAAACCTGTGGCTTGGCAACATGAATGAGGTTTGTTACTGGAACCCTGTTCCCTGGGAATATGAGTGAGGTTTGATTCTGGACACCTTTGTCCTGGGAACATGACTGTGGTTTGATTGTGGAACCATGGGCCCTGCAAACATGACTGAGGTTTGATTCTGGAACCATGTGTCCTGGGAATATGACTGAGGTTTGATTCTGGAAATCTGTGGCCTGGGAACTTGACTGAGGTTTGATGGCAGAAACCTGTGGACTTGCAACATGACTGAGGTTTGATTGTAGAACCCTGTGCCCTGGAAACATGACTGTGGCCTGGTACTGGAAACCCATGGCCTAGGAATTTGACATTGGTTTGATTCTGGAACCCTGTGGCCTGGGAACATGACTGAGGCATGATTCTGGAAACTGTGGCCTGGGAATATGACTGAGGTTTGATTTTGGAAATCTGTGGCCTGGGAACTTGACTGAGGTTTGATGGCAGAAATCTGTGGACTGGCAACATGACTGAGGTTTGATTGTAGAACCCTGTGCCCTGGAAACATGACTGCGACCTGATACTTGAAACCCATGGCCTGGGAACTTGACATTGGCTTGATTCCGGAACCCTGTGGCCAGGAACAAGACTGAGGCATGATTCTGGAATCCTGTGGCCTGGGAACATGACTTCTGTTTAGATTGTGGAATACTGGTCCCTGGGAACCTGACTGAGGCTTGGTTCTGGAACCCTGTGGACTGGGAACATGACTGAGGTTTTATTCTGGAATCCTGTGGCCTGGGAACATGACATCAGTGGATTCTGGAACCCTGTGGCCTGGGAACATGAGAACGGTTGGATTCTGGAACCCTGTGGCCTGGGAATATGTCTGAGATTTGATGGTGGAAACCTGTGGCTTGGCAACATGAATGAGGTTTGTTACTGGAACCCTCTTCCCTGGGAACATGACTGAGGTTTGATTCTGGACACCTTTGTCCTGGGAACATGACTGTGGTTTGATTGTGGAACCATGGGTCCTGAAAGCATGACTGAGGATTTATTCTGGAACCAGGTGTCCTGGGAATATGACTGAGGTTTGATTCTGGAAATCTGTGGCCTGGGAAATTGACTGAGGTTTGATGGCAGAAACCTGTGGACTGGCAACATGACAGAGGTTTGATTGTAGAAACCTGTGCCCTGCAAACATGACTGTGGCCTGGTACTGGAAACCCATGGCCTAGGAATTTGACATTGGCTTGATTCTGGAACCCTGTGGCCTGGGAACATGATTGAGGCGCGATTCTGGAAACCTGTGGCCTGGGAACATGACATCTGTTTAGATTGTGGCATACTGTGCCCTGGGAACCGGACTGAAGGCTTGGTTCTGGAATCCTGTGGACTGGGAACAAGACTGAGGTTTGATTCTGGAACCATGTGGCCTGGGAATATGACTGATGTTAGATCGTGGAATCCTGTGGCCTGGGAACATGACATCGGTTTGGATTCTGGTACCCTGTTGCCTGGGAACATGAAATCGGTTTGATTGTGGAAACCTGTGGTCTGGGAATATGACTGAGGTTTGATGGTGGTACCCTCTGGCCTGGCAACATGACTGAGGTTTGATTCTGGATCCCTGTGGCCTGGGAACATGACTGAGGCGTGATTCTGGAATCCTGTGGCCTGGGAACATGACGTCTGTTTAGATTGTGGAATACTGTGCCCTGGGAATCTGACTTAGGCTTGGTTCTGGAACCCTGTGGACTGGGAACATGACTGAGGTTTGATAGTAGGACCCTGTGCCCTGGAAACATGACTGTGGCCTGGTACTGGAAACCCATGGCCTAGGAATTTGACATTGGTTTGATTCTGGAACCCTGTGGCCTCGGAACATGACCTAGGTTTGATTCTGGAAAACTGTGGCCGGGGACTTGACTGAGGGTTGATGGCAGAAATCTGTGGACTGGAATCATTACTGAGGTTTGATTGTAGAACCCTGTGCCCTGGAAACATGACTGCGAACTGATACTTGAAACCCATGGCCTTGGAACTTGACATTGGTTTGATTCTGGAACCCTGTGGCCAGGAACAAGACTGAGACGTGATTCTGGAATCCTGTGGCCTGGGAACATGACATCTGTTTAGATTGTGGAATACTGTGCCCTGGGAACCTGACTGAGGCTTGGTTCTGGAACCCTGTGGACTGGGAACATGACTGAGGTTTTATTCTGGAATCCTGTGGCCTGGGAACATGACATCAGTGGATTCTGGAACCCTGTGGCCTGGGAACATGAGAACGGTTGGATTCTGGAACCCTGTGGCCTGGGAACATGTCTGAGGTTTGAAGGTGGAAACCTGTGGCTTGGCAACATGAATGAGGTTTGTTACTGGAACCCTGTTCCCTGGGAATATGAGTGAGGTTTGATTCTGGACACCTTTGTCCTGGGAACATGACTGTGGTTTGATTGTGGAACCATGGGTCCTGCAAACATGACTGAGGTTTGATTCTGGAACCATGTGTCCTGGGAATATGACTGAGGTTTGATTCTGGAAATCTGTGGCCTGGGAACTTGACTGAGGTTTGATGGCAGAAACCTGTGGACTGGCAACATGACTGAGGTTTGATTGTAGAACCCTGTGCCCTGGAAACATGACTGTGGCCTGGTACTGGAAACCCATGGCCTAGGAATTTGACATTGGTTTGATTCTGGAACCCTGTGGCCTGGGAACATGACTGAGGCGTGATTCTGGAAACTGTGGCCTGGGAATATGACTGAGGTTTGATTTTGGAAATCTGTGGCCTGGGAACTTGACTGAGGTTTGATGGCAGAAATCTGTGGACTGGCAACATGACTGAGGTTTGATTGTAGAACCCTGTGCCCTGGAAATATGACTGTGACCTGATACTTGAAACCCATGGCCTGGGAACTTGACATTGGCTTGATTCCGGAACCCTGTGGCCAGGAACAAGACTGAGGCATGATTCTGGAATCCTGTGGCCTGGGAACATGACTTCTGTTTAGATTGTGGAATACTGGGCCCTGGGAACCTGACTGAGGCTTGGTTCTGGAACCCTGTGGACTGGGAACATGACTGAGGTTTTATTCTGGAATCCTGTGGCCTGGGAACATGACATCAGTGGATTCTGGAACCCTGTGGCCTGGGAACATGAGAACGGTTGGATTCTGGAACCCTGTGGCCTGGGAACATGTCTGAGGTTTGATGGTGGAAACCTGTGGCTTGGCAACATGAATGAGGTTTGTTACTGGAACCCTCTTCCCTGGGAACATGACTGAGGTTTGATTCTGGACACCTTTGTCCTGGGAACATGACTGTGGTTTGATTGTGGAACCATGGGTCCTGAAAGCATGACTGAGGTTTTATTCTGGAACCAGGTGTCCTGGGAATATGACTGAGGTTTGATTCTGGAAATCTGTGGCCTGGGAAATTGACTGAGGTTTGATGGCAGAAACCTGTGGACTGGCAACATGACAGAGGTTTGATTGTAGAAACCTGTGCCCTGGAAACATGACTGTGGCCTGGTACTGGAAACCCATGGCCTAGGAATTTGACATTGGCTTGATTCTGGAACCCTGTGGCCTGGGAACATGATTGAGGCGTGATTCTGGAAACCTGTGGCCTGGGAACATGACATCTGTTTAGATTGTGGCATACTGTGCCCTGGGAACCGGACTGAAGGCTTGGTTCTGGAATCCTGTGGACTGGGAACAAGACTGAGGTTTGATTCTGGAACCATGTGGCCTGGGAATATGACTGATGTTAGATCGTGGAATCCTGTGGCCTGGGAACATGACATCGGTTTGGATTCTGGTACCCTGTTGCCTGGGAACATGAAATCGGTTTGATTATGGAAACCTGTGGTCTGGGAATATGACTGAGGTTTGATGGTGGTACCCTCTGGCCTGGCAACATGACTGAGGTTTGATTCTGGATCCCTGTGGCCTGGGAACATGACTGAGGCGTGATTCTGGAATCCTGTGGCCTGGGAACATGACGTCTGTTTAGATTGTGGAATACTGTGCCCTGGGAATCTGACTGAGGCTTGGTTCTGGAACCCTGTGGACTGGGAACATGACTGAGGTTTGAATCTGGAATCCTGTAGCCTGCGAACATAACTGAGGATTGTTTCTGGAACCCTGTGGCCTGGGAACATGACATCAGTGGATTCTGACACCCTGTGGCCTGGGAACATGAGAACGGTTTAATTCTGGAACCCTGTGACTTGGGAACATGTCTGAGGTTTGATGGTGGAAACCTGTGGCTTGGCAACATGACTGAGGTTTGTTTCTGTAACCCTGTTCTCTGGGAACATGACTGAGGTTTGATTCTGGACACCTTTGTGCTGGGAACATGACTGTGTTTTGATTGTGGAATCATGGGTCCTGCAAACATGACTGAGGTTTGATTCTGGAACCATGTGTCCTGGGAATATGACTGAGGTTTGATTCTTGAAATCTGTGGCCTGGGAACTTGACTGAGGTTTGATGGCAGAAACCTGTAGACTGGCAACATGACTGAGGTTTGATTGTAGAACCCTGTGCCCTGGAAACATGACTGTGGGCTGGTACTGGAAACCCATGGCCTAGGAATTTGACATTGGTTTGATTCTGGAACCCTGTGGACTGGGAACATGACTGAGGTTTGATTCTGGAATCCTGTGGCCTGGGAACATGACATTAGTGGATTCTGGAACCCTGTGGCCTGGGAACATGAGAACGGTTGGATTCTGGAAACCTGTGGCCTGGGAACATGTCTGAGGTTTGATGGTGGAAACCTGTGGCTTGGCAACATGACTGAGGTTTGTTACTGGAACCCTGTTCCCTGGGAACATGACTGAGGTTTGATTCTGGACACCTTTGTCCTGGGAACATGACTGTGGTTTGATTGTGGAACCATGGGTCCTGCAAACATGACTGAGGTTTGATTCTGGAACCATGTGTCCTGGGAATATGACTGAGCTTTGATTCTGGAAATCTGTGGCCTGGGAACATGACTGAGGTTTGATTCTGGAACCCTGTAGCCTGCGAACATAACTGAGGATTGTTTCTGGAATCCTGTGGCCTGGGAACATGACATCAGTGGATTCTGGAACCCTGTGGCCTGGGAACATGAGAACGGTTTAATTCTGGAACCCTGTGGCCTGGGAACATGTCTGAGGTTTGATGGTGGAAACCTGTGGCTTGGCAACATGACGGAGGTTTGTTTCTAGACACCTTTGTGCTGGGAACATGACTGTGTTTTGATTGTGGAATCATGGGTCCTGCAAACATGACAGAGGTTTGATTCTGGAACCAGGTGTCCTGGGAATATGACTGAGGTTTGATTCTGGAAATCTGTGGCCTGGGAACTTGACTGAGGTTTGATGGCAGAAACCTGTGGACTGGCAACATGACTGAGGTTTGATTGTAGAACCCTGTGCCCTGGAAACATGACTGTGGGCTGGTACTGCAAACCCATGGCCTAGGAATTTGACATTGGTTTGATTCTGGAACCCTGTGGCCTGGGAACATGACTGAGGCGTGATTCTGGAAAACTGTGGCCTGGGAATATGACTGAAGTTTGATTCTGGAAATCTGTGGCCTGGGAACTTGACTGAGGTTTGATGGTAGAAATCTGTGGACTGGCAACATGACTGAGGTTTGATTGTAGAACCCTGTGCCCTGGAAACATGAATGCGACCTGATACTTTAAACCCATGGCCTGGGAACTTGACATTGGTTTGATTCCGGAACCCTGTGGCCAGGAACAAGACTGAGGCGTGATTCTGGAATCCTGTGGCCTGGGAACATGACATCTGTTTAGATTGTAGAATACTGGGCCCTGGGAACCTGACTGAGGCTTGGTTCTGGAACCCTGTGGACTGGGAACATGACTGAGGTTTTATTCTGGAATCCTGTGGCCTGGGAACATGACATCAGTGGAGTCTGGAACCCTGTGGCCTGGGAACATGAGAACGGTTGGATTCTGGAAACCTGTGGCCTGGGAACATGTCTGAGGTTTGATGGTGGAAACCTGTGGCTTGGCAACATGACTGAGGTTTGTTACTGGAACCCTGTTCCCTGGGAACATGACTGAGGTTTGATTCTGGACACCTTTGTCCTGGGAACATGACTGTGGTTTGATTGTGGAATCATGGGTCCTGCAAACATGACTGAGGTTTGATTCTGGAACCATGTGTCCTGGGAATATGACTGAGGTTTGATTCTGGAAATCTGTGGCCTGGGAACATGACTGAGGTTTGATTCTGGAACCCTGTAGCCTGCGAACATAACTGAGGATTGTTTCTGGAATCCTGTGGCCTGGGAACATGACATCAGTGGATTCTGGAACCCTGTGGCCTGGGAACATGAGAACGGTTTAATTCCTGAACCCTCTGACCTGGGAACATGTCTGAGGTTTGATGGTGGAAACCTGTGGCTTGGCAACATGACTGAGGTTTGTTTCTGGACACCTTTGTGCTGGGAACATGACTGAGTTTTGATTGTGGAATCATGGGTCCTGCAAACATGACAGAGGTTTGATTCTGGAACCAGGTGTCCTGGGAATATGACTGAGGTTTGATTCTGGAAATCTGTGGCCTGGGAACTTGACTGAGGTTTGATGGCAGAAACCTGTGGACTGGCAACATGACTGAGGTTTGATTGTAGAACCCTGTGCCCGGGAAACATGACTGTGGGCTGGTCCTGGAAACCCATGGCCTAGGAATTTGACATTGGTTTGATTCTGGAACCCTGTGGCCTGGGAACATGACTGAGGCGTGATTCTGGAAAACTGTGGCCTGGGAATATGACTGAGGTTTGATTCTGGAAAACTGTGGCCTGGGAACTTGACTGAGGTTTGATGGTAGAAATCTGTGGACTGGCAACATGACTGAGGTTTGATTGTAGAACCCTGTGCCCTGGAAACATGAATGCGACCTGATACTTGAAACCCATGGCCTGGGAACTTGACATTGGTTTGATTCCGGAACCCTGTGGCCAGGAACAAGACTGAGGCGTGATTCTGGAATCCTGTGGCCTGGGAACATGACATCTGTTTAGATTGTGGAATACTGGGCCCTGGGAACCTGACTGAGGCTTGGTTCTGGAACCCTGTGGACTGGGAACATGACTGAGGTTTTATTCTGGAATCCTGTGGCCTGGGAACATGACATCAGTGGATTCTGGAACCCTGTGGCCTGGGAACATGAGAACGGTTGGATTCTGGAACCCTGTGGCCTGGGAACATGTCTGAGGTTTGATGGTGGAAACCTGTGGCTTGGCAACATGACTGAGGTTTGTTACTGGAACCCTGTTCCCTGGGAACATGACTGGGGTTTGATTCTGGACACCTTTGTCCTGGGAACATGATTGTGGTTTGATTGTGGAACCATGGGTCCTGCAAACATGACTGAGGTTTGATTCTGGAACCATGTGTCCTGGGAATATGACTGAGGTTTGATTCTGGAAATCTGTGGCCTGGGAACATGACTGAGGTTTGATTCTGGAACCCTGTAGCCTGCGAACATAACTGAGGATTGTTTCTGGAATCCTGTGGCCTGGGAACATGACATCAGTGGATTCTGGAACCCTGTGGCCTGGGAACATGAGAACGGTTTAATTCTGGAACCCTCTGACCTGGGAACATGTCTGAGGTTTGATGGTGGAAACCTGTGGCTTGGCAACATGACTGAGGTTTGTTTCTGGACACCTTTGTGCTGGGAACATGACTGTGTTTTGATTGTGGAATCATGGGTCCTGCAAACATGACAGAGGTTTGATTCTGGAACCATGTGTCCTGGGAATATGACTGAGGTTTGATTCTGGAAATCTGTGGCCTGGGAACTTGACTGAGGTTTGATGGCAGAAACCTGTGGACTGGCAACATGACTGAGGTTTGATTGTAGAACCCTGTGCCCTGGAAACATGACTGTGGGCTGGTACTGGAAACCCATGGCCTAGGAATTTGACATTGGTTTGATTCTGGAACCCTGTGGCCTGGGAACATGACTGAGGCGTGATTCTGGAAAACTGTGGCCTGGGAATATGACTGAGGTTTGATTCTGGAAATCTGTGGCCTGGGAACTTGACTGAGGTTTGATGGTAGAAATCTGTGGATTGGCAACATGACTGAGGTTTGATTGTAGAACCCTGTGCCCTGGAAACATGAATGCGACCTGATACTTGAAACCCATGGCCTGGGAACTTGACATTGGTTTGATTCCGGAACCCTGTGGCCAGGAACAAGACTGAGGCGTGATTCTGGAATCCTGTGGCCTGGGAACATGACATCTGTTTAGATTGTGGAATACTGGGCCCTGGGAACCTGACTGAGGCTTGGTTCTGGAACCCTGTGGACTGGGAACATGACTGAGGTTTTATTCTGGAATCCTGTGGCCTGGGAACATGACATCAGTGGATTCTGGAACCCTGTGGCCTGGGAACATGAGAACGGTTGGATTCTGGAAACCTGTGGCCTGGGAACATGTCTGAGGTTTGATGGTGGAAACCTGTGGCTTGGCAACATGACTGAGGTTTGTTACTGGAACCCTGTTCCCTGGGAACATGACTGAGGTTTGATTCTGGACACCTTTGTCCTGGGAACATGATTGTGGTTTGATTGTGGAACCATGGGTCCTGCAAACATGACTGAGGTTTGATTCTGGAACCATGTGTCCTGGGAATATGACTGAGGTTTGATTCTAGAAATCTGTGGCCTGGGTACATGACTGAGGTTTGATTCTGGAACCCTGTAGCCTGCGAACATAACTGAGGATTGTTTCTGGAATCCTGTGGCCTGGGAACATGACATCAGTGGATTCTGGAACCCTGTGGCCTGGGAACATGAGAACGGTTTAATTCTGGAACCCTCTGACCTGGGAACATGTGTGAGGTTTGATGGTGGAAACCTGTGGCTTGGCAACATGACTGAGGTTTGTTTCTGGACACCTTTGTGCTGGGAACATGACTGTGTTTTGATTGTGGAATCATGGGTCCTGCAAACATGACAGAGGTTTGATTCTGGAACCAGGTGTCCTGGGAATATGACTGAGGTTTGATTCTGGAAATCTGTGGCCTGGGAACTTGACTGAGGTTTGATGGCAGAAACCTGTGGACTGGCAACATGACTGAGGTTTGATTGTAGAACCCTGTGCCCTGGAAACATGACTGTGGCCTGGTACTGGAAACCCATGGCCTAGGAATTAGACATTGGTTTGATTCTGGAACCCTGTGGCCTGGGAACATGACTGAGGCGTGATTCTGGAAACTGTGGCCTGGGAATATGACTGAGGTTTGATTTTGGAAATCTGTGGCCTGGGAACTTGACTGAGGTTTGATGGCAGAAATCTGTGGACTGGCAACATGACTGAGGTTTGATTGTAGAACCCTGTGCCCTGGAAACATGACTGCGACCTGATACTTGAAACCCATGGCCTGGGAACTTGACATTGGCTTGATTCCGGAACCCTGTGGCCAGGAACAAGACTGAGGCATGATTCTGGAATCCTGTGGCCTGGGAACATGACTTCTGTTTAGATTGTGGAATACTGGGCCCTGGGAACCTGACTGAGGCTTGGTTCTGGAACCCTGTGGACTGGGAACATGACTGAGGTTTTATTCTGGAATCCTGTGGCCTGGGAACATGACATCAGTGGATTCTGGAACCCTGTGGCCTGGGAACATGAGAACGGTTGGATTCGGGAACCCTGTGGCCTGGGAACATGTCTGAGGTTTGATGGTGGAAACCTGTGGCTTGGCAACATGAATGAGGTTTGTTACTGGAACCCTGTTCCCTGGGAATATGAGTGAGGTTTGATTCTGGACACCTTTGTCCTGGGAACATGACTGTGGTTTGATTGTGGAACCATGGGTCCTGAAAGCATGACTGAGGTTTTATTCTGGAACCAGGTGTCCTGGGAATATGACTGAGGTTTGATTCTGGAAATCTGTGGCCTGGGAAATTGACTGAGGTTTGATGGCAGAAACCTGTGGACTGGCAACATGACAGAGGTTTGATTGTAGAAACCTGTGCCCTGCAAACATGACTGTGGCCTGGTACTGGAAACCCATGGCCTAGGAATTTGACATTGGCTTGATTCTGGAACCCTGTGACCTGGGAACATGATTGAGGCGTGATTCTGGAAACCTGTGGCCTGGGAACATGACATCTGTTTAGATTGTGGCATACTGTGCCCTGGGAACCGGACTGAAGGCTTGGTTCTGGAATCCTGTGGACTGGGAACAAGACTGAGGTTTGATTCTGGAACCATGTGGCCTGGGAATATGACTGATGTTAGATCGTGGAATCCTGTGGCCTGGGAACATGACATCGGTTTGGATTCTGGGACCCTGTTGCCTGGGAACATGAAATCGGTTTGATTATGGAAACCTGTGGTCTGGGAATATGACTGAGGTTTGATGGTGGTACCCTCTGGCCTGGCAACATGACTGAGGTTTGATTCTGGATCCCTGTGGCCTGGGAACATGACTGAGGCGTGATTCTGGAATCCTGTGGCCTGGGAACATGACGTCTGTTTAGATTGTGGAATACTGTGCCCTGGGAATCTGACTGAGGCTTGGTTCTGGAACCCTGTGGACTGGGAACATGACTGAGGTTTGAATCTGGAATCCTGTAGCCTGCGAACATAACTGAGGATTGTTTCTGGAACCCTGTGGCCTGGGAACATGACATCAGTGGATTCTGGAACCCTGTGGCCTGGGAACATGAGAACGGTTTAATTCTGGATCCCTGTGACTTGGGAACATGCCTGAGGTTTGATGGTGGAAACCTGTGGCTTGGCAACATGACTGAGGTTTGTTTCTGTAACCCTGTTCTCTGGGAACATGACTGAGGTTTGATTCTGGACACCTTTGTGCTGGGAACATGACTGTGTTTTGATTGTGGAATCATGGGTCCTGCAAACATGACTGAGGTTTGATTCTGGAACCATGTGTCCTGGGAATATGACTGAGGTTTGATTCTTGAAATCTGTGGCCTGGGAACTTGACTGAGGTTTGATGGCAGAAACCTGTAGACTGGCAACATGACTGAGGTTTGATTGTAGAACCCTGTGCCCTGGAAACATGACTGTGGGCTGGTACTGGAAACCCATGGCCTAGGAATTTGACATTGGTTTGATTCTGGAACCCTGTGGACTGGGAACATGACTGAGGTTTGATTGTAGAACCCTGTGCCCTGGAAACATGAATGCGACCTGATACTTGAAACCCATGGCCTGGGAACTTGACATTGGTTTGATTCCGGAACCCTGTGGCCAGGAACAAGACTGAGGCGTGATTCTGGAATCCTGTGGCCTGGGAACATGACATCTGTTTAGATTGTGGAATACTGGGCCCTGGGAACCTGACTGAGGCTTGGTTCTGGAACCCTGTGGACTGGGAACATGACTGAGGTTTTATTCTGGAATCCTGTGGCCTGGGAACATGACATCAGTGGATTCTGGAACCCTGTGGCCTGGGAACATGAGAACGGTTGGATTCTGGAAACCTGTGGCCTGGGAACATGTCTGAGGTTTGATGGTGGAAACCTGTGGCTTGGCAACATGACTGAGGTTTGTTACTGGAACCCTGTTCCCTGGGAACATGACTGAGGTTTGATTCTGGACACCTTTGTCCTGGGAACATGACTGTGGTTTGATTGTGGAACCATGGGTCCTGCAAACATGACTGAGGTTTGATTCTGGAACCATGTGTCCTGGGAATATGACTGAGGTTTGATTCTGGAAATCTGTGGCCTGGGAACATGACTGAGGTTTGATTCTGGAACCCTGTAGCCTGCGAACATAACTGAGGATTGTTTCTGGAATCCTGTGGCCTGGGAACATGACATCAGTGGATTCTGGAACCCTGTGGCCTGGGAACATGAGAACGGTTTAATTCTGGAACCCTCTGACCTGGGAACATGTCTGAGGTTTGATGGTGGAAACCTGTGGCTTGGCAACATGACTGAGGTTTGTTTCTGGACACCTTTGTGCTGGGAACATGACTGTGTTTTGATTGTGGAATCATGGGTCCTGCAAACATGACAGAGGTTTGATTCTGGAACCATGTGTCCTGGGAATATGACTGAGGTTTGATTCTGGAAATCTGTGGCCTGGGAACTTGACTGAGGTTTGATGGCAGAAACCTGTGGACTGGCAACATGACTGAGGTTTGATTGTAGAACCCTGTGCCCTGGAAACATGACTGTGGGCTGGTACTGGAAACCCATGGCCTAGGAATTTGACATTGGTTTGATTCTGGAACCCTGTGGCCTGGGAACATGACTGAGGCGTGATTCTGGAAAACTGTGGCCTGGGAATATGACTGAGGTTTGATTCTGGAAATCTGTGGCCTGGGAACTTGACTGAGGTTTGATGGTAGAAATCTGTGGATTGGCAACATGACTGAGGTTTGATTGTAGAACCCTGTGCCCTGGAAACATGAATGCGACCTGATACTTGAAACCCATGGCCTGGGAACTTGACATTGGTTTGATTCCGGAACCCTGTGGCCAGGAACAAGACTGAGGCGTGATTCTGGAATCCTGTGGCCTGGGAACATGACATCTGTTTAGATTGTGGAATACTGGGCCCTGGGAACCTGACTGAGGCTTGGTTCTGGAACCCTGTGGACTGGGAACATGACTGAGGTTTTATTCTGGAATCCTGTGGCCTGGGAACATGACATCAGTGGATTCTGGAACCCTGTGGCCTGGGAACATGAGAACGGTTGGATTCTGGAAACCTGTGGCCTGGGAACATGTCTGAGGTTTGATGGTGGAAACCTGTGGCTTGGCAACATGACTGAGGTTTGTTACTGGAACCCTGTTCCCTGGGAACATGACTGAGGTTTGATTCTGGACACCTTTGTCCTGGGAACATGATTGTGGTTTGATTGTGGAACCATGGGTCCTGCAAACATGACTGAGGTTTGATTCTGGAACCATGTGTCCTGGGAATATGACTGAGGTTTGATTCTGGAAATCTGTGGCCTGGGTACATGACTGAGGTTTGATTCTGGAACCCTGTAGCCTGCGAACATAACTGAGGATTGTTTCTGGAATCCTGTGGCCTGGGAACATGACATCAGTGGATTCTGGAACCCTGTGGCCTGGGAACATGAGAACGGTTTAATTCTGGAACCCTCTGACCTGGGAACATGTGTGAGGTTTGATGGTGGAAACCTGTGGCTTGGCAACATGACTGAGGTTTGTTTCTGGACACCTTTGTGCTGGGAACATGACTGTGTTTTGATTGTGGAATCATGGGTCCTGCAAACATGACAGAGGTTTGATTCTGGAACCAGGTGTCCTGGGAATATGACTGAGGTTTGATTCTGGAAATCTGTGGCCTGGGAACTTGACTGAGGTTTGATGGCAGAAACCTGTGGACTGGCAACATGACTGAGGTTTGATTGTAGAACCCTGTGCCCTGGAAACATGACTGTGGCCTGGTACTGGAAACCCATGGCCTAGGAATTTGACATTGGTTTGATTCTGGAACCCTGTGGCCTGGGAACATGACTGAGGCGTGATTCTGGAAACTGTGGCCTGGGAATATGACTGAGGTTTGATTTTGGAAATCTGTGGCCTGGGAACTTGACTGAGGTTTGATGGCAGAAATCTGTGGACTGGCAACATGACTGAGGTTTGATTGTAGAACCCTGTGCCCTGGAAACATGACTGCGACCTGATACTTGAAACCCATGGCCTGGGAACTTGACATTGGCTTGATTCCGGAACCCTGTGGCCAGGAACAAGACTGAGGCATGAATCTGTAATCCTGTGGCCTGGGAACATGACTTCTGTTTAGATTGTGGAATACTGGGCCCTGGGAACCTGACTGAGGCTTGGTTCTGGAACCCTGTGGACTGGGAACATGACTGAGGTTTTATTCTGGAATCCTGTGGCCTGGGAACATGACATCAGTGGATTCTGGAACCCTGTGGCCTGGGAACATGAGAACGGTTGGATTCTGGAACCCTGTGGCCTGGGAACATGTTTGAGGTTTGATGGTGGAAACCTGTGGCTTGGCAACATGAATGAGGTTTGTTACTGGAACCCTGTTCCCTGGGAATATGAGTGAGGTTTGATTCTGGACACCTTTGTCCTGGGAACATGACTGTGGTTTGATTGTGGAACCATGGGTCCTGAAAGCATGACTGAGGTTTTATTCTGGAACCAGGTGTCCTGGGAATATGACTGAGGTTTGATTCTGGAAATCTGTGGCCTGGGAAATTGACTGAGGTTTGATGGCAGAAACCTGTGGACTGGCAACATGACAGAGGTTTGATTGTAGAAACCTGTGCCCTGCAAACATGACTGTGGCCTGGTACTGGAAACCCATGGCCTAGGAATTTGACATTGGCTTGATTCTGGAACCCTGTGACCTGGGAACATGATTGAGGCGTGATTCTGGAAACCTGTGGCCTGGGAACATGACATCTGTTTAGATTGTGGCATACTGTGCCCTGGGAACCGGACTGAAGGCTTGGTTCTGGAATCCTGTGGACTGGGAACAAGACTGAGGTTTGATTCTGGAACCATGTGGCCTGGGAATATGACTGATGTTAGATCGTGGAATCCTGTGGCCTGGGAACATGACATCGGTTTGGATTCTGGTACCCTGTTGCCTGGGAACATGAAATCGGTTTGATTATGGAAACCTGTGGTCTGGGAATATGACTGAGGTTTGATGGTGGTACCCTCTGGCCTGGCAACATGACTGAGGTTTGATTCTGGATCCCTGTGGCCTGGGAACATGACTGAGGCGTGATTCTGGAATCCTGTGGCCTGGGAACATGACGTCTGTTTAGATTGTGGAATACTGTGCCCTGGGAATCTGACTGAGGCTTGGTTCTGGAACCCTGTGGACTGGGAACATGACTGAGGTTTGAATCTGGAATCCTGTAGCCTGCGAACATAACTGAGGATTGTTTCTGGAACCCTGTGGCCTGGGAACATGACATCAGTGGATTCTGGAACCCTGTGGCCTGGGAACATGAGAACGGTTTAATTCTGGAACCCTGTGACTTGGGAACATGTCTGAGGTTTGATGGTGGAAACCTGTGGCTTGGCAACATGACTGAGGTTTGTTTCTGTAACCCTGTTCTCTGGGAACATGACTGAGGTTTGATTCTGGACACCTTTGTGCTGGGAACATGACTGTGTTTTGATTGTGGAATCATGGGTCCTGCAAACATGACTGAGGTTTGATTCTGGAACCATGTGTCCTGGGAATATGACTGAGGTTTGATTCTTGAAATCTGTGGCCTGGGAACTTGACTGAGGTTTGATGGCAGAAACCTGTAGACTGGCAACATGACTGAGGTTTGATTGTAGAACCCTGTGCCCTGGAAACATGACTGTGGGCTGGTACTGGAAACCCATGGCCTAGGAATTTGACATTGGTTTGATTCTGGAACCCTGTGGACTGGGAACATGACTGAGGTTTGATTCTGGATTCCTGTGGCCTGGGAACATGACATTAGTGGATTCTGGAACCCTGTGGCCTGGGAACATGAGAACGGTTGGATTCTGGAAACCTGTGGCCTGGGAACATGTCTGAGGTTTGATGGTGGAAACCTGTGGCTTGGCAACATGACTGAGGTTTGTTACTGGAACCCTGTTCCCTGGGAACATGACTGAGGTTTGATTCTGGACACCTTTGTCCTGGGAACATGACTGTGGTTTGATTGTGGAACCATGGGTCCTGCAAACATGACTGAGGTTTGATTCTGGAACCATGTGTCCTGGGAATATGACTGAGCTTTGATTCTGGAAATCTGTGGCCTGGGAACATGACTGAGGTTTGATTCTGGAACCCTGTAGCCTGCGAACATAACTGAGGATTGTTTCTGGAATCCTGTGGCCTGGGAACATGACATCAGTGGATTCTGGAACCCTGTGGCCTGGGAACATGAGAACGGTTTAATTCTGGAACCCTGTGACATGGGAACATGTCTGAGGTTTGATGGTGGAAACCTGTGGCTTGGCAACATGACGGAGGTTTGTTTCTAGACACCTTTGTGCTGGGAACATGACTGTGTTTTGATTGTGGAATCATGGGTCCTGCAAACATGACAGAGGTTTGATTCTGGAACCAGGTGTCCTGGGAATATGACTGAGGTTTGATTCTGGAAATCTGTGGCCTGGGAACTTGACTGAGGTTTGATGGCAGAAACCTGGGGACTGGCAACATGACTGAGGTTTGATTGTAGAACCCTGTGCCCTGGAAACATGACTGTGGGCTGGTCCTGCAAACCCATGGCCTAGGAATTTGACATTGGTTTGATTCTGGAACCCTGTGGCCTGGGAACATGACTGAGGCGTGATTCTGGAAACTGTGGCCTGGGAATATGACTGAGGTTTGATTTTGGAAATCTGTGGCCTGGGAACTTGACTGAGGTTTGATGGCAGAAATCTGTGGACTGGCAACATGACTGAGGTTTGATTGTAGAACCCTGTGCCCTGGAAACATGACTGCGACCTGATACTTGAAACCCATGGCCTGGGAACTTGACATTGGCTTGATTCCGGAACCCTGTGGCCAGGAACAAGACTGAGGCATGATTTTGGAATCCTGTGGCCTAGGAACATGACTTCTGTTTAGATTGTGGAATACTGGGCCCTGGGAACCTGACTGAGGCTTGGTTCTGGAACCCTGTGGACTGGGAACATGACTGAGGTTTTATTCTGGAATCCTGTGGCCTGGGAACATGACATCAGTGGATTCTGGAACCCTGTGGCCTGGGAACATGAGAACAGTTGGATTCTGGAACCCTGTGGCCTGGGAACATGTCTGAGGTTTGATGGTGGAAACCTGTGGCTTGGCAACATGAATGAGGTTTGTTACTGGAACCCTGTTCCCTGGGAATATGAGTGAGGTTTGATTCTGGACACCTTTGTCCTGGGAACATGACTGTGGTTTGATTGTGGAACCATGGGTCCTGAAAGCATGACTGAGGTTTTATTCTGGAACCAGGTGTCCTGGGAATATGACTGAGGTTTGATTCTGGAAATCTGTGGCCTGGGATATTGACTGAGGTTTGATGGCAGAAACCTGTGGACTGGCAACATGACAGAGGTTTGATTGTAGAAACCTGTGCCCTGCAAACATGACTGTGGCCTGGTACTGGAAACCCATGGCCTAGGAATTTGACATTGGCTTGATTCTGGAACCCTGTGACCTGGGAACATGATTGAGGCGTGATTCTGGAAACCTGTGGCCTGGGAACATGACATCTGTTTAGATTGTGGCATACTGTGCCCTGGGAACCGGACTGAAGGCTTGGTTCTGGAATCCTGTGGACTGGGAACAAGACTGAGGTTTGATTCTGGAACCATGTGGCCTGGGAATATGACTGATGTTAGATCGTGGAATCCTGTGGCCTGGGAACATGACATCGGTTTGGATTCTGGTACCCTGTTGCCTGGGAACATGAAATCGGTTTGATTATGGAAACCTGTGGTCTGGGAATATGACTGAGGTTTGATGGTGGTACCCTCTGGCCTGGCAACATGACTGAGGTTTGATTCTGGATCCCTGTGGCCTGGGAACATGACTGAGGCGTGATTCTGGAATCCTGTGGCCTGGGAACATGACGTCTGTTTAGATTGTGGAATACTGTGCCCTGGGAATCTGACTGAGGCTTGGTTCTGGAACCCTGTGGACTGGGAACATGACTGAGGTTTGAATCTGGAATCCTGTAGCCTGCGAACATAACTGAGGATTGTTTCTGGAACCCTGTGGCCTGGGAACATGACATCAGTGGATTCTGGAACCCTGTGGCCTGGGAACATGAGAACGGTTTAATTCTGGAACCCTGTGACTTGGGAACATGTCTGAGGTTTGATGGTGGAAACCTGTGGCTTGGCAACATGACTGAGGTTTGTTTCTGTAACCCTGTTCTCTGGGAACATGACTGAGGTTTGATTCTGGACACCTTTGTGCTGGGAACATGACTGTGTTTTGATTGTGGAATCATGGGTCCTGCAAACATGACTGAGGTTTGATTCTGGAACCATGTGTCCTGGGAATATGACTGAGGTTTGATTCTTGAAATCTGTGGCCTGGGAACTTGACTGAGGTTTGATGGCAGAAACCTGTAGACTGGCAACATGACTGAGGTTTGATTGTAGAACCCTGTGCCCTGGAAACATGACTGTGTGCTGGTACTGGAAACCCATGGCCTAGGAATTTGACATTGGTTTGATTCTGGAACCCTGTGGACTGGGAACATGACTGAGGTTTGATTCTGGAATCCTGTGGCCTGGGAACATGACATTAGTGGATTCTGGAACCCTGTGGCCTGGGAACATGAGAACGGTTGGATTCTGGAAACCTGTGGCCTGGGAACATGTCTGAGGTTTGATGGTGGAAACCTGTGGCTTGGCAACATGACTGAGGTTTGTTACTGGAACCCTGTTCCCTGGGAACATGACTGAGGTTTGATTCTGGACACCTTTGTCCTGGGAACATGACTGTGGTTTGATTGTGGAACCATGGGTCCTGCAAACATGACTGAGGTTTGATTCTGGAACCATGTGTCCTGGGAATATGACTGAGCTTTGATTCTGGAAATCTGTGGCCTGGGAACATGACTGAGGTTTGATTCTGGAACCCTGTAGCCTGCGAACATAACTGAGGATTGTTTCTGGAATCCTGTGGCCTGGGAACATGACATCAGTGGATTCTGGAACCCTGTGGCCTGGGAACATGAGAACGGTTTAATTCTGGAACCCTGTGACCTGGGAACATGTCTGAGGTTTGATGGTGGAAACCTGTGGCTTGGCAACATGACGGAGTTTTGTTTCTGGACACCTTTGTGCTGGGAACATGACTGTGTTTTGATTGTGGAATCATGGGTCCTGCAAACATGACAGAGGTTTGATTCTGGAACCAGGTGTCCTGGGAATATGACTGAGGTTTGATTCTGGAAATCTGTGGCCTGGGAACTTGACTGAGGTTTGATGGCAGAAACCTGTGGACTGGCAACATGACTGAGGTTTGATTGTAGAACCCTGTGCCCTGGAAACATGACTGTGGGCTGGTACTGCAAACCCATGGCCTAGGAATTTGACATTGGTTTGATTCTGGAACCCTGTGGCCTGGGAACATGACTGAGGCGTGATTCTGGAAAACTGTGGCCTGGGAATATGACTGAGGTTTGATTCTGGAAATCTGTGGCCTGGGAACTTGACTGAGGTTTGATGGTAGAAATCTGTGGACTGGCAACATGACTGAGGTTTGATTGTAGAACCCTGTGCCCTGGAAACATGAATGCGACCTGATACTTGAAACCCATGGCCTGGGAACTTGACATTGGTTTGATTCCGGAACCCTGTGGCCAGGAACAAGACTGAGGCGTGATTCTGGAATCCTGTGGCCTGGGAACATGACATCTGTTTAGATTGTGGAATACTGGACCCTGGGAACCTGACTGAGGCTTGGTTCTGGAACCCTGTGGACTGGGAACATGACTGAGGTTTTATTCTGGAATCCTGTGGCCTGGGAACATGACATCAGTGGATTCTGGAACCCTGTGGCCTGGGAACATGAGAACGGTTGGATTCTGGAAACCTGTGGCCTGGGAACATGTCTGAGGTTTGATGGTGGAAACCTGTGGCTTGGCAACATGACTGAGGTTTGTTACTGGAACCCTGTTCCCTGGGAACATGACTGAGGTTTGATTCTGGACACCTTTGTCCTGGGAACATGACTGTGGTTTGATTGTGGAACCATGGGTCCTGCAAACATGACTGAGGTTTGATTCTGGAACCATGTGTCCTGGGAATATGACTGAGGTTTGATTCTGGAAATCTGTGGCCTGGGAACATGACTGAGGTTTGATTCTGGAACCCTGTAGCCTGCGAACATAACTGAGGATTGTTTCTGGAATCCTGTGGCCTGGGAACATGACATCAGTGGATTCTGGAACCCTGTGGCCTGGGAACATGAGAACGGTTTAATTCTGGAACCCTCTGACCTGGGAACATGTCTGAGGTTTGATGGTGGAAACCTGTGGCTTGGCAACATGACTGAGGTTTGTTTCTGGACACCTTTGTGCTGGGAACATGACTGAGTTTTGATTGTGGAATCATGGGTCCTGCAAACATGACAGAGGTTTGATTCTGGAACCAGGTGTCCTGGGAATATGACTGAGGTTTGATTCTGGAAATCTGTGGCCTGGGAACTTGACTGAGGTTTGATGGCAGAAACCTGTGGACTGGCAACATGACTGAGGTTTGATTGTAGAACCCTGTGCCCGGGAAACATGACTGTGGGCTGGTCCTGGAAACCCATGGCCTAGGAATTTGACATTGGTTTGATTCTGGAACCCTGTGGCCTGGGAACATGACTGAGGCGTGATTCTGGAAAACTGTGGCCTGGGAATATGACTGAGGTTTGATTCTGGAAAACTGTGGCCTGGGAACTTGACTGAGGTTTGATGGTAGAAATCTGTGGACTGGCAACATGACTGAGGTTTGATTGTAGAACCCTGTGCCCTGGAAACATGAATGCGACCTGATACTTGAAACCCATGGCCTGGGAACTTGACATTGGTTTGATTCCGGAACCCTGTGGCCAGGAACAAGACTGAGGCGTGATTCTGGAATCCTGTGGCCTGGGAACATGACATCTGTTTAGATTGTGGAATACTGGACCCTGGGAACCTGACTGAGGCTTGGTTCTGGAACCCTGTGGACTGGGAACATGACTGAGGTTTTATTCTGGAATCCTGTGGCCTGGGAACATGACATCAGTGGATTCTGGAACCCTGTGGCCTGGGAACATGAGAACGGTTGGATTCTGGAAACCTGTGGCCTGGGAACATGTCTGAGGTTTGATGGTGGAAACCTGTGGCTTGGCAACATGACTGAGGTTTGTTACTGGAACCCTGTTCCCTGGGAACATGACTGAGGTTTGATTCTGGACACCTTTGTCCTGGGAACATGATTGTGGTTTGATTGTGGAACCATGGGTCCTGCAAACATGACTGAGGTTTGATTCTGGAACCATGTGTCCTGGGAATATGACTGAGGTTTGATTCTGGAAATCTGTGGCCTGGGAACATGACTGAGGTTTGATTCTGGAACCCTGTAGCCTGCGAACATAACTGAGGATTGTTTCTGGAATCCTGTGGCCTGGGAACATGACATCAGTGGATTCTGGAACCCTGTGGCCTGGGAACATGAGAACGGTTTAATTCTGGAACCCTCTGACCTGGGAACATGTCTGAGGTTTGATGGTGGAAACCTGTGGCTTGGCAACATGACTGAGGTTTGTTTCTGGACACCTTTGTGCTGGGAACATGACTGAGTTTTGATTGTGGAATCATGGGTCCTGCAAACATGACAGAGGTTTGATTCTGGAACCAGGTGTCCTGGGAATATGACTGAGGTTTGATTCTGGAAATCTGTGGCCTGGGAACTTGACTGAGGTTTGATGGCAGAAACCTGTGGACTGGCAACATGACTGAGGTTTGATTGTAGAACCCTGTGCCCGGGAAACATGACTGTGGGCTGGTCCTGGAAACCCATGGCCTAGGAATTTGACATTGGTTTGATTCTGGAACCCTGTGGCCTGGGAACATGACTGAGGCGTGATTCTGGAAAACTGTGGCCTGGGAATATGACTGAGGTTTGATTCTGGAAAACTGTGGCCTGGGAACTTGACTGAGGTTTGATGGTAGAAATCTGTGGACTGGCAACATGACTGAGGTTTGATTGTAGAACCCTGTGCCCTGGAAACATGAATGCGACCTGATACTTGAAACCCATGGCCTGGGAACTTGACATTGGTTTGATTCCGGAACCCTGTGGCCAGGAACAAGACTGAGGCGTGATTCTGGAATCCTGTGGCCTGGGAACATGACATCTGTTTAGATTGTGGAATACTGGACCCTGGGAACCTGACTGAGGCTTGGTTCTGGAACCCTGTGGACTGGGAACATGACTGAGGTTTTATTCTGGAATCCTGTGGCCTGGGAACATGACATCAGTGGATTCTGGAACCCTGTGGCCTGGGAACATGAGAACGGTTGGATTCTGGAAACCTGTGGCCTGGGAACATGTCTGAGGTTTGATGGTGGAAACCTGTGGCTTGGCAACATGACTGAGGTTTGTTACTGGAACCCTGTTCCCTGGGAACATGACTGAGGTTTGATTCTGGACACCTTTGTCCTGGGAACATGATTGTGGTTTGATTGTGGAACCATGGGTCCTGCAAACATGACTGAGGTTTGATTCTGGAACCATGTGTCCTGGGAATATGACTGAGGTTTGATTCTGGAAATCTGTGGCCTGGGAACATGACTGAGGTTTGATTCTGGAACCCTGTAGCCTGCGAACATAACTGAGGATTGTTTCTGGAATCCTGTGGCCTGGGAACATGACATCAGTGGATTCTGGAACCCTGTGGCCTGGGAACATGAGAACGGTTTAATTCTGGAACCCTCTGACCTGGGAACATGTCTGAGGTTTGATGGTGGAAACCTGTGGCTTGGAAACATGACTGAGGTTTGTTTCTGGACACCTTTGTGCTGGGAACATGACTGTGTTTTGATTGTGGAATCATGGGTCCTGCAAACATGACAGAGGTTTGATTCTGGAACCATGTGTCCTGGGAATATGACTGAGGTTTGATTCTGGAAATCTGTGGCCTGGGAACTTGATTGAGGTTTGATGGCAGAAACCTGTGGACTGGCAACATGACTGAGGTTTGATTGTAGAACCCTGTGCCCTGGAAACATGACTGTGGGCTGGTACTGGAAACCCATGGCCTAGGAATTTGACATTGGTTTGATTCTGGAACCCTGTGGCCTGGGAACATGACTGAGGCGTGATTCTGGAAAACTGTGGCCTGGGAATATGACTGAGGTTTGATTCTGGAAATCTGTGGCCTGGGAACTTGACTGAGGTTTGATGGTAGAAATCTGTGGATTGGCAACATGACTGAGGTTTGATTGTAGAACCCTGTGCCCTGGAAACATGAATGCGACCTGATACTTGAAACCCATGGCCTGGGAACTTGACATTGGTTTGATTCCGGAACCCTGTGGCCAGGAACAAGACTGAGGCGTGATTCTGGAATCCTGTGGCCTGGGAACATGACATCTGTTTAGATTGTGGAATACTGGGCCCTGGGAACCTGACTGAGGCTTGGTTCTGGAACCCTGTGGACTGGGAACATGACTGAGGTTTTATTCTGGAATCCTGTGGCCTGGGAACATGACATCAGTGGATTCTGGAACCCTGTGGCCTGGGAACATGAGAACGGTTGGATTCTGGAAACCTGTGGCCTGGGAACATGTCTGAGGTTTGATGGTGGAAACCTGTGGCTTGGCAACATAACTGAGGTTTGTTACTGGAACCCTGTTCCCTGGGAACATGACTGAGGTTTGATTCTGGACACCTTTGTCCTGGGAACATGATTGTGGTTTGATTGTGGAACCATGGGTCCTGCAAACATGACTGAGGTTTGATTCTGGAACCATGTGTCCTGGGAATATGACTGAGGTTTGATTCTGGAAATCTGTGGCCTGGGTACATGACTGAGGTTTGATTCTGGAACCCTGTAGCCTGCGAACATAACTGAGGATTGTTTCTGGAATCCTGTGGCCTGGGAACATGACATCAGTGGATTCTGGAACCCTGTGGCCTGGGAACATGAGAACGGTTTAATTCTGGAACCCTCTGACCTGGGAACATGTGTGAGGTTTGATGGTGGAAACCTGTGGCTTGGCAACATGACTGAGGTTTGTTTCTGGACACCTTTGTGCTGGGAACATGACTGTGTTTTGATTGTGGAATCATGGGTCCTGCAAACATGACAGAGGTTTGATTCTGGAACCAGGTGTCCTGGGAATATGACTGAGGTTTGATTCTGGAAATCTGTGGCCTGGGAACTTGACTGAGGTTTGATGGCAGAAACCTGTGGACTGGCAACATGACTGAGGTTTGATTGTAGAACCCTGTGCCCTGGAAACATGACTGTGGCCTGGTACTGGAAACCCATGGCCTAGGAATTTGACATTGGTTTGATTCTGGAACCCTGTGGCCTGGGAACATGACTGAGGCGTGATTCTGGAAAACTGTGGCCTGGGAATATGACTGATGTTAGATCGTGGAATCCTGTGGCCTGGGAACATGACATCGGTTTGGATTCTGGTACCCTGTTGCCTGGGAACATGAAATCGGTTTGATTGTGGAAACCTGTGGTCTGGGAATATGACTGAGGTTTGATGGTGGTACCCTCTGGCCTGGCAACATGACTGAGGTTTGATTCTGGATCCCTGTGGCCTGGGAACATGACTGAGGCGTGATTCTGGAAACCTGTGGCCTGGGAACATGACATCTGTTTAGATTGTGGCATACTGTGCCCTGGGAACCGGACTGAAGGCTTGGTTCTGGAATCCTGTGGACTGGGAACAAGACTGAGGTTTGATTCTGGAACCATGTGGCCTGGGAATATGACTGATATTAGATCGTGGAATCCTGTGGCCTGGGAACATGACTGAGGCGTGATTCTGGAAAACTGTGGCCTGGGAATATGACTGAGGTTTGATTCTGGAAATCTGTGGCCTGGGAACTTGACTGAGGTTTGATGGCAGAAACCTGTGGACTGGCAACATGACTGAGGTTTGATTGTAGAACCCTGTGCCCTGGAAACATGACTGTGGCCTGGTACTGGAAACCCATGGCCTAGGAATTTGACATTGGTTTGATTCTGGAACCCTGTGGCCTGGGAACATGACTGAGGCGTGATTCTGGAAACTGTGGCCTGGGAATATGACTGAGGTTTGATTTTGGAAATCTGTGGCCTGGGAACTTGACTGAGGTTTGATGGCAGAAATCTGTGGACTGGCAACTTGACTGAGGTTTGATTGTAGAACCCTGTGCCCTGGAAACATGACTGCGACCTGATACTTGAAACCCATGGCCTGGGAACTTGACATTGGCTTGATTCCGGAACCCTGTGGCCAGGAACAAGACTGAGGCATGATTCTGTAATCCTGTGGCCTGGGAACATGACTTCTGTTTAGATTGTGGAATACTGGGCCCTGGGAACCTGACTGAGGCTTGGTTCTGGAACCCTGTGGACTGGGAACATGACTGAGGTTTTATTCTGGAATCCTGTGGCCTGGGAACATGACATCAGTGGATTCTGGAACCCTGTGGCCTGGGAACATGAGAACGGTTGGATTCTGGAACCCTGTGGCCTGGGAACATGTTTGAGGTTTGATGGTGGAAACCTGTGGCTTGGCAACATGAATGAGGTTTGTTACTGGAACCCTGTTCCCTGGGAATATGAGTGAGGTTTGATTCTGGACACCTTTGTCCTGGGAACATGACTGTGGTTTGATTGTGGAACCATGGGTCCTGAAAGCATGACTGAGGTTTTATTCTGGAACCAGGTGTCCTGGGAATATGACTGAGGTTTGATTCTGGAAATCTGTGGCCTGGGAAATTGACTGAGGTTTGATGGCAGAAACCTGTGGACTGGCAACATGACAGAGGTTTGATTGTAGAAACCTGTGCCCTGCAAACATGACTGTGGCCTGGTACTGGAAACCCATGGCCTAGGAATTTGACATTGGCTTGATTCTGGAACCCTGTGACCTGGGAACATGATTGAGGCGTGATTCTGGAAACCTGTGGCCTGGGAACATGACATCTGTTTAGATTGTGGCATACTGTGCCCTGGGAACCGGACTGAAGTCTTGGTTCTGGAATCCTGTGGACTGGGAACAAGACTGAGGTTTGATTCTGGAACCATGTGGCCTGGGAATATGACTGATGTTAGATCGTGGAATCCTGTGGCCTGGGAACATGACATCGGTTTGGATTCTGGTACCCTGTTGCCTGGGAACATGAAATCGGTTTGATTATGGAAACCTGTGGTCTGGGAATATGACTGAGGTTTGATGGTGGTACCCTCTGGCCTGGCAACATGACTGAGGTTTGATTCTGGATCCCTGTGGCCTGGGAACATGACTGAGGCGTGATTCTGGAATCCTGTGGCCTGGGAACATGACGTCTGTTTAGATTGTGGAATACTGTGCCCTGGGAATCTGACTGAGGCTTGGTTCTGGAACCCTGTGGACTGGGAACATGACTGAGGTTTGAATCTGGAATCCTGTAGCCTGCGAACATAACTGAGGATTGTTTCTGGAACCCTGTGGCCTGGGAACATGACATCAGTGGATTCTGGAACCCTGTGGCCTGGGAACATGAGAACGGTTTAATTCTGGAACCCTGTGACTTGGGAACATGTCTGAGGTTTGATGGTGGAACCCTGTGGCTTGGCAACATGACTGAGGTTTGTTTCTGTAACCCTGTTCTCTGGGAACATGACTGAGGTTTGATTCTGGACACCTTTGTGCTGGGAACATGACTGTGTTTTGATTGTGGAATCATGGGTCCTGCAAACATGACTGAGGTTTGATTCTGGAACCATGTGTCCTGGGAATATGACTGAGCTTTGATTCTGGAAATCTGTGGCCTGGGAACATGACTGAGGTTTGATTCTGGAACCCTGTAGCCTGCGAACATAACTGAGGATTGTTTCTGGAATCCTGTGGCCTGGGAACATGACATCAGTGGATTCTGGAACCCTGTGGCCTGGGAACATGAGAACGGTTTAATTCTGGAACCCTGTGACATGGGAACATGTCTGAGGTTTGATGGTGGAAACCTGTGGCTTGGCAACATGACGGAGGTTTGTTTCTAGACACCTTTGTGCTGGGAACATGACTGTGTTTTGATTGTGGAATCATGGGTCCTGCAAACATGACAGAGGTTTGATTCTGGAACCAGGTGTCCTGGGAATATGACTGAGGTTTGATTCTGGAAATCTGTGGCCTGGGAACTTGACTGAGGTTTGATGGCAGAAACCTGGGGACTGGCAACATGACTGAGGTTTGATTGTAGAACCCTGTGCCCTGGAAACATGACTGTGGGCTGGTCCTGCAAACCCATGGCCTAGGAATTTGACATTGGTTTGATTCTGGAACCCTGTGGCCTGGGAACATGACTGAGGCGTGATTCTGGAAAACTGTGGCCTGGGAATATGACTGAGGTTTGATTCTGGAAATCTGTGGCCTGGGAACTTGACTGAGGTTTGATGGTAGAAATCTGTGGACTGGCAACATGACTGAGGTTTGATTGTAGAACCCTGTGCCCTGGAAACATGAATGCGACCTGATACTTGAAACCCATGGCCTGGGAACTTGACATTGGTTTGATTCCGGAACCCTGTGGCCAGGAACAAGACTGAGGCGTGATTCTGGAATCCTGTGGCCTGGGAACATGACATCTGTTTAGATTGTGGAATACTGGGCCCTGGGAACCTGACTGAGGCTTGGTTCTGGAACCCTGTGGACTGGGAACATGACTGAGGTTTTATTCTGGAATCCTGTGGCCTGGGAACATGACATCAGTGGATTCTGGAACCCTGTGGCCTGGGAACATGAGAACGGTTGGATTCTGGAAACCTGTGGCCTGGGAACATGTCTGAGGTTTGATGGTGGAAACCTGTGGCTTGGCAACATGACTGAGGTTTGTTACTGGAACCCTGTTCCCTGGGAACATGACTGAGGTTTGATTCTGGACACCTTTGTCCTGGGAACATGACTGTGGTTTGATTGTGGAACCATGGGTCCTGCAAACATGACTGAGGTTTGATTCTGGAACCATGTGTCCTGGGAATATGACTGAGGTTTGATTCTGGAAATCTGTGGCCTGGGTACATGACTGAGGTTTGATTCTGGAACCCTGTAGCCTGCGAACATAACTGAGGATTGTTTCTGGAATCCTGTGGCCTGGGAACATGACATCAGTGGATTCTGGAACCCTGTGGCCTGGGAACATGAGAACGGTTTAATTCTGGAACCCTCTGACCTGGGAACATGTGTGAGGTTTGATGGTGGAAACCTGTGGCTTGGCAACATGACTGAGGTTTGTTTCTGGACACCTTTGTGCTGGGAACATGACTGTGTTTTGATTGTGGAATCATGGGTCCTGCAAACATGACAGAGGTTTGATTCTGGAACCAGGTGTCCTGGGAATATGACTGAGGTTTGATTCTGGAAATCTGTGGCCTGGGAACTTGACTGAGGTTTGATGGCAGAAACCTGTGGACTGGCAACATGACTGAGGTTTGATTGTAGAACCCTGTGCCCTGGAAACATGACTGTGGCCTGGTACTGGAAACCCATGGCCTAGGAATTTGACATTGGTTTGATTCTGGAACCCTGTGGCCTGGGAACATGACTGAGGCGTGATTCTGGAAACTGTGGCCTGGGAATATGACTGAGGTTTGATTTTGGAAATCTGTGGCCTGGGAACTTGACTGAGGTTTGATGGCAGAAATCTGTGGACTGGCAACATGACTGAGGTTTGATTGTAGAACCCTGTGCCCTGGAAACATGACTGCGACCTGATACTTGAAACCCATGGCCTGGGAACTTGACATTGGCTTGATTCCGGAACCCTGTGGCCAGGAACAAGACTGAGGCATGATTCTGGAATCCTGTGGCCTAGGAACATGACTTCTGTTTAGATTGTGGAATACTGGGCCCTGGGAACCTGACTGAGGCTTGGTTCTGGAACCCTGTGGACTGGGAACATGACTGAGGTTTTATTCTGGAATCCTGTGGCCTGGGAACATGACATCAGTGGATTCTGGAACCCTGTGGCCTGGGAACATGAGAACGGTTGGATTCTGGAACCCTGTGGCCTGGGAACATGTCTGAGGTTTGATGGTGGAAACCTGTGGCTTGGCAACATGAATGAGGTTTGTTACTGGAACCCTGTTCCCTGGGAATATGAGTGAGGTTTGATTCTGGACACCTTTGTCCTGGGAACATGACTGTGGTTTGATTGTGGAACCATGGGTCCTGAAAGCATGACTGAGGTTTTATTCTGGAACCAGGTGTCCTGGGAATATGACTGAGGTTTGATTCTGGAAATCTGTGGCCTGGGAAATTGACTGAGGTTTGATGGCAGAAACCTGTGGACTGGCAACATGACAGAGGTTTGATTGTAGAAACCTGTGCCCTGCAAACATGACTGTGGCCTGGTACTGGAAACCCATGGCCTAGGAATTTGACATTGGCTTGATTCTGGAACCCTGTGACCTGGGAACATGATTGAGGCGTGATTCTGGAAACCTGTGGCCTGGGAACATGACATCTGTTTAGATTGTGGCATACTGTGCCCTGGGAACCGGACTGAAGGCTTGGTTCTGGAATCCTGTGGACTGGGAACAAGACTGAGGTTTGATTCTGGAACCATGTGGCCTGGGAATATGACTGATGTTAGATCGTGGAATCCTGTGGCCTGGGAACATGACATCGGTTTGGATTCTGGTACCCTGTTGCCTGGGAACATGAAATCGGTTTGATTATGGAAACCTGTGGTCTGGGAATATGACTGAGGTTTGATGGTGGTACCCTCTGGCCTGGCAACATGACTGAGGTTTGATTCTGGATCCCTGTGGCCTGGGAACATGACTGAGGCGTGATTCTGGAATCCTGTGGCCTGGGAACATGACGTCTGTTTAGATTGTGGAATACTGTGCCCTGGGAATCTGACTGAGGCTTGGTTCTGGAACCCTGTGGACTGGGAACATGACTGAGGTTTGAATCTGGAATCCTGTAGCCTGCGAACATAACTGAGGATTGTTTCTGGAACCCTGTGGCCTGGGAACATGACATCAGTGGATTCTGGAACCCTGTGGCCTGGGAACATGAGAACGGTTTAATTCTGGAACCCTGTGACTTGGGAACATGTCTGAGGTTTGATGGTGGAAACCTGTGGCTTGGCAACATGACTGAGGTTTGTTTCTGTAACCCTGTTCTCTGGGAACATGACTGAGGTTTGATTCTGGACACCTTTGTGCTGGGAACATGACTGTGTTTTGATTGTGGAATCATGGGTCCTGCAAACATGACTGAGGTTTGATTCTGGAACCATGTGTCCTGGGAATATGACTGAGGTTTGATTCTTGAAATCTGTGGCCTGGGAACTTGACTGAGGTTTGATGGCAGAAACCTGTAGACTGGCAACATGACTGAGGTTTGATTGTAGAACCCTGTGCCCTGGAAACATGACTGTGGGCTGGTACTGGAAACCCATGGCCTAGGAATTTGACATTGGTTTGATTCTGGAACCCTGTGGACTGGGAACATGACTGAGGTTTGATTCTGGAATCCTGTGGCCTGGGAACATGACATTATTGGATTCTGGAACCCTGTGGCCTGGGAACATGAGAACGGTTGGATTCTGGAAACCTGTGGCCTGGGAACATGTCTGAGGTTTGATGGTGGAAACCTGTGGCTTGGCAACATGACTGAGGTTTGTTACTGGAACCCTGTTCCCTGGGAACATGACTGAGGTTTGATTCTGGACACCTTTGTCCTGGGAACATGACTGTGGTTTGATTGTGGAACCATGGGTCCTGCAAACATGACTGAGGTTTGATTCTGGAACCATGTGTCCTGGGAATATGACTGAGCTTTGATTCTGGAAATCTGTGGCCTGGGAACATGACTGAGGTTTGATTCTGGAACCCTGTAGCCTGCGAACATAACTGAGGATTGTTTCTGGAATCCTGTGGCCTGGGAACATGACATCAGTGGATTCTGGAACCCTGTGGCCTGGGAACATGAGAACGGTTTAATTCTGGAACCCTGTGACCTGGGAACATGTCTGAGGTTTGATGGTGGAAACCTGTGGCTTGGCAACATGACGGAGGTTTGTTTCTAGACACCTTTGTGCTGGGAACATGACTGTGTTTTGATTGTGGAATCATGGGTCCTGCAAACATGACAGAGGTTTGATTCTGGAACCAGGTGTCCTGGGAATATGACTGAGGTTTGATTCTGGAAATCTGTGGCCTGGGAACTTGACTGAGGTTTGATGGCAGAAACCTGTGGACTGGCAACATGACTGAGGTTTGATTGTAGAACCCTGTGCCCTGGAAACATGACTGTGGGCTGGTACTGCAAACCCATGGCCTAGGAATTTGACATTGGTTTGATTCTGGAACCCTGTGGCCTGGGAACATGACTGAGGCGTGATTCTGGAAAACTGTGGCCTGGGAATATGACTGAGGTTTGATTCTGGAAATCTGTGGCCTGGGAACTTGACTGAGGTTTGATGGTAGAAATCTGTGGACTGGCAACATGACTGAGGTTTGATTGTAGAACCCTGTGCCCTGGAAACATGAATGCGACCTGATACTTGAAACCCATGGCCTGGGAACTTGACATTGGTTTGATTCCGGAACCCTGTGGCCAGGAACAAGACTGAGGCGTGATTCTGGAATCCTGTGGCCTGGGAACATGACATCTGTTTAGATTGTGGAATACTGGACCCTGGGAACCTGACTGAGGCTTGGTTCTGGAACCCTGTGGACTGGGAACATGACTGAGGTTTTATTCTGGAATCCTGTGGCCTGGGAACATGACATCAGTGGATTCTGGAACCCTGTGGCCTGGGAACATGAGAACGGTTGGATTCTGGAAACCTGTGGCCTGGGAACATGTCTGAGGTTTGATGGTGGAAACCTGTGGCTTGGCAACATGACTGAGGTTTGTTACTGGAACCCTGTTCCCTGGGAACATGACTGAGGTTTGATTCTGGACACCTTTGTCCTGGGAACATGACTGTGGTTTGATTGTGGAACCATGGGTCCTGCAAACATGACTGAGGTTTGATTCTGGAACCATGTGTCCTGGGAATATGACTGAGGTTTGATTCTGGAAATCTGTGGCCTGGGAACATGACTGAGGTTTGATTCTGGAACCCTGTAGCCTGCGAACATAACTGAGGATTGTTTCTGGAATCCTGTGGCCTGGGAACATGACATCAGTGGATTCTGGAACCCTGTGGCCTGGGAACATGAGAACGGTTTAATTCTGGAACCCTCTGACCTGGGAACATGTCTGAGGTTTGATGGTGGAAACCTGTGGCTTGGCAACATGACTGAGGTTTGTTTCTGGACACCTTTGTGCTGGGAACATGACTGAGTTTTGATTGTGGAATCATGGGTCCTGCAAACATGACAGAGGTTTGATTCTGGAACCAGGTGTCCTGGGAATATGACTGAGGTTTGATTCTGGAAATCTGTGGCCTGGGAACTTGACTGAGGTTTGATGGCAGAAACCTGTGGACTGGCAACATGACTGAGGTTTGATTGTAGAACCCTGTGCCCGGGAAACATGACTGTGGGCTGGTCCTGGAAACCCATGGCCTAGGAATTTGACATTGGTTTGATTCTGGAACCCTGTGGCCTGGGAACATGACTGAGGCGTGATTCTGGAAAACTGTGGCCTGGGAATATGACTGAGGTTTGATTCTGGAAAACTGTGGCCTGGGAACTTGACTGAGGTTTGATGGTAGAAATCTGTGGACTGGCAACATGACTGAGGTTTGATTGTAGAACCCTGTGCCCTGGAAACATGAATGCGACCTGATACTTGAAACCCATGGCCTGGGAACTTGACATTGGTTTGATTCCGGAACCCTGTGGCCAGGAACAAGACTGAGGCGTGATTCTGGAATCCTGTGGCCTGGGAACATGACATCTGTTTAGATTGTGGAATACTGGACCCTGGGAACCTGACTGAGGCTTGGTTCTGGAACCCTGTGGACTGGGAACATGACTGAGGTTTTATTCTGGAATCCTGTGGCCTGGGAACATGACATCAGTGGATTCTGGAACCCTGTGGCCTGGGAACATGAGAACGGTTGGATTCTGGAAACCTGTGGCCTGGGAACATGTCTGAGGTTTGATGGTGGAAACCTGTGGCTTGGCAACATGACTGAGGTTTGTTACTGGAACCCTGTTCCCTGGGAACATGACTGAGGTTTGATTCTGGACACCTTTGTCCTGGGAACATGATTGTGGTTTGATTGTGGAACCATGGGTCCTGCAAACATGACTGAGGTTTGATTCTGGAACCATGTGTCCTGGGAATATGACTGAGGTTTGATTCTGGAAATCTGTGGCCTGGGAACATGACTGAGGTTTGATTCTGGAACCCTGTAGCCTGCGAACATAACTGAGGATTGTTTCTGGAATCCTGTGGCCTGGGAACATGACATCAGTGGATTCTGGAACCCTGTGGCCTGGGATCATGAGAACGGTTTAATTCTGGAACCCTCTGACCTGGGAACATGTCTGAGGTTTGATGGTGGAAACCTGTGGCTTGGCAACATGACTGAGGTTTGTTTCTGGACACCTTTGTGCTGGGAACATGACTGTGTTTTGATTGTGGAATCATGGGTCCTGCAAACATGACAGAGGTTTGATTCTGGAACCATGTGTCCTGGGAATATGACTGAGGTTTGATTCTGGAAATCTGTGGCCTGGGAACTTGACTGAGGTTTGATGGCAGAAACCTGTGGACTGGCAACATGACTGAGGTTTGATTGTAGAACCCTGTGCCCTGGAAACATGACTGTGGGCTGGTACTGGAAACCCATGGCCTAGGAATTTGACATTGGTTTGATTCTGGAACCCTGTGGCCTGGGAACATGACTGAGGCGTGATTCTGGAAAACTGTGGCCTGGGAATATGACTGAGGTTTGATTCTGGAAATCTGTGGCCTGGGAACTTGACTGAGGTTTGATGGTAGAAATCTGTGGATTGGCAACATGACTGAGGTTTGATTGTAGAACCCTGTGCCCTGGAAACATGAATGCGACCTGATACTTGAAACCCATGGCCTGGGAACTTGACATTGGTTTGATTCCGGAACCCTGTGGCCAGGAACAAGACTGAGGCGTGATTCTGGAATCCTGTGGCCTGGGAACATGACATCTGTTTAGATTGTGGAATACTGGGCCCTGGGAACCTGACTGAGGCTTGGTTCTGGAACCCTGTGGACTGGGAACATGACTGAGGTTTTATTCTGGAATCCTGTGGCCTGGGAACATGACATCAGTGGATTCTGGAACCCTGTGGCCTGGGAACTTGAGAACGGTTGGATTCTGGAAACCTGTGGCCTGGGAACATGTCTGAGGTTTGATGGTGGAAACCTGTGGCTTGGCAACATGACTGAGGTTTGTTACTGGAACCCTGTTCCCTGGGAACATGACTGAGGTTTGATTCTGGACACCTTTGTCCTGGGAACATGACTGTGGTTTGATTGTGGAACCATGGGTCCTGCAAACATGACTGAGGTTTGATTCTGGAACCATGTGTCCTGGGAATATGACTGAGGTTTGATTCTGGAAATCTGTGGCCTGGGAACATGACTGAGGTTTGATTCTGGAACCCTGTAGCCTGCGAACATAACTGAGGATTGTTTCTGGAATCCTGTGGCCTGGGAACATGACATCAGTGGATTCTGGAACCCTGTGGCCTGGGAACATGAGAACGGTTTAATTCTGGAACCCTCTGACCTGGGAACATGTCTGAGGTTTGATGGTGGAAACCTGTGGCTTGGCAACATGACTGAGGTTTGTTTCTGGACACCTTTGTGCTGGGAACATGACTGAGTTTTGATTGTGGAATCATGGGTCCTGCAAACATGACAGAGGTTTGATTCTGGAACCAGGTGTCCTGGGAATATGACTGAGGTTTGATTCTGGAAATCTGTGGCCTGGGAACTTGACTGAGGTTTGATGGCAGAAACCTGTGGACTGGCAACATGACTGAGGTTTGATTGTAGAACCCTGTGCCCGGGAAACATGACTGTGGGCTGGTCCTGGAAACCCATGGCCTAGGAATTTGACATTGGTTTGATTCTGGAACCCTGTGGCCTGGGAACATGACTGAGGCGTGATTCTGGAAAACTGTGGCCTGGGAATATGACTGAGGTTTGATTCTGGAAAACTGTGGCCTGGGAACTTGACTGAGGTTTGATGGTAGAAATCTGTGGACTGGCAACATGACTGAGGTTTGATTGTAGAACCCTGTGCCCTGGAAACATGAATGCGACCTGATACTTGAAACCCATGGCCTGGGAACTTGACATTGGTTTGATTCCGGAACCCTGTGGCCAGGAACAAGACTGAGGCGTGATTCTGGAATCCTGTGGCCTGGGAACATGACATCTGTTTAGATTGTGGAATACTGGACCCTGGGAACCTGACTGAGGCTTGGTTCTGGAACCCTGTGGACTGGGAACATGACTGAGGTTTTATTCTGGAATCCTGTGGCCTGGGAACATGACATCAGTGGATTCTGGAACCCTGTGGCCTGGGAACATGAGAACGGTTGGATTCTGGAAACCTGTGGCCTGGGAACATGTCTGAGGTTTGATGGTGGAAACCTGTGGCTTGGCAACATGACTGAGGTTTGTTACTGGAACCCTGTTCCCTGGGAACATGACTGAGGTTTGATTCTGGACACCTTTGTCCTGGGAACATGATTGTGGTTTGATTGTGGAACCATGGGTCCTGCAAACATGACTGAGGTTTGATTCTGGAACCATGTGTCCTGGGAATATGACTGAGGTTTGATTCTGGAAATCTGTGGCCTGGGAACATGACTGAGGTTTGATTCTGGAACCCTGTAGCCTGCGAACATAACTGAGGATTGTTTCTGGAATCCTGTGGCCTGGGAACATGACATCAGTGGATTCTGGAACCCTGTGGCCTGGGAACATGAGAACGGTTTAATTCTGGAACCCTCTGACCTGGGAACATGTCTGAGGTTTGATGGTGGAAACCTGTGGCTTGGAAACATGACTGAGGTTTGTTTCTGGACACCTTTGTGCTGGGAACATGACTGTGTTTTGATTGTGGAATCATGGGTCCTGCAAACATGACAGAGGTTTGATTCTGGAACCATGTGTCCTGGGAATATGACTGAGGTTTGATTCTGGAAATCTGTGGCCTGGGAACTTGACTGAGGTTTGATGGCAGAAACCTGTGGACTGGCAACATGACTGAGGTTTGATTGTAGAACCCTGTGCCCTGGAAACATGACTGTGGGCTGGTACTGGAAACCCATGGCCTAGGAATTTGACATTGGTTTGATTCTGGAACCCTGTGGCCTGGGAACATGACTGAGGCGTGATTCTGGAAAACTGTGGCCTGGGAATATGACTGAGGTTTGATTCTGGAAATCTGTGGCCTGGGAACTTGACTGAGGTTTGATGGTAGAAATCTGTGGATTGGCAACATGACTGAGGTTTGATTGTAGAACCCTGTGCCCTGGAAACATGAATGCGACCTGATACTTGAAACCCATGGCCTGGGAACTTGACATTGGTTTGATTCCGGAACCCTGTGGCCAGGAACAAGACTGAGGCGTGATTCTGGAATCCTGTGGCCTGGGAACATGACATCTGTTTAGATTGTGGAATACTGTGCCCTGGGAACCTGACTGAGGCTTGGTTCTGGAACCCTGTGGACTGGGAACATGACTGAGGTTTTATTCTGGAATCCTGTGGCCTGGGAACATGACATCAGTGGATTCTGGAACCCTGTGGCCTGGGAACATGAGAACGGTTGGATTCTGGAAACCTGTGGCCTGGGAACATGTCTGAGGTTTGATGGTGGAAACCTGTGGCTTGGCAACATAACTGAGGTTTGTTACTGGAACCCTGTTCCCTGGGAACATGACTGAGGTTTGATTCTGGACACCTTTGTCCTGGGAACATGATTGTGGTTTGATTGTGGAACCATGGGTCCTGCAAACATGACTGAGGTTTGATTCTGGAACCATGTGTCCTGGGAATATGACTGAGGTTTGATTCTGGAAATCTGTGGCCTGGGTACATGACTGAGGTTTGATTCTGGAACCCTGTAGCCTGCGAACATAACTGAGGATTGTTTCTGGAATCCTGTGGCCTGGGAACATGACATCAGTGGATTCTGGAACCCTGTGGCCTGGGAACATGAGAACGGTTTAATTCTGGAACCCTCTGACCTGGGAACATGTGTGAGGTTTGATGGTGGAAACCTGTGGCTTGGCAACATGACTGAGGTTTGTTTCTGGACACCTTTGTGCTGGGAACATGACTGTGTTTTGATTGTGGAATCATGGGTCCTGCAAACATGACAGAGGTTTGATTCTGGAACCAGGTGTCCTGGGAATATGACTGAGGTTTGATTCTGGAAATCTGTGGCCTGGGAACTTGACTGAGGTTTGATGGCAGAAACCTGTGGACTGGCAACATGACTGAGGTTTGATTGTAGAACCCTGTGCCCTGGAAACATGACTGTGGCCTGGTACTGGAAACCCATGGCCTAGGAATTTGACATTGGTTTGATTCTGGAACCCTGTGGCCTGGGAACATGACTGAGGCGTGATTCTGGAAAACTGTGGCCTGGGAATATGACTGATGTTAGATCGTGGAATCCTGTGGCCTGGGAACATGACATCGGTTTGGATTCTGGTACCCTGTTGCCTGGGAACATGAAATCGGTTTGATTGTGGAAACCTGTGGTCTGGGAATATGACTGAGGTTTGATGGTGGTACCCTCTGGCCTGGCAACATGACTGAGGTTTGATTCTGGATCCCTGTGGCCTGGGAACATGACTGAGGCGTGATTCTGGAAACCTGTGGCCTGGGAACATGACATCTGTTTAGATTGTGGCATACTGTGCCCTGGGAACCGGACTGAAGGCTTGGTTCTGGAATCCTGTGGACTGGGAACAAGACTGAGGTTTGATTCTGGAACCATGTGGCCTGGGAATATGACTGATATTAGATCGTGGAATCCTGTGGCCTGGGAACATGACATCGGTTTGGATTCTGGTACCCTGTTGCCTGGGAACATGAAATCGGTTTGATTGTGGAAACCTGTGGTCTGGGAATATGACTGAGGTTTGATGGTGGTACCCTCTGGCCTGGCAACATGACTGAGGTTTGATTCTGGATCCCTGTGGCCTGGGAACATGACTGAGGCGTGATTCTGGAATCCTGTGGCCTGGGAACATGACGTCTGTTTAGATTGTGGAATACTGTGCCCTGGGAATCTGACTGAGGCTTGGTTCTGGAACCCTGTGGACTGGGAACATGACTGAGGTTTGAATCTGGAATCCTGTAGCCTGCGAACATAACTGAGGATTGTTTCTGGAACCCTGTGGCCTGGGAACATGACATCAGTGGATTCTGGAACCCTGTGGCCTGGGAACATGAGAACGGTATAATTCTGGAACCCTGTGACCTGGGAACATGTCTGAGGTTTGATGGTGGAAACCTGTGGCTTGGCAACATGACTGAGGTTTGTTTCTGTAACCCTGTTCTCTGCGAACATGACTGAGGTTTGATTCTGGACACCTTTGTGCTGGGAACATGACTGTGTTTTGATTGTGGAATCATGGGTCCTGCAAACATGACTGAGGTTTGATTCTGGAACCATGTGTCCTGGGAATATGACTGAGGTTTGATTCTGGAAATCTGTGGCCTGGGAACTTGACTGAGGTTTGATGGCAGAAACCTGTGGACTGGCAACATGACTGAGGTTTGATTGTAGAACCCTGTGCCCTGGAATCATGACTGTGGGCTGGTACTGGAAACCCATGGCCTAGGAATTTGACATTGGTTTGATTCTGGAACCCTGTGACCTGGGAACATGACTGAGGTATGATTCTGGAAAACTGTGGCCGGGGACTTGACTGAGGTTTGATCGCAGAAATCTGTGGACTGGAAACATTACTGAGGTTTGATTGTAGAACCCTGTGCCCTGGAAACATGACTGCGACCTGATACTTGAAACCCATGGCCTGGGAACTTGACATTGGTTTGATTCTGGAACCCTGTGGCCAGGAACAAGACTGAGGCGTGATTCTGGAATCCTGTGGCCTGGGAACATGACATCTGTTTAGATTGTGGAATACTGTGCCCTGGGAACCTGACTGAGGCTTGGTTCTGGAACCCTGTGGACTGGGAACATGACTGAGGTTTTATTCTGGAATCCTGTGGCCTGGGAACATGACATCATTGGATTCTGGAACCCTGTGGCCTGGGAACATGACAACGGTTGGATTCTGGAACCCTGTGGCCTGGGAACATGTCTGAGGTTTGATGGTGGAAACCTGTGGCTTGGCAACATGACTGAGGTTTGTTACTGGAACCCTGTTCCCTGGGAACATGACTGAGGTTTGATTCTGGACACCTTTGTCCTGGGAACATGACTGTGGTTTGATTGTGGAACCATGGGTCCTGCAAACATGACTGAGGTTTGATTCTGGAACCATGTGTCCTGGGAATATGACTGAGCTTTGATTCTGGAAATCTGTGGCCTGGGTACATGACTGAGGTTTGATTCTGGAACCCTGTAGCCTGCGAACATAACTGAGGATTGTTTCTGGAATCCTGTGGCCTGGGAACATGACATCAGTGGATTCTGGAACCCTGTGGCCTGGGAACATGAGAACGGTTTAATTCTGGAACCCTCTGACCTGGGAACATGTCTGAGGTTTGATGGTGGAAACCTGTGGCTTGGCAACATGACTGAGGTTTGTTTCTGGACACCTTTGTGCTGGGAACATGACTGTGTTTTGATTGTGGAATCATGGGTCCTGCAAACATGACAGAGGTTTGATTCTGGAACCAGGTGTCCTGGGAATATGACTGAGGTTTGATTCTGGAAATCTGTGGCCTGGGAACTTGACTGAGGTTTGATGGCAGAAACCTGTGGACTGGCAACATGACTGAGGTTTGATTGTAGAACCCTGTTCCCTGGAAACATGACTGTGGCCTGGTACTGGAAACCCATGGCCTAGGAATTTGACATTGGTTTGATTCTGGAACCCTGTGGCCTGGGAACATGACTGAGGCGTGATTCTGGAAACTGTGGCCTGGGAATATGACTGAGGTTTGATTTTGGAAATCTGTGGCCTGGGAACTTGACTGAGGTTTGATGGCAGAAATCTGTGGACTGGCAACATGACTGAGGTTTGATTGTAGAACCCTGTGCCCTGGAAACATGACTGCGACCTGATACTTGAAACCCATGGCCTGGGAACTTGACATTGGCTTGATTCCGGAACCCTGTGGCCAGGAACAAGACTGAGGCATGATTCTGGAATCCTGTGGCCTAGGAACATGACTTCTGTTTAGATTGTGGAATACTGGGCCCTGGGAACCTGACTGAGGCTTGGTTCTGGAACCCTGTGGACTGGGAACATGACTGAGGTTTTATTCTGGAATCCTGTGGCCTGGGAACATGACATCAGTGGATTCTGGAACCCTGTGGCCTGGGAACATGAGAACGGTTGGATTCTGGAACCCTGTGGCCTGGGAACATGTCTGAGGTTTGATGGTGGAAACCTGTGGCTTGGCAACATGAATGAGGTTTGTTACTGGAACCCTGTTCCCTGGGAATATGAGTGAGGTTTGATTCTGGACACCTTTGTCCTGGGAACATGACTGTGGTTTGATTGTGGAACCATGGGTCTTGAAAGCATGACTGAGGTTTTATTCTGGAACCATGTGTCCTGGGAATATGACTGAGGTTTGATTCTGGAAATCTGTGGCCTGGGAAATTGACTGAGGTTTGATGGCAGAAACCTGTGGACTGGCAACATGACAGAGGTTTGATTGTAGAAACCTGTGCCCTGCAAACATGACTGTGGCCTGGTACTGGAAACCCATGGCCTAGGAATTTGACATTGGCTTGATTCTGGAACCCTGTGACCTGGGAACATGATTGAGGCGTGATTCTGGAAACCTGTGGCCTGGGAACATGACATCTGTTTAGATTGTGGCATACTGTGCCCTGGGAACCGGACTGAAGGCTTGGTTCTGGAATCCTGTGGACTGGGAACAAGACTGAGGTTTGATTCTGGAACCATGTGGCCTGGGAATATGACTGATGTTAAATCGTGGAATCCTGTGGCCTGGGAACATGACATCGGTTTGGATTCTGGTACCCTGTTGCCTGGGAACATGAAATCGGTTTGATTATGGAAACCTGTGGTCTGGGAATATGACTGAGGTTTGATGGTGGTACCCTCTGGCCTGGCAACATGACTGAGGTTTGATTCTGGATCCCTGTGGCCTGGGAACATGACTGAGGCGTGATTCTGGAATCCTGTGGCCTGGGAACATGACGTCTGTTTAGATTGTGGAATACTGTGCCCTGGGAATCTGACTGAGGCTTGGTTCTGGAACCCTGTGGACTGGGAACATGACTGAGGTTTGAATCTGGAATCCTGTAGCCTGCGAACATAACTGAGGATTGTTTCTGGAACCCTGTGGCCTGGGAACATGACATCAGTGGATTCTGGAACCCTGTGGCCTGGGAACATGAGAACGGTTTAATTCTGGAACCCTGTGACTTGGGAACATGTCTGAGGTTTGATGGTGGAACCCTGTGGCTTGGCAACATGACTGAGGTTTGTTTCTGTAACCCTGTTCTCTGGGAACATGACTGAGGTTTGATTCTGGACACCTTTGTGCTGGGAACATGACTGTGTTTTGATTGTGGAATCATGGGTCCTGCAAACATGACTGAGGTTTGATTCTGGAACCATGTGTCCTGGGAATATGACTGAGGTTTGATTCTTGAAATCTGTGGCCTGGGAACTTGACTGAGGTTTGATGGCAGAAACCTGTAGACTGGCAACATGACTGAGGTTTGATTGTAGAACCCTGTGCCCTGGAAACATGACTGTGGGCTGGTACTGGAAACCCATGGCCTAGGAATTTGACATTGGTTTGATTCTGGAACCCTGTGGACTGGGAACATGACTGAGGTTTGATTCTGGAATCCTGTGGCCTGGGAACATGACATTAGTGGATTCTGGAACCCTGTGGCCTGGGAACATGAGAACGGTTGGATTCTGGAAACCTGTGGCCTGGGAACATGTCTGAGGTTTGATGGTGGAAACCTGTGGCTTGGCAACATGACTGAGGTTTGTTACTGGAACCCTGTTCCCTGGGAACATGACTGAGGTTTGATTCTGGACACCTTTGTCCTGGGAACATGACTGTGGTTTGATTGTGGAACCATGGGTCCTGCAAACATGACTGAGGTTTGATTCTGGAACCATGTGTCCTGGGAATATGACTGAGCTTTGATTCTGGAAATCTGTGGCCTGGGAACATGACTGAGGTTTGATTCTGGAACCCTGTAGCCTGCGAACATAACTGAGGATTGTTTCTGGAATCCTGTGGCCTGGGAACATGACATCAGTGGATTCTGGAACCCTGTGGCCTGGGAACATGAGAACGGTTTAATTCTGGAACCCTGTGACCTGGGAACATGTCTGAGGTTTGATGGTGGAAACCTGTGGCTTGGCAACATGACGGAGGTTTGTTTCTAGACACCTTTGTGCTGGGAACATGACTGTGTTTTGATTGTGGAATCATGGGTCCTGCAAACATGACAGAGGTTTGATTCTGGAACCAGGTGTCCTGGGAATATGACTGAGGTTTGATTCTGGAAATCTGTGGCCTGGGAACTTGACTGAGGTTTGATGGCAGAAACCTGTGGACTGGCAACATGACTGAGGTTTGATTGTAGAACCCTGTGCCCTGGAAACATGACTGTGGGCTGGTACTGCAAACCCATGGCCTAGGAATTTGACATTGGTTTGATTCTGGAACCCTGTGGCCTGGGAACATGACTGAGGCGTGATTCTGGAAAACTGTGGCCTGGGAATATGACTGAGGTTTGATTCTGGAAATCTGTGGCCTGGGAACTTGACTGAGGTTTGATGGTAGAAATCTGTGGACTGGCAACATGACTGAGGTTTGATAGTAGAACCCTGTGCCCTGGAAACATGAATGCGACCTGATACTTGAAACCCATGGCCTGGGAACTTGACATTGGTTTGATTCCGGAACCCTGTGGCCAGGAACAAGACTGAGGCGTGATTCTGGAATCCTGTGGCCTGGGAACATGACATCTGTTTAGATTGTGGAATACTGGACCCTGGGAACCTGACTGAGGCTTGGTTCTGGAACCCTGTGGACTGGGAACATGACTGAGGTTTTATTCTGGAATCCTGTGGCCTGGGAACATGACATCAGTGGATTCTGGAACCCTGTGGCCTGGGAACATGAGAACGGTTGGATTCTGGAAACCTGTGGCCTGGGAACATGTCTGAGGTTTGATGGTGGAAACCTGTGGCTTGGCAACATGACTGAGGTTTGTTACTGGAACCCTGTTCCCTGGGAACATGACTGAGGTTTGATTCTGGACACCTTTGTCCTGGGAACATGACTGTGGTTTGATTGTGGAACCATGGGTCCTGCAAACATGACTGAGGTTTGATTCTGGAACCATGTGTCCTGGGAATATGACTGAGGTTTGATTCTGGAAATCTGTGGCCTGGGAACATGACTGAGGTTTGATTCTGGAACCCTGTAGCCTGCGAACATAACTGAGGATTGTTTCTGGAATCCTGTGGCCTGGGAACATGACATCAGTGGATTCTGGAACCCTGTGGCCTGGGAACATGAGAACGGTTTAATTCTGGAACCCTCTGACCTGGGAACATGTCTGAGGTTTGATGGTGGAAACCTGTGGCTTGGCAACATGACTGAGGTTTGTTTCTGGACACCTTTGTGCTGGGAACATGACTGAGTTTTGATTGTGGAATCATGGGTCCTGCAAACATGACAGAGGTTTGATTCTGGAACCAGGTGTCCTGGGAATATGACTGAGGTTTGATTCTGGAAATCTGTGGCCTGGGAACTTGACTGAGGTTTGATGGCAGAAACCTGTGGACTGGCAACATGACTGAGGTTTGATTGTAGAACCCTGTGCCCGGGAAACATGACTGTGGGCTGGTCCTGGAAACCCATGGCCTAGGAATTTGACATTGGTTTGATTCTGGAACCCTGTGGCCTGGGAACATGACTGAGGCGTGATTCTGGAAAACTGTGGCCTGGGAATATGACTGAGGTTTGATTCTGGAAAACTGTGGCCTGGGAACTTGACTGAGGTTTGATGGTAGAAATCTGTGGACTGGCAACATGACTGAGGTTTGATTGTAGAACCCTGTGCCCTGGAAACATGAATGCGACCTGATACTTGAAACCCATGGCCTGGGAACTTGACATTGGTTTGATTCCGGAACCCTGTGGCCAGGAACAAGACTGAGGCGTGATTCTGGAATCCTGTGGCCTGGGAACATGACATCTGTTTAGATTGTGGAATACTGGACCCTGGGAACCTGACTGAGGCTTGGTTCTGGAACCCTGTGGACTGGGAACATGACTGAGGTTTTATTCTGGAATCCTGTGGCCTGGGAACATGACATCAGTGGATTCTGGAACCCTGTGGCCTGGGAACATGAGAACGGTTGGATTCTGGAAACCTGTGGCCTGGGAACATGTCTGAGGTTTGATGGTGGAAACCTGTGGCTTGGCAACATGACTGAGGTTTGTTACTGGAACCCTGTTCCCTGGGAACATGACTGAGGTTTGATTCTGGACACCTTTGTCCTGGGAACATGATTGTGGTTTGATTGTGGAACCATGGGTCCTGCAAACATGACTGAGGTTTGATTCTGGAACCATGTGTCCTGGGAATATGACTGAGGTTTGATTCTGGAAATCTGTGGCCTGGGAACATGACTGAGGTTTGATTCTGGAACCCTGTAGCCTGCGAACATAACTGAGGATTGTTTCTGGAATCCTGTGGCCTGGGAACATGACATCAGTGGATTCTGGAACCCTGTGGCCTGGGAACATGAGAACGGTTTAATTCTGGAACCCTCTGACCTGGGAACATGTCTGAGGTTTGATGGTGGAAACCTGTGGCTTGGCAACATGACTGAGGTTTGTTTCTGGACACCTTTGTGCTGGGAACATGACTGTGTTTTGATTGTGGAATCATGGGTCCTGCAAACATGACAGAGGTTTGATTCTGGAACCATGTGTCCTGGGAATATGACTGAGGTTTGATTCTGGAAATCTGTGGCCTGGGAACTTGACTGAGGTTTGATGGCAGAAACCTGTGGACTGGCAACATGACTGAGGTTTGATTGTAGAACCCTGTGCCCTGGAAACATGACTGTGGGCTGGTCCTGGAAACCCATGGCCTAGGAATTTGACATTGGTTTGATTCTGGAACCCTGTGGCCTGGGAACATGACTGAGGCGTGATTCTGGAAAACTGTGGCCTGGGAATATGACTGAGGTTTGATTCTGGAAATCTGTGGCCTGGGAACTTGACTGAGGTTTGATGGTAGAAATCTGTGGATTGGCAACATGACTGAGGTTTGATTGTAGAACCCTGTGCCCTGGAAACATGAATGCGACCTGATACTTGAAACCCATGGCCTGGGAACTTGACATTGGTTTGATTCCGGAACCCTGTGGCCAGGAACAAGACTGAGGCGTGATTCTGGAATCCTGTGGCCTGGGAACATGACATCTGTTTAGATTGTGGAATACTGGGCCCTGGGAACCTGACTGAGGCTTGGTTCTGGAACCCTGTGGACTGGGAACATGACTGAGGTTTTATTCTGGAATCCTGTGGCCTGGGAACATGACATCAGTGGATTCTGGAACCCTGTGGCCTGGGAACTTGAGAACGGTTGGATTCTGGAAACCTGTGGCCTGGGAACATGTCTGAGGTTTGATGGTGGAAACCTGTGGCTTGGCAACATGACTGAGGTTTGTTACTGGAACCCTGTTCCCTGGGAACATGACTGAGGTTTGATTCTGGACACCTTTGTCCTGGGAACATGACTGTGGTTTGATTGTGGAACCATGGGTCCTGCAAACATGACTGAGGTTTGATTCTGGAACCATGTGTCCTGGGAATATGACTGAGGTTTGATTCTGGAAATCTGTGGCCTGGGAACATGACTGAGGTTTGATTCTGGAACCCTGTAGCCTGCGAACATAACTGAGGATTGTTTCTGGAATCCTGTGGCCTGGGAACATGACATCAGTGGATTCTGGAACCCTGTGGCCTGGGAACATGAGAACGGTTTAATTCTGGAACCCTCTGACCTGGGAACATGTCTGAGGTTTGATGGTGGAAACCTGTGGCTTGGCAACATGACTGAGGTTTGTTTCTGGACACCTTTGTGCTGGGAACATGACTGAGTTTTGATTGTGGAATCATGGGTCCTGCAAACATGACAGAGGTTTGATTCTGGAACCAGGTGTCCTGGGAATATGACTGAGGTTTGATTCTGGAAATCTGTGGCCTGGGAACTTGACTGAGGTTTGATGGCAGAAACCTGTGGACTGGCAACATGACTGAGGTTTGATTGTAGAACCCTGTGCCCGGGAAACATGACTGTGGGCTGGTCCTGGAAACCCATGGCCTAGGAATTTGACATTGGTTTGATTCTGGAACCCTGTGGCCTGGGAACATGACTGAGGCGTGATTCTGGAAAACTGTGGCCTGGGAATATGACTGAGGTTTGATTCTGGAAAACTGTGGCCTGGGAACTTGACTGAGGTTTGATGGTAGAAATCTGTGGACTGGCAACATGACTGAGGTTTGATTGTAGAACCCTGTGCCCTGGAAACATGAATGCGACCTGATACTTGAAACCCATGGCCTGGGAACTTGACATTGGTTTGATTCCGGAACCCTGTGGCCAGGAACAAGACTGAGGCGTGATTCTGGAATCCTGTGGCCTGGGAACATGACATCTGTTTAGATTGTGGAATACTGGACCCTGGGAACCTGACTGAGGCTTGGTTCTGGAACCCTGTGGACTGGGAACATGACTGAGGTTTTATTCTGGAATCCTGTGGCCTGGGAACATGACATCAGTGGATTCTGGAACCCTGTGGCCTGGGAACATGAGAACGGTTGGATTCTGGAAACCTGTGGCCTGGGAACATGTCTGAGGTTTGATGGTGGAAACCTGTGGCTTGGCAACATGACTGAGGTTTGTTACTGGAACCCTGTTCCCTGGGAACATGACTGAGGTTTGATTCTGGACACCTTTGTCCTGGGAACATGATTGTGGTTTGATTGTGGAACCATGGGTCCTGCAAACATGACTGAGGTTTGATTCTGGAACCATGTGTCCTGGGAATATGACTGAGGTTTGATTCTGGAAATCTGTGGCCTGGGAACATGACTGAGGTTTGATTCTGGAACCCTGTAGCCTGCGAACATAACTGAGGATTGTTTCTGGAATCCTGTGGCCTGGGAACATGACATCAGTGGATTCTGGAACCCTGTGGCCTGGGAACATGAGAACGGTTTAATTCTGGAACCCTCTGACCTGGGAACATGTCTGAGGTTTGATGGTGGAAACCTGTGGCTTGGAAACATGACTGAGGTTTGTTTCTGGACACCTTTGTGCTGGGAACATGACTGTGTTTTGATTGTGGAATCATGGGTCCTGCAAACATGACAGAGGTTTGATTCTGGAACCATGTGTCCTGGGAATATGACTGAGGTTTGATTCTGGAAATCTGTGGCCTGGGAACTTGACTGAGGTTTGATGGCAGAAACCTGTGGACTGGCAACATGACTGAGGTTTGATTGTAGAACCCTGTGCCCTGGAAACATGACTGTGGGCTGGTACTGGAAACCCATGGCCTAGGAATTTGACATTGGTTTGATTCTGGAACCCTGTGGCCTGGGAACATGACTGAGGCGTGATTCTGGAAAACTGTGGCCTGGGAATATGACTGAGGTTTGATTCTGGAAATCTGTGGCCTGGGAACTTGACTGAGGTTTGATGGTAGAAATCTGTGGATTGGCAACATGACTGAGGTTTGATTGTAGAACCCTGTGCCCTGGAAACATGAATGCGACCTGATACTTGAAACCCATGGCCTGGGAACTTGACATTGGTTTGATTCCGGAACCCTGTGGCCAGGAACAAGACTGAGGCGTGATTCTGGAATCCTGTGGCCTGGGAACATGACATCTGTTTAGATTGTGGAATACTGGGCCCTGGGAACCTGACTGAGGCTTGGTTCTGGAACCCTGTGGACTGGGAACATGACTGAGGTTTTATTCTGGAATCCTGTGGCCTGGGAACATGACATCAGTGGATTCTGGAACCCTGTGGCCTGGGAACATGAGAACGGTTGGATTCTGGAAACCTGTGGCCTGGGAACATGTCTGAGGTTTGATGGTGGAAACCTGTGGCTTGGCAACATGACTGAGGTTTGTTACTGGAACCCTGTTCCCTGGGAACATGACTGAGGTTTGATTCTGGACACCTTTGTCCTGGGAACATGATTGTGGTTTGATTGTGGAACCATGGGTCCTGCAAACATGACTGAGGTTTGATTCTGGAACCATGTGTCCTGGGAATATGACTGAGGTTTGATTCTGGAAATCTGTGGCCTGGGTACATGACTGAGGTTTGATTCTGGAACCCTGTAGCCTGCGAACATAACTGAGGATTGTTTCTGGAATCCTGTGGCCTGGGAACATGACATCAGTGGATTCTGGAACCCTGTGGCCTGGGAACATGAGAACGGTTTAATTCTGGAACCCTCTGACCTGGGAACATGTGTGAGGTTTGATGGTGGAAACCTGTGGCTTGGCAACATGACTGAGGTTTGTTTCTGGACACCTTTGTGCTGGGAACATGACTGTGTTTTGATTGTGGAATCATGGGTCCTGCAAACATGACAGAGGTTTGATTCTGGAACCAGGTGTCCTGGGAATATGACTGAGGTTTGATTCTGGAAATCTGTGGCCTGGGAACTTGACTGAGGTTTGATGGCAGAAACCTGTGGACTGGCAACATGACTGAGGTTTGATTGTAGAACCCTGTGCCCTGGAAACATGACTGTGGCCTGGTACTGGAAACCCATGGCCTAGGAATTTGACATTGGTTTGATTCTGGAACCCTGTGGCCTGGGAACATGACTGAGGCGTGATTCTGGAAAACTGTGGCCTGGGAATATGACTGATGTTAGATCGTGGAATCCTGTGGCCTGGGAACATGACATCGGTTTGGATTCTGGTACCCTGTTGCCTGGGAACATGAAATCGGTTTGATTGTGGAAACCTGTGGTCTGGGAATATGACTGAGGTTTGATGGTGGTACCCTCTGGCCTGGCAACATGACTGAGGTTTGATTCTGGATCCCTGTGGCCTGGGAACATGACTGAGGCGTGATTCTGGAAACCTGTGGCCTGGGAACATGACATCTGTTTAGATTGTGGCATACTGTGCCCTGGGAACCGGACTGAAGGCTTGGTTCTGGAATCCTGTGGACTGGGAACAAGACTGAGGTTTGATTCTGGAACCATGTGGCCTGGGAATATGACTGATATTAGATCGTGGAATCCTGTGGCCTGGGAACATGACATCGGTTTGGATTCTGGTACCCTGTTGCCTGGGAACATGAAATCGGTTTGATTGTGGAAACCTGTGGTCTGGGAATATGACTGAGGTTTGATGGTGGTACCCTCTGGCCTGGCAACATGACTGAGGTTTGATTCTGGATCCCTGTGGCCTGGGAACATGACTGAGGCGTGATTCTGGAATCCTGTGGCCTGGGAACATGACGTCTGTTTAGATTGTGGAATACTGTGCCCTGGGAATCTGACTGAGGCTTGGTTCTGGAACCCTGTGGACTGGGAACATGACTGAGGTTTGAATCTGGAATCCTGTAGCCTGCGAACATAACTGAGGATTGTTTCTGGAACCCTGTGGCCTGGGAACATGACATCAGTGGATTCTGGAACCCTGTGGCCTGGGAACATGAGAACGGTATAATTCTGGAACCCTGTGACCTGGGAACATGTCTGAGGTTTGATGGTGGAAACCTGTGGCTTGGCAACATGACTGAGGTTTGTTTCTGTAACCCTGTTCTCTGCGAACATGACTGAGGTTTGATTCTGGACACCTTTGTGCTGGGAACATGACTGTGTTTTGATTGTGGAATCATGGGTCCTGCAAACATGACTGAGGTTTGATTCTGGAACCATGTGTCCTGGGAATATGACTGAGGTTTGATTCTGGAAATCTGTGGCCTGGGAACTTGACTGAGGTTTGATGGCAGAAACCTGTGGACTGGCAACATGACTGAGGTTTGATTGTAGAACCCTGTGCCCTGGAATCATGACTGTGGGCTGGTACTGGAAACCCATGGCCTAGGAATTTGACATTGGTTTGATTCTGGAACCCTGTGACCTGGGAACATGACTGAGGTATGATTCTGGAAAACTGTGGCCGGGGACTTGACTGAGGTTTGATGGCAGAAATCTGTGGACTGGAAACATTACTGAGGTTTGATTGTAGAACCCTGTGCCCTGGAAACATGACTGCGACCTGATACTTGAAACCCATGGCCTGGGAACTTGACATTGGTTTGATTCTGGAACCCTGTGGCCAGGAACAAGACTGAGGCGTGATTCTGGAATCCTGTGGCCTGGGAACATGACATCTGTTTAGATTGTGGAATACTGTGCCCTGGGAACCTGACTGAGGCTTGGTTCTGGAACCCTGTGGACTGGGAACATGACTGAGGTTTTATTCTGGAATCCTGTGGCCTGGGAACATGACATCATTGGATTCTGGAACCCTGTGGCCTGGGAACATGAGAACGGTTGGATTCTGGAAACCTGTGGCCTGGGAACATGTCTGAGGTTTGATGGTGGAAACCTGTGGCTTGGCAACATGACTGAGGTTTGTTACTGGAACCCTGTTCCCTGGGAACATGACTGAGGTTTGATTCTGGACACCTTTGTCCTGGGAACATGACTGTGGTTTGATTGTGGAACCATGGGTCCTGCAAACATGACTGAGGTTTGATTCTGGAACCATGTGTCCTGGGAATATGACTGAGCTTTGATTCTGGAAATCTGTGGCCTGGGAACATGACTGAGGTTTGATTCTGGAACCCTGTAGCCTGCGAACATAACTGAGGATTGTTTCTGGAATCCTGTGGCCTGGGAACATGACATCAGTGGATTCTGGAACCCTGTGGCCTGGGAACATGAGAACGGTTTAATTCTGGAACCCTCTGACCTGGGAACATGTCTGAGGTTTGATGGTGGAAACCTGTGGCTTGGCAACATGACTGAGGTTTGTTTCTGGACACCTTTGTCCTGGGAACATGACTGTGTTTTGATTGTGGAATCATGGGTCCTGCAAACATGACTGAGGTTTGATTCTGGAACCATGTGTCCTGGGAATATGACTGAGGTTTGATTCTGGAAATCTGTGGCCTGGGAACTTGACTGAGGTTTGATGGTAGAAATCTGTGGACTGGCAACATGACTGAGGTTTGATTGTAGAACCCTGTGCCCTGGAAACATGAATGCGACCTGATACTTGAAACCCATGGCCTGGGAACTTGACATTGGCTTGATTCCGGAACCCTGTGGCCAGGAACAAGACTGAGGCGTGATTCTGGAATCCTGTGGCCTGGGAACATGACTTCTGTTTAGATTGTGGAATACTGGGCCCTGGGAACCTGACTGAGGCTTGGTTCTGGAACCCTGTGGACTGGGAACATGACTGAGGTTTTATTCTGGAATCCTGTGGCCTGGGAACATGACATCAGTGGATTCTGGAACCCTGTGGCCTGGGAACATGAGAACGGTTGGATTTTGGAACCCTGTGGCCTGGGAACATGTCTGAGGTTTGATGGTGGAAACCTGTGGCTTGGCAACATGAATGAGGTTTGTTACTGGAACCCTCTTTCCTGGGAACATGACTGAGGTTTGATTCTGGACACCTTTGTCCTGGGAACATGATTGTGGTTTGATTGTGGAACCATGGGTCCTGCAAACATGACTGAGGTTTGATTCTGGAACCATGTGTCCTGGGAATATGACTGAGGTTTGATTCTGGAAATCTGTGGCCTGGGAACATGACTGAGGTTTGATTCTGGAACCCTGTAGCCTGCGAACATAACTGAGGATTGTTTCTGGAATCCTGTGGCCTGGGAACATGACATCAGTGGATTCTGGAACCCTGTGGCCTGGGAACATGAGAACGGTTTAATTCTGGAACCCTCTGACCTGGGAACATGTCTGAGGTTTGATGGTGGAAACCTGTGGCTTGGAAACATGACTGAGGTTTGTTTCTGGACACCTTTGTGCTGGGAACATGACTGTGTTTTGATTGTGGAATCATGGGTCCTGCAAACATGACAGAGGTTTGATTCTGGAACCATGTGTCCTGGGAATATGACTGAGGTTTGATTCTGGAAATCTGTGGCCTGGGAACTTGACTGAGGTTTGATGGCAGAAACCTGTGGACTGGCAACATGACTGAGGTTTGATTGTAGAACCCTGTGCCCTGGAAACATGACTGTGGCCTGGTACTGGAAACCCATGGCCTAGGAATTTGACATTGGTTTGATTCTGGAACCCTGTGGCCTGGGAACATGACTGAGGCGTGATTCTGGAAAACTGTGGCCTGGGAATATGACTGAGGTTTGATTCTGGAAATCTGTGGCCTGGGAACTTGACTGAGGTTTGATGGTAGAAATCTGTGGATTGGCAACATGACTGAGGTTTGATTGTAGAACCCTGTGCCCTGGAAACATGAATGCGACCTGATACTTGAAACCCATGGCCTGGGAACTTGACATTGGTTTGATTCCGGAACCCTGTGGCCAGGAACAAGACTGAGGCGTGATTCTGGAATCCTGTGGCCTGGGAACATGACATCTGTTTAGATTGTGGAATACTGGGCCCTGGGAACCTGACTGAGGCTTGGTTCTGGAACCCTGTGGACTGGGAACATGACTGAGGTTTTATTCTGGAATCCTGTGGCCTGGGAACATGACATCAGTGGATTCTGGAACCCTGTGGCCTGGGAACATGAGAACGGTTGGATTCTGGAAACCTGTGGCCTGGGAACATGTCTGAGGTTTGATGGTGGAAACCTGTGGCTTGGCAACATGACTGAGGTTTGTTACTGGAACACTGTTCCCTGGGAACATGACTGAGGTTTGATTCTGGACACCTTTGTCCTGGGAACATGATTGTGGTTTGATTGTGGAACCATGGGTCCTGCAAACATGACTGAGGTTTGATTCTGGAACCATGTGTCCTGGGAATATGACTGAGGTTTGATTCTGGAAATCTGTGGCCTGGGTACATGACTGAGGTTTGATTCTGGAACCCTGTAGCCTGCGAACATAACTGAGGATTGTTTCTGGAATCCTGTGGCCTGGGAACATGACATCAGTGGATTCTGGAACCCTGTGGCCTGGGAACATGAGAACGGTTTAATTCTGGAACCCTCTGACCTGGGAACATGTCTGAGGTTTGATGGTGGAAACCTGTGGCTTGGCAACATGACTGAGGTTTGTTTCTGGACACCTTTGTGCTGGGAACATGACTGTGTTTTGATTGTGGAATCATGGGTCCTGCAAACATGACAGAGGTTTGATTCTGGAACCAGGTGTCCTGGGAATATGACTGAGGTTTGATTCTGGAAATCTGTGGCCTGGGAACTTGACTGAGGTTTGATGGCAGAAACCTGTGGACTGGCAACATGACTGAGGTTTGATTGTAGAACCCTGTGCCCTGGAAACATGACTGTGGCCTGGTACTGGAAACCCATGGCCTAGGAATTTGACATTGGTTTGATTCTGGAACCCTGTGGCCTGGGAACATGACTGAGGCGTGATTCTGGAAAACTGTGGCCTGGGAATATGACTGATGTTAGATCGTGGAATCCTGTGGCCTGGGAACATGACATCGGTTTGGATTCTGGTACCCTGTTGCCTGGGAACATGAAATCGGTTTGATTGTGGAAACCTGTGGTCTGGGAATATGACTGAGGTTTGATGGTGGTACCCTCTGGCCTGGCAACATGACTGAGGTTTGATTCTGGATCCCTGTGGCCTGGGAACATGACTGAGGCGTGATTCTGGAAACCTGTGGCCTGGGAACATGACATCTGTTTAGATTGTGGCATACTGTGCCCTGGGAACCGGACTGAAGGCTTGGTTCTGGAATCCTGTGGACTGGGAACAAGACTGAGGTTTGATTCTGGAACCATGTGGCCTGGGAATATGACTGATATTAGATCGTGGAATCCTGTGGCCTGGGAACATGACATCGGTTTGGATTCTGGTACCCTGTTGCCTGGGAACATGAAATCGGTTTGATTGTGGAAACCTGTGGTCTGGGAATATGACTGAGGTTTGATGGTGGTACCCTCTGGCCTGGCAACATGACTGAGGTTTGATTCTGGATCCCTGTGGCCTGGGAACATGACTGAGGCGTGATTCTGGAATCCTGTGGCCTGGGAACATGACGTCTGTTTAGATTGTGGAATACTGTGCCCTGGGAATCTGACTGAGGCTTGGTTCTGGAACCCTGTGGACTGGGAACATGACTGAGGTTTGAATCTGGAATCCTGTAGCCTGCGAACATAACTGAGGATTGTTTCTGGAACCCTGTGGCCTGGGAACATGACATCAGTGGATTCTGGAACCCTGTGGCCTGGGAACATGAGAACGGTATAATTCTGGAACCCTGTGACCTGGGAACATGTCTGAGGTTTGATGGTGGAAACCTGTGGCTTGGCAACATGACTGAGGTTTGTTTCTGTAACCCTGTTCTCTGCGAACATGACTGAGGTTTGATTCTGGACACCTTTGTGCTGGGAACATGACTGTGTTTTGATTGTGGAATCATGGGTCCTGCAAACATGACTGAGGTTTGATTCTGGAACCATGTGTCCTGGGAATATGACTGAGGTTTGATTCTGGAAATCTGTGGCCTGGGAACTTGACTGAGGTTTGATGGCAGAAACCTGTGGACTGGCAACATGACTGAGGTTTGATTGTAGAACCCTGTGCCCTGGAATCATGACTGTGGGCTGGTACTGGAAACCCATGGCCTAGGAATTTGACATTGGTTTGATTCTGGAACCCTGTGACCTGGGAACATGACTGAGGTATGATTCTGGAAAACTGTGGCCGGGGACTTGACTGAGGTTTGATGGCAGAAATCTGTGGACTGGAAACATTACTGAGGTTTGATTGTAGAACCCTGTGCCCTGGAAACATGACTGCGACCTGATACTTGAAACCCATGGCCTGGGAACTTGACATTGGTTTGATTCTGGAACCCTGTGGCCAGGAACAAGACTGAGGCGTGATTCTGGAATCCTGTGGCCTGGGAACATGACATCTGTTTAGATTGTGGAATACTGTGCCCTGGGAACCTGACTGAGGCTTGGTTCTGGAACCCTGTGGACTGGGAACATGACTGAGGTTTTATTCTGGAATCCTGTGGCCTGGGAACATGACATCATTGGATTCTGGAACCCTGTGGCCTGGGAACATGAGAACGGTTGGATTCTGGAAACCTGTGGCCTGGGAACATGTCTGAGGTTTGATGGTGGAAACCTGTGGCTTGGCAACATGACTGAGGTTTGTTACTGGAACCCTGTTCCCTGGGAACATGACTGAGGTTTGATTCTGGACACCTTTGTCCTGGGAACATGACTGTGGTTTGATTGTGGAACCATGGGTCCTGCAAACATGACTGAGGTTTGATTCTGGAACCATGTGTCCTGGGAATATGACTGAGGTTTGATTCTGGAAATCTGTGGCCTGGGAACATGACTGAGGTTTGATTCTGGAACCCTGTAGCCTGCGAACATAACTGAGGATTGTTTCTGGAATCCTGTGGCCTGGGAACATGACATCAGTGGATTCTGGAACCCTGTGGCCTGGGAACATGAGAACGGTTTAATTCTGGAACCCTCTGACCTGGGAACATGTCTGAGGTTTGATGGTGGAAACCTGTGGCTTGGCAACATGACTGAGGTTTGTTTCTGGACACCTTTGTGCTGGGAACATGACTGAGTTTTGATTGTGGAATCATGGGTCCTGCAAACATGACAGAGGTTTGATTCTGGAACCAGGTGTCCTGGGAATATGACTGAGGTTTGATTCTGGAAATCTGTGGCCTGGGAACTTGACTGAGGTTTGATGGCAGAAACCTGTGGACTGGCAACATGACTGAGGTTTGATTGTAGAACCCTGTGCCCGGGAAACATGACTGTGGGCTGGTCCTGGAAACCCATGGCCTAGGAATTTGACATTGGTTTGATTCTGGAACCCTGTGGCCTGGGAACATGACTGAGGCGTGATTCTGGAAAACTGTGGCCTGGGAATATGACTGAGGTTTGATTCTGGAAAACTGTGGCCTGGGAACTTGACTGAGGTTTGATGGTAGAAATCTGTGGACTGGCAACATGACTGAGGTTTGATTGTAGAACCCTGTGCCCTGGAAACATGAATGCGACCTGATACTTGAAACCCATGGCCTGGGAACTTGACATTGGTTTGATTCCGGAACCCTGTGGCCAGGAACAAGACTGAGGCGTGATTCTGGAATCCTGTGGCCTGGGAACATGACATCTGTTTAGATTGTGGAATACTGGACCCTGGGAACCTGACTGAGGCTTGGTTCTGGAACCCTGTGGACTGGGAACATGACTGAGGTTTTATTCTGGAATCCTGTGGCCTGGGAACATGACATCAGTGGATTCTGGAACCCTGTGGCCTGGGAACATGAGAACGGTTGGATTCTGGAAACCTGTGGCCTGGGAACATGTCTGAGGTTTGATGGTGGAAACCTGTGGCTTGGCAACATGACTGAGGTTTGTTACTGGAACCCTGTTCCCTGGGAACATGACTGAGGTTTGATTCTGGACACCTTTGTCCTGGGAACATGATTGTGGTTTGATTGTGGAACCATGGGTCCTGCAAACATGACTGAGGTTTGATTCTGGAACCATGTGTCCTAGGAATATGACTGAGGTTTGATTCTGGAAATCTGTGGCCTGGGAACATGACTGAGGTTTGATTCTGGAACCCTGTAGCCTGCGAACATAACTGAGGATTGTTTCTGGAATCCTGTGGCCTGGGAACATGACATCAGTGGATTCTGGAACCCTGTGGCCTGGGAACATGAGAACGGTTTAATTCTGGAACCCTCTGACCTGGGAACATGTCTGAGGTTTGATGGTGGAAACCTGTGGCTTGGAAACATGACTGAGGTTTGTTTCTGGACACCTTTGTGCTGGGAACATGACTGTGTTTTGATTGTGGAATCATGGGTCCTGCAAACATGACAGAGGTTTGATTCTGGAACCATGTGTCCTGGGAATATGACTGAGGTTTGATTCTGGAAATCTGTGGCCTGGGAACTTGACTGAGGTTTGATGGCAGAAACCTGTGGACTGGCAACATGACTGAGGTTTGATTGTAGAACCCTGTGCCCTGGAAACATGACTGTGGGCTGGTACTGGAAACCCATGGCCTAGGAATTTGACATTGGTTTGATTCTGGAACCCTGTGGCCTGGGAACATGACTGAGGCGTGATTCTGGAAAACTGTGGCCTGGGAATATGACTGAGGTTTGATTCTGGAAATCTGTGGCCTGGGAACTTGACTGAGGTTTGATGGTAGAAATCTGTGGATTGGCAACATGACTGAGGTTTGATTGTAGAACCCTGTGCCCTGGAAACATGAATGCGACCTGATACTTGAAACCCATGGCCTGGGAACTTGACATTGGTTTGATTCCGGAACCCTGTGGCCAGGAACAAGACTGAGGCGTGATTCTGGAATCCTGTGGCCTGGGAACATGACATCTGTTTAGATTGTGGAATACTGGGCCCTGGGAACCTGACTGAGGCTTGGTTCTGGAACCCTGTGGACTGGGAACATGACTGAGGTTTTATTCTGGAATCCTGTGGCCTGGGAACATGACATCAGTGGATTCTGGAACCCTGTGGCCTGGGAACATGAGAACGGTTGGATTCTGGAAACCTGTGGCCTGGGAACATGTCTGAGGTTTGATGGTGGAAACCTGTGGCTTGGCAACATGACTGAGGTTTGTTACTGGAACCCTGTTCCCTGGGAACATGACTGAGGTTTGATTCTGGACACCTTTGTCCTGGGAACATGATTGTGGTTTGATTGTGGAACCATGGGTCCTGCAAACATGACTGAGGTTTGATTCTGGAACCATGTGTCCTGGGAATATGACTGAGGTTTGATTCTGGAAATCTGTGGCCTGGGTACATGACTGAGGTTTGATTCTGGAACCCTGTAGCCTGCGAACATAACTGAGGATTGTTTCTGGAATCCTGTGGCCTGGGAACATGACATCAGTGGATTCTGGAACCCTGTGGCCTGGGAACATGAGAACGGTTTAATTCTGGAACCCTCTGACCTGGGAACATGTGTGAGGTTTGATGGTGGAAACCTGTGGCTTGGCAACATGACTGAGGTTTGTTTCTGGACACCTTTGTGCTGGGAACATGACTGTGTTTTGATTGTGGAATCATGGGTCCTGCAAACATGACAGAGGTTTGATTCTGGAACCAGGTGTCCTGGGAATATGACTGAGGTTTGATTCTGGAAATCTGTGGCCTGGGAACTTGACTGAGGTTTGATGGCAGAAACCTGTGGACTGGCAACATGACTGAGGTTTGATTGTAGAACCCTGTGCCCTGGAAACATGACTGTGGCCTGGTACTGGAAACCCATGGCCTAGGAATTTGACATTGGTTTGATTCTGGAACCCTGTGGCCTGGGAACATGACTGAGGCGTGATTCTGGAAAACTGTGGCCTGGGAATATGACTGATGTTAGATCGTGGAATCCTGTGGCCTGGGAACATGACATCGGTTTGGATTCTGGTACCCTGTTGCCTGGGAACATGAAATCGGTTTGATTGTGGAAACCTGTGGTCTGGGAATATGACTGAGGTTTGATGGTGGTACCCTCTGGCCTGGCAACATGACTGAGGTTTGATTCTGGATCCCTGTGGCCTGGGAACATGACTGAGGCGTGATTCTGGAAACCTGTGGCCTGGGAACATGACATCTGTTTAGATTGTGGCATACTGTGCCCTGGGAACCGGACTGAAGGCTTGGTTCTGGAATCCTGTGGACTGGGAACAAGACTGAGGTTTGATTCTGGAACCATGTGGCCTGGGAATATGACTGATATTAGATCGTGGAATCCTGTGGCCTGGGAACATGACATCGGTTTGGATTCTGGTACCCTGTTGCCTGGGAACATGAAATCGGTTTGATTGTGGAAACCTGTGGTCTGGGAATATGACTGAGGTTTGATGGTGGTACCCTCTGGCCTGGCAACATGACTGAGGTTTGATTCTGGATCCCTGTGGCCTGGGAACATGACTGAGGCGTGATTCTGGAATCCTGTGGCCTGGGAACATGACGTCTGTTTAGATTGTGGAATACTGTGCCCTGGGAATCTGACTGAGGCTTGGTTCTGGAACCCTGTGGACTGGGAACATGACTGAGGTTTGAATCTGGAATCCTGTAGCCTGCGAACATAACTGAGGATTGTTTCTGGAACCCTGTGGCCTGGGAACATGACATCAGTGGATTCTGGAACCCTGTGGCCTGGGAACATGAGAACGGTATAATTCTGGAACCCTGTGACCTGGGAACATGTCTGAGGTTTGATGGTGGAAACCTGTGGCTTGGCAACATGACTGAGGTTTGTTTCTGTAACCCTGTTCTCTGCGAACATGACTGAGGTTTGATTCTGGACACCTTTGTGCTGGGAACATGACTGTGTTTTGATTGTGGAATCATGGGTCCTGCAAACATGACTGAGGTTTGATTCTGGAACCATGTGTCCTGGGAATATGACTGAGGTTTGATTCTGGAAATCTGTGGCCTGGGAACTTGACTGAGGTTTGATGGCAGAAACCTGTGGACTGGCAACATGACTGAGGTTTGATTGTAGAACCCTGTGCCCTGGAATCATGACTGTGGGCTGGTACTGGAAACCCATGGCCTAGGAATTTGACATTGGTTTGATTCTGGAACCCTGTGACCTGGGAACATGACTGAGGTATGATTCTGGAAAACTGTGGCCGGGGACTTGACTGAGGTTTGATGGCAGAAATCTGTGGACTGGAAACATTACTGAGGTTTGATTGTAGAACCCTGTGCCCTGGAAACATGACTGCGACCTGATACTTGAAACCCATGGCCTGGGAACTTGACATTGGTTTGATTCTGGAACCCTGTGGCCAGGAACAAGACTGAGGCGTGATTCTGGAATCCTGTGGCCTGGGAACATGACATCTGTTTAGATTGTGGAATACTGTGCCCTGGGAACCTGACTGAGGCTTGGTTCTGGAACCCTGTGGACTGGGAACATGACTGAGGTTTTATTCTGGAATCCTGTGGCCTGGGAACATGACATCATTGGATTCTGGAACCCTGTGGCCTGGGAACATGAGAACGGTTGGATTCTGGAAACCTGTGGCCTGGGAACATGTCTGAGGTTTGATGGTGGAAACCTGTGGCTTGGCAACATGACTGAGGTTTGTTACTGGAACCCTGTTCCCTGGGAACATGACTGAGGTTTGATTCTGGACACCTTTGTCCTGGGAACATGACTGTGGTTTGATTGTGGAACCATGGGTCCTGCAAACATGACTGAGGTTTGATTCTGGAACCATGTGTCCTGGGAATATGACTGAGCTTTGATTCTGGAAATCTGTGGCCTGGGAACATGACTGAGGTTTGATTCTGGAACCCTGTAGCCTGCGAACATAACTGAGGATTGTTTCTGGAATCCTGTGGCCTGGGAACATGACATCAGTGGATTCTGGAACCCTGTGGCCTGGGAACATGAGAACGGTTTAATTCTGGAACCCTCTGACCTGGGAACATGTCTGAGGTTTGATGGTGGAAACCTGTGGCTTGGCAACATGACTGAGGTTTGTTTCTGGACACCTTTGTCCTGGGAACATGACTGTGTTTTGATTGTGGAATCATGGGTCCTGCAAACATGACTGAGGTTTGATTCTGGAACCATGTGTCCTGGGAATATGACTGAGGTTTGATTCTGGAAATCTGTGGCCTGGGAACTTGACTGAGGTTTGATGGTAGAAATCTGTGGACTGGCAACATGACTGAGGTTTGATTGTAGAACCCTGTGCCCTGGAAACATGAATGCGACCTGATACTTGAAACCCATGGCCTGGGAACTTGACATTGGCTTGATTCCGGAACCCTGTGGCCAGGAACAAGACTGAGGCGTGATTCTGGAATCCTGTGGCCTGGGAACATGACTTCTGTTTAGATTGTGGAATACTGGGCCCTGGGAACCTGACTGAGGCTTGGTTCTGGAACCCTGTGGACTGGGAACATGACTGAGGTTTTATTCTGGAATCCTGTGGCCTGGGAACATGACATCAGTGGATTCTGGAACCCTGTGGCCTGGGAACATGAGAACGGTTGGATTTTGGAACCCTGTGGCCTGGGAACATGTCTGAGGTTTGATGGTGGAAACCTGTGGCTTGGCAACATGAATGAGGTTTGTTACTGGAACCCTCTTTCCTGGGAACATGACTGAGGTTTGATTCTGGACACCTTTGTCCTGGGAACATGATTGTGGTTTGATTGTGGAACCATGGGTCCTGCAAACATGACTGAGGTTTGATTCTGGAACCATGTGTCCTGGGAATATGACTGAGGTTTGATTCTGGAAATCTGTGGCCTGGGAACATGACTGAGGTTTGATTCTGGAACCCTGTAGCCTGCGAACATAACTGAGGATTGTTTCTGGAATCCTGTGGCCTGGGAACATGACATCAGTGGATTCTGGAACCCTGTGGCCTGGGAACATGAGAACGGTTTAATTCTGGAACCCTCTGACCTGGGAACATGTCTGAGGTTTGATGGTGGAAACCTGTGGCTTGGAAACATGACTGAGGTTTGTTTCTGGACACCTTTGTGCTGGGAACATGACTGTGTTTTGATTGTGGAATCATGGGTCCTGCAAACATGACAGAGGTTTGATTCTGGAACCATGTGTCCTGGGAATATGACTGAGGTTTGATTCTGGAAATCTGTGGCCTGGGAACTTGACTGAGGTTTGATGGCAGAAACCTGTGGACTGGCAACATGACTGAGGTTTGATTGTAGAACCCTGTGCCCTGGAAACATGACTGTGGCCTGGTACTGGAAACCCATGGCCTAGGAATTTGACATTGGTTTGATTCTGGAACCCTGTGGCCTGGGAACATGACTGAGGCGTGATTCTGGAAAACTGTGGCCTGGGAATATGACTGAGGTTTGATTCTGGAAATCTGTGGCCTGGGAACTTGACTGAGGTTTGATGGTAGAAATCTGTGGATTGGCAACATGACTGAGGTTTGATTGTAGAACCCTGTGCCCTGGAAACATGAATGCGACCTGATACTTGAAACCCATGGCCTGGGAACTTGACATTGGTTTGATTCCGGAACCCTGTGGCCAGGAACAAGACTGAGGCGTGATTCTGGAATCCTGTGGCCTGGGAACATGACATCTGTTTAGATTGTGGAATACTGGGCCCTGGGAACCTGACTGAGGCTTGGTTCTGGAACCCTGTGGACTGGGAACATGACTGAGGTTTTATTCTGGAATCCTGTGGCCTGGGAACATGACATCAGTGGATTCTGGAACCCTGTGGCCTGGGAACATGAGAACGGTTGGATTCTGGAAACCTGTGGCCTGGGAACATGTCTGAGGTTTGATGGTGGAAACCTGTGGCTTGGCAACATGACTGAGGTTTGTTACTGGAACACTGTTCCCTGGGAACATGACTGAGGTTTGATTCTGGACACCTTTGTCCTGGGAACATGATTGTGGTTTGATTGTGGAACCATGGGTCCTGCAAACATGACTGAGGTTTGATTCTGGAACCATGTGTCCTGGGAATATGACTGAGGTTTGATTCTGGAAATCTGTGGCCTGGGTACATGACTGAGGTTTGATTCTGGAACCCTGTAGCCTGCGAACATAACTGAGGATTGTTTCTGGAATCCTGTGGCCTGGGAACATGACATCAGTGGATTCTGGAACCCTGTGGCCTGGGAACATGAGAACGGTTTAATTCTGGAACCCTCTGACCTGGGAACATGTCTGAGGTTTGATGGTGGAAACCTGTGGCTTGGCAACATGACTGAGGTTTGTTTCTGGACACCTTTGTGCTGGGAACATGACTGTGTTTTGATTGTGGAATCATGGGTCCTGCAAACATGACAGAGGTTTGATTCTGGAACCAGGTGTCCTGGGAATATGACTGAGGTTTGATTCTGGAAATCTGTGGCCTGGGAACTTGACTGAGGTTTGATGGCAGAAACCTGTGGACTGGCAACATGACTGAGGTTTGATTGTAGAACCCTGTGCCCTGGAAACATGACTGTGGCCTGGTACTGGAAACCCATGGCCTAGGAATTTGACATTGGTTTGATTCTGGAACCCTGTGGCCTGGGAACATGACTGAGGCGTGATTCTGGAAAACTGTGGCCTGGGAATATGACTGATGTTAGATCGTGGAATCCTGTGGCCTGGGAACATGACATCGGTTTGGATTCTGGTACCCTGTTGCCTGGGAACATGAAATCGGTTTGATTGTGGAAACCTGTGGTCTGGGAATATGACTGAGGTTTGATGGTGGTACCCTCTGGCCTGGCAACATGACTGAGGTTTGATTCTGGATCCCTGTGGCCTGGGAACATGACTGAGGCGTGATTCTGGAAACCTGTGGCCTGGGAACATGACATCTGTTTAGATTGTGGCATACTGTGCCCTGGGAACCGGACTGAAGGCTTGGTTCTGGAATCCTGTGGACTGGGAACAAGACTGAGGTTTGATTCTGGAACCATGTGGCCTGGGAATATGACTGATATTAGATCGTGGAATCCTGTGGCCTGGGAACATGACATCGGTTTGGATTCTGGTACCCTGTTGCCTGGGAACATGAAATCGGTTTGATTGTGGAAACCTGTGGTCTGGGAATATGACTGAGGTTTGATGGTGGTACCCTCTGGCCTGGCAACATGACTGAGGTTTGATTCTGGATCCCTGTGGCCTGGGAACATGACTGAGGCGTGATTCTGGAATCCTGTGGCCTGGGAACATGACGTCTGTTTAGATTGTGGAATACTGTGCCCTGGGAATCTGACTGAGGCTTGGTTCTGGAACCCTGTGGACTGGGAACATGACTGAGGTTTGAATCTGGAATCCTGTAGCCTGCGAACATAACTGAGGATTGTTTCTGGAACCCTGTGGCCTGGGAACATGACATCAGTGGATTCTGGAACCCTGTGGCCTGGGAACATGAGAACGGTATAATTCTGGAACCCTGTGACCTGGGAACATGTCTGAGGTTTGATGGTGGAAACCTGTGGCTTGGCAACATGACTGAGGTTTGTTTCTGTAACCCTGTTCTCTGCGAACATGACTGAGGTTTGATTCTGGACACCTTTGTGCTGGGAACATGACTGTGTTTTGATTGTGGAATCATGGGTCCTGCAAACATGACTGAGGTTTGATTCTGGAACCATGTGTCCTGGGAATATGACTGAGGTTTGATTCTGGAAATCTGTGGCCTGGGAACTTGACTGAGGTTTGATGGCAGAAACCTGTGGACTGGCAACATGACTGAGGTTTGATTGTAGAACCCTGTGCCCTGGAATCATGACTGTGGGCTGGTACTGGAAACCCATGGCCTAGGAATTTGACATTGGTTTGATTCTGGAACCCTGTGACCTGGGAACATGACTGAGGTATGATTCTGGAAAACTGTGGCCGGGGACTTGACTGAGGTTTGATGGCAGAAATCTGTGGACTGGAAACATTACTGAGGTTTGATTGTAGAACCCTGTGCCCTGGAAACATGACTGCGACCTGATACTTGAAACCCATGGCCTGGGAACTTGACATTGGTTTGATTCTGGAACCCTGTGGCCAGGAACAAGACTGAGGCGTGATTCTGGAATCCTGTGGCCTGGGAACATGACATCTGTTTAGATTGTGGAATACTGTGCCCTGGGAACCTGACTGAGGCTTGGTTCTGGAACCCTGTGGACTGGGAACATGACTGAGGTTTTATTCTGGAATCCTGTGGCCTGGGAACATGACATCATTGGATTCTGGAACCCTGTGGCCTGGGAACATGAGAACGGTTGGATTCTGGAAACCTGTGGCCTGGGAACATGTCTGAGGTTTGATGGTGGAAACCTGTGGCTTGGCAACATGACTGAGGTTTGTTACTGGAACCCTGTTCCCTGGGAACATGACTGAGGTTTGATTCTGGACACCTTTGTCCTGGGAACATGACTGTGGTTTGATTGTGGAACCATGGGTCCTGCAAACATGACTGAGGTTTGATTCTGGAACCATGTGTCCTGGGAATATGACTGAGCTTTGATTCTGGAAATCTGTGGCCTGGGAACATGACTGAGGTTTGATTCTGGAACCCTGTAGCCTGCGAACATAACTGAGGATTGTTTCTGGAATCCTGTGGCCTGGGAACATGACATCAGTGGATTCTGGAACCCTGTGGCCTGGGAACATGAGAACGGTTTAATTCTGGAACCCTCTGACCTGGGAACATGTCTGAGGTTTGATGGTGGAAACCTGTGGCTTGGCAACATGACTGAGGTTTGTTTCTGGACACCTTTGTCCTGGGAACATGACTGTGTTTTGATTGTGGCATCATGGGTCCTGCAAACATGACTGAGGTTTGATTCTGGAACCATGTGTCCTGGGAATATGACTGAGGTTTGATTCTGGAAATCTGTGGCCTGGGAACTTGACTGAGGTTTGATGGTAGAAATCTGTGGACTGGCAACATGACTGAGGTTTGATTGTAGAACCCTGTGCCCTGGAAACATGAATGCGACCTGATACTTGAAACCCATGGCCTGGGAACTTGACATTGGTTTGATTCCGGAACCCTGTGGCCAGGAACAAGACTGAGGCGTGATTCTGGAATCCTGTGGCCTGGGAACATGACATCTGTTTAGATTGTGGAATACTGGGCCCTGGGAACCTGACTGAGGCTTGGTTCTGGAACCCTGTGGACTGGGAACATGACTGAGGTTTTATTCTGGAATCCTGTGGCCTGGGAACATGACATCAGTGGATTCTGGAAGCCTGTGGCCTGGGAACATGAGAACGGTTGGATTCTGGAACCCTGTGGCCTGGGAACATGTCTGAGGTTTGATGGTGGAAACCTGTGGCTTGGCAACATGAATGAGGTTTGTTACTGGAACCCTCTTCCCTGGGAACATGACTGAGGTTTGATTCTGGACACCTTTGTCCTGGGAACATGACTGTGGTTTGATTGTGGAACCATGGGTCCTGCAAACATGACTGAGGTTTTATTCTGGAACCAGGTGTCCTGGGAATATGACTGAGGTTTGATTCTGGAAATCTGTGGCCTGGGAAATTGACTGAGGTTTGATGGCAGAAACCTGTGGACTGGCAACATGACAGAGGTTTGATTGTAGAAACCTGTGCCCTGGAAACATGACTGTGGCCTGGTACTGGAAACCCATGGCCTAGGAATTTGACATTGGCTTGATTCTGGAACCCTGTGGCCTGGGAACATGATTTAGGCGTGATTCTGGAAACCTGTGGCCTGGGAACATGACATCTGTTTAGATTGTGGCATACTGTGCCCTGGGAACCGGACTGAAGCCTTGGTTCTGGAATCCTGTGGACTGGGAAGAAGACTGAGGTTTGATTCTGTAACCATGTGGCCTGGGAATATGACTGATATTAGATCGTGGAATCCTGTGGCCTGGGAACATGACATCGGTTTGGATTCTGGTACCCTGTTGCCTGGGAACATGAAATCGGTTTGATTGTGGAAACCTGTGGTCTGGGAATATGACTGAGGTTTGATGGTGGTACCCTCTGGCCTGGCAACATGACTGAGGTTTGATTCTGGATCCCTGTGGCCTGGGAACATGACTGAGGCGTGATTCTGGAATCCTGTGGCCTGGGAACATGACGTCTGTTTAGATTGTGGAATACTGTGCCCTGGGAATCTGACTGAGGCTTGGTTCTGGAACCCTGTGGACTAGGAACATGACTGAGGTTTGAATCTGGAATCCTGTAGCCTGCGAACATAACTGAGGATTGTTTCTGGAACCCTGTGGCCTGGGAACATGACATCAGTGGATTCTGGAACCCTGTGGCCTGGGAACATGAGAACGGTATAATTCTGGAACCCTGTGACCTGGGAACATGTCTGAGGTTTGATGGTGGAAACCTGTGGCTTGGCAACATGACTGAGGTTTGTTTCTGTAACCCTGTTCTCTGCGAACATGACTGAGGTTTGATTCTGGACACCTTTGTGCTGGGAACATGACTGTGTTTTGATTGTGGAATCATGGGTCCTGCAAACATGACTGAGGTTTGATTCTGGAACCATGTGTCCTGGGAATATGACTGAGGTTTGATTCTGGAAATCTGTGGCCTGGGAACTTGACTGAGGTTTGATGGCAGAAATCTGTGGACTGGCAACATGACTGAGGTTTGATTGTAGAACCCTGTGCCCTGGAAACATGACTGTGGGCTGGTACTGGAAACCCATGGCCTAGGAATTTGACATTGGTTTGATTCTGGAACCCTGTGACCTGGGAACATGACTGAGGTATGATTCTGGAAAACTGTGGCCGGGGACTTGACTGAGGTTTGATGGCAGAAATCTGTGGACTGGAAACATTACTGAGGTTTGATTGTAGAACCCTGTGCCCTGGAAACATGAGTGCGACGTGATACTTTAAACCCATGGCCTGGGAACTTGACATTGGTTTGATTCTGGAACCCTGTGGCCAGGAACAAGACTGAGGCGTCATTCTGGAATCCTGTGGCCTGGGAACATGACATCTGTTTAGATTGTGGAATACTGGGCCCTGGGAACCTGACTGAGGCTTGGTTCTGGAACCCTGTGGACTGGGAACATGACTGAGGTTTTATTCTGGAATCCTGTGGCCTGGGAACATGATATCAGTGGATTCTGGAACCCTGTGGCCTGGGAACATGAGAACGGTTGGATTCTGGAAACCTGTGGCCTGGGAACATGTCTGAGGTTTGATGGTGGAAACCTGTGGCTTGGCAACATGACTGAGGTTTGTTACTGGAACCCTGTTCCCTGGGAACATGACTGAGGTTTGATTCTGGACACCTTTGTCCTGGGAACATGACTGTGGTTTGATTGTGGAACCATGGGTCCTGCAAATATGACTGAGGTTTGATTCTGGAACCATGTGTCCTGGGAATATGACTGAGGTTTGATTCTGGAAATCTGTGGCCTGGGAACTTGATTGAGGTTTGATGGCAGAAACCTGTGGACTGGCAACATGACTGAGGTTTGATTGTAGAACCCTGTGCCCTGGAAACATGACTGTGGGCTGGTACTGGAAACCCATGGCCTAGGAATTTGACATTGGTTTGATTCTGGAACCCTGTGGCCTGGGAACATGACTGAGGCGTGATTCTGGAAAACTGTGGCCTGGGAATATGACTGAGGTTTGATTCTGGAAATCTGTGGACTGGCAACATGACTGAGGTTTGATTGTAGAACCCTGTGCCCTGGAAACATGAATGCGACCTGATACTTGAAACCCATGGCCTGGGAACTTGACATTGGTTTGATTCCGGAACCCTGTGGCCAGGAACAAGACTGAGGCGTGATTCTGGAATCCTGTGGCCTGGGAACATGACATCTGTTTAGATTGTGGAATACTGGGCCCTGGGAACCTGACTGAGGCTTGGTTCTGGAACCCTGTGGACTGGGAACATGACTGAGGTTTTATTCTGGAATCCTGTGGCCTGGGAACATGACATCAGTGGATTCTGGAACCCTGTGGCCTGGGAACATGAGAACGGTTGGATTCTGGAAACCTGTGGCCTGGGAACATGTCTGAGGTTTGATGGTGGAAACCTGTGGCTTGGCAACATGAATGAGGTTTGTTACTGGAACACTGTTCCCTGGGAACATGACTGAGGTTTGATTCTGGACACCTTTGTCCTGGGAACATGATTGTGGTTTGATTGTGGAACCATGGGTCCTGCAAACATGACTGAGGTTTGATTCTGGAACCATGTGTCCTGGGAATATGACTGAGGTTTGATTCTGGAAATCTGTGGCCTGGGTACATGACTGAGGTTTGATTCTGGAACCCTGTAGCCTGCGAACATAACTGAGGATTGTTTCTGGAATCCTGTGGCCTGGGAACATGACATCAGTGGATTCTGGAACCCTGTGGCCTGGGAACATGAGAACGGTTTAATTCTGGAACCCTCTGACCTGGGAACATGTGTGAGGTTTGATGGTGGAAACCTGTGGCTTGGCAACATGACTGAGGTTTGTTTCTGGACACCTTTGTGCTGGGAACATGACTGTGTTTTGATTGTGGAATCATGGGTCCTGCAAACATGACAGAGGTTTGATTCTGGAACCAGGTGTCCTGGGAATATGACTGAGGTTTGATTCTGGAAATCTGTGGCCTGGGAACTTGACTGAGGTTTGATGGCAGAAACCTGTGGACTGGCAACATGACTGAGGTTTGATTGTAGAACCCTGTGCCCTGGAAACATGACTGTGGGCTGGTACTGGAAACCCATGGCCTAGGAATTTGACATTGGTTTGATTCTGGAACCCTGTGGCCTGGGAACATGACTGAGGCGTGATTCTGGAAAACTGTGGCCTGGGAATATGACTGATGTTAGATCGTGGAATCCTGTGGCCTGGGAACATGACATCGGTTTGGATTCTGGTACCCTGTTGCCTGGGAACATGAAATCGGTTTGATTGTGGAAACCTGTGGTCTGGGAATATGACTGAGGTTTGATGGTGGTACCTTCTGGCCTGGCAACATGACTGAGGTTTGATTCTGGATCCCTGTGGCCTGGGAACATGACTGAGGCGTGATTCTGGAAACCTGTGGCCTGGGAACATGACATCTGTTTAGATTGTGGCATACTGTGCCCTGGGAACCGGACTGAAGGCTTGGTTCTGGAATCCTGTGGACTGGGAACAAGACTGAGGTTTGATTCTGGAACCATGTGGCCTGGGAATATGACTGATATTAGATCGTGGAATCCTGTGGCCTGGGAACATGACATCGGTTTGGATTCTGGTACCCTGTTGCCTGGGAACATGAAATCGGTTTGATTGTGGAAACCTGTGGTCTGGGAATATGACTGAGGTTTGATGGTGGTACCCTCTGGCCTGGCAACATGACTGAGGTTTGATTCTGGATCCCTGTGGCCTGGGAACATGACTGAGGCGTGATTCTGGAATCCTGTGGCCTGGGAACATGACGTCTGTTTAGATTGTGGAATACTGTGCCCTGGGAATCTGACTGAGGCTTGGTTCTGGAACCCTGTGGACTGGGAACATGACTGAGGTTTGAATCTGGAATCCTGTAGCCTGCGAACATAACTGAGGATTGTTTCTGGAACCCTGTGGCCTGGGAACATGACATCAGTGGATTCTGGAACCCTGTGGCCTGGGAACATGAGAACGGTATAATTCTGGAACCCTGTGACCTGGGAACATGTCTGAGGTTTGATGGTGGAAACCTGTGGCTTGGCAACATGACTGAGGTTTGTTTCTGTAACCCTGTTCTCTGCGAACATGACTGAGGTTTGATTCTGGACACCTTTGTGCTGGGAACATGACTGTGTTTTGATTGTGGAATCATGGGTCCTGCAAACATGACTGAGGTTTGATTCTGGAACCATGTGTCCTGGGAATATGACTGAGGTTTGATTCTGGAAATCTGTGGCCTGGGAACTTGACTGAGGTTTGATGGCAGAAACCTGTGGACTGGCAACATGACTGAGGTTTGATTGTAGAACCCTGTGCCCTGGAATCATGACTGTGGGCTGGTACTGGAAACCCATGGCCTAGGAATTTGACATTGGTTTGATTCTGGAACCCTGTGACCTGGGAACATGACTGAGGTATGATTCTGGAAAACTGTGGCCGGGGACTTGACTGAGGTTTGATGGCAGAAATCTGTGGACTGGAAACATTACTGAGGTTTGATTGTAGAACCCTGTGCCCTGGAAACATGACTGCGACCTGATACTTGAAACCCATGGCCTGGGAACTTGACATTGGTTTGATTCTGGAACCCTGTGGCCAGGAACAAGACTGAGGCGTGATTCTGGAATCCTGTGGCCTGGGAACATGACATCTGTTTAGATTGTGGAATACTGTGCCCTGGGAACCTGACTGAGGCTTGGTTCTGGAACCCTGTGGACTGGGAACATGACTGAGGTTTTATTCTGGAATCCTGTGGCCTGGGAACATGACATCATTGGATTCTGGAACCCTGTGGCCTGGGAACATGACAACGGTTGGATTCTGGAAACCTGTGGCCTGGGAACATGTCTGAGGTTTGATGGTGGAAACCTGTGGCTTGGCAACATGACTGAGGTTTGTTACTGGAACCCTGTTCCCTGGGAACATGACTGAGGTTTGATTCTGGACACCTTTGTCCTGGGAACATGACTGTGGTTTGATTGTGGAACCATGGGTCCTGCAAACATGACTGAGGTTTGATTCTGGAACCATGTGTCCTGGGAATATGACTGAGCTTTGATTCTGGAAATCTGTGGCCTGGGAACATGACTGAGGTTTGATTCTGGAACCCTGTAGCCTGCGAACATAACTGAGGATTGTTTCTGGAATCCTGTGGCCTGGGAACATGACATCAGTGGATTCTGGAACCCTGTGGCCTGGGAACATGAGAACGGTTTAATTCTGGAACCCTCTGACCTGGGAACATGTCTGAGGTTTGATGGTGGAAACCTGTGGCTTGGCAACATGACTGAGGTTTGTTTCTGGACACCTTTGTCCTGGGAACATGACTGTGTTTTGATTGTGGCATCATGGGTCCTGCAAACATGACTGAGGTTTGATTCTGGAACCATGTGTCCTGGGAATATGACTGAGGTTTGATTCTGGAAATCTGTGGCCTGGGAACTTGACTGAGGTTTGATGGTAGAAATCTGTGGACTGGCAACATGACTGAGGTTTGATTGTAGAACCCTGTGCCCTGGAAACATGAATGCGACCTGATACTTGAAACCCATGGCCTGGGAACTTGACATTGGTTTGATTCCGGAACCCTGTGGCCAGGAACAAGACTGAGGCGTGATTCTGGAATCCTGTGGCCTGGGAACATGACATCTGTTTAGATTGTGGAATACTGGGCCCTGGGAACCTGACTGAGGCTTGGTTCTGGAACCCTGTGGACTGGGAACATGACTGAGGTTTTATTCTGGAATCCTGTGGCCTGGGAACATGACATCAGTGGATTCTGGAAGCCTGTGGCCTGGGAACATGAGAACGGTTGGATTCTGGAACCCTGTGGCCTGGGAACATGTCTGAGGTTTGATGGTGGAAACCTGTGGCTTGGCAACATGAATGAGGTTTGTTACTGGAACCCTCTTCCCTGGGAACATGACTGAGGTTTGATTCTGGACACCTTTGTCCTGGGAACATGACTGTGGTTTGATTGTGGAACCATGGGTCCTGCAAACATGACTGAGGTTTTATTCTGGAACCAGGTGTCCTGGGAATATGACTGAGGTTTGATTCTGGAAATCTGTGGCCTGGGAAATTGACTGAGGTTTGATGGCAGAAACCTGTGGACTGGCAACATGACAGAGGTTTGATTGTAGAAACCTGTGCCCTGGAAACATGACTGTGGCCTGGTACTGGAAACCCATGGCCTAGGAATTTGACATTGGCTTGATTCTCGAACCCTGTGGCCTGGGAACATGATTTAGGCGTGATTCTGGAAACCTGTGGCCTGGGAACATGACATCTGTTTAGATTGTGGCATACTGTGCCCTGGGAACCGGACTGAAGCCTTGGTTCTGGAATCCTGTGGACTGGGAACAAGACTGAGGTTTGATTCTGTAACCATGTGGCCTGGGAATATGACTGATATTAGATCGTGGAATCCTGTGGCCTGGGAACATGACATCGGTTTGGATTCTGGTACCCTGTTGCCTGGGAACATGAAATCGGTTTGATTGTGGAAACCTGTGGTCTGGGAATATGACTGAGGTTTGATGGTGGTACCCTCTGGCCTGGCAACATGACTGAGGTTTGATTCTGGATCCCTGTGGCCTGGGAACATGACTGAGGCGTGATTCTGGAATCCTGTGGCCTGGGAACATGACGTCTGTTTAGATTGTGGAATACTGTGCCCTGGGAATCTGACTGAGGCTTGGTTCTGGAACCCTGTGGACAAGGAACATGACTGAGGTTTGAATCTGGAATCCTGTAGCCTGCGAACATAACTGAGGATTGTTTCTGGAACCCTGTGGCCTGGGAACATGACATCAGTGGATTCTGGAACCCTGTGGCCTGGGAACATGAGAACGGTATAATTCTGGAACCCTGTGACCTGGGAACATGTCTGAGGTTTGATGGTGGAAACCTGTGGCTTGGCAACATGACTGAGGTTTGTTTCTGTAACCCTGTTCTCTGCGAACATGACTGAGGTTTGATTCTGGACACCTTTGTGCTGGGAACATGACTGTGTTTTGATTGTGGAATCATGGGTCCTGCAAACATGACTGAGGTTTGATTCTGGAACCATGTGTCCTGGGAATATGACTGAGGTTTGATTCTGGAAATCTGTGGCCTGGGAACTTGACTGAGGTTTGATGGCAGAAATCTGTGGACTGGCAACATGACTGAGGTTTGATTGTAGAACCCTGTGCCCTGGAAACATGACTGTGGGCTGGTACTGGAAACCCATGGCCTAGGAATTTGACATTGGTTTGATTCTGGAACCCTGTGACCTGGGAACATGACTGAGGTATGATTCTGGAAAACTGTGGCCGGGGACTTGACTGAGGTTTGATGGCAGAAATCTGTGGACTGGAAACATTACTGAGGTTTGATTGTAGAACCCTGTGCCCTGGAAACATGAGTGCGACGTGATACTTTAAACCCATGGCCTGGGAACTTGACATTGGTTTGATTCTGGAACCCTGTGGCCAGGAACAAGACTGAGGCGTCATTCTGGAATCCTGTGGCCTGGGAACATGACATCTGTTTAGATTGTGGAATACTGGGCCCTGGGAACCTGACTGAGGCTTGGTTCTGGAACCCTGTGGACTGGGAACATGACTGAGGTTTTATTCTGGAATCCTGTGGCCTGGGAACATGATATCAGTGGATTCTGGAACCCTGTGGCCTGGGAACATGAGAACGGTTGGATTCTGGAAACCTGTGGCCTGGGAACATGTCTGAGGTTTGATGGTGGAAACCTGTGGCTTGGCAACATGACTGAGGTTTGTTACTGGAACCCTGTTCCCTGGGAACATGACTGAGGTTTGATTCTGGACACCTTTGTCCTGGGAACATGACTGTGGTTTGATTGTGGAACCATGGGTCCTGCAAATATGACTGAGGTTTGATTCTGGAACCATGTGTCCTGGGAATATGACTGAGGTTTGATTCTGGAAATCTGTGGCCTGGGAACTTGATTGAGGTTTGATGGCAGAAACCTGTGGACTGGCAACATGACTGAGGTTTGATTGTAGAACCCTGTGCCCTGGAAACATGACTGTGGGCTGGTACTGGAAACCCATGGCCTAGGAATTTGACATTGGTTTGATTCTGGAACCCTGTGGCCTGGGAACATGACTGAGGCGTGATTCTGGAAAACTGTGGCCTGGGAATATGACTGAGGTTTGATTCTGGAAATCTGTGGACTGGCAACATGACTGAGGTTTGATTGTAGAACCCTGTGCCCTGGAAACATGAATGCGACCTGATACTTGAAACCCATGGCCTGGGAACTTGACATTGGTTTGATTCCGGAACCCTGTGGCCAGGAACAAGACTGAGGCGTGATTCTGGAATCCTGTGGCCTGGGAACATGACATCTGTTTAGATTGTGGAATACTGGGCCCTGGGAACCTGACTGAGGCTTGGTTCTGGAACCCTGTGGACTGGGAACATGACTGAGGTTTTATTCTGGAATCCTGTGGCCTGGGAACATGACATCAGTGGATTCTGGAACCCTGTGGCCTGGGAACATGAGAACGGTTGGATTCTGGAAACCTGTGGCCTGGGAACATGTCTGAGGTTTGATGGTGGAAACCTGTGGCTTGGCAACATGAATGAGGTTTGTTACTGGAACACTGTTCCCTGGGAACATGACTGAGGTTTGATTCTGGACACCTTTGTCCTGGGAACATGATTGTGGTTTGATTGTGGAACCATGGGTCCTGCAAACATGACTGAGGTTTGATTCTGGAACCATGTGTCCTGGGAATATGACTGAGGTTTGATTCTGGAAATCTGTGGCCTGGGTACATGACTGAGGTTTGATTCTGGAACCCTGTAGCCTGCGAACATAACTGAGGATTGTTTCTGGAATCCTGTGGCCTGGGAACATGACATCAGTGGATTCTGGAACCCTGTGGCCTGGGAACATGAGAACGGTTTAATTCTGGAACCCTCTGACCTGGGAACATGTGTGAGGTTTGATGGTGGAAACCTGTGGCTTGGCAACATGACTGAGGTTTGTTTCTGGACACCTTTGTGCTGGGAACATGACTGTGTTTTGATTGTGGAATCATGGGTCCTGCAAACATGACAGAGGTTTGATTCTGGAACCAGGTGTCCTGGGAATATGACTGAGGTTTGATTCTGGAAATCTGTGGCCTGGGAACTTGACTGAGGTTTGATGGCAGAAACCTGTGGACTGGCAACATGACTGAGGTTTGATTGTAGAACCCTGTGCCCTGGAAACATGACTGTGGGCTGGTACTGGAAACCCATGGCCTAGGAATTTGACATTGGTTTGATTCTGGAACCCTGTGGCCTGGGAACATGACTGAGGCGTGATTCTGGAAAACTGTGGCCTGGGAATATGACTGATGTTAGATCGTGGAATCCTGTGGCCTGGGAACATGACATCGGTTTGGATTCTGGTACCCTGTTGCCTGGGAACATGAAATCGGTTTGATTGTGGAAACCTGTGGTCTGGGAATATGACTGAGGTTTGATGGTGGTACCTTCTGGCCTGGCAACATGACTGAGGTTTGATTCTGGATCCCTGTGGCCTGGGAACATGACTGAGGCGTGATTCTGGAAACCTGTGGCCTGGGAACATGACATCTGTTTAGATTGTGGCATACTGTGCCCTGGGAACCGGACTGAAGGCTTGGTTCTGGAATCCTGTGGACTGGGAACAAGACTGAGGTTTGATTCTGGAACCATGTGGCCTGGGAATATGACTGATATTAGATCGTGGAATCCTGTGGCCTGGGAACATGACATCGGTTTGGATTCTGGTACCCTGTTGCCTGGGAACATGAAATCGGTTTGATTGTGGAAACCTGTGGTCTGGGAATATGACTGAGGTTTGATGGTGGTACCCTCTGGCCTGGCAACATGACTGAGGTTTGATTCTGGATCCCTGTGGCCTGGGAACATGACTGAGGCGTGATTCTGGAATCCTGTGGCCTGGGAACATGACGTCTGTTTAGATTGTGGAATACTGTGCCCTGGGAATCTGACTGAGGCTTGGTTCTGGAACCCTGTGGACTGGGAACATGACTGAGGTTTGAATCTGGAATCCTGTAGCCTGCGAACATAACTGAGGATTGTTTCTGGAACCCTGTGGCCTGGGAACATGACATCAGTGGATTCTGGAACCCTGTGGCCTGGGAACATGAGAACGGTATAATTCTGGAACCCTGTGACCTGGGAACATGTCTGAGGTTTGATGGTGGAAACCTGTGGCTTGGCAACATGACTGAGGTTTGTTTCTGTAACCCTGTTCTCTGCGAACATGACTGAGGTTTGATTCTGGACACCTTTGTGCTGGGAACATGACTGTGTTTTGATTGTGGAATCATGGGTCCTGCAAACATGACTGAGGTTTGATTCTGGAACCATGTGTCCTGGGAATATGACTGAGGTTTGATTCTGGAAATCTGTGGCCTGGGAACTTGACTGAGGTTTGATGGCAGAAACCTGTGGACTGGCAACATGACTGAGGTTTGATTGTAGAACCCTGTGCCCTGGAATCATGACTGTGGGCTGGTACTGGAAACCCATGGCCTAGGAATTTGACATTGGTTTGATTCTGGAACCCTGTGACCTGGGAACATGACTGAGGTATGATTCTGGAAAACTGTGGCCGGGGACTTGACTGAGGTTTGATGGCAGAAATCTGTGGACTGGAAACATTACTGAGGTTTGATTGTAGAACCCTGTGCCCTGGAAACATGACTGCGACCTGATACTTGAAACCCATGGCCTGGGAACTTGACATTGGTTTGATTCTGGAACCCTGTGGCCAGGAACAAGACTGAGGCGTGATTCTGGAATCCTGTGGCCTGGGAACATGACATCTGTTTAGATTGTGGAATACTGTGCCCTGGGAACCTGACTGAGGCTTGGTTCTGGAACCCTGTGGACTGGGAACATGACTGAGGTTTTATTCTGGAATCCTGTGGCCTGGGAACATGACATCATTGGATTCTGGAACCCTGTGGCCTGGGAACATGACAACGGTTGGATTCTGGAAACCTGTGGCCTGGGAACATGTCTGAGGTTTGATGGTGGAAACCTGTGGCTTGGCAACATGACTGAGGTTTGTTACTGGAACCCTGTTCCCTGGGAACATGACTGAGGTTTGATTCTGGACACCTTTGTCCTGGGAACATGACTGTGGTTTGATTGTGGAACCATGGGTCCTGCAAACATGACTGAGGTTTGATTCTGGAACCATGTGTCCTGGGAATATGACTGAGCTTTGATTCTGGAAATCTGTGGCCTGGGAACATGACTGAGGTTTGATTCTGGAACCCTGTAGCCTGCGAACATAACTGAGGATTGTTTCTGGAATCCTGTGGCCTGGGAACATGACATCAGTGGATTCTGGAACCCTGTGGCCTGGGAACATGAGAACGGTTTAATTCTGGAACCCTCTGACCTGGGAACATGTCTGAGGTTTGATGGTGGAAACCTGTGGCTTGGCAACATGACTGAGGTTTGTTTCTGGACACCTTTGTCCTGGGAACATGACTGTGTTTTGATTGTGGCATCATGGGTCCTGCAAACATGACTGAGGTTTGATTCTGGAACCATGTGTCCTGGGAATATGACTGAGGTTTGATTCTGGAAATCTGTGGCCTGGGAACTTGACTGAGGTTTGATGGTAGAAATCTGTGGACTGGCAACATGACTGAGGTTTGATTGTAGAACCCTGTGCCCTGGAAACATGAATGCGACCTGATACTTGAAACCCATGGCCTGGGAACTTGACATTGGTTTGATTCCGGAACCCTGTGGCCAGGAACAAGACTGAGGCGTGATTCTGGAATCCTGTGGCCTGGGAACATGACATCTGTTTAGATTGTGGAATACTGGGCCCTGGGAACCTGACTGAGGCTTGGTTCTGGAACCCTGTGGACTGGGAACATGACTGAGGTTTTATTCTGGAATCCTGTGGCCTGGGAACATGACATCAGTGGATTCTGGAAGCCTGTGGCCTGGGAACATGAGAACGGTTGGATTCTGGAACCCTGTGGCCTGGGAACATGTCTGAGGTTTGATGGTGGAAACCTGTGGCTTGGCAACATGAATGAGGTTTGTTACTGGAACCCTCTTCCCTGGGAACATGACTGAGGTTTGATTCTGGACACCTTTGTCCTGGGAACATGACTGTGGTTTGATTGTGGAACCATGGGTCCTGCAAACATGACTGAGGTTTTATTCTGGAACCAGGTGTCCTGGGAATATGACTGAGGTTTGATTCTGGAAATCTGTGGCCTGGGAAATTGACTGAGGTTTGATGGCAGAAACCTGTGGACTGGCAACATGACAGAGGTTTGATTGTAGAAACCTGTGCCCTGGAAACATGACTGTGGCCTGGTACTGGAAACCCATGGCCTAGGAATTTGACATTGGCTTGATTCTGGAACCCTGTGGCCTGGGAACATGATTTAGGCGTGATTCTGGAAACCTGTGGCCTGGGAACATGACATCTGTTTAGATTGTGGCATACTGTGCCCTGGGAACCGGACTGAAGCCTTGGTTCTGGAATCCTGTGGACTGGGAACAAGACTGAGGTTTGATTCTGTAACCATGTGGCCTGGGAATATGACTGATATTAGATCGTGGAATCCTGTGGCCTGGGAACATGACATCGGTTTGGATTCTGGTACCCTGTTGCCTGGGAACATGAAATCGGTTTGATTGTGGAAACCTGTGGTCTGGGAATATGACTGAGGTTTGATGGTGGTACCCTCTGGCCTGGCAACATGACTGAGGTTTGATTCTGGATCCCTGTGGCCTGGGAACATGACTGAGGCGTGATTCTGGAATCCTGTGGCCTGGGAACATGACGTCTGTTTAGATTGTGGAATACTGTGCCCTGGGAATCTGACTGAGGCTTGGTTCTGGAACCCTGTGGACAAGGAACATGACTGAGGTTTGAATCTGGAATCCTGTAGCCTGCGAACATAACTGAGGATTGTTTCTGGAACCCTGTGGCCTGGGAACATGACATCAGTGGATTCTGGAACCCTGTGGCCTGGGAACATGAGAACGGTATAATTCTGGAACCCTGTGACCTGGGAACATGTCTGAGGTTTGATGGTGGAAACCTGTGGCTTGGCAACATGACTGAGGTTTGTTTCTGTAACCCTGTTCTCTGCGAACATGACTGAGGTTTGATTCTGGACACCTTTGTGCTGGGAACATGACTGTGTTTTGATTGTGGAATCATGGGTCCTGCAAACATGACTGAGGTTTGATTCTGGAACCATGTGTCCTGGGAATATGACTGAGGTTTGATTCTGGAAATCTGTGGCCTGGGAACTTGACTGAGGTTTGATGGCAGAAATCTGTGGACTGGCAACATGACTGAGGTTTGATTGTAGAACCCTGTGCCCTGGAAACATGACTGTGGGCTGGTACTGGAAACCCATGGCCTAGGAATTTGACATTGGTTTGATTCTGGAACCCTGTGACCTGGGAACATGACTGAGGTATGATTCTGGAAAACTGTGGCCGGGGACTTGACTGAGGTTTGATGGCAGAAATCTGTGGACTGGAAACATTACTGAGGTTTGATTGTAGAACCCTGTGCCCTGGAAACATGAGTGCGACGTGATACTTTAAACCCATGGCCTGGGAACTTGACATTGGTTTGATTCTGGAACCCTGTGGCCAGGAACAAGACTGAGGCGTCATTCTGGAATCCTGTGGCCTGGGAACATGACATCTGTTTAGATTGTGGAATACTGGGCCCTGGGAACCTGACTGAGGCTTGGTTCTGGAACCCTGTGGACTGGGAACATGACTGAGGTTTTATTCTGGAATCCTGTGGCCTGGGAACATGATATCAGTGGATTCTGGAACCCTGTGGCCTGGGAACATGAGAACGGTTGGATTCTGGAAACCTGTGGCCTGGGAACATGTCTGAGGTTTGATGGTGGAAACCTGTGGCTTGGCAACATGACTGAGGTTTGTTACTGGAACCCTGTTCCCTGGGAACATGACTGAGGTTTGATTCTGGACACCTTTGTCCTGGGAACATGACTGTGGTTTGATTGTGGAACCATGGGTCCTGCAAATATGACTGAGGTTTGATTCTGGAACCATGTGTCCTGGGAATATGACTGAGGTTTGATTCTGGAAATCTGTGGCCTGGGAACTTGATTGAGGTTTGATGGCAGAAACCTGTGGACTGGCAACATGACTGAGGTTTGATTGTAGAACCCTGTGCCCTGGAAACATGACTGTGGGCTGGTACTGGAAACCCATGGCCTAGGAATTTGACATTGGTTTGATTCTGGAACCCTGTGGCCTGGGAACATGACTGAGGCGTGATTCTGGAAAACTGTGGCCTGGGAATATGACTGAGGTTTGATTCTGGAAATCTGTGGACTGGCAACATGACTGAGGTTTGATTGTAGAACCCTGTGCCCTGGAAACATGAATGCGACCTGATACTTGAAACCCATGGCCTGGGAACTTGACATTGGTTTGATTCCGGAACCCTGTGGCCAGGAACAAGACTGAGGCGTGATTCTGGAATCCTGTGGCCTGGGAACATGACATCTGTTTAGATTGTGGAATACTGGGCCCTGGGAACCTGACTGAGGCTTGGTTCTGGAACCCTGTGGACTGGGAACATGACTGAGGTTTTATTCTGGAATCCTGTGGCCTGGGAACATGACATCAGTGGATTCTGGAACCCTGTGGCCTGGGAACATGAGAACGGTTGGATTCTGGAAACCTGTGGCCTGGGAACATGTCTGAGGTTTGATGGTGGAAACCTGTGGCTTGGCAACATGAATGAGGTTTGTTACTGGAACACTGTTCCCTGGGAACATGACTGAGGTTTGATTCTGGACACCTTTGTCCTGGGAACATGATTGTGGTTTGATTGTGGAACCATGGGTCCTGCAAACATGACTGAGGTTTGATTCTGGAACCATGTGTCCTGGGAATATGACTGAGGTTTGATTCTGGAAATCTGTGGCCTGGGTACATGACTGAGGTTTGATTCTGGAACCCTGTAGCCTGCGAACATAACTGAGGATTGTTTCTGGAATCCTGTGGCCTGGGAACATGACATCAGTGGATTCTGGAACCCTGTGGCCTGGGAACATGAGAACGGTTTAATTCTGGAACCCTCTGACCTGGGAACATGTGTGAGGTTTGATGGTGGAAACCTGTGGCTTGGCAACATGACTGAGGTTTGTTTCTGGACACCTTTGTGCTGGGAACATGACTGTGTTTTGATTGTGGAATCATGGGTCCTGCAAACATGACAGAGGTTTGATTCTGGAACCAGGTGTCCTGGGAATATGACTGAGGTTTGATTCTGGAAATCTGTGGCCTGGGAACTTGACTGAGGTTTGATGGCAGAAACCTGTGGACTGGCAACATGACTGAGGTTTGATTGTAGAACCCTGTGCCCTGGAAACATGACTGTGGGCTGGTACTGGAAACCCATGGCCTAGGAATTTGACATTGGTTTGATTCTGGAACCCTGTGGCCTGGGAACATGACTGAGGCGTGATTCTGGAAAACTGTGGCCTGGGAATATGACTGATGTTAGATCGTGGAATCCTGTGGCCTGGGAACATGACATCGGTTTGGATTCTGGTACCCTGTTGCCTGGGAACATGAAATCGGTTTGATTGTGGAAACCTGTGGTCTGGGAATATGACTGAGGTTTGATGGTGGTACCTTCTGGCCTGGCAACATGACTGAGGTTTGATTCTGGATCCCTGTGGCCTGGGAACATGACTGAGGCGTGATTCTGGAAACCTGTGGCCTGGGAACATGACATCTGTTTAGATTGTGGCATACTGTGCCCTGGGAACCGGACTGAAGGCTTGGTTCTGGAATCCTGTGGACTGGGAACAAGACTGAGGTTTGATTCTGGAACCATGTGGCCTGGGAATATGACTGATATTAGATCGTGGAATCCTGTGGCCTGGGAACATGACATCGGTTTGGATTCTGGTACCCTGTTGCCTGGGAACATGAAATCGGTTTGATTGTGGAAACCTGTGGTCTGGGAATATGACTGAGGTTTGATGGTGGTACCCTCTGGCCTGGCAACATGACTGAGGGTTGATTCTGGATCCCTGTGGCCTGGGAACATGACTGAGGCGTGATTCTGGAATCCTGTGGCCTGGGAACATGACGTCTGTTTAGATTGTGGAATACTGTGCCCTGGGAATCTGACTGAGGCTTGGTTCTGGAACCCTGTGGACTGGGAACATGACTGAGGTTTGAATCTGGAATCCTGTAGCCTGCGAACATAACTGAGGATTGTTTCTGGAACCCTGTGGCCTGGGAACATGACATCAGTGGATTCTGGAACCCTGTGGCCTGGGAACATGAGAACGGTATAATTCTGGAACCCTGTGACCTGGGAACATGTCTGAGGTTTGATGGTGGAAACCTGTGGCTTGGCAACATGACTGAGGTTTGTTTCTGTAACCCTGTTCTCTGCGAACATGACTGAGGTTTGATTCTGGACACCTTTGTGCTGGGAACATGACTGTGTTTTGATTGTGGAATCATGGGTCCTGCAAACATGACTGAGGTTTGATTCTGGAACCATGTGTCCTGGGAATATGACTGAGGTTTGATTCTGGAAATCTGTGGCCTGGGAACTTGACTGAGGTTTGATGGCAGAAACCTGTGGACTGGCAACATGACTGAGGTTTGATTGTAGAACCCTGTGCCCTGGAATCATGACTGTGGGCTGGTACTGGAAACCCATGGCCTAGGAATTTGACATTGGTTTGATTCTGGAACCCTGTGACCTGGGAACATGACTGAGGTATGATTCTGGAAAACTGTGGCCGGGGACTTGACTGAGGTTTGATGGCAGAAATCTGTGGACTGGAAACATTACTGAGGTTTGATTGTAGAACCCTGTGCCCTGGAAACATGACTGCGACCTGATACTTGAAACCCATGGCCTGGGAACTTGACATTGGTTTGATTCTGGAACCCTGTGGCCAGGAACAAGACTGAGGCGTGATTCTGGAATCCTGTGGCCTGGGAACATGACATCTGTTTAGATTGTGGAATACTGTGCCCTGGGAACCTGACTGAGGCTTGGTTCTGGAACCCTGTGGACTGGGAACATGACTGAGGTTTTATTCTGGAATCCTGTGGCCTGGGAACATGACATCATTGGATTCTGGAACCCTGTGGCCTGGGAACATGAGAACGGTTGGATTCTGGAAACCTGTGGCCTGGGAACATGTCTGAGGTTTGATGGTGGAAACCTGTGGCTTGGCAACATGACTGAGGTTTGTTACTGGAACCCTGTTCCCTGGGAACATGACTGAGGTTTGATTCTGGACACCTTTGTCCTGGGAACATGACTGTGGTTTGATTGTGGAACCATGGGTCCTGCAAACATGACTGAGGTTTGATTCTGGAACCATGTGTCCTGGGAATATGACTGAGGTTTGATTCTGGAAATCTGTGGCCTGGGAACATGACTGAGGTTTGATTCTGGAACCCTGTAGCCTGCGAACATAACTGAGGATTGTTTCTGGAATCCTGTGGCCTGGGAACATGACATCAGTGGATTCTGGAACCCTGTGGCCTGGGAACATGAGAACGGTTTAATTCTGGAACCCTCTGACCTGGGAACATGTCTGAGGTTTGATGGTGGAAACCTGTGGCTTGGCAACATGACTGAGGTTTGTTTCTGGACACCTTTGTCCTGGGAAGATGACTGTGTTTTGATTGTGGAATCATGGGTCCTGCAAACATGACTGAGGTTTGATTCTGGAACCATGTGTCCTGGGAATATGACTGAGGTTTGATTCTGGAAATCTGTGGCCTGGGAACTTGACTGAGGTTTGATGGTAGAAATCTGTGGACTGGCAACATGACTGAGGTTTGATTGTAGAACCCTGTGCCCTGGAAACATGAATGCGACCTGATACTTGAAACCCATGGCCTGGGAACTTGACATTGGTTTGATTCCGGAACCCTGTGGCCAGGAACAAGACTGAGGCGTGATTCTGGAATCCTGTGGCCTGGGAACATGACATCTGTTTAGATTGTGGAATACTGGGCCCTGGGAACCTGACTGAGGCTTGGTTCTGGAACCCTGTGGACTGGGAACATGACTGAGGTTTTATTCTGGAATCCTGTGGCCTGGGAACATGACATCAGTGGATTCTGGAAGCCTGTGGCCTGGGAACATGAGAACGGTTGGATTCTGGAACCCTGTGGCCTGGGAACATGTCTGAGGTTTGATGGTGGAAACCTGTGGCTTGGCAACATGAATGAGGTTTGTTACTGGAACCCTCTTCCCTGGGAACATGACTGAGGTTTGATTCTGGACACCTTTGTCCTGGGAACATGACTGTGGTTTGATTGTGGAACCATGGGTCCTGCAAACATGACTGAGGTTTTATTCTGGAACCAGGTGTCCTGGGAATATGACTGAGGTTTGATTCTGGAAATCTGTGGCCTGGGAAATTGACTGAGGTTTGATGGCAGAAACCTGTGGACTGGCAACATGACAGAGGTTTGATTGTAGAAACCTGTGCCCTGGAAACATGACTGTGGCCTGGTACTGGAAACCCATGGCCTAGGAATTTGACATTGGCTTGATTCTGGAACCCTGTGGCCTGGGAACATGATTTAGGCGTGATTCTGGAAACCTGTGGCCTGGGAACATGACATCTGTTTAGATTGTGGCATACTGTGCCCTGGGAACCGGACTGAAGCCTTGGTTCTGGAATCCTGTGGACTGGGAACAAGACTGAGGTTTGATTCTGTAACCATGTGGCCTGGGAATATGACTGATATTAGATCGTGGAATCCTGTGGCCTGGGAACATGACATCGGTTTGGATTCTGGTACCCTGTTGCCTGGGAACATGAAATCGGTTTGATTGTGGAAACCTGTGGTCTGGGAATATGACTGAGGTTTGATGGTGGTACCCTCTGGCCTGGCAACATGACTGAGGTTTGATTCTGGATCCTTGTGGCCTGGGAACATGACTGAGGCGTGATTCTGGAATCCTGTGGCCTGGGAACATGACGTCTGTTTAGATTGTGGAATACTGTGCCCTGGGAATCTGACTGAGGCTTGGTTCTGGAACCCTGTGGACTGGGAACATGACTGAGGTTTGAATCTGGAATCCTGTAGCCTGTAAACATAACTGAGGATTGTTTCTGGAACCCTGTGGCCTGGGAACATGACATCAGTGGATTCTGGAACCCTGTGGCCTGGGAACATGAGAACGGTATAATTCTGGAACCCTGTGACCTGGGAACATGTCTGAGGTTTGATGGTGGAAACCTGTGGCTTGGCAACATGACTGAGGTTTGTTTCTGTAACCCTGTTCTCTGCGAACATGACTGAGGTTTGATTCTGGACACCTTTGTGCTGGGAACATGACTGTGTTTTGATTGTGGAATCATGGGTCCTGCAAACATGACTGAGGTTTGATTCTGGAACCATGTGTCCTGGGAATATGACTGAGGTTTGATTCTGGAACCATGTGGCCTGGGAATATGACTGAGGTTTGATTCTGGAAATCTGTGGCCTGGGAACTTGACTGAGGTTTGATGGCAGAAACCTGTGGACTGGCAACATGACTGAGGTTTGATTGTAGAACCCTGTGCCCTGGAAACATGACTGTGGCCTGGTACTGGAAACCCATGGCCTAGGAATTTGACATTGGTTTGATTCTGGAACTCTGTGTCCTGGGAACATGACTGAGGTTTGATTCTGGAAAACTGTGGCCGGGGACTTGACTGAGGTTTGATGGCAGAAATCTGTGGACTGGAAACATTACTGAAGTTTGATTGTAGAACCCTGTGCCCTGGAAACATGACTGCGACCTGATACTTGAAACCCATGGCCTGGGAACTTGACATTGGTTTGATTCTGGAAGCCTTTGGTCTGGAAGAAGAGTGAGGCGTGATTCTGGAATCCTGTGGCCTGGGAATATGACATCTGTTTAGATTGTGGAATATTGTGCCCTGGGAACCTGACTGAGGCTTGGTTCTGAAACCCTGTGGACTGGGAACATGACTGAGGTTTGAATCTGGAATCCTGTAGCCTGCGAACATAACTGAGGATTGTTTCTGGAACCCTGTGGCCTGGGAACATGACATCAGTGGATTCTGGAACCCTGTGGCCTGGGAACATGAGAACGGTATAATTCTGGAACCCTGTGACCTGGGAACATGTCTGAGGTTTGATGGTGGAAACCTGTGGCTTGGCAACATGACTGAGGTTTGTTTCTGTAACCCTGTTCTCTGCGAACATGACTGAGGTTTGATTCTGGACACCTTTGTGCTGGGAACATGACTGTGTTTTGATTGTGGAATCATGGGTCCTGCAAACATGACTGAGGTTTGATTCTGGAACCATGTGTCCTGGGAATATGACTGAGGTTTGATTCTGGAAATCTGTGGCCTGGGAACTTGACTGAGGTTTGATGGCAGAAACCTGTGGACTGGCAACATGACTGAGGTTTGATTGTAGAACCCTGTGCCCTGGAATCATGACTGTGGGCTGGTACTGGAAACCCATGGCCTAGGAATTTGACATTGGTTTGATTCTGGAACCCTGTGACCTGGGAACATGACTGAGGTATGATTCTGGAAAACTGTGGCCGGGGACTTGACTGAGGTTTGATGGCAGAAATCTGTGGACTGGAAACATTACTGAGGTTTGATTGTAGAACCCTGTGCCCTGGAAACATGACTGCGACCTGATACTTGAAACCCATGGCCTGGGAACTTGACATTGGTTTGATTCTGGAACCCTGTGGCCAGGAACAAGACTGAGGCGTGATTCTGGAATCCTGTGGCCTGGGAACATGACATCTGTTTAGATTGTGGAATACTGTGCCCTGGGAACCTGACTGAGGCTTGGTTCTGGAACCCTGTGGACTGGGAACATGACTGAGGTTTTATTCTGGAATCCTGTGGCCTGGGAACATGACATCATTGGATTCTGGAACCCTGTGGCCTGGGAACATGAGAACGGTTGGATTCTGGAAACCTGTGGCCTGGGAACATGTCTGAGGTTTGATGGTGGAAACCTGTGGCTTGGCAACATGACTGAGGTTTGTTACTGGAACCCTGTTCCCTGGGAACATGACTGAGGTTTGATTCTGGACACCTTTGTCCTGGGAACATGACTGTGGTTTGATTGTGGAACCATGGGTCCTGCAAACATGACTGAGGTTTGATTCTGGAACCATGTGTCCTGGGAATATGACTGAGCTTTGATTCTGGAAATCTGTGGCCTGGGAACATGACTGAGGTTTGATTCTGGAACCCTGTAGCCTGCGAACATAACTGAGGATTGTTTCTGGAATCCTGTGGCCTGGGAACATGACATCAGTGGATTCTGGAACCCTGTGGCCTGGGAACATGAGAACGGTTTAATTCTGGAACCCTCTGACCTGGGAACATGTCTGAGGTTTGATGGTGGAAACCTGTGGCTTGGCAACATGACTGAGGTTTGTTTCTGGACACCTTTGTCCTGGGAACATGACTGTGTTTTGATTGTGGAATCATGGGTCCTGCAAACATGACTGAGGTTTGATTCTGGAACCATGTGTCCTGGGAATATGACTGAGGTTTGATTCTGGAAATCTGTGGCCTGGGAACTTGACTGAGGTTTGATGGTAGAAATCTGTGGACTGGCAACATGACTGAGGTTTGATTGTAGAACCCTGTGCCCTGGAAACATGAATGCGACCTGATACTTGAAACCCATGGCCTGGGAACTTGACATTGGCTTGATTCCGGAACCCTGTGGCCAGGAACAAGACTGAGGCGTGATTCTGGAATCCTGTGGCCTGGGAACATGACTTCTGTTTAGATTGTGGAATACTGGGCCCTGGGAACCTGACTGAGGCTTGGTTCTGGAACCCTGTGGACTGGGAACATGACTGAGGTTTTATTCTGGAATCCTGTGGCCTGGGAACATGACATCAGTGGATTCTGGAACCCTGTGGCCTGGGAACATGAGAACGGTTGGATTTTGGAACCCTGTGGCCTGGGAACATGTCTGAGGTTTGATGGTGGAAACCTGTGGCTTGGCAACATGAATGAGGTTTGTTACTGGAACCCTCTTTCCTGGGAACATGACTGAGGTTTGATTCTGGACACCTTTGTCCTGGGAACATGATTGTGGTTTGATTGTGGAACCATGGGTCCTGCAAACATGACTGAGGTTTGATTCTGGAACCATGTGTCCTGGGAATATGACTGAGGTTTGATTCTGGAAATCTGTGGCCTGGGAACATGACTGAGGTTTGATTCTGGAACCCTGTAGCCTGCGAACATAACTGAGGATTGTTTCTGGAATCCTGTGGCCTGGGAACATGACATCAGTGGATTCTGGAACCCTGTGGCCTGGGAACATGAGAACGGTTTAATTCTGGAACCCTCTGACCTGGGAACATGTCTGAGGTTTGATGGTGGAAACCTGTGGCTTGGAAACATGACTGAGGTTTGTTTCTGGACACCTTTGTGCTGGGAACATGACTGTGTTTTGATTGTGGAATCATGGGTCCTGCAAACATGACAGAGGTTTGATTCTGGAACCATGTGTCCTGGGAATATGACTGAGGTTTGATTCTGGAAATCTGTGGCCTGGGAACTTGACTGAGGTTTGATGGCAGAAACCTGTGGACTGGCAACATGACTGAGGTTTGATTGTAGAACCCTGTGCCCTGGAAACATGACTGTGGGCTGGTACTGGAAACCCATGGCCTAGGAATTTGACATTGGTTTGATTCTGGAACCCTGTGGCCTGGGAACATGACTGAGGCGTGATTCTGGAAAACTGTGGCCTGGGAATATGACTGAGGTTTGATTCTGGAAATCTGTGGCCTGGGAACTTGACTGAGGTTTGATGGTAGAAATCTGTGGATTGGCAACATGACTGAGGTTTGATTGTAGAACCCTGTGCCCTGGAAACATGAATGCGACCTGATACTTGAAACCCATGGCCTGGGAACTTGACATTGGTTTGATTCCGGAACCCTGTGGCCAGGAACAAGACTGAGGCGTGATTCTGGAATCCTGTGGCCTGGGAACATGACATCTGTTTAGATTGTGGAATACTGGGCCCTGGGAACCTGACTGAGGCTTGGTTCTGGAACCCTGTGGACTGGGAACATGACTGAGGTTTTATTCTGGAATCCTGTGGCCTGGGAACATGACATCAGTGGATTCTGGAACCCTGTGGCCTGGGAACATGAGAACGGTTGGATTCTGGAAACCTGTGGCCTGGGAACATGTCTGAGGTTTGATGGTGGAAACCTGTGGCTTGGCAACATGACTGAGGTTTGTTACTGGAACACTGTTCCCTGGGAACATGACTGAGGTTTGATTCTGGACACCTTTGTCCTGGGAACATGATTGTGGTTTGATTGTGGAACCATGGGTCCTGCAAACATGACTGAGGTTTGATTCTGGAACCATGTGTCCTGGGAATATGACTGAGGTTTGATTCTGGAAATCTGTGGCCTGGGTACATGACTGAGGTTTGATTCTGGAACCCTGTAGCCTGCGAACATAACTGAGGATTGTTTCTGGAATCCTGTGGCCTGGGAACATGACATCAGTGGATTCTGGAACCCTGTGGCCTGGGAACATGAGAACGGTTTAATTCTGGAACCCTCTGACCTGGGAACATGTGTGAGGTTTGATGGTGGAAACCTGTGGCTTGGCAACATGACTGAGGTTTGTTTCTGGACACCTTTGTGCTGGGAACATGACTGTGTTTTGATTGTGGAATCATGGGTCCTGCAAACATGACAGAGGTTTGATTCTGGAACCAGGTGTCCTGGGAATATGACTGAGGTTTGATTCTGGAAATCTGTGGCCTGGGAACTTGACTGAGGTTTGATGGCAGAAACCTGTGGACTGGCAACATGACTGAGGTTTGATTGTAGAACCCTGTGCCCTGGAAACATGACTGTGGCCTGGTACTGGAAACCCATGGCCTAGGAAATTGACATTGGTTTGATTCTGGAACCCTGTGGCCTGGGAACATGACTGAGGCGTGATTCTGGAAAACTGTGGCCTGGGAATATGACTGATGTTAGATCGTGGAATCCTGTGGCCTGGGAACATGACATCGGTTTGGATTCTGGTACCCTGTTGCCTGGGAACATGAAATCGGTTTGATTGTGGAAACCTGTGGTCTGGGAATATGACTGAGGTTTGATGGTGGTACCCTCTGGCCTGGCAACATGACTGAGGTTTGATTCTGGATCCCTGTGGCCTGGGAACATGACTGAGGCGTGATTCTGGAAACCTGTGGCCTGGGAACATGACATCTGTTTAGATTGTGGCATACTGTGCCCTGGGAACCGGACTGAAGGCTTGGTTCTGGAATCCTGTGGACTGGGAACAAGACTGAGGTTTGATTCTGGAACCATGTGGCCTGGGAATATGACTGATATTAGATCGTGGAATCCTGTGGCCTGGGAACATGACATCGGTTTGGATTCTGGTACCCTGTTGCCTGGGAACATGAAATCGGTTTGATTGTGGAAACCTGTGGTCTGGGAATATGACTGAGGTTTGATGGTGGTACCCTCTGGCCTGGCAACATGACTGAGGTTTGATTCTGGATCCCTGTGGCCTGGGAACATGACTGAGGCGTGATTCTGGAATCCTGTGGCCTGGGAACATGACGTCTGTTTAGATTGTGGAATACTGTGCCCTGGGAATCTGACTGAGGCTTGGTTCTGGAACCCTGTGGACTGGGAACATGACTGAGGTTTGAATCTGGAATCCTGTAGCCTGCGAACATAACTGAGGATTGTTTCTGGAACCCTGTGGCCTGGGAACATGACATCAGTGGATTCTGGAACCCTGTGGCCTGGGAACATGAGAACGGTATAATTCTGGAACCCTGTGACCTGGGAACATGTCTGAGGTTTGATGGTGGAAACCTGTGGCTTGGCAACATGACTGAGGTTTGTTTCTGTAACCCTGTTCTCTGCGAACATGACTGAGGTTTGATTCTGGACACCTTTGTGCTGGGAACATGACTGTGTTTTGATTGTGGAATCATGGGTCCTGCAAACATGACTGAGGTTTGATTCTGGAACCATGTGTCCTGGGAATATGACTGAGGTTTGATTCTGGAAATCTGTGGCCTGGGAACTTGACTGAGGTTTGATGGCAGAAACCTGTGGACTGGCAACATGACTGAGGTTTGATTGTAGAACCCTGTGCCCTGGAATCATGACTGTGGGCTGGTACTGGAAACCCATGGCCTAGGAATTTGACATTGGTTTGATTCTGGAACCCTGTGACCTGGGAACATGACTGAGGTATGATTCTGGAAAACTGTGGCCGGGGACTTGACTGAGGTTTGATGGCAGAAATCTGTGGACTGGAAACATTACTGAGGTTTGATTGTAGAACCCTGTGCCCTGGAAACATGACTGCGACCTGATACTTGAAACCCATGGCCTGGGAACTTGACATTGGTTTGATTCTGGAACCCTGTGGCCAGGAACAAGACTGAGGCGTGATTCTGGAATCCTGTGGCCTGGGAACATGACATCTGTTTAGATTGTGGAATACTGTGCCCTGGGAACCTGACTGAGGCTTGGTTCTGGAACCCTGTGGACTGGGAACATGACTGAGGTTTTATTCTGGAATCCTGTGGCCTGGGAACATGACATCATTGGATTCTGGAACCCTGTGGCCTGGGAACATGAGAACGGTTGGATTCTGGAAACCTGTGGCCTGGGAACATGTCTGAGGTTTGATGGTGGAAACCTGTGGCTTGGCAACATGACTGAGGTTTGTTACTGGAACCCTGTTCCCTGGGAACATGACTGAGGTTTGATTCTGGACACCTTTGTCCTGGGAACATGACTGTGGTTTGATTGTGGAACCATGGGTCCTGCAAACATGACTGAGGTTTGATTCTGGAACCATGTGTCCTGGGAATATGACTGAGCTTTGATTCTGGAAATCTGTGGCCTGGGAACATGACTGAGGTTTGATTCTGGAACCCTGTAGCCTGCGAACATAACTGAGGATTGTTTCTGGAATCCTGTGGCCTGGGAACATGACATCAGTGGATTCTGGAACCCTGTGGCCTGGGAACATGAGAACGGTTTAATTCTGGAACCCTCTGACCTGGGAACATGTCTGAGGTTTGATGGTGGAAACCTGTGGCTTGGCAACATGACTGAGGTTTGTTTCTGGACACCTTTGTCCTGGGAAGATGACTGTGTTTTGATTGTGGAATCATGGGTCCTGCAAACATGACTGAGGTTTGATTCTGGAACCATGTGTCCTGGGAATATGACTGAGGTTTGATTCTGGAAATCTGTGGCCTGGGAACTTGACTGAGGTTTGATGGTAGAAATCTGTGGACTGGCAACATGACTGAGGTTTGATTGTAGAACCCTGTGCCCTGGAAACATGAATGCGACCTGATACTTGAAACCCATGGCCTGGGAACTTGACATTGGTTTGATTCCGGAACCCTGTGGCCAGGAACAAGACTGAGGCGTGATTCTGGAATCCTGTGGCCTGGGAACATGACATCTGTTTAGATTGTGGAATACTGGGCCCTGGGAACCTGACTGAGGCTTGGTTCTGGAACCCTGTGGACTGGGAACATGACTGAGGTTTTATTCTGGAATCCTGTGGCCTGGGAACATGACATCAGTGGATTCTGGAAGCCTGTGGCCTGGGAACATGAGAACGGTTGGATTCTGGAACCCTGTGGCCTGGGAACATGTCTGAGGTTTGATGGTGGAAACCTGTGGCTTGGCAACATGAATGAGGTTTGTTACTGGAACCCTCTTCCCTGGGAACATGACTGAGGTTTGATTCTGGACACCTTTGTCCTGGGAACATGACTGTGGTTTGATTGTGGAACCATGGGTCCTGCAAACATGACTGAGGTTTTATTCTGGAACCAGGTGTCCTGGGAATATGACTGAGGTTTGATTCTGGAAATCTGTGGCCTGGGAAATTGACTGAGGTTTGATGGCAGAAACCTGTGGACTGGCAACATGACAGAGGTTTGATTGTAGAAACCTGTGCCCTGGAAACATGACTGTGGCCTGGTACTGGAAACCCATGGCCTAGGAATTTGACATTGGCTTGATTCTGGAACCCTGTGGCCTGGGAACATGATTTAGGCGTGATTCTGGAAACCTGTGGCCTGGGAACATGACATCTGTTTAGATTGTGGCATACTGTGCCCTGGGAACCGGACTGAAGCCTTGGTTCTGGAATCCTGTGGACTGGGAACAAGACTGAGGTTTGATTCTGTAACCATGTGGCCTGGGAATATGACTGATATTAGATCGTGGAATCCTGTGGCCTGGGAACATGACATCGGTTTGGATTCTGGTACCCTGTTGCCTGGGAACATGAAATCGGTTTGATTGTGGAAACCTGTGGTCTGGGAATATGACTGAGGTTTGATGGTGGTACCCTCTGGCCTGGCAACATGACTGAGGTTTGATTCTGGATCCCTGTGGCCTGGGAACATGACTGAGGCGTGATTCTGGAATCCTGTGGCCTGGGAACATGACGTCTGTTTAGATTGTGGAATACTGTGCCCTGGGAATCTGACTGAGGCTTGGTTCTGGAACCCTGTGGACTGGGAACATGACTGAGGTTTGAATCTGGAATCCTGTAGCCTGTAAACATAACTGAGGATTGTTTCTGGAACCCTGTGGCCTGGGAACATGACATCAGTGGATTCTGGAACCCTGTGGCCTGGGAACATGAGAACGGTATAATTCTGGAACCCTGTGACCTGGGAACATGTCTGAGGTTTGATGGTGGAAACCTGTGGCTTGGCAACATGACTGAGGTTTGTTTCTGTAACCCTGTTCTCTGCGAACATGACTGAGGTTTGATTCTGGACACCTTTGTGCTGGGAACATGACTGTGTTTTGATTGTGGAATCATGGGTCCTGCAAACATGACTGAGGTTTGATTCTGGAACCATGTGTCCTGGGAATATGACTGAGGTTTGATTCTGGAACCATGTGGCCTGGGAATATGACTGAGGTTTGATTCTGGAAATCTGTGGCCTGGGAACTTGACTGAGGTTTGATGGCAGAAACCTGTGGACTGGCAACATGACTGAGGTTTGATTGTAGAACCCTGTGCCCTGGAAACATGACTGTGGCCTGGTACTGGAAACCCATGGCCTAGGAATTTGACATTGGTTTGATTCTGGAACTCTGTGTCCTGGGAACATGACTGAGGTTTGATTCTGGAAAACTGTGGCCGGGGACTTGACTGAGGTTTGATGGCAGAAATCTGTGGACTGGAAACATTACTGAAGTTTGATTGTAGAACCCTGTGCCCTGGAAACATGACTGCGACCTGATACTTGAAACCCATGGCCTGGGAACTTGACATTGGTTTGATTCTGGAAGCCTTTGGTCTGGAAGAAGAGTGAGGCGTGATTCTGGAATCCTGTGGCCTGGGAATATGACATCTGTTTAGATTGTGGAATATTGTGCCCTGGGAACCTGACTGAGGCTTGGTTCTGAAACCCTGTGGACTGGGAACATGACTGAGGTTTTATTCTGGAATCCTGTGGCCTGGGAACATGACATCAGTGGATTCTTGAAACCTGTGGCCTAGGAACATGAGAACGGTTGGATTCTGGAACCCTGTGGCCTGGGAACATGTCTGAGGTTTGATGGTGGAAACCTGTGGCTTGGCAACATGACTGAGGTTTGTTACTGGAACCCTGTTGCCTGGGAACATGACTGAGGTTTGATTCTGGACACCTTTGTCCTGGGAACATGACTGTGGTTTGATTGTGGAACCATGGGTCCTGCAAACATGACTGAGGTTTTATTCTGGAACCATGTGTCCTGGGAATATGACTGAGGTTTGATTCTGGAAATCTGTGGCCTGGGAACTTGACTGAGGTTTGATGGCAGAAACCTGTGGACTGGCAACATGACTGAGGTTTGATTGTAGAACCCTGTGCCCTGGAAATATGACTCTTGCCTGGTACTGGAAACCCATGGCCTGGGAATTTGACATTGGTTTGATTCTGGAACCCTGTGGCCTGGGAACATGATTGAGGCGTGATTTTGGAAACCTGTGGCCTGGGAACATGACATCTGTTTAGATTGTGGCATACTGTGCCCTGGGAACCGGACTGAAGGCTTGGTTCTGGAATCCTGTGGACTGGGAACAAGACTGAGGAATGATTCTGGAACCATGTGGCCTGGGAATATGACTGATGTTAGATCGTGGAATCCTGTGGCCTGGGAACATGACATCGGTTTGGATTCTGGTACCCTGTTGCCTGGGAACATGAAATCGGTTTGATTGTGGAAACCTGTGGTCTGGGAATATGACTGAGGTTTGATGGTGGTACCCTCTGGCCTGGCAACATGACTGAGGTTTGATTCTGGATCCCTGTGGCCTGGGAACATGACTGAGGCGTGATTCTGGAATCCTGTGGCCTGGGAACATGACATCTGTTTAGATTGTGGAATACTGGGCCCTGGGAATATGACTGAGGCTTGGTTTTGGAACCCTGTGGACTGGGAACATGACTGAGATTTTATTCTGGAATCCTGTGGCCTGGAAACATGACATCAGTGGATTCTTGAACCCTGTGGCCTGGGAACATGAGAACAGTTGGATTCTGGAACCCTGTGGCCTGGGAACATGTCTGAGGTTTGATGGTGGAAACCTGTGGCTTGGCAACATGAATGAGGTTTGTTACTGGAACCCTGTTCCCTGGGAATATGACTGAGGTTTGATTCTGGACACCTTTGTCCTGGGAACATGACTGTGGTTTGATTGTGGAACCATGGGTCCTGCAAACATGACTGAGGTTTGATTCTGGAAATCTGTGGCCTGGGAACTTGACTGAGGTTTGATGGCAGAAACCTGTGGACTGGCAACATGACTGAGGTTTGATTGTAGAACCCTGTGCCCTGGAAACATGACTGTGGCCTGTTACTGGAAACCCATGGCCTAGGAATTTGACATTGGTTTGATTCTGGAACCCTGTGGCCTTGGAACATGACTGAGGCGTGATTCTGGAAAACTGTGGCCTGGGAATATGACTGAGGTTTGATTCTGGAAATCTGTGGCCTGGGAACTTGACTGAGGTTTGATGGCAGAAACCTGTGGACTGGCAACATGACTGAGGTTTGATTGTAGAACCCTGTGCCCTGGAATCATGACTGCGACCTGATACTTGAAACCCATGGCCTGGGAACTTGACATTGGTTTGATTCTGGAACCCTGTGGCCAGGAACAAGACTGAGGCGTGATTCTGGAATCCTGTGGCCTGGGAACATGACATCTGTTTAGATTGTGGCATACTGGGCCCTGGGAACCTGACTGAGGATTGGTTCTGGAATCCTGTGGACTGGGAACAAGACTGAGGTTTGATTCTGGAACCATGTGGCCTGGGAATATGACTGAGGTTTGATTCTGGAAATCTGTGGCCTGGGAACTTGACTGAGGTTTGATGGCAGAAACCTGTGGACTGGCAACATGACTGAGGTTTGATTGTAGAACCCTGTGCCCTGGAAACATGACTGTGGCCTGGTACTGGAAACCCATGGCCTAGGAATTTGACATTGGTTTGATTCTGGAACTCTGTGTCCTGGGAACATGACTGAGGTTTGATTCTGGAAAACTGTGGCCGGGGACTTGACTGAGGTTTGATGGCAGAAATCTGTGGACTGGAAACATTACTGAAGTTTGATTGTAGAACCCTGTGCCCTGGAAACATGACTGCGACCTGATACTTGAAACCCATGGCCTGGGAACTTGACATTGGTTTGATTCTGGAAGCCTTTGGTCTGGAAGAAGAGTGAGGCGTGATTCTGGAATCCTGTGGCCTGGGAATATGACATCTGTTTAGATTGTGGAATATTGTGCCCTGGGAACCTGACTGAGGCTTGGTTCTGAAACCCAGTGGACTGGGAACATGACTGAGGTTTTATTCTGGAATCCTGTGGCCTGGGAACATGACATCAGTGGATTCTTGAAACCTGTGGCCTAGGAACATGAGAACGGTTGGATTCTGGAACCCTGTGGCCTGGGAACATGTCTGAGGTTTGATGGTGGAAACCTGTGGCTTGGCAACATGACTGAGGTTTGTTACTGGAACCCTGTTGCCTGGGAACATGACTGAGGTTTGATTCTGGACACCTTTGTCCTGGGAACATGACTGTGGTTTGATTGTGGAACCATGGGTCCTGCAAACATGACTGAGGTTTTATTCTGGAACCATGTGTCCTGGGAATATGACTGAGGTTTGATTCTGGAAATCTGTGGCCTGGGAACTTGACTGAGGTTTGATGGCAGAAACCTGTGGACTGGCAACATGACTGAGGTTTGATTGTAGAACCCTGTGCCCTGGAAACATGACTCTTGCCTGGTACTGGAAACCCATGGCCTGGGAATTTGACATTGGTTTGATTCTGGAACCCTGTGGCCTGGGAACATGATTGAGACGTGATTCTGGAAACCTGTGGCCTGGGAGCATGACATCTGTTTAGATTGTGGCATACTGTGCCCTGGGAACCGGACTGAAGGCTTGGTTCTGGAATCCTGTGGACTGGGAACAAGACTGAGGAATGATTCTGGAACCATGTGGCCTGGGAATATGACTGATGTTAGATCGTGGAATCCTGTGGCCTGGGAACATGACATCGGTTTGGATTCTGGTACCCTGTTGCCTGGGAACATGAAATCGGTTTGATTGTGGAAACCTGTGGTCTGGGAATATGACTGAGGTTTGATGGTGGTACCCTCTGGCCTGGCAACATGACTGAGGTTTGATTCTGGATCCCTGTGGCCTGGGAACATGACTGAGGCGTGATTCTGGAATCCTGTGGCCTGGGAACATGACATCTGTTTAGATTGTGGAATACTGGGCCCTGGGAATATGACTGAGGCTTGGTTTTGGAACCCTGTGGACTGGGAACATGACTGAGATTTTATTCTGGAATCCTGTGGCCTGGAAACATGACATCAGTGGATTCTTGAACCCTGTGGCCTGGGAACATGAGAACAGTTGGATTCTGGAACCCTGTGGCCTGGGAACATGTCTGAGGTTTGATGGTGGAAACCTGTGGCTTGGCAACATGAATGAGGTTTGTTACTGGAACCCTGTTCCCTGGGAATATGACTGAGGTTTGATTCTGGACACCTTTGTCCTGGGAACATGACTGTGGTTTGATTGTGGAACCATGGGTCCTGCAAACATGACTGAGGTTTGATTCTGGAAATCTGTGGCCTGGGAACTTGACTGAGGTTTGATGGCAGAAACCTGTGGACTGGCAACATGACTGAGGTTTGATTGTAGAACCCTGTGCCCTGGAATCATGACTGCGACCTGATACTTGAAACCCATGGCCTGGGAACTTGACATTGGTTTGATTCTGGAACCCTGTGGCCAGGAACAAGACTGAGGCGTGATTCTGGAATCCTGTGGCCTGGGAACATGACATCTGTTTAGATTGTGGCATACTGGGCCCTGGGAACCTGACTGAGGATTGGTTCTGGAATCCTGTGGACTGGGAACAAGACTGAGGTTTGATTCTGGAACCATGTGGCCTGGGAATATGACTGAGGTTTGATTCTGGAAATCTGTGGCCTGGGAACTTGACTGAGGTTTGATGGCAGAAACCTGTGGACTGGCAACATTACTGAGGTTTGATTGTAGAACCCTGTGCCCTGGAAACATGACTGTGGCCTGGTACTGGAAACCCATGGCCTAGGAATTTGACATTGGTTTGATTCTGGAACTCTGTGTCCTGGGAACATGACTGAGGTTTGATTCTGGAAAACTGTGGCCGGGGACTTGACTGAGGTTTGATGGCAGAAATCTGTGGACTGGAAACATTACTGAAGTTTGATTGTAGAACCCTGTGCCCTGGAAACATGACTGCGACCTGATACTTGAAACCCATGGCCTGGGAACTTGACATTGGTTTGATTCTGGAAGCCTTTGGTCTGGAAGAAGAGTGAGGCGTGATTCTGGAATCCTGTGGCCTGGGAATATGACATCTGTTTAGATTGTGGAATATTGTGCCCTGGGAACCTGACTGAGGCTTGGTTCTGAAACCCTGTGGACTGGGAACATGACTGAGGTTTTATTCTGGAATCCTGTGGCCTGGGAACATGACATCAGTGGATTCTTGAAACCTGTGGCCTAGGAACATGAGAACGGTTGGATTCTGGAACCCTGTGGCCTGGGAACATGTCTGAGGTTTGATGGTGGAAACCTGTGGCTTGGCAACATGACTGAGGTTTGTTACTGGAACCCTGTTGCCTGGGAACATGACTGAGGTTTGATTCTGGACACCTTTGTCCTGGGAACATGACTGTGGTTTGATTGTGGAACCATGGGTCCTGCAAACATGACTGAGGTTTTATTCTGGAACCATGTGTCCTGGGAATATGACTGAGGTTTGATTCTGGAAATCTGTGGCCTGGGAACTTGACTGAGGTTTGATGGCAGAAACCTGTGGACTGGCAACATGACTGAGGTTTGATTGTAGAACCCTGTGCCCTGGAAACATGACTCTTGCCTGGTACTGGAAACCCATGGCCTGGGAATTTGACATTGGTTTGATTCTGGAACCCTGTGGCCTGGGAACATGATTGAGGCATGATTTTGGAAACCTGTGGCCTGGGAACATGACATCTGTTTAGATTGTGGCATACTGTGCCCTGGGAACCGGACTGAAGGCTTGGTTCTGGAATCCTGTGGACTGGGAACAAGACTGAGGAATGATTCTGGAACCATGTGGCCTGGGAATATGACTGATGTTAGATCGTGGAATCCTGTGGCCTGGGAACATGACATCGGTTTGGATTCTGGTACCCTGTTGCCTGGGAACATGAAATCGGTTTGATTGTGGAAACCTGTGGTCTGGGAATATGACTGAGGTTTGATGGTGGTACCCTCTGGCCTGGCAACATGACTGAGGTTTGATCCTGGATCCCTGTGGCCTGGGAACATGACTGAGGCGTGATTCTGGAATCCTGTGGCCTGGGAACATGACATCTGTTTAGATTGTGGAATACTGGGCCCTGGGAATATGACTGAGGCTTGGTTTTGGAACCCTGTGGACTGGGAACATGACTGAGATTTTATTCTGGAATCCTGTGGCCTGGAAACATGACATCAGTGGATTCTTGAACCCTGTGGCCTGGGAACATGAGAACAGTTGGATTCTGGAACCCTGTGGCCTGGGAACATGTCTGAGGTTTGATGGTGGAAACCTGTGGCTTGGCAACATGAATGAGGTTTGTTACTGGAACCCTGTTCCCTGGGAATATGACTGAGGTTTGATTCTGGACACCTTTGTCCTGGGAACATGACTGTGGTTTGATTGTGGAACCATGGGTCCTGCAAACATGACTGAGGTTTGATTCTGGAAATCTGTGGCCTGGGAACTTGACTGAGGTTTGATGGCAGAAACCTGTGGACTGGCAACATGACTGAGGTTTGATTGTAGAACCCTGTGCCCTGGAATCATGACTGCGACCTGATACTTGAAACCCATGGCCTGGGAACTTGACATTGGTTTGATTCTGGAACCCTGTGGCCAGGAACAAGACTGAGGCGTGATTCTGGAATCCTGTGGCCTGGGAACATGACATCTGTTTAGATTGTGGCATACTGGGCCCTGGGAACCTGACTGAGGATTGGTTCTGGAATCCTGTGGACTGGGAACAAGACTGAGGTTTGATTCTGGAACCATGTGGCCTGGGAATATGACTGAGGTTTGATTCTGGAAATCTGTGGCCTGGGAACTTGACTGAGGTTTGATGGCAGAAACCTGTGGACTGGCAACATGACTGAGGTTTGATTGTAGAACCCTGTGCCCTGGAAACATGACTGTGGCCTGGTACTGGAAACCCATGGCCTAGGAATTTGACATTGGTTTGATTCTGGAACTCTGTGTCCTGGGAACATGACTGAGGTTTGATTCTGGAAAACTGTGGCCGGGGACTTGACTGAGGTTTGATGGCAGAAATCTGTGGACTGGAAACATTACTGAAGTTTGATTGTAGAACCCTGTGCCCTGGAAACATGACTGCGACCTGATACTTGAAACCCATGGCCTGGCAACTTGACATTGGTTTGATTCTGGAAGCCTTTGGTCTGGAAGAAGAGTGAGGCGTGATTCTGGAATCCTGTGGCCTGGGAATATGACATCTGTTTAGATTGTGGAATATTGTGCCCTGGGAACCTGACTGAGGCTTGGTTCTGAAACCCAGTGGACTGGGAACATGACTGAGGTTTTATTCTGGAATCCTGTGGCCTGGGAACATGACATCAGTGGATTCTTGAAACCTGTGGCCTAGGAACATGAGAACGGTTGGATTCTGGAACCCTGTGGCCTGGGAACATGTCTGAGGTTTGATGGTGGAAACCTGTGGCTTGGCAACATGACTGAGGTTTGTTACTGGAACCCTGTTGCCTGGGAACATGACTGAGGTTTGATTCTGGACACCTTTGTCCTGGGAACATGACTGTGGTTTGATTGTGGAACCATGGGTCCTGCAAACATGACTGAGGTTTTATTCTGGAACCATGTGTCCTGGGAATATGACTGAGGTTTGATTCTGGAAATCTGTGGCCTGGGAACTTGACTGAGGTTTGATGGCAGAAACCTGTGGACTGGCAACATGACTGAGGTTTGATTGTAGAACCCTGTGCCCTGGAAACATGACTCTTGCCTGGTACTGGAAACCCATGGCCTGGGAATTTGACATTGGTTTGATTCTGGAACCCTGTGGCCTGGGAACATGATTGAGACGTGATTCTGGAAACCTGTGGCCTGGGAGCATGACATCTGTTTAGATTGTGGCATACTGTGCCCTGGGAACCGGACTGAAGGCTTGGTTCTGGAATCCTGTGGACTGGGAACAAGACTGAGGAATGATTCTGGAACCATGTGGCCTGGGAATATGACTGATGTTAGATCGTGGAATCCTGTGGCCTGGGAACATGACATCGGTTTGGATTCTGGTACCCTGTTGCCTGGGAACATGAAATCGGTTTGATTGTGGAAACCTGTGGTCTGGGAATATGACTGAGGTTTGATGGTGGTACCCTCTGGCCTGGCAACATGACTGAGGTTTGATTCTGGATCCCTGTGGCCTGGGAACATGACTGAGGCGTGATTCTGGAATCCTGTGGCCTGGGAACATGACATCTGTTTAGATTGTGGAATACTGGGCCCTGGGAATATGACTGAGGCTTGGTTTTGGAACCCTGTGGACTGGGAACATGACTGAGATTTTATTCTGGAATCCTGTGGCCTGGAAACATGACATCAGTGGATTCTTGAACCCTGTGGCCTGGGAACATGAGAACAGTTGGATTCTGGAACCCTGTGGCCTGGGAACATGTCTGAGGTTTGATGGTGGAAACCTGTGGCTTGGCAACATGAATGAGGTTTGTTACTGGAACCCTGTTCCCTGGGAATATGACTGAGGTTTGATTCTGGACACCTTTGTCCTGGGAACATGACTGTGGTTTGATTGTGGAACCATGGGTCCTGCAAACATGACTGAGGTTTGATTCTGGAAATCTGTGGCCTGGGAACTTGACTGAGGTTTGATGGCAGAAACCTGTGGACTGGCAACATGACTGAGGTTTGATTGTAGAACCCTGTGCCCTGGAAACATGACTGTGGCCTGTTACTGGAAACCCATGGCCTAGGAATTTGACATTGGTTTGATTCTGGAACCCTGTGGCCTTGGAACATGACTGAGGCGTGATTCTGGAAAACTGTGGCCTGGGAATATGACTGAGGTTTGATTCTGGAAATCTGTGGCCTGGGAACTTGACTGAGGTTTGATGGCAGAAACCTGTGGACTGGCAACATGACTGAGGTTTGATTGTAGAACCCTGTGCCCTGGAATCATGACTGCGACCTGATACTTGAAACCCATGGCCTGGGAACTTGACATTGGTTTGATTCTGGAACCCTGTGGCCAGGAACAAGACTGAGGCGTGATTCTGGAATCCTGTGGCCTGGGAACATGACATCTGTTTAGATTGTGGCATACTGGGCCCTGGGAACCTGACTGAGGATTGGTTCTGGAATCCTGTGGACTGGGAACAAGACTGAGGTTTGATTCTGGAACCATGTGGCCTGGGAATATGACTGAGGTTTGATTCTGGAAATCTGTGGCCTGGGAACTTGACTGAGGTTTGATGGCAGAAACCTGTGGACTGGCAACATTACTGAGGTTTGATTGTAGAACCCTGTGCCCTGGAAACATGACTGTGGCCTGGTACTGGAAACCCATGGCCTAGGAATTTGACATTGGTTTGATTCTGGAACTCTGTGTCCTGGGAACATGACTGAGGTTTGATTCTGGAAAACTGTGGCCGGGGACTTGACTGAGGTTTGATGGCAGAAATCTGTGGACTGGAAACATTACTGAAGTTTGATTGTAGAACCCTGTGCCCTGGAAACATGACTGCGACCTGATACTTGAAACCCATGGCCTGGGAACTTGACATTGGTTTGATTCTGGAAGCCTTTGGTCTGGAAGAAGAGTGAGGCGTGATTCTGGAATCCTGTGGCCTGGGAATATGACATCTGTTTAGATTGTGGAATATTGTGCCCTGGGAACCTGACTGAGGCTTGGTTCTGAAACCCTGTGGACTGGGAACATGACTGAGGTTTTATTCTGGAATCCTGTGGCCTGGGAACATGACATCAGTGGATTCTTGAAACCTGTGGCCTAGGAACATGAGAACGGTTGGATTCTGGAACCCTGTGGCCTGGGAACATGTCTGAGGTTTGATGGTGGAAACCTGTGGCTTGGCAACATGACTGAGGTTTGTTACTGGAACCCTGTTGCCTGGGAACATGACTGAGGTTTGATTCTGGACACCTTTGTCCTGGGAACATGACTGTGGTTTGATTGTGGAACCATGGGTCCTGCAAACATGACTGAGGTTTTATTCTGGAACCATGTGTCCTGGGAATATGACTGAGGTTTGATTCTGGAAATCTGTGGCCTGGGAACTTGACTGAGGTTTGATGGCAGAAACCTGTGGACTGGCAACATGACTGAGGTTTCATTGTAGAACCCTGTGCCCTGGAAACATGACTCTTGCCTGGTACTGGAAACCCATGGCCTGGGAATTTGACATTGGTTTGATTCTGGAACCCTGTGGCCTGGGAACATGATTGAGGCATGATTTTGGAAACCTGTGGCCTGGGAACATGACATCTGTTTAGATTGTGGCATACTGTGCCCTGGGAACCGGACTGAAGGCTTGGTTCTGGAATCCTGTGGACTGGGAACAAGACTGAGGAATGATTCTGGAACCATGTGGCCTGGGAATATGACTGATGTTAGATCGTGGAATCCTGTGGCCTGGGAACATGACATCGGTTTGGATTCTGGTACCCTGTTGCCTGGGAACATGAAATCGGTTTGATTGTGGAAACCTGTGGTCTGGGAATATGACTGAGGTTTGATGGTGGTACCCTCTGGCCTGGCAACATGACTGAGGTTTGATCCTGGATCCCTGTGGCCTGGGAACATGACTGAGGCGTGATTCTGGAATCCTGTGGCCTGGGAACATGACATCTGTTTAGATTGTGGAATACTGGGCCCTGGGAATATGACTGAGGCTTGGTTTTGGAACCCTGTGGACTGGGAACATGACTGAGATTTTATTCTGGAATCCTGTGGCCTGGAAACATGACATCAGTGGATTCTTGAACCCTGTGGCCTGGGAACATGAGAACAGTTGGATTCTGGAACCCTGTGGCCTGGGAACATGTCTGAGGTTTGATGGTGGAAACCTGTGGCTTGGCAACATGAATGAGGTTTGTTACTGGAACCCTGTTCCCTGGGAATATGACTGAGGTTTGATTCTGGACACCTTTGTCCTGGGAACATGACTGTGGTTTGATTGTGGAACCATGGGTCCTGCAAACATGACTGAGGTTTGATTCTGGAAATCTGTGGCCTGGGAACTTGACTGAGGTTTGATGGCAGAAACCTGTGGACTGGCAACATGACTGAGGTTTGATTGTAGAACCCTGTGCCCTGGAATCATGACTGCGACCTGATACTTGAAACCCATGGCCTGGGAACTTGACATTGGTTTGATTCTGGAACCCTGTGGCCAGGAACAAGACTGAGGCGTGATTCTGGAATCCTGTGGCCTGGGAACATGACATCTGTTTAGATTGTGGCATACTGGGCCCTGGGAACCTGACTGAGGATTGGTTCTGGAATCCTGTGGACTGGGAACAAGACTGAGGTTTGATTCTGGAACCATGTGGCCTGGGAATATGACTGAGGTTTGATTCTGGAAATCTGTGGCCTGGGAACTTGACTGAGGTTTGATGGCAGAAACCTGTGGACTGGCAACATGACTGAGGTTTGATTGTAGAACCCTGTGCCCTGGAAACATGACTGTGGCCTGGTACTGGAAACCCATGGCCTAGGAATTTGACATTGGTTTGATTCTGGAACTCTGTGTCCTGGGAACATGACTGAGGTTTGATTCTGGAAAACTGTGGCCGGGGACTTGACTGAGGTTTGATGGCAGAAATCTGTGGACTGGAAACATTACTGAAGTTTGATTGTAGAACCCTGTGCCCTGGAAACATGACTGCGACCTGATACTTGAAACCCATGGCCTGGCAACTTGACATTGGTTTGATTCTGGAAGCCTTTGGTCTGGAAGAAGAGTGAGGCGTGATTCTGGAATCCTGTGGCCTGGGAATATGACATCTGTTTAGATTGTGGAATATTGTGCCCTGGGAACCTGACTGAGGCTTGGTTCTGAAACCCAGTGGACTGGGAACATGACTGAGGTTTTATTCTGGAATCCTGTGGCCTGGGAACATGACATCAGTGGATTCTTGAAACCTGTGGCCTAGGAACATGAGAACGGTTGGATTCTGGAACCCTGTGGCCTGGGAACATGTCTGAGGTTTGATGGTGGAAACCTGTGGCTTGGCAACATGACTGAGGTTTGTTACTGGAACCCTGTTGCCTGGGAACATGACTGAGGTTTGATTCTGGACACCTTTGTCCTGGGAACATGACTGTGGTTTGATTGTGGAACCATGGGTCCTGCAAACATGACTGAGGTTTTATTCTGGAACCATGTGTCCTGGGAATATGACTGAGGTTTGATTCTGGAAATCTGTGGCCTGGGAACTTGACTGAGGTTTGATGGCAGAAACCTGTGGACTGGCAACATGACTGAGGTTTGATTGTAGAACCCTGTGCCCTGGAAACATGACTCTTGCCTGGTACTGGAAACCCATGGCCTGGGAATTTGACATTGGTTTGATTCTGGAACCCTGTGGCCTGGGAACATGATTGAGACGTGATTCTGGAAACCTGTGGCCTGGGAGCATGACATCTGTTTAGATTGTGGCATACTGTGCCCTGGGAACCGGACTGAAGGCTTGGTTCTGGAATCCTGTGGACTGGGAACAAGACTGAGGAATGATTCTGGAACCATGTGGCCTGGGAATATGACTGATGTTAGATCGTGGAATCCTGTGGCCTGGGAACATGACATCGGTTTGGATTCTGGTACCCTGTTGCCTGGGAACATGAAATCGGTTTGATTGTGGAAACCTGTGGTCTGGGAATATGACTGAGGTTTGATGGTGGTACCCTCTGGCCTGGCAACATGACTGAGGTTTGATTCTGGATCCCTGTGGCCTGGGAACATGACTGAGGCGTGATTCTGGAATCCTGTGGCCTGGGAACATGACATCTGTTTAGATTGTGGAATACTGGGCCCTGGGAATATGACTGAGGCTTGGTTTTGGAACCCTGTGGACTGGGAACATGACTGAGATTTTATTCTGGAATCCTGTGGCCTGGAAACATGACATCAGTGGATTCTTGAACCCTGTGGCCTGGGAACATGAGAACAGTTGGATTCTGGAACCCTGTGGCCTGGGAACATGTCTGAGGTTTGATGGTGGAAACCTGTGGCTTGGCAACATGAATGAGGTTTGTTACTGGAACCCTGTTCCCTGGGAATATGACTGAGGTTTGATTCTGGACACCTTTGTCCTGGGAACATGACTGTGGTTTGATTGTGGAACCATGGGTCCTGCAAACATGACTGAGGTTTGATTCTGGAAATCTGTGGCCTGGGAACTTGACTGAGGTTTGATGGCAGAAACCTGTGGACTGGCAACATGACTGAGGTTTGATTGTAGAACCCTGTGCCCTGGAAACATGACTGTGGCCTGTTACTGGAAACCCATGGCCTAGGAATTTGACATTGGTTTGATTCTGGAACCCTGTGGCCTTGGAACATGACTGAGGCGTGATTCTGGAAAACTGTGGCCTGGGAATATGACTGAGGTTTGATTCTGGAAATCTGTGGCCTGGGAACTTGACTGAGGTTTGATGGCAGAAACCTGTGGACTGGCAACATGACTGAGGTTTGATTGTAGAACCCTGTGCCCTGGAATCATGACTGCGACCTGATACTTGAAACCCATGGCCTGGGAACTTGACATTGGTTTGATTCTGGAACCCTGTGGCCAGGAACAAGACTGAGGCGTGATTCTGGAATCCTGTGGCCTGGGAACATGACATCTGTTTAGATTGTGGCATACTGGGCCCTGGGAACCTGACTGAGGATTGGTTCTGGAATCCTGTGGACTGGGAACAAGACTGAGGTTTGATTCTGGAACCATGTGGCCTGGGAATATGACTGAGGTTTGATTCTGGAAATCTGTGGCCTGGGAACTTGACTGAGGTTTGATGGCAGAAACCTGTGGACTGGCAACATTACTGAGGTTTGATTGTAGAACCCTGTGCCCTGGAAACATGACTGTGGCCTGGTACTGGAAACCCATGGCCTAGGAATTTGACATTGGTTTGATTCTGGAACTCTGTGTCCTGGGAACATGACTGAGGTTTGATTCTGGAAAACTGTGGCCGGGGACTTGACTGAGGTTTGATGGCAGAAATCTGTGGACTGGAAACATTACTGAAGTTTGATTGTAGAACCCTGTGCCCTGGAAACATGACTGCGACCTGATACTTGAAACCCATGGCCTGGGAACTTGACATTGGTTTGATTCTGGAAGCCTTTGGTCTGGAAGAAGAGTGAGGCGTGATTCTGGAATCCTGTGGCCTGGGAATATGACATCTGTTTAGATTGTGGAATATTGTGCCCTGGGAACCTGACTGAGGCTTGGTTCTGAAACCCTGTGGACTGGGAACATGACTGAGGTTTTATTCTGGAATCCTGTGGCCTGGGAACATGACATCAGTGGATTCTTGAAACCTGTGGCCTAGGAACATGAGAACGGTTGGATTCTGGAACCCTGTGGCCTGGGAACATGTCTGAGGTTTGATGGTGGAAACCTGTGGCTTGGCAACATGACTGAGGTTTGTTACTGGAACCCTGTTGCCTGGGAACATGACTGAGGTTTGATTCTGGACACCTTTGTCCTGGGAACATGACTGTGGTTTGATTGTGGAACCATGGGTCCTGCAAACATGACTGAGGTTTTATTCTGGAACCATGTGTCCTGGGAATATGACTGAGGTTTGATTCTGGAAATCTGTGGCCTGGGAACTTGACTGAGGTTTGATGGCAGAAACCTGTGGACTGGCAACATGACTGAGGTTTCATTGTAGAACCCTGTGCCCTGGAAACATGACTCTTGCCTGGTACTGGAAACCCATGGCCTGGGAATTTGACATTGGTTTGATTCTGGAACCCTGTGGCCTGGGAACATGATTGAGGCATGATTTTGGAAACCTGTGGCCTGGGAACATGACATCTGTTTAGATTGTGGCATACTGTGCCCTGGGAACCGGACTGAAGGCTTGGTTCTGGAATCCTGTGGACTGGGAACAAGACTGAGGAATGATTCTGGAACCATGTGGCCTGGGAATATGACTGATGTTAGATCGTGGAATCCTGTGGCCTGGGAACATGACATCGGTTTGGATTCTGGTACCCTGTTGCCTGGGAACATGAAATCGGTTTGATTGTGGAAACCTGTGGTCTGGGAATATGACTGAGGTTTGATGGTGGTACCCTCTGGCCTGGCAACATGACTGAGGTTTGATTCTGGATCCCTGTGGCCTGGGAACATGACTGAGGCGTGATTCTGGAATCCTGTGGCCTGGGAACATGACATCTGTTTAGATTGTGGAATACTGTGCCCTGGGAGTATGACTGAGGCTTGGTTTTGGAACCCTGTGGACTGGGAACATGACTGAAGTTTGATTGTAGAACCCTGTGCCCTGGAAACATGATTGTGGCCTGGTACTGGAAACACATTGCCTAGGATTTTGACATTGGTTTGATTCTGGAACCCTGTGGCCTGGGAACATGACTGAGGTTTGATTCTGGAAAACTGTGGCCGGGGACATGACTGAGGGTTGATGGCAGAAATCTGTGGACTGAAAACATTACTGAGGTTTGATTGTAGAACCCTGTGCCCTGGAAACATGACTGTGGGCTGGTACTGGAAACCCATGGCCTAGGAATTTGACATTGGTTTGATTATGGAACCCTGTGGCCTGGGAACATGACTGAGGTTTGATTCTGGAACCCTGTAGCCTGCGAACATAACTGAAGATTGTTTCTGGAACCCTGTGGCCTGGGAACATGACATCAGTGGATTCTGGAACTCTGTGGCCTGGGAACATGAGAACGGTTTGATTCTGGAACCCTGTGGCCTGGGAACATGTCTGAGGTTTGATGGTGGAAACCTGTGGCTTGGCAGCATGACTGAGGTTTGTTTCTGGAACCCTGTTCTCTGGGAACATGACTGAGGTTTGATTCTGGACACCTTTGTGCTGGGAACATGACTGTGTTTTGATTGTGGAATCATGGGTCCTGCAAACATGACTGAGGTTTGATTCTGGAACCATGTGTCCTGGGAATATGACTGAGGTTTGATTCTGGAAATCTGTGGCCTGGGAACTTGACTGAGGTTTGATGGCAGAAACCTGTGGACTGGCAACATGACTGACGTTTGACTGTAGAACCCTGTGCCCTGGAAACATGACTGCGACCAGATACTTGAAACCCATGGCCTGGGAACTTGACATTGGTTTGATTCTGGAAGCCTGTGGTCAGGAACAAGACTGAGGCGTGATTCTGGAATCCTGTGCCGTGGGAACATGACATCTGTTTAGATTGTGGAATACTGTGCCCTGGGAACCTGACTGAGGCTTGGTTCTGGAACCCTGTCGACTGGGAACATGACTGAAGTTTTATTCTGGAATCCTGTGGCCTGGGAACATGACATCAGTGGATTCTGGAACCCTGTGGCATGGGAACATGTCTGAGGTTTGATGGTGGAAACCTGTGGCTTGGCAACATGAATGAGTTTTGTTACTGGAACCCTCTTCCCTGGGAACATGACTGAGGTTTGATTCTGGACACATTTGTCCTGGGAACATGACTGTGGTTTGATTGTGGAACCATGGGTCCTGCAAACATGACTGAGGTTTGATTCTGGAACCATGTGTCCTGGGAATATGACTGAGGTTTCATTCTGGAAATCTGTGGCCTGGGAACTTGACTGAGGTTTGATGGCAGAAACCTGTGGACTGGCAACATGACTGAGGTTTGATTGTAGAACCCTGTGCCCTGGAAACATGACTGTGGGCTGGTACTGGAAACCCATGGCCTAGGAATTTGACATTGGTTTGATTCTGGAACCCTGTGGCCTGGGAACATGATTGAGGCTTGATTCTGGAAACCTGTGGCCTGGGAAGATGACATCTGTTTAGATTGTGGCATACTGTGCCCTGGGAACCGGACTGAAGGCTTGGTTCTGGAATCCTGTGGACTGGGAACAAGACTGAGGTTTGATTCTGGAAGCATGTGGCCTGGGAATATGACTGATGTTAGATCGTGGAATCCTGTGGCCTGGGAACATGACATCGGTTTGGATTCTGGTACTCTGTTACCTGGGAACATGAAATCGGTTTGATTGTGGAAACCTGTGGTCTGGGAATATGACTGAGGTTTGATGGTGGTACCCTCTGGTCTGGCAACATGACTGTGGTTTGATTCTGGATCCCTGTGGCCTGGGAACATGACTGAGGCGTGATTCTGTAATCCTGTGGCATGGAAACATGACATCTGTTTAGATTGTGGAATACTGTGCCCTGGGAATCTGACTGAGGCTTGGTTCTGGAACCCTGTGGACTGGGAACATGACTGAGGTTTGATTCTGGAACCCTGTAGCCTGCGAACATAAGTGAGGATTGTTTCTGGAACCCTGTGGCCTGGGAACATGACATCAGTGGATTCTGGAACCCTGTGGCCTGGGAACATGAGAACGGTTTAATTCTGGAACCCTGTGACCTGGGAACATGTCTGTGGTTTGATGGTAGAAACCTGTGGCTTGGCAACATGACTGAGGTTTGTTTCTGGAACCCTGTTCCCTGGGAACATGACTGAGGTTTGATTCTGGACACGTTTGTGCTGGGAACATGACTGTGTTTTGATTGTGGAATCATGGGTCCTGCAAACATGACTGAGGTTTGATTCTTGAACCATGTGTCCTGGGAATATGACTGAGGTTTGATTCTGGAAATCTGTGGCCTGGGAACTTGACTGAGGTTTGATTGTAGAACCCTGTGCCCTGGAAACATGACTGCGACCTGATACTTGAAACCCATGGCCTGGGAACTTGACATTGGTTTGATTCTGGAACCCTGTTGCCAGGAACAAGACTGAGGCGTGATTCTGGAATCCTGTGGACTGGGAACATGACATCTGGTTAAATTGTGGAATACTGTGCCCTGGGAACCTGACTGAGGCTTGGTTCTGGAATCCTGTAGCCTGCGAATATAACTGAGGATTTTTTCTGGAACCCTGTGGCCTGGGAACATGACATCAGTGGATTCTTGAACCCTGTGGCCTGGGAACATGAGAACGGTTGTATTCTGGAACCCTGTGGCCTGGGAACATGTCTGAGGTTTGATGGTGGAAACCTGTGCCTTGGCAACATGAATGAGGTTTGTTACTGGAACCCTGTTCCCTGGGAATATGACTGAGGTTTGATTCTGGACACCTTTGTCCTGGGAACATGACTGTGGTTTGATTGTGGAACCATGGGTCCTGCAAACATGACTGAGGCGTGATTCTGGAAAACTGTGGCCTGGGAATATGACTGAGGTTTGATTCTGGAAATCTGTGGCCTGGGAAATTGACTGAGGTTTGATGGCAGAAACCTGTGGACTGGCAACATGACAGAGGTTTGATTGTAGAACCCTGTGCCCTGGAAACATGACTGTGGCCTGGTACTGGAAACCCATGGCCTAGGAATTTGACATTGGTTTGATTCTCGAACCCTGTGGCCTGGGAATATGATTAAGGCGTGATTCTGGAAACCTGTGGCCTGGGAACATGACATCTGTTTAGATTGTGGCATACTGTGCCCTGGGAACCGGACTGAAGCCTTGGTTCTGGAATCCTGTGAACTGGGAACAAGACTGAGGTTTGATTCTAGAACCATGTGGCCTGGGAATATGACTGATGTTAGATCGTGGAATCCTGTGGCCTGGGAACATGACATCGGTTTGGATTCTGGTACCCTGTTGCCTGGGAACATGAAATCGGTTTGATTGTGGAAACCTGTGGTCAGGGAATATGGCTGAGGTTTGATGGTGGTACCCCCTGGGCTGGCAACATGACTGAGGTTTGATTCTGGATCCCTGTGGCCTGGGAACATGACTGAGGCATGATTCTGGAATCCTGTGGCCTGGGAACATGACATCTGTTTAGATTGTGGAATACTGTGCCCAGGGAATCTGACTGAGGCTTGGTTCTGGAACCCTGTGGACTGGGAACATGACTGAGGTTTGATTCTGGAACCCTGTTGCCTGCAAACAGAACTGAGGATTGTTTCCGGAACCCTGTGGCCTGGGAACATGACATCAGTGGATTCTGGAACCCTGTGACCTGGGAACTTGAGAACGGTTTATTTCTGGAACCCTGTGACCTGGGAACATGTCTGAGGTTTGATGGTGGTAACCTGTGGCTTGGCAACATGACTGAGGTTTGTTTCTGGAACCCTGTTCCCTGGGAACATGACTGAGGTTTGATTCTGGACACCTTTGTGCTGGGAACATGACTGTGTTTTGATTGTGGAATCATGGGTCCTGCAAACATGACAGAGGTTTGATTCTGGAACCATGTGTCCTGCAAACATGACAGAGGTTTGATTCTGGAACCCTGTGGCCTGGGAACATGACTGAGGCGTGATTCTGGAAAACTGTGGCCTGGGAATATGACTGAGGTTTGATTCTGGAAAACTGTGGCCTGGGAACTTGACTGAGGTTTGATGGTAGAAATCTGTGGACTGGCAACATGACTGAGGTTTGATTGTAGAACCCTGTGCCCTGGAAACATGAATGCGACCTGATACTTGAAACCCATGGCCTGGGAACTTGACATTGGTTTGATTCCGGAACCCTGTGGCCAGGAACAAGACTGAGGCGTGATTCTGGAATCCTGTGGCCTGGGAACATGACATCTGTTTAGATTGTGGAATACTGGGCCCTGGGAACCTGACTGAGGCTTGGTTCTGGAACCCTGTGGACTGGGAACATGACTGAGGTTTTATTCTGGAATCCTGTGGCCTGGGAACATGACATCAGTGGATTCTGGAACCCTGTGGCCTGGGAACATGAGAACGGTTGGATTCTGGAACCCTGTGGCCTGGGAACATGTCTGAGGTTTGATGGTGGAAACCTGTGGCTTGGCAACATGAATGAGGTTTGTTACTGGAACCCTCTTCCCTGGGAACATGACTGAGGTTTGATTCTGGACACCTTTGTCCTGGGAACATGACTGTGGTTTGATTGTGGAACCATGGGTCCTGCAAACATGACTGAGGTTTTATTCTGGAACCAGGTGTCCTGGGAATATGACTGAGGTTTGATTCTGGAAATCTGTGGCCTGGGAACTTGACTGAGGTTTGATGGCAGAAACCTGTGGACTGGCAACATGACAGAGGTTTGATTGTAGAAACCTGTGCCCTGGAAACATGACTGTGGCCTGGTACTGGAAACCCATGGCCTAGGAATTTGACATTGGCTTGATTCTGGAACCCTGTGGCCTGGGAACATGATTTAGGCGTGATTCTGGAAACCTGTGGCCTGGGAACATGACATCTGTTTAGATTGTGGCATACTGTGCCCTGGGAACCGGACTGAAGGCTTGGTTCTGGAATCCTGTGGACTGGGAACAAGACTGAGGTTTGATTCTGGAACCATGTGGCCTGGGAGTATGACTGATGTTAGATCGTGGAATCCTGTGGACTGGGAACATGACATCGGTTTGGAATCTGGTACCCTGTTGCCTGGGAAAATGAAATCGGTTTGATTGTGGAAACCTGTGGTCTGGGAATATGACTGAGGTTTGATGGTGGTACCCTCTGGCCTGGCAACATGACTGAGGTTTGATTCTGGATCCCTGTGGCCTGGGAACATGACTGAGGCGTGATTCTGGAATCCTGTGGCCTGGGAACATGACGTCTGTTTAGATTGTGGAATACTGTGCCCTGGGAATCTGACTGAGGCTTGGTTCTGGAACCCTGTGGACTGGGAACATGACTGAGGTTTGAATCTGGAATCCTGTAGCCTGCGAACATAACTGAGGATTGTTTCTGGAACCCTGTGGCCTGGGAACATGACATCAGTGGATTCTGGAACCCTGTGGCCTGGGAACATGAGAACGGTATAATTCTGGAACCCTGTGACCTGGGAACATGTCTGAGGTTTGATGGTGGAAACCTGTGGCTTGGCAACATGACTGAGGTTTGTTTCTGTAACCCTGTTCTCTGGGAACATGACTGAGGTTTGATTCTGGACACCTTTGTGCTGGGAACATGACTGTGTTTTGATTGTGGAATCATGGGTCCTGCAAACATGACTGAGGTTTGATTCTGGAACCATGTGTCCTGGGAATATGACTGAGGTTTGATTCTGGAAATCTGTGGCCTGGGAACTTGACTGAGGTTTGATGGCAGAAACCTGTGGACTGGCAACATGACTGAGGTTTGATTGTAGAACCCTGTGCCCTGGAAACATGACTGTGGGCTGGTAATGGAAACCCATGGCCTAGGAATTTGACATTGGTTTGATTCTGGAACCCTGTGACCTGGGAACATGACTGAGGTATGATTCTGGAAAACTGTGGCCGGGGACTTGACTGAGGTTTGATGGCAGAAATCTGTGGACTGGAAACATTACTGAGGTTTGATTGTAGAACCCTGTGCCCTGGAAACATGAGTGCGACGTGATACTTGAAACCCATGGCCTGGGAACTTGACATTGGTTTGATTCTGGAACCCTGTGGCCAGGAACAAGACTGAGGCGTGATTCTGGAATCCTGTGGCCTGGGAACATGACATCTGTTTAGATTGTGGAATACTGTGCCCTGGGAACCTGACTGAGGCTTGGTTCTGGAACCCTGTGGACTGGGAACATGACTGACGTTTTATTCTGGAATCCTGTGGCCTGGGAACATGACATCAGTGGATTCTGGAACCCTGTGGCCTGGGAACATGACAACGGTTGGATTCTGGAAACCTGTGGCCTGGGAACATGTCTGAGGTTTGATGGTGGAAACCTGTGGCTTGGCAACATGACTGAGGTTTGTTACTGGAACCCTGTTCCCTGGGAACATGACTGAGGTTTGATTCTGGACACCTTTGTCCTGGGAACATGACTGTGGTTTGATTGTGGAACCATGGGTCCTGCAAACATGACTGAGGTTTGATTCTGGAACCATGTGTCCTGGGAATATGACTGAGGTTTGATTCTGGAAATCTGTGGCCTGGGAACATGACTGAGGTTTGATTCTGGAACCCTGTAGCCTGCGAACATAACTGAGGATTGTTTCTGGAATCCTGTGGCCTGGGAACATGACATCAGTGGATTCTGGAACCCTGTGGCCTGGGAACATGAGAACGGTTTAATTCTGGAACCCTCTGACCTGGGAACATGTGTGAGGTTTGATGGTGGAAACCTGTGGCTTGGCAACATGACTGAGGTTTGTTTCTGGACACCTTTGTGCTGGGAACATGACTGTGTTTTGATTGTGGAATCATGGGTCCTGCAAACATGACAGAGGTTTGATTCTGGAACCAGGTGTCCTGGGAATATGACTGAGGTTTGATTCTGGAAATCTGTGGCCTGGGAACTTGACTGAGGTTTGATGGCAGAAACCTGTGGACTGGCAACATGACTGAGGTTTGATTGTAGAACCCTGTGCCCTGGAAACATGACTGTGGGCTGGTACTGGAAACCCATGGCCTAGGAATTTGACATTGGTTTGATTCTGGAACCCTGTGGCCTGGGAACATGACTGAGGCGTGATTCTGGAAAACTGTGGCCTGGGAATATGAATGAGGTTTGATTCTGGAAATCTGTGGCCTGGGAACTTGACTGAGGTTTGATGGTAGAAATCTGTGGACTGGCAACATGACTGAGGTTTGATTGTAGAACCCTGTGCCCTGGAAACATGACTGCGACCTGATACTTGAAACCCATGGCCTGGGAACTTGACATTGGTTTGATTCCGGAACCCTGTGGCCAGGAACAAGACTGAGGCGTGATTCTGGAATCCTGTGGCCTGGGAACATGACATCTGTTTAGATTGTGGAATACTGGGCCCTGGGAACCTGACTGAGGCTTGGTTCTGGAACCCTGTGGACTGGGAACATGACTGAGGTTTTATTCTGGAATCCTGTGGCCTGGGAACATGACATCAGTGGATTCTGGAACCCTGTGGCCTGGGAACATGAGAACGGTTGGATTCTGGAACCCTGTGGCCTGGGAACATGTCTGAGGTTTGATGGTGGAAACCTGTGGCTTGGCAACATGAATGAGGTTTGTTACTGGAACCCTCTTCCCTGGGAACATGACTGAGGTTTGATTCTGGACACCTTTGTCCTGGGAACATGACTGTGGTTTGATTGTGGAACCATGGGTCCTGCAAACATGACTGAGGTTTTATTCTGGAACCAGGTGTCCTGGGAATATGACTGAGGTTTGATTCTGGAAATCTGTGGCCTGGGAAATTGACTGAGGTTTGATGGCAGAAACCTGTGGACTGGCAACATGACAGAGGTTTGATTGTAGAAACCTGTGCCCTGGAAACATGACTGTGGCCTGGTACTGGAAACCCATGGCCTAGGAATTTGACATTGGCTTGATTCTGGAACCCTGTGGCCTGGGAACATGATTGAGGCGTGATTCTGGAAACCTGTGGCCTGGGAACATGACATCTGTTTAGATTGTGGCATACTGTGCCCTGGGAACCGGACTGAAGGCTTGGTTCTGGAATCCTGTGGACTGGGAACAAGACTGAGGTTTGATTCTGGAACCATGTGGCCTGGGAATATGACTGATGTTAGATCGTGGAATCCTGTGGCCTGGGAACATGACATCGGTTTGGATTCTGGTACCCTGTTGCCTGGGAACATGAAATCGGTTTGATTGTGGAAACCTGTGGTCTGGGAATATGACTGAGGTTTGATGGTGGTACCCTCTGGCCTGGCAACATGACTGAGGTTTGATTCTGGATCCCTGTGGCCTGGGAACATGACTGAGGCGTGATTCTGGAATCCTGTGGCCTGGGAATATGACGTCTGTTTAGATTGTGGAATACTGTGCCCTGGGAATCTGACTGAGGCTTGGTTCTGGAACCCTGTGGACTGGGAACATGACTGAGGTTTGAATCTGGAATCCTGTAGCCTGCGAACATAACTGAGGATTGTTTCTGGAACCCTGTGGCCTGGGAACATGACATCAGTGGATTCTGGAACCCTGTGGCCTGGGAACATGAGAACGGTATAATTCTGGAACCCTGTGACCTGGGAACATGTCTGAGGTTTGATGGTGGAAACCTGTGGCTTGGCAACATGACTGAGGTTTGTTTCTGTAACCCTGTTCTCTGGGAACATGACTGAGGTTTGATTCTGGACACCTTTGTGCTGGGAACATGACTGTGTTTTGATTGTGGAATCATGGGTCCTGCAAACATGACTGAGGTTTGATTCTGGAACCATGTGTCCTGGGAATATGACTGAGGTTTGATTCTGGAAATCTGTGGCCTGGGAACTTGACTGAGGTTTGATGGCAGAAACCTGTGGACTGGCAACATGACTGAGGTTTGATTGTAGAACCCTGTGCCCTGGAAACATGACTGTGGGCTGGTACTGGAAACCCATGGCCTAGGAATTTGACATTGGTTTGATTCTGGAACCCTGTGACCTGGGAACATGACTGAGGTATGATTCTGGAAAACTGTGGCCGGGGACTTGACTGAGGTTTGATGGCAGAAATCTGTGGACTGGAAACATTACTGAGGTTTGATTGTAGAACCCTGTGCCCTGGAAACATGAGTGCGACGTGATACTTGAAACCCATGGCCTGGGAACTTGACATTGGTTTGATTCTGGAACCCTGTGGCCAGGAACAAGACTGAGGCGTGATTCTGGAATCCTGTGGCCTGGGAACATGACATCTGTTTAGATTGTGGAATACTGTGCCCTCGGAACCTGACTGAGGCTTGGTTCTGGAACCCTGTGGACTGGGAACATGACTGAGGTTTTATTCTGGAATCCTGTGGCCTGGGAACATGACATCAGTGGATTCTGGAACCCTGTGGCCTGGGAACATGAGAACGGTTGGATTCTGGAACCCTGTGGCCTGGGAACATGTCTGAGGTTTGATGGTGGAAACCTGTGGCTTGGCAACATGACTGAGGTTTGTTACTGGAACCCTGTTCCCTGGGAACATGACTGAGGTTTGATTCTGGACACCTTTGTCCTGGGAACATGACTGTGGTTTGATTGTGGAACCATGGGTCCTGCAAATATGACTGAGGTTTGATTCTGGAACCATGTGTCCTGGGAATATGACTGAGGTTTGATTCTGGAAATCTGTGGCCTGGGAACTTGATTGAGGTTTGATGGCAGAAACCTGTGGACTGGCAACATGACTGAGGTTTGATTGTAGAACCCTGTGCCCTGGAAACATGACTGTGGGCTGGTACTGGAAACCCATGGCCTAGGAATTTGACATTGGTTTGATTCTGGAACCCTGTGGCCTGGGAACATGACTGAGGCGTGATTCTGGAAAACTGTGGCCTGGGAATATGACTGAGGTTTGATTCTGGAAATCTGTGGCCTGGGAACTTGACTGAGGTTTGATGGTAGAAATCTGTGGAGTGGCAACATGACTGAGGTTTGATTGTAGAACCCTGTGCCCTGGAAACATGAATGCGACCTGATACTTGAAACCCATGGCCTGGGAACTTGACATTGGTTTGATTCCGGAACCCTGTGGCCAGGAACAAGACTGAGGCGTGATTCTGGAATCCTGTGGCCTGGGAACATGACATCTGTTTAGATTGTGGAATACTGGGCCCTGGGAACCTGACTGAGGCTTGGTTCTGGAACCCTGTGGACTGGGAACATGACTGAGGTTTTATTCTGGAATCCTGTGGCCTGGGAACATGACATCAGTGGATTCTGGAACCCTGTGGCCTGGGAACATGAGAACGGTTGGATTCTGGAACCCTGTGGCCTGGGAACATGTCTGAGGTTTGATGGTGGAAACCTGTGGCTTGGCAACATGACTGAGGTTTGTTACTGGAACCCTGTTCCCTGGGAACATGACTGAGGTTTGATTCTGCACACCTTTGTCCTGGGAACATGACTGTGGTTTGATTGTGGAACCATGGGTCCTGCAAACATGACTGAGGTTTGATTCTGGAACCATGTGTCCTGGGAATATGACTGAGCTTTGATTCTGGAAATCTGTGGCCTGGGAACATGACTGAGGTTTGATTCTGGAACCCTGTAGCCTGCGAACATAACTGAGGATTGTTTCTGGAATCCTGTGGCCTGGGAACATGACATCAGTGGATTCTGGAACCCTGTGGCCTGGGAACATGAGAACGGTTTAATTCTGGAACCCTCTGACCTGGGAACATGTCTGAGGTTTGATGGTGGAAACCTGTGGCTTGGCAACATGACTGAGGTTTGTTTCTGGACACCTTTGTCCTGGGAACATGACTGTGTTTTGATTGTGGAATCATGGGTCCTGCAAACATGACAGAGGTTTGATTCTGGAACCAGGTGTCCTGGGAATATGACTGAGGTTTGATTCTGGAAATCTGTGGCCTGGGAACTTGACTGAGGTTTGATGGCAGAAACCTGTGGACTGGCAACATGACTGAGGTTTGATTGTAGAAACCTGTGCCCTGGAAACATGACTGTGGGCTGGTACTGGAAACCCATGGCCTAGGAATTTGACATTGGCTTGATTCTGGAATCCTGTGGCCTGGGAACATGATTGAGGCGTGATTCTTGAAACCTGTGGCCTGGGAACATGACATCTGTTTAGATTGTGGCATACTGTGCCCTGGGAACCGGACTGAAGGCTTGGTTCTGGAATCCTGTGGACTGGGAACAAGACTGAGGTTTGATTCTGGAACCATGTGGCCTGGGAATATGACTGATGTTAGATCGTTGAATCCTGTGGCCTGGGAACATGACATCGGTTTGGATTCTGGTACCCTGTTGCCTGGGAACATGAAATCGGTTTGATTGTGGAAACCTGTGGTCTGGGAATATGACTGAGGTTTGATGGTGGTACCGTCTGGCCTGGCAACATGACTGAGGTTTGATTCTGGATCCCTGTGGCCTGGGAACATGACTGAGGCGTGATTCTGGAATCCTGTGGCCTGGGAACATGACGTCTGTTTAGATTGTGGAATACTGTGCCCTGGGAATCTGACTGAGGCTTGGTTCTGGAACCCTGTGGACTGGGAAAATGACTGAGATTTTATTCTGGAATCCTGTGGCCTGGAAACATGACATCAGTGGATTCTTGAACCCTGTGGCCTGGGAACATGAGAACAGTTGGATTCTGGAACCCTGTGGCCTGGGAACATGTCTGAGGTTTGATGGTGGAAACCTGTGGCTTGGCAACATGAATGAGGTTTGTTACTGGAACCCTGTTCCCTGGGAATATGACTGAGGTTTGATTCTGGACACCTTTGTCCTGGGAACATGACTGTGCTTTGATTGTGGAACCATGGGTCCTGCAAACATGACTGAGGTTTGATTCTGGAAATCTGTGGCCTGGGAACTTGACTGAGGTTTGATGGCAGAAACCTGTGGACTGGCAACATGACTGAGGTTTGATTGTAGAACCCTGTGCCCTGGAAACATGACTGTGGGCTGGTACTGGAAACCCATGGCCTAAGAATTTGACATTGGTTTGATTCTGGAACCCTGTGGCCTTGGAACATGACTGAGGCGTGATTCTGGAAAACTGTGGCCTGGGAATATGACTGAGGTTTCATTCTGGAAATCTGTGGCCTGGGAACTTGACTGAGGTTTGATGGCAGAAACCTGTGGACTGGCAACATGACTGAGGTTTGATTGTAGAACCCTGTGCCCTGGAAACATGACTGTGGCCTGTTACTGGAAACCCATGGCCTAGGAATTTGACATTGGTTTGATTCTGGAACCCTGTGGCCTGGGATCATGACTGAGGCGTGATTCTGGAAAACTGTGGCCTGGGAATATGACTGAGGTTTGATTCTGGAAATCTGTGGCCTGGGAACTTGACTGAGGTTTGATGGCAGAAACCTGTGGACTGGCAACATGACTGAGGTTTGATTGTAGAACCCTGTGCCCTGGAATCATGACTGCGACCTGATACTTGAAACCCATGGCCTGGGAACTTGACATTGGTTTGATTCCGGAACCCTGTGGCCAGGAACAAGACTGAGGCGTGATTCTGGAATCCTGTGGCCTGGGAACATGACATCTGTTTAGATTGTGGCATACTGGGCCCTGGGAACCTGACTGAGGATTGGTTCTGGAATCCTGTGGACTGGGAACAAGACTGAGGTTTGATTCTGGAACCATGTGGCCTGGGAATATGACTGAGGTTTGATTCTGGAAATCTGTGGCCTGGGAACTTGACTGAGGTTTGATGGCAGAAACCTGTGGACTGGCAACATGACTGAGGTTTGATTGTAGAACCCTGTGCCCTGGAAACATGACTGTGGCCTGGTACTGGAAACCCATGGCCTAGGAATTTGACATTGGTTTGATTCTGGAACCCTGTGTCCTGGGAACATGACTGAGGTTTGATTCTGGTAAACTGTGGCCGGGGACTTGACTGAGGTTTGATGGCAGAAATCTGTGGACTGGAAACATTACTGAAGTTTGATTGTAGAACCCTGTGCCCTGGAAACATGACTGCGACCTGATACTTGAAACCCATGGCCTGGGAACTTGACATTGGTTTGATTCTGGAAGCCTTTGGTCTGGAAGAAGAGTGAGGCGTGATTCTGGAATCCCGTGGCCTGGGAATATGACATCTGTTTAGATTGTGGAATACTGTGCCCTGGGAAACTGACTGAGGCTTGGTTCTGAAACCCTGTGGACTGGGAACATGACTGAGGTTTTATTCTGGAATCCTGTGGCCTGGGAACATGACATCAGTGGATTCTTGAAACCTGTGGCCTAGGAACATGAGAACGGTTGGATTCTGGAACCCTGTGTCCTGGGAACATGTCTGAGGTTTGATGGTGGAAACCTGTGGCTTGGCAACATGACTGAGGTTTGTTACTGGAACCCTGTTGCCTGGGAACATGACTGACGTTTGATTCTGGACACCTTTGTCCTGGGAACATGACTGTGGTTTGATTGTGGAACCATGGGTCCTGCAAACATGACTGAGGTTTTATTCTGGAACCATGTGTCCTGGGAATATGACTGAGGTTTGATTCTGGAAATCTGTGGCCTGGGAACTTGACTGAGGTTTGATGGCAGAAACCTGTGGACTGGCAACATGACTGAGGTTTGATTGTAGAACCCTGTGCCCTGGAAACATGACTGTGGGCTGGTACTGGAAACCCATGGCCTAGGAATTTGACATTGGTTTGATTCTGGAACCCTGTGACCTGGGAACATGACTGAGGTATGATTCTGGAAAACTGTGGCCGGGGACTTGACTGAGGTTTGATGGCAGAAATCTGTGGACTGGAAACATTACTGAGGTTTGATTGTAGAACCCTGTGCCCTGGAAACATGAGTGCGACGTGATACTTGAAACCCATGGCCTGGGAACTTGACATTGGTTTGATTCTGGAACCCTGTGGCCAGGAACAAGACTGAGGCGTGATTCTGGAATCCTGTGGCCTGGGAACATGACATCTGTTTAGATTGTGGAATACTGTGCCCTGGGAACCTGACTGAGGCTTGGTTCTGGAACCCTGTGGACTGGGAACATGACTGAGGTTTTATTCTGGAATCCTGTGGCCTGGGAACATGACATCAGTGGATTCTGGAACCCTGTGGCCTGGGAACATGAGAACGGTTGGATTCTGGAACCCTGTGGCCTGGGAACAAGTCTGAGGTTTGATGGTGGAAACCTGTGGCTTGGCAACATGACTGAGGTTTGTTACTGGAACCCTGTTCCCTGGGAACATGACTGAGGTTTGATTCTGGACAGCTTTGTCCTGGGAACATGACTGTGGTTTGATTTTGGAACCATGGGTCCTGCAAATATGACTGAGGTTTGATTCTGGAACCATGTGTCCTGGGAATATGACTGAGGTTTGATTCTGGAAATCTGTGGCCTGGGAACATGACTGAGGTTTGATTCTGGAACCCTGTAGCCTGCGAACATAACTGAGGATTGTTTCTGGAATCCTGTGGCCTGGGAACATGACATCAGTGGATTCTGGAACCCTGTGGCCTGGGAACATGAGAACGGTTTAATTCTGGAACCCTCTGACCTGGGAACATGTCTGAGGTTTGATGGTGGAAACCTGTGGCTTGGCAACATGACTGAGGTTTGTTTCTGGACACCTTTGTGCTGGGAACATGACTGTGTTTTGATTGTGGAATCATGGGTCCTGCAAACATGACAGAGGTTTGATTCTGGAACCATGTGTCCTGGGAATATGACTGAGGTTTGATTCTGGAAATCTGTGGCCTGGGAACTTGACTGAGGTTTGATGGCAGAAACCTGTGGACTGGCAACATGACTGAGGTTTGATTGTAGAACCCTGTGCCCTGGAAACATGACTGTGGGCTGGTACTGGAAACCCATGGCCTAGGAATTTGACATTGGTTTGATTCTGGAACCCTGTGGCCTGGGAACATGACTGAGGCGTGATTCTGGAAAACTGTGGCCTGGGAATATGACTGAGGTTTGATTCTGGAAATCTGTGGCCTGGGAACTTGACTGAGGTTTGATGGTAGAAATCTGTGGACTGGCAACATGACTGAGGTTTGATTGTAGAACCCTGTGCCCTGGAAACATGACTGCGACCTGATACTTGAAACCCATGGCCTGGGAACTTGACATTGGTTTGATTCCGGAACCCTGTGGCCAGGAACAAGACTGAGGCGTGATACTGGAATCCTGTGGCCTGGGAACATGACATCTGTTTAGATTGTGGAATACTGGGCCCTGGGAACCTGACTGAGGCTTGGTTCTGGAACCCTGTGGACTGGGAACATGACTGAGGTTTTATTCTGGAATCCTGTGGCCTGGGAACATGACATCAGTGGATTCTGGAACCCTGTGGCCTGGGAACATGAGAACGGTTGGATTCTGGAACCCTGTGGCCTGGGAACATGTCTGAGGTTTGATGGTGGAAACCTGTGGCTTGGCAACATGACTGAGGTTTGTTACTGGAACCCTGTTCCCTGGGAACATGACTGAGGTTTGATTCTGGACACCTTTGTCCTGGGAACATGACTGTGGTTTGATTGTGGAACCATGGGTCCTGCAAACATGACTGAGGTTTGATTCTGGAAATCTGTGGCCTGGGAACTTGACTGAGGTTTGATGGCAGAAACCTGTGGACTGGCAACATGACTGAGGTTTGATTGTAGAACCCTGTGCCCTGGAAACATGACTGTGGCCTGGTACTGGAAACCCATGGCCTAAGAATTTGACATTGGTTTGATTCTGGAACCCTGTGGCCTTGGAACATGGCTGAGGCGTGATTCTGGAAAACTGTGGCCTGGGAATATGACTGAGGTTTCATTCTGGAAATCTGTGGCCTTGGAACTTGACTGAGGTTTGATGGCAGAAACCTGTGGACTGGCAACATGACTGAGGTTTGATTGTAGAACCCTGTGCCCTGGAAACATGACTGTGGCCTGTTACTGGAAACCCATGGCCTAGGAATTTGACATTGGTTTGATTCTGGAACCCTGTGGCCTGGGAACATGACTGAGGCGTGATTCTGGAAAACTGTGGCCTGGGAATATGACTGAGGTTTGATTCTGGAAATCTGTGGCCTGGGAACTTGACTGAGGTTTGATGGCAGAAACCTGTGGACTGGCAACATGACTGAGGTTTGATTGTAGAACCCTGTGCCCTGGAATCATGACTGCGACCTGATACTTGAAACCCATGGCCTGGGAACTTGACATTGGTTTGATTCCTGAACCCTGGGGCCAGGAACAAGACTGAGGCGTGATTCTGGAATCCTGTGGCCTGGGAACATGACGTCTGTTTAGATTGTGGCATACTGGGCCCTGGGAACCTGACTGAGGATTGGTTCTGGAATCCTGTGGACTGGGAACAAGACTGAGGTTTGATTCTGGAACCATGTGGCCTGGGAATATGACTGAGGTTTGATTCTGGAAATCTGTGGCCTGGGAACTTGACTGAGGTTTGATGGCAGAAACCTGTGGACTGGCAACATGACTGAGGTTTGATTGTAGAACCCTGTGCCCTGGAAACATGACTGTGGCCTGGTACTGGAAACCCATGGCCTAGGAATTTGACATTGGTTTGATTCTGGAACCCTGTGTCCTGGGAACATGACTGAGGCTTGATTCTGGAAAACTGTGGCCGGGGACTTGACTGAGGTTTGATGGCAAAAATCTGTGGATTGGAAACATTACTGAAGTTTGATTGTAGAACCCTGTGCCCTGGAAACATGACTGCGACCTGATACTTGAAACCCATGGCCTGGGAACTTGACATTGGTTTGATTCTGGAAGCCTTTGGTCTGGAAGAAGAGTGAGGCGTGATTCTGGAATCCTGTGGCCTGGGAATATGACATCTGTTTAGATTGTGGAATATTGTGCCCTGGGAACCTGACTGAGGCTTGGTTCTGAAACCCTGTGGACTGGGAACATGACTGAGGTTTTATTCTGGAATCCTGTGGCCTGGAAACATGACATCAGTGGATTCTTGAAACCTGTGGCCTAGGAACATGAGAACGGTTGGATTCTGGAACCCTGTGGCCTGGGAACATGTCTGAGGTTTGATGGTGGAAACCTGTGGCTTGGCAACATGACTGAGGTTTGTTACTGGCACCCTGTTGCCTGGGAACATGACTGAGGTTTGATTCTGGACACCTTTGTCCTGGGAACATGACTGTGGTTTGATTGTGGAACCATGGGTCCTGCAAACATGACTGAGGTTTTATTCTGGAACCATGTGTCCTGGGAATATGACTGAGGTTTGATTCTGAAAATCTGTGGCCTGGGAACTTGACTGAGGTTTGATGGCAGAAACCTGTGGACTGGCAACATGACTGAGGTTTGATTGTAGAACCCTGTGCCCTGGAAACATGACTCTTGCCTGGTACTGGAAACCCATGGCCTGGGAATTTGACATTGGTTTGATTCTGGAACCCTGTGGCCTGGGAACATGATTGAGGCATGATTCTGGAAACCTGTGGCCTGGGAACATGACATCAGTTTAGATTGTGGCATACTGTGCCCTGGGACCCGGACTGAAGGCTTGGTTCTGGAATCCTGTGGACTGGGAACAAGACTGAGGAATGATTCTGGAACCATGTGGCCTGGGAATATGACTGATGTTAGATCGTGGAATCCTGTGGCCTGGGAACATGACATCGGTTTGGATTCTGGTACCCTGTTGCCTGGGAACATGAAATCGGTTTGATTGTGGAAACCTGTGGTCTGGGAATATGACTGAGGTTTGATGGTGGTACCCTCTGGCCTGGCAACATGACTGAGGTTTGATTCTGGATCCCTGTGGCGTGGGAACATGACTGAGGCGTGATTCTGGAATCCTGTGGCCTGGGAACATGACATCTGTTTAGATTGTGGAATACTGTGCCCTGGGAATATGACTGAGGCTTGGTTTTGGAACCCTGTGGACTGGGAACATGACTGAAGTTTGATTGTAGAACCCTGTGCCCTGGAAACATGATTGTGGCCTGGTACTGGAAACACATGGCCTAGGAATTTGACATTGGTTTGATTCTGGAACCCTGTGGCCTGGGAACATGACTGAGGTTTGATTCTGGAACCCTGTAGCCTGCGAACATAACTGAAGATTGTTTCTGGAACCCTGTGGCCTGGGAACATGACATCAGTGGATTCTGGAACTCTGTGGCCTGGGAACATGAGAACATGAGAACGGTTTGATTCTGGAACCCTGTGGCCTGGGAACATGTCTGAGGTTTGATGGTGGAAACCTGTGGCTTGGCAGCATGACTGAGGTTTGTTTCTGGAACCCTGTTCTCTGGGAACATGACTGAGGTTTGATTCTGGACACCTTTGTGCTGGGAACATGACTGTGTTTTGATTGTGGAATCATGGGTCCTGCAAACATGACTGAGGTTTGATTCTGGAACCATGTGTCCTGGGAATATGACTGAGGTTTGATTCTGGAAATCTGTGGCCTGGGAACTTGACTGAGGTTTGATGGCAGAAACCGGTGGACTGGCAACATGACTGACGTTTGACTGTAGAACCCTGTGCCCTGGAAACATGACTGCGACCTGATACTTGAAACCCATGGCCTGGGAACTTGACATTGGTTTGATTCTGGAAGCCTGTGGTCAGGAACAAGACTGAGGCGTGATTCTGGAATCCTGTGCCGTGGGAACATGACATCTGTTTAGATTGTGGAATACTGTGCCCTGGGAACCTGACTGAGGCTTGGTTCTGGAACCCTGTCGACTGGGAACATGACTGAAGTTTTATTCTGGAATCCTGTGGCCTGGGAACATGACATCAGTGGATTCTGGAACCCTGTGGCATGGGAACATGTCTGAGGTTTGATGGTGGAAACCTGTGGCTTGGCAACATGAATGAGTTTTGTTACTGGAACCCTCTTCCCTGGGAACATGACTGAGGTTTGATTCTGGACACATTTGTCCTGGGAACATGACTGTGGTTTGATTGTGGAACCATGGGTCCTGCAAACATGACTGAGGTTTGATTCTGGAACCATGTGTCCTGGGAATATGACTGAGGTTTCATTCTGGAAATCTGTGGCCTGGGAACTTGACTGAGGTTTGATGGCAGAAACCTGTGGACTGGCAACATGACTGAGGTTTGATTGTAGAACCCTGTGCCCTGGAAACATGACTGTGGGCTGGTACTGGAAACCCATGGCCTAGGAATTTGACATTGGTTTGATTCTGGAACCCTGTGGCCTGGGAACATGATTGAGGCTTGATTCTGGAAACCTGTGGCCTGGGAACATGACATCTGTTTAGATTGTGGCATACTGTGCCCTGGGAACCGGACTGAAGGCTTGGTTCTGGAATCCTGTGGACTGGGAACAAGACTGAGGTTTGATTCTGGAAGCATGTGGCCTGGGAATATGACTGATGTTAGATCGTGGAATCCTGTGGCCTGGGAACATGACATCGGTTTGGATTCTGGTACTCTGTTACCTGGGAACATGAAATCGGTTTGATTGTGGAAACCTGTGGTCTGGGAATATGACTGAGGTTTGATGGTGGTACCCTCTGGCCTGGCAACATGACTGTGGTTTGATTCTGGATCCCTGTGGCCTGGGAACATGACTGAGGCGTGATTCTGTAATCCTGTGGCATGGAAACATCACATCTGTTTAGATTGTGGAATACTGTGCCCTGGGAATCTGACTGAGGCTTGGTTCTGGAACCCTGTGGACTGGGAACATGACTGAGGTTTGATTCTGGAACCCTGTAGCCTGCGAACATAAGTGAGGATTGTTTCTGGAACCCTGTGGCCTGGGAACATGACATCAGTGGATTCTGGAACCCTGTGGCCTGGGAACATGAGAACGGTTTAATTCTGGAACCCTGTGACCTGGGAACATGTCTGTGGTTTGATGGTAGAAACCTGTGGCTTGGCAACATGACTGAGGTTTGTTTCTGGAACCCTGTTCCCTGGGAACATGACTGAGGTTTGATTCTGGACACCTTTGTGCTGGGAACATGACTGTGTTTTGATTGTGGAATCATGGGTCCTGCAAACATGACTGAGGTTTGATTCTTGAACCATGTGTCCTGGGAATATGACTGAGGTTTGATTCTGGAATACTGTGGCCTGGGAACTTGACTGAGGTTTGATTGTAGAACCCTGTGCCCTGGAAACATGACTGCGACCTGATACTTGAAACCCATGGCCTGGGAACTTGACATTGGTTTGATTCTGGAACCCTGTTGCCAGGAACAAGACTGAGGCGTGATTCTGGAATCCTGTGGACTGGGAACATGACATCTGGTTAAATTGTGGAATACTGTGCCCTGGGAACCTGACTGAGGCTTGGTTCTGGAATCCTGTAGCCTGCGAATATAACTGAGGATTTTTTCTGGAACCCTGTGGCCTGGGAACATGACATCAGTGGATTCTTGAACCCTGTGGCCTGGGAACATGAGAACGGTTGTATTCTGGAACCCTGTGGCCTGGGAACATGTCTGAGGTTTGATGGTGGAAACCTGTGGCTTGGCAACATGACTGAGGTTTGTTACTGGAACCCTGTTCCCTGGGAACATGACTGAGGTTTGATTCTGGACACCTTTGTCCTGGGAACATGACTGTGGTTTGATTGTGGAACCATGGGTCCTGCAAACATGACTGAGGTTTGATTCTGGAACCATGTGTCCTGGGAATATGACTGAGCTTTGATTCTGGAAATCTGTGGCCTGGGAACATGACTGAGGTTTGATTCTGGAACCCTGTAGCCTGCGAACATAACTGAGGATTGTTTCTGGAATCCTGTGGCCTGGGAACATGACATCAGGGGATTCTGGAACCCTGTGGCCTGGGAACATGAGAACGGTTTAATTCTGGAACCCTCTGACCTGGGGACATGTCTGAGGTTTGATGGTGGAAACCTGTGGCTTGGCAACATGACTGAGGTTTGTTTCTGGACACCTTTGTGCTGGGAACATGACTGTGTTTTGATTGTGGAATCATGGGTCCTGCAAACATGACAGAGGTTTGATTCTGGAACCAGGTGTCCTGGGAATATGACTGAGGTTTGATTCTGGAAATCTGTGGCCTGGGAACTTGACTGAGGTTTGATGGCAGAAACCTGTGGACTGGCAACATGACTGAGGTTTGATTGTAGAAACCTGTGCCCTGGAAACATGACTGTGGGCTGGTACTGGAAACCCATGGCCTAGGAATTTGACATTGGCTTGATTCTGGAATCCTGTGGCCTGGGAACATGATTGAGGCGTGATTCTGGAAACCTGTGGCCTGGGAACATGACATCTGTTTAGATTGTGGCATACTGTGCCCTGGGAACCGGACTGAAGGCTTGGTTCTGGAATCCTGTGGACTGGGAACAAGACTGAGGTTTGATTCTGGAACCATGTGGCCTGGGAATATGACTGATGTTAGATCGTGGAATCCTGTGGCCTGGGAACATGACATCGGTTTGGATTCTGGGACCCTGTTGCCTGGGAACATGAAATCGGTTTGATTGTGGAAACCTGTGGTCTGGGAATATGACTGAGGTTTGATGGTGGTACCGTCTGGCCTGGCAACATGACTGAGGTTTGATTCTGGATCCCTGTGGCCTGGGAACATGACTGAGGCGTGATTCTGGAATCCTGTGGCCTGGGAACATGACGTCTGTTTAGATTGTGGAATACTGTGCCCTGGGAATCTGACTGAGGCTTGGTTCTGGAACCCTGTGGACTGGGAAAATGACTGAGATTTTATTCTGGAATCCTGTGGCCTGGAAACATGACATCAGTGGATTCTTGAACCCTGTGGCCTGGGAACATGAGAACAGTTGGATTCTGGAACCCTGTGGCCTGGGAACATGTCTGAGGTTTGATGGTGGAAACCTGTGGCTTGGCAACATGAATGAGGTTTGTTACTGGAACCCTGTTCCCTGGGAATATGACTGAGGTTTGATTCTGGACACCTTTGTCCTGGGAACATGACTGTGGTTTGATTGTGGAACCATGGGTCCTGCAAACATGACTGAGTTTTGATTCTGGAAATCTGTGGCCTGGGAACTTTACTGAGGTTTGATGGCAGAAACCTGTGGACTGGCAACATGACTGAGGTTTGATTGTAGATCCCTGTGCCCTGGAAACATGACTGTGGGCTGGTACTGGAAACCCATGGCCTAAGAATTTGACATTGGTTTGATTCTGGAACCCTGTGGCCTTGGAACATGACTGAGGCGTGATTCTGGAAAACTGTGGCCTGGGAATATGACTGAGGTTTCATTCTGGAAATCTGTGGCCTTGGAACTTGACTGAGGTTTGATGGCAGAAACCTGTGGACTGGCAACATGACTGAGGTTTGATTGTAGAACCCTGTGCCCTGGAAACATGACTGTGGCCTGTTACTGGAAACCCATGGCATAGGAATTTGACATTGGTTTGATTCTGGAACCCTGTGGCCTGGGAACATGACTGAGGCGTGATTCTGGAAAACTGTGGCCTGGGAATATGACTGAGGTTTGATTCTGGAAATCTGTGGCCTGGGAACTTGACTGAGGTTTGATGGCAGAAACCTGTGGACTGGCAACATGACTGAGGTTTGATTGTAGAACCCTGTGCCCTGGAATCATGACTGCGACCTGATACTTGAAACCCATGGCCTGGGAACTTGACATTGGTTTGATTCCGGAACCCTGTGGCCAGGAACAAGACTGAGGCGTGATTCTGGAATCCTGTGGCCTGGGAACATGACATCTGTTTAGATTGTGGCATACTGGGCCCTGGGAACCTGACTGAGGATTGGTTCTGGAATCCTGTGGACTGGGAACAAGACTGAGGTTTGATTCTGGAACCATGTGGCCTGGGAATATGACTGAGGTTTGATTCTGGAAATCTGTGGCCTGGGAACTTGACTGAGGTTTGATGGCAGAAACCTGTGGACTGGCAACATGACTGAGGTTTGATTGTAGAACCCTGTGCCCTGGAAACATGACTGTGGGCTGGTACTGGAAACCCATGGCCTAGGAATTTGACATTGGTTTGATTCTGGAACCCTGTGACCTGGGAACATGACTGAGGTATGATTCTGGAAAACTGTGGCCGGGGACTTGACTGAGGTTTGATGGCAGAAATCTGTGGACTGGAAACATTACTGAGGTTTGATTGTAGAACCCTGTGCCCTGGAAACATGAGTGCGACGTGATACTTGAAACCCATGGCCTGGGAACTTGACATTGGTTTGATTCTGGAACCCTGTGGCCAGGAACAAGACTGAGGCGTGATTCTGGAATCCTGTGGCCTGGGAACATGACATCTGTTTAGATTGTGGAATACTGTGCCCTGGGAACCTGACTGAGGCTTGGTTCTGGAACCCTGTGGACTGGGAACATGACTGAGGTTTTATTCTGGAATCCTGTGGCCTGGGAACATGACATCAGTGGATTCTGGAACCCTGTGGCCTGGGAACATGTCTGAGGTTTGATGGTGTAAACCTGTGGCTTGGCAACATGACTGAGGTTTGTTACTGGAACCCTGTTCCCTGGGAACATGACTGAGGTTTGATTCTGGACAGCTTTGTCCTGGGAACATGACTGTGGTTTGATTTTGGAACCATGGGTCCTGCAAATATGACTGAGGTTTGATTCTGGAACCATGTGTCCTGGGAATATGACTGAGGATTGATTCTGGAAATCTGTGGCCTGGGAACATGACTGAGGTTTGATTCTGGAACCCTGTAGCCTGCGAACATAACTGAGGATTGTTTCTGGAATCCTGTGGCCTGGGAACATGACATCAGTGGATTCTGGAACCCTGTGGCCTGGGAACATGAGAACGGTTTAATTCTGGAACCCTCTGACCTGGGAACATGTCTGAGGTTTGATGGTGGAAACCTGTGGCTTGGCAACATGACTGAGGTTTGTTTCTGGACACCTTTGTGCTGGGAACATGACTGTGTTTTGATTGTGGAATCATGGGTCCTGCAAACATGACAGAGGTTTGATTCTGGAACCATGTGTCCTGGGAATATGACTGAGGTTTGATTCTGGAAATCTGTGGCCTGGGAACTTGACTGAGGTTTGATGGCAGAAACCTGTGGACTGGCAACATGACTGAGGTTTGATTGTAGAACCCTGTGCCCTGGAAACATGACTGTGGGCTGGTACTGGAAACCCATGGCCTAGGAATTTGACATTGGTTTGATTCTGGAACCCTGTGGCCTGGGAACATGACTGAGGCGTGATTCTGGAAAACTGTGGCCTGGGAATATGACTGAGGTTTGATTCTGGAAATCTGTGGCCTGGGAACTTGACTGAGGTTTGATGGTAGAAATCTGTGGACTGGCAACATGACTGAGGTTTGATTGTAGAACCCTGTGCCCTGGAAACATGACTGCGACCTGATACTTGAAACCCATGGCCTGGGAACTTGACATTGGTTTGATTCCGGAACCCTGTGGCCAGGAACAAGACTGAGGCGTGATACTGGAATCCTGTGGCCTGGGAACATGACATCTGTTTAGATTGTGGAATACTGGGCCCTGGGAACCTGACTGAGGCTTGGTTCTGGAACCCTGTGGACTGGGAACATGACTGAGGTTTTATTCTGGAATCCTGTGGCCTGGGAACATGACATCAGTGGATTCTGGAACCCTGTGGCCTGGGAACATGAGAACGGTTGGATTCTGGAAACCTGTGGCCTGGGAACATGTCTGAGGTTTGATGGTGGAAACCTGTGGCTTGGCAACATGACTGAGGTTTGTTACTGGAACCCTGTTCCCTGGGAACATGACTGAGGTTTGATTCTGGACACCTTTGTCCTGGGAACATGACTGTGGTTTGATTGTGGAACCATGGGTCCTGCAAACATGACTGAGGTTTGATTCTGGAACCATGTGTCCTGGGAATATGACTGAGGTTTGATTCTGGAAATCTGTGGCCTGGGAACATGACTGAGGTTTGATTCTGGAACCCTGTAGCCTGCGAACATAACTGAGGATTGTTTCTGGAATCCTGTGGCCTGGGAACATGACATCAGTGGATTCTGGAACCCTGTGGCCTGGGAACATGAGAACGGTTTAATTCTGGAACCCTCTGACCTGGGAACATGTCTGAGGTTTGATGGTGGAAACCTGTGGCTTGGCAACATGACTGAGGTTTGTTTCTGGACACCTTTGTGCTGGGAACATGACTGTGTTTTGATTGTGGAATCATGGGTCCTGCAAACATGACAGAGGTTTGATTCTGGAACCAGGTGTCCTGGGAATATGACTGAGGTTTGATTCTGGAAATCTGTGGCCTGGGAACTTGACTGAGGTTTGATGGCAGAAACCTGTGGACTGGCAACATGACTGAGGTTTGATTGTAGAACCCTGTGCCCTGGAATCATGACTGTGGGCTGGTACTGGAAACCCATGGCCTAGGAATTTGACATTGGTTTGATTCTGGAACCCTGTGGCCTGGGAACATGACTGAGGCGTGATTCTGGAAAACTGTGGCCTGGGAATATGACTGAGGTTTGATTCTGGAAAACTGTGGCCTGGGAACTTGACTGAGGTTTGATGGTAGAAATCTGTGGACTGGCAACATGACTGAGGTTTGATTGTAGAACCCTGTGCCCTGGAAACATGAATGCGACCTGATACTTGAAACCCATGGCCTGGGAACTTGACATTGGTTTGATTCCGGAACCCTGTGGCCAGGAACAAGACTGAGGCGTGATTCTGGAATCCTGTGGCCTGGGAACATGACATCTGTTTAGATTGTGGAATACTGGGCCCTGGGAACCTGACTGAGGCTTGGTTCTGGAACCCTGTGGACTGGGAACATGACTGAGGTTTTATTCTGGAATCCTGTGGCCTGGGAGCATGACATCAGTGGATTCTGGAACCCTGTGGCCTGGGAACATGAGAACGGTTGGATTCTGGAACCCTGTGGCCTGGGAACATGTCTGAGGTTTGATGGTGGAAAGCTGTGGCTTGGCAACATGAATGAGGTTTGTTACTGGAACCCTCTTCCCTGGGAACATGACTGAGGTTTGATTCTGGACACCTTTGTCCTGGGAACATGACTGTGGTTTGATTGTGGAACCATGGGTCCTGCAAACATGACTGAGGTTTTATTCTGGAACCAGGTGTCCTGGGAATATGACTGAGGTTTGATTCTGGAAATCTGTGGCCTGGGAAATTGACTGAGGTTTGATGGCAGAAACCTGTGGACTGGCAACATGACAGAGGTTTGATTGTAGAAACCTGTGGCCTGGAAACATGACTGTGGCCTGGTACTGGAAACCCATGGCCTAGGAATTTGACATTGGCTTGATTCTGGAACCCTGTGGCCTGGGAACATGATTTAGGCGTGATTCTGGAAACCTGTGGCCTGGGAACATGACATCTGTTTAGATTGTGGCATACTGTGCCCTGGGAACCGGACTGAAGGCTTGGTTCTGGAATCCTGTGGACTGGGAACAAGACTGAGGTTTGATTCTGGAACCATGTGGCCTGGGAATATGACTGATGTTAGATCGTGGAATCCTGTGGCCTGGGAACATGACATCGGTTTGGATTCTGGTACCCTGTTGCCTGGGAACATGAAATCGGTTTGATTGTGGAAACCTGTGGTCTGGGAATATGACTGAGGTTTGATGGTGGTACCGTCTGGCCTGGCAACATGACTGAGGTTTGATTCTGGATCCCTGTGGCCTGGGAACATGACTGAGGCGTGATTCTGGAATCCTGTGGCCTGGGAACATGACGTCTGTTTAGATTGTGGAATACTGTGCCCTGGGAATCTGACTGAGGCTTGGTTCTGGAACCCTGTGGACTGGGAACATGACTGAGGTTTGAATCTGGAATCCTGTAGCCTGCGAACATAACTGAGGATTGTTTCTGGAACCCTGTGGCCTGGGAACATGACATCAGTGGATTCTGGAACCCTGTGGCCTGGGAACATGAGAACGGTATAATTCTGGAACCCTGTGACCTGGGAACATGTCTGAGGTTTGATGGTGGAAACCTGTGGCTTGGCAACATGACTGAGGTTTGTTTCTGTAACCCTGTTCTCTGCGAACATGACTGAGGTTTGATTCTGGACACCTTTGTGCTGGGAACATGACTGTGTTTTGATTGTGGAATCATGGGTCCTGCAAACATGACTGAGGTTTGATTCTGGAACCATGTGTCCTGGGAATATGACTGAGGTTTGATTCTGGAAATCTGTGGCCTGGGAACTTGACTGAGGTTTGATGGCAGAAACCTGTGGACTGGCCACATGACTGAGGTTTGATTGTAGAAACCTGTGCCCTGGAAACATGACTGTGGGCTGGTACTGGAAACCCATGGCCTAGGAATTTGACATTGGTTTGATTCTGGAACCCTGTGACCTGGGAACATGACTGAGGTATGATTCTGGAAAACTGTGGCCGGGGAATATGACTGAGGTTTGATTCTGGAAATCTGTGGCCTGGGAACTTGACTGAGGTTTGATGGCAGAAATCTGTGGACTGGCAACGTGACTGAGGTTTGATTGTAGAACCCTGTGCCCTGGAAACATGAGTGCGACGTGATACTTGAAACCCATGGCCTGGGAACTTGACATTGGTTTGATTCTGGAACCCTGTGGCCAGGAACAAGACTGAGGCGTGATTCTGGAATCCTGTGGCCTGGGAACATGACATCTGTTTAGATTGTGGAATACTGTGCCCTGGGAACCTGACTGAGGCTTGGTTCTGGAACCCTGTGGACTGGGAACATGACTGAGGTTTTATTCTGGAATCCTGTGGCCTGGGAACATGACATCAGTGGATTCTGGAACCCTGTGGCCTGGGAACATGAGAACGGTTGGATTCTGGAAACCTGTGGCCTGGGAACATGTCTGAGGTTTGATGGTGGAAACCTGTGGCTTGGCAACATGAATGAGGTTTGTTACTGGAACCCTCTTCCCTGGGAACATGACTGAGGTTTGATTCTGGACACCATTGTCCTGGGAACATGACTGTGGTTTGATTGTGGAACCATGGGTCCTGCAAACATGACTGAGGTTTGATTCTGGAACCATGTGTCTTGGGAATATGACTGAGGTTTGATTCTGGAAATCTGTGGCCTGGGAACATGACTGAGGTTTGATTCTGGAACCCTGTAGCCTGCGAACGTAACTGAGGATTGTTTCTGGAATCCTGTTGCCTGGGAACATGACATCAGTGGATTCTGGAACCCTGTGGCCTGGGAACATGAGAACGGTTTAATTCTGGAACCCTCTGACCTGGGGACATGTCTGAGGTTTGATGGTGGAAACCTGTGGCTTGGCAACATGACTGAGGTTTGTTTCTGGACACCTTTGTGCTGGGAACATGACTGTGTTTTGATTGTGGAATCATGGGTCCTGCAAACATGACAGAGGTTTGATTCTGGAACCAGGTGTCCTGGGAATATGACTGAGGTTTGATTCTGGAAATCTGTGGCCTGGGAACTTGACTGAGGTTTGATGGCAGAAACCTGTGGACTGGCAACATGACTGAGGTTTGATTGTAGAACCCTGTGCCCTGGAAACATGACTGTGGGCTGGTACTGGAAACCCATGGCCTAGGAATTTGACATTGGTTTGATTCTGGAACCCTGTGGCCTGGGAACATGACTGAGGCGTGATTCTGGAAAACTGTGGCCTGGGAATATGACTGAGGTTTGATTCTGGAAATCTGTGGCCTGGGAACTTGACTGAGGTTTGATGGTAGAAATCTGTGGACTGGCAACATGACTGAGGTTTGATTGTAGAACCCTGTGCCCTGGAAACATGACTGCGACCTGATACTTGAAACCCATGGCCTGGGAACTTGACATTGGTTTGATTCCGGAACCCTGTGGCCAGGAACAAGACTGAGGCGTGATTCTGGAATCCTGTGGCCTGGGAACATGACATCTGTTTAGATTGTGGAATACTGGGCCCTGGGAACCTGACTGAGGCTTGGTTCTGGAACCCTGTGGACTGGGAACATGACTGAGGTTTTATTCTGGAATCCTGTGGCCTGTGAACATGACATCAGTGGATTCTGGAACCCTGTGGCCTGGGAACATGAGAACGGTTGGATTCTGGAACCCTGTGGCCTGGGAACATGTCTGAGGTTTGATGGTGGAAACCTGTGGCTTGGCAACATGAATGAGGTTTGTTACTGGAACCCTCTTCCCTGGGAACATGACTGAGGTTTGATTCTGGACACCTTTGTCCTGGGAACATGACTGTGGTTTGATTGTGGAACCATGGGTCCTGCAAACATGACTGAGGTTTTATTCTGGAACCAGGTGTCCTGGGAATATGACTGAGGTTTGATTCTGGAAATCTGTGGCCTGGGAAATTGACTGAGGTTTGATGGCAGAAACCTGTGGACTGGCAACATGACAGAGGTTTGATTGTAGAAACCTGTGCCCTGGAAACATGACAGTGGCCTGGTACTGGAAACCCATGGCCTAGGAATTTGACATTGGCTTGATTCTGGAACCCTGTGGCCTGGGAACATGATTGAGGCGTGATTCTGGAAACCTGTGGCCTGGGAACATGACATCTGTTTAGATTGTGGCATACTGTGCCCTGGGAACCGTACTGAAGGCTTGGTTCTGGATTCCTGTGGACTGGGAACAAGACTGAGGTTTGATTCTGGAACCATGTGGCCTGGGAATATGACTGATGTTAGATCGTGGAATCCTGTGGCCTGGGAACATGACATCGGTTTGGATTCTGGTACCCTGTTGCCTGGGAACATGAAATCGGTTTGATTGTGGAAACCTGTGGTCTGGGAATATGACTGAGGTTTGATGGTGGTACCCTCTGGCCTGGCAACATGACTGAGGTTTGATTCTGGATCCCTGTGGCCTGGGAACATGACTGAGGCGTGATTCTGGAATCCTGTGGCCTGGGAACATGACGTCTGTTTAGATTGTGGAATACTGTGCCCTGGGAATCTGACTGAGGCTTGGTTCTGCAACCCTGTGGACTGGGAAAATGACTGAGATTTTATTCTGGAATCCTGTGGCCTGGAAACACGACATCAGTGGATTCTTAAACCCTGTGGCCTGGGAACAGGAGAACAGTTGGATTCTGGAACCCTGTGGCCTGGGAACATGTCTGAGGTTTGATGGTGGAAACCTGTGGCTTGGCAACATGAATGAGGTTTGTTACTGGAACCCTGTTCCCTGGGAATATGACTGAGGTTTGATTCTGGACACCTTTGTCCTGGGAACATGACTGTGGTTTGATTGTGGAACCATGGGTCCTGCAAACATGACTGAGGTTTGATTCTGGAAATCTGTGGCCTGGGAACTTGACTGAGGTTTGATGGCAGAAACCTGTGGACTGGCAACATGACTGAGGTTTGATTGTAGAACCCTGTGCCCTGGAAACATGACTGTGGCCTGGTACTGGAAACCCATGGCCTAAGAATTTGACATTGGTTTGATTCTGGAACCCTGTGGCCTTGGAACATGACTGAGGCGTGATTCTGGAAAACTGTGGCCTGGGAATATGACTGAGGTTTGATTCTGGAAATCTGTGGCCTTGGAACTTGACTGAGGTTTGATGGCAGAAACCTGTGGACTGGCAACATGACTGAGGTTTGATTGTAGAACCCTGTGCCCTGGAAACATGACTGTGGCCTGTTACTGGAAACCCATGGCCTAGGAATTTGACATTGGTTTGATTCTGGAACCCTGTGGCCTGGGAACATGACTGAGGCGTGATTCTGGAAAACTGTGGCCTGGGAATATGACTGAGGTTTGATTCTGGAAATCTGTGGCCTGGGAACTTGACTGAGGTTTGATGGCAGAAACCTGTGGACTGGCAACATGACTGAGGTTTGATTGTAGAACCCTGTGCCCTGGAATCATGACTGCGACCTGATACTTGAAACCCATGGCCTGGGAACTTGACATTGGTTTGATTCCGGAACCCTGTGGCCAGGAACAAGACTGAGGCGTGATTCTGGAATCCTGTGGCCTGGGAACATGACATCTGTTTAGATTGTGGCATACTGGGCACTGGGAACCTGACTGAGGATTGGTTCTGGAATCCTGTGGACTGGGAACAAGACTGAGGTTTGATTCTGGAACCATGTGGCCTGGGAATATGACTGAGGTTTGATTCTGGAAATCTGTGGCCTGGGAACTTGACTGAGGTTTGATGGCAGAAACCTGTGGACTGGCAACATGACTGAGGTTTGATTGTAGAACCCTGTGCCCTGGAAACATGACTGTGGCCTGGTACTGGAAACCCATGGCCTAGGAATTTGACATTGGTTTGATTCTGGAACCCTGTGTCCTGGGAACATGACTGAGGCTTGATTCTGGAAAACTGTGGCCGGGGACTTGACTGAGGTTTGATGGCAGAAATCTGTGGATTGGAAACATTACTGAAGTTTGATTGTAGAACCCTGTGCCCTGGAAACATGACTGCGACCTGATACTTGAAACCCATGGCCTGGGAACTTGACATTGGTTTGATTCTGGAAGCCTTTGGTCTGGAAGAAGAGTGAGGCGTGATTCTGGAATCCTGTGGCCTGGGAATATGACATCTGTTTAGATTGTGGAATATTGTGCCCTGGGAACCTGACTGAGGCTTGGTTCTGAAACCCTGTGGACTGGGAACATGACTGAGGTTTTATTCTGGAATCCTGTGGCCTGGAAACATGACATCAGTGGATTCTTGAAACCTGTGGCCTAGGAACATGAGAACGGTTGGATTCTGGAACCCTGTGGCCTGGGAACATGTCTGAGGTTTGATGGTGGAAACCTGTGGCTTGGCAACATGACTGAGGTTTGTTACTGGCACCCTGTTGCCTGGGAACATGACTGAGGTTTGATTCTGGACACCTTTGTCCTGGGAACATGACTGTGGTTTGATTGTGGAACCATGGGTCCTGCAAACATGACTGAGGTTTTATTCTGGAAACATGTGTCCTGGGAATATGACTGAGGTTTGATTCTGGAAATCTGTGGCCTGGGAACTTGACTGAGGTTTGATGGCAGAAACCTGTGGACTGGCAACATGACTGAGGTTTGATTGTAGAACCCTGTGCCCTGGAAACATGACTCTTGCCTGGTACTGGAAACCCATGGCCTGGGAATTTGACATTGGTTTGATTCTGGAACCCTGTGGCCTGGGAACATGACTGAGGTTTGATTCTGGAACCCTGTAGCCTGCGAACATAACTGAAGATTGTTTCTGGAACCCTGTGGCCTGGGAACATGACATCAGTGGATTCTGGAACTCTGTGGCCTGGGAACATGAGAACATGAGAACGGTTTGATTCTGGAACCCTGTGGCCTGGGAACATGTCTGAGGTTTGATGGTGGAAACCTGTGGCTTGGCAGCATGACTGAGGTTTGTTTCTGGAACCCTGTTCTCTGGGAACATGACTGAGGTTTGATTCTGGACACCTTTGTGCTGGGAACATGACTGTGTTTTGATTGTGGAATCATGGGTCCTGCAAACATGACTGAGGTTTGATTCTGGAACCATGTGTCCTGGGAATATGACTGAGGTTTGATTCTGGAAATCTGTGGCCTGGGAACTTGACTGAGGTTTGATGGCAGAAACCGGTGGACTGGCAACATGACTGACGTTTGACTGTAGAACCCTGTGCCCTGGAAACATGACTGCGACCTGATACTTGAAACCCATGGCCTGGGAACTTGATATTGGTTTGATTCTGGAAGCCTGTGGTCAGGAACAAGACTGAGGCGTGATTCTGGAATCCTGTGCCGTGGGAACATGACATCTGTTTAGATTGTGGAATACTGTGCCCTGGGAACCTGACTGAGGCTTGGTTCTGGAACCCTGTGGACTGGGAACATGACTGAGGTTTTATTCTGGAATCCTGTGGCCTGGGAACATGACATCAGTGGATTCTGGAACCCTGTGGCCTGGGAACATGAGAACGGTTGGATTCTGGAACCCTGTGGCCTGGGAACATGTCTGAGGTTTGATGGTGGAAACCTGTGGCTTGGCAACATGAATGAGGTTTGTTACTGGAACCCTCTTCCCTGGGAACATGACTGAGGTTTGATTCTGGACACCTTTGTCCTGGGAACATGACTGTGGTTTGATTGTGGAACCATGGGTCCTGCAAACATGACTGAGGTTTTATTCTGGAACCAGGTGTCCTGGGAATATGACTGAGGTTTGATTCTGGAAATCTGTGGCCTGGGAAATTGACTGAGGTTTGATGGCAGAAACCTGTGGACTGGCAACATGACAGAGGTTTGATTGTAGAAACCTGTGCCCTGGAAACATGACAGTGGCCTGGTACTGGAAACCCATGGCCTAGGAATTTGACATTGGCTTGATTCTGGAACCCTGTGGCCTGGGAACATGATTGAGGCGTGATTCTGGAAACCTGTGGCCTGGGAACATGACATCTGTTTAGATTGTGGCATACTGTGCCCTGGGAACCGGACTGAAGGCTTGGTTCTGGAATCCTGTGGACTGGGAACAAGACTGAGGTTTGATTCTGGAACCATGTGGCCTGGGAATATGACTGATGTTAGATCGTGGAATCCTGTGGCCTGGGAACATGACATCGGTTTGGATTCTGGTACACTGTTGCCTGGGAACATGAAATCGGTTTGATTGTGGAAACCTGTGGTCTGGGAATATGACTGAGGTTTGATGGTGGTACCCTCTGGCCTGGCAACATGACTGAGGTTTGATTCTGGATCCCTGTGGCCTGGGAACATGACTGAGGCGTGATTCTGGAATCCTGTGGCCTGGGAACATGACGTCTGTTTAGATTGTGGAATACTGTGCCCTGGGAATCTGACTGAGGCTTGGTTCTGCAACCCTGTGGACTGGGAAAATGACTGAGATTTTATTCTGGAATCCTGTGGCCTGGAAACACGACACCAGTGGATTCTTGAACCCTGTGGCCTGGGAACAGGAGAACAGTTGGATTCTGGAACCCTGTGGCCTGGGAACATGTCTGAGGTTTGATGGTGGAAACCTGTGGCTTGGCAACATGAATGAGGTTTGTTACTGGAACCCTGTTCCCTGGGAATATGACTGAGGTTTGATTCTGGACACCTTTGTCCTGGGAACATGACTGTGGTTTGATTGTGGAACCATGGGTCCTGCAAACATGACTGAGGTTTGATTCTGGAAATCTGTGGCCTGGGAACTTGACTGAGGTTTGATGGCAGAAACCTGTGGACTGGCAACATGACTGAGGTTTGATTGTAGAACCCTGTGCCCTGGAAACATGACTGTGGCCTGGTACTGGAAACCCATGGCCTAAGAATTTGACATTGGTTTGATTCTGGAACCCTGTGGCCTTGGAACATGACTGAGGCGTGATTCTGGAAAACTGTGGCCTGGGAATATGACTGAGGTTTCATTCTGGAAATCTGTGGCCTTGGAACTTGACTGAGGTTTGATGGCAGAAACCTGTGGACTGGCAACATGACTGAGGTTTGATTGTAGAACCCTGTGCCCTGGAAACATGACTGTGGCCTGTTACTGGAAACCCATGGCCTAGGAATTTGACATTGGTTTGATTCTGGAACCCTGTGGCCTGGGAACATGACTGAGGCGTGATTCTGGAAAACTGTGGCCTGGGAATATGACTGAGGTTTGATTCTGGAAATCTGTGGCCTGGGAACTTGACTGAGGTTTGATGGCAGAAACCTGTGGACTGGCAACATGACTGAGGTTTGATTGTAGAACCCTGTGCCCTGGAATCATGACTGCGACCTGATACTTGAAACCCATGGCCTGGGAACTTGACATTGGTTTGATTCCGGAACCCTGTGGCCAGGAACAAGACTGAGGCGTGATTCTGGAATCCTGTGGCCTGGGAACATGACATCTGTTTAGATTGTGGCATACTGGGCCCTGGGAACCTGACTGAGGATTGGTTCTGGAATCCTGTGGACTGGGAACAAGACTGAGGTTTGATTCTGGAACCATGTGGCCTGGGAATATGACTGAGGTTTGATTCTGGAAATCTGTGGCCTGGGAACTTGACTGAGGTTTGATGGCAGAAACCTGTGGACTGGCAACATGACTGAGGTTTGATTGTAGAACCCTGTGCCCTGGAAACATGACTGTGGCCTGGTACTGGAAACCCATGGCCTAGGAATTTGACATTGGTTTGATTCTGGAACCCTGTGTCCTGGGAACATGACTGAGGCTTGATTCTGGAAAACTGTGGCCGGGGACTTGACTGAGGTTTGATGGCAGAAATCTGTGGATTGGAAACATTACTGAAGTTTGATTGTAGAACCCTGTGCCCTGGAAACATGACTGCGACCTGATACTTGAAACCCATGGCCTGGGAACTTGACATTGGTTTGATTCTGGAAGCCTTTGGTCTGGAAGAAGAGTGAGGCGTGATTCTGGAATCCTGTGGCCTGGGAATATGACATCTGTTTAGATTGTGGAATATTGTGCCCTGGGAACCTGACTGAGGCTTGGTTCTGAAACCCTGTGGACTGGGAACATGACTGAGGTTTTATTCTGGAATCCTGTTTCCTGGAAACATGACATCAGTGGATTCTGGAAACCTGTGGCCTAGGAACATGAGAACGGTTGGATTCTGGAACCCTGTGGCCTGGGAACATGTCTGAGGTTTGATGGTGGAAACCTGTGGCTTGGCAACATGACTGAGGTTTGTTACTGGCACCCTGTTGCCTGGGAACATGACTGAGGTTTGATTCTGGACACCTTTGTCCTGGGAACATGACTGTGGTTTGATTGTGGAACCATGGGTCCTGCAAACATGACTGAGGTTTTATTCTGGAACCATGTGTCCTGGGAATATGACTGAGGTTTGATTCTGGAAATCTGTGGCCTGGGAACTTGACTGAGGTTTGATGGCAGAAACCTGTGGACTGGCAACATGACTGAGGTTTGATTGTAGAACCCTGTGCCCTGGAAACATGACTCTTGCCTGGTACTGGAAACCCATGGCCTGGGAATTTGACATTGGTTTGATTCTGGAACCCTGTGGCCTGGGAACATGATTGAGGCATGATTCTGGAAACCTGTGGCCTGGGAACATGACGTCAGTTTAGATTGTGGCATACTGTGCCCTGGGAACCGGACTGAAGGCTTGGTTCTGGAATCCTGTGGACTGGGAACAAGACTGAGGAATGATTCTGGAACCATGTGGCCTGGGAATATGACTGATGTTAGATCGTGGAATCCTGTGGCCTGGGAACATGACATCGGTTTGGATTCTGGTACCCTGTTGCCTGGGAACATGAAATCGGTTTGATTGTGGAAACCTGTGGTCTGGGAATATGACTGAGGTTTGATGGTGGTACCCTCTGGCCTGGCAACATGACTGAGGTTTGATTCTGGATCCCTGTGGCCTGGGAACATGACTGAGGCGTGATTCTGGAATCCTGTGGCCTGGGAACATGACATCTGTTTAGATTGTGGAATACTGTGCCCTGGGAATATGACTGAGGCTTGGTTTTGGAACCCTGTGGACTGGGAACATGACTGAAGTTTGATTGTAGAACCCTGTGCCCTGGAAACATGATTGTGGCCTGGTACTGGAAACCCATGGCCTAGGAATTTGACATTGGTTTGATTCTGGAACCCTGTGGCCTGGGAACATGACTGAGGTTTGATTCTGGAACCCTGTAGCCTGCGAACATAACTGAAGATTGTTTCTGGAACCCTGTGGCCTGGGAACATGACATCAGTGGATTCTGGAACTCTGTGGCCTGGGAACATGAGAACATGAGAACGGTTTGATTCTGGAACCCTGTGGCCTGGGAACATGTCTGAGGTTTGATGGTGGAAACCTGTGGCTTGGCAGCATGACTGAGGTTTGTTTCTGGAACCCTGTTCCCTGGGAACATGACTGAGGTTTGATTCTGGACACCTTTGTGCTGGGAACATGACTGTGTTTTGATTGTGGAATCATGGGTCCTGCAAACATGACTGAGGTTTGATTCTGGAACCATGTGTCCTGGGAATATGACTGAGGTTTGATTCTGGAAATCTGTGGCCTGGGAACTTGACTGAGGTTTGATGGCAGAAACCGGTGGACTGGCAACATGACTGACGTTTGACTGTAGAACCCTGTGCCCTGGAAACATGACTGCGACCTGATACTTGAAACCCATGGCCTGGGAACTTGACATTGGTTTGATTCTGGAAGCCTGTGGTCAGGAACAAGACTGAGGCGTGATTCTGGAATCCTGTGCCGTGGGAACATGACATCTGTTTAGATTGTGGAATACTGTGCCCTGGGAACCTGACTGAGGCTTGGTTCTGGAACCCTGTGGACTGGGAACATGACTGAGGTTTTATTCTGGAATCCTGTGGCCTGGGAACATGACATCAGTGGATTCTGGAACCCTGTGGCCTGGGAACATGAGAACGGTTGGATTCTGGAACCCTGTGGCCTGGGAACATGTCTGAGGTTTGATGGTGGAAACCTGTGGCTTGGCAACATGAATGAGGTTTGTTACTGGAACCCTCTTCCCTGGGAACATGACTGAGGTTTGATTCTGGACACCTTTGTCCTGGGAACATGACTGTGGTTTGATTGTGGAACCATGGGTCCTGCAAACATGACTGAGGTTTTATTCTGGAACCAGGTGTCCTGGGAATATGACTGAGGTTTGATTCTGGAAATCTGTGGCCTGGGAAATTGACTGAGGTTTGATGGCAGAAACCTGTGGACTGGCAACATGACAGAGGTTTGATTGTAGAAACCTGTGCCCTTGAAACATGACAGTGGCCTGGTACTGGAAACCCATGGCCTAGGAATTTGACATTGGCTTGATTCTGGAACCCTGTGGCCTGGGAACATGATTGAGGCGTGATTCTGGAAACCTGTGGCCTGGGAACATGACATCTGTTTAGATTGTGGCATACTGTGCCCTGGGAACCGGACTGAAGGCTTGGTTCTGGAATCCTGTGGACTGGGAACAAGACTGAGGTTTGATTCTGGAACCATGTGGCCTGGGAATATGACTGATGTTAGATCGTGGAATCCTGTGGCCTGGGAACATGACATCGGTTTGGATTCTGGTACCCTGTTGCCTGGGAACATGAAATCGGTTTGATTGTGGAAACCTGTGGTCTGGGAATATGACTGAGGTTTGATGGTGGTACCCTCTGGCCTGGCAACATGACTGAGGTTTGATTCTGGATCCCTGTGGCCTGGGAACATGACTGAGGCGTGATTCTGGAATCCTGTGGCCTGGGAACATGACGTCTGTTTAGATTGTGGAATACTGTGCCCTGGGAATCTGACTGAGGCTTGGTTCTGCAACCCTGTGGACTGGGAAAATGACTGAGATTTTATTCTGGAATCCTGTGGCCTGGAAACACGACATCAGTGGATTCTTGAACCCTGTGGCCTGGGAACAGGAGAACAGTTGGATTCTGGAACCCTGTGGCCTGGGAACATGTCTGAGGTTTGATGGTGGAAACCTGTGGCTTGGCAACATGAATGAGGTTTGTTACTGGAACCCTGTTCCCTGGGAATATGACTGAGGTTTGATTCTGGACACCTTTGTCCTGGGAACATGACTGTGGTTTGATTGTGGAACCATGGGTCCTGCAAACATGACTGAGGTTTGATTCTGGAAATCTGTGGCCTGGGAACTTGACTGAGGTTTGATGGCAGAAACCTGTGGACTGGCAACATGACTGAGGTTTGATTGTAGAACCCTGTGCCCTGGAAACATGACTGTGGCCTGGTACTGGAAACCCATGGCCTAAGAATTTGACATTGGTTTGATTCTGGAACCCTGTGGCCTTGGAACATGACTGAGGCGTGATTCTGGAAAACTGTGGCCTGGGAATATGACTGAGGTTTCATTCTGGAAATCTGTGGCCTTGGAACTTGACTGAGGTTTGATGGCAGAAACCTGTGGACTGGCAACATGACTGAGGTTTGATTGTAGAACCCTGTGCCCTGGAAACATGACTGTGGCCTGTTACTGGAAACCCATGGCCTAGGAATTTGACATTGGTTTGATTCTGGAACCCTGTGGCCTGGGAACATGACTGAGGCGTGATTCTGGAAAACTGTGGCCTGGGAATATGACTGAGGTTTGATTCTGGAAATCTGTGGCCTGGGAACTTGACTGAGGTTTGATGGCAGAAACCTGTGGACTGGCAACATGACTGAGGTTTGATTGTAGAACCCTGTGCCCTGGAATCATGACTGCGACCTGATACTTGAAACCCATGGCCTGGGAACTTGACATTGGTTTGATTCCGGAACCCTGTGGCCAGGAACAAGACTGAGGCGTGATTCTGGAATCCTGTGGCCTGGGAACATGACATCTGTTTAGATTGTGGCATACTGGGCCCTGGGAACCTGACTGAGGATTGGTTCTGGAATCCTGTGGACTGGGAACAAGACTGAGGTTTGATTCTGGAACCATGTGGCCTGGGAATATGACTGAGGTTTGATTCTGGAAATCTGTGGCCTGGGAACTTGACTGAGGTTTGATGGCAGAAACCTGTGGACTGGCAACATGACTGAGGTTTGATTGTAGAACCCTGTGCCCTGGAAACATGACTGTGGCCTGGTACTGGAAACCCATGGCCTAGGAATTTGACATTGGTTTGATTCTGGAACCCTGTGTCCTGGGAACATGACTGAGGCTTGATTCTGGAAAACTGTGGCCGGGGACTTGACTGAGGTTTGATGGCAGAAATCTGTGGATTGGAAACATTACTGAAGTTTGATTGTAGAACCCTGTGCCCTGGAAACATGACTGCGACCTGATACTTGAAACCCATGGCCTGGGAACTTGACATTGGTTTGATTCTGGAAGCCTTTGGTCTGGAAGAAGAGTGAGGCGTGATTCTGGAATCCTGTGGCCTGGGAATATGACATCTGTTTAGATTGTGGAATATTGTGCCCTGGGAACCTGACTGAGGCTTGGTTCTGAAACCCTGTGGACTGGGAACATGACTGAGGTTTTATTCTGGAATCCTGTGGCCTGGAAACATGACATCAGTGGATTCTTGAAACCTGTGGCCTAGGAACATGAGAACGGTTGGATTCTGGAACCCTGTGGCCTGGGAACATGTCTGAGGTTTGATGGTGGAAACCTGTGGCTTGGCAACATGACTGAGGTTTGTTACTGGCACCCTGTTGCCTGGGAACATGACTGAGGTTTGATTCTGGACACCTTTGTCCTGGGAACATGACTGTGGTTTGATTGTGGAACCATGGGTCCTGCAAACATGACTGAGGTTTGATTCTGGAACCATGTGTCCTGGGAATATGACTGAGGTTTGATTCTGGAAATCTGTGGCCTGGGAACTTGACTGAGGTTTGATGGCAGAAACCTGTGGACTGGCAACATGACTGAGGTTTGATTGTAGAACCCTGTGCCCTGGAAACATGACTCTTGCCTGGTACTGGAAACCCATGGCCTGGGAATTTGACATTGGTTTGATTCTGGAACCCTGTGGCCTGGGAACATGATTGAGGCATGATTCTGGAAACCTGTGGCCTGGGAACATGACATCAGTTTAGATTGTGGCATACTGTGCCCTGGGAACCGGACTGAAGGCTTGGTTCTGGAATCCTGTGGACTGGGAACAAGACTGAGGAATGATTCTGGAACCATGTGGCCTGGGAATATGACTGATGTTAGATCGTGGAATCCTGTGGCCTGGGAACATGACATCGGTTTGGATTCTGGTACCCTGTTGCCTGGGAACATGAAATCGGTTTGATTGTGGAAACCTGTGGTCTGGGAATATGACTGAGGTTTGATGGTGGTACCCTCTGGCCTGGCAACATGACTGAGGTTTGATTCTGGATCCCTGTGGCCTGGGAACATGACTGAGGCGTGATTCTGGAATCCTGTGGCCTGGGAACATGACATCTGTTTAGATTGTGGAATACTGTGCCCTGGGAATATGACTGAGGCTTGGTTTTGGAACCCTGTGGACTGGGAACATGACTGAAGTTTGATTGTAGAACCCTGTGCCCTGGAAACATGATTGTGGCCTGGTACTGGAAACACATGGCCTAGGAATTTGACATTGGTTTGATTCTGGAACCCTGTGGCCTGGGAACATGACTGAGGTTTGATTCTGGAACCCTGTAGCCTGCGAACATAACTGAAGATTGTTTCTGGAACCCTGTGGCCTGGGAACATGACATCAGTGGATTCTGGAACTCTGTGGCCTGGGAACATGAGAACATGAGAACGGTTTGATTCTGGAACCCTGTGGCCTGGGAACATGTCTGAGGTTTGATGGTGGAAACCTGTGGCTTGGCAGCATGACTGAGGTTTGTTTCTGGAACCCTGTTCTCTGGGAACATGACTGAGGTTTGATTCTGGACACCTTTGTGCTGGGAACATGACTGTGTTTTTATTGTGGAATCATGGGTCCTGCAAACATGACTGAGGTTTGATTCTGGAACCATGTGTCCTGGGAATATGACTGAGGTTTGATTCTGGAAATCTGTGGCCTGGGAACTTGACTGAGGTTTGATGGCAGAAACCGGTGGACTGGCAACATGACTGACGTTTGACTGTAGAACCCTGTGCCCTGGAAACATGACTGCGACCTGATACTTGAAACCCATGGCCTGGGAACTTGACATTGGTTTGATTCTGGAAGCCTGTGGTCAGGAACAAGACTGAGGCGTGATTCTGGAATCCTGTGCCGTGGGAACATGACATCTGTTTAGATTGTGGAATACTGTGCCCTGGGAACCTGACTGAGGCTTGGTTCTGGAACCCTGTCGACTGGGAACATGACTGAAGTTTTATTCTGGAATCCTGTGGCCTGGGAACATGACATCAGTGGATTCTGGAACCCTGTGGCATGGGAACAAGTCTGAGGTTTGATGGTGGAAACCTGTGGCTTGGCAACATGAATGAGTTTTGTTACTGGAACCCTCTTCCCTGGGAACATGACTGAGGTTTGATTCTGGACACATTTGTCCTGGGAACATGACTGTGGTTTGATTGTGGAACCATGGGTCCTGCAAACATGACTGAGGTTTGATTCTGGAACCATGTGTCCTGGGAATATGACTGAGGTTTCATTCTGGAAATCTGTGGCCTGGGAACTTGACTGAGGTTTGATGGCAGAAACCTGTGGACTGGCAACATGACTGAGGTTTGATTGTAGAACCCTGTGCCCTGGAAACATGACTGTGGGCTGGTACTGGAAACCCATGGCCTAGGAATTTGACATTGGTTTGATTCTGGAACCCTGTGGCCTGGGAACATGATTGAGGCTTGATTCTGGAAACCTGTGGCCTGGGAACATGACATCTGTTTAGATTGTGGCATACTGTGCCCTGGGAACCGGACTGAAGGCTTGGTTCTGGAATCCTGTGGACTGGGAACAAGACTGAGGTTTGATTCTGGAAGCATGTGGCCTGGGAATATGACTGATGTTAGATCGTGGAATCCTGTGGCCTGGGAACATGACATCGGTTTGGATTCTGGTACTCTGTTACCTGGGAACATGAAATCGGTTTGATTGTGGAAACCTGTGGTCTGGGAATATGACTGAGGTTTGATGGTGGTACCCTCTGGCCTGGCAACATGACTGTGGTTTGATTCTGGATCCCTGTGGCCTGGGAACATGACTGAGGCGTGATTCTGTAATCCTGTGGCATGGAAACATCACATCTGTTTAGATTGTGGAATACTGTGCCCTGGGAATCTGACTGAGGCTTGGTTCTGGAACCCTGTGGACTGGGAACATGACTGAGGTTTGATTCTGGAACCCTGTAGCCTGCGAACATAAGTGAGGATTGTTTCTGGAACCCTGTGGCCTGGGAACATGACATCAGTGGATTCTGGAACCCTGTGGCCTGGGAACATGAGAACGGTTTAATTCTGGAACCCTGTGACCTGGGAACATGTCTGTGGTTTGATGGTAGAAACCTGTCGCTTGGCAACATGACTGAGGTTTGTTTCTGGAACCCTGTTCCCTGGGAACATGACTGAGGTTTGATTCTGGACACCTTTGTGCTGGGAACATGACTGTGTTTTGATTGTGGAATCATGGGTCCTGCAAACATGACTGAGGTTTGATTCTTGAACCATGTGTCCTGGGAATATGACTGAGGTTTGATTCTGGAATTCTGTGGCCTGGGAACTTGACTGAGGTTTGATTGTAGAACCCTGTGCCCTGGAAACATGACTGCGACCTGATACTTGAAACCCATGGCCTGGGAACTTGACATTGGTTTGATTCTGGAACCCTGTTGCCAGGAACAAGACTGAGGCGTGATTCTGGAATCCTGTGGACTGGGAACATGACATCTGGTTAAATTGTGGAATACTGTGCCCTGGGAACCTGACTGAGGCTTGGTTCTGGAATCCTGTAGCCTGCGAATATAACTGAGGATTTTTTCTGGAACCCTGTGGCCTGGGAACATGACATCAGTGGATTCTTGAACCCTGTGGCCTGGGAACATGAGAACGGTTGTATTCTGGAACCCTGTGGCCTGGGAACATGTCTGAGGTTTGATGGTGGAAACCTGTGCCTTGGCAACATGAATGAGGTTTGTTACTGGAACCCTGTTCCCTGGGAATATGACTGAGGTTTGATTCTGGACACCTTTGTCCTGGGAACATGACTGTGGTTTGATTGTGGAACCATGGGTCCTGCAAACATGACTGAGGTTTGATTCTGGAACCATGTGTCCTGGGAATATGACTGAGGTTTGATTCTGGAAATGTGTGGCCTGAGAACTTGACTGAGGTTTGATGGCAGAAACCTGTGGACTGGCAACATGACTGAGGTTTGATTGTAGAACCCTGTGCCCTGGAAACATGACTGTGGCCTGGTACTGGAAACCCATGGCCTAGGAATTTGACATTGGTTTGATTCTGGAACCCTGTGGCCTGGGAACATGACTGAGGCGTGATTCTGGAAAACTGTGGCCTGGGAATATGACTGAGGTTTGATTCTGGAAATCTGTGGCCTGGGAAATTGACTGAGGTTTGATGGCAGAAACCTGTGGACTGGCAACATGACAGAGGTTTGATTGTAGAACCCTGTGCCCTGGAAACATGACTGTGGGCTGGTACTGGAAACCCATGGCCTAGGAATTTGACATTGGTTTGATTCTCGAACCCTGTGGCCTGGAATATGATTAAGGCGTGATTCTGGAAACCTGTGGCCTGGGAACATGACATCTGTTTAGATTGTGGCATACTGTGCCCTGGGAACCGGACTGAAGCCTTGGTTCTGGAATCCTGTGAACTGGGAACAAGACTGAGGTTTGATTCTGGAACCATGTGGCCTGGGAATATGACTGATGTTAGATCGTGGAATCCTGTGGCCTGGGAACATGACATCGGTTTGGATTCTGGTACCCTGTTGCCTGGGAACATGAAATCGGTTTGATTGTGGAAACCTGTGGTCAGGGAATATGGCTGAGATTTGATGGTGGTACCCCCTGGGCTGGCAACATGACTGAGGTTTGATTCTGGATCCCTGTGGCCTGGGAACATGACTGAGGCATGATTCTGGAATCCTGTGGCCTGGGAACATGACATCTGTTTAGATTGTGGAATACTGTGCCCAGGGAATCTGACTGAGGCTTGGTTCTGGAACCCTGTGGACTGGGAACATGACTGAGGTTTGATTCTGGAACCCTGTTGCCTGCAAACAGAACTGAGGATTGTTTCTGGAACCCTGTGGCCTGGGAACATGACATCAGTGGATTCTGGAACCCTGTGACCTGGGAACATGAGAACGGTTTATTTCTGGAACCCTGTGACCTGGGAACATGTCTGAGGTTTGATGGTGGTAACCTGTGGCTTGGCAACATGACTGAGGTTTGTTTCTGGAACCCTGTTCCCTGGGAACATGACTGAGGTTTGATTCTGGACACCTTTGTGCTGAGAACATGACTGTGTTTTGATTGTGGAATCATGGGTCCTGCAAACATGACAGAGGTTTGATTCTGGAACCATGTGTCCTGGGAATATGACTGAGGTTTGATTCTGGAAATCTGTGGCCTGGGAACCTGACTGAGGTTTGATGGCAGAAACCTGTGGACTGGCAACATGACTGAGGTTTGATTGTAGAACCCTGTGCCCTGGAAACATGACTGTGGCCTGGTACTGGAAACCCATGGCCTAAGAATTTGACATTGGTTTGATTCTGGAACCCTGTGGCCTTGGAACATGACTGAGGCGTGATTCTGGAAAACTGTGGCCTGGGAATATGACTGAGGTTTCATTCTGGAAATCTGTGGCCTTGGAACTTGACTGAGGTTTGATGGCAGAAACCTGTGGACTGGCAACATGACTGAGGTTTGATTGTAGAACCCTGTGCCCTGGAAACATGACTGTGGGCTGGTACTGGAAACCCATGGCCTAGGAATTTGACATTGGTTTGATTCTGGAACCCTGTGGCCTGGGAACATGACTGAGGCGTGATTCTGGAAAACTGTGGCCTGGGAATATGACTGAGGTTTGATTCTGGAAATCTGTGGCCTGGGAACTTGACTGAGGTTTGATGGCAGAAACCTGTGGACTGGCAACATGACTGAGGTTTGATTGTAGAACCCTGTGCCCTGGAATCATGACTGCGACCTGATACTTGAAACCCATGGCCTGGGAACTTGACATTGGTTTGATTCCGGAACCCTGTGGCCAGGAACAAGACTGAGGCGTGATTCTGGAATCCTGTGGCCTGGGAACATGACATCTGTTTAGATTGTGGCATACTGGGCCCTGGGAACCTGACTGAGGATTGGTTCTGGAATCCTGTGGACTGGGAACAAGACTGAGGTTTGATTCTGGAACCATGTGGCCTGGGAATATGACTGAGGTTTGATTCTGGAAATCTGTGGCCTGGGAACTTGACTGAGGTTTGATGGCAGAAACCTGTGGACTGGCAACATGACTGAGGTTTGATTGTAGAACCCTGTGCCCTGGAAACATGACTGTGGCCTGGTACTGGAAACCCATGGCCTAGGAATTTGACATTGGTTTGATTCTGGAACCCTGTGTCCTGGGAACATGACTGAGGCTTGATTCTGGAAAACTGTGGCCGGGGACTTGACTGAGGTTTGATGGCAGAAATCTGTGGATTGGAAACATTACTGAAGTTTGATTGTAGAACCCTGTGCCCTGGAAACATGACTGCGACCTGATACTTGAAACCCATGGCCTGGGAACTTGACATTGGTTTGATTCTGGAAGCCTTTGGTCTGGAAGAAGAGTGAGGCGTGATTCTGGAATCCTGTGGCCTGGGAATATGACATCTGTTTAGATTGTGGAATATTGTGCCCTGGGAACCTGACTGAGGCTTGGTTCTGAAACCCTGTGGACTGGGAACATGACTGAGGTTTTATTCTGGAATCCTGTGGCCTGGAAACATGACATCAGTGGATTCTTGAAACCTGTGGCCTAGGAACATGAGAACGGTTGGATTCTGGAACCCTGTGGCCTGGGAACATGTCTGAGGTTTGATGGTGGAAACCTGTGGCTTGGCAACATGACTGAGGTTTGTTACTGGCACCCTGTTGCCTGGGAACATGACTGAGGTTTGATTCTGGACACCTTTGTCCTGGGAACATGACTGTGGTTTGATTGTGGAACCATGGGTCCTGCAAACATGACTGAGGTTTTATTCTGGAACCATGTGTCCTGGGAATATGACTGAGGTTTGATTCTGGAAATCTGTGGCCTGGGAACTTGACTGAGGTTTGATGGCAGAAACCTGTGGACTGGCAACATGACTGAGGTTTGATTGTAGAACCCTGTGCCCTGGAAACATGACTCTTGCCTGGTACTGGAAACCCATGGCCTGGGAATTTGACATTGGTTTGATTCTGGAACCCTGTGGCCTGGGAACATGATTGAGGCATGATTCTGGAAACCTGTGGCCTGGGAACATGACATCAGTTTAGATTGTGGCATACTGTGCCCTGGGAACCGGACTGAAGGCTTGGTTCTGGAATCCTGTGGACTGGGAACAAGACTGAGGAATGATTCTGGAACCATGTGGCCTGGGAATATGACTGATGTTAGATCGTGGAATCCTGTGGCCTGGGAACATGACATCGGTTTGGATTCTGGTACCCTGTTGCCTGGGAACATGAAATCGGTTTGATTGTGGAAACCTGTGGTCTGGGAATATGACTGAGGTTTGATGGTGGTACCCTCTGGCCTGGCAACATGACTGAGGTTTGATTCTGGATCCCTGTGGCCTGGGAACATGACTGAGGCGTGATTCTGGAATCCTGTGGCCTGGGAACATGACATCTGTTTAGATTGTGGAATACTGTGCCCTGGGAATATGACTGAGGCTTGGTTTTGGAACCCTGTGGACTGGGAACATGACTGAAGTTTGATTGTAGAACCCTGTGCCCTGGAAACATGATTGTGGCCTGGTACTGGAAACACATGGCCTAGGAATTTGACATTGGTTTGATTCTGGAACCCTGTGGCCTGGGAACATGACTGAGGTTTGATTCTGGAACCCTGTAGCCTGCGAACATAACTGAAGATTGTTTCTGGAACCCTGTGGCCTGGGAACATGACATCAGTGGATTCTGGAACTCTGTGGCCTGGGAACATGAGAACATGAGAACGGTTTGATTCTGGAACCCTGTGGCCTGGGAACATGTCTGAGGTTTGATGGTGGAAACCTGTGGCTTGGCAGCATGACTGAGGTTTGTTTCTGGAACCCTGTTCTCTGGGAACATGACTGAGGTTTGATTCTGGACACCTTTGTGCTGGGAACATGACTGTGTTTTGATTGTGGAATCATGGGTCCTGCAAACATGACTGAGGTTTGATTCTGGAACCATGTGTCCTGGGAATATGACTGAGGTTTGATTCTGGAAATCTGTGGCCTGGGAACTTGACTGAGGTTTGATGGCAGAAACCGGTGGACTGGCAACATGACTGACGTTTGACTGTAGAACCCTGTGCCCTGGAAACATGACTGCGACCTGATACTTGAAACCCATGGCCTGGGAACTTGACATTGGTTTGATTCTGGAAGCCTGTGGTCAGGAACAAGACTGAGGCGTGATTCTGGAATCCTGTGCCGTGGGAACATGACATCTGTTTAGATTGTGGAATACTGTGCCCTGGGAACCTGACTGAGGCTTGGTTCTGGAACCCTGTCGACTGGGAACATGACTGAAGTTTTATTCTGGAATCCTGTGGCCTGGGAACATGACATCAGTGGATTCTGGAACCCTGTGGCATGGGAACAAGTCTGAGGTTTGATGGTGGAAACCTGTGGCTTGGCAACATGAATGAGTTTTGTTACTGGAACCCTCTTCCCTGGGAACATGACTGAGGTTTGATTCTGGACACATTTGTCCTGGGAACATGACTGTGGTTTGATTGTGGAACCATGGGTCCTGCAAACATGACTGAGGTTTGATTCTGGAACCATGTGTCCTGGGAATATGACTGAGGTTTCATTCTGGAAATCTGTGGCCTGGGAACTTGACTGAGGTTTGATGGCAGAAACCTGTGGACTGGCAACATGACTGAGGTTTGATTGTAGAACCCTGTGCCCTGGAAACATGACTGTGGGCTGGTACTGGAAACCCATGGCCTAGGAATTTGACATTGGTTTGATTCTGGAACCCTGTGGCCTGGGAACATGATTGAGGCTTGATTCTGGAAACCTGTGGCCTGGGAACATGACATCTGTTTAGATTGTGGCATACTGTGCCCTGGGAACCGGACTGAAGGCTTGGTTCTGGAATCCTGTGGACTGGGAACAAGACTGAGGTTTGATTCTGGAAGCATGTGGCCTGGGAATATGACTGATGTTAGATCGTGGAATCCTGTGGCCTGGGAACATGACATCGGTTTGGATTCTGGTACTCTGTTACCTGGGAACATGAAATCGGTTTGATTGTGGAAACCTGTGGTCTGGGAATATGACTGAGGTTTGATGGTGGTACCCTCTGGCCTGGCAACATGACTGTGGTTTGATTCTGGATCCCTGTGGCCTGGGAACATGACTGAGGCGTGATTCTGGAATCCTGTGGCCTGGGAACATGACGTCTGTTTAGATTGCGGAATACTGTGCCCTGGGAATCTGACTGAGGCTTGGTTCTGGAACCCTGTGGACTGGGAACATGACTGAGGTTTGATTCTGGAACCCTGTAGCCTGCGAACATAAGTGAGGATTGTTTCTGGAACCCTGTGGCCTGGGAACATGACATCAGTGGATTCTGGAACCCTGTGGCCTGGGAACATGAGAACGGTTTAATTCTGGAACCCTGTGACCTGGGAACATGTCTGTGGTTTGATGGTAGAAACCTGTCGCTTGGCAACATGACTGAGGTTTGTTTCTGGAACCCTGTTCCCTGGGAACATGACTGAGGTTTGATTCTGGACACCTTTGTGCTGGGAACATGACTGTGTTTTGATTGTGGAATCATGGGTCCTGCAAACATGACTGAGGTTTGATTCTTGAACCATGTGTCCTGGGAATATGACTGAGGTTTGATTCTGGAATTCTGTGGCCTGGGAACTTGACTGAGGTTTGATTGTAGAACCCTGTGCCCTGGAAACATGACTGCGACCTGATACTTGAAACCCATGGCCTGGGAACTTGACATTGGTTTGATTCTGGAACCCTGTTGCCAGGAACAAGACTGAGGCGTGATTCTGGAATCCTGTGGACTGGGAACATGACATCTGGTTAAATTGTGGCATACTGGGCCCTGGGAACCTGACTGAGGCTTGGTTCTGGAATCCTGTAGCCTGCGAATATAACTGAGGATTTTTTCTGGAACCCTGTGGCCTGGGAACATGACATCAGTGGATTCTTGAACCCTGTGGCCTGGGAACATGAGAACGGTTGTATTCTGGAACCCTGTGGCCTGGGAACATGTCTGAGGTTTGATGGTGGAAACCTGTGCCTTGGCAACATGAATGAGGTTTGTTACTGGAACCCTGTTCCCTGGGAATATGACTGAGGTTTGATTCTGGACACCTTTGTCCTGGGAACATGACTGTGGTTTGATTGTGGAACCATGGGTCCTGCAAACATGACTGAGGTTTGATTCTGGAACCATGTGTCCTGGGAATATGACTGAGGTTTGATTCTGGAAATGTGTGGCCTGAGAACTTGACTGAGGTTTGATGGCAGAAACCTGTGGACTGGCAACATGACTGAGGTTTGATTGTAGAACCCTGTGCCCTGGAAACATGACTGTGGCCTGGTACTGGAAACCCATGGCCTAGGAATTTGACATTGGTTTGATTCTGGAACCCTGTGGCCTGGGAACATGACTGAGGCGTGATTCTGGAAAACTGTGGCCTGGGAATATGACTGAGGTTTGATTCTGGAAATCTGTGGCCTGGGAAATTGACTGAGGTTTGATGGCAGAAACCTGTGGACTGGCAACATGACAGAGGTTTGATTGTAGAACCCTGTGCCCTGGAAACATGACTGTGGGCTGGTACTGGAAACCCATGGCCTAGGAATTTGACATTGGTTTGATTCTCGAACCCTGTGGCCTGGAATATGATTAAGGCGTGATTCTGGAAACCTGTGGCCTGGGAACATGACATCTGTTTAGATTGTGGCATACTGTGCCCTGGGAACCGGACTGAAGCCTTGGTTCTGGAATCCTGTGAACTGGGAACAAGACTGAGGTTTGATTCTGGAACCATGTGGCCTGGGAATATGACTGATGTTAGATCGTGGAATCCTGTGGCCTGGGAACATGACATCGGTTTGGATTCTGGTACCCTGTTGCCTGGGAACATGAAATCGGTTTGATTGTGGAAACCTGTGGTCAGGGAATATGGCTGAGATTTGATGGTGGTACCCCCTGGGCTGGCAACATGACTGAGGTTTGATTCTGGATCCCTGTGGCCTGGGAACATGACTGAGGCATGATTCTGGAATCCTGTGGCCTGGGAACATGACATCTGTTTAGATTGTGGAATACTGTGCCCAGGGAATCTGACTGAGGCTTGGTTCTGGAACCCTGTGGACTGGGAACATGACTGAGGTTTGATTCTGGAACCCTGTTGCCTGCAAACAGAACTGAGGATTGTTTCTGGAACCCTGTGGCCTGGGAACATGACATCAGTGGATTCTGGAACCCTGTGACCTGGGAACATGAGAACGGTTTATTTCTGGAACCCTGTGACCTGGGAACATGTCTGAGGTTTGATGGTGGTAACCTGTGGCTTGGCAACATGACTGAGGTTTGTTTCTGGAACCCTGTTCCCTGGGAACATGACTGAGGTTTGATTCTGGACACCTTTGTGCTGGGAACATGACTGTGTTTTGATTGTGGAATCATGGGTCCTGCAAACATGACAGAGGTTTGATTCTGGAACCATGTGTCCTGGGAATATGACTGAGGTTTGATTCTGGAAATCTGTGGCCTGGGAACCTGACTGAGGTTTGATGGCAGAAACCTGTGGACTGGCAACATGACTGAGGTTTGATTGTAGAACCCTGTGCCCTGGAAACATGACTGTGGCCTGGTACTGGAAACCCATGGCCTAAGAATTTGACATTGGTTTGATTCTGGAACCCTGTGGCCTTGGAACATGACTGAGGCGTGATTCTGGAAAACTGTGGCCTGGGAATATGACTGAGGTTTCATTCTGGAAATCTGTGGCCTTGGAACTTGACTGAGGTTTGATGGCAGAAACCTGTGGACTGGCAACATGACTGAGGTTTGATTGTAGAACCCTGTGCCCTGGAAACATGACTGTGGGCTGGTACTGGAAACCCATGGCCTAGGAATTTGACATTGGTTTGATTCTGGAACCCTGTGGCCTGGGAACATGACTGAGGCGTGATTCTGGAAAACTGTGGCCTGGGAATATGACTGAGGTTTGATTCTGGAAATCTGTGGCCTGGGAACTTGACTGAGGTTTGATGGCAGAAACCTGTGGACTGGCAACATGACTGAGGTTTGATTGTAGAACCCTGTGCCCTGGAATCATGACTGCGACCTGATACTTGAAACCCATGGCCTGGGAACTTGACATTGGTTTGATTCCGGAACCCTGTGGCCAGGAACAAGACTGAGGCGTGATTCTGGAATCCTGTGGCCTGGGAACATGACATCTGTTTAGATTGTGGCATACTGGGCCCTGGGAACCTGACTGAGGATTGGTTCTGGAATCCTGTGGACTGGGAACAAGACTGAGGTTTGATTCTGGAACCATGTGGCCTGGGAATATGACTGAGGTTTGATTCTGGAAATCTGTGGCCTGGGAACTTGACTGAGGTTTGATGGCAGAAACCTGTGGACTGGCAACATGACTGAGGTTTGATTGTAGAACCCTGTGCCCTGGAAACATGACTGTGGCCTGGTACTGGAAACCCATGGCCTAGGAATTTGACATTGGTTTGATTCTGGAACCCTGTGTCCTGGGAACATGACTGAGGCTTGATTCTGGAAAACTGTGGCCGGGGACTTGACTGAGGTTTGATGGCAGAAATCTGTGGATTGGAAACATTACTGAAGTTTGATTGTAGAACCCTGTGCCCTGGAAACATGACTGTGACCTGATACTTGAAACCCATGGCCTGGGAACTTGACATTGGTTTGATTCTGGAAGCCTTTGGTCTGGAAGAAGAGTGAGGCGTGATTCTGGAATCCTGTGGCCTGGGAATATGACATCTGTTTAGATTGTGGAATATTGTGCCCTGGGAACCTGACTGAGGCTTGGTTCTGAAACCCTGTGGACTGGGAACATGACTGAGGTTTTATTCTGGAATCCTGTGGCCTGGAAACATGACATCAGTGGATTCTTGAAACCTGTGGCCTAGGAACATGAGAACGGTTGGATTCTGGAACCCTGTGGCCTGGGAACATGTCTGAGGTTTGATGGTGGAAACCTGTGGCTTGGCAACATGACTGAGGTTTGTTACTGGCACCCTGTTGCCTGGGAACATGACTGAGGTTTGATTCTGGACACCTTTGTCCTGGGAACATGACTGTGGTTTGATTGTGGAACCATGGGTCCTGCAAACATGACTGAGGTTTTATTCTGGAACCATGTGTCCTGGGAATATGACTGAGGTTTGATTCTGGAAATCTGTGGCCTGGGAACTTGACTGAGGTTTGATGGCAGAAACCTGTGGACTGGCAACATGACTGAGGTTTGATTGTAGAACCCTGTGCCCTGGAAACATGACTCTTGCCTGGTACTGGAAACCCATGGCCTGGGAATTTGACATTGGTTTGATTCTGGAACCCTGTGGCCTGGGAACATGATTGAGGCATGATTCTGGAAACCTGTGGCCTGGGAACATGACATCAGTTTAGATTGTGGCATACTGTGCCCTGGGAACCGGACTGAAGGCTTGGTTCTGGAATCCTGTGGACTGGGAACAAGACTGAGGAATGATTCTGGAACCATGTGGCCTGGGAATATGACTGATGTTAGATCGTGGAATCCTGTGGCCTGGGAACATGACATCGGTTTGGATTCTGGTACCCTGTTGCCTGGGAACATGAAATCGGTTTGATTGTGGAAACCTGTGGTCTGGGAATATGACTGAGGTTTGATAGTGGTACCCTCTGGCCTGGCAACATGACTGAGGTTTGATTCTGGATCCCTGTGGCCTGGGAACATGACTGAGGCGTGATTCTGGAATCCTGTGGCCTGGGAACATGACATCTGTTTAGATTGTGGAATACTGTGCCCTGGGAATATGACTGAGGCTTGGTTTTGGAACCCTGTGGACTGGGAACATGACTGAAGTTTGATTGTAGAACCCTGTGCCCTGGAAACATGATTGTGGCCTGGTACTGGAAACACATGGCCTAGGAATTTGACATTGGTTTGATTCTGGAACCCTGTGGCCTGGGAACATGACTGAGGTTTGATTCTGGAACCCTGTAGCCTGCGAACATAACTGAAGATTGTTTCTGGAACCCTGTGGCCTGGGAACATGACATCAGTGGATTCTGGAACTCTGTGGCCTGGGAACATGAGAACATGAGAACGGTTTGATTCTGGAACCCTGTGGCCTGGGAACATGTCTGAGGTTTGATGGTGGAAACCTGTGGCTTGGCAGCATGACTGAGGTTTGTTTCTGGAACCCTGTTCTCTGGGAACATGACTGAGGTTTGATTCTGGACACCTTTGTGCTGGGAACATGACTGTGTTTTGATTGTGGAATCATGGGTCCTGCAAACATGACTGAGGTTTGATTCTGGAACCATGTGTCCTGGGAATATGACTGAGGTTTGATTCTGGAAATCTGTGGCCTGGGAACTTGACTGAGGTTTGATGGCAGAAACCGGTGGACTGGCAACATGACTGACGTTTGACTGTAGAACCCTGTGCCCTGGAAACATGACTGCGACCTGATACTTGAAACCCATGGCCTGGGAACTTGACATTGGTTTGATTCTGGAAGCCTGTGGTCAGGAACAAGACTGAGGCGTGATTCTGGAATCCTGTGCCGTGGGAACATGACATCTGTTTAGATTGTGGAATACTGTGCCCTGGGAACCTGACTGAGGCTTGGTTCTGGAACCCTGTCGACTGGGAACATGACTGAAGTTTTATTCTGGAATCCTGTGGCCTGGGAACATGACATCAGTGGATTCTGGAACCCTGTGGCATGGGAACAAGTCTGAGGTTTGATGGTGGAAACCTGTGGCTTGGCAACATGAATGAGTTTTGTTACTGGAACCCTCTTCCCTGGGAACATGACTGAGGTTTGATTCTGGACACATTTGTCCTGGGAACATGACTGTGGTTTGATTGTGGAACCATGGGTCCTGCAAACATGACTGAGGTTTGATTCTGGAACCATGTGTCCTGGGAATATGACTGAGGTTTCATTCTGGAAATCTGTGGCCTGGGAACTTGACTGAGGTTTGATGGCAGAAACCTGTGGACTGGCAACATGACTGAGGTTTGATTGTAGAACCCTGTGCCCTGGAAACATGACTGTGGGCTGGTACTGGAAACCCATGGCCTAGGAATTTGACATTGGTTTGATTCTGGAACCCTGTGGCCTGGGAACATGATTGAGGCTTGATTCTGGAAACCTGTGGCCTGGGAACATGACATCTGTTTAGATTGTGGCATACTGTGCCCTGGGAACCGGACTGAAGGCTTGGTTCTGGAATCCTGTGGACTGGGAACAAGACTGAGGTTTGATTCTGGAAGCATGTGGCCTGGGAATATGACTGATGTTAGATCGTGGAATCCTGTGGCCTGGGAACATGACATCGGTTTGGATTCTGGTACTCTGTTACCTGGGAACATGAAATCGGTTTGATTGTGGAAACCTGTGGTCTGGGAATATGACTGAGGTTTGATGGTGGTACCCTCTGGCCTGGCAACATGACTGAGGTTTGATTCTGGATCCCTGTGGCCTGGGAACATGACTGAGGCGTGATTCTGTAATCCTGTGGCATGGAAACATCACATCTGTTTAGATTGTGGAATACTGTGCCCTGGGAATCTGACTGAGGCTTGGTTCTGGAACCCTGTGGACTGGGAACATGACTGAGGTTTGATTCTGGAACCCTGTAGCCTGCGAACATAAGTGAGGATTGTTTCTGGAACCCTGTGGCCTGGGAACATGACATCAGTGGATTCTGGAACCCTGTGGCCTGGGAACATGAGAACGGTTTAATTCTGGAACCCTGTGACCTGGGAACATGTCTGTGGTTTGATGGTAGAAACCTGTCGCTTGGCAACATGACTGAGGTTTGTTTCTGGAACCCTGTTCCCTGGGAACATGACTGAGGTTTGATTCTGGACACCTTTGTGCTGGGAACATGACTGTGTTTTGATTGTGGAATCATGGGTCCTGCAAACATGACTGAGGTTTGATTCTTGAACCATGTGTCCTGGGAATATGACTGAGGTTTGATTCTGGAATTCTGTGGCCTGGGAACTTGACTGAGGTTTGATTGTAGAACCCTGTGCCCTGGAAACATGACTGCGACCTGATACTTGAAACCCATGGCCTGGGAACTTGACATTGGTTTGATTCTGGAACCCTGTTGCCAGGAACAAGACTGAGGCGTGATTCTGGAATCCTGTGGACTGGGAACATGACATCTGGTTAAATTGTGGAATACTGTGCCCTGGGAACCTGACTGAGGCTTGGTTCTGGAATCCTGTAGCCTGCGAATATAACTGAGGATTTTTTCTGGAACCCTGTGGCCTGGGAACATGACATCAGTGGATTCTTGAACCCTGTGGCCTGGGAACATGAGAACGGTTGTATTCTGGAACCCTGTGGCCTGGGAACATGTCTGAGGTTTGATGGTGGAAACCTGTGCCTTGGCAACATGAATGAGGTTTGTTACTGGAACCCTGTTCCCTGGGAATATGACTGAGGTTTGATTCTGGACACCTTTGTCCTGGGAACATGACTGTGGTTTGATTGTGGAACCATGGGTCCTGCAAACATGACTGAGGTTTGATTCTGGAACCATGTGTCCTGGGAATATGACTGAGGTTTGATTCTGGAAATGTGTGGCCTGAGAACTTGACTGAGGTTTGATGGCAGAAACCTGTGGACTGGCAACATGACTGAGGTTTGATTGTAGAACCCTGTGCCCTGGAAACATGACTGTGGCCTGGTACTGGAAACCCATGGCCTAGGAATTTGACATTGGTTTGATTCTGGAACCCTGTGGCCTGGGAACATGACTGAGGCGTGATTCTGGAAAACTGTGGCCTGGGAATATGACTGAGGTTTGATTCTGGAAATCTGTGGCCTGGGAAATTGACTGAGGTTTGATGGCAGAAACCTGTGGACTGGCAACATGACAGAGGTTTGATTGTAGAACCCTGTGCCCTGGAAACATGACTGTGGGCTGGTACTGGAAACCCATGGCCTAGGAATTTGACATTGGTTTGATTCTCGAACCCTGTGGCCTGGAATATGATTAAGGCGTGATTCTGGAAACCTGTGGCCTGGGAACATGACATCTGTTTAGATTGTGGCATACTGTGCCCTGGGAACCGGACTGAAGCCTTGGTTCTGGAATCCTGTGAACTGGGAACAAGACTGAGGTTTGATTCTGGAACCATGTGGCCTGGGAATATGACTGATGTTAGATCGTGGAATCCTGTGGCCTGGGAACATGACATCGGTTTGGATTCTGGTACCCTGTTGCCTGGGAACATGAAATCGGTTTGATTGTGGAAACCTGTGGTCAGGGAATATGGCTGAGATTTGATGGTGGTACCCCCTGGGCTGGCAACATGACTGAGGTTTGATTCTGGATCCCTGTGGCCTGGGAACATGACTGAGGCATGATTCTGGAATCCTGTGGCCTGGGAACATGACATCTGTTTAGATTGTGGAATACTGTGCCCAGGGAATCTGACTGAGGCTTGGTTCTGGAACCCTGTGGACTGGGAACATGACTGAGGTTTGATTCTGGAACCCTGTTGCCTGCAAACAGAACTGAGGATTGTTTCTGGAACCCTGTGGCCTGGGAACATGACATCAGTGGATTCTGGAACCCTGTGACCTGGGAACATGAGAACGGTTTATTTCTGGAACCCTGTGACCTGGGAACATGTCTGAGGTTTGATGGTGGTAACCTGTGGCTTGGCAACATGACTGAGGTTTGTTTCTGGAACCCTGTTCCCTGGGAACATGACTGAGGTTTGATTCTGGACACCTTTGTGCTGGGAACATGACTGTGTTTTGATTGTGGAATCATGGGTCCTGCAAACATGACAGAGGTTTGATTCTGGAACCATGTGTCCTGGGAATATGACTGAGGTTTGATTCTGGAAATCTGTGGCCTGGGAACCTGACTGAGGTTTGATGGCAGAAACCTGTGGACTGGCAACATGACTGAGGTTTGATTGTAGAACCCTGTGCCCTGGAAACATGACTGTGGCCTGGTACTGGAAACCCATGGCCTAGGAATTTGACCTTGGTTTGATTCTGGAACCCTGTGGCCTGGGAACATGACTGAGGCGTGATTCTGGAAAACTGTGGCCTGGGAATATGACTGAGGTTTGATTCTGGAAAACTGTGGCCTGGGAACTTGACTGAGGTTTGATGGTAGAAATCTGTGGACTGGCAACATGACTGAGGTTTGATTGTAGAACCCTGTGCCCTGGAAACATGAATGCGACCTGATACTTGAAACCCATGGCCTGGGAACTTGACATTGGTTTGATTCCGGAACCCTGTGCCCAGGAACAAGACTGAGGCGTGATTCTGGAATCCTGTGGCCTGGGAACATGACATCTGTTTAGATTGTGGAATACTGGGCCCTGGGAACCTGACTGAGGCTTGGTTCTGGAACCCTGTGGACTGGGAACATGACTGAGGTTTTATTCTGGAATCCTGTGGCATGGGAACATGACATCAGTGGATTCTGGAACCCTGTGGCCTGGGAACATGAGAACGGTTGGATTCTGGAACCCTGTGGCCTGGGAACATGTCTGAGGTTTGATGGTGGAAACCTGTGGCTTGGCAACATGAATGAGGTTTGTTACTGGCACCCTGTTGCCTGGGAACATGACTGAGGTTTGATTCTGGACACCTTTGTCCTGGGAACATGACTGTGGTTTGATTGTGGAACCATGGGTCCTGCAAACATGACTGAGGTTTTATTCTGGAACCAGGTGTCCTGGGAATATGACTGAGGTTTGATTCTGGAAATCTGTGGCCTGGGAAATTGACTGAGGTTTGATGGCAGAAACCTGTGGACTGGCAACATGACAGAGGTTTGATTGTAGAACACTGTGCCCTGGAAACATGACTGTGGCCTGGTACTGGAAACCCATGGCCTAGGAATTTGACATTGGCTTGATTCTGGAACCCTGTGGCCTGGGAACATGATTTAGGCGTGATTCTGGAAACCTGTGGCCTGGGAACATGACATCTGTTTAGATTGTGGCATACTGTGCCCTGGGAACCGGACTGAAGGCTTGGTTCTGGAATCCTGTGGACTGGGAACAAGACTGAGGTTTGATTCTGGAACCATGTGGCCTGGGAGTATGACTGATGTTAGATCGTGGAATCCTGTGGACTGGGAACATGACATCGGTTTGGAATCTGGTACCCTGTTGCCTGGGAACATGAAATCGGTTTGATTGTGGAAACCTGTGGTCTGGGAATATGACTGAGGTTTGATGGTGGTACCCTCTGGCCTGGCAACATGACTGAGGTTTGATTCTGGATCCCTGTGGCCTGGGAACATGACTGAGGCGTGATTCTGGAATCCTGTGGCCTGGGAACATGACGTCTGTTTAGATTGTGGAATACTGTGCCCTGGGAATCTGACTGAGGCTTGGTTCTGGAACCCTGAGGACTGGGAACATGACTGAGGTTTGAATCTGGAATCCTGTAGCCTGCGAACATAACTGAGGATTGTTTCTGGAACCCTGTGGCCTGGGAACATGACATCAGTGGATTCTGGAACCCTGTGGCCTGGGAACATGAGAACGGTATAATTCTGGAACCCTGTGACCTGGGAACATGTCTGAGGTTTGATGGTGGAAACCTGTGGCTTGGCAACATGACTGAGGTTTGTTTCTGTAACCCTGTTCTCTGCGAACATGACTGAGGTTTGATTCTGGACAACTTTGTGCTGGGAACATGACTGTGTTTTGATTGTGGAATCATGGGTCCTGCAAACATGACTGAGGTTTGATTCTGGAACCATGTGTCCTGGGAATATGACTGCGGTTTGATTCTGGAAATCTGTGGCCTGGGAACTTGACTGAGGTTTGATGGCAGAAACCTGTGGACTGGCAACATGACTGAGGTTTGATTGTAGAACCCTGTGCCCTGGAAACATGACTGTGGGCTGGTACTGGAAACCCATGGCCTAGGAATTTGACATTGGTTTGATTCTGGAACCCTGTGAACTGGGAACATGACTGAGGTATGATTCTGGAAAACTGTGGCCGGGGACTTGACTGAGGTTTGATGGCAGAAATCTGTGGACTGGAAACATTACTGAGGTTTGATTGTAGAACCCTGTGCCCTGGAAACATGAGTGCGACGTGATACTTGAAACCCATGGCCTGGGAACTTGACATTGGTTTGATTCTGGAACCCTGTGGCCAGGAACAAGACTGAGGCGTGATTCTGGAATCCTGTGGCCTGGGAACATGACATCTGTTTAGATTGTGGAATACTGGGCCCTGGGAACCTGACTGAGGCTTGGTTCTGGAATCCTGTGGACTGGGAACATGACTGAGGTTTTATTCTGGAATCCTGTGGCCTGGGAACATGACATCAGTGGATTCTGGAACCCTGTGGCCTGGGAACATGAGAACGGTTGGATTCTGGAAACCTGTGGCCTGGGAACATGTCTGAGGTTTGATGGTGGAAACCTGTGGCTTGGCAACATGACTGAGGTTTGTTACTGGAACCCTGTTCCCTGGGAACATGACTGAGGTTTGATTCTGGACACCTTTGTCCTGGGAACATGACTGTGGTTTGATTGTGGAACCATGGGTCCTGCAAACATGACTGAGGTTTGATTCTGGAACCATGTGTCCTGGGAATATGACTGAGGTTTGATTCTGGAAATCTGTGGCCTGGGAACATGACTGAGGTTTGATTCTGGAACCCTGTAGCCTGCGAACATAACTGAGGATTGTTTCTGGAATCCTGTGGCCTGGGAACATGACATCAGTGGATTCTGGAACCCTGTGGCCTGGGAACATGAGAACGGTTTAATTCTGGAACCCTCTGACCTGGGAACATGTCTGAGGTTTGATGGTGGAAACCTGTGGCTTGGCAACATGACTGAGGTTTGTTTCTGGACACCTTTGTGCTGGGAACATGACTGTGTTTTGATTGTGGAATCATGGGTCCTGCAAACATGACAGAGGTTTGATTCTGGAACCAGGTGTCCTGGGAATATGACTGAGGTTTGATTCTGGAAATCTGTGGCCTGGGAACTTGACTGAGGTTTGATGGCAGAAACCTGGTGACTGGCAACATGACTGAGGTTTGATTGTAGAACCCTGTGCCCTGGAAACATGACTGTGGGCTGGTACTGGAAACCCATGGCCTAGGAATTTGACATTGGTTTGATTCTGGAACCCTGTGGCCTGGGAACATGACTGAGGCGTGATTCTGGAAAACTGTGGCCTGGGAATATGACTGAGGTTTGATTCTGGAAATCTGTGGCCTGGGAACTTGACTGAGGTTTGATGGTAGAAATCTGTGGACTGGCAACATGACTGAGGTTTGATTGTAGAACCCTGTGCCCTGGAAACATGACTGCGACCTGATACTTGAAACCCATGGCCTGGGAACTTGACATTGGTTTGATTCCGGAACCCTGTGGCCAGGAACAAGACTGAGGCGTGATTCTGGAATCCTGTGGCCTGGGAACATGACATCTGTTTAGATTGTGGAATACTGGGCCCTGGGAACCTGACTGAGGCTTGGTTCTGGAACCCTGTGGACTGGGAACATGACTGAGGTTTTATTCTGGAATCCTGTGGCCTGGGAACATGACATCAGTGGATTCTGGAACCCTGTGGCCTGGGAACATGAGAACGGTTGGATTCTGGAACCCTGTGTCCTGGGAACATGTCTGAGGTTTGATGGTGGAAACCTGTGGCTTGGCAACATGAATGAGGTTTGTTACTGGAACCCTCTTCCCTGGGAACATGACTGAGGTTTGATTCTGGACACCTTTATCCTGGGAACATGACTGTGGTTTGATTGTGGAACCATGGGTCCTGCAAACATGACTGAGGTTTTATTCTGGAACCAGGTGTCCTGGGAATATGACTGAGGTTTGATTCTGGAAATCTGTGGCCTGGGAAATTGACTGAGGTTTGATGGCAGAAACCTGTGGACTGGCAACATGACAGAGGTTTGATTGTAGAAACCTGTGCCCTGGAAACATGACTGTGGCCTGGTACTGGAAACCCATGGCCTAGGAATTTGACATTGGCTTGATTCTGGAACCCTGTGGCCTGGGAACATGATTGAGGCGTGATTCTGGAAACCTGTGGCCTGGGAACATGACATCTGTTTAGATTGTGGCATACTGTGCCCTGGGAACCGGACTGAAGGCTTGGTTCTGGAATCCTGTGGACTGGGAACAAGACTGAGGTTTGATTCTGGAACCATGTGGCCTGGGAATATGACTGATGTTAGATCGTGGAATCCTGTGGCCTGGGAACATGACATCGGTTTGGATTCTGGTACCCTGTTGCCTGGGAACATGAAATCGGTTTGATTGTGGAAACCTGTGGTCTGGGAATATGACTGAGGTTTGATGGTGGTACCCTCTGGCCTGGCAACATGACTGAGGTTTGATTCTGGATCCCTGTGGCCTGGGAACATGACTGAGGCGTGATTCTGGAATCCTGTGGCCTGGGAACATGACGTCTGTTTAGATTGTGGAATACTGTGCCCTGGGAATCTGACTGAGGCTTGGTTCTGGAACCCTGTGGACTGGGAACATGACTGAGATTTTATTCTGGAATCCTGTGGCCTGGAAACATGACATCAGTGGATTCTTGAACCCTGTGGCCTGGGAACATGAGAACAGTTGGATTCTGGAACCCTGTGGCCTGGGAACATGTCTGAGGTTTGATGGTGGAAACCTGTGGCTTGGCAACATGAATGAGGTTTGTTACTGGAACCCTGTTCCCTGGGAATATGACTGAGGTTTGATTCTGGACACCTTTGTCCTGGGAACATGACTGTGGTTTGATTGTGGAACCATGGGTCCTGCAAACATGACTGAGGTTTGATTCTGGAAATCTGTGGCCTGGGAACTTGACTGAGGTTTGATGGCAGAAACCTGTGGACTGGCAACATGACTGAGGTTTGATTGTAGAACCCTGTGCCCTGGAAACATGACTGTGGCCTGGTACTGGAAACCCATGGCCTAAGAATTTGACATTGGTTTGATTCTGGAACCCTGTGGCCTTGGAACATGACTGAGGCGTGATTCTGGAAAACTGTGGCCTGGGAATATGACTGAGGTTTCATTCTGGAAATCTGTGGCCTGGGAACTTGACTGAGGTTTGATGGCAGAAACCTGTGGACTGGCAACATGACTGAGGTTTGATTGTAGAACCCTGTGCCCTGGAAACATGACTGTGGCCTGTTACTGGAAACCCATGGCCTAGGAATTTGACATTGGTTTGATTCTGGAACCCTGTGGCCTGGGAACATGACTGAGGCGTGATTCTGGAAAACTGTGGCCTGGGAATATGACTGAGGTTTGATTCTGGAAATCTGTGGACTGGCAACATGACTGAGGTTTGATTGTAGAACCCTGTGCCCTGGAATCATGACTGCGACCTGATACTTGAAACCCATGGCCTGGGAACTTGACATTGGTTTGATTCCGGAACCCTGTGGCCAGGAACAAGACTGAGGCGTGATTCTGGAATCCTGTGGCCTGGGAACATGACATCTGTTTAGATTGTGGCATACTGGGCCCTGGGAACCTGACTGAGGATTGGTTCTGGAATCCTGTGGACTGGGAACAAGACTGAGGTTTGATTCTGGAACCATGTGGCCTGGGAATATGACTGAGGTTTGATTCTGGAAATCTGTGGCCTGGGAACTTGACTGAGGTTTGATGGCAGAAACCTGTGGACTGGCAACATGACTGAGGTTTGATTGTAGAACCCTGTGCCCTGGAAACATGACTGTGGCCTGGTACTGGAAACCCATGGCCTAGGAATTTGACATTGGTTTGATTCTGGAACCCTGTGTCCTGGGAACATGACTGAGGTTTGATTCTGGAAAACTGTGGCCGGGGACTTGACTGAGGTTTGATGGCAGAAATCTGTGGACTGGAAACATTACTGAAGTTTGATTGTAGAACCCTGTGCCCTGGAAACATGACTGCGACCTGATACTTGAAACCCATGGCCTGGGAACTTGACATTGGTTTGATTCTGGAAGCCTTTGGTCTGGAAGAAGAGTGAGGCGTGATTCTGGAATCCTGTGGCCTGGGAATATGACATCTGTTTAGATTGTGGAATATTGTGCCCTGGGAACCTGACTGAGGCTTGGTTCTGAAACCCTGTGGACTGGGAACATGACTGAGGTTTTATTCTGGAATCCTGTGGCCTGGGAACATGACATCAGTGGATTCTTGAAACCTGTGGCCTAGGAACATGAGAACGGTTGGATTCTGGAACCCTGTGGCCTGGGAACATGTCTGAGGTTTGATGGTGGAAACCTGTGGCTTGGCAACATGACTGAGGTTTGTTACTGGAACCCTGTTGCCTGGGAACATGACTGAGGTTTGATTCTGGACACCTTTGTCCTGGGAACATGACTGTGGTTTGATTGTGGAACCATGGGTCCTGCAAACATGACTGAGGTTTTATTCTGGAACCATGTGTCCTGGGAATATGACTGAGGTTTGATTCTGGAAATCTGTGGCCTGGGAACTTGACTGAGGTTTGATGGCAGAAACCTGTGGACTGGCAACATGACTGAGGTTTGATTGTAGAACCCTGTGCCCTGGAAACATGACTCTTGCCTGGTACTGGAAACCCATGGCCTGGGAATTTGACATTGGTTTGATTCTGGAACCCTGTGGCCTGGGAACATGATTGAGGCATGATTCTGGAAACCTGTGGCCTGGGAACATGACATCAGTTTAGATTGTGGCATACTGTGCCCTGGGAACCGGACTGAAGGCTTGGTTCTGGAATCCTGTGGACTGGGAACAAGACTGAGGTTTGATTCTGGAACCATGTGGCCTGGGAATATGACTGATGTTAGATCGTGGAATCCTGTGGCCTGGGAACATGACATCGGTTTGGATTCTGGTACCCTGTTGCCTGGGAACATGAAATCGGTTTGATTGTGGAAACCTGTGGTCTGGGAATATGACTGAGGTTTGATGGTGGTACCCTCTGGCCTGGCAACATGACTGAGGTTTGATTCTGGATCCCTGTGGCCTGGGAACATGACTGAGGCGTGATTCTGGAATCCTGTGGCCTGGGAACATGACGTCTGTTTAGATTGTGGAATACTGTGCCCTGGGAATCTGACTGAGGCTTGGTTCTGGAACCCTGTGGACTGGGAACATGACTGAGATTTTATTCTGGAATCCTGTGGCCTGGAAACATGACATCAGTGGATTCTTGAACCCTGTGGCCTGGGAACATGAGAACAGTTGGATTCTGGAACCCTGTGGCCTGGGAACATGTCTGAGGTTTGATGGTGGAAACCTGTGGCTTGGCAACATGAATGAGGTTTGTTACTGGAACCCTGTTTCCTGGGAATATGACTGAGGTTTGATTCTGGACACCTTTGTCCTGGGAACATGACTGTGGTTTGATTGTGGAACCATGGGTCCTGCAAACATGACTGAGGTTTGATTCTGGTAATCTGTGGCCTGGGAACTTGACTGAGGTTTGATGGCAGAAACCTGTGGACTGGCAACATGACTGAGGTTTGATTGTAGAACCCTGTGCCCTGGAAACATGACTGTGGCCTGGTACTGGAAACCCATGGCCTAAGAATTTGACATTGGTTTGATTTTGGAACCCTGTGGCCTTGGAACATGACTGAGGCGTGATTCTGGAAAACTGTGGCCTGGGAATATGACTGAGGTTTCATTCTGGAAATCTGTGGCCTGGGAACTTGACTGAGGTTTGATGGCAGAAACCTGTGGACTGGCAACATGACTGAGGTTTGATTGTAGAACCCTGTGCCCTGGAAACATGACTGTGGCCTGTTACTGGAAACCCATGGCCTAGGAATTTGACATTGGTTTGATTCTGGAACCCTGTGGCCTGGGAACATGACTGAGGCGTGATTCTGGAAAACTGTGGCCTGGGAATATGACTGAGGTTTGGTTCTGGAAATCTGTGGACTGGCAACATGACTGAGGTTTGATTGTAGAACCCTGTGCCCTGGAATCATGACTGCGACCTGATACTTGAAACCCATGGCCTGGGAACTTGACATTGGTTTGATTCCGGAACCCTGTGGCCAGGAACAAGACTGAGGCGTGATTCTGGAATCCTGTGGCCTGGGAACATGACATCTGTTTAGATTGTGGCATACTGGGCCCTGGGAACCTGACTGAGGATTGGTTCTGGAATCCTGTGGACTGGGAACAAGACTGAGGTTTGATTCTGGAACCATGTGGCCTGGGAATATGACTGAGGTTTGATTCTGGAAATCTGTGGCCTGGGAACTTGACTGAGGTTTGATGGCAGAAACCTGTGGACTGGCAATATGACTGAGGTTTGATTGTAGAACCCTGTGCCCTGGAAACATGACTGTGGCCTGGTACTGGAAACCCATGGCCTAGGAATTTGACATTGGTTTGATTCTGGAACCCTGTGTCCTGGGAACATGACTGAGGTTTGATTCTGGAAAACTGTGGCCGGGGACTTGACTGAGGTTTGATGGCAGAAATCTGTGGACTGGAAACATTACTGAAGTTTGATTGTAGAACCCTGTGCCCTGGAAACATGACTGCGACCTGATACTTGAAACCCATGGCCTGGGAACTTGACATTGGTTTGATTCTGGAAGCCTTTGGTCTGGAAGAAGAGTGAGGCGTGATTCTGGAATCCTGTGGCCTGGGAATATGACATCTGTTTAGATTGTGGAATATTGTGCCCTGGGAACCTGACTGAGGCTTGGTTCTGAAACCCTGTGGACTGGGAACATGACTGAGGTTTTATTCTGGAATCCTGTGGCCTGGGAACATGACTGAGATTTTATTCTGGAATCCTGTGGCCTGGAAACATGACATCAGTGGATTCTTGAACCCTGTGGCCTGGGAACATGAGAACAGTTGGATTCTGGAACCCTGTGGCCTGGGAACATGTCTGAGGTTTGATGGTGGAAACCTGTGGCTTGGCAACATGAATGAGGTTTGTTACTGGAACCCTGTTTCCTGGGAATATGACTGAGGTTTAATTCTGGACACCTTTGTCCTGGGAACATGACTGTGGTTTGATTGTGGAACCATGGGTCCTGCAAACATGACTGAGGTTTGATTCTGGAAATCTGTGGCCTGGGAACTTGACTGAGGTTTGATGGCAGAAACCTGTGGACTGGCAACATGACTGAGGTTTGATTGTAGAACCCTGTGCCCTGGAAACATGACTGTGGCCTGGTACTGGAAACCCATGGCCTAAGAATTTGACATTGGTTTGATTTTGGAACCCTGTGGCCTTGGAACATGACTGAGGCGTGATTCTGGAAAACTGTGGCCTGGGAATATGACTGAGGTTTCATTCTGGAAATCTGTGGCCTGGGAACTTGACTGAGGTTTGATGGCAGAAACCTGTGGACTGGCAACATGACTGAGGTTTGATTGTAGAACCCTGTGCCCTGGAAACATGACTGTGGCCTGTTACTGGAAACCCATGGCCTAGGAATTTGACATTGGTTTGATTCTGGAACCCTGTGGCCTGGGAACATGACTGAGGCGTGATTCTGGAAAACTGTGGCCTGGGAATATGACTGAGGTTTGGTTCTGGAAATCTGTGGACTGGCAACATGACTGAGGTTTGATTGTAGAACCCTGTGCCCTGGAATCATGACTGCGACCTGATACTTGAAACCCATGGCCTGGGAACTTGACATTGGTTTGATTCCGGAACCCTGTGGCCAGGAACAAGACTGAGGCGTGATTCTGGAATCCTGTGGCCTGGGAACATGACATCTGTTTAGATTGTGGCATACTGGGCCCTGGGAACCTGACTGAGGATTGGTTCTGGAATCCTGTGGACTGGGAACAAGACTGAGGTTTGATTCTGGAACCATGTGGCCTGGGAATATGACTGAGGTTTGATTCTGGAAATCTGTGGCCTGGGAACTTGACTGAGGTTTGATGGCAGAAACCTGTGGACTGGCAATATGACTGAGGTTTGATTGTAGAACCCTGTGCCCTGGAAACATGACTGTGGCCTGGTACTGGAAACCCATGGCCTAGGAATTTGACATTGGTTTGATTCTGGAACCCTGTGTCCTGGGAACATGACTGAGGTTTGATTCTGGAAAACTGTGGCCAGGGACTTGACTGAGGTTTGATGGCAGAAATCTGTGGACTGGAAACATTACTGAAGTTTGATTGTAGAACCCTGTGCCCTGGAAACATGACTGCGACCTGATACTTGAAACCCATGGCCTGGGAACTTGACATTGGTTTGATTCTGGAAGCCTTTGGTCTGGAAGAAGAGTGAGGCGTGATTCTGGAATCCTGTGGCCTGGGAATATGACATCTGTTTAGATTGTGGAATATTGTGCCCTGGGAACCTGACTGAGGCTTGGTTCTGAAACCCTGTGGACTGGGAACATGACTGAGGTTTTATTCTGGAATCCTGTGGCCTGGGAACATGACATCAGTGGATTCTTGAAACCTGTGGCCTAGGAACATGAGAACGGTTGGATTCTGGAACCCTGTGGCCTGGGAACATGTCTGAGGTTTGATGGTGGAAACCTGTGGCTTGGCAACATGACTGAGGTTTGTTACTGGAACCCTGTTCCCTGGGAACATGACTGAGGTTTGATTCTGGACACCTTTGTCCTGGGAACATGACTGTGGTTTGATTGTGGAACCATTGGTCCTGCAAACATGACTGAGGTTTTATTCTGGAACCATGTGTCCTGGGAATATGACTGAGGTTTGATTCTGGAAATCTGTGGCCTGGGAACTTGACTGAGGTTTGATGGCAGAAACCTGTGGACTGGCAACATGACTGAGGTTTGATTGTAGAACCCTGTGCCCTGGAAACATGACTCTTGCCTGGTACTGGAAACCCATGGCCTGGGAATTTGACATTGGTTTGATTCTGGAACCCTGTGGCCTGGGAACATGATTGAGGCATGATTCTGGAAACCTGTGGCCTGGGAACATGACATCAGTTTAGATTGTGGCATACTGTGCCCTGGGAACCGGACTGAAGGCTTGGTTCTGGAATCCTGTGGACTTGGAACAAGACTGAGGAATGATTCTGGAACCATGTGGCCTGGGAATATGACTGATGTTAGATCGTGGAATCCTGTGGCCTGGGAACATGACATCGGTTTGGATTCTGGTACCCTGTTGCCTGGGAACATGAAATCGGTTTGATTGTGGAAACCTGTGGTCTGGGAATATGACTGAGGTTTGATGGTGGTACCCTCTGGCCTGGCAACATGACTGAGGTTTGATTCTGGATCCCTGTGGCCTGGGAACATGACTGAGGCGTGATTCTGGAATCCTGTGGCCTGGGAACATGACATCTGTTTAGATTGTGGAATACTGTGCCCTGGGAATATGACTGAGGCTTGGTTTTGGAACCCTGTGGACTGGGAACATGACTGAAGTTTGATTGTAGAACCCTGTGCCCTGGAAACATGATTGTGGCCTGGTACTGGAAACACATGGCCTAGGAATTTGACATTGGTTTGATTCTGGAACCCTGTGGCCTGGGAACATGACTGAGGTTTGATACTGGAAAACTGTGGCCGGGGACATGACTGAGGGTTGATGGCAGAAATCTGTGGACTGAAAACATTACTGAGGTTTGATTGTAGAACCCTGTGCCCTGGAAACATGACTATGGGCTGGTACTGGAAACCCATGGCCTAGGAATTTGACATTGGTTTGATTATGGAACCCTGTGGCCTGGGAACATGACTGAGGTTTGATTCTGGAACCCTGTAGCCTGCGAACATAACTGAAGATTGTTTCTGGAACCCTGTGGCCTGGGAACATGACATCAGTGGATTCTGGAACTCTGTGGCCTGGGAACATGAGAACGGTTTGATTCTGGAACCCTGTGGCCTGGGAACATGTCTGAGGTTTGATGGTGGAAACCTGTGGCTTGGCAGCATGACTGAGGTTTGTTTCTGGAACCCTGTTCTCTGGGAACATGACTGAGGTTTGATTCTGGACACATTTGTCCTGGGAACATGACTGTGTTTTGATTGTGGAACCATGGGTCCTGCAAACATGACTGAGGTTTGATTCTGGAACCATGTGTCCTGGGAATATGACTGAGGTTTGATTCTGGAAATCTGTGGCCTGGGAACTTGACTGAGGTTTGATGGCAGAAACCTGTGGACTGGCAACATGACTGAGGTTTGATTGTAGAACCCTGTGCCCTGGAAACATGACTGTGGGCTGGTACTGGAAACCCATGGCCTAGGAATTTGACATTGGTTTGATTCTGGAACCCTGTGGCCTGGGAACATGATTGAGGCTTGATTCTGGAAACCTGTGGCCTGGGAACATGACATCTGTTTAGATTGTGGCATACTGTGCCCTGGGAACCGGACTGAAGGCTTGGTTCTGGAATCCTGTGGACTGGGAACAAGACTGAGGTTTGATTCTGGAAGCATGTGGCCTGGGAATATGACTGATGTTAGATCGTGGAATCCTGTGGCCTGGGAACATGACATCGGTTTGTATTCTGGTACTCTGTTACCTGGGAACATGAAATCGGTTTGATTGTGGAAACCTGTGGTCTGGGAATATGACTGAGGTTTGATGGTGGTACCCTCTGGCCTGGCAACATGACTGTGGTTTGATTCTGGATCCCTGTGGCCTGGGAACATGACTGAGGCGTGATTCTGTAATCCTGTGGCATGGAAACATGACATCTGTTTAGATTGTGGAATACTGTGCCCTGGGAATCTGACTGAGGCTTGGTTCTGGAACCCTGTGGACTGGGAACATGACTGAGGTTTGATTCTGGAACCCTGTAGCCTGCGAACATAAGTGAGGATTGTTTCTGGAACCCTGTGGCCTGGGAACATGACATCAGTGGATTCTGGAACCCTGTGGCCTGGGAACATGAGAACGGTTTAATTCTGGAACCCTGTGACCTGGGAACATGTCTGTGGTTTGATGGTAGAAACCTGTGGCTTGGCAACATGACTGAGGTTTGTTTCTGAAACCCTGTTCCCTGGGAACATGACTGAGGTTTGATTCTGGACACCTTTGTGCTGGGAACATGACTGTGTTTTGATTGTGGAATCATGGGTCCTGCAAACATGACTGAGGTTTGATTCTGGAACCATGTGTCCTGGGAATATGACTGCGGTTTGATTCTGGAAATCTGTGGCCTGGGAACTTGACTGAGGTTTGATGGCAGAAACCTGTGGACTGGCAACATGACTGAGGTTTGATTGTAGAACCCTGTGCCCTGGAAACATGACTGTGGGCTGGTACTGGAAACCCATGGCCTAGGAATTTGACATTGGTTTGATTCTGGAACCCTGTGAACTGGGAACATGACTGAGGTATGATTCTGGAAAACTGTGGCCGGGGACTTGACTGAGGTTTGATGGCAGAAATCTGTGGACTGGAAACATTACTGAGGTTTGATTGTAGAACCCTGTGCCCTGGAAACATGAGTGCGACGTGATACTTGAAACCCATGGCCTGGGAACTTGACATTGGTTTGATTCTGGAACCCTGTGGCCAGGAACAAGACTGAGGCGTGATTCTGGAATCCTGTGGCCTGGGAACATGACATCTGTTTAGATTGTGGAATACTGGGCCCTGGGAACCTGACTGAGGCTTGGTTCTGGAATCCTGTGGACTGGGAACATGACTGAGGTTTTATTCTGGAATCCTGTGGCCTGGGAACATGACATCAGTGGATTCTGGAACCCTGTGGCCTGGGAACATGAGAACGGTTGGATTCTGGAAACCTGTGGCCTGGGAACATGTCTGAGGTTTGATGGTGGAAACCTGTGGCTTGGCAACATGACTGAGGTTTGTTACTGGAACCCTGTTCCCTGGGAACATGACTGAGGTTTGATTCTGGACACCTTTGTCCTGGGAACATGACTGTGGTTTGATTGTGGAACCATGGGTCCTGCAAACATGACTGAGGTTTGATTCTGGAACCATGTGTCCTGGGAATATGACTGAGGTTTGATTCTGGAAATCTGTGGCCTGGGAACATGACTGAGGTTTGATTCTGGAACCCTGTAGCCTGCGAACATAACTGAGGATTGTTTCTGGAATCCTGTGGCCTGGGAACATGACATCAGTGGATTCTGGAACCCTGTGGCCTGGGAACATGAGAACGGTTTAATTCTGGAACCCTCTGACCTGGGAACATGTCTGAGGTTTGATGGTGGAAACCTGTGGCTTGGCAACATGACTGAGGTTTGTTTCTGGACACCTTTGTGCTGGGAACATGACTGTGTTTTGATTGTGGAATCATGGGTCCTGCAAACATGACAGAGGTTTGATTCTGGAACCAGGTGTCCTGGGAATATGACTGAGGTTTGATTCTGGAAATCTGTGGCCTGGGAACTTGACTGAGGTTTGATGGCAGAAACCTGGTGACTGGCAACATGACTGAGGTTTGATTGTAGAACCCTGTGCCCTGGAAACATGACTGTGGGCTGGTACTGGAAACCCATGGCCTAGGAATTTGACATTGGTTTGATTCTGGAACCCTGTGGCCTGGGAACATGACTGAGGCGTGATTCTGGAAAACTGTGGCCTGGGAATATGACTGAGGTTTGATTCTGGAAATCTGTGGCCTGGGAACTTGACTGAGGTTTGATGGTAGAAATCTGTGGACTGGCAACATGACTGAGGTTTGATTGTAGAACCCTGTGCCCTGGAAACATGACTGCGACCTGATACTTGAAACCCATGGCCTGGGAACTTGACATTGGTTTGATTCCGGAACCCTGTGGCCAGGAACAAGACTGAGGCGTGATTCTGGAATCCTGTGGCCTGGGAACATGACATCTGTTTAGATTGTGGAATACTGGGCCCTGGGAACCTGACTGAGGCTTGGTTCTGGAACCCTGTGGACTGGGAACATGACTGAGGTTTTATTCTGGAATCCTGTGGCCTGGGAACATGACATCAGTGGATTCTGGAACCCTGTGGCCTGGGAACATGAGAACGGTTGGATTCTGGAACCCTGTGTCCTGGGAACATGTCTGAGGTTTGATGGTGGAAACCTGTGGCTTGGCAACATGAATGAGGTTTGTTACTGGAACCCTCTTCCCTGGGAACATGACTGAGGTTTGATTCTGGACACCTTTATCCTGGGAACATGACTGTGGTTTGATTGTGGAACCATGGGTCCTGCAAACATGACTGAGGTTTTATTCTGGAACCAGGTGTCCTGGGAATATGACTGAGGTTTGATTCTGGAAATCTGTGGCCTGGGAAATTGACTGAGGTTTGATGGCAGAAACCTGTGGACTGGCAACATGACAGAGGTTTGATTGTAGAAACCTGTGCCCTGGAAACATGACTGTGGCCTGGTACTGGAAACCCATGGCCTAGGAATTTGACATTGGCTTGATTCTGGAACCCTGTGGCCTGGGAACATGATTGAGGCGTGATTCTGGAAACCTGTGGCCTGGGAACATGACATCTGTTTAGATTGTGGCATACTGTGCCCTGGGAACCGGACTGAAGGCTTGGTTCTGGAATCCTGTGGACTGGGAACAAGACTGAGGTTTGATTCTGTAACCATGTGGCCTGGGAATATGACTGATGTTAGATCGTGGAATCCTGTGGCCTGGGAACATGACATCGGTTTGGATTCTGGTACCCTGTTGCCTGGGAACATGAAATCGGTTTGATTGTGGAAACCTGTGGTCTGGGAATATGACTGAGGTTTGATGGTGGTACCCTCTGGCCTGGCAACATGACTGAGGTTTGATTCTGGATCCCTGTGGCCTGGGAACATGACTGAGGCGTGATTCTGGAATCCTGTGGCCTGGGAACATGACGTCTGTTTAGATTGTGGAATACTGTGCCCTGGGAATCTGACTGAGGCTTGGTTCTGGAACCCTGTGGACTGGGAACATGACTGAGATTTTATTCTGGAATCCTGTGGCCTGGAAACATGACATCAGTGGATTCTTGAACCCTGTGGCCTGGGAACATGAGAACAGTTGGATTCTGGAACCCTGTGGCCTGGGAACATGTCTGAGGTTTGATGGTGGAAACCTGTGGCTTGGCAACATGAATGAGGTTTGTTACTGGAACCCTGTTCCCTGGGAATATGACTGAGGTTTGATTCTGGACACCTTTGTCCTGGGAACATGACTGTGGTTTGATTGTGGAACCATGGGTCCTGCAAACATGACTGAGGTTTGATTCTGGAAATCTGTGGCCTGGGAACTTGACTGAGGTTTGATGGCAGAAACCTGTGGACTGGCAACATGACTGAGGTTTGATTGTAGAACCCTGTGCCCTGGAAACATGACTGTGGCCTGGTACTGGAAACCCATGGCCTAAGAATTTGACATTGGTTTGATTCTGGAACCCTGTGGCCTTGGAACATGACTGAGGCGTGATTCTGGAAAACTGTGGCCTGGGAATATGACTGAGGTTTCATTCTGGAAATCTGTGGCCTGGGAACTTGACTGAGGTTTGATGGCAGAAACCTGTGGACTGGCAACATGACTGAGGTTTGATTGTAGAACCCTGTGCCCTGGAAACATGACTGTGGCCTGTTACTGGAAACCCATGGCCTAGGAATTTGACATTGGTTTGATTCTGGAACCCTGTGGCCTGGGAACATGACTGAGGCGTGATTCTGGAAAACTGTGGCCTGGGAATATGACTGAGGTTTGATTCTGGAAATCTGTGGACTGGCAACATGACTGAGGTTTGATTGTAGAACCCTGTGCCCTGGAATCATGACTGCGACCTGATACTTGAAACCCATGGCCTGGGAACTTGACATTGGTTTGATTCCGGAACCCTGTGGCCAGGAACAAGACTGAGGCGTGATTCTGGAATCCTGTGGCCTGGGAACATGACATCTGTTTAGATTGTGGCATACTGGGCCCTGGGAACCTGACTGAGGATTGGTTCTGGAATCCTGTGGACTGGGAACAAGACTGAGGTTTGATTCTGGAACCATGTGGCCTGGGAATATGACTGAGGTTTGATTCTGGAAATCTGTGGCCTGGGAACTTGACTGAGGTTTGATGGCAGAAACCTGTGGACTGGCAACATGACTGAGGTTTGATTGTAGAACCCTGTGCCCTGGAAACATGACTGTGGCCTGGTACTGGAAACCCATGGCCTAGGAATTTGACATTGGTTTGATTCTGGAACCCTGTGTCCTGGGAACATGACTGAGGTTTGATTCTGGAAAACTGTGGCCGGGGACTTGACTGAGGTTTGATGGCAGAAATCTGTGGACTGGAAACATTACTGAAGTTTGATTGTAGAACCCTGTGCCCTGGAAACATGACTGCGACCTGATACTTGAAACCCATGGCCTGGGAACTTGACATTGGTTTGATTCTGGAAGCCTTTGGTCTGGAAGAAGAGTGAGGCGTGATTCTGGAATCCTGTGGCCTGGGAATATGACATCTGTTTAGATTGTGGAATATTGTGCCCTGGGAACCTGACTGAGGCTTGGTTCTGAAACCCTGTGGACTGGGAACATGACTGAGGTTTTATTCTGGAATCCTGTGGCCTGGGAACATGACATCAGTGGATTCTTGAAACCTGTGGCCTAGGAACATGAGAACGGTTGGATTCTGGAACCCTGTGGCCTGGGAACATGTCTGAGGTTTGATGGTGGAAACCTGTGGCTTGGCAACATGACTGAGGTTTGTTACTGGAACCCTGTTGCCTGGGAACATGACTGAGGTTTGATTCTGGACACCTTTGTCCTGGGAACATGACTGTGGTTTGATTGTGGAACCATGGGTCCTGCAAACATGACTGAGGTTTTATTCTGGAACCATGTGTCCTGGGAATATGACTGAGGTTTGATTCTGGAAATCTGTGGCCTGGGAACTTGACTGAGGTTTGATGGCAGAAACCTGTGGACTGGCAACATGACTGAGGTTTGATTGTAGAACCCTGTGCCCTGGAAACATGACTCTTGCCTGGTACTGGAAACCCATGGCCTGGGAATTTGACATTGGTTTGATTCTGGAACCCTGTGGCCTGGGAACATGATTGAGGCATGATTCTGGAAACCTGTGGCCTGGGAACATGACATCAGTTTAGATTGTGGCATACTGTGCCCTGGGAACCGGACTGAAGGCTTGGTTCTGGAATCCTGTGGACTGGGAACAAGACTGAGGTTTGATTCTGGAACCATGTGGCCTGGGAATATGACTGATGTTAGATCGTGGAATCCTGTGGCCTGGGAACATGACATCGGTTTGGATTCTGGTACCCTGTTGCCTGGGAACATGAAATCGGTTTGATTGTGGAAACCTGTGGTCTGGGAATATGACTGAGGTTTGATGGTGGTACCCTCTGGCCTGGCAACATGACTGAGGTTTGATTCTGGATCCCTGTGGCCTGGGAACATGACTGAGGCGTGATTCTGGAATCCTGTGGCCTGGGAACATGACGTCTGTTTAGATTGTGGAATACTGTGCCCTGGGAATCTGACTGAGGCTTGGTTCTGGAACCCTGTGGACTGGGAACATGACTGAGATTTTATTCTGGAATCCTGTGGCCTGGAAACATGACATCAGTGGATTCTTGAACCCTGTGGCCTGGGAACATGAGAACAGTTGGATTCTGGAACCCTGTGGCCTGGGAACATGTCTGAGGTTTGATGGTGGAAACCTGTGGCTTGGCAACATGAATGAGGTTTGTTACTGGAACCCTGTTTCCTGGGAATATGACTGAGGTTTGATTCTGGACACCTTTGTCCTGGGAACATGACTGTGGTTTGATTGTGGAACCATGGGTCCTGCAAACATGACTGAGGTTTGATTCTGGAAATCTGTGGCCTGGGAACTTGACTGAGGTTTGATGGCAGAAACCTGTGGACTGGCAACATGACTGAGGTTTGATTGTAGAACCCTGTGCCCTGGAAACATGACTGTGGCCTGGTACTGGAAACCCATGGCCTAAGAATTTGACATTGGTTTGATTTTGGAACCCTGTGGCCTTGGAACATGACTGAGGCGTGATTCTGGAAAACTGTGGCCTGGGAATATGACTGAGGTTTCATTCTGGAAATCTGTGGCCTGGGAACTTGACTGAGGTTTGATGGCAGAAACCTGTGGACTGGCAACATGACTGAGGTTTGATTGTAGAACCCTGTGCCCTGGAAACATGACTGTGGCCTGTTACTGGAAACCCATGGCCTAGGAATTTGACATTGGTTTGATTCTGGAACCCTGTGGCCTGGGAACATGACTGAGGCGTGATTCTGGAAAACTGTGGCCTGGGAATATGACTGAGGTTTGGTTCTGGAAATCTGTGGACTGGCAACATGACTGAGGTTTGATTGTAGAACCCTGTGCCCTGGAATCATGACTGCGACCTGATACTTGAAACCCATGGCCTGGGAACTTGACATTGGTTTGATTCCGGAACCCTGTGGCCAGGAACAAGACTGAGGCGTGATTCTGGAATCCTGTGGCCTGGGAACATGACATCTGTTTAGATTGTGGCATACTGGGCCCTGGGAACCTGACTGAGGATTGGTTCTGGAATCCTGTGGACTGGGAACAAGACTGAGGTTTGATTCTGGAACCATGTGGCCTGGGAATATGACTGAGGTTTGATTCTGGAAATCTGTGGCCTGGGAACTTGACTGAGGTTTGATGGCAGAAACCTGTGGACTGGCAATATGACTGAGGTTTGATTGTAGAACCCTGTGCCCTGGAAACATGACTGTGGCCTGGTACTGGAAACCCATGGCCTAGGAATTTGACATTGGTTTGATTCTGGAACCCTGTGTCCTGGGAACATGACTGAGGTTTGATTCTGGAAAACTGTGGCCAGGGACTTGACTGAGGTTTGATGGCAGAAATCTGTGGACTGGAAACATTACTGAAGTTTGATTGTAGAACCCTGTGCCCTGGAAACATGACTGCGACCTGATACTTGAAACCCATGGCCTGGGAACTTGACATTGGTTTGATTCTGGAAGCCTTTGGTCTGGAAGAAGAGTGAGGCGTGATTCTGGAATCCTGTGGCCTGGGAATATGACATCTGTTTAGATTGTGGAATATTGTGCCCTGGGAACCTGACTGAGGCTTGGTTCTGAAACCCTGTGGACTGGGAACATGACTGAGGTTTTATTCTGGAATCCTGTGGCCTGGGAACATGACATCAGTGGATTCTTGAAACCTGTGGCCTAGGAACATGAGAACGGTTGGATTCTGGAACCCTGTGGCCTGGGAACATGTCTGAGGTTTGATGGTGGAAACCTGTGGCTTGGCAACATGACTGAGGTTTGTTACTGGAACCCTGTTCCCTGGGAACATGACTGAGGTTTGATTCTGGACACCTTTGTCCTGGGAACATGACTGTGGTTTGATTGTGGAACCATGGGTCCTGCAAACATGACTGAGGTTTTATTCTGGAACCATGTGTCCTGGGAATATGACTGAGGTTTGATTCTGGAAATCTGTGGCCTGGGAACTTGACTGAGGTTTGATGGCAGAAACCTGTGGACTGGCAACATGACTGAGGTTTGATTGTAGAACCCTGTGCCCTGGAAACATGACTCTTGCCTGGTACTGGAAACCCATGGCCTGGGAATTTGACATTGGTTTGATTCTGGAACCCTGTGGCCTGGGAACATGATTGAGGCATGATTCTGGAAACCTGTGGCCTGGGAACATGACATCAGTTTAGATTGTGGCATACTGTGCCCTGGGAACCGGACTGAAGGCTTGGTTCTGGAATCCTGTGGACTTGGAACAAGACTGAGGAATGATTCTGGAACCATGTGGCCTGGGAATATGACTGATGTTAGATCGTGGAATCCTGTGGCCTGGGAACATGACATCGGTTTGGATTCTGGTACCCTGTTGCCTGGGAACATGAAATCGGTTTGATTGTGGAAACCTGTGGTCTGGGAATATGACTGAGGTTTGATGGTGGTACCCTCTGGCCTGGCAACATGACTGAGGTTTGATTCTGGATCCCTGTGGCCTGGGAACATGACTGAGGCGTGATTCTGGAATCCTGTGGCCTGGGAACATGACATCTGTTTAGATTGTGGAATACTGTGCCCTGGGAATATGACTGAGGCTTGGTTTTGGAACCCTGTGGACTGGGAACATGACTGAAGTTTGATTGTAGAACCCTGTGCCCTGGAAACATGATTGTGGCCTGGTACTGGAAACACATGGCCTAGGAATTTGACATTGGTTTGATTCTGGAACCCTGTGGCCTGGGAACATGACTGAGGTTTGATACTGGAAAACTGTGGCCGGGGACATGACTGAGGGTTGATGGCAGAAATCTGTGGACTGAAAACATTACTGAGGTTTGATTGTAGAACCCTGTGCCCTGGAAACATGACTATGGGCTGGTACTGGAAACCCATGGCCTAGGAATTTGACATTGGTTTGATTATGGAACCCTGTGGCCTGGGAACATGACTGAGGTTTGATTCTGGAACCCTGTAGCCTGCGAACATAACTGAAGATTGTTTCTGGAACCCTGTGGCCTGGGAACATGACATCAGTGGATTCTGGAACTCTGTGGCCTGGGAACATGAGAACGGTTTGATTCTGGAACCCTGTGGCCTGGGAACATGTCTGAGGTTTGATGGTGGAAACCTGTGGCTTGGCAGCATGACTGAGGTTTGTTTCTGGAACCCTGTTCTCTGGGAACATGACTGAGGTTTGATTCTGGACAACTTTGTGCTGGGAACATGACTGTGTTTTGATTGTGGAACCATGGGTCCTGCAAACATGACTGAGGTTTGATTCTGGAACCATGTGTCCTGGGAATATGACTGAGGTTTCATTCTGGAAATCTGTGGCCTGGGAACTTGACTGAGGTTTGATGGCAGAAACCTGTGGACTGGCAACATGACTGAGGTTTGATTGTAGAACCCTGTGCCCTGGAAACATGACTGTGGGCTGGTACTGGAAACCCATGGCCTAGGAATTTGACATTGGTTTGATTCTGGAACCCTGTGGCCTGGGAACATGATTGAGGCTTGATTCTGGAAACCTGTGGCCTGGGAACATGACATCTGTTTAGATTGTGGCATACTGTGCCCTGGGAACCGGACTGAAGGCTTGGTTCTGGAATCCTGTGGACTGGGAACAAGACTGAGGTTTGATTCTGGAAGCATGTGGCCTGGGAATATGACTGATGTTAGATCGTGGAATCCTGTGGCCTGGGAACATGACATCGGTTTGTATTCTGGTACTCTGTTACCTGGGAACATGAAATCGGTTTGATTGTGGAAACCTGTGGTCTGGGAATATGACTGAGGTTTGATGGTGGTACCCTCTGGCCTGGCAACATGACTGTGGTTTGATTCTGGATCCCTGTGGCCTGGGAACATGACTGAGGCGTGATTCTGTAATCCTGTGGCATGGAAACATGACATCTGTTTAGATTGTGGAATACTGTGCCCTGGGAATCTGACTGAGGCTTGGTTCTGGAACCCTGTGGACTGGGAACATGACTGAGGTTTGATTCTGGAACCCTGTAGCCTGCGAACATAAGTGAGGATTGTTTCTGGAACCCTGTGGCCTGGGAACATGACATCAGTGGATTCTGGAACCCTGTGGCCTGGGAACATGAGAACGGTTTAATTCTGGAACCCTGTGACCTGGGAACATGTCTGTGGTTTGATGGTAGAAACCTGTGGCTTGGCAACATGACTGAGGTTTGTTTCTGAAACCCTGTTCCCTGGGAACATGACTGAGGTTTGATTCTGGACACCTTTGTGCTGGGAACATGACTGTGTTTTGATTGTGGAATCATGGGTCCTGCAAACATGACTGAGGTTTGATTCTTGAACCATGTGTCCTGGGAATATGACTGAGGTTTGATTCTGGAATTCTGTGGCCTGGGAACTTGACTGAGGTTTGATTGTAGAACCCTGTGCCCTGGAAACATGACTGCGACCTGATACTTGAAACCCATGGCCTGGGAACTTGACATTGGTTTGATTCTGGAACCCTGTTGCCAGGAACAAGACTGAGGCGTGATTCTGGAATCCTGTGGACTGGGAACATGACATCTGGTTAAATTGTGGAATACTGTGCCCTGGGAACCTGACTGAGGCTTGGTTCTGGAATCCTGTAGCCTGCGAATATAACTGAGGATTTTTTCTGGAACCCTGTGGCCTGGGAACATGACATCAGTGGATTCTTGAACCCTGTGGCCTGGGAACATGAGAACGGTTGTATTCTGGAACCCTGTGGCCTGGGAACATGTCTGAGGTTTGATGGTGGAAACCTGTGCCTTGGCAACATGAATGAGGTTTGTTACTGGAACCCTGTTCCCTGGGAATATGACTGAGGTTTGATTCTGGACACCTTTGTCCTGGGAACATGACTGTGGTTTGATTGTGGAACCATGGGTCCTGCAAACATGACTGAGGTTTGATTCTGGAACCATGTGTCCTGGGAATATGACTGAGGTTTGATTCTGGAAATGTGTGGCCTGAGAACTTGACTGAGGTTTGATGGCAGAAACCTGTGGACTGGCAACATGACTGAGGTTTGATTGTAGAACCCTGTGCCCTGGAAACATGACTGTGGCCTGGTACTGGAAACCCATGGCCTAGGAATTTGACATTGGTTTGATTCTGGAACCCTGTGGCCTGGGAACATGACTGAGGCGTGATTCTGGAAAACTGTGGCCTGGGAATATGACTGAGGTTTGATTCTGGAAATCTGTGGCCTGGGAAATTGACTGAGGTTTGATGGCAGAAACCTGTGGACTGGCAACATGACAGAGGTTTGATTGTAGAACCCTGTGCCCTGGAAACATGACTGTGGGCTGGTACTGGAAACCCATGGCCTAGGAATTTGACATTGGTTTGATTCTCGAACCCTGTGGCCTGGAATATGATTAAGGCGTGATTCTGGAAACCTGTGGCCTGGGAACATGACATCTGTTTAGATTGTGGCATACTGTGCCCTGGGAACCGGACTGAAGCCTTGGTTCTGGAATCCTGTGAACTGGGAACAAGACTGAGGTTTGATTCTGGAACCATGTGGCCTGGGAATATGACTGATGTTAGATCGTGGAATCCTGTGGCCTGGGAACATGACATCGGTTTGGATTCTGGTACCCTGTTGCCTGGGAACATGAAATCGGTTTGATTGTGGAAACCTGTGGTCAGGGAATATGGCTGAGATTTGATGGTGGTACCCCCTGGGCTGGCAACATGACTGAGGTTTGATTCTGGATCCCTGTGGCCTGGGAACATGACTGAGGCATGATTCTGGAATCCTGTGGCCTGGGAACATGACATCTGTTTAGATTGTGGAATACTGTGCCCAGGGAATCTGACTGAGGCTTGGTTCTGGAACCCTGTGGACTGGGAACATGACTGAGGTTTGATTCTGGAACCCTGTAGCCTGCAAACATAACTGAGGATTGTTTCTGGAACCCTGTGGCCTGGGAACATGACATCAGTGGATTCTGGAACCCTGTGACCTGGGAACATGAGAACGGTTTATTTCTGGAACCCTGTGACCTGGGAACATGTCTGAGGTTTGATGGTGGTAACCTGTGGCTTGGCAACATGACTGAGGTTTGTTTCTGGAACCCTGTTCCCTGGGAACATGACTGAGGTTTGATTCTGGACACCTTTGTGCTGGGAACATGACTGTGTTTTGATTGTGGAATCATGGGTCCTGCAAACATGACAGAGGTTTGATTCTGGAACCATGTGTCCTGGGAATATGACTGAGGTTTGATTCTGGAAATCTGTGGCCTGGGAACCTGACTGAGGTTTGATGGCAGAAACCTGTGGACTGGCAACATGACTGAGGTTTGATTGTAGAACCCTGTGCCCTGGAAACATGACTGTGGCCTGGTACTGGAAACCCATGGCCTAGGAATTTGACCTTGGTTTGATTCTGGAACCCTGTGGCCTGGGAACATGACTGAGGCGTGATTCTGGAAAACTGTGGCCTGGGAATATGACTGAGGTTTGATTCTGGAAAACTGTGGCCTGGGAACTTGACTGAGGTTTGATGGTAGAAATCTGTGGATTGGCAACATGACTGAGGTTTGATTGTAGAACCCTGTGCCCTGGAAACATGAATGCGACCTGATACTTGAAACCCATGGCCTGGGAACTTGACATTGGTTTGATTCCGGAACCCTGTGGCCAGGAACAAGACTGAGGCGTGATTCTGGAATCCTGTGGCCTGGGAACATGACATCTGTTTAGATTGTGGAATACTGGGCCCTGGGAACCTGACTGAGGCTTGGTTCTGGAACCCTGTGGACTGGGAACATGACTGAGGTTTTATTCTGGAATCCTGTGGCCTGGGAACATGACATCAGTGGATTCTGGAACCCTGTGGCCTGGGAACATGAGAACGGTTGGATTCTGGAACCCTGTGGCCTGGGAACATGTCTGAGGTTTGATGGTGGAAACCTGTGGCTTGGCAACATGAATGAGGTTTGTTACTGGAACCCTCTTCCCTGGGAACATGACTGAGGTTTGATTCTGGACACCTTTGTCCTGGGAACATGACTGTGGTTTGATTGTGGAACCATGGGTCCTGCAAACATGACTGAGGTTTTATTCTGGAACCAGGTGTCCTGGGAATATGACTGAGGTTTGATTCTGGAAATCTGTGGCCTGGGAAATTGACTGAGGTTTGATGGCAGAAACCTGTGGACTGGCAACATGACAGAGGTTTGATTGTAGAACCCTGTGCCCTGGAAACATGACTGTGGCCTGGTACTGGAAACCCATGGCCTAGGAATTTGACATTGGCTTGATTCTGGAACCCTGTGGCCTGGGAACATGATTTAGGCGTGATTCTGGAAACCTGTGGCCTGGGAACATGACATCTGTTTAGATTGTGGCATACTGTGCCCTGGGAACCGGACTGAAGGCTTGGTTCTGGAATCCTGTGGACTGGGAACAAGACTGAGGTTTGATTCTGGAACCATGTGGCCTGGGAGTATGACTGATGTTAGATCGTGGAATCCTGTGGACTGGGAACATGACATCGGTTTGGAATCTGGTACCCTGTTGCCTGGGAACATGAAATCGGTTTGATTGTGGAAACCTGTGGTCTGGGAATATGACTGAGGTTTGATGGTGGTACCCTCTGGCCTGGCAATATGACTGAGGTTTGATTCTGGATCCCTGTGGCCTGGGAACATGACTGAGGCGTGATTCTGGAATCCTGTGGCCTGGGAACATGACGTCTGTTTAGATTGTGGAATACTGTGCCCTGGGAATCTGACTGAGGCTTGGTTCTGGAACCCTGTGGACTGGGAACATGACTGAGGTTTGAATCTGGAATCCTGTAGCCTGCGAACATAACTGAGGATTGTTTCTGGAACCCTGTGGCCTGGGAACATGACATCAGTGGATTCTGGAACCCTGTGGCCTGGGAACATGAGAACGGTATAATTCTGGAACCCTGTGACCTGGGAACATGTCTGAGGTTTGATGGTGGAAACCTGTGGCTTGGCAACATGACTGAGGTTTGTTTCTGTAACCCTGTTCTCTGCGAACATGACTGAGGTTTGATTCTGGACACCTTTGTGCTGGGAACATGACTGTGTTTTGATTGTGGAATCATGGGTCCTGCAAACATGACTGAGGTTTGATTCTGGAACCAGGTGTCCTGGGAATATGACTGAGGTTTGATTCTGGAAATCTGTGGCCTGGGAACTTGACTGAGGTTTGATGGCAGAAACCTGTGGACTGGCAATATGACTGAGGTTTGATTGTAGAACCCTGTGCCCTGGAAACATGACTGTGGGCTGGTACTGGAAACCCATGGCCTAGGAATTTGACATTGGTTTGATTCTGGAACCCTGTGACCTGGGAACATGACTGAGGTATGATTCTGGAAAACTGTGGCCGGGGACTTGACTGAGGTTTGATGGCAGAAATCTGTGGACTGGAAACATTACTGAGGTTTGATTGTAGAACCCTGTGCCCTGGAAACATGACTGCGACCTGATACTTGAAACCCATGGCCTGGGAACTTGACATTGGTTTGATTCCGGAACCCTGTGGCCAGGAACAAGACTGAGGCGTGATTCTGGAATCCTGTGGCCTGGGAACATGACATCTGTTTAGATTGTGGAATACTGGGCCCTGGGAACCTGACTGAGGCTTGGTTCTGGAACCCTGTGGACTGGGAACATGACTGAGGTTTTATTCTGGAATCCTGTGGCCTGGGAACATGACATCAGTGGATTCTGGAACCCTGTGGCCTGGGAACATGAGAACGGTTGGATTCTGGAACCCTGTGGCCTGGGAACATGTCTGAGGTTTGATTCTGGAAATCTGTGGCCTGGGAACATGACTGAGGTTTGATTCTGGAACCCTGTAGCCTGCGAACATAACTGAGGATTGTTTCTGGAATCCTGTGGCCTGGGAACATGACATCAGTGGATTCTGGAACCCTGTGGCCTGGGAACATGAGAACGGTTTAATTCTGGAACCCTCTGACCTGGGAACATGTCTGAGGTTTGATGGTGGAAACCTGTGGCTTGGCAACATGACTGAGGTTTGTTTCTGGACACCTTTGTGCTGGGAACATGACTGTGTTTTGATTGTGGAATCATGGGTCCTGCAAACATGACAGAGGTTTGATTCTGGAACCAGGTGTCCTGGGAATATGACTGAGGTTTGATTCTGGAAATCTGTGGCCTGGGAACTTGACTGAGGTTTGATGGCAGAAACCTGGTGACTGGCAACATGACTGAGGTTTGATTGTAGAACCCTGTGCCCTGGAAACATGACTGTGGGCTGGTACTGGAAACCCATGGCCTAGGAATTTGACATTGGTTTGATTCTGGAACCCTGTGGCCTGGGAACATGACTGAGGCGTGATTCTGGAAAACTGTGGCCTGGGAATATGACTGAGGTTTGATTCTGGAAATCTGTGGCCTGGGAACTTGACTGAGGTTTGATGGTAGAAATCTGTGGACTGGCAACATGACTGAGGTTTGATTGTAGAACCCTGTGCCCTGGAAACATGACTGCGACCTGATACTTCAAACCCATGGCCTGGGAACTTGACATTGGTTTGATTCCGGAACCCTGTGGCCAGGAACAAGACTGAGGCGTGATTCTGGAATCCTGTGGCCTGGGAACATGACATCTGTTTAGATTGTGGAATACTGGGCCCTGGGAACCTGACTGAGGCTTGGTTCTGGAACCCTGTGGACTGGGAACATGACTGAGGTTTTATTCTGGAATCCTGTGGCCTGGGAACATGACATCAGTGGATTCTGGAACCCTGTGGCCTGGGAACATGAGAACGGTTGGATTCTGGAACCCTGTGGCCTGGGAACATGTCTGAGGTTTGATGGTGGAAACCTGTGGCTTGGCAACATGAATGAGGTTTGTTACTGGAACCCTCTTCCCTGGGAACATGACTGAGGTTTGATTCTGGACACCTTTGTCCTGGGAACATGACTGTGGTTTGATTGTGGAACCATGGGTCCTGCAAACATGACTGAGGTTTTATTCTGGAACCAGGTGTCCTGGGAATATGACTGAGGTTTGATTCTGGAAATCTGTGGCCTGGGAAATTGACTGAGGTTTGATGGCAGAAACCTGTGGACTGGCAACATGACAGAGGTTTGATTGTAGAAACCTGTGCCCTGGAAACATGACTGTGGCCTGGTACTGGAAACCCATGGCCTAGGAATTTGACATTGGCTTGATTCTGGAACCCTGTGGCCTGGGAACATGATTGAGGCGTGATTCTGGAAACCTGTGGCCTGGGAACATGACATCTGTTTAGATTGTGGCATACTGTGCCCTGGGAACCGGACTGAAGGCTTGGTTCTGGAATCCTGTGGACTGGGAACAAGACTGAGGTTTGATTCTGGAACCATGTGGCCTGGGAATATGACTGATGTTAGATCGTGGAATCCTGTGGCCTGGGAACATGACATCGGTTTGGATTCTGGTACCCTGTTGCCTGGGAACATGAAATCGGTTTGATTGTGGAAACCTGTGGTCTGGGAATATGACTGAGGTTTGATGGTGGTACCCTCTGGCCTGGCAACATGACTGAGGTTTGATTCTGGATCCCTGTGGCCTGGGAACATGACTGAGGCGTGATTCTGGAATCCTGTGGCCTGGGAACATGACGTCTGTTTAGATTGTGGAATACTGTGCCCTGGGAATCTGACTGAGGCTTGGTTCTGGAACCCTGTGGACTGGGAACATGACTGAGATTTTATTCTGGAATCCTGTGGCCTGGAAACATGACATCAGTGGATTCTTGAACCCTGTGGCCTGGGAACATGAGAACAGTTGGATTCTGGAACCCTGTGGCCTGGGAACATGTCTGAGGTTTGATGGTGGAAACCTGTGGCTTGGCAACATGAATGAGGTTTGTTACTGGAACCCTGTTCCCTGGGAATATGACTGAGGTTTGATTCTGGACACCTTTGTCCTGGGAACATGACTGTGGTTTGATTGTGGAACCATGGGTCCTGCAAACATGACTGAGGTTTGATTCTGGAAATCTGTGGCCTGGGAACTTGACTGAGGTTTGATGGCAGAAACCTGTGGACTGGCAACATGACTGAGGTTTGATTGTAGAACCCTGTGCCCTGGAAACATGACTGTGGCCTGGTACTGGAAACCCATGGCCTAAGAATTTGACATTGGTTTGATTCTGGAACCCTGTGGCCTTGGAACATGACTGAGGCGTGATTCTGGAAAACTGTGGCCTGGGAATATGACTGAGGTTTGATTCTGGAAATCTGTGGCCTGGGAACTTGACTGAGGTTTGATGGCAGAAACCTGTGGACTGGCAACATGACTGAGGTTTGATTGTAGAACCCTGTGCCCTGGAAACATGACTCTTGCCTGGTACTGGAAACCCATGGCCTGGGAATTTGACATTGGTTTGATTCTGGAACCCTGTGGCCTGGGAACATGATTGAGGCATGATTCTGGAAACCTGTGGCCTGGGAACATGACATCAGTTTAGATTGTGGCATACTGTGCCCTGGGAACCGGACTGAAGGCTTGGTTCTGGAATCCTGTGGACTGGGAACAAGACTGAGGAATGATTCTGGAACCATGTGGCCTGGGAATATGACTGATGTTAGATCGTGGAATCCTGTGGCCTGGGAACATGACATCGGTTTGGATTCTGGTACCCTGTTGCCTGGGAACATGAAATCGGTTTGATTGTGGAAACCTGTGGTCTGGGAATATGACTGAGGTTTGATGGTGGTACCCTCTGGCCTGGCAACATGACTGAGGTTTGATTCTGGATCCCTGTGGCCTGGGAACATGACTGAGGCGTGATTCTGGAATCCTGTGGCCTGGGAACATGACATCTGTTTAGATTGTGGAATACTGTGCCCTGGGAATATGACTGAGGCTTGGTTTTGGAACCCTGTGGACTGGGAACATGACTGAAGTTTGATTGTAGAACCCTGTGCCCTGGAAACATGATTGTGGCCTGGTACTGGAAACACATGGCCTAGGAATTTGACATTGGTTTGATTCTGGAACCCTGTGGCCTGGGAACATGACTGAGGTTTGATTCTGGAAAACTGTGGCCGGGGACATGACTGAGGGTTGATGGCAGAAATCTGTGGACTGAAAACATTACTGAGGTTTGATTGTAGAACCCTGTGCCCTGGAAACATGACTGTGGGCTGGTACTGGAAACCCATGGCCTAGGAATTTGACATTGGTTTGATTATGGAACCCTGTGGCCTGGGAACATGACTGAGGTTTGATTCTGGAACCCTGTAGCCTGCGAACATAACTGAAGATTGTTTCTGGAACCCTGTGGCCTGGGAACATGACATCAGTGGATTCTGGAACTCTGTGGCCTGGGAACATGAGAACGGTTTGATTCTGGAACCCTGTGGCCTGGGAACATGTCTGAGGTTTGATGGTGGAAACCTGTGGCTTGGCAGCATGACTGAGGTTTGTTTCTGGAACCCTGTTCTCTGGGAACATGACTGAGGTTTGATTCTGGACACCTTTGTGCTGGGAACATGACTGTGTTTTGATTGTGGAATCATGGGTCCTGCAAACATGACTGAGGTTTGATTCTGGAACCATGTGTCCTGGGAATATGACTGAGGTTTGATTCTGGAAATCTGTGGCCTGGGAACTTGACTGAGGTTTGATGGCAGAAACCTGTGGACTGGCAACATGACTGACGTTTGACTGTAGAACCCTGTGCCCTGGAAACATGACTGCGACCTGATACTTGAAACCCATGGCCTGGGAACTTGACATTGGTTTGATTCTGGAAGCCTGTGGTCAGGAACAAGACTGAGGCGTGATTCTGGAATCCTGTGCCGTGGGAACATGGCATCTGTTTAGATTGTGGAATACTGTGCCCTGGGAACCTGACTGAGGCTTGGTTCTGGAACCCTGTCGACTGGGAACATGACTGAAGTTTTATTCTGGAATCCTGTGGCCTGGGAACATGACATCAGTGGATTCTGGAACCCTGTGGCCTGGGAACATGAGAACGGTTGGATTCTGGAAACCTGTGGCCTGGGAACATGTCTGAGGTTTGATGGTGGAAACCTGTGGCTTGGCAACATGACTGAGGTTTGTTACTGGAACCCTGTTCCCTGGGAACATGACTGAGGTTTGATTCTGGACACCTTTGTCCTGGGAACATGACTGTGGTTTGATTGTGGAACCATGGGTCCTGCAAACATGACTGAGGTTTGATTCTGGAACCATGTGTCCTGGGAATATGACTGAGGTTTGATTCTGGAAATCTGTGGCCTGGGAACATGACTGAGGTTTGATTCTGGAACCCTGTAGCCTGCGAACATAACTGAGGATTGTTTCTGGAATCCTGTGGCCTGGGAACATGACATCAGTGGATTCTGGAACCCTGTGGCCTGGGAACATGAGAACGGTTTAATTCTGGAACCCTCTGACCTGGGAACATGTCTGAGGTTTGATGGTGGAAACCTGTGGCTTGGCAACATGACTGAGGTTTGTTTCTGGACACCTTTGTGCTGGGAACATGACTGTGTTTTGATTGTGGAATCATGGGTCCTGCAAACATGACAGAGGTTTGATTCTGGAACCAGGTGTCCTGGGAATATGACTGAGGTTTGATTCTGGAAATCTGTGGCCTGGGAACTTGACTGAGGTTTGATGGCAGAAACCTGGTGACTGGCAACATGACTGAGGTTTGATTGTAGAACCCTGTGCCCTGGAAACATGACTGTGGGCTGGTACTGGAAACCCATGGCCTAGGAATTTGACATTGGTTTGATTCTGGAACCCTGTGGCCTGGGAACATGACTGAGGCGTGATTCTGGAAAACTGTGGCCTGGGAATATGACTGAGGTTTGATTCTGGAAATCTGTGGCCTGGGAACTTGACTGAGGTTTGATGGTAGAAATCTGTGGACTGGCAACATGACTGAGGTTTGATTGTAGAACCCTGTGCCCTGGAAACATGACTGCGACCTGATAATTGAAACCCATGGCCTGGGAACATGACATTGGTTTGATTCCGGAACCCTGTGGCCAGGAACAAGACTGAGGCGTGATTCTGGAATCCTGTGGCCTGGGAACATGACATCTGTTTAGATTGTGGAATACTGGGCCCTGGGAACCTGACTGAGGCTTGGTTCTGGAACCCTGTGGACTGGGAACATGACTGAGGTTTTATTCTGGAATCCTGTGGCCTGGGAACATGACATCAGTGGATTCTGGAACCCTGTGGCCTGGGAACATGAGAACGGTTGGATTCTGGAACCCTGTGGCCTGGGAACATGTCTGAGGTTTGATGGTGGAAACCTGTGGCTTGGCAACATGAATGAGGTTTGTTACTGGAACCCTCTTCCCTGGGAACATGACTGAGGTTTGATTCTGGACACCTTTGTCCTGGGAACATGACTGTGCTTTGATTGTGGAACCATGGGTCCTGCAAACATGACTGAGGTTTTATTCTGGAACCAGGTGTCCTGGGAATATGACTGAGGTTTGATTCTGGAAATCTGTGGCCTGGGAAATTGACTGAGGTTTGATGGCAGAAACCTGTGGACTGGCAACATGACAGAGGTTTGATTGTAGAAACCTGTGCCCTGGAAACATGACTGTGGCCTGGTACTGGAAACCCATGGCCTAGGAATTTGACATTGGCTTGATTCTGGAACCCTGTGGCCTGGGAACATGATTGAGGCGTGATTCTGGAAACCTGTGGCCTGGGAACATGACATCTGTTTAGATTGTGGCATACTGTGCCCTGGGAACCGGACTGAAGGCTTGGTTCTGGAATCCTGTGGACTGGGAACAAGACTGAGGTTTGATTCTGGAACCATGTGGCCTGGGAATATGACTGATGTTAGATCGTGGAATCCTGTGGCCTGGGAACATGACATCGGTTTGGATTCTGGTACCCTGTTGCCTGGGAACATGAAATCGGTTTGATTGTGGAAACCTGTGGTCTGGGAATATGACTGAGGTTTGATGGTGGTACCCTCTGGCCTGGCAACATGACTGAGGTTTGATTCTGGATCCCTGTGGCCTGGGAACATGACTGAGGCGTGATTCTGGAATCCTGTGGCCTGGGAACATGACGTCTGTTTAGATTGTGGAATACTGTGCCCTGGGAATCTGACTGAGGCTTGGTTCTGGAACCCTGTGGACTGGGAACATGACTGAGATTTTATTCTGGAATCCTGTGGCCTGGAAACATGACATCAGTGGATTCTTGAACCCTGTGGCCTGGGAACATGAGAACAGTTGGATTCTGGAACCCTGTGGCCTGGGAACATGTCTGAGGTTTCATGGTGGAAACCTGTGGCTTGGCAACATGAATGAGGTTTGTTACTGGAACCCTGTTCCCTGGGAATATGACTGAGGTTTGATTCTGGACACCTTTGTCCTGGGAACATGACTGTGGTTTGATTGTGGAACCATGGGTCCTGCAAACATGACTGAGGTTTTATTCTGGAACCATGTGTCCTGGGAATATGACTGAGGTTTGATTCTGGAAATCTGTGGCCTGGGAACTTGACTGAGGTTTGATGGCAGAAACCTGTGGACTGGCAACATGACTGAGGTTTGATTGTAGAACCCTGTGCCCTGGAAACATGACTGTGGCCTGGTACTGGAAACCCATGGCCTAAGAATTTGACATTGGTTTGATTCTGGAACCCTGTGGCCTTGGAACATGACTGAGGCGTGATTCTGGAAAACTGTGGCCTGGGAATATGACTGAGGTTTCATTCTGGAAATCTGTGGCCTGGGAATTTGACTGAGGTTTGATGGCAGAAACCTGTGGACTGGCAACATGACTGAGGTTTGATTGTAGAACCCTGTGCCCTGGAAACATGACTGTGGCCTGTTACTGGAAACCCATGGCCTAGGAATTTGACATTGGTTTGATTCTGGAACCCTGTGGCCTGGGAACATGACTGAGGCGTGATTCTGGAAAACTGTGGCCTGGGAATATGACTGAGGTTTGATTCTGGAAATCTGTGGCCTGGGAACTTGACTGAGGTTTGATGGCAGAAACCTGTGGACTGGCAACATGACTGAGGTTTGATTGTAGAACCCTGTGCCCTGGAATCATGACTGCGACCTGATACTTGAAACCCATGGCCTGGGAACTTGACATTGGTTTGATTCCGGAACCCTGTGGCCAGGAACAAGACTGAGGCGTGATTCTGGAATCCTGTGGCCTGGGAACATGACATCTGTTTAGATTGTGGCATACTGGGCCCTGGGAACCTGACTGAGGATTGGTTCTGGAATCCTGTGGACTGGGAACAAGACTGAGGTTTGATTCTGGAACCATGTGGCCTGGGAATATGACTGAGGTTTGATTCTGGAAATCTGTGGCCTGGGAACTTGACTGAGGTTTGATGGCAGAAACCTGTGGACTGGCAACATGACTGAGGTTTGATTGTAGAACCCTGTGCCCTGGAAACATGACTGTGGCCTGGTACTGGAAACCCATGGCCTAGGAATTTGACATTGGTTTGATTCTGGAATCCTGTGTCCTGGGAACATGACTGAGGTTTGATTCTGGAAAACTGTGGCCGGGGACTTGACTGAGGTTTGATGGCAGAAATCTGTGGACTGGAAACATTACTGAAGTTTGATTGTAGAACCCTGTGCCCTGGAAACATGACTGCGACCTGATACTTGAAACCCATGGCCTGGGAACTTGACGTTGGTTTGATTCTGGAAGCCTTTGGTCTGGAAGAAGAGTGAGGCGTGATTCTGGAATCCTGTGGCCTGGGAATATGACATCTGTTTAGATTGTGGAATATTGTGCCCTGGGAACCTGACTGAGGCTTGGTTCTGAAACCCTGTGGACTGGGAACATGACTGAGGTTTTATTCTGGAATCCTGTGGCCTGGGAACATGACATCAGTGGATTCTTGAAACCTGTGGCCTAGGAACATGAGAACGGTTGGATTCTGGAACCCTGTGGCCTGGGAACATGTCTGAGGTTTGATGGTGGAAACCTGTGGCTTGGCAACATGACTGAGGTTTGTTACTGGAACCCTGTTCCCTGGGAACATGACTGAGGTTTGATTCTGGACACCTTTGTCCTGGGAACATGACTGTGGTTTGATTGTGGAACCATGGGTCCTGCAAACATGACTGAGGTTTTATTCTGGAACCATGTGTCCTGGGACTATGACTGACGTTTGATTCTGGAAATCTGTGGCCTGGGAACTTGACTGAGGTTTGATGGCAGAAACCTGTGGACTGGCAACATGACTGAGGTTTGATTGTAGAACCCTGTGCCCTGGAAACATGACTCTTGCCTGGTACTGGAAACCCATGGCCTGGGAATTTGACATTGGTTTGATTCTGGAACCCTGTGGCCTGGGAACATGATTGAGGCATGATTCTGGAAACCTGTGGCCTGGGAACATGACATCAGTTTAGATTGTGGCATACTGTGCCCTGGGAACCGGACTGAAGGCTTGGTTCTGGAATCCTGTGGACTGGGAACAAGACTGAGGAATGATTCTGGAACCATGTGGCCTGGGAATATGACTGATGTTAGATCGTGGAATCCTGTGGCCTGGGAACATGACATCGGTTTGGATTCTGGTACCCTGTTGCCTGGGAACATGAAATCGGTTTGATTGTGGAAACCTGTGGTCTGGGAATATGACTGAGGTTTGATGGTGGTACCCTCTGGCCTGGCAACATGACTGAGGTTTGATTCTGGATCCCTGTGGCCTGGGAACATGACTGAGGCGTGATTCTGGAATCCTGTGGCCTGGGAACATGACATCTGTTTAGATTGTGGAATACTGTGCCCTGGGAATATGACTGAGGCTTGGTTTTGGAACCCTGTGGACTGGGAACATGACTGAAGTTTGATTGTAGAACCCTGTGCCCTGGAAACATGATTGTGGCCTGGTACTGGAAACACATGGCCTAGGAATTTGACATTGGTTTGATTCTGGAACCCTGTGGCCTGGGAACATGACTGAGGTTTGATTCTGGAAAACTGTGGCCGGGGACATGACTGAGGGTTGATGGCAGAAATCTGTGGACTGAAAACATTACTGAGGTTTGATTGTAGAACCCTGTGCCCTGGAAACATGACTGTGGGCTGGTACTGGAAACCCATGGCCTAGGAATTTGACATTGGTTTGATTATGGAACCCTGTGGCCTGGGAACATGACTGAGGTTTGATTCTGGAACCCTGTAGCCTGCGAACATAACTGAAGATTGTTTCTGGAACCCTGTGGCCTGGGAACATGACATCAGTGGATTCTGGAACTCTGTGGCCTGGGAACATGAGAACGGTTTGATTCTGGAACCCTGTGGCCTGGGAACATGTCTGAGGTTTGATGGTGGAAACCTGTGGCTTGGCAGCATGACTGAGGTTTGTTTCTGGAACCCTGTTCTCTGGGAACATGACTGAGGTTTGATTCTGGACACCTTTGTGCTGGGAACATGACTGTGTTTTGATTGTGGAATCATGGGTCCTGCAAACATGACTGAGGTTTGATTCTGGAACCATGTGTCCTGGGAATATGACTGAGGTTTGATTCTGGAAATCTGTGGCCTGGGAACTTGACTGAGGTTTGATGGCAGAAACCTGTGGACTGGCAACATGACTGACGTTTGACTGTAGAACCCTGTGCCCTGGAAACATGACTGCGACCTGATACTTGAAACCCATGGCCTGGGAACTTGACATTGGTTTGATTCTGGAAGCCTGTGGTCAGGAACAAGACTGAGGCGTGATTCTGGAATCCTGTGCCGTGGGAACATGGCATCTGTTTAGATTGTGGAATACTGTGCCCTGGGAACCTGACTGAGGCTTGGTTCTGGAACCCTGTCGACTGGGAACATGACTGAAGTTTTATTCTGGAATCCTGTGGCCTGGGAACATGACATCAGTGGATTCTGGAACCCTGTGGCCTGGGAACATGAGAACGGTTGGATTCTGGAAACCTGTGGCCTGGGAACATGTCTGAGGTTTGATGGTGGAAACCTGTGGCTTGGCAACATGACTGAGGTTTGTTACTGGAACCCTGTTCCCTGGGAACATGACTGAGGTTTGATTCTGGACACCTTTGTCCTGGGAACATGACTGTGGTTTGATTGTGGAACCATGGGTCCTGCAAACATGACTGAGGTTTGATTCTGGAACCATGTGTCCTGGGAATATGACTGAGGTTTGATTCTGGAAATCTGTGGCCTGGGAACATGACTGAGGTTTGATTCTGGAACCCTGTAGCCTGCGAACATAACTGAGGATTGTTTCTGGAATCCTGTGGCCTGGGAACATGACATCAGTGGATTCTGGAACCCTGTGGCCTGGGAACATGAGAACGGTTTAATTCTGGAACCCTCTGACCTGGGAACATGTCTGAGGTTTGATGGTGGAAACCTGTGGCTTGGCAACATGACTGAGGTTTGTTTCTGGACACCTTTGTGCTGGGAACATGACTGTGTTTTGATTGTGGAATCATGGGTCCTGCAAACATGACAGAGGTTTGATTCTGGAACCAGGTGTCCTGGGAATATGACTGAGGTTTGATTCTGGAAATCTGTGGCCTGGGAACTTGACTGAGGTTTGATGGCAGAAACCTGGTGACTGGCAACATGACTGAGGTTTGATTGTAGAACCCTGTGCCCTGGAAACATGACTGTGGGCTGGTACTGGAAACCCATGGCCTAGGAATTTGACATTGGTTTGATTCTGGAACCCTGTGGCCTGGGAACATGACTGAGGCGTGATTCTGGAAAACTGTGGCCTGGGAATATGACTGAGGTTTGATTCTGGAAATCTGTGGCCTGGGAACTTGACTGAGGTTTGATGGTAGAAATCTGTGGACTGGCAACATGACTGAGGTTTGATTGTAGAACCCTGTGCCCTGGAAACATGACTGCGACCTGATAATTGAAACCCATGGCCTGGGAACATGACATTGGTTTGATTCCGGAACCCTGTGGCCAGGAACAAGACTGAGGCGTGATTCTGGAATCCTGTGGCCTGGGAACATGACATCTGTTTAGATTGTGGAATACTGGGCCCTGGGAACCTGACTGAGGCTTGGTTCTGGAACCCTGTGGACTGGGAACATGACTGAGGTTTTATTCTGGAATCCTGTGGCCTGGGAACATGACATCAGTGGATTCTGGAACCCTGTGGCCTGGGAACATGAGAACGGTTGGATTCTGGAACCCTGTGGCCTGGGAACATGTCTGAGGTTTGATGGTGGAAACCTGTGGCTTGGCAACATGAATGAGGTTTGTTACTGGAACCCTCTTCCCTGGGAACATGACTGAGGTTTGATTCTGGACACCTTTGTCCTGGGAACATGACTGTGCTTTGATTGTGGAACCATGGGTCCTGCAAACATGACTGAGGTTTTATTCTGGAACCAGGTGTCCTGGGAATATGACTGAGGTTTGATTCTGGAAATCTGTGGCCTGGGAAATTGACTGAGGTTTGATGGCAGAAACCTGTGGACTGGCAACATGACAGAGGTTTGATTGTAGAAACCTGTGCCCTGGAAACATGACTGTGGCCTGGTACTGGAAACCCATGGCCTAGGAATTTGACATTGGCTTGATTCTGGAACCCTGTGGCCTGGGAACATGATTGAGGCGTGATTCTGGAAACCTGTGGCCTGGGAACATGACATCTGTTTAGATTGTGGCATACTGTGCCCTGGGAACCGGACTGAAGGCTTGGTTCTGGAATCCTGTGGACTGGGAACAAGACTGAGGTTTGATTCTGGAACCATGTGGCCTGGGAATATGACTGATGTTAGATCGTGGAATCCTGTGGCCTGGGAACATGACATCGGTTTGGATTCTGGTACCCTGTTGCCTGGGAACATGAAATCGGTTTGATTGTGGAAACCTGTGGTCTGGGAATATGACTGAGGTTTGATGGTGGTACCCTCTGGCCTGGCAACATGACTGAGGTTTGATTCTGGATCCCTGTGGCCTGGGAACATGACTGAGGCGTGATTCTGGAATCCTGTGGCCTGGGAACATGACGTCTGTTTAGATTGTGGAATACTGTGCCCTGGGAATCTGACTGAGGCTTGGTTCTGGAACCCTGTGGACTGGGAACATGACTGAGATTTTATTCTGGAATCCTGTGGCCTGGAAACATGACATCAGTGGATTCTTGAACCCTGTGGCCTGGGAACATGAGAACAGTTGGATTCTGGAACCCTGTGGCCTGGGAACATGTCTGAGGTTTCATGGTGGAAACCTGTGGCTTGGCAACATGAATGAGGTTTGTTACTGGAACCCTGTTCCCTGGGAATATGACTGAGGTTTGATTCTGGACACCTTTGTCCTGGGAACATGACTGTGGTTTGATTGTGGAACCATGGGTCCTGCAAACATGACTGAGGTTTTATTCTGGAACCATGTGTCCTGGGAATATGACTGAGGTTTGATTCTGGAAATCTGTGGCCTGGGAACTTGACTGAGGTTTGATGGCAGAAACCTGTGGACTGGCAACATGACTGAGGTTTGATTGTAGAACCCTGTGCCCTGGAAACATGACTGTGGCCTGGTACTGGAAACCCATGGCCTAAGAATTTGACATTGGTTTGATTCTGGAACCCTGTGGCCTTGGAACATGACTGAGGCGTGATTCTGGAAAACTGTGGCCTGGGAATATGACTGAGGTTTCATTCTGGAAATCTGTGGCCTGGGAATTTGACTGAGGTTTGATGGCAGAAACCTGTGGACTGGCAACATGACTGAGGTTTGATTGTAGAACCCTGTGCCCTGGAAACATGACTGTGGCCTGTTACTGGAAACCCATGGCCTAGGAATTTGACATTGGTTTGATTCTGGAACCCTGTGGCCTGGGAACATGACTGAGGCGTGATTCTGGAAAACTGTGGCCTGGGAATATGACTGAGGTTTGATTCTGGAAATCTGTGGCCTGGGAACTTGACTGAGGTTTGATGGCAGAAACCTGTGGACTGGCAACATGACTGAGGTTTGATTGTAGAACCCTGTGCCCTGGAATCATGACTGCGACCTGATACTTGAAACCCATGGCCTGGGAACTTGACATTGGTTTGATTCCGGAACCCTGTGGCCAGGAACAAGACTGAGGCGTGATTCTGGAATCCTGTGGCCTGGGAACATGACATCTGTTTAGATTGTGGCATACTGGGCCCTGGGAACCTGACTGAGGATTGGTTCTGGAATCCTGTGGACTGGGAACAAGACTGAGGTTTGATTCTGGAACCATGTGGCCTGGGAATATGACTGAGGTTTGATTCTGGAAATCTGTGGCCTGGGAACTTGACTGAGGTTTGATGGCAGAAACCTGTGGACTGGCAACATGACTGAGGTTTGATTGTAGAACCCTGTGCCCTGGAAACATGACTGTGGCCTGGTACTGGAAACCCATGGCCTAGGAATTTGACATTGGTTTGATTCTGGAATCCTGTGTCCTGGGAACATGACTGAGGTTTGATTCTGGAAAACTGTGGCCGGGGACTTGACTGAGGTTTGATGGCAGAAATCTGTGGACTGGAAACATTACTGAAGTTTGATTGTAGAACCCTGTGCCCTGGAAACATGACTGCGACCTGATACTTGAAACCCATGGCCTGGGAACTTGACGTTGGTTTGATTCTGGAAGCCTTTGGTCTGGAAGAAGAGTGAGGCGTGATTCTGGAATCCTGTGGCCTGGGAATATGACATCTGTTTAGATTGTGGAATATTGTGCCCTGGGAACCTGACTGAGGCTTGGTTCTGAAACCCTGTGGACTGGGAACATGACTGAGGTTTTATTCTGGAATCCTGTGGCCTGGGAACATGACATCAGTGGATTCTTGAAACCTGTGGCCTAGGAACATGAGAACGGTTGGATTCTGGAACCCTGTGGCCTGGGAACATGTCTGAGGTTTGATGGTGGAAACCTGTGGCTTGGCAACATGACTGAGGTTTGTTACTGGAACCCTGTTCCCTGGGAACATGACTGAGGTTTGATTCTGGACACCTTTGTCCTGGGAACATGACTGTGGTTTGATTGTGGAACCATGGGTCCTGCAAACATGACTGAGGTTTTATTCTGGAACCATGTGTCCTGGGACTATGACTGACGTTTGATTCTGGAAATCTGTGGCCTGGGAACTTGACTGAGGTTTGATGGCAGAAACCTGTGGACTGGCAACATGACTGAGGTTTGATTGTAGAACCCTGTGCCCTGGAAACATGACTCTTGCCTGGTACTGGAAACCCATGGCCTGGGAATTTGACATTGGTTTGATTCTGGAACCCTGTGGCCTGGGAACATGATTGAGGCATGATTCTGGAAACCTGTGGCCTGGGAACATGACATCAGTTTAGATTGTGGCATACTGTGCCCTGGGAACCGGACTGAAGGCTTGGTTCTGGAATCCTGTGGACTGGGAACAAGACTGAGGAATGATTCTGGAACCATGTGGCCTGGGAATATGACTGATGTTAGATCGTGGAATCCTGTGGCCTGGGAACATGACATCGGTTTGGATTCTGGTACCCTGTTGCCTGGGAACATGAAATCGGTTTGATTGTGGAAACCTGTGGTCTGGGAATATGACTGAGGTTTGATGGTGGTACCCTCTGGCCTGGCAACATGACTGAGGTTTGATTCTGGATCCCTGTGGCCTGGGAACATGACTGAGGCGTGATTCTGGAATCCTGTGGCCTGGGAACATGACATCTGTTTAGATTGTGGAATACTGTGCCCTGGGAATATGACTGAGGCTTGGTTTTGGAACCCTGTGGACTGGGAACATGACTGAAGTTTGATTGTAGAACCCTGTGCCCTGGAAATATGATTGTGGCCTGGTACTGGAAACACATGGCCTAGGAATTTGACATTGGTTTGATTCTGGAACCCTGTGGCCTGGGAACATGACTGAGGTTTGATTCTGGAAAACTGTGGCCGGGGACATGACTGAGGGTTGATGGCAGAAATCTGTGGACTGAAAACATTACTGAGGTTTGATTGTAGAACCCTGTGCCCTGGAAACATGACTGTGGGCTGGTACTGGAAACCCATGGCCTAGGAATTTGACATTGGTTTGATTATGGAACCCTGTGGCCTGGGAACATGACTGAGGTTTGATTCTGGAACCCTGTAGCCTGCGAACATAACTGAAGATTGTTTCTGGAACCCTGTGGCCTGGGAACATGACATCAGTGGATTCTGGAACTCTGTGGCCTGGGAATATGAGAACGGTTTGATTCTGGAACCCTGTGGCCTGGGAACATGTCTGAGGTTTGATGGTGGAAACCTGTGGCTTGGCAGCATGACTGAGGTTTGTTTCTGGAACCCTGTTCTCTGGGAACATGACTGAGGTTTGATTCTGGACACCTTTGTGCTGGGAACATGACTGTGTTTTGATTGTGGAATCATGGGTCCTGCAAACATGACTGAGGTTTGATTCTGGAACCATGTGTCCTGGGAATATGACTGAGGTTTGATTCTGGAAATCTGTGGCCTGGGAACTTGACTGAGGTTTGATGGCAGAAACCTGTGGACTGGCAACATGACTGACGTTTGACTGTAGAACCCTGTGCCCTGGAAACATGACTGCGACCTGATACTTGAAACCCATGGCCTGGGAACTTGACATTGGTTTGATTCTGGAAGCCTGTGGTCAGGAACAAGACTGAGGCGTGATTCTGGAATCCTGTGCCGTGGGAACATGACATCTGTTTAGATTGTGGAATACTGTGCCCTGGGAACCTGACTGAGGCTTGGTTCTGGAACCCTGTCGACTGGGAACATGACTGAAGTTTTATTCTGGAATCCTGTGGCCTGGGAACATGACATCAGTGGATTCTGGAACCCTGTGGCCTGGGAACATGAGAACGGTTGGATTCTGGAAACCTGTGGCCTGGGAACATGTCTGAGGTTTGATGGTGGAAACCTGTGGCTTGGCAACATGACTGAGGTTTGTTACTGGAACCCTGTTCCCTGGGAACATGACTGAGGTTTGATTCTGGACACCTTTGTCCTGGGAACATGACTGTGGTTTGATTGTGGAACCATGGGTCCTGCAAACATGACTGAGGTTTGATTCTGGAACCATGTGTCCTGGGAATATGACTGAGGTTTGATTCTGGAAATCTGTGGCCTGGGAACATGACTGAGGTTTGATTCTGGAACCCTGTAGCCTGCGAACATAACTGAGGATTGTTTCTGGAATCCTGTGGCCTGGGAACATGACATCAGTGGATTCTGGAACCCTGTGGCCTGGGAACATGAGAACGGTTTAATTCTGGAACCCTCTGACCTGGGAACATGTCTGAGGTTTGATGGTGGAAACCTGTGGCTTGGCAACATGACTGAGGTTTGTTTCTGGACACCTTTGTGCTGGGAACATGACTGTGTTTTGATTGTGGAATCATGGGTCCTGCAAACATGACAGAGGTTTGATTCTGGAACCAGGTGTCCTGGGAATATGACTGAGGTTTGATTCTGGAAATCTGTGGCCTGGGAACTTGACTGAGGTTTGATGGCAGAAACCTGGTGACTGGCAACATGACTGAGGTTTGATTGTAGAACCCTGTGCCCTGGAAACATGACTGTGGGCTGGTACTGGAAACCCATGGCCTAGGAATTTGACATTGGTTTGATTCTGGAACCCTGTGGCCTGGGAACATGACTGAGGCGTGATTCTGGAAAACTGTGGCCTGGGAATATGACTGAGGTTTGATTCTGGAAATCTGTGGCCTGGGAACTTGACTGAGGTTTGATGGTAGAAATCTGTGGACTGGCAACATGACTGAGGTTTGATTGTAGAACCCTGTGCCCTGGAAACATGACTGCGACCTGATACTTGAAACCCATGGCCTGGGAACTTGACATTGGTTTGATTCCGGAACCCTGTGGCCAGGAACAAGACTGAGGCGTGATTCTGGAATCCTGTGGCCTGGGAACATGACATCTGTTTAGATTGTGGAATACTGGGCCCTGGGAACCTGACTGAGGCTTGGTTCTGGAACCCTGTGGACTGGGAACATGACTGAGGTTTTATTCTGGAATCCTGTGGCCTGGGAACATGACATCAGTGGATTCTGGAACCCTGTGGCCTGGGAACATGAGAACGGTTGGATTCTGGAACCCTGTGGCCTGGGAACATGTCTGAGGTTTGATGGTGGAAACCTGTGGCTTGGCAACATGAATGAGGTTTGTTACTGGAACCCTCTTCCCTGGGAACATGACTGAGGTTTGATTCTGGACACCTTTGTCCTGGGAACATGACTGTGGTTTGATTGTGGAACCATGGGTCCTGCAAACATGACTGAGGTTTTATTCTGGAACCAGGTGTCCTGGGAATATGACTGAGGTTTGATTCTGGAAATCTGTGGCCTGGGAAATTGACTGAGGTTTGATGGCAGAAACCTGTGGACTGGCAACATGACAGAGGTTTGATTGTAGAAACCTGTGCCCTGGAAACATGACTGTGGCCTGGTACTGGAAACCCATGGAATAGGAATTTGACATTGGCTTGATTTTGGAACCCTGTGGCCTGGGAACATGATTGAGGCGTGATTCTGGAAACCTGTGGCCTGGGAACATGACATCTGTTTAGATTGTGGCATACTGTGCCCTGGGAACCGGACTGAAGGCTTGGTTCTGGAATCCTGTGGACTGGGAACAAGACTGAGGTTTGATTCTGGAACCATGTGGCCTGGGAATATGACTGATGTTAGATCGTGGAATCCTGTGGCCTGGGAACATGACATCGGTTTGGATTCTGGTACCCTGTTGCCTGGAAACATGAAATCGGTTTGATTGTGGAAACCTGTGGTCTGGGAATATGACTGAGGTTTGATGGTGGTACCCTCTGGCCTGGCAACATGACTGAGGTTTGATTCTGGATCCCTGTGGCCTGGGAACATGACTGAGGCGTGATTCTGGAATCCTGTGGCCTGGGAACATGACGTCTGTTTAGATTGTGGAATACTGTGCCCTGGGAATCTGACTGAGGCTTGGTTCTGGAACCCTGTGGACTGGGAACATGACTGAGATTTTATTCTGGAATCCTGTGGCCTGGAAACATGACATCAGTGGATTCTTGAACCCTGTGGCCTGGGAACATGAGAACAGTTGGATTCTGGAACCCTGTGGCCTGGGAACATGTCTGAGGTTTGATGGTGGAAACCTGTGGCTTGGCAACATGAATGAGGTTTGTTACTGGAACCCTGTTCCCTGGGAATATGACTGAGGTTTGATTCTGGACACCTTTGTCCTGGGAACATGACTGTGGTTTGATTGTGGAACCATGGGTCCTGCAAACATGACTGAGGTTTTATTCTGGAACGATGTGTCCTGGGAATATGACTGAGGTTTGATTCTGGAAATCTGTGGCCTGGGAACTTGACTGAGGTTTGATGGCAGAAACCTGTGGACTGGCAACATGACTGAGGTTTGATTGTAGAACCCTGTGCCCTGGAAACATGACTGTGGCCTGGTACTGGAAACCCATGGCCTAAGAATTTGACATTGGTTTGATTCTGGAACCCTGTGGCCTTGGAACATGACTGAGGCGTGATTCTGGAAAACTGTGGCCTGGGAATATGACTGAGGTTTCATTCTGGAAATCTGTGGCCTTGGAACTTGACTGAGGTTTGATGGCAGAAACCTGTGGACTGGCAACATGATTGAGGTTTGATTGTAGAACCCTGTGCCCTGGAAACATGACTGTGGCCTGTTACTGGAAACCCATGGCCTAGGAATTTGACATTGGTTTGATTCTGGAACCCTGTGGCCTGGGAACATGACTGAGGCGTGATTCTGGAAAACTGTGGCCTGGGAATATGACTGAGGTTTCATTCTGGAAATCTGTGGCCTTGGAACTTGACTGAGGTTTGATGGCAGAAACCTGTGGACTGGCAACATGATTGAGGTTTGATTGTAGAACCCTGTGCCCTGGAATCATGACTGCGACCTGATACTTGAAACCCATGGCCTGGGAACTTGACATTGGTTTGATTCCGGAACCCTGTGGCCAGGAACAAGACTGAGGCGTGATTCTGCAATCCTGTGGCCTGGGAACATGACATCTGTTTAGATTGTGGCATACTGGGCCCTGGGAACCTGACTGAGGATTGGTTCTGGAATCCTGTGGACTGGGAACAAGACTGAGGTTTGATTCTGGAACCATGTGGCCTGGGAATATGACTGAGGTTTGATTCTGGAAATCTGTGGCCTGGGAACTTGACTGAGGTTTGATGGCAGAAACCTGTGGACTGGCAACATGACTGAGGTTTGATTGTAGAACCCTGTGCCCTGGAAACATGACTGTGGCCTGGTACTGGAAACCCATGGCCTAGGAATTTGACATTGGTTTGATTCTGGAACCCTGTGTCCTGGGAACATGACTGAGGTTTGATTCTGGAAAACTGTGGCCGGGGACTTGACTGAGGTTTGATGGCAGAAATCTGTGGACTGGAAACATTACTGAAGTTTGATTGTAGAACCCTGTGCCCTGGAAACATGACTGCGACCTGATACTTGAAACCCATGGCCTGGGAACTTGACATTGGTTTGATTCTGGAAGCCTTTGGTCTGGAAGAAGAGTGAGGCGTGATTCTGGAATCCTGTGGCCTGGGAATATGACATCTGTTTAGATTGTGGAATATTGTGCCCTGGGAACCTGACTGAGGCTTGGTTCTGAAACCCTGTGGACTGGGAACATGACTGAGGTTTTATTCTGGAATCCTGTGGCCTGGGAACATGACATCAGTGGATTCTTGAAACCTGTGGCCTAGGAACATGAGAACGGTTGGATTCTGGAACCCTGTGGCCTGGGAACATGTCTGAGGTTTGATGGTGGAAACCTGTGGCTTGGCAACATGACTGAGGTTTGTTACTGGAACCCTGTTGCCTGGGAACATGACTGAGGTTTGATTCTGGACACCTTTGTCCTGGGAACATGACTGTGGTTTGATTGTGGAACCATGGGTCCTGCAAACATGACTGAGGTTTGATTCTGGAACCATGTGTCCTGGGAATATGACTGAGGTTTGATTCTGGAAATCTGTGGCCTGGGAACTTGACTGAGGTTTGATGGCAGAAACCTGTGGACTGGCAACATGACTGAGGTTTGATTGTAGAACCCTGTGCCCTGGAAACATGACTCTTGCCTGGTACTGGAAACCCATGGCCTGGGAATTTGACATTGGTTTGATTCTGGAACCCTGTGGCCTGGGAACATGATTGAGGCATGATTCTGGAAACCTGTGGCCTGGGAACATGACATCAGTTTAGATTGTGGCATACTGTGCCCTGGGAACCGGACTGAAGGCTTGGTTCTGGAATCCTGTGGACTGGGAACAAGACTGAGGAATGATTCTGGAACCATGTGGCCTGGGAATATGACTGATGTTAGATCGTGGAATCCTGTGGCCTGGGAACATGACATCGCTTTGGATTCTGGTACCCTGTTGCGTGGGAACATGAAATCGGTTTGATTGTGGAAACCTGTGGTCTGGGAATATGACTGAGGTTTGATGGTGGTACCCTCTGGCCTGGCAACATGACTGAGGTTTGATTCTGGATCCCTGTGGTCTGGGAACATGACTGAGGCGTGATTCTGGAATCCTGTGGCCTGGGAACATGACATCTGTTTAGATTGTGGAATACTGTGCCCTGGGAATATGACTGAGGCTTGGTTTTGGAACCCTGTGGACTGGGAACATGACTGAAGTTTGATTGTAGAACCCTGTGCCCTGGAAACATGATTGTGGCCTGGTATTGGAAACACATGGCCTAGGAATTTGACATTGGTTTGATTCTGGAACCCTGTGGCCTGGGAACATGACTGAGGTTTGATTCTGGAAAACTGTGGCCGGGGACATGACTGAGGGTTGATGGCAGAAATCTGTGGACTGAAAACATTACTGAGGTTTGATTGTAGAACCCTGTGCCCTGGAAACATGACTGTGGGCTGGTACTGGAAACCCATGGCCTAGGTATTTGACATTGGTTTGATTATGGAACCCTGTGGCCTGGGAACATGACTGAGGTTTGATTCTGGAACCCTGTAGCCTGCGAACATAACTGAAGATTGTTTCTGGAACCCTGTGGCCTGGGAACATGACATCAGGGGATTCTGGAACTCTGTGGCCTGGGAACATGAGAACGGTTTGATTCTGGAACCCTGTGGCCTGGGAACATGTCTGAGGTTTGATGGTGGAAACCTGTGGCTTGGCAGCATGACTGAGGTTTGTTTCTGGAACCCTGTTCTCTGGGAACATGACTGAGGTTTGATTCTGGACACCTTTGTGCTGGGAACATGACTGTGTTTTGATTGTGGAATCATGGGTCCTGCAAACATGACTGAGGTTTGATTCTGGAACCATGTGTCCTGGGAATATGACTGAGGTTTGATTCTGGAAATCTGTGGCCTGGGAACTTGACTGAGGTTTGATGGCAGAAACCTGTGGACTGGCAACATGACTGACGTTTGACTGTAGAACCCTGTGCCCTGGAAACATGACTGCGACCTGATACTTGAAACCCATGGCCTGGGAACTTGACATTGGTTTGATTCTGGAAGCCTGTGGTCAGGAACAAGACTGAGGCGTGATTCTGGAATCCTGTGGCGTGGGAACATGACATCTGTTTAGATTGTGGAATACTGTGCCCTGGGAACCTGACTGAGGCTTGGTTCTGGAATCCTGTCGACTGGGAACATGACTGAAGTTTTATTCTGGAATCCTGTGGCCTGGGAACATGACATCAGTGGATTCTGGAACCCTGTGGCATGGGAACATGTCTGAGGTTTGATGGTGGAAACCTGTGGCTTGGCAACATGAATGAGTTTTGTTACTGGAACCCTCTTCCCTGGGAACATGACTGAGGTTTGATTCTGGACACATTTGTCCTGGGAACATGACTGTGGTTTGATTGTGGAACCATGGGTCCTGCAAACATGACTGAGGTTTGATTCTGGAACCATGTGTCCTGGGAATATGACTGAGGTTTCATTCTGGAAATCTGTGGCCTGGGAACTTGACTGAGGTTTGATGGCAGAAACCTGTGGACTGGCAACATGACTGAGGTTTGATTGTAGAACCCTGTGCCCTGGAAACATGACTGTGGGCTGGTACTGGAAACCCATGGCCTAGGAATTTGACATTGGTTTGATTCTGGAACCCTGTGGCCTGGGAACATGATTGAGGCTTGATTCTGGAAACCTGTGGCCTGGGAACATGACATCTGTTTAGATTGTGGCATACTGTGCCCTGGGAACCGGACTGAAGGCTTGGTTCTGGAATCCTGTGGACTGGGAACAAGACTGAGGTTTGATCCTGGAAGCATGTGGCCTGGGAATATGACTGATGTTAGATCGTGGAATCCTGTGGCCTGGGAACATGACATCGGTTTGGATTCTGGTACTCTGTTACCTGGGAACATGAAATCGGTTTGATTGTGGAAACCTGTGGTCTGGGAATATGACTGAGGTTTGATGGTGGTACCCTCTGGCCTGGCAACATGACTGTGGTTTGATTCTGGATCCCTGTGGCCTGGGAACATGACTGAGGCGTGATTCTGTAATCCTGTGGCATGGAAACATGACATCTGTTTAGATTGTGGAATACTGTGCCCTGGGAATCAGACTGAGGCTTGGTTCTGGAACCCTGTGGACTGGGAACATGACTGAGGTTTGATTCTGGAACCCTGTAGCCTGCGAACATAAGTGAGGATTGTTTCTGGAACCCTGTGGCCTGGGAACATGACATCAGTGGATTCTGGAACCCTGTGGCCTGGGAACATGAGAACGGTTTAATTCTGGAACCCTGTGACCTGGGAACATGTCTGTGGTTTGATGGTAGAAACCTGTGGCTTGGCAACATGACTGAGGTTTGTTTCTGGAACCCTGTTCCCTGGGAACATGACTGAGGTTTGATTCTGGACACCTTTGTGCTGGGAACATGACTGTGTTTTGATTGTGGAATCATGGGTCCTGCAAACATGACTGAGGTTTGATTCTTGAACCATGTGTCCTGGGAATATGACTGAGGTTTGATTCTGGAAATCTGTGGCCTGGGAACTTGACTGAGGTTTGATTGTAGAACCCTGTGCCCTGGAAACATGACTGCGACCTGATACTTGAAACCCATGGCCTGGGAACTTGACATTGGTTTGATTCTGGAACCCTGTTGCCAGGAACAAAACTGAGGCGTGAATCTGGAATCCTGTGGACTGGGAACATGACATCTGGTTAAATTGTGGAATACTGTGCCCTGGGAACCTGACTGAGGCTTGGTTCTGGAATCCTGTAGCCTGCGAATATAACTGAGGATTTTTTCTGGAACCCTGTGGCCTGGGAACATGACATCAGTGGATTCTTGAACCCTGTGGCCTGGGAACATGAGAACGGTTGTATTCTGGAACCCTGTGGCCTGGGAACATGTCTGAGGTTTGATGGTGGAAACCTGTGCCTTGGCAACATGAATGAGGTTTGTTACTGGAACCCTGTTCCCTGGGAATATGACTGAGGTTTGATTCTGGACACCTTTGTCCTGGGAACATGACTGTGGTTTGATTGTGGAACCATGGGTCCTGCAAACATGACTGAGGTTTGATTCTGGAACCATGTGTCTTGGGAATATGACTGAGGTTTGATTCTGGAAATGTGTGGCCTGAGAACTTGACTGAGGTTTGATGGCAGAAACCTGTGGACTGGCAACATGACTGAGGTTTGATTGTAGAACCCTATGCCCTGGAAACATGACTGTGGCCTGGTACTGGAAACCCATGGCCTAGGAATTTGACATTGGCTTGATTCTGGAACCCTGTGGCCTGGGAACATGACTGAGGCGTGATTCTGGAAAACTGTGGCCTGGGAATATGACTGAGGTTTGATTCTGGAAATCTGTGGCCTGGGAAATTGACTGAGGTTTGATGGCAGAAACCTGTGGACTGGCAACATGACAGAGGTTTGATTGTAGAACCCTGTGCCCTGGAAACATGACTGTGGGCTGGTACTGGAAACCCATGGCCTAGGAATTTGACATTGGTTTGATTCTCGAACCCTGTGGCCTGGGAACATGATTAAGGCGTGATTCTGGAAACCTGTGGCCTGGGAACATGACATCTGTTTAGATTGTGGCATACTGTGCCCTGGGAACCGGACTGAAGCCTTGGTTCTGGAATCCTGTGAACTGGGAACAAGACTGAGGTTTGATTCTGGAACCATGTGGCCTGGGAATATGACTGATGTTAGATCGTGGAATCCTGTGGCCTGGGAACATGACATCGGTTTGGATTCTGGTACCCTGTTGCCTGGGAACATGAAATCGGTTTGATTGTGGAAACCTGTGGTCAGGGAATATGGCTGAGGTTTGATGGTGGTACCCCCTGGGCTGGCAAAATGACTGAGGTTTGATTCTGGATCCCTGTGGCCTGGCAACATGACTGAGGCATGATTCTGGAATCCTGTGGCCTGGGAACATGACATCTGTTTAGATTGTGGAATACTGTGCCCAGGGAATCTGACTGAGGCTTGGTTCTGGAACCCTGTGGACTGGGAACATGACTGAGGTTTGATTCTGGAACCCTGTTGCCTGCAAACAGAACTGAGGATTGTTTCTGGAACCCTGTGGCCTGGGAACATGACATCAGTGGATTCTGGAACCCTGTGACCTGGGAACATGAGAACGGTTTATTTCTGGAAACCTGTGACCTGGGAACATGTCTGAGGTTTGATGGTGGTAACCTGTGGCTTGGCAACATGACTGAGGTTTGTTTCTGGAACCCTGTTCCCTGGGAACATGACTGAGGTTTGATTCTGGACACCTTTGTGCTGGGAACATGACTGTGTTTTGATTGTGGAATCATTGGTCCTGCAAACATGACAGAGGTTTGATTCTGGAACCATGTGTCCTGGGAATATGACTGAGGTTTGATTCTGGAAATCTGTGCCCTGGGAACTTGACTGAGGTTTGATGGCAGAAACCTGTGGACTGGCAACATGACTGAGGTTTGATTGTAGAACCCTGTGCCCTGGAAACATGACTGTGGCCTGGTACTGGAAACCCATGGCCTAGGAATTTGACATTGGTTTGATTCTGGAACCCTGTGGCCTGGGAACATGACTGAGGCGTGATTCTGGAAAACTGTGGCCTGGGAATATGACTGAGGTTTGATTCTGGAAATCTGTGGCCTGGGAACTTGACTGAGGTTTGATGGCAGAAATCTGTGGACTGGCAACATGACTGAGGTTTGATTGTAGAACCCTGTGCCCTGGAAACATGACTGCGACCTGATACTTGAACCCATGGCCTGGGAACTTGACATTCGTTTGATTCCGGAACCCTGTGGCCAGGAACAAGACTGAGGCGTGATTCTGGAATCCTGTGGCCTGGGAACATGACATCTGTTTAGATTGTGGAATACTGGGCCCTAGGAACCTGACTGAGGCTTGGTTCTGGAACCCTGTGGGCTGGGAACATGACTGAGGTTTTATTCTGGAATCCTGTGGCTTGGGAACATGACATCAGTGGATTCTGGAACCCTGTGGCCTGGGAACATGAGAACGGTTTAATTCTGGAACCCTGTGACCTGGGAACATGTCTGTGGTTTGATGGTAGAAACCTGTGGCTTGGCAACATGACTGAGGTTTGTTTCTGGAACCCTGTTCCCTGGGAACATGACTGAGGTTTGATTCTGGACACCTTTGTGCTGGGAACATGACTGTGTTTTGATTGTGGAATCATGGGTCCTGCAAACATGACTGAGGTTTGATTCTTGAACCATGTGTCCTGGGAATATGACTGAGGTTTGATTCTGGAAGTCTGTGGCCTGGGAACTTGACTGAGGTTTGATTGTAGAACCCTGTGCCCTGGAAACATGACTGCGACCTGATACTTGAAACCCATGGCCTGGGAACTTGACATTGGTTTGATTCTGGAACCCTGTTGCCAGGAGCAAGAATGAGGCGTGATTCTGGAATCCTGTGGACTGGGAACATGACATCTGGTTAAATTGTGGAATACTGTGCCCTGGGAACCTGACTGAGGCTTGGTTCTGGAATCCTGTAGCCTGCGAATATAACTGAGGATTTTTTCTGGAACCCTGTGGCCTGGGAACATGACATCAGTGGATTCTTGAACCCTGTGGCCTGGGAACATGAGAACGGTTGTATTCTGGAACCCTGTGGCCTGGGAACATGTCTGAGGTTTGATGGTGGAAACCTGTGCCTTGGCAACATGAATGAGGTTTGTTACTGGAACCCTGTTCCCTGGGAATATGACTGAGGTTTGATTCTGGACACCTTTGTCCTGGGAACATGACTGTGGTTTGATTGTGGAACCATGGGTCCTGCAAACATGACTGAGGTTTGATTCTGGAACCATGTGTCCTGGGAATATGACTGAGGTTTGATTCTGGAAATGTGTGGCCTGAGAACTTGACTGAGGTTTGATGGCAGAAACCTGTGGACTGGCAACATGACTGAGGTTTGATTGTAGAACCCTATGCCCTGGAAACATGACTGTGGCCTGGTACTGGAAACCCATGGCCTAGGAATTTGACATTGGCTTGATTCTGGAACCCTGTGGCCTGGGAACATGACTGAGGCGTGATTCTGGAAAACTGTGGCCTGGGAATATGACTGAGGTTTGATTCTGGAAATCTGTGGCCTGGGAAATTGACTGAGGTTTGATGGCAGAAACCTGTGGACTGGCAACATGACAGAGGTTTGATTGTAGAACCCTGTGCCCTGGAAACATGACTGTGGGCTGGTACTGGAAACCCATGGCCTAGGAATTTGACATTGGTTTGATTCTCGAACCCTGTGGCCTGGGAACATGATTAAGGCGTGATTCTGGAAACCTGTGGCCTGGGAACATGACATCTGTTTAGATTGTGGCATACTGTGCCCTGGGAACCGGACTGAAGCCTTGGTTCTGGAATCCTGTGAACTGGGAACAAGACTGAGGTTTGATTCTGGAACCATGTGGCCTGGGAATATGACTGATGTTAGATCGTGGAATCCTGTGGCCTGGGAACATGACATCGGTTTGGATTCTGGTACCCTGTTGCCTGGGAACATGAAATCGGTTTGATTGTGGAAACCTGTGGTCAGGGAATATGGCTGAGGTTTGATGGTGGTACCCCCTGGGCTGGCAACATGACTGAGGTTTGATTCTGGATCCCTGTGGCCTGGCAACATGACTGAGGCATGATTCTGGAATCCTGTGGCCTGGGAACATGACATCTGTTTAGATTGTGGAATACTGTGCCCAGGGAATCTGACTGAGGCTTGGTTCTGGAACCCTGTGGACTGGGAACATGACTGAGGTTTGATTCTGGAACCCTGTTGCCTGCAAACAGAACTGAGGATTGTTTCTGGAACCCTGTGGCCTGGGAACATGACATCAGTGGATTCTGGAACCCTGTGACCTGGGAACATGAGAACGGTTTATTTCTGGAAACCTGTGACCTGGGAACATGTCTGAGGTTTGATGGTGGAAACCTGTGGCTTGGCAACATGACTGAGGTTTGTTTCTGGAACCCTGTTCCCTGGGAACATGACTGAGGTTTGATTCTGGACACCTTTGTGCTGGGAACATGACTGTGTTTTGATTGTGGAATCATTGGTCCTGCAAACATGACAGAGGTTTGATTCTGGAACCATGTGTCCTGGGAATATGACTGAGGTTTGATTCTGGAAATCTGTGCCCTGGGAACTTGACTGAGGTTTGATGGCAGAAACCTGTGGACTGGCAACATGACTGAGGTTTGATTGTAGAACCCTGTGCCCTGGAAACATGACTGTGGCCTGGTACTGGAAACCCATGGCCTAGGAATTTGACATTGGTTTGATTCTGGAACCCTGTGGCCTGGGAACATGACTGAGGCGTGATTCTGGAAAACTGTGGCCTGGGAATATGACTGAGGTTTGATTCTGGAAATCTGTGGCCTGGGAACTTGACTGAGGTTTGATGGCAGAAATCTGTGGACTGGCAACATGACTGAGGTTTGATTGTAGAACCCTGTGCCCTGGAAACATGACTGCGACCTGATACTTGAACCCATGGCCTGGGAACTTGACATTCGTTTGATTCCGGAACCCTGTGGCCAGGAACAAGACTGAGGCGTGATTCTGGAATCCTGTGGCCTGGGAACATGACATCTGTTTAGATTGTGGAATACTGGGCCCTGGGAACCTGACTGAGGCTTGGTTCTGGAACCCTGTGGACTGGGAACATGACTGAGGTTTTATTCTGGAATCCTGTGGCCTGGGAACATGACATCAGTGGATTCTTGAAACCTGTGGCCTAGGAACATGAGAACGGTTGGATTCTGGAACTCTGTGGCCTGGGAACATGTCTGAGGTTTGATGGTGGAAACCTGTGGCTTGGCAACATGACTGAGGTTTGTTACTGGAACCCTGTTGCCTGGGAACATGACTGAGGTTTAATTCTGGACACCTTTGTCCTGGGAACATGACTATGGTTTGATTGTGGAACCATGGGTCCTGCAAACATGACTGAGGTTTGATTCTGGAACCATGTGTCCTGGGAATATGACTGAGGTTTGATTCTGGAAATCTGTGGCCTGGGAACTTGACTGAGGTTTGATGGCCGAAACCTGTGGACTGGCAACATGACTGAGGCTTGATTGTAGAACCCTGTGCCCTGGAAACATGACTGTGGGCTGGTACTGGAAACCCATGGCCTAGGAATTTGACATTGGTTTGATTCTGGAACCCTGTGGCCTGGGAACATGACTGAGGCGTGATTCTGGAAAACTGTGGCCTGGGAATATGACTGAGGTTTGATTCTGGAAATCTGTGGCCTGGGAACTTGACTGAGGTTTGATGGCAGAAACCTGTGGACTGGCAACATGACTGAGGTTTGATTGTAGAACCCTGTGCCCTGGAAACATGACTCTTGCCTGGTACTGGAAACCCATGGCCTGGGAATTTGACATTGGTTTGATTCTGGAACCCTGTTGCCAGGAACATGATTGAGGCGTGATTCTGGAAACCTGTGGCCTGGGAACGTGACATCAGTTTAGATTGTGGCATACTGTGCCCTGGGAACCGGACTGAAGGCTTGGTTCTGGAATCCTGTGGACTGGGAACAAGACTGAGGAATGATTCTGGAACCATGTGGCCTGGGAATATGACTGATGTTAGATCGTGGAATCCTGTGGCCTGGGAACATGACATCGGTTTGGATTCTGGTACCCTGTTGCCTGGGAACATGAAATCGGTTTGATTGTGGAAACCTGTGGTCTGGGAATATGACTGAGGTTTGATGGTGGTACCCTCTGGCCTGGCAACATGACTGAGGTTTGATTCTGGATCCCTGTGGCCTGGGAACATGACTGAGGCGTGATTCTGGAATCCTGTGGCCTGGGAACATGACATCTGTTTAGATTGTGGAATACTGTGCCCTGGGAATCTGACTGAGGCTTGGTTCTGGAACCCTGTGGACTGGGAACATGACTGAGGTTTGATTGTAGAACCCTGTGCCCTGGAAACATGATTGTGGCCTGGTACTGGAAACACATGGCCTAGGAATTTGACATTGGTTTGATTCTGGAACCCTGTGGCCTGGGAACATGACTGAGGTTTGATTCTGGAAAACTGTGGCCGGGGACATGACTGAGGGTTGATGGCAGAAATCTGTGGACTGAAAACATTACTGAGGTTTGATTGTAGCACCCTGTGCCCTGGAAACATGACTGTGGGCTGGTACTGGAAACCCATGGCCTAGGAATTTGACATTGGTTAGATTATGGAACCCTGTGGCCTGGGAACATGACTGAGGTTTGATTCTGGAACCCTGTAGCCTGCGAACATAACTGAGGATTGTTTCTGGAACCCTGTGGCCTGGGAACATGACATCAGTGGATTCTGGAACTCTGTGGCCTGGGAACATGAGAACGGTTTGATTCTGGAACCCTGTGGCCTGGGAACATGTCTGAGGTTTGATGGTGGAAACCTGTGGCTTGGCAGCATGACTGATGTTTCTTTCTGGAACCCTGTTCTCTCGGAACATGACTGAGGTTTGATTCTGGACACCTTTGTGCTGGGAACATGACTGTGTTTTGATTGTGGAATCATGGGTCCTGAAACATGACTGAGGTTTGATTCTGGAACCATGTGTCCTGGGAATATGACTGAGGTTTGATTCTGGAAATCTGTGGCCTGGGAACTTGACTGAGGTTTGATGGCAGAAACCTGTGGACTGGCAACATGACTGAGGTTTGACTGTAGAACCCTGTGCCCTGGAAACATGACTGCGACCTGATACTTGAAACCCATGGCCTGGGAACTTGACATTGGTTTGATTCTGGAAGCCTGTGGTCAGGAACAAGACTGAGGCGTGATTCTGGAATCCTGTGGCCTGGGAACATGACATCTGTTTAGATTGTGGAATACTGTGCCCTGGGAACCTGACTGAGGCTTGGTTCTGGAACCCTGTCGACTGGGAACATGACTGAAGTTTTATTCTGGAATCCTGTGGCCTGGGAACATGACATCAGTGGATTCTGGAACCCTGTGGCATGGGAACATGTCTGAGGTTTGATGGTGGAAACCTGTGGCTTGGCAACATGAATGAGTTTTGTTACTGGAACCCTGTTGCCTGGGAACATGACTGAGGTTTGATTCTGGACACATTTGTCCTGGGAACATGACTGTGGTTTGATTGTGGAACCATGGGTCCTGCAAACATGACTGAGGTTTGATTCTGGAACCATGTGTCCTGGGAATATGACTGAGGTTTCATTCTGGAAATCTGTGGCCTGGGAACTTGACTGAGGTTTGATGGCAGAAACCTGTGGACTGGCAACATGACTGAGGTTTGATTGTAGAACCCTGTGCCCTGGAAACATGACTGTGGGCTGGTACTGGAAACCCATGGCCTAGGAATTTGACATTGGTTTGATTCTGGAACCCTGTGGCCTGGGAACATGATTGAGGCGTGATTCTGGAAACCTGTGGCCTGGGAACATGACATCTGTTTAGATTATGGCATACTGTGCCCTGGGAACCGGACTGAAGGCTTGGTTCTGGAATCCTGTGGACTGGGAACAAGACTGAGGTTTGATTCTGGAAGCATGTGGCCTGGGAATATGACTGATGTTAGATCGTGGAATCCTGTGGCCTGGGGACATGACATCGGTTTGGATTCTGGTACCCTGTTACCTGGGAACATGAAATCGGTTTGATTGTGGAAACCTGTGGTCTGGGAATATGACTGAGGTTTGATGGTGGTACCCTCTGGCCTGGCAACATGACTGTGGTTTGATTCTGGATCCCTGTGGCCTGGGAACATGACTGAGGCGTGATTCTGGTATCCTGTGGCATGGAAACATGACATCTGTTTAGATTGTGGAATACTGTGCCCTGGGAATCTGACTGAGGCTTGGTTCTGGAACCCTGTGGACTGGGAACATGACTGAGGTTTGATTCTGGAACCCTGTAGCCTGCGAACATAAGTGAGGATTGTTTCTGGAACCCTGTGGCCTGGGAACATGACATCAGTGGATTCTGGAACCCTGTGGCCTGGGAACATGAGAACGGTTTAATTCTGGAACCCTGTGACCTGGGAACATGTCTGTGGTTTGATGGTAGAAACCTGTGGCTTGGCAACATGACTGAGGTTTGTTTCTGGAACCCTGTTCCCTGGGAACATGTCTGAGGTTTGATTCTGGACACTTTTGTGCTGGGAACATGACTGTGTTTTGATTGTGGAATCATGGGTCCTGCAAACATGACTGAGGTTTGATTCTAGAACCATGTGTCCTTGGAATATGACTGAGGTTTGATTCTGGAAATCTGTGGCCTGGGAACTTGACTGAGGTTTGATTGTAGAACCCTGTGCCCTGGAAACATGACTGCGACCTGATACTTGAAACCCATGGCCTGCGAACTTGACATTGGTTTGATTCTGGAACCCTGTTGCCAGGAACAAGACTGAGGCGTGATTCTGGAATCCTGTGGCCTGGGAACATGACATCTGTTTAGATTGTGTAATACTGTGCCCTGGGAACCTGACTGAGGCTTGGTTCTGGAATCCTGTAGCCTGCGAATATAACTGAGGATTTTTTCTGGAACCCTGTGGCCTGGGAACATGACATCAGTGGATTCTTGAACCCTGTGGCCTGGGAACATGAGAACGGTTGTATTCTGGAACCCTGTGGCCTGGGAACATGTCTGAGGTTTGATGGTGGAAACCTGTGCCTTGGCAACATGAATGAGGTTTGTTACTGGAACCCTGTTCCCTGGGAATATGACTGAGGTTTGATTCTGGACACCTTTGTCCTGGGAACATGACTGTGGTTTGATTGTGGAACCATGGGTCCTGCAAACATGACTGAGGTTTGATTCTGGAACCATGTGTCCTGGGAATATGACTGAGGTTTGATTCTGGAAATGTGTGGCCTGAGAACTTGACTGAGGTTTGATGGCAGAAACCTGTGGACTGGCAACATGACTGAGGTTTGATTGTAGAACCCTGTGCCCTGGAAACATGACTGTGGCCTGGTACTGGAAACCCATGGCCTAGGAATTTGACATTGGTTTGATTCTGGAACCCTGTGGCCTGGGAACATGACTGAGGCGTGATTCTGGAAAACTGTGGCCTGGGAATATGACTGAGGTTTGATTCTGGAAATCTGTGGCCTGGGAACTTGACTGAGGTTTGATGGCAGAAATCTGTGGACTGGCAACATGACTGAGGTTTGATTGTAGAACCCTGTGCCCTGGAAACATGACTGCGACCTGATACTTGAAACCCATGGCCTGGGAACTTGACATTCGTTTGATTCCGGAACCCTGTGGCCAGGAACAAGACTGAGGCGTGATTCTGGAATCCTGTGGCCTGGGAACATGACATCTATTTAGATTGTGGAATACTGGGCCCTGGGAACCTGAATGAGGCTTGGTTCTGAAACCCTGTGGACTGGGAACATGACTGAGGTTTTATTCTGGAATCCTGTGGCCTGGGAACATGACATCAGTGGATTCTGGAACCCTGTGGCCTGGGAACATGAGAACGGTTTGATTCTGGAACCCTGTGGCCTGGGAACATGTCTGAGGTTTGATGGTGGAAACCTGTGGCTTGGCAACATGAATGAGGTTTGTTACTGGAACCCTCTTCCCTGGGAACATGACTGTGGTTTGATTGTGGAACCATGGGTCCTGCAAACATGACTGAGGTTTTATTCTGGAACCAGGTGTCCTGGGAATATGACTGAGGTTTGATTCTGGAAATCTGTGGCCTGGGAAATTGACTGAGGTTTGATGGCAGAAACCTGTGGACTGGCAACATGACAGAGGTTTGATTGTAGAAACCTGTGCCCTGGAAACATGACTGTGGCCTGGTATTGGAAACCCATGGAATAGGAATTTGACATTGGCTTGATTCTGGAACCCTGTGGCCTGGGAACATGATTGAGGCGTGATTCTGGAAATCTGTGGCCTGGGAACATGACATCTGTTTAGATTGTGGCATACTGTGCCCTGGGAACCGGACTGAAGGCTTGGTTCTGGAATCCTGTGGACTGGGAACAAGAATGAGGTTTGATTCTGGAACCATGTGGCCTGGGAATATGACTGATGTTAGATCGTGGAATCCTGTGGCCTGGGAACATGACATCGGTTTGGATTCTGGTACCCTGTTGCCTGGGAACATGAAATCGGTTTGATTGTGGAAACCTGTGGTCTGGGAATATGACTGAGGTTTGATGGTGGTACCCTCTGGCCTGGCAACATGACTGGGGTTTGATTCTGGATCCCTGTGGCCTGGGAACATGACTGAGGCGTGATTCTGGAATCCTGTGGCCTGGGAACATGACGTCTGTTTAGATTGTGGAATACTGTGCCCTGGGAATCTGACTGAGGCTTGGTTCTGGAACCCTGTGGACTGGGAACATGACTGAGGTTTGAATCTGGAATCCTGTAGCCTGCGAACATAACTGAGGATTGTTTCTGGAACCCTGTGGGCTGGGAACATGACATCAGTGGATTCTGGAACCCTGTGGCCTGGGAACATGAGAACGGTTTAATTCTGGAACCCTGTGACCTGGGAACATGTCTGAGGTTTGATGGTGGAAACCTGTGGCTTGGCAACATGACTGAGGTTTGTTTCTGGAACCCTGTTCCCTGGGAACATGACTGAGGTTTGATTCTGGACACCTTTGTCCTGGGAACATGACTGTGGTTTGATTGTGGAACCATGGGTCCTGCAAACATGACTGAGGTTTTATTCTGGAACCATGTGTCCTGGGACTATGACTGAGGTTTGATTCTGGAAATCTGTGGCCTGGGAAATTGACTGAGGTTTGATGGCAGAAACCTGTGGACTGGCAACATGACAGAGGTTTGATTGTAGAACGCTGTGCCCTGGAAACATGACTGTGGGCTGGTACTGGAAACCCATGGCCTAGGAATTTGACATTGGTTTGATTCTCGAACCCTGTGGCCTGGGAACATGATTAAGGCGTGATTCTGGAAACCTGTGGCCTGGGAACATGACATCTGTTTAGATTGTGGCATACTGTGCCCTGGGAACCGGACTGAAGCCTTGGTTCTGGAATCCTGTGAACTGGGAACAAGACTGAGGTTTGATTCTGGAACCATGTGGCCTGGGAATATGACTGATGTTAGATCGTGGAATCTTGTGGCCTGGGAACATGACATCGGTTTGGATTCTGGTACCCTGTTGCCTGGGAACATGAAATCGGTTTGATTGTGGAAACCTGTGGTCAGGGAATATGGCTGAGGTTTGATGGTGGTACCCCCTAGCCTGGCAACATGACTGAGGTTTGATTCTGGATCCCTGTGGCCTGGGAACATGACTGAGGCATGATTCTGGAATCCTGTGGCCTGGGAACATGACATCTGTTTAGATTGTGGAATACTGTGCCCAGGGAATCTGACTGAGGCTTGGTTCTGGAACCCTGTGGACTGGGAACATGACTGAGGTTTGATTCTGGAACCCTGTAGCCTGCAAACATAACTGAGGATTGTTTCTGGAACCCTGTGGCCTGGGAACATGACATCAGTGGATTCTGGAACCCTGTGACCTGGGAACATGAGAACGGTTTATTTCTGGAACCCTGTGACCTGGGAACATGTCTGAGGTTTGATGGTGGAAACCTGTGGCTTGGCAACATGACTGAGGTTTGTTTCTGGAACCCTGTTCCCTGGGAACATGACTGAGGTTTGATTCTGGACACCTTTGTGCTGGGAAAATGACTGTGTTTTGATTGTGGAATCATGGGTCCTGCAAACATGACAGAGGTTTGATTCTGGAACCATGTGTCCTGGGAATATGACTGAGGTTTGATTCTGGAAATCTGTGCCCTGGGAACTTGACTGAGGTTTGATGGCAGAAATCTGTGGACTGGCAACATGACTGAGGTTTGATTGTAGAACCCTGTGCCCTGGAAACATGACTGCGACCTGATACTTGAAACCCATGGCCTGGGACCTTGACATTCGTTTGATTCCCGAACCCTGTGGCCAGGAACAAGACTGAGGCGTGATTCTGGAATCCTGTGGCCTGGGAACATGACATCTATTTAGATTGTGGAATACTGGGCCCTGGGAACCTGACTGAGGCTTGGTTCTGGAACCCTGTGGACTGGGAACATGACTGAGATTTTATTCTGGAATCCTGTGGCCTGGGAACATGACATCAGTGGATTCTGGAACCCTGTGGCCTGGGAACATGAGAACGGTTTGATTCTGGAACCCTGTGGCCTGGGAACATGTCTGAGGTTTGATGGTGGAAACCTGTGGCTTGGCAACATGAATGAGGTTTGTTACTGGAACCCTCTTCCCTGGGAACATGACTGTGGTTTGATTGTGGAACCATGGGTCCTGCAAACATGACTGAGGTTTTATTCTGGAACCAGGTGTCCTGGGACTATGACTGAGGTTTGATTCTGGAAATCTGTGGCCTGGGAAATTGACTGAGGTTTGATGGCAGAAACCTGTGGACTGGCAACATGACAGAGGTTTGATTGTAGAACCCTGTGCCCTGGAAACATGACTGTGGGCTGGTACTGGAAACCCATGGCCTAGGAATTTGACATTGGTTTGATTCTGGAACCCTGTGGCCTGGGAACATGATTAAGGCGTGATTCTGGAAACCTGTGGCCTGGGAACATGACATCTGTTTAGATTGTGGCATACTGTGCCCTGGGAACCGGACTGAAGCCTTGGTTCTGGAATCCTGTGAACTGGGAACAAGACTCAGGTTTGATTCTGGAACCATGTGGCCTGGGAATATGACTGATGTTAGATCGTGGAATCCTGTGGCCTGGGAACATGACATCGGTTTGGATTCTGGTACCCTGTTGCCTGGGAACATGAAATCGGTTTGATTGTGGAAACCTGTGGTCAGGGAATATGACTGAGGTTTGATGGTGGTACCCTCTGGCCTGGCAACATGACTGAGGTTTGATTCTGGATCCCTGTGGCCTGGGAACATGACTGAGGCATGATTCTGGAATCCTGTGGCCTGGGAACATGACATCTGTTTAGATTGTGGAATACTGTGCCCTGGGAATCTGACTGAGGCTTGGTTCTGGAACCCTGTGGACTTGGAGCATGACTGAGGTTTGATTCTGGAACCCTGTAGCCTGCAAACATAACTGAGGATTGTTTCTGGAACCCTGTGGCCTGGGAACATGACATCAGTGGATTCTGGAACCCTGTGACCTGGGAACATGAGAACGGTTTATTTCTGGAACCCTGTGACCAGGGAACATGTCTGAGGTTTGATGGTGGAAACCTGTGGCTTGGCAACATGACTGAGGTTTGTTTCTGGAACCCTGTTCCCTGGGAACATGACTGAGGTTTGATTCTGGACACCTTTGTGCTGGGAAAATGACTGTGTTTTGATTGTGGAATCATGGGTCCTGCAAACATGACAGAGGTTTGATTCTGGAACCATGTGTCCTGGGAATATGACTGAGGTTTGATTCTGGAAATCTGTGCCCTGGGAACGTGACTAAGGTTTGATGGCAGAAACCTGTGGATTGGCAACATGACTGAGGTTTGATTGTAGAACCCTGTGCCCTGGAAACATGACTGTGGCCTGGTACTGGAAACCCATGGCCTAGGAATTTGACATTGGTTTGATTTTGGAACCCTGTGGCCTGGGAACATGACTGAGGCGTGATTCTGGAAAACTGTGGCCTGGGAATATGACTGAGGTTTGATTCTGGAAAGCTGTGGCCTGGGAATATGACTGAGGTTTGATTCTGGAAATCTGTGGCCTGGGAACTTGACTGAGGTTTGATGGCAGAAATCTGTGGACTGGCAACATGACTGAGGTTTGATTGTAGAACCCTGTGCCCTGGAAACATGACTGTGGCCTGGTACTGGAAACCCATGGCCTAGGAATTTGACATTGGTTTGATTCTGGAACCCTGTGGCCTGGGAACATGACTGAGGCGTGATTCTGGAAAACTGTGGCCTGGGAATATGACTGAGGTTTGATTCTGGAAATCTGTGGCCTGGGAACTTGACTGAGGTTTGATGGCAGAAATCTGTGGACTGGCAACATGACTGAGGTTTGATTGTAGAACCCTGTGCCCTGGAAACATGACTGCGACCTGATACTTGAAACCCATGGCCTGGGAACTTGACATTCGTTTGATTCCGGAACCCTGTGGCCAGGAACAAGACTGAGGCGTGATTCTGGAATCCTGTGGCCTGGGAACATGACATCTGTTTAGATTGTGGAATACTGGGCCCTGGGAACCTGACTGAGGCTTGTTTCTGGAACCCTGTGGACTGGGAACATGACTGAGGTTTTATTCTGGAATCCTGTGGCCTGGGAACATGACATCAGTGGATTCTGGAACCCTGTGGCCTGGGAACATGAGAACGGTTGGATTCTGGAACCCTGTGGCCTGGGAACATGTCTGAGGTTTGATGGTGGAAACCTGTGGCTTGGCAACATGAATGAGGTTTGTTACTGGAACCCTCTTCCCTGGGAACATGACTGAGGTTTGATTCTGGACACCTTTGTCCTGGGAACATGACTGTGGTTTGATTGTGGAACCATGGGTCCTGCAAACATGACTGAGGTTTTATTCTGGAACCAGGTGTCCTGGGAATATGACTGAGGTTTGATTCTGGAAATCTGTGGCCTGGGAAATTGACTGAGGTTTGATGGCAGAAACCTGTGGACTGGCAACATGACAGAGGTTTGATTGTAGAAACCTGTGCCCTGGAAACATGACTGTGGCCTGGTACTGGAAACCCATGGCCTAGGAATTTGACATTGGCTTGATTCTGGAACCCTGTGGCCTGGGAACATGATTGAGGCGTGATTCTGGAAACCTGTGGCCTGGGAACATGACATCTGTTTAGATTGTGGCATACTGTGCCCTGGGAACCGGACTGAAGCCTTGGTTCTGGAATCCTGTGGACTGGGAACAAGACTGAGGTTTGATTCTGGAACCATGTGGCCTGGGAATATGACTGATGTTAGATCGTGGAATCCTGTGGCCTGGGAACATGACATCGGTTTGGATTCTGGTACCCTGTTGCCTGGGAACATGAAATCGGTTTGATTGTGGAAACCTGTGGTCTGGGAATATGACTGAGGTTTGATGGTGGTACCGTCTGGCCTGGCAACATGACTGAGGTTTGATTCTGGATCCCTGTGGCCTGGGAACATGACTGAGGCGTGATTCTGGAATCCTGTGGCCTGGGAACATGACGTCTGTTTAGATTGTGGAATACTGTGCCCTGGGAATCTGACTGAGGCTTGGTTCTGGAACCCTGTGGACTGGGAACATGACTGAGGTTTGATTCTGGAACCCTGTAGCCTGCGAACATAACTGAGGATTGTTTCTGGAACCCTGTGGGCTGGGAACATGACATCAGTGGATTCTGGAACCCTGTGGCCTGGGAACATGAGAACGGTTTAATTCTGGAACCCTGTGACCTGGGAACATGTCTGAGGTTTGATGGTGGAAACCTGTGGCTTGGCAACATGACTGAGGTTTGTTTCTGGAACCCTGTTCCCTGCGAACATGACTGAGGTTTGATTCTGGACACTTTTGTGCTGGGAACATGACTGTGTTTTGATTGTGGAATCATGGGTCCTGCAAACATGACTGAGGTTTGATTCTGGAACCATGTGTCCTGGGAATATGACTGAGGTTTGATTCTGGAAATCTGTGGCCTGCGAACTTGACTGAGGTTTGATGGCAGAAACCTGTGGACTGGCAACATGACTGAGGTTTGATTGTAGAACCCTGTGCCCTGGAAACATGACTGTGGCCTGGTACTGGAAACCCATGGCCTAGGAATTTGACATTGGCTTGATTCTGGAACCCTGTGGCCTGGGAACATGATTTAGGCGTGATTCTGGAAACCTGTGGCCTGGGAACATGACATCTGTTTAGATTGTGGCATACTGTGCCCTGGGAACCGGACTGAAGCCTTGGTTCTGGAATCCTGTGGACTGGGAACATGACTGAAGTTTTATTCTGGAATCCTGTGGCCTGGGAACATGACATCAGTGGATTCTGGAACCCTGTGGCATGGGAACATGTCTGAGGTTTGATGGTGGAAACCTGTGGCTTGGCAACATGAATGAGTTTTCTTACTGGAACCCTGTTGCCTGGGAACATGACTGAGGTTTGATTCTGGACACATTTGTCCTGGGAACATGACTGTGGTTTGATTGTGGAACCATGGGTCCTGCAAACATGACTGAGGTTTGATTCTGGAACCATGTGTCCTGGGAATATGACTGAGGTTTCATTCTGGAAATCTGTGGCCTGGGAACTTGACTGAGGTTTGATGGCAGAAACCTGTGGACTGGCAACATGACTGAGGTTTGATTGTAGAACCCTGTGCCCTGGAAACATGACTGTGGGCTGGTACTGGAAACCCATGGCCTAGGAATTTGACATTGGTTTGATTCTGGAACCCTGTGGCCTGGGAACATGATTGAGGCGTGATTCTGGAAACCTGTGGCCTGGGAACATGACATCTGTTTAGATTATGGCATACTGTGCCCTGGGAACCGGACTGAAGGCTTGGTTCTGGAATCCTGTGGACTGGGAACAAGACTGAGGTTTGATTCTGGAAGCATGTGGCCTGGGAATATGACTGATGTTAGATCGTGGAATCCTGTGGCCTGGGGACATGACATCGGTTTGGATTCTGGTACCCTGTTACCTGGGAACATGAAATCGGTTTGATTGTGGAAACCTGTGGTCTGGGAATATGACTGAGGTTTGATGGTGGTACCCTCTGGCCTGGCAACATGACTGTGGTTTGATTCTGGATCCCTGTGGCCTGGGAACATGACTGAGGCGTGATTCTGGAATCCTGTGGCATGGAAACATGACATCTGTTTAGATTGTGGAATACTGTGCCCTGGGAATCTGACTGAGGCTTGGTTCTGGAACCCTGTGGACTGGGAACATGACTGAGGTTTGATTCTGGAACCCTGTAGCCTGCGAACATAAGTGAGGATTGTTTCTGGAACCCTGTGGCCTGGGAACATGACATCAGTGGATTCTGGAACCCTGTGGCCTGGGAACATGAGAACGGTTTAATTCTGGAACCCTGTTCCCTGGGAACATGTCTGAGGTTTGATTCTGGACACTTTTGTGCTGGGAACATGACTGTGTTTTGATTGTGGAATCATGGGTCCTGCAAACATGACTGAGGTTTGATTCTGGAACCATGTGTCCTTGGAATATGACTGCGGTTTGATTCTGGAAATCTGTGGCCTGGGAACTTGACTGAGGTTTGATTTTAGAACGCTGTGCCCTGGAAACATGACTGCGACCTGATACTTGAAACCCATGGCCTGGGAACTTGACATTGGTTTGATTCTGGAACCCTGTTGCCAGGAACAAGACTGAGGCGTGATTCTGGAATCCTGTGGCCTGGGAAGATGACATCTGTTTAGATTGTGTAATACTGTGCCCTGGGAACCTGACTGAGGCTTGGTTCTGGAATCCTGTAGCCTGCGAATATAACTGAGGATTTTTTCTGGAACCCTGTGGCCTGGGAACATGACATCAGTGGATTCTTGAATCCTGTGGCCTGGGAACATGAGAACGGTTGTATTCTGGAACCCTGTGGCCTGGGAACATGTCTGAGGTTTGATGGTGGAAACCTGTGCCTTGGCAACATGAATGAGGTTTGTTACTGGAACCCTGTTCCCTGGGAATATGACTGAGGTTTGATTCTGGACACCTTTGTCCTGGGAACATGACTGTGGTTTGATTGTGGAACCATGGGTCCTGCAAACATGACTGAGGTTTGATTATGGAACCATGTGTCCTGGGAATATGACTGAGGTTTGATTCTGGAAATGTGTGGCCTGAGAACTTGACTGAGGTTTGATGGCAGAAACCTGTGGACTGGCAACATGACTGAGGTTTGATTGTAGAACCCTGTGCCCTGGAAACATGACTGTGGCCTGGTACTGGAAACCCATGGCCTAGGAATTTGACATTGGTTTGATTCTGGAACCCTGTGGCCTGGGAACATGACTGAGGCGTGATTCTGGAAAACTGTGGCCTGGGAATATGACTGAGGTTTGATTCTGGAAATCTGTGGCCTGGGAACTTGACTGAGGTTTGATGGCAGAAATCTGTGGACTGGCAACATGACTGAGGTTTGATTGTAGAACCCTGTGCCCTGGAAACATGACTGCGACCTGATACTTGAAACCCATGGCCTGGGAACTTGACATTCGTTTGATTCCGGAACCCTGTGGCCAGGAACAAGACTGAGGCGTGATTCTGGAATCCTGTGGCCTGGGAACATGACATCTATTTAGATTGTGGAATACTGGGCCCTGGGAACCTGAATGAGGCTTGGTTCTGAAACCCTGTGGACTGGGAACATGACTGAGGTTTTATTCTGGAATCCTGTGGCCTGGGAACATGACATCAGTGGATTCTGGAACCCTGTGGCCTGGGAACATGAGAACGGTTTGATTCTGGAACCCTGTGGCCTGGGAACATGTCTGAGGTTTGATGGTGGAAACCTGTGGCTTGGCAACATGAATGAGGTTTGTTACTGGAACCCTCTTCCCTGGGAACATGACTGTGGTTTGATTGTGGAACCATGGGTCCTGCAAACATGACTGAGGTTTTATTCTGGAAGCAGGTGTCCTGGGAATATGACTGAGGTTTGATTCTGGAAATCTGTGGCCTGGGAAATTGACTGAGGTTTGATGGCAGAAACCTGTGGACTGGCAACATGACAGAGGTTTGATTGTAGAAACCTGTGCCCTGGAAACATGACTGTGGCCTGGTACTGGAAACCCATGGCCTAGGAATTTGACATTGGCTTGATTCTGGAACCCTGTGGCCTGGGAACATGATTGAGGCGTGATTCTGGAAATCTGTGGCCTGGGAACATGACATCTGTTTAGATTGTGGCATACTGTGCCCTGGGAACCGGACTGAAGGCTTGGTTCTGGAATCCTGTGGACTGGGAACAAGAATGAGGTTTGATTCTGGAACCATGTGGCCTGGGAATATGACTGATGTTAGATCGTGGAATCCTGTGGCCTGGGAACATGACATCGGTTTGGATTCTGGTACCCTGTTGCCTGGGAACATGAAATCGGTTTGATTGTGGAAACCTGTGGTCTGGGAATATGACTGAGGTTTGATGGTGGTACCCTCTGGCCTGGCAACATGACTGAGGTTTGATTCTGGATCCCTGTGGCCTGGGAACATGACTGAGGCGTGATTCTGGAATCCTGTGGCCTGGGAACATGACGTCTGTTTAGATTGTGGAATACTGTGCCCTGGGAATCTGACTGAGGCTTGGTTCTGGAACCCTGTGGACTGGGAACATGACTGAGGTTTGAATCTGGAATCTTGTAGCCTGCGAACATAACTGAGGATTGTTTCTGGAACCCTGTGGGCTGGGAACATGACATCAGTGGATTCTGGAACCCTGTGGCCTGGGAACATGAGAACGGTTTAATTCTGGAACCCTGTGACCTGGGAACATGTCTGAGGTTTGATGGTGGAAACCTGTGGCTTGGCAACATGACTGAGGTTTGTTTCTGGAACCCTGTTCCCTAGGATCATGCCTGAGGTTTGATTCTGGACACCTTTGTCCTGGGAACATGACTGTGGTTTGATTCTGGAACCATGTGTCCTGGGAATATGACTGAGGTTTGATTCTGGAAATCTGTGCCCTGGGAACTTGACTGAGGTTTGATGGCAGAAATCTGTGGACTGGCAACATGACTGAGGTTTGATTGTAGAACCCTGTGCCCTGGAAACATGACTGCGACCTGATACTTGAAACCCATGGCCTGGGACCTTGACATTCGTTTGATTCCGGAACCCTGTGGCCAGGAACAAGACTGAGGCGTGATTCTGGAATCCTGTGGCCTGGGAACATGACATCTATTTAGATTGTGGAATACTGGGCCCTGGGAACCTGACTGAGGCTTGGTTCTGGAACCCTGTGGACTGGGAACATGACTGAGATTTTATTCTGGAATCCTGTGGCCTGGGAACATGACATCAGTGGATTCTGGAACCCTGTGGCCTGGGAACATGAGAACGGTTTGATTCTGGAACCCTGTGGCCTGGGAACATGTCTGAGGTTTGATGGTGGAAACCTGTGGCTTGGCAACATGAATGAGGTTTGTTACTGGAACCCTCTTCCCTGGGAACATGACTGTGGTTTGATTGTGGAACCATGGGTCCTGCAAACATGACTGAGGTTTTATTCTGGAACCAGGTGTCCTGGGACTATGACTGAGGTTTGATTCTGGAAATCTGTGGCCTGGGAAATTGACTGAGGTTTGATGGCAGAAACCTGTGGACTGGCAACATGACAGAGGTTTGATTGTAGAACCCTGTGCCCTGGAAACATGACTGTGGGCTGGTACTGGAAACCCATGGCCTAGGAATTTGACATTGGTTTGATTCTCGAACCCTGTGGCCTGGGAACATGATTAAGGCGTGATTCTGGAAACCTGTGGCCTGGGAACATGACATCTGTTTAGATTGTGGCATACTGTGCCCTGGGAACCGGACTGAAGCCTTGGTTCTGGAATCCTGTGAACTGGGAACAAGACTCAGGTTTGATTCTGGAACCATGTGGCCTGGGAATATGACTGATGTTAGATCGTGGAATCCTGTGGCCTGGGAACATGACATCGGTTTGGATTCTGGTACCCTGTTGCCTGGGAACATGAAATCGGTTTGATTGTGGAAACCTGTGGTCAGGGAATATGACTGAGGTTTGATGGTGGTACCCTCTGGCCTGGCAACATGACTGAGGTTTGATTCTGGATCCCTGTGGCCTGGGAACATGACTGAGGCATGATTCTGGAATCCTGTGGCCTGGGAACATGACATCTGTTTAGATTGTGGAATACTGTGCCCTGGGAATCTGACTGAGGCTTGGTTCTGGAACCCTGTGGACTTGGAGCATGACTGAGGTTTGATTCTGGAACCCTGTAGCCTGCAAACATAACTGAGGATTGTTTCTGGAACCCTGTGGCCTGGGAACATGACATCAGTGGATTCTGGAACCCTGTGACCTGGGAACATGAGAACGGTTTATTTCTGGAACCCTGTGACCAGGGAACATGTCTGAGGTTTGATGGTGGAAACCTGTGGCTTGGCAACATGACTGAGGTTTGTTTCTGGAACCCTGTTCCCTGGGAACATGACTGAGGTTTGATTCTGGACACCTTTGTGCTGGGAAAATGACTGTGTTTTGATTGTGGAATCATGGGTCCTGCAAACATGACAGAGGTTTGATTCTGGAACCATGTGTCCTGGGAATATGACTGAGGTTTGATTCTGGAAATCTGTGCCCTGGGAACGTGACTGAGGTTTGATGGCAGAAACCTGTGGACTGGCAACATGACTGAGGTTTGATTGTAGAACCCTGTGCCCTGGAAACATGACTGTGGCCTGGTACTGGAAACCCATGGCCTAGGAATTTGACATTGGTTTGATTTTGGAACCCTGTGGCCTGGGAACATGACTGAGGCGTGATTCTGGAAAACTGTGGCCTGGGAATATGACTGAGGTTTGATTCTGGAAAGCTGTGGCCTGGGAATATGACTGAGGTTTGATTCTGGAAATCTGTGGCCTGGGAACTTGACTGAGGTTTGATGGCAGAAATCTGTGGACTGGCAACATGACTGAGGTTTGATTGTAGAACCCTGTGCCCTGGAAACATGACTGTGGCCTGGTACTGGAAACCCATGGCCTAGGAATTTGACATTGGTTTGATTCTGGAACCCTGTGGCCTGGGAACATGACTGAGGCGTGATTCTGGAAAACTGTGGCCTGGGAATATGACTGAGGTTTGATTCTGGAAATCTGTGGCCTGGGAACTTGACTGAGGTTTGATGGCAGAAATCTGTGGACTGGCAACATGACTGAGGTTTGATTGTAGAACCCTGTGCCCTGGAAACATGACTGCGACCTGATACTTGAAACCCATGGCCTGGGAACTTGACATTCGTTTGATTCCGGAACCCTGTGGCCAGGAACAAGACTGAGGCGTGATTCTGGAATCCTGTGGCCTGGGAACATGACATCTGTTTAGATTGTGGAATACTGGGCCCTGGGAACCTGACTGAGGCTTGTTTCTGGAACCCTGTGGACTGGGAACATGACTGAGGTTTTATTCTGGAATCCTGTGGCCTGGGAACATGACATCAGTGGATTCTGGAACCCTGTGGCCTGGGAACATGAGAACGGTTGGATTCTGGAACCCTGTGGCCTGGGAACATGTCTGAGGTTTGATGGTGGAAACCTGTGGCTTGGCAACATGAATGAGGTTTGTTACTGGAACCCTCTTCCCTGGGAACATGACTGAGGTTTGATTCTGGACACCTTTGTCCTGGGAACATGACTGTGGTTTGATTGTGGAACCATGGGTCCTGCAAACATGACTGAGGTTTTATTCTGGAACCAGGTGTCCTGGGAATATGACTGAGGTTTGATTCTGGAAATCTGTGGCCTGGGAAATTGACTGAGGTTTGATGGCAGAAACCTGTGGACTGGCAACATGACAGAGGTTTGATTGTAGAAACCTGTGGCCTGGAAACATGACTGTGGCCTGGTACTGGAAACCCATGGCCTAGGAATTTGACATTGGCTTGATTCTGGAACCCTGTGGCCTGGGAACATGATTGAGGCGTGATTCTGGAAACCTGTGGCCTGGGAACATGACATCTGTTTAGATTGTGCCATACTGTGCCCTGGGAACCGGACTGAAGCCTTGGTTCTGGAATCCTGTGGACTGGGAACAAGACTGAGGTTTGATTCTGGAACCATGTGGCCTGGGAATATGACTGATGTTAGATCGTGGAATCCTGTGGCCTGGGAACATGACATCGGTTTGGATTCTGGTACCCTGTTGCCTGGGAACATGAAATCGGTTTGATTGTGGAAACCTGTGGTCTGGGAATATGACTGAGGTTTGATGGTGGTACCGTCTGGCCTGGCAACATGACTGAGGTTTGATTCTGGATCCCTGTGGCCTGGGAACATGACTGAGGCGTGATTCTGGAATCCTGTGGCCTGGGAACATGACGTCTGTTTAGATTGTGGAATACTGTGCCCTGGGAATCTGACTGAGGCTTGGTTCTGGAACCCTGTGGACTGAGAACATGACTGAGGTTTGATTCTGGAACCCTGTAGCCTGCGAACATAACTGAGGATTGTTTCTGGAACCCTGTGGGCTGGGAACATGACATCAGTGGATTCTGGAACCCTGTGGCCTGGGAACATGAGAACGGTTTAATTCTGGAACCCTGTGACCTGGGAACATGTCTGAGGTTTGATGGTGGAAACCTGTGGCTTGGCAACATGACTGAGGTTTGTTTCTGGAACCCTGTTCCCTAGGAACATGCCTGAGGTTTGATTCTGGACACCTTTGTCCTGGGAACATGACTGTGGTTTGATTGTGGAACCATGGGTCCTGCAAACATGACTGAGGTTTTATTCTGGAACCATGGGTCCTGGGACTATGACTGAGGTTTGATTCTGGAAATCTGTGGCCTGGGAAATTGACTGAGGTTTGATGGCAGAAACCTGTGGAGTGGCAACATGACAGAGGTTTGATTGTAGAACCCTGTGCCCTGGAAACATGACTGTGGGCTGGTACTGGAAACCCATGGCCTAGGAATTTGACATTGGTTTGATTCTCGAACCCTGTGGCCTGGGAACATGATTAAGGCGTGATTCTGGAAACCTGTGGCCTGGGAACATGACATCTGTTTAGATTGTGGCATACTGTGCCCTGGGAACCGGACTGAAGCCTTGGTTCTGGAATCCTGTGAACTGGGAACAAGACTGAGGTTTGATTCTGGAACCATGTGGCCTGGGAGTATGACTGATGTTAGATCGTGGAATCCTGTGGCCTGGGAACATGACATCGGTTTGGATTCTGGTACCCTGTTGCCTGGGAACATGAAATCGGTTTGATTGTGGAAACCTGTGGTCAGGGAATATGACTGAGGTTTGATGGTGGTACCCTCTGGCCTGGCAACATGACTGAGGTTTCATTCTGGATCCCTGTGGCCTGGGAACATGACTGAGGCATGATTCTGGAATACTGTGGCCTGGGAACATGACATCTGTTTAGATTGTGGAATACTGTGCCCAGGGAATCTGACTGAGGCTTGGTTCTGGAACCCTGTGGACTGGGAACATGACTGAGGTTTGATTCTGGAACCCTGTAGCCTGCGAACATAACTGAGGATTGTTTCAGGAACCCTGTGGCCTGGGAACATGACATCAGTGGATTCTGGAACCCTGTGACCTGGGAACATGAGAACGGTTTATTTCTGGAACCCTGTGACCTGGGAACATGTCTGAGGTTTGATGGTGGAAACCTGTGGCTTGGCAACATGACTGAGGTTTGTTTCTGGAACCCTGTTCCCTGGGAACATGACTGAGGTTTGATTCTGGACACCTTTGTGCTGGGAAAATGACTGTGTTTTGATTGTGGATTCATGGGTCCTGCAAACATGACAGAGGTTTGATTCTGGAACCATGTGTCCTGGGAATATGAGTGAGGTTTGATTCTGGAAATCTGTGCCCTGGGAACTTGACTGAGGTTTGATGGCAGAAACCTGTGGACTGGCAACATGACTGAGGTTTGATTGTAGAACCCTGCGCCCTGGAAACATGACTGTGGCCTGGTACTGGAAACCCATGGCCTAGGAATTTGACATTGGTTTGATTCTGGAACCCTGTGGCCTGGGAACATGACTGAGGCGTGATTCTGGAAAACTGTGGCCTGGGAATATGACTGAGGTTTGATTCTGGAAATCTGTGGCCTCGGAACTTGACTGAGGTTTGATGGCAGAAATCTGTGGACTGGCAACATGACTGAGGTTTGATTGTAGAACCCTGTGCCCTGGAAACATGACTGCGACCTGATACTTGAAACCCATGGCCTGGGAATTTGACATTCGTTTGATTCCGGAACCCTGTGGCCAGGAACAAGACTGAGGCGTGATTCTGGAATCCTGTGGCCTGGGAACATGACATCTGTTTAGATTGTGGAATACTGGGCCCTGGGAACCTGACTGAGGCTTGGTTCTGGAACCCTGTGGACTGGGAACATGACTGAGGTTTTATTCTGAAATCCTGTGGCCTGGGAACATGACATCAGTGGATTCTGGAACCCTGTGGCCTGGGAACATGAGAACGGTTGGATTCTGGAACCCTGTGGCCTGGGAACATGTCTGAGGTTTGATGGTGGAAACCTGTGGCTTGGCAACATGAATGAGGTTTGTTACTGGAACCCTCTTCCCTGGGAACATGACTGAGGTTTGATTCTGGACACCTTTGTCCTGGGAACATGACTGTGGTTTGATTGTGGAACCATGGGTCCTGAAAGCATGACTGAGGTTTTATTCTGGAACCAGGTGTCCTGGGAATATGACTGAGGTTTGATTCTGGAAATCTGTGGCCTGGGAAATTGACTGAGGTTTGATGGCAGAAACCTGTGGACTGGCAACATGACAGAGGTTTGATTGTAGAAACCTGTGCCCTGGAAACATGACTGTGGCCTGGTACTGGAAACCCATGGCCTAGGAATTTGACATTGGCTTGATTCTGGAACCCTGTGGCCTGGGAACATGATTGAGGCGTGATTCTGGAAACCTGTGGCCTGGGAACATGACATCTGTTTAGATTGTGGCATACTGTGCCCTGGGAACCGGACTGAAGGCTTGGTTCTGGAATCCTGTGGACTGGGAACAAGACTGAGGTTTGATTCTGGAACCATGTGGCCTGAAAATATGACTGATGTTAGATCGTGGAATCCTGTGGCATGGGAACATGACATCGGTTTGGATTCTGGTACCCTGTTGCCTGGGAACATGAAATCGGTTTGATTGTGGAAACCTGTGGTCTGGGAATATGATTGAGGTTTGATGGTGGTACCCTCTGGCCTGGCAACATGACTGAGGTTTGATTCTGGATCCCTGTAGCCTGCGAACATAACTGAGGATTGTTTCTGGACTCCTGTGGCCTGGGAACATGACATCAGTGGATTCTGGAACCCTGTGGCCTGGGAACATGAGAACGGTTTAATTCTGGAACCCTGTGTCCTGGGAACATGTCTGAGGTTTGATGGTGGAAACCTGTGGCTTGGCAACATGACTGAGGTTTGTTTCTGGACACCTTTGTGCTGGGAACATCACTGTGATTTGATTGTGGAATCATGGGTCCTGCAAACATGACAGAGGTTTGATTCTGGAACCAGGTGTCCTGGGAATATGACTGAGGTTTGATTCTGGAAATCTGTGGCCTGGGAACTTGACTGAGGTTTGATGGCAGAAACCTGTGGACTGGCAACATGACTGAGGTTTGATTGTAGAACCCTGTGCCCTGGAAACATGACTGTGGCCTGGTACTGGAAACCCATGGCCTAGGAATTTGACCTTGGTTTGATTCTGGAACCCTGTGGCCTGGGAACATGACTGAGGTTTGATTCTGGAAAACTGTGGCCGGGGACTTGACTGAGGTTTGATGGCAGAATTCTGTGGACTGGAAACATTACTGAGGTTTGATTGTAGAACCCTGTGCCCTGGAAACATGACTGCGACCTGATACTTGAAACCCATGGACTGGGAACTTGACATTGGTTTGATTCTGGAACCCTGTGGCCATGAACAAGACTGAGGCGTGATTCTGGAATCCTGTGGCCTGGGAACATGACATCTGTTTAGATTGTGGAATACTGGGCCCTGGGAACCTGACTGAGGCTTGGTTCTGGAACCCAGTGGACTGGGAACATGACTGAGCTTTTATTCTGGAATCCTGTAGCCTGGGAACATGACATCAGTGGATTCTTGAAACCTGTGGCCTGGGAACATGAGAACGGTTGGATTCTGGAACCCTGTGGCCTGGGAACATGTCTGAGGTTTGATGGTGGAAACCTGTGGCTTGGCAACATGACTGAGGTTTGTTACTGGAACCCTGTTCCCTGGGAATATGACTGAGGTTTGATTCTGGACACCTTTGTCCTGGGAACATGACTGTGGTTTGATTGTGGAACCATGGGTCCTGCAAACATGACTGAGGTTTGATTCTGGAACCATGTGTCCTGGGAATATGACTGAGGTTTGATTCTGGAAATCTGTGGCCTGGGAACATGACTGAGGTTTGATTGTGGAACCCTGTAGCCTGCGAACATAACTGAGGATTGTTTCTGGAACCCTGTGGCCTGGGAACATGACATCAGTGGATTCTGGAACCCTGTGGCCTGGGAACATGAGAACGGTTTAATTCTGGAACCATGTGACCTGGGAACATGTCTGAGGTTTGATGGTGGAAACCTGTGGCTTGGCAACATGACTGAGGTTTGTTTCTGGAACCCTGTTCCCTGGGAACATGACTGAGGTTTGATTCTGGACACCTTTGTGCTGGGAACATGACTGTGTTTTGATTGTGGAATCATGGGTCCTGCAAACATGACAGAGGTTTGATTCTGGAGCCATGTGTCCTGGGAATATGACTGAGGTTTGATTCTGGAAATCTGTGGCCGGGGACTTGACTGTGGTTTGATGGCAGAATTCTGTGGACTGGAAACATTACTGAGGTTTGATTGTAGAACCCTGTGCCCTGGAAACATGACTGCAACCTGATACTTGAAACCCATGGCCTGGGAACTTGACATTGGTTTGATTCTGGAACCCTGTGGCCAGGAACAAGACTGAGGCGTGATTCTGGAATCCTGTGGCCTGGGAACATGACATCTGTTTAGATTGTGGCATACTGTGCCCTGGGAACCGGACTGAAGGCTTGGTTCTGGAATCCTGTGGACTGGGAACAAGAATGAGGTTTGATTCTGGAACCATGTGGCCTGGGAATATGACTGATGTTAGATCGTGGAATCCTGTGGCCTGGGAACATGACATCGGTTTGGATTCTGGTACCCTGTTGCCTGGGAACATGAAATCGGTTTGATTGTGGAAACCTGTGGTCTGGGAATATGACTGAGGTTTGATGGTGGTACCCTCTGGCCTGGCAACATGACTGAGGTTTTATTCTGGAATCCTGTGGCCTGGGAACATGACATCAGTGGATTCTTGAATCCTGTGGCCTGGGAACATGAGAACGGTTGGATTCTGGAACCCTGTTGTCTGGGAACATGTCTGAGGTTTGATGGTGGAAATCAGTTGCTTGGCAACATGAATGAGGTTTGTTACTGGAACCCTGTTCCCTGGGAATATGACTGAGGTTTGATTCTGGACACCTTTGTCCTGGGAACATGACTGTGGTTTGATTGTGGAACCATGGGTCCTGCAAACATGACTGAGGTTTGATTCTGGAAATCTGTGGTTTGGGAATTTGACTGAGGTTTGATTCTGGAAATCTGTGGCCTGGGAACTTGACTGAGGTTTGATGGCAGACATCTGTGGACTGGCAACATGACTGAGGTTTGATTGTAGAACCCTGTGCCCTGGAAACATGACTGCGACCTGATACTTGAAACCCATGGCCTGGGGACTTGACATTGGTTTGATTCTGGAACCCTGTGGCCAGGAACAAGACTGAGGCATGGTTCTGGAATCCTGTGGCCTGAGAACATGACTGAGGTTTTATTCTGGAATCCTGTGGCCTGGGAACATGACATCAGTGGATTATGGAACCCTGTGGCCTGGGAACATGAGAACGGTTGGATTCTGGAACCCTGTTGCCAGGAACAAGACTGAGGCGTGATTCTGGAAACCTGTGGCCTGGGAACATGACATCTGTTTAGATTGTGGAATACTGTGCCCTGGGAACCTGACTGAGGCTTGGTTCTGGAATCCTGTAGCCTGCGAATATAACTGAGGATTTTTTCTGGAACCCTGTGGCCTGGGAACATGACATCAGTGGATTCTGGAACCCTGTGGCCTGGGAACATGAGAACGGTTGTATTCTGGAACCCTGTGGCCTGGGAACATGTCTGAGGATTGATGGTGGAAACCTGTGCCTTGGCAACATGAATGAGGTTTGTTACTGAAACCCTGTTCCCTGGGAATATGACTGAGGTTTGATTCTGGACACCTTTGTCCTGGGAACATGACTGTGGTTTGATTGTGGAACCATGGGTCCTGCAAACATGACTGAGGTTTGATTCTGGAACCATGTGTCCTGGGAATATGACTTAGGTTTGATTCTGGAAATGTGTGGCCTGGGAACTTGACTGAGATTTGATGGCAGAAACCTGTGGACTGGCAACATGACTGAGGTTTGATTGTAGAACCCTGTGCCCTGGAAACATGACTGTGGCCTGGTACTGGAAACCCATGGCCTAGGAATTTGACATTGGTTTGATTCTGGAACCCTGTGGCCTGGGAACATGACTGAGGTTTGATTCTGGAACCCTGTAGCCTGCGAACATAACTGAGGATTGTTTCTGGAACCCTGTGGCCTGGGAACATGACATCAGTGGATTCTGGAACCCTGTGACCTGGGAACATGAGAACGGTTTATTTCTGGAACCCTGTGACCTGGGAACATGTCTGAGGTTTGATGGTGGAAACCTGTGGCTTGGCAACATGACTGAGGTTTGTTTCTGGAACCCTGTTCCCTGGGAACATGACTGAGGTTTGATTCTGGACACCTTTGTGCTGGGAAAATGACTGTGTTTTGATTGTGGAATCATGGGTCCTGCAAACATGACAGAGGTTTGATTCTGGAACCATGTGTCCTGGGAATATGACTGAGGTTTGATTTTGGAAATCTGTGCCCTGGGAACTTCACTGAGGTTTGATGGCAGAAACCTGTGGACTGGCAACATGACTGAGGTTTGATTGTAGAACCCTGTGCCCTGGAAACATGACTGCGACCTGATACTTGAAACCCATGGCCTGGGAACTTGACATTGGTTTGATTCCGGAACCCTGTGGCCAGGAACAAGACTGAGGCGTGATTCTGGAATCCTGTGGCCTGGGAACATGACGTCTGTTTAGATTGTGGAATACGGGGCCCTGGGAACCTGACTGAGGCTTGGTTCTGGAAACCTGTGGACTGGGAACATAACTGAGGTTTTATTCTGGAATCCTGTGGCCTGGGAACATGACATCAGTGGATTCTGGAACCCTGTGGCCTGGGAACATGAGAACGGTTTGATTCTGGAACCCTTTGGCCTGGGAACATGTCTGAGGTTTGATGGTGGAAACCTGTGGCTTGGCAACATGAATGAGGTTTGTTACTGGAACCCTCTTCCCTGGGAACATGACTGTGGTTTGATGGTGGAACCATGGGTCCTGCAAACATGACTGAGGTTTGATTCTGGAACCATGTGTCCTGGGAATATGACTGAGGTTTGATTCTGGAAATCTGTGGCCTGGGAACTTGAATGAGGTTTGATGGCAGAAACCTGTGGACTGACAACATGACTGAGGTTTGATTGTAGAACCCTGTGCCCTGCAAACATGACTGTGGGCTGGTACTGGAAACCCATGGCCTGGGAATTTGACATTGGTTTGATTCTGGAACCCTGTGACCTGGGAACATGACTGAGGTATGATTCTGGAAAACTGTGGCCGGGGACTTGACTGAGGTTTGATGGCAGAAACCTGTGGACTGACAACATGACTGAGGTTTGATTGTAGAACCCTGTGCCCTGGAAACATGACTGTGGCCTGGTACTGGAAACCCATGGCCTGGGAACTTGACATTGGTTTGATTCTGGAACCCTGTGGCCAGGAACAAGACTGAGGCGTGATTCTGGAATCCTGTGGCCTGGGAACATGACATCTGTTTAGATTGTGGAATACTGTGCCCTGGGAACCTGACTGAGGCTTGGTTCTGGAACCCTGTGGACTGGGAACATGACTGAGGTTTTATTCTGGTATCCTGTGGCCTGGGAACATGACATCAGTGGATTCTGGAACCCTGTGGCCTGGGAACATGAGAACGGTTGGATTTTGGAACCCTGTGGCCTGGGAACATGTCTGAGGTTTGATGGTGGAAACCTGTGGCTTGGCAACATGAATGAGGTTTGTTACTGGAACCCTCTTCCCTGGGAACATGACTGAGGTTTGATTCTGGACACCTTTGTCCTGGGAACATGACTGTGGTTTGATTGTGGAACCATGGGTCCTGAAAGCATGACTGAGGTTTTATTCTGGAACCAGGTGTCCTGGGAATATGACTGAGGTTTGATTCTGGAAATCTGTGGCCTGGGAAATTGACTGAGGTTTGATGGCAGAAACCTGTGGACTGGCAACATGACAGAGGTTTGATTGTAGAAACCTGTGCCCTGGAAACATGACTGTGGCCTGGTACTGGAAACCCATGGCCTAGGAATTTGACATTGGCTTGATTCTGGAACCCTGTGGCCTGGGAACATGATTGAGGCGTGATTCTGGAAACCTGTGGCCTGGGAACATGACATCTGTTTAGATTGTGGCATACTGTGCCCTGGGAACCGGACTGAAGGCTTGGTTCTGGAATCCTGTGGACTGGGAACAAGACTGAGGTTTGATTCTGGAACCATGTGGCCTGGGAATATGACTGATGTTAGATCGTGGAATCCTGTGGCCTGGGCACATGACATCGGTTTGGATTCTGGTACCCTGTTGCCTGGGAACATGAAATCGGTTTGATTGTGGAAACCTGTGGTCTGGGAATATGACTGAGGTTTGATGGTGGTACCCTCTGGCCTGGCAACATGACTGAGGTTTGATTCTGGATCCCTGTGGCCTGGGAACATGACTGAGGCGTGATTCTGGAATCCTGTGGCCTGGGAACATGACGTCTGTTTAGATTGTGGAATACTGTGCCCTGGGAATCTGACTGAGGCTTGGTTCTGGAACCCTGTGGACTGGGAACATGACTGAGGTTTGAATCTGGAATCCTGTAGCCTGCGAACATAACTGAGGATTGTTTCTGGAACCCTGTGGGCTGGGAACATGACATCAGTGGATTCTGGAACCCTGTGGCCTGGGAACATGAGAACGGTTTAATTCTGGAACCCTGTGACCTGGGAACATGTCTGAGGTTTGATGGTGGAAACCTGTGGCTTGGCAACATGACTGAGGTTTGTTTCTGGAACCCTGTTCCCTAGGAACATGCCTGAGGTTTGATTCTGGACACCTTTGTCCTGGGAACATGACTGTGGTTTGATTGTGGAACCATGGGTCCTGCAAACATGACTGAGGTTTTATTCTGGAACCATGTGTCCTGGGACTATGACTGAGGTTTGATTCTGGAAATCCGTGGCCTGGGAAATTGACTGAGGTTTGATGGCAGAAACCTGTGGACTGGCAACATGACAGAGGTTTGATTGTAGAACCCTGTGCCCTGGAAACATGACTGTGGGCTGGTACTGGAAACCCATGGCCTAGGAATTTGACATTGGTTTGATTCTCGAACCCTGTGGCCTGGGAACATGATTAAAGCGTGATTCTGGAAACCTGTGGCCTGGGAACATGACATCTGTTTAGATTGTGGCATACTGTGGCCTGGGAACCGGACTGAAGCCTTGGTTCTGGAATCCTGTGAACTGGGAACAAGACTGAGGTTTGATTCGGGAACCATGTGGCCTGGGAAAATGACTGATGTTAGATCGTGGAATCCTGTGGCCTGGGAACATGACATCGGTTTGGATTCTGGTACCCTGTTGCCTGGGAACATGAAATCGGTTTGATTGTGGAAACCTGTGGTCAGGGAATATGACTGAGGTTTGATGGTGGTACCCTCTGGCCTGGCAACATGACTGAGGTTTGATTCTGGATCCCTGTGGCCTGGGAACATGACGGAGGCATGATTCTGGAATCCTGTGGCCTGGGAACATGACATCTGTTTAGATTGTGGAATACTGTGCCCAGGGAATCTGACTGAGGCTTGGTTCTGGAACCCTGTGGACTGGGAACATGACTGAGGTTTGATTCTGGAACCCTGTAGCCTGCGAACATAACTGAGGATTGTTTCTGGAACCCTGTGGCCTGGGAACATGACATCAGTGGATTCTGGAACCCTGTGACCTGGGAACATGAGAACGGTTTATTTCTGGAACCCTGTGACCTGGGAACATGTCTGAGGTTTGATGGTGGAAACCTGTGGCTTGGCAACATGACTGAGGTTTGTTTCTGGAACCCTGTTCCCTGGGAACATGACTGAGGTTTGATTCTGGACACCTTTGTGCTGGGAAAATGACTGTGTTTGATTGTGGATTCATGGGTCCTGCAAACATGACAGAGGTTTGATTCTGGAACCATGTGTCCTGGGAATATGAGTGAGGTTTGATTCTGGAAATCTGTGCCCTGGGAACTTGACTGAGGTTTGATGGCAGAAACCTGTGGACTGGCAACATGACTGAGGTTTGATTGTAGAACCCTGCGCCCTGGAAACATGACTGTGGCCTGGTACTGGAAACCCATGGCCTAGGAATTTGACATTGGTTTGATTCTGGAACCCTGTGGCCTGGGAACATGACTGAGGCGTGATTCTGGAAAACTGTGGCCTGGGAATATGACTGAGGTTTGATTCTGGAAATCTGTGGCCTCGGAACTTGACTGAGGTTTGATGGCAGAAATCTGTGGACTGGCAACATGACTGAGGTTTGATTGTAGAACCCTGTGCCCTGGAAACATGACTGCGACCTGATACTTGAAACCCATGGCCTGGGAATTTGACATTCGTTTGATTCCGGAACCCTGTGGCCAGGAACAAGACTGAGGCGTGATTCTGGAATCCTGTGGCCTGGGAACATGACATCTGTTTAGATTGTGGAATACTGGGCCCTGGGAACCTGACTGAGGCTTGGTTCTGGAACCCTGTGGACTGGGAACATGACTGAGGTTTTATTCTGAAATCCTGTGGCCTGGGAACATGACATCAGTGGATTCTGGAACCCTGTGGCCTGGGAACATGAGAACGGTTGGATTCTGGAACCCTGTGGCCTGGGAACATGTCTGAGGTTTGATGGTGGAAACCTGTGGCTTGGCAACATGAATGAGGTTTGTTACTGGAACCCTCTTCCCTGGGAACATGACTGAGGTTTGATTCTGGACACCTTTGTCCTGGGAACATGACTGTGGTTTGATTGTGGAACCATGGGTCCTGAAAGCATGACTGAGGTTTTATTCTGGAACCAGGTGTCCTGGGAATATGACTGAGGTTTGATTCTGGAAATCTGTGGCCTGGGAAATTGACTGAGGTTTGATGGCAGAAACCTGTGGACTGGCAACATGACAGAGGTTTGATTGTAGAAACCTGTGCCCTGGAAACATGACTGTGGCCTGGTACTGGAAACCCATGGCCTAGGAATTTGACATTGGCTTGATTCTGGAACCCTGTGGCCTGGGAACATGATTGAGGCGTGATTCTGGAAACCTGTGGCCTGGGAACATGACATCTGTTTAGATTGTGGCATACTGTGCCCTGGGAACCGGACTGAAGGCTTGGTTCTGGAATCCTGTGGACTGGGAACAAGACTGAGGTTTGATTCTGGAACCATGTGGCCTGAAAATATGACTGATGTTAGATCGTGGAATCCTGTGGCATGGGAACATGACATCGGTTTGGATTCTGGTACCCTGTTGCCTGGGAACATGAAATCGGTTTGATTGTGGAAACCTGTGGTCTGGGAATATGATTGAGGTTTGATGGTGGTACCCTCTGGCCTGGCAACATGACTGAGGTTTGATTCTGGATCCCTGTAGCCTGCGAACATAACTGAGGATTGTTTCTGGAATCCTGTGGCCTGGGAACATGACATCAGTGGATTCTGGAACCCTGTGGCCTGGGAACATGAGAACGGTTTAATTCTGGAACCCTGTGACCTGGGAACATGTCTGAGGTTTGATGGTGGAAACCTGTGGCTTGGCAACATGACTGAGGTTTGTTTCTGGACACCTTTGTGCTGGGAACATCACTGTGATTTGATTGTGGAATCATGGGTCCTGCAAACATGACAGAGGTTTGATTCTGGAACCAGGTGTCCTGGGAATATGACTGAGGTTTGATTCTGGAAATCTGTGGCCTGGGAACTTGACTGAGGTTTGATGGCAGAAACCTGTGGACTGGCAACATGACTGAGGTTTGATTGTAGAACCCTGTGCCCTGGAAACATGACTGTGGCCTGGTACTGGAAACCCATGGCCTAGGAATTTGACCTTGGTTTGATTCTGGAACCCTGTGGCCTGGGAACATGACTGAGGCGTGATTCTGGAAAACTGTGGCCTGCGAATATGACTGAGGTTTGATTCTGGAAATCTGTGGCCTGGGAACTTGACTGAGGTTTGATGGCAGAAATCTGTGGACTGGCAACATGACTGAGGTTTGATTGTAGAACCCTGTGCCCTGGAAACATGACTGCTACCTGATACTTGAAACCCATGGCCTGGGAACTTGACATTGGTTTGATTCCGGAACCCTGTGGCCAGGAACAAGACTGAGGCGTGATTCTGGAATCCTGTGGCCTGGGAACATGACATCTGTTTAGATTGTGGAATACTGGGCCCTGGGAACCTGACTGAGGCTTGGTTCTGGAACCCTGTGGACAGGGAACATGACTGAGGTTTGATTCTGGAATCTTGTAGCCTGCGAATATAACTGAGGATTGTTTCTGGAACCCTGTGGCCTGGGAACATGACATCAGTGGATTCTGAAACCCTGTGGCCTGGGAACATGAGAACGGTTTAATTCTGGAACCCTGTGACCTGGGAACATGTCTGATGTTTGATGGTGGAAACCTGTGGCTTGGCAACATGACTGAGGTTTGTTTCTGGAACCCTGTTCTCTGGGAAAATGACTGAGGTTTGATTCTGGACACCTTTGTGCTGGGAACATGACTGTGTTTTGATTGTGGAATCATGGGTCCTGCAAACATGACTGAGGTTTGATTCTGGAACCATGTGTCCTGGGAATATGACTGAGGTTTGATTCTGGAAATCTGTGGCCTGGCAACATGACTGAGGTTTGATGGCAGAAACCTGTGGACTGGCAACATGACTGAGGTTTGATTGTAGAACCCTGTGCCCTGGAAACATGACTGTGGGCAGGTATTGGAAACCCATGGCCTAGGAATTTGACATTGGTTTGATTCTGGAACCCTGTGACCTGGGAACATGACTGAGGTTTGATTCTGGAAAACTGTGGCCGGGGACTTGACTGAGGTTTGATGGCAGAATTCTGTGGACTGGAAACATTACTGAGGTTTGATTGTAGAACCCTGTGCCCTGGAAACATGACTGCGACCTGATACTTGAAACCCATGGACTGGGAACTTGACATTGGTTTGATTCTGGAACCCTGTGGCCATGAACAAGACTGAGGCGTGATTCTGGAATCCTGTGGCCTGGGAACATGACATCTGTTTAGATTGTGGAATACTGGGCCCTGGGAACCTGACTGAGGCTTGGTTCTGGAACCCAGTGGACTGGGAACATGACTGAGCTTTTATTCTGGAATCCTGTAGCCTGGGAACATGACATCAGTGGATTCTTGAAACCTGTGGCCTGGGAACATGAGAACGGTTGGATTCTGGAACCCTGTGGCCTGGGAACATGTCTGAGGTTTGATGGTGGAAACCTGTGGCTTGGCAACATGACTGAGGTTTGTTACTGGAACCCTGTTCCCTGGGAATATGACTGAGGTTTGATTCTGGACACCTTTGTCCTGGGAACATGACTGTGGTTTGATTGTGGAACCATGGGTCCTGCAAACATGACTGAGGTTTGATTCTGGAACCATGTGTCCTGGGAATATGACTGAGGTTTGATTCTGGAAATCTGTGGCCTGGGAACATGACTGAGGTTTGATTGTGGAACCCTGTAGCCTGCGAACATAACTGAGGATTGTTTCTGGAACCCTGTGGCCTGGGAACATGACATCAGTGGATTCTGGAACCCTGTGGCCTGGGAACATGAGAACGGTTTAATTCTGGAACCATGTGACCTGGGAACATGTCTGAGGTTTGATGGTGGAAACCTGTGGCTTGGCAACATGACTGAGGTTTGTTTCTGGAACCCTGTTCCCTGGGAACATGACTGAGGTTTGATTCTGGACACCTTTGTGCTGGGAACATGACTGTGTTTTGATTGTGGAATCATGGGTCCTGCAAACATGACAGAGGTTTGATTCTGGAGCCATGTGTCCTGGGAATATGACTGAGGTTTGATTCTGGAAATCTGTGGCCGGGGACTTGACTGTGGTTTGATGGCAGAATTCTGTGGACTGGAAACATTACTGAGGTTTGATTGTAGAACCCTGTGCCCTGGAAACATGACTGCAACCTGATACTTGAAACCCATGGCCTGGGAACTTGACATTGGTTTGATTCTGGAACCCTGTGGCCAGGAACAAGACTGAGGCGTGATTCTGGAATCCTGTGGCCTGGGAACATGACATCTGTTTAGATTGTGGCATACTGTGCCCTGGGAACCGGACTGAAGGCTTGGTTCTGGAATCCTGTGGACTGGGAACAAGACTGAGGTTTGATTCTGGAACCATGTGGCCTGGGAATATGACTGATGTTAGATCGTGGAATCCTGTGGCCTGGGAACATGACATCGGTTTGGATTCTGGTACCCTGTTGCCTGGGAACATGAAATCGGTTTGATTGTGGAAACCTGTGGTCTGGGAATATGACTGAGGTTTGATGGTGGTACCCTCTGGCCTGGCAACATGACTGAGGTTTTATTCTGGAATCCTGTGGCCTGGGAACATGACATCAGTGGATTCTTGAATCCTGTGGCCTGGGAACATGAGAACGGTTGGATTCTGGAACCCTGTTGTCTGGGAACATGTCTGAGGTTTGATGGTGGAAATCAGTGGCTTGGCAACATGAATGAGGTTTGTTACTGGAACCCTGTTCCCTGGGAATATGACTGAGGTTTGATTCTGGACACCTTTGTCCTGGGAACATGACTGTGGTTTGATTGTGGAACCATGGGTCCTGCAAACATGACTGAGGTTTGATTCTGGAAATCTGTGGTTTGGGAATTTGACTGAGGTTTGATTCTGGAAATCTGTGGCCTGGGAACTTGACTGAGGTTTGATGGCAGACATCTGTGGACTGGCAACATGACTGAGGTTTGATTGTAGAACCCTGTGCCCTGGAAACATGACTGCGACCTGATACTTGAAACCCATGGCCTGGGGACTTGACATTGGTTTGATTCTGGAACCCTGTGGCCAGGAACAAGACTGAGGCATGGTTCTGGAATCCTGTGGCCTGAGAACATGACTGAGGTTTTATTCTGGAATCCTGTGGCCTGGGAACATGACATCAGTGGATTATGGAACCCTGTGGCCTGGGAACATGAGAACGGTTGGATTCTGGAACCCTGTTGCCAGGAACAAGACTGAGGCGTGATTCTGGAAACCTGTGGCCTGGGAACATGACATCTGTTTAGATTGTGGAATACTGTGCCCTGGGAACCTGACTGAGGCTTGGTTCTGGAATCCTGTAGCCTGCGAATATAACTGAGGATTTTTTCTGGAACCCTGTGGCCTGGGAACATGACATCAGTGGATTCTGGAACCCTGTGGCCTGGGAACATGAGAACGGTTGTATTCTGGAACCCTGTGGCCTGGGAACATGTCTGAGGATTGATGGTGGAAACCTGTGCCTTGGCAACATGAATGAGGTTTGTTACTGAAACCCTGTTCCCTGGGAATATGACTGAGGTTTGATTCTGGACACCTTTGTCCTGGGAACATGACTGTGGTTTGATTGTGGAACCATGGGTCCTGCAAACATGACTGAGGTTTGATTCTGGAACCATGTGTCCTGGGAATATGACTTAGGTTTGATTCTGGAAATGTGTGGCCTGGGAACTTGACTGAGATTTGATGGCAGAAACCTGTGGACTGGCAACATGACTGAGGTTTGATTGTAGAATCCTGTGCCCTGGAAACATGACTGTGGCCTGGTACTGGAAACCCATGGCCTAGGAATTTGACATTGGTTTGATTCTGGAACCCTGTGGCCTGGGAACATGACTGAGGTTTGATTCTGGAACCCTGTAGCCTGCGAACATAACTGAGGATTGTTTCTGGAACCCTGTGGCCTGGGAACATGACATCAGTGGATTCTGGAACCCTGTGACCTGGGAACATGAGAACGGTTTATTTCTGGAACCCTGTGACCTGGGAACATGTCTGAGGTTTGATGGTGGAAACCTGTGGCTTGGCAACATGACTGAGGTTTGTTTCTGGAACCCTGTTCCCTGGGAACATGACTGAGGTTTGATTCTGGACACCTTTGTGCTGGGAAAATGACTGTGTTTTGATTGTGGAATCATGGGTCCTGCAAACATGACAGAGGTTTGATTCTGGAACCATGTGTCCTGGGAATATGACTGAGGTTTGATTTTGGAAATCTGTGCCCTGGGAACTTCACTGAGGTTTGATGGCAGAAACCTGTGGACTGGCAACATGACTGAGGTTTGATTGTAGAACCCTGTGCCCTGGAAACATGACTGCGACCTGATACTTGAAACCCATGGCCTGGGAACTTGACATTGGTTTGATTCCGGAACCCTGTGGCCAGGAACAAGACTGAGGCGTGATTCTGGAATCCTGTGGCCTGGGAACATGACGTCTGTTTAGATTGTGGAATACGGGGCCCTGGGAACCTGACTGAGGCTTGGTTCTGGAAACCTGTGGACTGGGAACATAACTGAGGTTTTATTCTGGAATCCTGTGGCCTGGGAACATGACATCAGTGGATTCTGGAACCCTGTGGCCTGGGAACATGAGAACGGTTTGATTCTGGAACCCTTTGGCCTGGGAACATGTCTGAGGTTTGATGGTGGAAACCTGTGGCTTGGCAACATGAATGAGGTTTGTTACTGGAACCCTCTTCCCTGGGAACATGACTGTGGTTTGATGGTGGAACCATGGGTCCTGCAAACATGACTGAGGTTTGATTCTGGAACCATGTGTCCTGGGAATATGACTGAGGTTTGATTCTGGAAATCTGTGGCCTGGGAACTTGAATGAGGTTTGATGGCAGAAACCTGTGGACTGACAACATGACTGAGGTTTGATTGTAGAACCCTGTGCCCTGCAAACATGACTGTGGGCTGGTACTGGAAACCCATGGCCTGGGAATTTGACATTGGTTTGATTCTGGAACCCTGTGACCTGGGAACATGACTGAGGTATGATTCTGGAAAACTGTGGCCGGGGACTTGACTGAGGTTTGATGGCAGAAACCTGTGGACTGACAACATGACTGAGGTTTGATTGTAGAACCCTGTGCCCTGGAAACATGACTGTGGCCTGGTACTGGAAACCCATGGCCTGGGAACTTGACATTGGTTTGATTCTGGAACCCTGTGGCCAGGAACAAGACTGAGGCGTGATTCTGGAATCCTGTGGCCTGGGAACATGACATCTGTTTAGATTGTGGAATACTGTGCCCTGGGAACCTGACTGAGGCTTGGTTCTGGAACCCTGTGGACTGGGAACATGACTGAGGTTTTATTCTGGTATCCTGTGGCCTGGGAACATGACATCAGTGGATTCTGGAACCCTGTGGCCTGGGAACATGAGAACGGTTGGATTTTGGAACCCTGTGGCCTGGGAACATGTCTGAGGTTTGATGGTGGAAACCTGTGGCTTGGCAACATGAATGAGGTTTGTTACTGGAACCCTCTTCCCTGGGAACATGACTGAGGTTTGATTCTGGACACCTTTGTCCTGGGAACATGACTGTGGTTTGATTGTGGAACCATGGGTCCTGAAAGCATGACTGAGGTTTTATTCTGGAACCAGGTGTCCTGGGAATATGACTGAGGTTTGATTCTGGAAATCTGTGGCCTGGGAAATTGACTGAGGTTTGATGGCAGAAACCTGTGGACTGGCAACATGACAGAGGTTTGATTGTAGAAACCTGTGCCCTGGAAACATGACTGTGGCCTGGTACTGGAAACCCATGGCCTAGGAATTTGACATTGGCTTGATTCTGGAACCCTGTGGCCTGGGAACATGATTGAGGCGTGATTCTGGAAACCTGTGGCCTGGGAACATGACATCTGTTTAGATTGTGGCATACTGTGCCCTGGGAACCGGACTGAAGGCTTGGTTCTGGAATCCTGTGGACTGGGAACAAGACTGAGGTTTGATTCTGGAACCATGTGGCCTGGGAATATGACTGATGTTAGATCGTGGAATCCTGTGGCCTGGGCACATGACATCGGTTTGGATTCTGGTACCCTGTTGCCTGGGAACATGAAATCGGTTTGATTGTGGAAACCTGTGGTCTGGGAATATGACTGAGGTTTGATGGTGGTACCCTCTGGCCTGGCAACATGACTGAGGTTTGATTCTGGATCCCTGTGGCCTGGGAACATGACTGAGGCGTGATTCTGGAATCCTGTGGCCTGGGAACATGACGTCTGTTTAGATTGTGGAATACTGTGCCCTGGGAATCTGACTGAGGCTTGGTTCTGGAACCCTGTGGACTGGGAACATGACTGAGGTTTGAATCTGGAATCCTGTAGCCTGCGAACATAACTGAGGATTGTTTCTGGAACCCTGTGGGCTGGGAACATGACATCAGTGGATTCTGGAACCCTGTGGCCTGGGAACATGAGAACGGTTTAATTCTGGAACCCTGTGACCTGGGAACATGTCTGAGGTTTGATGGTGGAAACCTGTGGCTTGGCAACATGACTGAGGTTTGTTTCTGGACCCTGTTCCCTGGGAACATGACTGAGGTTTGATTCTGGACACCTTTGTGCTGGGAACATGACTGTGTTTTGATTGTGGAATCATGGGTCCTGCAAACATGACAGAGGTTTGATTCTGGAACCATGTGTCCTGGGAATATGACTGAGGTTTGATTCTGGAAATCTGTGCCCTGGGAACTTGACTGAGGTTTGATGGCAGAAACCTGTGGACTGGCAACATGACTGAGGTTTGATTGTAGAACCTTGTGCCCTGGAAACATGACTGTGGCCTGGTACTGGAAACCCATGGCCTAGGAATTTGACATTGGTTTGATTCTGGAACCCTGTGGCCTGGGAACATGACTGAGGCGTGATTCTGGAAAACTGTGGCCTGAGAATATGACTGAGGTTTGATTCTGGAAATCTGTGGCCTGGGAACTTGACTGAGGTTTGATGGCAGAAATCTGTGGACTGGCAACATGACTGAGGTTTGACTGTAGAACCCTGTGCCCTGGAAACATGAGTGCGACCTGATACTTGAAACCCATGGCCTGGGAACTTGACATTGGTTTGATTCTGGAACCCTGTTGCCAGGAACAAGACTGAGGCGTGATTCTGGAATCCTGTGGCCTGGGAACATGACATCTGTTTAGATTGTGGAATACTGGGCCCTGGGATCCTGACTGAGGCTTGGTTCTGGAACCCTGTGGACTGGGAACATGACTGAGGTTTTATTCTGGAATCCTGTGCCCTGGGAACATGACATCAGTGGATTCTGGAACCCTGTGGCCTGGGAACATGAGAACGGTTGGACTCTGGAAACCTGTGGCCTGGGAACATGTCTGAGGTTTGATGGTGGAAACCTGTGGCTTGGCAACATGACTGAGGTTTGTTTCTGGACACCTTTGTCCTGGGAACATGACTGTGGTTTGATTGTGGAACCATGGGTCCTGCAAACATGACTGAGGTTTGATTCTGGAACCATGTGTCCTGGGAATATGACTGAGGTTTGATTCTGGAAATCTGTGGCCTGGGAACATGACTGAGGTTTGATTCTGGAACCCTGTAGCCTGCGAACATAACTGAGGATTGTTTCTGGAATCCTGTGGCCTGGGAACATGATATCAGTGGATTCTGGAACCCTGTGGCCTGGGAACATGAGAACGGTTTAATTCTGGAACCCTGTGACCTGGGAACATGTCTGAGGTTTGATGGTGGAAACCTGTGGCTTGGCAACATGACTGAGGTTTGTTTCTGGACACCTTTGTGCTGGGAACATGACTGTGTTTTGATTGTGGAATCATGGGTCCTGCAAACATGACAGAGGTTTGATTCTGGAACCAGGTGTCCTGGGAATATGACTGAGGTTTGATTCTGGAAATCTGTGGCCTGGGAACTTGACTGAGGTTTGATGGCAGAAACCTGTGGACTGGCAACATGACTGAGGTTTGATTGTAGAACCCTGTGCCCTGGAAACATGACTGTGGCCTGGTACTGGAAACCCATGGCCTAGGAATTTGACATTGGTTTGATTCTGGAACCCTGTAGCCTGGGAACATGACTGAGGCGTGATTCTGGAAAACTGTGGCCTGGGAATATGACTGAGGTTTGATTCTGGAAATCTGTGGCCTGGGAACTTGACTGAGGTTTGATGGCAGAAATCTGTGGACTGGCAACATGACTGAGGTTTGATTGTAGAACCCTGTGCCCTGGAAACATGACTGCGACCTGATACTTGAAACCCATGGCCTGGGAACTTGACATTCGTTTGATTCCGGAACCCTGTGGCCAGGAACAAGACTGAGGCGTGATGCTGGAATCCTGTGGCCTGGGAACATGACATCTGTTTAGATTGTGGAATACTGGGCCCTGGGAACCTGACTGAGGCTTGGTTCTGGAACCCTGTGGACTGGGAATATGACTGAGGTTTTATTCTGGAATCCTGTGGCCTGGGAACATGACATCAGTGGATTCTGGAACCCTGTGGCCTGGGAACATGAGAACGGTTGGATTCTGGAACCCTGTGGCCTGGGAACATGTCTGAGGTTTGATGGTGGAAACCTGTGGCTTGGCAACATGAATGAGGTTTGTTACTGGAACCCTCTTCCCTGGGAACATGACTGAGGTTTGATTCTGGACACCTTTGTCCTGGGAACATGACTGTGGTTTGATTGTGGAACCATGGGTCCTGCAAACATGACTGAGGTTTTATTCTGGAACAATGTGTCCTGGGACTATGACTGAGGTTTGATTCTGGAAATCTGTGGCCTGGGAAATTGACTGAGGTTTGATGGCAGAAACCTGTGGACTGGCAACATGACAGAGGTTTGATTGTAAAACCCTGTGCCCTGGAAACATGACTGTGGGCTGGTACTGGAAACCCATGGCCTAGGAATTTGACATTGGTTTGATTCTCGAACCCTGTGGCCTGGGAACATGATTGAGGCGTGATTCTGGAAACCTGTGGCCTGGGAACATGACATCTGTTTAGATTGTGGCATACTGTGCCCTGGGAACCGGACTGAAGCCTTGGTTCTGGAATCCTGTGAACTGGGAACAAGACTGAGGTTTGATTCGGGAACCATGTGGCCTGGGAATATGACTGATGTTAGATCGTGGAATCCTGTGGCCTGGGAACATGACATCGGTTTGGATTCTGGTACCCTGTTGCCTGGGAACATGAAATCGGTTTGATTGTGGAAACCTGTGGTCTGGGAATATGACTGAGGTTTGATGGTGGTACCCTCTGGCCTGGCAACATGACTGAGGTTTGATTCTGGATCCCTGTGGCCTGGGAACATGACTGAGGCATGATTCTGGAATCCTGTGGCCTGGGAACATGACATCTGTTTAGATTGTGGAATACTGTGCCCAGGGAATCTGACTGAGGCTTGGTTCTGGAACCCTGTGGACTGGGAACATGACTGAGGTTTGAATCTGGAACCCTGTAGCCTGCAAACATAACTGAGAATTGTTTCTGGAACCCTGTGGCCTGGGAACATGACATCAGTGGATTCTGGAACCCTGTGACCTGGGAACATGAGAACGGTTTATTTCTGGAACCCAGTGACCTGGGAACATGTCTGAGGTTTGATGGTGGAAACCTGTGGCTTGGCAACATGACTGAGGTTTGTTTCTGGAACCCTGTTCCCTGGGAACATGACTGAGGTTTGATTCTGGACACCTTTGTGCTGGGAAAATGACTGTGTTTTGATTGTGGAATCATGGGTCCTGCAAACATGACAGAGGTTTGATTCTGGAACCATGTGTCCTGGGAATATGACTGAGGTTTGATTCTGGAAATCTGTGGCCTGGGAACTTGACTGAGGTTTGATGGCAGAAACCTGTGGACTGGCAACATGACTGAGGTTTGATTGTAGAACCCTGTGCCCTGGAAACATGACTGTGGGCTGGTACTGGAAACCCATGGCCTGGGAATTTGACATTGGTTTGATTCTGGAACCCTGTGACCTGGGAACATGACTGAGGTATGATTCTGGAAAACTGTGGCCGGGGACTTGATTGAGGTTTGATGGCAGAAACCTGTGGACTGACAACATGACTGAGGTTTGATTGTAGAACCCTGTGCCCTGGAAACATGACTGTGGCCTGGTACTGGAAACCCATGGCCTGGGAACTTGACATTGGTTTGATTCTGGAACCCTGTGGCCAGGAACAAGACTGAGGCGTGATTCTGGAATCCTGTGGCCTGGGAACATGACATCTGTTTAGATTGTGGAATACTGTGCCCTGGGAACCTGACTGAGGCTTGGTTCTGGAACCCTGTGGACTGGGAACATGACTGAGGTTTTATTCTGGTATCCTGTGGCCTGGGAACATGACATCAGTGGATTCTGGAACCCTGTGGCCTGGGAACATGAGAACGGTTGGATTTTGGAACCCTGTGGCCTGGGAACATGTCTGAGGTTTGATGGTGGAAACCTGTGGCTTGGCAACATGAATGAGGTTTGTTACTGGAACCCTCTTCCCTGGGAACATGACTGAGGTTTGATTCTGGACACCTTTGTCCTGGGAACATGACTGTGGTTTGATTGTGGAACCATGGGTCCTGAAAGCATGACTGAGGTTTTATTCTGGAACCAGGTGTCCTGGGAATATGACTGAGGTTTGATTCTGGAAATCTGTGGCCTGGGAAATTGACTGAGGTTTGATGGCTGAAACCTGTGGACTGGCAACATGACAGAGGTTTGATTGTAGAAACCTGTGCCCTGGAAACATGACTGTGGCCTGGTACTGGAAACCCATGGCCTAGGAATTTGACATAGGTTTGATTATGGAACCCTGTGACCTCGGAACATGACTGAGGTTTGATTCTGGAAAACTGTGGCCGTGGACTTGACTGAGGTTTGATGGCAGAAATCTGTGGACTGGCAATATGACTGAGGTTTGATTGTAGAACCCTGTGCCCTGGAAACATGACTGCGACCTGATACTTGAAACCCATGGCCTGGGAACTTGACATTGGTTTGATTCCGGAACCCTGTGGCCAGGAACAAGACTGAGGCGTGATTCTGGAATCCTGTGGCCTGGGAACATGACATCTGTTTAGATTGTGGAATACTGTGCCCTGGGAACCTGACTGAGGCTTGGTTCTGAAACCCTGTGGACTGGGAACATGACTGAGATTTTATTCTGGAATCCTGTGGCCTGGGAACATGACATCAGTGGATTCTGGAATCCTGTGGCCTGGGAACATGAGAACGGTTGGATTCTGGAACCCTTTTGTCTGGGAACATGTCTGAGGTTTGATGGTGGAAATCAGTGGCTTGGCAACATGAATGAGGTTTGTTACTGGAACCCTGTTCCCTGGGAATATGACTGAGGTTTGATTCTGGACACCTTTGTCCTGGGAACATGACTGTGGTTTGATTGTGGAACCATGGGTCCTGCAAACATGACTGAGGTTTGATTCTGGAAATCTGTGGTTTGGGAAATTGACTGAGGTTTGATTCTGGAAATCTGTGGCCTGGGAACTTGACTGAGGTTTGATGGCAGAAATCTGTGGACTGGCAACATGACTGAGGTTTGATTGTAGAACCCTGTGCCCTGGAAACATGACTGCGACCTGATACTTGAAACCCATGGCCTGGGAACTTGACATTGGTTTGATTCTGGAACCCTGTGGCCAGGAACAAGACTGAGGCGTGGTTCTGGAATCCTGTGGCCTGAGAACATGACTGAGGTTTTATTCTGGAATCCTGTGGCCTGGGAACATGACATCAGTGGATTATGGAACCCTGTGGCCTGGGAACATGAGAACGGTTGGATTCTGGAACCCTGTTGCCAGGAACAAGACTGAGGCGTGATTCTGGAAACCTGTGGCCTGGGAACATGACATCTGTTTAGATTGTGGAATACTGTGCCCTGGGAACCTGACTGAGGCTTGGTTCTGGAATCCTGTAGCCTGCGAATATAACTGAGGATTTTTTCTGGAACCCTGTGGCCTGGGAACATGACATCAGTGGATTCTGGAACCCTGTGGCCTGGGAACATGAGAACGGTTGTATTCTGGAACCCTGTGGCCTGGGAACATGTCTGAGGATTGATGGTGGAAACCTGTGCCTTGGCAACATGAATGAGGTTTGTTACTGAAACCCTGTTCCCTGGGAATATGACTGAGGTTTGATTCTGGACACCTTTGTCCTGGGAACATGACTGTGGTTTGATTGTGGAACCATGGGTCCTGCAAACATGACTGAGGTTTGATTCTGGAACCATGTGTCCTGGGAATATGACTTAGGTTTGATTCTGGAAATGTGTGGCCTGGGAACTTGACTGAGATTTGATGGCAGAAACCTGTGGACTGGCAACATGACAGAGGTTTGATTGTAGAACCCTGTGCCCTGGAAACATGACTGTGGCCTGGTACTGGAAACCCATGGCCTAGGAATTTGACATTGGTTTGATTCTGGAACCCTGTGGCCTGGGAACATGACTGAGGTTTGATTCTGGAACCCTGTAGCCTGCGAACATAACTGAGGATTGTTTCTGGAACCCTCTGGCCTGGGAACATGACATCAGTGGATTCTGGAACCCTGTGGCCTGGGAACATGAGAACGGTTTGATTCTGGAACCCTTTGGCCTGGGAACATGTCTGAGGTTTGATGGTGGAAACCTGTGGCTTGGCAACATGAATGAGGTTTGTTACTGGAACCCTCTTCCCTGGGAACATGACTGTGGTTTGATGGTGGAACCATGGGTCCTGCAAACATGACTGAGGTTTTATTCTGGAACCATGTGTCCTGGGACTATGACTGAGGTTTGATTCTGGAAATCTGTGGCCTGGGAAATTGACTGAGGTTTGATGGCAGAAACCTGTGGACTGGCAACATGACAGAGGTTTGATTGTAGAACCCTGTGCCCTGGAAACATGACTGTGGGCTGGTACTGGAAACCCATGGCCTAGGAATTTGACATTGGTTTGATTCTCGAACCCAGTGGCCTGGGAACATGATTAAGGCGTGATTCTGGAAACCTGTGGCCTGGGAACATGACATCTGTTTAGATTGTGGCATACTGTGCCCTGGGAACCGGACTGAAGCCTTGGTTCTGGAATCCTGTGAACTGGGAACAAGACTGAGGTTTGATTCTGGAACCATGTGGCCTGGGAGTATGACTGATGTTAGATCGTGGAATCCTGTGGCCTGGGAACATGACATCGGTTTGGATTCTGGTACCCTGTTGCCTGGGAACATGAAATCGGTTTGATTGTGGAAACCTGTGGTCAGGGAATATGACTGAGGTTTGATGGTGGTACCCTCTGGCCTGGCAACATGACTGAGGGTTGATTCTGGATCCCTGTGGCCTGGGAACATGACTGAGGCATGATTCTGGAATACTGTGGCCTGGGAACATGACATCTGTTTAGATTGTGGAATACTGTGCCCAGGGAATCTGACTGAGGCTTGGTTCTGGAACCCTGTGGACTGGGAACATGACTGAGGTTTGATTCTGGAACCCTGTAGCCTGCGAACATAACTGAGGATTGTTTCTGGAACCCTGTGGCCTGGGAACATGAGAACGGTTGGATTCTGGAACCCTGTGGCCTGGGAACATGTCTGAGGTTTGATGGTGGAAACCTGTGGCTTGGCAACATGAATGAGGTTTGTTACTGGAACCCTCTTCCCTGGGAACATGACTGAGGTTTGATTCTGGACACCTTTGTCCTGGGAACATGACTGTGGTTTGATTGTGGAACCATGGGTCCTGAAAGCATGACTGAGGTTTTATTCTGGAACCAGGTGTCCTGGGAATATGACTGAGGTTTGATTCTGGAAATCTGTGGCCTGGGAAATTGACTGAGGTTTGATGGCAGAAACCTGTGGACTGGCAACATGACAGAGGTTTGATTGTAGAAACCTGTGCCCTGGAAACATGACTGTGGCCTGGTACTGGAAACCCATGGCCTAGGAATTTGACATTGGCTTGATTCTGGAACCCTGTGGCCTGGGAACATGATTGAGGCGTGATTCTGGAAACCTGTGGCCTGGGAACATGACATCTGTTTAGATTGTGGCATACTGTGCCCTGGGAACCGGACTGAAGGCTTGGTTCTGGAATCCTGTGGACTGGGAACAAGACTGAGGTTTGATTCTGGAACCATGTGGCCTGAAAATATGACTGATGTTAGATCGTGGAATCCTGTGGCCTGGGAACATGACATCGGTTTGGATTCTGGTACCCTGTTGCCTGGGAACATGAAATCGGTTTGATTGTGGAAACCTGTGGCCTGGGAATATGACTGAGGTTTGATGGTGGTACCCTCTGGCCTGGCAACATGACTGAGGTTTGATTCTGGATCCCTGTGGCCTGGGAACATGACTGAGGCGTGATTCTGGAAAACTGTGGCCTGGGAATATGGCTGAGGTTTGATTCTGGAAATCTGTGGCCTGGGAACTTGACTGAGGTTTGATGGCAGAAATCTGTGGACTGGCAACATGACTGAGGTTTGATTGTAGAACCCTGTGCCCTGGAAACATGACTGCGACCTGATACTTGAAACCCATGGCCTGGGAACTTGACATTGGTTTGATTCCGGAACCCTGTGGCCAGGAACAAGACTGAGGCGTGATTCTGGAATCCTGTGGCCTGGGAACATGACGTCTGTTTAGATTGTGGAATACGGGGCCCTGGGAACCTGACTGAGGCTTGGTTCTGGAACCCTGTGAACTGGGAACATGACTGAGGTTTTATTCTGGAATCCTGTGGCCTGGGAACATGACATCAGTGGATTCTGGAACCCTGTGGCCTGGGAACATGAGAACGGTTTGATTCTGGAACCCTTTGCCCTGGGAACATGTCTGAGGTTTGATGGTGGAAACCTGTGGCTTGGCAACATGAATGAGGTTTGTTACTGGAACCCTCTTCCCTGGGAACATGACTGTGGTTTGATGGTGGAACCATGGGTCCTGCAAACATGACTGAGGTTTGATTCTGGAACCATGTGACCTGGGAACATGACTGAGGTATGATTCTGGAAAACTGTGGCCGGGGACTTGACTGAGGTTTGATGGCAGAAACCTGTGGACTGACAACATGACTGAGGTTTGATTGTAGAACCCTGTGCCCTGGAAACATGACTGTGGCCTGGTACTGGAAACCCATGGCCTGGGAACTTGACATTGGTTTGATTCTGGAACCCTGTGGCCAGGAACAAGACTGAGGCGTGATTCTGGAATCCTGTGGCCTGGGAACATAACATCTGTTTAGATTGTGGAATACTGTGCCCTGGGAACCTGACTGAGGCTTGGTTCTGGAACCCTGTGGACTGGGAACATGACTGAGGTTTTATTCTGGTATCCTGTGGCCTGGGAACATGACATCAGTGGATTCTGGAACCCTGTGGCCTGGGAACATGAGAACGGTTGGATTTTGGAACCCTGTGGCCTGGGAACATGTCTGAGGTTTGATGGTGGAAACCTGTGGCTTGGCAACATGAATGAGGTTTGTTACTGGAACCCTCTTCCCTGGGAACATGACTGAGGTTTGATTCTGGAACCATGTGGCCTGGGAATATGACTGATGTTAGATCGTGGAATCCTGTGGCCTGGGAACATGACATCGGTTTGGATTCTGGTACCCTGTTGCCTGGGAACATGAAATCGGTTTGATTGTGGAAACCTGTGGTCTGGGAATATGACTGAGGTTTGATGGTGGTACCCTCTGGCCTGGCAACATGACTGAGGTTTGATTCTGGATCCCTGTGGCCTGGGAACATGACTGAGGCGTGATTCTGGAATCCTGTGGCCTGGGAACATGACGTCTGTTTAGATTGCGGAATACTGTGCCCTGGGAATCTGACTGAGGCTTGGTTCTGGAACCCTGTGGACTGGGAACATGACTGAGGTTTGAATCTGGAATCCTGTAGCCTGCGAACATAACTGAGGATTGTTTCTGGAACCCTGTGGGCTGGGAACATGACATCAGTGGATTCTGGAACCCTGTGGCCTGGGAACATGAGAACGGTTTAATTCTGGAACCCTGTGACCTGGGAACATGTCTGAGGTTTGATGGTGGAAACCTGTGGCTTGGCAACATGACTGAGGTTTGTTTCTGGAACCCTGTTCCCTAGGAACATGCCTGAGGTTTGATTCTGGACACCTTTGTCCTGGGAACATGACTGTGGTTTGATTGTGGAACCATGGGTCCTGCAAACATGACTGAGGTTTTATTCTGGAACCATGTGTCCTGGGAATATGACTGAGGTTTGATTCTGGAAATCTGTGGCCTGGGAAATTGACTGAGGTTTGATGGCAGAAACCTGTGGACTGGCAACATGACAGAGGTTTGATTGTAGAACCCTGTGCCCTGGAAACATGACTGTGGGCTGGTACTGGAAACCCATGGCCTAGGAATTTGACATTGGTTTGATTCTCGAACCCTGTGGCCTGGGAACATGATTAAGGCGTGATTCTGGAAACCTGTGGCCTGGGAACATGACATCTGTTTAGATTGTGGCATACTGTGCCCTGGGAACCGGACTGAAGCCTTGGTTCTGGAATCCTGTGAACTGGGAACAAGACTGAGGTTTGATTCTGGAACCATGTGGCCTGGGAATATGACTGATGTTAGATCGTGGAATCCTGTGGCCTGGGAACATGACATCGGTTTGGATTCTGGGACCCTGTTGCCTGGGAACATGAAATCGGTTTGATTGTGGAAACCTGTGGTCAGGGAATATGACTGAGGTTTGATGGTGGTACCCTCTGGCCTGGCAACATGACTGAGGTTTGATTCTGGATCCCTGTGGCCTGGGAACATGACGGAGGCATGATTCTGGAATCCTGTGGCCTGGGAACATGACATCTGTTTAGATTGTGGAATACTGTGCCCAGGGAATCTGACTGAGGCTTGGTTCTGGAACCCTGTGGACTGGGAACATGACTGAGGTTTGATTCTGGAAACCTGTAGCCTGCAAACGTAACTGAGGATTGTTTCTGGAACCCTGTGGCCTGGGAACATGACATCAGTGGATTCTGGAAACCTGTGACCTGGGAACATGAGAACGGTTTATTTCTGGAACACTGTGACCTGGGAACATGTCAGAGGTTTGATGGTGGAAACCTGTGGCTTGGCAACATGACTGAGGTTTGTTTCTGGACCCTGTTCCCTGGGAACATGACTGAGGTTTGATTCTGGACACCTTTGTGCTGGGAAAATGACTGTGTTTTGATTGTGGAATCATGGGTCCTGCAAACATGACAGAGGTTTGATACTGGAACCATGAGTCCTGGGAATATGACTGAGGTTTGATTCTGGAAATCTGTGCCCTGGGAACTTGACTGAGGTTTGATGGCAGAAATCTGTGGACTGGCAACATGACTGAGGTTTGATTGTAGAACCCTGTGCCCTGGAAACATGACTGCGACCTGATACTTGAAACCCATGGCCTGGGAACTTGACATTGGTTTGATTCCGGAACCCTGTGGCCAGGAACAAGACTGAGGCGTGATTCTGGAATCCTGTGGCCTGGGAACATGACATCGGTTTAGATTGTGGAATACTGGGCCCTGGGAACCTGACTGAGGCTTGGTTCTGGAACCCTGTGGACTGGGAACATGACTGAGGATTTATTCTGGAATCCTGTGGCCTGGGAACATGCCATCAGTGGATTCTTGAACCCTGTGGCCTGGGAACATGAGAACGGTTGGATTCTGGAACCCTGTGGCCTGGGAACATGTCTGAGGTTTGATGGTGGAAACCTGTGGCTTGGCAACATGAATGAGGTTTGTTACTGGAACCCTCTTCCCTGGGAACATGACTGAGGTTTGATTCTGGACACCTTTGTCCTGGGAACATGACTGTGGTTTGATTGTGGAACCATGGGTCCTGCAAACATGACTGAGGTTTTATTCTGGAACCAGGTGTCCTGGGAATATGACTGAGGTTTGATTCTGGAAATCTGTGGCCTGGGAAATTGACTGAGGTTTGATGGCAGAAACCTGTGGACTGGCAACATGACAGAGGTTTGATTGTAGAAACCTGTGCCCTGGAAACATGACTGTGGCCTGGTACTGGAAACCCATGGACTAGGAATTTGACATTGGCTTGATTCTGGAACCCTGTGGCCTGGGAACATGATTGAGGCGTGATTCTGGAAACCTGTGGCCTGGGAACATGACATCTGTTTAGATTGTGGCATACTGTGCCCTGGGAACCGGACTGAAGGCTTGGTTCTGGAATCCTGTGGACTGGGAACAAGACTGAGGTTTGATTCTGGAACCATGTGGCCTGGGAATATGTCTGATGTTAGATCGTGGAATCCTGTGGCCTGGGAACATGACATCGGTTTGGATTCTGGTACCCTGTTGCCTGGGAACATGAAATCGGTTTGATTGTGGAAACCTGTGGTCTGGGAATATGACTGAGGTTTGATGGTGGTACCCTCTGGCCTGGCAACATGACTGAGGTTTGATTCTGGATCCCTGTGGCCTGGGAACATGACTGAGGCGTGATTCTGGAATCCTGTGGCCTGGGAACATGACGTCTGTTTAGATTGTGGAATACTGTGCCCTGAGAATCTGACTGAGGCTTGGTTCTGGAACCCTGTGGACTGAGAACATGACTGAGGTTTGAATCTGGAATCCTGTAGCCTGCGAACATAACTGAGGATTGTTTCTGGAACCCTGTGGGCTGGGAACATGACATCAGTGGATTCTGGAACCCTGTGGCCTGGGAACATGAGAACGGTTTAATTCTGGATCCCTGTGACCTGGGAACATGTCTGAGGTTTGATGGTGGAAACCTGTGGCTTGGCAACATGACTGAGGTTTGTTTCTGGAACCCTGTTCCCTAGGAACATGCCTGAGGTTTGATTCTGGACACCTTTGTCCTGGGAACATGACTGTGGTTTGATTGTGGAACCATGGGTCCTGCAAACATGACTGAGGTTTTATTCTGGAACCATGTGTCCTGGGACTATGACTGAGGTTTGATTCTGGAAATCTGTGGCCTGGGAAATTGACTGAGGTTTGATGGCAGAAACCTGTGGACTGGCAACATGACAGAGGTTTGATTGTAGAACCCTGTGCCCTGGAAACATGACTGTGGGCTGGTACTGGAAACCCATGGCCTAGGAATTTGACATTGGCTTGATTCTGGAACCCTGTGGCCTGGGAACATGATTGAGGCGTGATTCTGGAAACCTGTGGCCTGGGAACATGACATCTGTTTAGATTGTGGCATACTGTGCCCTGGGAACCGGACTGAAGGCTTGGTTCTGGAATCCTGTGGACTGGGAACAAGACTGAGGTTTGATTCTGGAACCATGTGGCCTGGGAATATGACTGATGTTAGATCGTGGAATCCTGTGGCCTGGGAACATGACATCGGTTTGGATTCTGGTACCCTGTTGCCTGGGAACATGAAATCGGTTTGATTGTGGAAACCTGTGGCCTGGGAATATGACTGAGGTTTGATGGTGGTACCCTCTGGCCTGGCAACATGACTGAGGTTTGATTCTGGATCCCTGTGGCCTGGGAACATGACTGAGGCGTGATTCTGGAAAACTGTGGCCTGGGAATATGGCTGAGGTTTGATTCTGGAAATCTGTGGCCTGGGAACTTGACTGAGGTTTGATGGCAGAAATCTGTGGACTGGCAACATGACTGAGGTTTGATTGTAGAACCCTGTGCCCTGGAAACATGACTGCGACCTGATACTTGAAACCCATGGCCTGGGAACTTGACATTGGTTTGATTCCGGAACCCTGTGGCCAGGAACAAGACTGAGGCGTGATTCTGGAATCCTGTGGCCTGGGAACATGACGTCTGTTTAGATTGTGGAATACGGGGCCCTGGGAACCTGACTGAGGCTTGGTTCTGGAACCCTGTGAACTGGGAACATGACTGAGGTTTTATTCTGGAATCCTGTGGCCTGGGAACATGACATCAGTGGATTCTGGAACCCTGTGGCCTGGGAACATGAGAACGGTTTGATTCTGGAACCCTTTGCCCTGGGAACATGTCTGAGGTTTGATGGTGGAAACCTGTGGCTTGGCAACATGAATGAGGTTTGTTACTGGAACCCTCTTCCCTGGGAACATGACTGTGGTTTGATGGTGGAACCATGGGTCCTGCAAACATGACTGAGGTTTGATTCTGGAACCATGTGACCTGGGAACATGACTGAGGTATGATTCTGGAAAACTGTGGCCGGGGACTTGACTGAGGTTTGATGGCAGAAACCTGTGGACTGACAACATGACTGAGGTTTGATTGTAGAACCCTGTGCCCTGGAAACATGACTGTGGCCTGGTACTGGAAACCCATGGCCTGGGAACTTGACATTGGTTTGATTCTGGAACCCTGTGGCCAGGAACAAGACTGAGGCGTGATTCTGGAATCCTGTGGCCTGGGAACATAACATCTGTTTAGATTGTGGAATACTGTGCCCTGGGAACCTGACTGAGGCTTGGTTCTGGAACCCTGTGGACTGGGAACATGACTGAGGTTTTATTCTGGTATCCTGTGGCCTGGGAACATGACATCAGTGGATTCTGGAACCCTGTGGCCTGGGAACATGAGAACGGTTGGATTTTGGAACCCTGTGGCCTGGGAACATGTCTGAGGTTTGATGGTGGAAACCTGTGGCTTGGCAACATGAATGAGGTTTGTTACTGGAACCCTCTTCCCTGGGAACATGACTGAGGTTTGATTCTGGAACCATGTGGCCTGGGAATATGACTGATGTTAGATCGTGGAATCCTGTGGCCTGGGAACATGACATCGGTTTGGATTCTGGTACCCTGTTGCCTGGGAACATGAAATCGGTTTGATTGTGGAAACCTGTGGTCTGGGAATATGACTGAGGTTTGATGGTGGTACCCTCTGGCCTGGCAACATGACTGAGGTTTGATTCTGGATCCCTGTGGCCTGGGAACATGACTGAGGCGTGATTCTGGAATCCTGTGGCCTGGGAACATGACGTCTGTTTAGATTGCGGAATACTGTGCCCTGGGAATCTGACTGAGGCTTGGTTCTGGAACCCTGTGGACTGGGAACATGACTGAGGTTTGAATCTGGAATCCTGTAGCCTGCGAACATAACTGAGGATTGTTTCTGGAACCCTGTGGGCTGGGAACATGACATCAGTGGATTCTGGAACCCTGTGGCCTGGGAACATGAGAACGGTTTAATTCTGGAACCCTGTGACCTGGGAACATGTCTGAGGTTTGATGGTGGAAACCTGTGGCTTGGCAACATGACTGAGGTTTGTTTCTGGAACCCTGTTCCCTAGGAACATGCCTGAGGTTTGATTCTGGACACCTTTGTCCTGGGAACATGACTGTGGTTTGATTGTGGAGCCATGGGTCCTGCAAACATGACTGAGGTTTTATTCTGGAACCATGTGTCCTGGGAATATGACTGAGGTTTGATTCTGGAAATCTGTGGCCTGGGAAATTGACTGAGGTTTGATGGCAGAAACCTGTGGACTGGCAACATGACAGAGGTTTGATTGTAGAACCCTGTGCCCTGGAAACATGACTGTGGGCTGGTACTGGAAACCCATGGCCTAGGAATTTGACATTGGTTTGATTCTCGAACCCTGTGGCCTGGGAACATGATTAAGGCGTGATTCTGGAAACCTGTGGCCTGGGAACATGACATCTGTTTAGATTGTGGCATACTGTGCCCTGGGAACCGGACTGAAGCCTTGGTTCTGGAATCCTGTGAACTGGGAACAAGACTGAGGTTTGATTCTGGAACCATGTGGCCTGGGAATATGACTGATGTTAGATCGTGGAATCCTGTGGCCTGGGAACATGACATCGGTTTGGATTCTGGGACCCTGTTGCCTGGGAACATGAAATCGGTTTGATTGTGGAAACCTGTGGTCAGGGAATATGACTGAGGTTTGATGGTGGTACCCTCTGGCCTGGCAACATGACTGAGGTTTGATTCTGGATCCCTGTGGCCTGGGAACATGACGGAGGCATGATTCTGGAATCCTGTGGCCTGGGAACATGACATCTGTTTAGATTGTGGAATACTGTGCCCAGGGAATCTGACTGAGGCTTGGTTCTGGAACCCTGTGGACTGGGAACATGACTGAGGTTTGATTCTGGAAACCTGTAGCCTGCAAACGTAACTGAGGATTGTTTCTGGAACCCTGTGGCCTGGGAACATGACATCAGTGGATTCTGGAAACCTGTGACCTGGGAACATGAGAACGGTTTATTTCTGGAACACTGTGACCTGGGAACATGTCAGAGGTTTCATGGTGGAAACCTGTGGCTTGGCAACATGACTGAGGTTTGTTTCTGGACCCTGTTCCCTGGGAACATGACTGAGGTTTGATTCTGGACACCTTTGTGCTGGGAAAATGACTGTGTTTTGATTGTGGAATCATGGGTCCTGCAAACATGACAGAGGTTTGATTCTGGAACCATGAGTCCTGGGAATATGACTGAGGTTTGATTCTGGAAATCTGTGCCCTGGGAACTTGACTGAGGTTTGATGGCAGAAATCTGTGGACTGGCAACATGACTGAGGTTTGATTGTAGAACCCTGTGCCCTGGAAACATGACTGCGACCTGATACTTGAAACCCATGGCCTGGGAACTTGACATTGGTTTGATTCCGGAACCCTGTGGCCAGGAACAAGACTGAGGCGTGATTCTGGAATCCTGTGGCCTGGGAACATGACATCGGTTTAGATTGTGGAATACTGGGCCCTGGGAACCTGACTGAGGCTTGGTTCTGGAACCCTGTGGACTGGGAACATGACTGAGGATTTATTCTGGAATCCTGTGGCCTGGGAACATGCCATCAGTGGATTCTTGAACCCTGTGGCCTGGGAACATGAGAACGGTTGGATTCTGGAACCCTGTGGCCTGGGAACATGTCTGAGGTTTGATGGTGGAAACCTGTGGCTTGGCAACATGAATGAGGTTTGTTACTGGAACCCTCTTCCCTGGGAACATGACTGAGGTTTGATTCTGGACACCTTTGTCCTGGGAACATAACTGTGGTTTGATTGTGGAACCATGGGTCCTGCAAACATGACTGAGGTTTTATTCTGGAACCAGGTGTCCTGGGAATATGACTGAGGTTTGATTCTGGAAATCTGTGGCCTGGGAAATTGACTGAGGTTTGATGGCAGAAACCTGTGGACTGGCAACATGACAGAGGTTTGATTGTAGAAACCTGTGCCCTGGAAACATGACTGTGGCCTGGTACTGGAAACCCATGGACTAGGAATTTGACATTGGCTTGATTCTGGAACCCTGTGGCCTGGGAACATGATTGAGGCGTGATTCTGGAAACCTGTGGCCTGGGAACATGACATCTGTTTAGATTGTGGCATACTGTGCCCTGGGAACCGGACTGAAGGCTTGGTTCTGGAATCCTGTGGACTGGGAACAAGACTGAGGTTTGATTCTGGAACCATGTGGCCTGGGAATATGTCTGATGTTAGATCGTGGAATCCTGTGGCCTGGGAACATGACATCGGTTTGGATTCTGGTACCCTGTTGCCTGGGAACATGAAATCGGTTTGATTGTGGAAACCTGTGGTCTGGGAATATGACTGAGGTTTGATGGTGGTACCCTCTGGCCTGGCAACATGACTGAGGTTTGATTCTGGATCCCTGTGGCCTGGGAACATGACTGAGGCGTGATTCTGGAATCCTGTGGCCTGGGAACATGACGTCTGTTTAGATTGTGGAATACTGTGCCCTGAGAATCTGACTGAGGCTTGGTTCTGGAACCCTGTGGACTGAGAACATGACTGAGGTTTGAATCTGGAATCCTGTAGCCTGCGAACATAACTGAGGATTGTTTCTGGAACCCTGTGGGCTGGGAACATGACATCAGTGGATTCTGGAACCCTGTGGCCTGGGAACATGAGAACGGTTTAATTCTGGATCCCTGTGACCTGGGAACATGTCTGAGGTTTGATGGTGGAAACCTGTGGCTTGGCAACATGACTGAGGTTTGTTTCTGGAACCCTGTTCCCTAGGAACATGCCTGAGGTTTGATTCTGGACACCTTTGTCCTGGGAACATGACTGTGGTTTGATTGTGGAACCATGGGTCCTGCAAACATGACTGAGGTTTTATTCTGGAACCATGTGTCCTGGGACTATGACTGAGGTTTGATTCTGGAAATCTGTGGCCTGGGAAATTGACTGAGGTTTGATGGCAGAAACCTGTGGACTGGCAACATGACAGAGGTTTGATTGTAGAACCCTGTGCCCTGGAAACATGACTGTGGGCTGGTACTGGAAACCCATGGCCTAGGAATTTGACATTGGTTTGATTCTCGAACCCTGTGGCCTGGGAACATGATTAAGGCGTGATTCTGGAAACCTGTGGCCTGGGAACATGACATCTGTTTAGATTGTGGCATACTGTGCCCTGGGAACCGGACTGAAGCCTTGGTTCTGGAATCCTGTGAACTGGGAACAAGACTGAGGTTTGATTCGGGAACCATGTGGCCTGGGAATATGACTGATGTTAGATCGTGGAATCCTGTGGCCTGGGAACATGACATCGGTTTGGATTCTGGTACCCTGTTGCCTGGGAACATGAAATCGGTTTGATTGTGGAAACCTGTGGTCAGGGAATATGACTGAGGTTTGATGGTGGTACCCTCTGGCCTGGCAACATGACTGAGGTTTGATTCTGGATCCCTGTGGCCTGGGAACATGACGGAGGCATGATTCTGGAATCCTGTGGCCTGGGAAGATGACATCTGTTTAGATTGTGGAATACTGTGCCCAGGGAATCTGACTGAGGCTTGGTTCTGGAACCCTGTGGACTGGGAACATGACTGAGGTTTGATTCTGGAATCCTGTGGCCTGGGAACATGACATCAGTGGATTCTTGAACCCTGTGGCCTGGGAACATGAGAACGGTTGGCTTCTGGAACCCTGTGACCTGGGAACATGTCTGAGGTTTGATGGTGGAAACCTGTGGCTTGGCAACATGACTGAGGTTTGTTTCTGGACCCTGTTCCCTGGGAACATGACTGAGGTTTGATTCTGGACACCTTTGTGCTGGGAAAATGACTGTGTTTTGATTGTGGAATCATGGGTCCTGCAAACATGACAGAGGTTTGATTCTGGAACCATGTGTCCTGGGAATATGACTGAGGTTTGATTCTGGAAATCTGTGCCCTGGGAACTTGACTGAGGTTTGATGGCAGAAATCTGTGGACTGGCAACATGACTGAGGTTTGATTGTAGAACCCTGTGCCCTGGAAACATGACTGCGACCTGATACTTGAAACCCATGGCCTGGGAACTTGACATTGGTTTGATTCCGGAACCCTGTGGCCAGGAACAAGACTGAGGCGTGATTCTGGAATCCTGTGGCCTGGGAACATGACATCGGTTTAGATTGTGGAATACTGGGCCCTGGGAACCTGACTGAGGCTTGGTTCTGGAACCCTGTGGACTGGGAACATGACTGAGGATTTATTCTGGAATCCTGTGGCCTGGGAACATGCCATCAGTGGATTCTTGAACCCTGTGGCCTGGGAACATGAGAACGGTTGGATTCTGGAACCCTGTGGCCTGGGAACATGTCTGAGGTTTGATGGTGGAAACCTGTGGCTTGGCAACATGAATGAGGTTTGTTACTGGAACCCTCTTCCCTGGGAACATGACTGAGGTTTGATTCTGGACACCTTTGTCCTGGGAACATAACTGTGGTTTGATTGTGGAACCATGGGTCCTGCAAACATGACTGAGGTTTTATTCTGGAACCAGGTGTCCTGGGAATATGACTGAGGTTTGATTCTGGAAATCTGTGGCCTGGGAACCTGACTGAGGTTTGATGGCAGAAACCTGTGGACTGGCAAAATGACTGAGGTTTGATTGTAGAACCCTGTGCCCTGGAAACATGACTGTGGCCTGGTACTGGAAACCCATGGCCTAGGAATTTGACCTTGGTTTGATTCTGGAACCCTGTGGCCTGGGAACATGATTGAAGCGTGATTCTGGAAACCTGTGGCCTGGGAACATGACATCGGTTTAGATTGTGGCATACTGTGCCCTGGGAACCGGACTGAAGGCTTGGTTCTGGAATCCTGTGGACTGGGAACAAGACTGAGGTTTGATTCTGGAACCATGTGGCCTGGGAATATGACTGATGTTAGATCGTGGAATCCTGTGGCCTGGGAACATGACATCGGTTTGGATTCTGGTACCCTGTTGCCTGGGAACATGAAATCGGTTTGATTGTGGAAACCTGTGGTCTGGGAATATGACTGAGGTTTGATGGTGGTACCCTCTGGCCTGGCAACATGACTGAGGTTTGATTCTGGATCCCTGTGGCCTGGGAACATGACTGAGGCGTGATTCTGGAATCCTGTGGCCTGGGAACATGACGTCTGTTTAGATTGTGGAATACTGTGCCCAGGGAATCTGACTGAGGCTTGGTTCTGGAACCCTGTGGACTGGGAACATGACTGAGGTTTGATTCTGGAAACCTGTAGCCTGCAAACATAACTGAGGATTGTTTCTGGAACCCTGTGGCCTGGGAACATGACATCAGTGGATTCTGGAACCCTGTGACCTGGGAACATGAGAACGGTTTATTTCTGGAACACTGTGACCTGGGAACATGTCTGAGGTTTGATGGTGGAAACCTGTGGCTTGGCAACATGACTGAGGTTTGTTTCTGGACCCTGTTCCCTGGGAACATGACTGAGGTTTGATTCTGGACACCTTTGTGCTGGGAAAATGACTGTGTTTTGATTGTGGAATCATGGGTCCTGCAAACATGACTGAGGTTTTATTCTAGAACCATGTGTCCTGGGAATATGACTGAGGTTTGATTCTGGAAATCTGTGCCCTGGGAACTTGACTGAGGTTTGATGGCAGAAACCTGTGGACTGGCAACATGACTGAGGTTTGATTGTAGAACCCTGTGCCCTGGAAACATGACTGTGGGCTGGTACTGGAAACCCATGGCCTAGGAATTTGACATTGGTTTGATTCTCGAACCCTGTGGCCTGGGAACATGATTAAGGCGTGATTCTGGAAACCTGTGGCCTGGGAACATGACATCTGTTTAGATTGTGGCATACTGTGCCCAGGGAATCTGACTGAGGCTTGCTTCTGGAACCCTGTGGACTGGGAACATGACTGAGGTTTGATTCTGGAACCCTGTAGCCTGCAAACATAACTGAGGATTGTTTCTGGAACCCTGTGGCCTGGGAACATGACATCAGTGGATTCTGGAACCCTGTGACCTGGGAACATGAGAACGGTTTATTTCTGGAACACTGTGACCTGGGAACATGTCTGAGGTTTGATGGTGGAAACCTGTGGCTTGGCAACATGACTGAGGTTTGTTTCTGGACCCTGTTCCCTGGGAACATGACTGAGGTTTGATTCTGGACACCTTTGTGCTGGGAAAATGACTGTGTTTTGATTGTGGAATCATGGGTCCTGCAAACATGACAGAGGTTTGATTCTGGAACCATGTGTCCTGGGAATATGACTGAGGTTTGATTCTGGAAATCTGTGCCCTGGGAACTTGACTGAGGTTTGATGGCAGAAACCTGTGGACTGGCAACATGACTGAGGTTTGATTGTAGAACCTTGTGCCCTGGAAACATGACTGTGGCCTGGTACTGGAAACCCATGGCCTAGGAATTTGAAATTGGTTTGATTCTGGAACCCTGTGGCCTGGGAACATGACTGAGGCGTGATTCTGGAAAACTGTGGCCTGAGAATATGACTGAGGTTTGATTCTGGAAATCTGTGGCCTGGGAACTTGACTGAGGTTTGATGGCAGAAATCTGTGGACTGGCAACATGACTGAGGTTTGATTGTAGAACCCTGTGCCCTGGAAACATGAGTGCGACCTGATACTTGAAACCCATGGCCTGGGAACTTGACATTGGTTTGATTCTGGAACCCTGTGGCCAGGAACAAGACTGAGGCGTGATTCTGGAATCCTGTGGCCTGGGAACATGACATCTGTTTAGATTGTGGAATACTGGGCCCTGGGATCCTGACTGAGGCTTGGTTCTGGAACCCTGTGGACTGGGAACATGACTGAGGTTTTATTCTGGAATCCTGTGCCCTGGGAACATGACATCAGTGGATTCTGGAACCCTGTGGCCTGGGAACATGAGAACGGTTGGATTCTGGAAACCTGTGGCCTGGGAACATGTCTGAGGTTTGATGGTGGAAACCTGTGGCTTGGCAACATGACTGAGGTTTGTTACTGGAACCCTCTTCCCTGGGAATATGACTGAGGTTTGATTCTGGACACCTTTGTCCTGGGAACATGACTGTGGTTTGATTGTGGAACCATGGGTCCTGCAAACATGACTGAGGTTGGTTCTGGAACCATGTGTCCTGGGAATATGACTGAGGTTTGATTCTGGAAATCTGTGGCCTGGGAACATGACTGAGGTTTGATTCTGGAACCCTGTAGCCTGCGAACATAACTGAGGATTGTTTCTGGAATCCTGTGGCCTGGGAACATGATATCAGTGGATTCTGGAACCCTGTGGCCTGGGAACATGAGAACGGTTTAATTCTGGAACCCTGTGACCTGGGAACATATCTGAGGTTTGATGGTGGAAACCTGTGGCTTGGCAACATGACTGAGGTTTGTTTCTGGACACCTTTGTGCTGGGAACATGACTGTGTTTTGACTGTGGAATCATGGGTCCTGCAAACATGACAGAGGTTTGATTCTGGAACCAGGTGTCCTGGGAATATGACTGAGGTTTGATTCTGGAAATCTGTGGCCTGGGAACTTGACTGAGGTTTGATGGCAGAAACCTGTGGACTGGCAACATGACTGAGGTTTGATTGTAGAACCCTGTGCCCTGGAAACATGACTGCGACCTGATACTTGAAGCCCATGGCCTGGAATTTGACATTCGTTTGATTCCGGAACCCTGTGGCCAGGAACAAGACTGAGGCGTGATTCTGGAATCCTGTGGCCTGGGAACATGACATCGGTTTAGATTGTGGAATACTGGGCCCTGGGAACCTGACTGAGGCTTGGTTCTGGAACCCTGTGGACTGGGAACATGACTGAGGATTTATTCTGGAATCCTGTGGCCTGGGAACATGCCATCAGTGGATTCTTGAACCCTGTGGCCTGGGAACATGAGAACGGTTGGATTCTGGAACCCTGTGGCCTGGGAACATGTCTGAGGTTTGATGGTGGAAACCTGTGGCTTGGCAACATGAATGAGGTTTGTTACTGGAACCCTCTTCCCTGGGAACATGACTGAGGTTTGATTCTGGACACCTTTGTCCTGGGAACATAACTGTGGTTTGATTGTGGAACCATGGGTCCTGAAAGCATGACTGAGGTTTTATTCTGGAACCAGGTGTCCTGGGAATATGACTGAGGTTTGATTCTGGAAATCTGTGGCCTGGGAAATTGACTGAGGTTTGATGGCAGAAACCTGTGGACTGGCAACATGACAGAGGTTTGATTGTAGAAACCTGTGCCCTGGAAACATGACTGTGGCCTGGTACTGGAAACCCATGGACTAGGAATTTGACATTGGCTTGATTCTGGAACCCTGTGGCCTGGGAACATGATTGAGGCGTGATTCTGGAAACCTGTGGCCTGGGAACATGACATCTGTTTAGATTGTGGCATACTGTGCCCTGGGAACCGGACTGAAGGCTTGGTTCTGGAATCCTGTGGACTGGGAACAAGACTGAGGTTTGATTCTGGAACCATGTGGCCTGGGAATATGTCTGATGTTAGATCGTGGAATCCTGTGGCCTGGGAACATGACATCGGTTTGGATTCTGGTACCCTGTTGCCTGGGAACATGAAATCGGTTTGATTGTGGAAACCTGTGGTCTGGGAATATGACTGAGGTTTGATGGTGGTACCCTCTGGCCTGGCAACATGACTGAGGTTTGATTCTGGATCCCTGTGGCCTGGGAACATGACTGAGGCGTGATTCTGGAATCCTGTGGCCTGGGAACATGACGTCTGTTTAGATTGTGGAATACTGTGCCCTGGGAATCTGACTGAGGCTTGGTTCTGGAACCCTGTGGACTGAGAACATGACTGAGGTTTGAATCTGGAATCCTGTAGCCTGCGAACATAACTGAGGATTGTTTCTGGAACCCTGTGGGCTGGGAACATGACATCAGTGGATTCTGGAACCCTGTGGCCTGGGAACATGAGAACGGTTTAATTCTGGATCCCTGTGACCTGGGAACATGTCTGAGGTTTGATGGTGGAAACCTGTGGCTTGGCAACATGACTGAGGTTTGTTTCTGGAACCCTGTTCCCTAGGAACATGCCTGAGGTTTGATTCTGGACACCTTTGTCCTGGGAACATGACTGTGGTTTGATTGTGGAACCATGGGTCCTGCAAACATGACTGAGGTTTTATTCTGGAACCATGTGTCCTGGGACTATGACTGAGGTTTGATTCTGGAAATCTGTGGCCTGGGAAATTGACTGAGGTTTGATGGCAGAAACCTGTGGACTGGCAACATGACAGAGGTTTGATTGTAGAACCCTGTGCCCTGGAAACATGACTGTGGGCTGGTACTGGAAACCCATGGCCTAGGAATTTGACATTGGTTTGATTCTCGAACCCTGTGGCCTGGGAACATGATTAAGGCGTGATTCTGGAAACCTGTGGCCTGGGAACATGACATCTGTTTAGATTGTGGCATACTGTGCCCTGGGAACCGGACTGAAGCCTTGGTTCTGGAATCCTGTGAACTGGGAACAAGACTGAGGTTTGATTCGGGAACCATGTGGCCTGGGAATATGACTGATGTTAGATCGTGGAATCCTGTGGCCTGGGAACATGACATCGGTTTGGATTCTGGTACCCTGTTGCCTGGGAACATGAAATCGGTTTGATTGTGGAAACCTGTGGTCAGGGAATATGACTGAGGTTTGATGGTGGTACCCTCTGGCCTGGCAACATGACTGAGGTTTGATTCTGGATCCCTGTGGCCTGGGAACATGACGGAGGCATGATTCTGGAATCCTGTGGCCTGGGAAGATGACATCTGTTTAGATTGTGGAATACTGTGCCCAGGGAATCTGACTGAGGCTTGGTTCTGGAACCCTGTGGACTGGGAACATGACTGAGGTTTGATTCTGGAACCCTGTAGCCTGCAAACATAACTGAGGATTGTTTCTGGAACCCTGTGGCCTGGGAACATGACATCAGTGGATTCTGGAACCCTGTGACCTGGGAACATGAGAACGGTTTATTTCTGGAACCCTGTGACCTGGGAACATGTCTGAGGTTTGATGGTGGAAACCTGTGGCTTGGCAACATGACTGAGGTTTGTTTCTGGACCCTGTTCCCTGGGAACATGACTGAGGTTTGATTCTGGACACCTTTGTGCTGGGAAAATGACTGTGTTTTGATTGTGGAATCATGGGTCCTGCAAACATGACAGAGGTTTGATTCTGGAACCATGTGTCCTGGGAATATGACTGAGGTTTGATTCTGGAAATCTGTGCCCTGGGAACTTGACTGAGGTTTGATGGCAGAAATCTGTGGACTGGCAACATGACTGAGGTTTGATTGTAGAACCCTGTGCCCTGGAAACATGACTGCGACCTGATACTTGAAACCCATGGCCTGGGAACTTGACATTGGTTTGATTCCGGAACCCTGTGGCCAGGAACAAGACTGAGGCGTGATTCTGGAATCCTGTGGCCTGGGAACATGACATCTGTTTAGATTGTGGAATACTGTGCCCAGGGAATCTGACTGAGGCTTGGTTCTGGAACCCTGTGGACTGGGAACATGACTGAGGTTTGATTCTGGAACCCTGTAGCCTGCAAACATAACTGAGGATTGTTTCTGGAACCCTGTGGCCTGGGAACATGACATCAGTGGATTCTGGAACCCTGTGACCTGGGAACATGAGAACGGTTTATTTCTGGAACACTGTGACCTGGGAACATGTCTGAGGTTTGATGGTGGAAACCTGTGGCTTGGCAACATGACTGAGGTTTGTTTCTGGACCCTGTTCCCTGGGAACATGACTGAGGTTTGATTCTGGACACCTTTGTGCTGGGAAAATGACTGTGTTTTGATTGTGGAATCATGGGTCCTGCAAACATGACAGAGGTTTGATTCTGGAACCATGTGTCCTGGGAATATGACTGAGGTTTGATTCTGGAAATCTGTGCCCTGGGAACTTGACTGAGGTTTGATGGCAGAAACCTGTGGACTGGCAACATGACTGAGGTTTGATTGTAGAACCTTGTGCCCTGGAAACATGACTGTGGCCTGGTACTGGAAACCCATGGCCTAGGAATTTGACATTGGTTTGATTCTGGAACCCTGTGGCCTGGGAACATGACTGAGGCGTGATTCTGGAAAACTGTGGCCTGAGAATATGACTGAGGTTTGATTCTGGAAATCTGTGGCCTGGGAACTTGACTGAGGTTTTATTCTGGAATCCTGTGCCCTGGGAACATGACATCAGTGGATTCTGGAACCCTGTGGCCTGGGAACATGAGAACGGTTGGATTCTGGAAACCTGTGGCCTGGGAACATGTCTGAGGTTTGATGGTGGAAACCTGTGGCTTGGCAACATGACTGAGGTTTGTTACTGGAACCCTCTTCCCTGGGAATATGACTGAGGTTTGATTCTGGACACCTTTGTCCTGGGAACATGACTGTGGTTTGATTGTGGAACCATGGGTCCTGCAAACATGACTGAGGTTGGTTCTGGAACCATGTGTCCTGGGAATATGACTGAGGTTTGATTCTGGAAATCTGTGGCCTGGGAACATGACTGAGGTTTGATTCTGGAACCCTGTAGCCTGCGAACATAACTGAGGATTGTTTCTGGAATCCTGTGGCCTGGGAACATGATATCAGTGGATTCTGGAACCCTGTGGCCTGGGAACATGAGAACGGTTTAATTCTGGAACCCTGTGACCTGGGAACATATCTGAGGTTTGATGGTGGAAACCTGTGGCTTGGCAACATGACTGAGGTTTGTTTCTGGACACCTTTGTGCTGGGAACATGACTGTGTTTTGACTGTGGAATCATGGGTCCTGCAAACATGACAGAGGTTTGATTCTGGAACCAGGTGTCCTGGGAATATGACGGAGGTTTGATTCTGGAAATCTGTGGCCTGGGAACTTGACTGAGGTTTGATGGCAGAAATCTGTGGACTGGCAACATGACTGAGGTTTGATTGTAGAACCCTGTGCCCTGGAAACATGACTGCGACCTGATACTTGAAGCCCATGGCCTGGAATTTGACATTCGTTTGATTCCGGAACCCTGTGGCCAGGAACAAGACTGAGGCGTGATTCTGGAATCCTGTGGCCTGGGAACATGACATCTGTTTAGATTGTGGAATACTGGGCCCTGGGAACCTGACTGAGGCTTGGTTCTGGAACCCTGTGGACCGGGAATATGACTGAGGTTTTATTCTGGAATCCTGTGGCCTGGGAACATGACATCAGTGGATTCTGGAACCCTGTGGCCTGGGAACATGAGAACGGTTGGATTCTGGAACCCTGTGGCCTGGGAACATGACATCTGTTTAGATTGTGGCATACTGTGCCCTGGGAACCGGACTGAAGGCTTGGTTCTGGAATCCTGTGGACTGGGAACAAGACTGAGGTTTGATTCTGGAACCATGTGGCCTGGGAATATGACTGATGTTAGATCGTGGAATCCTGTGGCCTGGGAACATGACATCGGTTTGGATTCTGGTACCCTGTTGCCTGGGAACATGAAATCGGTTTGATTGTGGAAACCTGTGGTCTGGGAATATGACTGAGGTTTGATGGTGGTACCCTCTGGCCTGGAAACATGACTGAGGTTTGATTCTGGATCCCTGTGGCCTGGGAACATGACTGAGGTGTCATTCTGGAATCCTGTGGCCTGGGAACATGACATCTGTTTAGATTGTGGAATACTGTGCCCTGGGAATCTGACTGAGGCTTGGTTCTGGAACCCTGTGGACTGGGAACATGACTGAGGTTTGATTGTAGAACCCTGTGCCCTGGAAACATGACTGTGGCCTGGTACTGGAAACCCATGGCCTAGGAATTTGACATTGGTTTGATTCTGGAACCCTGTGGCCTGGGAACATGACTGAGGTTTGATTCTGGAAAACTGTGGCCGGGGACTTGACTGAGGGTTGATGGCAGAAATCTGTGGACTGGGAACATGACTGAGGTTTTATTCTGGAATCCTGTGGCCTGGGAACATGACATCAGTGGATTCTGGAACCCTGTGGCCTGGGAACATGAGAACGGTTGGATTCTGGAACCCTGTGGCCTGGGAACATGTCTGAGGTTTGATGGTGGAAACCTGTGGCTTGGCAACATGAATGAGGTTTGTTACTGGAACCCTGTTCCCTGGGAATATGACTGAGGTTTGATTCTGGACAACTTTGTCCTGGGAACATGACTGTGGTTTGATTGTGGAACCATGGGTCCTGCAAACATGACTGAGGTTTTATTCTGGAACCAGGTGTCCTGGGAATATGACTGAGGTTTGATTCTGGAAATCTGTGGCCTGGGAAATTGACTGAGGTTTGATGGCAGAAACCTGTGGACTGGCAACATGACAGAGGTTTGATTGTAGAAACCTGTGCCCTGCAAAGATGACTGTGGCCTGGTACTGGAAACCCATGGCCTAGGAATTTGACATTGGCTTGATTCTGGAACCCTGTGGCCTGGGAACATGATTGAGGCGTGATTCTGGAAACCTGTGGCCTGGGAACATGACATCTGTTTAGATTGTGGCATACTGTGCCCTGGGAACCGGACTGAAGGCTTGGTTCTGGAATCCTGTGGACTGGGAACAAGACTGAGGTTTGATTCTGGAACCATGTGGCCTGGGAATATGACTGATGTTAGATCGTGGAATCCTGTGGCCTGGGAACATGACATCGGTTTGGATTCTGGTACCCTGTTGCCTGGGAACATGAAATCGGTTTGATTGTGGAAACCTGTGGTCTGGGAATATGACTGAGGTTTGATGGTGGTACCCTCTGGCCTGGCAACATGACTGAGGTTTGATTCTGGATCCCTGTGGCCTGGGAACATGACTGAGGCGTGATTCTGGAATCCTGTGGCCTGGGAACATGACGTCTGTTTAGATTGTGGAATACTGTGCCCTGGGAATCTGACTGAGTCTTGGTTCTGGAACCCTGTGGACTGGGAACATGACTGAGGTTTGAATCTGGAATCCTGTAGCCTGCGAACATAACTGAGGATTGTTTCTGGAACCCTGTGGCCTGGGAACATGACATCAGTGGATTCTGGAACCCTGTGGCCTGGGAACATGAGAACGGTTTAATTCTGGAACCCTGTGACTTGGGAACATGTCTGAGGATTGATGGTGGAAACCTGTGGCTTGGCAACATGACTGAGGTTTGCTTCTGTAACCCTGTTCTCTGGGAACATGACTGAGGTTTGATTCTGGACACCTTTGTGCTGGGAACATGACTGTGTTTTGATTGTGGAATCATGGGTCCTGCAAACATGACTGAGGTTTGATTCTGGAACCATGTGTCCTGGGAATATGACTGAGGTTTGATTCTGGAAATCTGTGGACTGGCAACATGACTGAGGTTTGATTGTAGAACCCTGTGCCCTGGAAACATGACTGTGGGCTGGTACTGGAAACCCATGGCCTAGGAATTTGACATTGGTTTGATTCTGGAACCCTGTGACCTGGGAACATGACTGAGGTTTGATTCTGGAAAACTGTGGCCGGGGACTTGACTGAGGTTTGATGGCAGAAATCTGTGGACTGGAAATATTACTGAGGTTTGATTGTAGAACCCTGTGCCCTGGAAACATGACTGCGACCTGATACTTGAAACCCATGGCCTGGGAACTTGACATTGGTTTGATTCTGGAAGCCTGTGGTCAGGAAGAAGAGTGAGGCGTGATTCTGGAATCCTGTGGCCTGGGAATATGACATCTGTTTAGATTGTGGAATACTGTGCCCTGGGAACCTGACTGAGGCTTGGTTCTGAAACCCTGTGGACTGGGAACATGACTGAGGTTTTATTCTGGAATCCTGTGGCCTGGGAACATGACATCAGTGGATTCTTGAAACCTGTGGCCTAGGAACATGAGAACGGTTGGATTCTGGAACCCTGTGGCCTGGGAACAAGTCTGAGGTTTGATGGTGGAAACCTGTGGCTTGGCAACATGACTGAGGTTTGTTACTGGAACCCTGTTGGCTGGGAACATGACTGAGGTTTGATTCTGGACATCTTTGTCCTGGGAACATGACTGTGGTTTGATTGGGGAACCATGGGTCCTGCAAACATGACTGAGGTTTGATTCTGGAACCATGTGTCCTGGGAATATGACTGAGGTTTGATTCTGGAAATCTGTGGCCTGGGAACTTGACTGAGGTTTGATGGCAGAAACCTGTGGACTGGCAACATGTCTGAGGTTTGATTGTAGAACCCTGTGCCCTGGAAACATGACTGTGGCCTGGTACTGGAAACCCATGGCCTAGGAATTTGACATTGGTTTGATTCTGGAACCCTGTGGCCTGGGAACATGACTGAGGTTTGATTCTGGAACCCTGTAGCCTGCGAACATAACTGAGGATTGTTTCTGGAACCTTGTGGCCTGGGAACATGACATCAGTGGATTCTGGAACCCCGTGACCTGGGAACATGTCTGAGGTTTGATGGTGGAAACCTGTGGACTGGCAACATGACTGAGGTTTGATTGTAGAACCCTGTGCCCTGGAATCATGACTGCGACCTGATACTTGAAACCCATGGCCTGGGAACTTGACATTGGTTTGATTCCGGAACCCTGTGGCCAGGAACAAGACTGAGGCGTGTTTCTGGAATCCTGTGGCCTGGGAACATGACATCTGTTTAGATTGTGGAATACTGGGCCCTGGGATCCTGACTGAGGCTTGGTTCTGGAACCCTGTGGACTGAGAACATGACTGAGGTTTTATTCTGGAATCCTGTGGCCTGGGAACATGGCATCAGTGGATTCTTGAACCCTGTGGCCTGGGGACATGACAACGGTTTGATTCTGGAACCCTGTGGCGTGGGAACATGAGAACGGTTTGATTCTGGAACCCTGTGGCCTGGGAATATGTCTGAGGTTTGATGGTGGAAACCTGTGGCTTGGCAACATGAATGAGGTTTGTTACTGGAACCCTCTTCCCTTGGAATATGACTGAGGTTTGATTCTGGACACCTTTGTCCTGGGAACATGACTGTGGTTTGATTGTGGAACCATGGGACCTGCAAACATGACTGAGGTTTGATTCTGGAACCATGTGTCCTGGGAATATGACTGAGGTTTGATTCTGGAAATCTGTGGCCTGGGAAATTGACTGAGGTTTGATGGCAGAAACCTGTGGACTGGCAACATGACTGAGGTTTGATTGTAGAACCCTGTGCCCTGGAAACATGACTGTGGCCTGGTACTGGAAACCCATGGCCTAGGAATTTGACATTGGCTTGATTCTGGAACCCTGTGGCCTGGGAACATGACTGAGGTTTGATTCTGGAACCCTGTAGCCTGCGAACATAACTGAGGATTGTTTCTGGAACCTTGTGGCCTGGGAACATGACATCAGTGGATTCTGGAACCCTGAGGCCTGGGAACATGAGAACGGTTTATTCTGGAACCCCGTGACCAGGGAACATGTCTGAGGTTTGATGGTGGAAACCTGTGGACTGGCAACATGACTGAGGTTTGATTGTAGAACCCTGTGCCCTGGAAACATGACTGCGACCTGATACTCGAAACCCATGGCCTGGGAACTTGACATTGGTTTGATTCCGGAACCCTGTGGCCAGGAACAAGACTGAGGCGTGATTCTGGAATCCTGTGGCCTGGGAACATGACATCTGTTTAGATTGTGGAATACTGGGACCTGGGATCCTGACTGAGGCTTGGTTCTGGAACCCTGTGGACTGGGAATATGACTGAGGTTTTATTCTGGAATCCTGTGGCCTGGGAACATGACATCAGTGGATCCTGGAACCCTGTGGCCTGGGAACATGAGAACGGTTTGATTCTGGAACCCTGTGGCCTGGGAACATGACTGAGGTTTGATTGTGGAACCATGGGTCCTGCAAACATGACTGAGGTTTGATTCTGGAACCATGTGTCCTGGGAATATGACTGAGGTTTGATTCTGGAAATCTGTGGCCTGGGAAATTGACTGAGGTTTGATGGCAGAAACCTGTGGACTGGCAACATGACAGAGGTTTGATTGTAGAACCCTGTGGCCTGGAAACATGACTGTGGCCTGGTTCTGGAAACCCATGGCCTAGGAATTTGACATTGGTTTGATTCTGGAACCCTGTGGCCTGGGAACATGATTGAGGCGTGATTCTGGAAACCTGTGGCCTGAGAACATGACATTTGTTTAGGTTGTGGCATAATGTGCCCTGGGAACCGGACTGAAGGCTTGGTTCTGGAATCCTGTGGACTGGGAACAAGACTGAGGTTTGATTCTGGAACCATGTGGCCTGGGAATATGACTGATGTTAGATCGTGGAATCCTGTGGCCTGGGAACATGACATCGGTTTGGATTCTGGGACCCTGTTGCCTGGGAACATGAAATCGGTTTGATTGTGGAAACCTGTGGTCTGGGAATATGACTGAGGTTTGATGGTGGTACCCTCTGGCCTGGCAACATGACTGAGGTTTGATTCTGGATCCCTGTGGCCTGGGAACATGACTGAGGCGTGATTCTGGAATCCTGTGGCCTGGGAACATGACATCTGTTTAGATTGTGGAATACTGTGCCCTGGGAATCTTACTGAGGATTGGTTCTGGAACCCTGTGAACTGGGAACATGACTGAGGTTTGATTGTAGAACCCTGTGCCCTGGAAACATGACTGTGGCCTGTTACTGGAAACCCATGGCCTAGGAATTTGACATTGGTTTGATTCTGGAACCCTGTGGCCTGGGAACCTGACTGAGGTTTGATCCTGGAAAACTGTGGCCGGGGACATGACTGAGGGTTGATGGCAGAAATCTGTGGACTGGAAACATTAGTGAGGTTTGACTGTAGAACCCTGTGCCCTGGAAACATGACTGTGGGCTGGTACTGGAAACCCATGGCCTAGGAATTTGACATTGGATTGATTATGGAACCCTGTGGCCTGGGAACATGACTGAGGTTTGATTCTGGAACCCTGTAGGCTGCGAACATAACTGAGGATTGTTTCTGGAACCCTGTTGCCTGGGAACATGACATCAGTGGATGCTGGAACCCTGTGGCCTGGGAACATGAGAACGGTTTAATTCTGGAACCCTGTGACCTGTGAACATGTCTGAGGTTTGATGGTGGAAACCTGTGGCTTGGCAACATGACTGAGGTTTGTTTCTGGAACGCTTTTCCCTGGGAACATGACTGAGGTTTGATTCTGGACACCTTTGTGCTGGGAACATGACTGTGTTTTGATTGTGGAATCATGGGTCCTGCAAACATGACTGAGGTTTGATTCTGGAACCATGTGTCCTGGGAATATGACTGAGGTTTGATTTTGGAAATCTGTGGCCTGGGAACTTGACTGAGGTTTGATGGCAGAATCCTGTGGACTGGCAACATGACTGAGGTTTGATTGTAGAACCCTGTGCCCTGGAAACATGACTGCGACCTGATACTTGAAACCCATGGCCTGGGAACTTGACATTGGTTTGATTCTGGAACCCTGTGGCCTGGGAACATGATTGAGGCGTGATTCTGGAAACCTTTGGCCTGGGAACATGACATCTGTTTAGATTGTGGCATACTGTGCCCTGGAAACCGGACTGAAGGCTTGGTTCTGGAATCCTGTGGACTGGGAACAAGACTGAGGTTTGATTCTGGAACCATGTGGCCTGGGAATATGACTGATGTTAGATCGTGGAATCCTGTGGCCTGGGAACATGACATCGGTTTGGATTCTGGAACCCTGTTGCCTGGGAACATGAAATCGGTTTGATTGTGGAAACCTGTGGTCTGGGAATATGACTGAGGTTTGATGGTGGTACCCTCTGGCCTGGCAACATGACTGAGGTTTGATTCTGGATCCCTGTGGCCTGGGAACATGACTGAGGTGTCATTCTGGAATCCTGTGGCCTGGGAACATGACATCTGTTTAGATTGTGGAATACTGTGCCCTGGGAATCTGACTGAGGCTTGGTTGTGGAACCCTGTGGACTGGGAACATGACTGAGGTTTGATTGTAGAACCCTGTGCCCTGGAAACATGACTGTGGCCTGGTACTGGAAACCCATGGCCTAGGAATTTGACATTGGTTTGATTCTGGAACCCTGTGGCCTGGGAACATGACTGAGGTTTGATTCTGAAAAACTGTGGCCGCGGACTTGACTGAGGGTTGATGGCAGAAATCTGTGGACTGGGAACATGACTGAGGTTTTATTCTGGAATCTTGTGGCCTGGGAACATGACATCAGTGGATTCTGGAACCCTGTGGCCTGGGAACATGAGAACGGTTGGATTCTGGAACCCTGTGGCCTGGGAACATGTCTGAGGTTTGATGGTGGAAACCTGTGGACTGGCAACATGACTGAGGTTTGATTGTAGAACCCTGTGCCCTGGAAACATGACTGCGACCTGATACTTGAAACCCATGGCCTGGGAACTTGACATTGGTTTGATTCCGGAACCCTGTGGCCAGGAACAAGACTGAGGCGTGTTTCTGGAATCCTGTGGCCTGGGAACATGACATCTGTTTAGATTGTGGAATACTGTGCCCTGGGAATCTTACTGAGGATTGGTTCTGGAACCCTGTGAACTGGGAACATGACTGAGGTTTGATTGTAGAACCCTGTGCCCTGGAAACATGACTGTGGCCTGTTACTGGAAACCCATGGCCTAGGAATTTGACATTGGTTTGATTCTGGAACCCTGTGGCCTGGGAACCTGACTGAGGTTTGATCCTGGAAAACTGTGGCCGGGGACATGACTGAGGGTTGATGGCAGAAATCTGTGGACTGGAAACATTAGTGAGGTTTGACTGTAGAACCCTGTGCCCTGGAAACATGACTGTGGGCTGGTACTGGAAACCCATGGCCTAGGAATTTGACATTGGATTGATTATGGAACCCTGTGGCCTGGGAACATGACTGAGGTTTGATTCTGGAACCCTGTAGGCTGCGAACATAACTGAGGATTGTTTCTGGAACCCTGTTGCCTGGGAACATGACATCAGTGGATTCTGGAACCCTGTGGCCTGGGAACATGAGAACGGTTTAATTCTGGAACCCTGTGACCTGTGAACATGTCTGAGGTTTGATGGTGGAAACCTGTGGCTTGGCAACATGACTGAGGTTTGTTTCTGGAACCCTGTTCCCTGGGAACATGACTGAGGTTTGATTCTGGACACCTTTGTGCTGGGAACATGACTGTGTTTTGATTGTGGAATCATGGGTCCTGCAAACATGACTGAGGTTTGATTCTGGAACCATGTGTCCTGGGAATATGACTGAGGTTTGATTCTGGAAATCTGTGGCCTGGGAACTTGACTGAGGTTTGATGGCAGAATCCTGTGGACTGGCAACATGACTGAGGTTTGATTGTACAACCCTGTGCCCTGGAAACATGACTGCGACCTGATACTTGAAACCCATGGCCTGGGAACTTGACATTGGTTTGATTCTGGAACCCTGTGGCCTGGGAACATGATTGAGGCGTGATTCTGGAAACCTTTGGCCTGGGAACATGACATCTGTTTAGATTGTGGCATACTGTGCCCTGGGAACCGGACTGAAGGCTTGGTTCTGGAATCCTGTGGACTGGGAACAAGACTGAGGTTTGATTCTGGAACCATGTGGCCTGGGAATATGACTGATGTTAGATCGTGGAATCCTGTGGCCTGGGAACATGACATCGGTTTGGATTCTGGTACCCTGTTGCCTGGGAACATGAAATCGGTTTGATTGTGGAAACCTGTGGTCTGGGAATATGACTGAGGTTTGATGGTGGTACCCTCTGGCCTGGCAACATGACTGAGGTTTGATTCTGGATCCCTGTGGCCTGGGAACATGACTGAGGTGTCATTCTGGAATCCTGTGGCCTGGGAACATGACATCTGTTTAGATTGTGGAATACTGTGCCCTGGGAATCTGACTGAGGCTTGGTTCTGGAACCCTGTGGACTGGGAACATGACTGAGGTTTGATTGTAGAACCCTGTGCCCTGGAAACATGACTGTGGCCTGGTACTGGAAACCCATGGCCTAGGAATTTGACATTGGTTTGATTCTGGAACCCTGTGGCCTGGGAACATGACTGAGGTTTGATTCTGGAAAACTGTGGCCGGGGACTTGACTGAGGGTTGATGGCAGAAATCTGTGGACTGGGAACATGACTGAGGTTTTATTCTGGAATCCTGTGGCCTGGGAACATGACATCAGTGGATTCTGGAACCCTGTGGCCTGGGAACATGAGAACGGTTGGATTCTGGAACCCTGTGGCCTGGGAACATGTCTGAGGTTTGATGGTGGAAACCTGTGGCTTGGCAACATGAATGAGGTTTGTTACTGGAACCCTGTTCCCTGGGAATATGACTGAGGTTTGATTCTGGACACCTTTGTCCTGGGAACATGACTGTGGTTTGATTGTGGAACCATGGGTCCTGCAAACATGACTGAGGTTTGATTCTGGAACCATGTGTCCTGGGAATATGACTGAGGTTTGATTCTGGAAATCTGTGGCCTGGGAACTTGACTGAGGTTTGATGGCAGAAACCTGTGGACTGGCAACATGACTGAGGTTTGATTGTAGAACCCTGTGGCCTGGAAACATGACTGTGGCCTGGTACTGGAAACCCATGGCCTAGGAATTTGACATTGGTTTGATTCTGGAACCCTGTGGCCTGGGAACATGACTGAGGCGTGATTCTGGAAAACTGTGGCCTGGGAATATGACTGAGGTTTGATTTTGGAAATCTGTGGCCTGGGAACTTGACTGAGGTTTGATGGCAGAAATCTGTGGACTGGCAACATGACTGAGGTTTGATTGTAGAACCCTGTGCCCTGGAAACATGACTGCGACCTGATACTTGAAACCCATGGCCTGGGAACTTGACATTGGCTTGATTCCGGAACCCTGTGGCCAGGAACAAGACTGAGGCGTGATTCTGGAATCCTGTGGCCTGGGAACATGACTTCTGTTTAGATTGTGGAATACTGGGCCCTGGGAACCTGACTGAGGCTTGGTTCTGGAACCCTGTGGACTGGGAACATGACTGAGGTTTTATTCTGGAATCCTGTGGCCTGGGAACATGACATCAGTGGATTCTGGAACCCTGTGGCCTGGGAACATGAGAACGGTTGGATTCTGGAACCCTGTGGCCTGGGAACATGTCTGAGATTTGATGGTGGAAACCTGTGGCTTGGCAACATGAATGAGGTTTGTTACTGGAACCCTCTTCCCTGGGAACATGACTGAGGTTTGATTCTGGACAACTTTGTCCTGGGAACATGACTGTGGTTTGATTGTGGAACCATGGGTCCTGCAAACATGACTGAGGTTTTATTCTGGAACCAGGTGTCCTGGGAATATGACTGAGGTTTGATTCTGGAAATCTGTGGCCTGGGAAATTGACTGAGGTTTGATGGCAGAAACCTGTGGACTGGCAACATGACAGAGGTTTGATTGTAGAAACCTGTGCCCTGCAAACATGACTGTGGCCTGGTACTGGAAACCCATGGCCTAGGAATTTGACATTGGCTTGATTCTGGAACCCTGTGGCCTGGGAACATGATTGAGGCGTGATTCTGGAAACCTGTGGCCTGGGAACATGACATCTGTTTAGATTGTGGCATACTGTGCCCTGGGAACCGGACTGAAGGCTTGGTTCTGGAATCCTGTGGACTGGGAACAAGACTGAGGTTTGATTCTGGAACCATGTGGCCTGGGAATATGACTGATGTTAGATCGTGGAATCCTGTGGCCTGGGAACATGACATCGGTTTGGATTCTGGGACCCTGTTGCCTGGGAACATGAAATCGGTTTGATTGTGGAAACCTGTGGTCTGGGAATATGACTGAGGTTTGATGGTGGTACCCTCTGGCCTGGCAACATGACTGAGGTTTGATTCTGGATCCCTGTGGCCTGGGAACATGACTGAGGCGTGATTCTGGAATCCTGTGGCCTGGGAACATGACGTCTGTTTAGATTGTGGAATACTGTGCCCTGGGAATCTGACTGAGTCTTGGTTCTGGAACCCTGTGGACTGGGAACATGACTGAGGTTTGAATCTGGAATCCTGTAGCCTGCGAACATAACTGAGGATTGTTTCTGGAACCCTGTGGCCTGGGAACATGACATCAGTGGATTCTGGAACCCTGTGGCCTGGGAACATGAGAACGGTTTAATTCTGGAACCCCGTGACCTGGGAACATGTCTGAGGTTTGATGGTGGAAACCTGTGGCTTGGCAACATGACTGAGGTTTGTTTCTGTAACCCTGTTCTCTGGGAACATGACTGAGGTTTGATTCTGGACACCTTTGTGCTGGGAACATGACTGTGTTTTGATTGTGGAATCATGGGTCCTGCAAACATGACTGAGGTTTGATTCTGGAACCATGTGTCCTGGGAATATGACTGAGGTTTGATTCTGGAAATCTGTGGACTGGCAACATGACTGAGGTTTGATTGTAGAACCCTGTGCCCTGGAAACATGACTGTGGGCTGGTACTGGAAACCCATGGCCTAGGAATTTGACATTGGTTTGATTCTGGAACCCTGTGACCTGGGAACATGACTGAGGTTTGATTCTGGAAAACTGTGGCCGGGGACTTGACTGAGGTTTGATGGCAGAAATCTGTGGACTGGAAATATTACTGAGGTTTGATTGTAGAACCCTGTGCCCTGGAAACATGACTGCGACCTGATACTTGAAACCCATGGCCTGGGAACTTGACATTGGTTTGATTCTGGAAGCCTGTGGTCAGGAAGAAGAGTGAGGCGTGATTCTGGAATCCTGTGGCCTGGGAATATGACATCTGTTTAGATTGTGGAATACTGTGCCCTGGGAACCTGACTGAGGCTTGGTTCTGAAACCCTGTGGACTGGGAATATGACTGAGGTTTTATTCTGGAATCCTGTGGCCTGGGAACATGACATCAGTGGATTCTTGAAACCTGTGGCCTAGGAACATGAGAACGGTTGGATTCTGGAACCCTGTGGCCTGGGAACAAGTCTGAGGTTTGATGGTGGAAACCTGTGGCTTGGCAACATGACTGAGGTTTGTTACTGGAACCCTGTTGGCTGGGAACATGACTGAGGTTTGATTCTGGACATCTTTGTCCTGGGAACATGACTGTGGTTTGATTGGGGAACCATGGGTCCTGCAAACATGACTGAGGTTTGATTCTGGAACCATGTGTCCTGGGAATATGACTGAGGTTTGATTCTGGAAATCTGTGGCCTGGGAACTTGACTGAGGTTTGATGGCAGAAACCTGTGGACTGGCAACATGTCTGAGGTTTGATTGTAGAACCCTGTGCCCTGGAAACATGACTGTGGCCTGGTACTGGAAACCCATGGCCTAGGAATTTGACATTGGTTTGATTCTGGAACCCTGTGGCCTGGGAACATGACTGAGGTTTGATTCTGGAACCCTGTAGCCTGCGAACATAACTGAGGATTGTTTCTGGAACCTTGTGGCCTGGGAACATGACATCAGTGGATTCTGGAACCCCGTGACCTGGGAACATGTCTGAGGTTTGATGGTGGAAACCTGTGGACTGGCAACATGACTGAGGTTTGATTGTAGAACCCTGTGCCCTGGAAACATGACTGCGACCTGATACTTGAAACCCATGGCCTGGGAACTTGACATTGGTTTGATTCCGGAACCCTGTGGCCAGGAACAAGACTGAGGCGTGTTTCTGGAATCCTGTGGCCTGGGAACATGACATCTGTTTAGATTGTGGAATACTGTGCCCTGGGAATCTTACTGAGGATTGGTTCTGGAACCCTGTGAACTGGGAACATGACTGAGGTTTGATTGTAGAACCCTGTGCCCTGGAAACATGACTGTGGCCTGTTACTGGAAACCCATGGCCTAGGAATTTGACATTGGTTTGATTCTGGAACCCTGTGGCCTGGGAACCTGACTGAGGTTTGATCCTGGAAAACTGTGGCCGGGGACATGACTGAGGGTTGATGGCAGAAATCTGTGGACTGGAAACATTAGTGAGGTTTGACTGTAGAACCCTGTGCCCTGGAAACATGACTGTGGGCTGGTACTGGAAACCCATGGCCTAGGAATTTGACATTGGATTGATTATGGAACCCTGTGGCCTGGGAACATGACTGAGGTTTGATTCTGGAACCCTGTAGGCTGCGAACATAACTGAGGATTGTTTCTGGAACCCTGTTGCCTGGGAACATGACATCAGTGGATTCTGGAACCCTGTGGCCTGGGAACATGAGAACGGTTTAATTCTGGAACCCTGTGACCTGTGAACATGTCTGAGGTTTGATGGTGGAAACCTGTGGCTTGGCAACATGACTGAGGTTTGTTTCTGGAACCCTGTTCCCTGGGAACATGACTGAGGTTTGATTCTGGACACCTTTGTGCTGGGAACATGACTGTGTTTTGATTGTGGAATCATGGGTCCTGCAAACATGACTGAGGTTTGATTCTGGAACCATGTGTCCTGGGAATATGACTGAGGTTTGATTCTGGAAATCTGTGGCCTGGGAACTTGACTGAGGTTTGATGGCAGAAACCTGTGGACTGGCAACATGACTGAGGTTTGATTGTAGAACCCTGTGGCCTGGAAACATGACTGTGGCCTGGTACTGGAAACCCATGGCCTAGGAATTTGACATTGGTTTGATTCTGGAACCCTGTGGCCTGGGAACATGATTGAGGCGTGATTCTGGAAACCTGTGGCCTGAGAACATGACATTTGTTTAGGTTGTGGCATAATGTGCCCTGGGAACCGGACTGAAGGCTTGGTTCTGGAATCCTGTGGACTGGGAACAAGACTGAGGTTTGATTCTGGAACCATGTGGCCTGGGAATATGACTGATGTTAGATCGTGGAATCCTGTGGCCTGGGAACATGACATCGGTTTGGATTCTGGGACCCTGTTGCCTGGGAACATGAAATCGGTTTGATTGTGGAAACCTGTGGTCTGGGAATATGACTGAGGTTTGATGGTGGTACCCTCTGGCCTGGCAACATGACTGAGGTTTGATTCTGGATCCCTGTGGCCTGGGAACATGACTGAGGCGTGATTCTGGAATCCTGTGGCCTGGGAACATGACATCTGTTTAGATTGTGGAATACTGTGCCCTGGGAATCTTACTGAGGATTGGTTCTGGAACCCTGTGAACTGGGAACATGACTGAGGTTTGATTGTAGAACCCTGTGCCCTGGAAACATGACTGTGGCCTGTTACTGGAAACCCATGGCCTAGGAATTTGACATTGGTTTGATTCTGGAACCCTGTGGCCTGGGAACCTGACTGAGGTTTGATCCTGGAAAACTGTGGCCGGGGACATGACTGAGGGTTGATGGCAGAAATCTGTGGACTGGAAACATTAGTGAGGTTTGACTGTAGAACCCTGTGCCCTGGAAACATGACTGTGGGCTGGTACTGGAAACCCATGGCCTAGGAATTTGACATTGGATTGATTATGGAACCCTGTGGCCTGGGAACATGACTGAGGTTTGATTCTGGAACCCTGTAGGCTGCGAACATAACTGAGGATTGTTTCTGGAACCCTGTTGCCTGGGAACATGACATCAGTGGATTCTGGAACCCTGTGGCCTGGGAACATGAGAACGGTTTAATTCTGGAACCCTGTGACCTGTGAACATGTCTGAGGTTTGATGGTGGAAACCTGTGGCTTGGCAACATGACTGAGGTTTGTTTCTGGAACCCTGTTCCCTGGGAACATGACTGAGGTTTGATTCTGGACACCTTTGTGCTGGGAACATGACTGTGTTTTGATTGTGGAATCATGGGTCCTGCAAACATGACTGAGGTTTGATTCTGGAACCATGTGTCCTGGGAATATGACTGAGGTTTGATTCTGGAAATCTGTGGCCTGGGAACTTGACTGAGGTTTGATGGCAGAATCCTGTGGACTGGCAACATGACTGAGGTTTGATTGTAGAACCCTGTGCCCTGGAAACATGACTGCGACCTGATACTTCAAACCCATGGCCTGGGAACTTGACATTGGTTTGATTCTGGAACCCTGTGGCCTGGGAACATGATTGAGGCGTGATTCTGGAAACCTTTGGCCTGGGAACATGACATCTGTTTAGATTGTGGCATACTGTGCCCTGGGAACCGGACTGAAGGCTTGGTTCTGGAATCCTGTGGACTGGGAACAAGACTGAGGTTTGATTCTGGAACCATGTGGCCTGGGAATATGACTGATGTTAGATCGTGGAATCCTGTGGCCTGGGAACATGACATCGGTTTGGATTCTGGTACCCTGTTGCCTGGGAACATGAAATCGGTTTGATTGTGGAAACCTGTGGTCTGGGAATATGACTGAGGTTTGATGGTGGTACCCTCTGGCCTGGCAACATGACTGAGGTTTGATTCTGGATCCCTGTGGCCTGGGAACATGACTGAGGTGTCATTCTGGAATCCTGTGGCCTGGGAACATGACATCTGTTTAGATTGTGGAATACTGTGCCCTGGGAATCTGACTGAGGCTTGGTTCTGGAACCCTGTGGACTGGGAACATGACTGAGGTTTGATTGTAGAACCCTGTGCCCTGGAAACATGACTGTGGCCTGGTACTGGAAACCCATGGCCTAGGAATTTGACATTGGTTTGATTCTGGAACCCTGTGGCCTGGGAACATGACTGAGGTTTGATTCTGGAAAACTGTGGCCGGGGACTTGACTGAGGGTTGATGGCAGAAATCTGTGGACTGGGAACATGACTGAGGTTTTATTCTGGAATCCTGTGGCCTGGGAACATGACATCAGTGGATTCTGGAACCCTGTGGCCTGGGAACATGAGAACGGTTGGATTCTGGAACCCTGTGGCCTGGGAACATGTCTGAGGTTTGATGGTGGAAACCTGTGGCTTGGCAACATGAATGAGGTTTGTTACTGGAACCCTGTTCCCTGGGAATATGACTGAGGTTTGATTCTGGACACCTTTGTCCTGGGAACATGACTGTGGTTTGATTGTGGAACCATGGGTCCTGCAAACATGACTGAGGTTTGATTCTGGAACCATGTGTCCTGGGAATATGACTGAGGTTTGATTCTGGAAATCTGTGGCCTGGGAACTTGACTGAGGTTTGATGGCAGAAACCTGTGGACTGGCAACATGACTGAGGTTTGATTGTAGAACCCTGTGGCCTGGAAACATGACTGTGGCCTGGTACTGGAAACCCATGGCCTAGGAATTTGACATTGGTTTGATTCTGGAACCCTGTGGCCTGGGAACATGACTGAGGCGTGATTCTGGAAAACTGTGGCCTGGGAATATGACTGAGGTTTGATTTTGGAAATCTGTGGCCTGGGAACTTGACTGAGGTTTGATGGCAGAAATCTGTGGACTGGCAACATGACTGAGGTTTGATTGTAGAACCCTGTGCCCTGGAAACATGACTGCGACCTGATACTTGAAACCCATGGCCTGGGAACTTGACATTGGCTTGATTCCGGAACCCTGTGGCCAGGAACAAGACTGAGGCGTGATTCTGGAATCCTGTGGCCTGGGAACATGACTTCTGTTTAGATTGTGGAATACTGGGCCCTGGGAACCTGACTGAGGCTTGGTTCTGGAACCCTGTGGACTGGGAACATGACTGAGGTTTTATTCTGGAATCCTGTGGCCTGGGAACATGACATCAGTGGATTCTGGAACCCTGTGGCCTGGGAACATGAGAACGGTTGGATTCTGGAACCCTGTGGCCTGGGAACATGTCTGAGATTTGATGGTGGAAACCTGTGGCTTGGGAACATGAATGAGGTTTGTTACTGGAACCCTCTTCCCTGGGAACATGACTGAGGTTTGATTCTGGACAACTTTGTCCTGGGAACATGACTGTGGTTTGATTGGGGAACCATGGGTCCTGCAAACATGACTGAGGTTTTATTCTGGAACCAGGTGTCCTGGGAATATGACTGAGGTTTGATTCTGGAAATCTGTGGCCTGGGAAATTGACTGAGGTTTGATGGCAGAAACCTGTGGACTGGCAACATGACAGAGGTTTGATTGTAGAAACCTGTGCCCTGCAAACATGACTGTGGCCTGGTACTGGAAACCCATGGCCTAGGAATTTGACATTGGCTTGATTCTGGAACCCTGTGGCCTGGGAACATGATTGAGGCGTGATTCTGGAAACCTGTGGCCTGGGAACATGACATCTGTTTAGATTGTGGCATACTGTGCCCTGGGAACCGGACTGAAGGCTTGGTTCTGGAATCCTGTGGACTGGGAACAAGACTGAGGTTTGATTCTGGAACCATGTGGCCTGGGAATATGACTGATGTTAGATCGTGGAATCCTGTGGCCTGGGAACATGACATCGGTTTGGATTCTGGGACCCTGTTGCCTGGGAACATGAAATCGGTTTGATTGTGGAAACCTGTGGTCTGGGAATATGACTGAGGTTTGATGGTGGTACCGTCTGGCCTGGCAACATGACTGAGGTTTGATTCTGGATCCCTGTGGCCTGGGAACATGACTGAGGCGTGATTCTGGAATCCTGTGGCCTGGGAACATGACGTCTGTTTAGATTGTGGAATACTGTGCCCTGGGAATCTGACTGAGTCTTGGTTCTGGAACCCTGTGGACTGGGAACATGACTGAGGTTTGAATCTGGAATCCTGTAGCCTGCGAACATAACTGAGGATTGTTTCTGGAACCCTGTGGCCTGGGAACATGACATCAGTGGATTCTGGAACCCTGTGGCCTGGGAACATGAGAACGGTTTAATTCTGGAACCCCGTGACCTGGGAACATGTCTGAGGTTTGATGGTGGAAACCTGTGGCTTGGCAACATGACTGAGGTTTGTTTCTGTAACCCTGTTCTCTGGGAACATGACTGAGGTTTGATTCTGGACACCTTTGTGCTGGGAACATGACTGTGTTTTGATTGTGGAATCATGGGTCCTGCAAACATGACTGAGGTTTGATTCTGGAACCATGTGTCCTGGGAATATGACTGAGGTTTGATTCTGGAAATCTGTGGACTGGCAACATGACTGAGGTTTGATTGTAGAACCCTGTGCCCTGGAAACATGACTGTGGGCTGGTACTGGAAACCCATGGCCTAGGAATTTGACATTGGTTTGATTCTGGAACCCTGTGGCCTGGGAACATGACTGAGGTTTGATTCTGGACACCTTTGTGCTGGGAACATGACTGTGTTTTGATTGTGGAATCATGGGTCCTGCAAACATGACTGAGGTTTGATTCTGGAACCATGTGTCCTGGGAATATGACTGAGGTTTGATTCTGGAAATCTGTGGACTGGCAACATGACTGAGGTTTGATTGTAGAACCCTGTGCCCTGGAAACATGACTGTGGGCTGGTACTGGAAACCCATGGCCTAGGAATTTGACATTGGTTTGATTCTGGAACCCTGTGACCTGGGAACATGACTGAGGTTTGATTCTGGAAAACTGTGGCCGGGGACTTGACTGAGGTTTGATGGCAGAAATCTGTGGACTGGAAATATTACTGAGGTTTGATTGTAGAACCCTGTGCCCTGGAAACATGACTGCGACCTGATACTTGAAACCCATGGCCTGGGAACTTGACATTGGTTTGATTCTGGAAGCCTGTGGTCAGGAAGAAGAGTGAGGCGTGATTCTGGAATCCTGTGGCCTGGGAATATGACATCTGTTTAGATTGTGGAATACTGTGCCCTGGGAACCTGACTGAGGCTTGGTTCTGAAACCCTGTGGACTGGGAATATGACTGAGGTTTTATTCTGGAATCCTGTGGCCTGGGAACATGACATCAGTGGATTCTTGAAACCTGTGGCCTAGGAACATGAGAACGGTTGGATTCTGGAACCCTGTGGCCTGGGAACAAGTCTGAGGTTTGATGGTGGAAACCTGTGGCTTGGCAACATGACTGAGGTTTGTTACTGGAACCCTGTTGGCTGGGAACATGACTGAGGTTTGATTCTGGACATCTTTGTCCTGGGAACATGACTGTGGTTTGATTGGGGAACCATGGGTCCTGCAAACATGACTGAGGTTTGATTCTGGAACCATGTGTCCTGGGAATATGACTGAGGTTTGATTCTGGAAATCTGTGGCCTGGGAACTTGACTGAGGTTTGATGGCAGAAACCTGTGGACTGGCAACATGTCTGAGGTTTGATTGTAGAACCCTGTGCCCTGGAAACATGACTGTGGCCTGGTACTGGAAACCCATGGCCTAGGAATTTGACATTGGTTTGATTCTGGAACCCTGTGGCCTGGGAACATGACTGAGGTTTGATTCTGGAACCCTGTAGCCTGCGAACATAACTGAGGATTGTTTCTGGAACCTTGTGGCCTGGGAACATGACATCAGTGGATTCTGGAACCCCGTGACCTGGGAACATGTCTGAGGTTTGATGGTGGAAACCTGTGGACTGGCAACATGACTGAGGTTTGATTGTAGAACCCTGTGCCCTGGAAACATGACTGCGACCTGATACTTGAAACCCATGGCCTGGGAACTTGACATTGGTTTGATTCCGGAACCCTGTGGCCAGGAACAAGACTGAGGCGTGTTTCTGGAATCCTGTGGCCTGGGAACATGACATCTGTTTAGATTGTGGAATACTGTGCCCTGGGAATCTTACTGAGGATTGGTTCTGGAACCCTGTGAACTGGGAACATGACTGAGGTTTGATTGTAGAACCCTGTGCCCTGGAAACATGACTGTGGCCTGTTACTGGAAACCCATGGCCTAGGAATTTGACATTGGTTTGATTCTGGAACCCTGTGGCCTGGGAACCTGACTGAGGTTTGATCCTGGAAAACTGTGGCCGGGGACATGACTGAGGGTTGATGGCAGAAATCTGTGGACTGGAAACATTAGTGAGGTTTGACTGTAGAACCCTGTGCCCTGGAAACATGACTGTGGGCTGGTACTGGAAACCCATGGCCTAGGAATTTGACATTGGATTGATTATGGAACCCTGTGGCCTGGGAACATGACTGAGGTTTGATTCTGGAACCCTGTAGGCTGCGAACATAACTGAGGATTGTTTCTGGAACCCTGTTGCCTGGGAACATGACATCAGTGGATTCTGGAACCCTGTGGCCTGGGAACATGAGAACGGTTTAATTCTGGAACCCTGTGACCTGTGAACATGTCTGAGGTTTGATGGTGGAAACCTGTGGCTTGGCAACATGACTGAGGTTTGTTTCTGGAACCCTGTTCCCTGGGAACATGACTGAGGTTTGATTCTGGACACCTTTGTGCTGGGAACATGACTGTGTTTTGATTGTGGAATCATGGGTCCTGCAAACATGACTGAGGTTTGATTCTGGAACCATGTGTCCTGGGAATATGACTGAGGTTTGATTCTGGAAATCTGTGGCCTGGGAACTTGACTGAGGTTTGATGGCAGAATCCTGTGGACTGGCAACATGACTGAGGTTTGATTGTACAACCCTGTGCCCTGGAAACATGACTGCGACCTGATACTTGAAACCCATGGCCTGGGAACTTGACATTGGTTTGATTCTGGAACCCTGTGGCCTGGGAACATGATTGAGGCGTGATTCTGGAAACCTTTGGCCTGGGAACATGACATCTGTTTAGATTGTGGCATACTGTGCCCTGGGAACCGGACTGAAGGCTTGGTTCTGGAATCCTGTGGACTGGGAACAAGACTGAGGTTTGATTCTGGAACCATGTGGCCTGGGAATATGACTGATGTTAGATCGTGGAATCCTGTGGCCTGGGAACATGACATCGGTTTGGATTCTGGTACCCTGTTGCCTGGGAACATGAAATCGGTTTGATTGTGGAAACCTGTGGTCTGGGAATATGACTGAGGTTTGATGGTGGTACCCTCTGGCCTGGCAACATGACTGAGGTTTGATTCTGGATCCCTGTGGCCTGGGAACATGACTGAGGTGTCATTCTGGAATCCTGTGGCCTGGGAACATGACATCTGTTTAGATTGTGGAATACTGTGCCCTGGGAATCTGACTGAGGCTTGGTTCTGGAACCCTGTGGACTGGGAACATGACTGAGGTTTGATTGTAGAACCCTGTGCCCTGGAAACATGACTGTGGCCTGGTACTGGAAACCCATGGCCTAGGAATTTGACATTGGTTTGATTCTGGAACCCTGTGGCCTGGGAACATGACTGAGGTTTGATTCTGGAAAACTGTGGCCGGGGACTTGACTGAGGGTTGATGGCAGAAATCTGTGGACTGGGAACATGACTGAGGTTTTATTCTGGAATCCTGTGGCCTGGGAACATGACATCAGTGGATTCTGGAACCCTGTGGCCTGGGAACATGAGAACGGTTGGATTCTGGAACCCTGTGGCCTGGGAACATGTCTGAGGTTTGATGGTGGAAACCTGTGGCTTGGCAACATGAATGAGGTTTGTTACTGGAACCCTGTTCCCTGGGAATATGACTGAGGTTTGATTCTGGACACCTTTGTCCTGGGAACATGACTGTGGTTTGATTGTGGAACCATGGGTCCTGCAAACATGACTGAGGTTTGATTCTGGAACCATGTGTCCTGGGAATATGACTGAGGTTTGATTCTGGAAATCTGTGGCCTGGGAACTTGACTGAGGTTTGATGGCAGAAACCTGTGGACTGGCAACATGACTGAGGTTTGATTGTAGAACCCTGTGGCCTGGAAACATGACTGTGGCCTGGTACTGGAAACCCATGGCCTAGGAATTTGACATTGGTTTGATTCTGGAACCCTGTGGCCTGGGAACATGACTGAGGCGTGATTCTGGAAAACTGTGGCCTGGGAATATGACTGAGGTTTGATTTTGGAAATCTGTGGCCTGGGAACTTGACTGAGGTTTGATGGCAGAAATCTGTGGACTGGCAACATGACTGAGGTTTGATTGTAGAACCCTGTGCCCTGGAAACATGACTGCGACCTGATACTTGAAACCCATGGCCTGGGAACTTGACATTGGCTTGATTCCGGAACCCTGTGGCCAGGAACAAGACTGAGGCGTGATTCTGGAATCCTGTGGCCTGGGAACATGACTTCTGTTTAGATTGTGGAATACTGGGCCCTGGGAACCTGACTGAGGCTTGGTTCTGGAACCCTGTGGACTGGGAACATGACTGAGGTTTTATTCTGGAATCCTGTGGCCTGGGAACATGACATCAGTGGATTCTGGAACCCTGTGGCCTGGGAACATGAGAACGGTTGGATTCTGGAACCCTGTGGCCTGGGAACATGTCTGAGATTTGATGGTGGAAACCTGTGGCTTGGCAACATGAATGAGGTTTGTTACTGGAACCCTCTTCCCTGGGAACATGACTGAGGTTTGATTCTGGACAACTTTGTCCTGGGAACATGACTGTGGTTTGATTGTGGAACCATGGGTCCTGCAAACATGACTGAGGTTTTATTCTGGAACCAGGTGTCCTGGGAATATGACTGAGGTTTGATTCTGGAAATCTGTGGCCTGGGAAATTGACTGAGGTTTGATGGCAGAAACCTGTGGACTGGCAACATGACAGAGGTTTGATTGTAGAAACCTGTGCCCTGCAAACATGACTGTGGCCTGGTACTGGAAACCCATGGCCTAGGAATTTGACATTGGCTTGATTCTGGAACCCTGTGGCCTGGGAACATGATTGAGGCGTGATTCTGGAAACCTGTGGCCTGGGAACATGACATCTGTTTAGATTGTGGCATACTGTGCCCTGGGAACCGGACTGAAGGCTTGGTTCTGGAATCCTGTGGACTGGGAACAAGACTGAGGTTTGATTCTGGAACCATGTGGCCTGGGAATATGACTGATGTTAGATCGTGGAATCCTGTGGCCTGGGAACATGACATCGGTTTGGATTCTGGGACCCTGTTGCCTGGGAACATGAAATCGGTTTGATTGTGGAAACCTGTGGTCTGGGAATATGACTGAGGTTTGATGGTGGTACCCTCTGGCCTGGCAACATGACTGAGGTTTGATTCTGGATCCCTGTGGCCTGGGAACATGACTGAGGCGTGATTCTGGAATCCTGTGGCCTGGGAACATGACGTCTGTTTAGATTGTGGAATACTGTGCCCTGGGAATCTGACTGAGTCTTGGTTCTGGAACCCTGTGGACTGGGAACATGACTGAGGTTTGAATCTGGAATCCTGTAGCCTGCGAACATAACTGAGGATTGTTTCTGGAACCCTGTGGCCTGGGAACATGACATCAGTGGATTCTGGAACCCTGTGGCCTGGGAACATGAGAACGGTTTAATTCTGGAACCCCGTGACCTGGGAACATGTCTGAGGTTTGATGGTGGAAACCTGTGGCTTGGCAACATGACTGAGGTTTGTTTCTGTAACCCTGTTCTCTGGGAACATGACTGAGGTTTGATTCTGGACACCTTTGTGCTGGGAACATGACTGTGTTTTGATTGTGGAATCATGGGTCCTGCAAACATGACTGAGGTTTGATTCTGGAACCATGTGTCCTGGGAATATGACTGAGGTTTGATTCTGGAAATCTGTGGACTGGCAACATGACTGAGGTTTGATTGTAGAACCCTGTGCCCTGGAAACATGACTGTGGGCTGGTACTGGAAACCCATGGCCTAGGAATTTGACATTGGTTTGATTCTGGAACCCTGTGACCTGGGAACATGACTGAGGTTTGATTCTGGAAAACTGTGGCCGGGGACTTGACTGAGGTTTGATGGCAGAAATCTGTGGACTGGAAATATTACTGAGGTTTGATTGTAGAACCCTGTGCCCTGGAAACATGACTGCGACCTGATACTTGAAACCCATGGCCTGGGAACTTGACATTGGTTTGATTCTGGAAGCCTGTGGTCAGGAAGAAGAGTGAGGCGTGATTCTGGAATCCTGTGGCCTGGGAATATGACATCTGTTTAGATTGTGGAATACTGTGCCCTGGGAACCTGACTGAGGCTTGGTTCTGAAACCCTGTGGACTGGGAATATGACTGAGGTTTTATTCTGGAATCCTGTGGCCTGGGAACATGACATCAGTGGATTCTTGAAACCTGTGGCCTAGGAACATGAGAACGGTTGGATTCTGGAACCCTGTGGCCTGGGAACAAGTCTGAGGTTTGATGGTGGAAACCTGTGGCTTGGCAACATGACTGAGGTTTGTTACTGGAACCCTGTTGGCTGGGAACATGACTGAGGTTTGATTCTGGACATCTTTGTCCTGGGAACATGACTGTGGTTTGATTGGGGAACCATGGGTCCTGCAAACATGACTGAGGTTTGATTCTGGAACCATGTGTCCTGGGAATATGACTGAGGTTTGATTCTGGAAATCTGTGGCCTGGGAACTTGACTGAGGTTTGATGGCAGAAACCTGTGGACTGGCAACATGTCTGAGGTTTGATTGTAGAACCCTGTGCCCTGGAAACATGACTGTGGCCTGGTACTGGAAACCCATGGCCTAGGAATTTGACATTGGTTTGATTCTGGAACCCTGTGGCCTGGGAACATGACTGAGGTTTGATTCTGGAACCCTGTAGCCTGCGAACATAACTGAGGATTGTTTCTGGAACCTTGTGGCCTGGGAACATGACATCAGTGGATTCTGGAACCCCGTGACCTGGGAACATGTCTGAGGTTTGATGGTGGAAACCTGTGGACTGGCAACATGACTGAGGTTTGATTGTAGAACCCTGTGCCCTGGAAACATGACTGCGACCTGATACTTGAAACCCATGGCCTGGGAACTTGACATTGGTTTGATTCCGGAACCCTGTGGCCAGGAACAAGACTGAGGCGTGTTTCTGGAATCCTGTGGCCTGGGAACATGACATCTGTTTAGATTGTGGAATACTGTGCCCTGGGAATCTTACTGAGGATTGGTTCTGGAACCCTGTGAACTGGGAACATGACTGAGGTTTGATTGTAGAACCCTGTGCCCTGGAAACATGACTGTGGCCTGTTACTGGAAACCCATGGCCTAGGAATTTGACATTGGTTTGATTCTGGAACCCTGTGGCCTAGGAACCTGACTGAGGTTTGATCCTGGAAAACTGTGGCCGGGGACATGACTGAGGGTTGATGGCAGAAATCTGTGGACTGGAAACATTAGTGAGGTTTGACTGTAGAACCCTGTGCCCTGGAAACATGACTGTGGGCTGGTACTGGAAACCCATGGCCTAGGAATTTGACATTGGATTGATTATGGAACCCTGTGGCCTGGGAACATGACTGAGGTTTGATTCTGGAACCCTGTAGCCTGGGGACATAACTGAGGATTGATTCTGGAACCCTGTTGCCTGGGAACATGACATCAGTGGATTCTGGAACCCTGTGGCCTGGGAACATGAGAACGGTTTAATTCTGGAACCCTGTGACCTGTGAACATGTCTGAGGTTTGATGGTGGAAACCTGTGGCTTGGCAACATGACTGAGGTTTGTTTCTGGAACCCTGTTCCCTGGGAACATGACTGAGGTTTGATTCTGGACACCTTTGTGCTGGGAACATGACTGTGTTTTGATTGTGGAATCATGGGTCCTGCAAACATGACTGAGGTTTGATTCTGGAACCATGTGTCCTGGGAATATGACTGAGGTTTGATTCTGGAAATCTGTGGCCTGGGAAATTGACTGAGGTTTGATGGCAGAATCCTGTGGACTGGCAACATGACTGAGGTTTGATTGTAGAACCCTGTGCCCTGGAAACATGACTGCGACCTGATACTTGAAACCCATGGCCTGGGAACTTGACATTGGTTTGATTCTGGAACCCTGTGGCCTGGGAACATGATTGAGGCGTGATTCTGGAAACCTTTGGCCTGGGAACATGACATCTGTTTAGATTGTGGCATACTGTGCCCTGGGAACCGGACTGAAGGCTTGGTTCTGGAATCCTGTGGACTGGGAACAAGACTGAGGTTTGATTCTGGAACCATGTGGCCTGGGAATATGACTGATGTTAGATCGTGGAATCCTGTGGCCTGGGAACATGACATCGGTTTGGATTCTGGTACCCTGTTGCCTGGGAACATGAAATCGGTTTGATTGTGGAAACCTGTGGTCTGGGAATATGACTGAGGTTTGATGGTGGTACCCTCTGGCCTGGCAACATGACTGAGGTTTGATTCTGGATCCCTGTGGCCTGGGAACATGACTGAGGTGTCATTCTGGAATCCTGTGGCCTGGGAACATGACATCTGTTTAGATTGTGGAATACTGTGCCCTGGGAATCTGACTGAGGCTTGGTTCTGGAACCCTGTGGACTGGGAACATGACTGAGGTTTGATTGTAGAACCCTGTGCCCTGGAAACATGATTGTGGCCTGGTACTGGAAACCCATGGCCTAGGAATTTGACATTGGTTTGATTCTGGAACCCTGTGGCCTGGGAACATGACTGAGGTTTGATTCTGGAAAACTGTGGCCGGGGACTTGACTGAGGGTTGATGGCAGAAATCTGTGGACTGGGAACATGACTGAGGTTTTATTCTGGAATCCTGTGGCCTGGGAACATGACATCAGTGGATTCTGGAACCCTGTGGCCTGGGAACATGAGAACGGTTGGATTCTGGAACCCTGTGGCCTGGGAACATGTCTGAGGTTTGATGGTGGAAACCTGTGGCTTGGCAACATGAATGAGGTTTGTTACTGGAACCCTGTTCCCTGGGAATATGACTGAGGTTTGATTCTGGACACCTTTGTCCTGGGAACATGACTGTGGTTTGATTGTGGAACCATGGGTCCTGCAAACATGACTGAGGTTTGATTCTGGAACCATGTGTCCTGGGAATATGACTGAGGTTTGATTCTGGAAATCTGTGGCCTGGGAACTTGACTGAGGTTTGATGGCAGAAACCTGTGGACTGGCAACATGACTGAGGTTTGATTGTAGAACCCTGTGGCCTGGAAACATGACTGTGGCCTGGTACTGGAAACCCATGGCCTAGGAATTTGACATTGGTTTGATTCTGGAACCCTGTGGCCTGGGAACATGACTGAGGCGTGATTCTGGAAAACTGTGGCCTGGGAATATGACTGAGGTTTGATTTTGGAAATCTGTGGCCTGGGAACTTGACTGAGGTTTGATGGCAGAAATCTGTGGACTGGCAACATGACTGAGGTTTGATTGTAGAACCCTGTGCCCTGGAAACATGACTGCGACCTGATACTTGAAACCCATGGCCTGGGAACTTGACATTGGCTTGATTCCGGAACCCTGTGGCCAGGAACAAGACTGAGGCGTGATTCTGGAATCCTGTGGCCTGGGAACATGACTTCTGTTTAGATTGTGGAATACTGGGCCCTGGGAACCTGACTGAGGCTTGGTTCTGGAACCCTGTGGACTGGGAACATGACTGAGGTTTTATTCTGGAATCCTGTGGCCTGGGAACATGACATCAGTGGATTCTGGAACCCTGTGGCCTGGGAACATGAGAACGGTTGGATTCTGGAACCCTGTGGCCTGGGAACATGTCTGAGATTTGATGGTGGAAACCTGTGGCTTGGCAACATGAATGAGGTTTGTTACTGGAACCCTCTTCCCTGGGAACATGACTGAGGTTTGATTCTGGACAACTTTGTCCTGGGAACATGACTGTGGTTTGATTGTGGAACCATGGGTCCTGCAAACATGACTGAGGTTTTATTCTGGAACCAGGTGTCCTGGGAATATGACTGAGGTTTGATTCTGGAAATCTGTGGCCTGGGAAATTGACTGAGGTTTGATGGCAGAAACCTGTGGACTGGCAACATGACAGAGGTTTGATTGTAGAAACCTGTGCCCTGCAAACATGACTGTGGCCTGGTACTGGAAACCCATGGCCTAGGAATTTGACATTGGCTTGATTCTGGAACCCTGTGGCCTGGGAACATGATTGAGGCGTGATTCTGGAAACCTGTGGCCTGGGAACATGACATCTGTTTAGATTGTGGCATACTGTGCCCTGGGAACCGGACTGAAGGCTTGGTTCTGGAATCCTGTGGACTGGGAACAAGACTGAGGTTTGATTCTGGAACCATGTGGCCTGGGAATATGACTGATGTTAGATCGTGGAATCCTGTGGCCTGGGAACATGACATCGGTTTGGATTCTGGGACCCTGTTGCCTGGGAACATGAAATCGGTTTGATTGTGGAAACCTGTGGTCTGGGAATATGACTGAGGTTTGATGGTGGTACCCTCTGGCCTGGCAACATGACTGAGGTTTGATTCTGGATCCCTGTGGCCTGGGAACATGACTGAGGCGTGATTCTGGAATCCTGTGGCCTGGGAACATGACGTCTGTTTAGATTGTGGAATACTGTGCCCTGGGAATCTGACTGAGTCTTGGTTCTGGAACCCTGTGGACTGGGAACATGACTGAGGTTTGAATCTGGAATCCTGTAGCCTGCGAACATAACTGAGGATTGTTTCTGGAACCCTGTGGCCTGGGAACATGACATCAGTGGATTCTGGAACCCTGTGGCCTGGGAACATGAGAACGGTTTAATTCTGGAACCCCGTGACCTGGGAACATGTCTGAGGTTTGATGGTGGAAACCTGTGGCTTGGCAACATGACTGAGGTTTGTTTCTGTAACCCTGTTCTCTGGGAACATGACTGAGGTTTGATTCTGGACACCTTTGTGCTGGGAACATGACTGTGTTTTGATTGTGGAATCATGGGTCCTGCAAACATGACTGAGGTTTGATTCTGGAACCATGTGTCCTGGGAATATGACTGAGGTTTGATTCTGGAAATCTGTGGACTGGCAACATGACTGAGGTTTGATTGTAGAACCCTGTGCCCTGGAAACATGACTGTGGGCTGGTACTGGAAACCCATGGCCTAGGAATTTGACATTGGTTTGATTCTGGAACCCTGTGACCTGGGAACATGACTGAGGTTTGATTCTGGAAAACTGTGGCCGGGGACTTGACTGAGGTTTGATGGCAGAAATCTGTGGACTGGAAATATTACTGAGGTTTGATTGTAGAACCCTGTGCCCTGGAAACATGACTGCGACCTGATACTTGAAACCCATGGCCTGGGAACTTGACATTGGTTTGATTCTGGAAGCCTGTGGTCAGGAAGAAGAGTGAGGCGTGATTCTGGAATCCTGTGGCCTGGGAATATGACATCTGTTTAGATTGTGGAATACTGTGCCCTGGGAACCTGACTGAGGCTTGGTTCTGAAACCCTGTGGACTGGGAATATGACTGAGGTTTTATTCTGGAATCCTGTGGCCTGGGAACATGACATCAGTGGATTCTTGAAACCTGTGGCCTAGGAACATGAGAACGGTTGGATTCTGGAACCCTGTGGCCTGGGAACAAGTCTGAGGTTTGATGGTGGAAACCTGTGGCTTGGCAACATGACTGAGGTTTGTTACTGGAACCCTGTTGGCTGGGAACATGACTGAGGTTTGATTCTGGACATCTTTGTCCTGGGAACATGACTGTGGTTTGATTGGGGAACCATGGGTCCTGCAAACATGACTGAGGTTTGATTCTGGAACCATGTGTCCTGGGAATATGACTGAGGTTTGATTCTGGAAATCTGTGGCCTGGGAACTTGACTGAGGTTTGATGGCAGAAACCTGTGGACTGGCAACATGTCTGAGGTTTGATTGTAGAACCCTGTGCCCTGGAAACATGACTGTGGCCTGGTACTGGAAACCCATGGCCTAGGAATTTGACATTGGTTTGATTCTGGAACCCTGTGGCCTGGGAACATGACTGAGGTTTGATTCTGGAACCCTGTAGCCTGCGAACATAACTGAGGATTGTTTCTGGAACCTTGTGGCCTGGGAACATGACATCAGTGGATTCTGGAACCCCGTGACCTGGGAACATGTCTGAGGTTTGATGGTGGAAACCTGTGGACTGGCAACATGACTGAGGTTTGATTGTAGAACCCTGTGCCCTGGAAACATGACTGCGACCTGATACTTGAAACCCATGGCCTGGGAACTTGACATTGGTTTGATTCCGGAACCCTGTGGCCAGGAACAAGACTGAGGCGTGTTTCTGGAATCCTGTGGCCTGGGAACATGACATCTGTTTAGATTGTGGAATACTGTGCCCTGGGAATCTTACTGAGGATTGGTTCTGGAACCCTGTGAACTGGGAACATGACTGAGGTTTGATTGTAGAACCCTGTGCCCTGGAAACATGACTGTGGCCTGTTACTGGAAACCCATGGCCTAGGAATTTGACATTGGTTTGATTCTGGAACCCTGTGGCCTAGGAACCTGACTGAGGTTTGATCCTGGAAAACTGTGGCCGGGGACATGACTGAGGGTTGATGGCAGAAATCTGTGGACTGGAAACATTAGTGAGGTTTGACTGTAGAACCCTGTGCCCTGGAAACATGACTGTGGGCTGGTACTGGAAACCCATGGCCTAGGAATTTGACATTGGATTGATTATGGAACCCTGTGGCCTGGGAACATGACTGAGGTTTGATTCTGGAACCCTGTAGGCTGCGAACATAACTGAGGATTGTTTCTGGAACCCTGTTGCCTGGGAACATGACATCAGTGGATTCTGGAACCCTGTGGCCTGGGAACATGAGAACGGTTTAATTCTGGAACCCTGTGACCTGTGAACATGTCTGAGGTTTGATGGTGGAAACCTGTGGCTTGGCAACATGACTGAGGTTTGTTTCTGGAACCCTGTTCCCTGGGAACATGACTGAGGTTTGATTCTGGACACCTTTGTGCTGGGAACATGACTGTGTTTTGATTGTGGAATCATGGGTCCTGCAAACATGACTGAGGTTTGATTCTGGAACCATGTGTCCTGGGAATATGACTGAGGTTTGATTCTGGAAATCTGTGGCCTGGGAACTTGACTGAGGTTTGATGGTAGAAATCTGTGGACTGGCAACATGACTGAGGTTTGATTGTAGAACCCTGTGTCCTGGAAACATGACTGCGACCTGATACTTGAAACCCATGGCCTGGGAACTTGACATTGGTTTGATTCCGGAACCCTGTGGCCAGGAACAAGACTGAGGCGTGATTCTGGAATCCTGTGGCCTGGGAACATGACATCTGTTTAGATTGTGGAATACTGGGCCCTGGGATCCTGACTGAGGCTTGGTTCTGGAACCCTGTGGACTGGGAACATGATTGAGGTTTTATTCTGGAATCCTGTGGCCTGGGAACATGACATCAGTGGATCCTGGAACCCTGTGGCCTGGGAACATGAGAACGGTTTGATTCTGGAACCCTGTGGCCTGGGAACATGTCTGAGGTTTGATGGTGGAAACCTGTGGCTTGGCAACATGAATGAGGTTTGTTACTGGAACCCTCTTCCCTGGGAACATGACTGAGGTTTGATTGTGGAACCATGGGTCCTGCAAACATGACTGAGGTTTGATTCTGGAACCATGTGTCCTGGGAATATGACTGAGGTTTGATTCTGGAAATCTGTGGCCTGGGAAATTGACTGAGGTTTGATGGCAGAAACCTGTGGACTGGCAACATGACAGAGGTTTGATTGTAGAACCCTGTGGCCTGGAAACATGACTGTGGCCTGGTACTGGAAACCCATGGCCTAGGAATTTGACATTGGTTTGATTCTGGAACCCTGTGGCCTGGGAACATGATTGAGGCGTGATTCTGGAAACCTGTGGCCTGAGAACATGACATTTGTTTAGGTTGTGGCATAATGTGCCCTGGGAACCGGACTGAAGGCTTGGTTCTGGAATCCTGTGGACTGGGAACAAGACTGAGGTTTGATTCTGGAACCATGTGGCCTGGGAATATGACTGATGTTAGATCGTGGAATCCTGTGGCCTGGGAACATGACATCGGTTTGGATTCTGGGACCCTGTTGCCTGGGAACATGAAATCGGTTTGATTGTGGAAACCTGTGGTCTGGGAATATGACTGAGGTTTGATGGTGGTACCCTCTGGCCTGGCAACATGACTGAGGTTTGATTCTGGATCCCTGTGGCCTGGGAACATGACTGAGGCGTGATTCTGGAATCCTGTGGCCTGGGAACATGACATCTGTTTAGATTGTGGAATACTGTGCCCTGGGAATCTTACTGAGGATTGGTTCTGGAACCCTGTGAACTGGGAACATGACTGAGGTTTGATTGTAGAACCCTGTGCCCTGGAAACATGACTGTGGCCTGTTACTGGAAACCCATGGCCTAGGAATTTGACATTGGTTTGATTCTGGAACCCTGTGGCCTGGGAACCTGACTGAGGTTTGATCCTGGAAAACTGTGGCCGGGGACATGACTGAGGGTTGATGGCAGAAATCTGTGGACTGGAAACATTAGTGAGGTTTGACTGTAGAACCCTGTGCCCTGGAAACATGACTGTGGGCTGGTACTGGAAACCCATGGCCTAGGAATTTGACATTGGATTGATTATGGAACCCTGTGGCCTGGGAACATGACTGAGGTTTGATTCTGGAACCCTGTAGCCTGCAAACATAACTGAGGATTGTTTCTGGAACCCTGTTGCCTGGGAACATGACATCAGTGGATTCTGGAACCCTGTGGCCCGGGAACATGAGAACGGTTTAATTCTGGAACCCTGTGACCTGTGAATATGTCTGAGATTTGATGGTGGAAACCTGTGGCTTGGCAACATGACTGAGGTTTGTTTCTGGAACCCTGTTCCCTGGGAATATGACTGAGGTTTGATTCTGGACACCTTTGTGCTGGGAACATGACTGTGTTTTGATTGTGGAATCATGGGTCCTGCAAACATGACTGAGGTTTGATTCTGGAACCATGTGTCCTGGGAATATGACTGAGGTTTGATTCTGGAAATCTGTGGCCTGGGAACTTGACTGAGGTTTGATGGCAGAAATCTGTGGACTGGCAACATGACTGAGGTTTGATTGTAGAACCCTGTGCCCTGGAAACATGACTGCAACCTGATACTTGAAACCCATGGCCTGGGAACTTGACATTGGTTTGATTCCGGAACCCTGTGGCCAGGAACAAGACTGAGGCGTGATTCTGGAATCCTGTGGCCTGGGAACATGACATCTGTTTAGATTGTGGAATACTGGGCCCTGGGATCCTGACTGAGGCTTGGTTCTGGAACCCTGTGGACTGGGAACATGATTGAGGTTTTATTCTGGAATCCTGTGGCCTGGGAACATGACATCAGTGGATCCTGGAACCCTGTGGCCTGGGAACATGAGAACGGTTTGATTCTGGAACCCTGTGGCCTGGGAACATGTCTGAGGTTTGATGGTGGAAACCTGTGGCTTGGCAACATGAATGAGGTTTGTTACTGGAACCCTCTTCCCTGGGAACATGACTGAGGTTTGATTGTGGAACCATGGGTCCTGCAAACATGACTGAGGTTTGATTCTGGAACCATGTGTCCTGGGAATATGACTGAGGTTTGATTCTGGAAATCTGTGGCCTGGGAAATTGACTGAGGTTTGATGGCAGAAACCTGTGGACTGGCAACATGACAGAGGTTTGATTGTAGAACCCTGTGGCCTGGAAACATGACTGTGGCCTGGTACTGGAAACCCATGGCCTAGGAATTTGACATTGGTTTGATTCTGGAACCCTGTGGCCTGGGAACATGATTGAGGCGTGATTCTGGAAACCTGTGGCCTGAGAACATGACATTTGTTTAGGTTGTGGCATAATGTGCCCTGGGAACCGGACTGAAGGCTTGGTTCTGGAATCCTGTGGACTGGGAACAAGACTGAGGTTTGATTCTGGAACCATGTGGCCTGGGAATATGACTGATGTTAGATCGTGGAATCCTGTGGCCTGGGAACATGACATCGGTTTGGATTCTGGGACCCTGTTGCCTGGGAACATGAAATCGGTTTGATTGTGGAAACCTGTGGTCTGGGAATATGACTGAGGTTTGATGGTGGTACCCTCTGGCCTGGCAACATGACTGAGGTTTGATTCTGGATCCCTGTGGCCTGGGAACATGACTGAGGCGTGATTCTGGAATCCTGTGGCCTGGGAACATGACATCTGTTTAGATTGTGGAATACTGTGCCCTGGGAATCTTACTGAGGATTGGTTCTGGAACCCTGTGAACTGGGAACATGACTGAGGTTTGATTGTAGAACCCTGTGCCCTGGAAACATGACTGTGGCCTGTTACTGGAAACCCATGGCCTAGGAATTTGACATTGGTTTGATTCTGGAACCCTGTGGCCTGGGAACCTGACTGAGGTTTGATCCTGGAAAACTGTGGCCGGGGACATGACTGAGGGTTGATGGCAGAAATCTGTGGACTGGAAACATTAGTGAGGTTTGACTGTAGAACCCTGTGCCCTGGAAACATGACTGTGGGCTGGTACTGGAAACCCATGGCCTAGGAATTTGACATTGGATTGATTATGGAACCCTGTGGCCTGGGAACATGACTGAGGTTTGATTCTGGAACCCTGTAGGCTGCGAACATAACTGAGGATTGTTTCTGGAACCCTGTTGCCTGGGAACATGACATCAGTGGATTCTGGAACCCTGTGGCCTGGGAACATGAGAACGGTTTAATTCTGGAACCCTGTGACCTGTGAACATGTCTGAGGTTTGATGGTGGAAACCTGTGGCTTGGCAACATGACTGAGGTTTGTTTCTGGAACCCTGTTCCCTGGGAACATGACTGAGGTTTGATTCTGGACACCTTTGTGCTGGGAACATGACTGTGTTTTGATTGTGGAATCATGGGTCCTGCAAACATGACTGAGGTTTGATTCTGGAACCATGTGTCCTGGGAATATGACTGAGGTTTGATTCTGGAAATCTGTGGCCTGGGAAATTGACTGAGGTTTGATGGCAGAATCCTGTGGACTGGCAACATGACTGAGGTTTGATTGTAGAACCCTGTGCCCTGGAAACATGACTGCGACCTGATACTTGAAACCCATGGCCTGGGAACTTGACATTGGTTTGATTCTGGAACCCTGTGGCCTGGGAACATGATTGAGGCGTGATTCTGGAAACCTTTGGCCTGGGAACATGACATCTGTTTAGATTGTGGCATACTGTGCCCTGGGAACCGGACTGAAGGCTTGGTTCTGGAATCCTGTGGACTGGGAACAAGACTGAGGTTTGATTCTGGAACCATGTGGCCTGGGAATATGACTGATGTTAGATCGTGGAATCCTGTGGCCTGGGAACATGACATCGGTTTGGATTCTGGTACCCTGTTGCCTGGGAACATGAAATCGGTTTGATTGTGGAAACCTGTGGTCTGGGAATATGACTGAGGTTTGATGGTGGTACCCTCTGGCCTGGCAACATGACTGAGGTTTGATTCTGGATCCCTGTGGCCTGGGAACATGACTGAGGTGTCATTCTGGAATCCTGTGGCCTGGGAACATGACATCTGTTTAGATTGTGGAATACTGTGCCCTGGGAATCTGACTGAGGCTTGGTTCTGGAACCCTGTGGACTGGGAACATGACTGAGGTTTGATTGTAGAACCCTGTGCCCTGGAAACATGACTGTGGCCTGGTACTGGAAACCCATGGCCTAGGAATTTGACATTGGTTTGATTCTGGAACCCTGTGGCCTGGGAACATGACTGAGGTTTGATTCTGGAAAACTGTGGCCGGGGACTTGACTGAGGGTTGATGGCAGAAATCTGTGGACTGGGAACATGACTGAGGTTTTATTCTGGAATCCTGTGGCCTGGGAACATGACATCAGTGGATTCTGGAACCCTGTGGCCTGGGAACATGAGAACGGTTGGATTCTGGAACCCTGTGGCCTGGGAACATGTCTGAGGTTTGATGGTGGAAACCTGTGGCTTGGCAACATGAATGAGGTTTGTTACTGGAACCCTGTTCCCTGGGAATATGACTGAGGTTTGATTCTGGACACCTTTGTCCTGGGAACATGACTGTGGTTTGATTGTGGAACCATGGGTCCTGCAAACATGACTGAGGTTTGATTCTGGAACCATGTGTCCTGGGAATATGACTGAGGTTTGATTCTGGAAATCTGTGGCCTGGGAACTTGACTGAGGTTTGATGGCAGAAACCTGTGGACTGGCAACATGACTGAGGTTTGATTGTAGAACCCTGTGGCCTGGAAACATGACTGTGGCCTGGTACTGGAAACCCATGGCCTAGGAATTTGACATTGGTTTGATTCTGGAACCCTGTGGCCTGGGAACATGACTGAGGCGTGATTCTGGAAAACTGTGGCCTGGGAATATGACTGAGGTTTGATTTTGGAAATCTGTGGCCTGGGAACTTGACTGAGGTTTGATGGCAGAAATCTGTGGACTGGCAACATGACTGAGGTTTGATTGTAGAACCCTGTGCCCTGGAAACATGACTGCGACCTGATACTTGAAACCCATGGCCTGGGAACTTGACATTGGCTTGATTCCGGAACCCTGTGGCCAGGAACAAGACTGAGGCGTGATTCTGGAATCCTGTGGCCTGGGAACATGACTTCTGTTTAGATTGTGGAATACTGGGCCCTGGGAACCTGACTGAGGCTTGGTTCTGGAACCCTGTGGACTGGGAACATGACTGAGGTTTTATTCTGGAATCCTGTGGCCTGGGAACATGACATCAGTGGATTCTGGAACCCTGTGGCCTGGGAACATGAGAACGGTTGGATTCTGGAACCCTGTGGCCTGGGAACATGTCTGAGATTTGATGGTGGAAACCTGTGGCTTGGCAACATGAATGAGGTTTGTTACTGGAACCCTCTTCCCTGGGAACATGACTGAGGTTTGATTCTGGACAACTTTGTCCTGGGAACATGACTGTGGTTTGATTGTGGAACCATGGGTCCTGCAAACATGACTGAGGTTTTATTCTGGAACCAGGTGTCCTGGGAATATGACTGAGGTTTGATTCTGGAAATCTGTGGCCTGGGAAATTGACTGAGGTTTGATGGCAGAAACCTGTGGACTGGCAACATGACAGAGGTTTGATTGTAGAAACCTGTGCCCTGCAAACATGACTGTGGCCTGGTACTGGAAACCCATGGCCTAGGAATTTGACATTGGCTTGATTCTGGAACCCTGTGGCCTGGGAACATGATTGAGGCGTGATTCTGGAAACCTGTGGCCTGGGAACATGACATCTGTTTAGATTGTGGCATACTGTGCCCTGGGAACCGGACTGAAGGCTTGGTTCTGGAATCCTGTGGACTGGGAACAAGACTGAGGTTTGATTCTGGAACCATGTGGCCTGGGAATATGACTGATGTTAGATCGTGGAATCCTGTGGCCTGGGAACATGACATCGGTTTGGATTCTGGTACCCTGTTGCCTGGGAACATGAAATCGGTTTGATTGTGGAAACCTGTGGTCTGGGAATATGACTGAGGTTTGATGGTGGTACCCTCTGGCCTGGCAACATGACTGAGGTTTGATTCTGGATCCCTGTGGCCTGGGAACATGACTGAGGCGTGATTCTGGAATCCTGTGGCCTGGGAACATGACGTCTGTTTAGATTGTGGAATACTGTGCCCTGGGAATCTGACTGAGTCTTGGTTCTGGAACCCTGTGGACTGGGAACATGACTGAGGTTTGAATCTGGAATCCTGTAGCCTGCGAACATAACTGAGGATTGTTTCTGGAACCCTGTGGCCTGGGAACATGACATCAGTGGATTCTGGAACCCTGTGGCCTGGGAACATGAGAACGGTTTAATTCTGGAACCCTGTGACTTGGGAACATGTCTGAGGTTTGATGGTGGAAACCTGTGGCTTGGCAACATGACTGAGGTTTGTTTCTGTAACCCTGTTCTCTGGGAACATGACTGAGGTTTGATTCTGGACACCTTTGTGCTGGGAACATGACTGTGTTTTGATTGTGGAATCATGGGTCCTGCAAACATGACTGAGGTTTGATTCTGGAACCATGTGTCCTGGGAATATGACTGAGGTTTGATTCTGGAAATCTGTGGACTGGCAACATGACTGAGGTTTGATTGTAGAACCCTGTGCCCTGGAAACATGACTGTGGGCTGGTACTGGAAACCCATGGCCTAGGAATTTGACATTGGTTTGATTCTGGAACCCTGTGACCTGGGAACATGACTGAGGTTTGATTCTGGAAAACTGTGGCCGGGGACTTGACTGAGGTTTGATGGCAGAAATCTGTGGACTGGAAATATTACTGAGGTTTGATTGTAGAACCCTGTGCCCTGGAAACATGACTGCGACCTGATACTTGAAACCCATGGCCTGGGAACTTGACATTGGTTTGATTCTGGAAGCCTGTGGTCAGGAAGAAGAGTGAGGCGTGATTCTGGAATCCTGTGGCCTGGGAATATGACATCTGTTTAGATTGTGGAATACTGTGCCCTGGGAACCTGACTGAGGCTTGGTTCTGAAACCCTGTGGACTGGGAGCATGACTGAGGTTTTATTCTGGAATCCTGTGGCCTGGGAACATGACATCAGTGGATTCTTGAAACCTGTGGCCTAGGAACATGAGAACGGTTGGATTCTGGAACCCTGTGGCCTGGGAACAAGTCTGAGGTTTGATGGTGGAAACCTGTGGCTTGGCAACATGACTGAGGTTTGTTACTGGAACCCTGTTGGCTGGGAACATGACTGAGGTTTGATTCTGGACATCTTTGTCCTGGGAACATGACTGTGGTTTGATTGGGGAACCATGGGTCCTGCAAACATGACTGAGGTTTGATTCTGGAACCATGTGTCCTGGGAATATGACTGAGGTTTGATTCTGGAAATCTGTGGCCTGGGAACTTGACTGAGGTTTGATGGCAGAAAGCTGTGGACTGGCAACATGTCTGAGGTTTGATTGTAGAACCCTGTGCCCTGGAAACATGACTGTGGCCTGGTACTGGAAACCCATGGCCTAGGAATTTGACATTGGTTTGATTCTGGAACCCTGTGGCCTGGGAACATGACTGAGGTTTGATTCTGGAACCCTGTAGCCTGCGAACATAACTGAGGATTGTTTCTGGAACCTTGTGGCCTGGGAACATGACATCAGTGGATTCTGGAACCCCGTGACCTGGGAACATGTCTGAGGTTTGATGGTGGAAACCTGTGGACTGGCAACATGACTGAGGTTTGATTGTAGAACCCTGTGCCCTGGAAACATGACTGCGACCTGATACTTGAAACCCATGGCCTGGGAACTTGACATTGGTTTGATTCCGGAACCCTGTGGCCAGGAACAAGACTGAGGCGTGTTTCTGGAATCCTGTGGCCTGGGAACATGACATCTGTTTAGATTGTGGAATACTGTGCCCTGGGAATCTTACTGAGGATTGGTTCTGGAACCCTGTGAACTGGGAACATGACTGAGGTTTGATTGTAGAACCCTGTGCCCTGGAAACATGACTGTGGCCTGTTACTGGAAACCCATGGCCTAGGAATTTGACATTGGTTTGATTCTGGAACCCTGTGGCCTGGGAACCTGACTGAGGTTTGATCCTGGAAAACTGTGGCCGGGGACATGACTGAGGGTTGATGGCAGAAATCTGTGGACTGGAAACATTAGTGAGGTTTGACTGTAGAACCCTGTGCCCTGGAAACATGACTGTGGGCTGGTACTGGAAACCCATGGCCTAGGAATTTGACATTGGATTGATTATGGAACCCTGTGGCCTGGGAACATGACTGAGGTTTGATTCTGGAACCCTGTAGGCTGCGAACATAACTGAGGATTGTTTCTGGAACCCTGTTGCCTGGGAACATGACATCAGTGGATTCTGGAACCCTGTGGCCTGGGAACATGAGAACGGTTTAATTCTGGAACCCTGTGACCTGTGAACATGTCTGAGGTTTGATGGTGGAAACCTGTGGCTTGGCAACATGAATGAGGTTTGTTACTGGAACCCTGTTCCCTGGGAATATGACTGAGGTTTGATTCTGGACACCTTTGTCCTGGGAACATGACTGTGGTTTGATTGTGGAACCATGGGTCCTGCAAACATGACTGAGGTTTGATTCTGGAACCATGTGTCCTGGGAATATGACTGAGGTTTGATTCTGGAAATCTGTGGCCTGGGAACTTGACTGAGGTTTGATGGCAGAAACCTGTGGACTGGCAACATGACTGAGGTTTGATTGTAGAACCCTGTGGCCTGGAAACATGACTGTGGCCTGGTACTGGAAACCCATGGCCTAGGAATTTGACATTGGTTTGATTCTGGAACCCTGTGGCCTGGGAACATGACTGAGGCGTGATTCTGGAAAACTGTGGCCTGGGAATATGACTGAGGTTTGATTTTGGAAATCTGTGGCCTGGGAACTTGACTGAGGTTTGATGGCAGAAATCTGTGGACTGGCAACATGACTGAGGTTTGATTGTAGAACCCTGTGCCCTGGAAACATGACTGCGACCTGATACTTGAAACCCATGGCCTGGGAACTTGACATTGGCTTGATTCCGGAACCCTGTGGCCAGGAACAAGACTGAGGCGTGATTCTGGAATCCTGTGGCCTGGGAACATGACTTCTGTTTAGATTGTGGAATACTGGGCCCTGGGAACCTGACTGAGGCTTGGTTCTGGAACCCTGTGGACTGGGAACATGACTGAGGTTTTATTCTGGAATCCTGTGGCCTGGGAACATGACATCAGTGGATTCTGGAACCCTGTGGCCTGGGAACATGAGAACGGTTGGATTCTGGAACCCTGTGGCCTGGGAACATGTCTGAGATTTGATGGTGGAAACCTGTGGCTTGGCAACATGAATGAGGTTTGTTACTGGAACCCTCTTCCCTGGGAACATGACTGAGGTTTGATTCTGGACAACTTTGTCCTGGGAACATGACTGTGGTTTGATTGTGGAACCATGGGTCCTGCAAACATGACTGAGGTTTTATTCTGGAACCAGGTGTCCTGGGAATATGACTGAGGTTTGATTCTGGAAATCTGTGGCCTGGGAAATTGACTGAGGTTTGATGGCAGAAACCTGTGGACTGGCAACATGACAGAGGTTTGATTGTAGAAACCTGTGCCCTGCAAACATGACTGTGGCCTGGTACTGGAAACCCATGGCCTAGGAATTTGACATTGGCTTGATTCTGGAACCCTGTGGCCTGGGAACATGATTGAGGCGTGATTCTGGAAACCTGTGGCCTGGGAACATGACATCTGTTTAGATTGTGGCATACTGTGCCCTGGGAACCGGACTGAAGGCTTGGTTCTGGAATCCTGTGGACTGGGAACAAGACTGAGGTTTGATTCTGGAACCATGTGGCCTGGGAATATGACTGATGTTAGATCGTGGAATCCTGTGGCCTGGGAACATGACATCGGTTTGGATTCTGGTACCCTGTTGCCTGGGAACATGAAATCGGTTTGATTGTGGAAACCTGTGGTCTGGGAATATGACTGAGGTTTGATGGTGGTACCCTCTGGCCTGGCAACATGACTGAGGTTTGATTCTGGATCCCTGTGGCCTGGGAACATGACTGAGGCGTGATTCTGGAATCCTGTGGCCTGGGAACATGACGTCTGTTTAGATTGTGGAATACTGTGCCCTGGGAATCTGACTGAGTCTTGGTTCTGGAACCCTGTGGACTGGGAACATGACTGAGGTTTGAATCTGGAATCCTGTAGCCTGCGAACATAACTGAGGATTGTTTCTGGAACCCTGTGGCCTGGGAACATGACATCAGTGGATTCTGGAACCCTGTGGCCTGGGAACATGAGAACGGTTTAATTCTGGAACCCTGTGACTTGGGAACATGTCTGAGGTTTGATGGTGGAAACCTGTGGCTTGGCAACATGACTGAGGTTTGTTTCTGTAACCCTGTTCTCTGGGAACATGACTGAGGTTTGATTCTGGACACCTTTGTGCTGGGAACATGACTGTGTTTTGATTGTGGAATCATGGGTCCTGCAAACATGACTGAGGTTTGATTCTGGAACCATGTGTCCTGGGAATATGACTGAGGTTTGATTCTGGAAATCTGTGGACTGGCAACATGACTGAGGTTTGATTGTAGAACCCTGTGCCCTGGAAACATGACTGTGGGCTGGTACTGGAAACCCATGGCCTAGGAATTTGACATTGGTTTGATTCTGGAACCCTGTGACCTGGGAACATGACTGAGGTTTGATTCTGGAAAACTGTGGCCGGGGACTTGACTGAGGTTTGATGGCAGAAATCTGTGGACTGGAAATATTACTGAGGTTTGATTGTAGAACCCTGTGCCCTGGAAACATGACTGCGACCTGATACTTGAAACCCATGGCCTGGGAACTTGACATTGGTTTGATTCTGGAAGCCTGTGGTCAGGAAGAAGAGTGAGGCGTGATTCTGGAATCCTGTGGCCTGGGAATATGACATCTGTTTAGATTGTGGAATACTGTGCCCTGGGAACCTGACTGAGGCTTGGTTCTGAAACCCTGTGGACTGGGAGCATGACTGAGGTTTTATTCTGGAATCCTGTGGCCTGGGAACATGACATCAGTGGATTCTTGAAACCTGTGGCCTAGGAACATGAGAACGGTTGGATTCTGGAACCCTGTGGCCTGGGAACAAGTCTGAGGTTTGATGGTGGAAACCTGTGGCTTGGCAACATGACTGAGGTTTGTTACTGGAACCCTGTTGGCTGGGAACATGACTGAGGTTTGATTCTGGACATCTTTGTCCTGGGAACATGACTGTGGTTTGATTGGGGAACCATGGGTCCTGCAAACATGACTGAGGTTTGATTCTGGAACCATGTGTCCTGGGAATATGACTGAGGTTTGATTCTGGAAATCTGTGGCCTGGGAACTTGACTGAGGTTTGATGGCAGAAAGCTGTGGACTGGCAACATGTCTGAGGTTTGATTGTAGAACCCTGTGCCCTGGAAACATGACTGTGGCCTGGTACTGGAAACCCATGGCCTAGGAATTTGACATTGGTTTGATTCTGGAACCCTGTGGCCTGGGAACATGACTGAGGTTTGATTCTGGAACCCTGTAGCCTGCGAACATAACTGAGGATTGTTTCTGGAACCTTGTGGCCTGGGAACATGACATCAGTGGATTCTGGAACCCCGTGACCTGGGAACATGTCTGAGGTTTGATGGTGGAAACCTGTGGACTGGCAACATGACTGAGGTTTGATTGTAGAACCCTGTGCCCTGGAAACATGACTGCGACCTGATACTTGAAACCCATGGCCTGGGAACTTGACATTGGTTTGATTCCGGAACCCTGTGGCCAGGAACAAGACTGAGGCGTGTTTCTGGAATCCTGTGGCCTGGGAACATGACATCTGTTTAGATTGTGGAATACTGTGCCCTGGGAATCTTACTGAGGATTGGTTCTGGAACCCTGTGAACTGGGAACATGACTGAGGTTTGATTGTAGAACCCTGTGCCCTGGAAACATGACTGTGGCCTGTTACTGGAAACCCATGGCCTAGGAATTTGACATTGGTTTGATTCTGGAACCCTGTGGCCTGGGAACCTGACTGAGGTTTGATCCTGGAAAACTGTGGCCGGGGACATGACTGAGGGTTGATGGCAGAAATCTGTGGACTGGAAACATTAGTGAGGTTTGACTGTAGAACCCTGTGCCCTGGAAACATGACTGTGGGCTGGTACTGGAAACCCATGGCCTAGGAATTTGACATTGGATTGATTATGGAACCCTGTGGCCTGGGAACATGACTGAGGTTTGATTCTGGAACCCTGTAGGCTGCGAACATAACTGAGGATTGTTTCTGGAACCCTGTTGCCTGGGAACATGACATCAGTGGATTCTGGAACCCTGTGGCCTGGGAACATGAGAACGGTTTAATTCTGGAACCCTGTGACCTGTGAACATGTCTGAGGTTTGATGGTGGAAACCTGTGGCTTGGCAACATGACTGAGGTTTGTTTCTGGAACCCTGTTCCCTGGGAACATGACTGAGGTTTGATTCTGGACACCTTTGTGCTGGGAACATGACTGTGTTTTGATTGTGGAATCATGGGTCCTGCAAACATGACTGAGGTTTGATTCTGGAACCATGTGTCCTGGGAATATGACTGAGGTTTGATTCTGGAAATCTGTGGCCTGGGAACTTGACTGAGGTTTGATGGCAGAATCCTGTGGACTGGCAACATGACTGAGGTTTGATTGTAGAACCCTGTGCCCTGGAAACATGACTGCGACCTGATACTTGAAACCCATGGCCTGGGAACTTGACATTGGTTTGATTCTGGAACCCTGTGGCCTGGGAACATGATTGAGGCGTGATTCTGGAAACCTTTGGCCTGGGAACATGACATCTGTTTAGATTGTGGCATACTGTGCCCTGGGAACCGGACTGAAGGCTTGGTTCTGGAATCCTGTGGACTGGGAACAAGACTGAGGTTTGATTCTGGAACCATGTGGCCTGGGAATATGACTGATCTTAGATCGTGGAATCCTGTGGCCTGGGAACATGACATCGGTTTGGATTCTGGTACCCTGTTGCCTGGGAACATGAAATCGGTTTGATTGTGGAAACCTGTGGTCTGGGAATATGACTGAGGTTTGATGGTGGTACCCTCTGGCCTGGCAACATGACTGAGGTTTGATTCTGGATCCCTGTGGCCTGGGAACATGACTGAGGTGTCATTCTGGAATCCTGTGGCCTGGGAACATGACATCTGTTTAGATTGTGGAATACTGTGCCCTGGGAATCTGACTGAGGCTTGGTTCTGGAACCCTGTGGACTGGGAACATGACTGAGGTTTGATTGTAGAACCCTGTGCCCTGGAAACATGACTGTGGCCTGGTACTGGAAACCCATGGCCTAGGAATTTGACATTGGTTTGATTCTGGAACCCTGTGGCCTGGGAACATGACTGAGGTTTGATTCTGGAAAACTGTGGCCGGGGACTTGACTGAGGGTTGATGGCAGAAATCTGTGGACTGGGAACATGACTGAGGTTTTATTCTGGAATCCTGTGGCCTGGGAACATGACATCAGTGGATTCTGGAACCCTGTGGCCTGGGAACATGAGAACGGTTGGATTCTGGAACCCTGTGGCCTGGGAACATGTCTGAGGTTTGATGGTGGAAACCTGTGGCTTGGCAACATGAATGAGGTTTGTTACTGGAACCCTGTTCCCTGGGAATATGACTGAGGTTTGATTCTGGACACCTTTGTCCTGGGAACATGACTGTGGTTTGATTGTGGAACCATGGGTCCTGCAAACATGACTGAGGTTTGATTCTGGAACCATGTGTCCTGGGAATATGACTGAGGTTTGATTCTGGAAATCTGTGGCCTGGGAACTTGACTGAGGTTTGATGGCAGAAACCTGTGGACTGGCAACATGACTGAGGTTTGATTGTAGAACCCTGTGGCCTGGAAACATGACTGTGGCCTGGTACTGGAAACCCATGGCCTAGGAATTTGACATTGGTTTGATTCTGGAACCCTGTGGCCTGGGAACATGACTGAGGCGTGATTCTGGAAAACTGTGGCCTGGGAATATGACTGAGGTTTGATTTTGGAAATCTGTGGCCTGGGAACTTGACTGAGGTTTGATGGCAGAAATCTGTGGACTGGCAACATGACTGAGGTTTGATTGTAGAACCCTGTGCCCTGGAAACATGACTGCGACCTGATACTTGAAACCCATGGCCTGGGAACTTGACATTGGCTTGATTCCGGAACCCTGTGGCCAGGAACAAGACTGAGGCGTGATTCTGGAATCCTGTGGCCTGGGAACATGACTTCTGTTTAGATTGTGGAATACTGGGCCCTGGGAACCTGACTGAGGCTTGGTTCTGGAACCCTGTGGACTGGGAACATGACTGAGGTTTTATTCTGGAATCCTGTGGCCTGGGAACATGACATCAGTGGATTCTGGAACCCTGTGGCCTGGGAACATGAGAACGGTTGGATTCTGGAACCCTGTGGCCTGGGAACATGTCTGAGATTTGATGGTGGAAACCTGTGGCTTGGCAACATGAATGAGGTTTGTTACTGGAACCCTCTTCCCTGGGAACATGACTGAGGTTTGATTCTGGACAACTTTGTCCTGGGAACATGACTGTGGTTTGATTGTGGAACCATGGGTCCTGCAAACATGACTGAGGTTTTATTCTGGAACCAGGTGTCCTGGGAATATGACTGAGGTTTGATTCTGGAAATCTGTGGCCTGGGAAATTGACTGAGGTTTGATGGCAGAAACCTGTGGACTGGCAACATGACAGAGGTTTGATTGTAGAAACCTGTGCCCTGCAAACATGACTGTGGCCTGGTACTGGAAACCCATGGCCTAGGAATTTGACATTGGCTTGATTCTGGAACCCTGTGGCCTGGGAACATGATTGAGGCGTGATTCTGGAAACCTGTGGCCTGGGAACATGACATCTGTTTAGATTGTGGCATACTGTGCCCTGGGAACCGGACTGAAGGCTTGGTTCTGGAATCCTGTGGACTGGGAACAAGACTGAGGTTTGATTCTGGAACCATGTGGCCTGGGAATATGACTGATGTTAGATCGTGGAATCCTGTGGCCTGGGAACATGACATCGGTTTGGATTCTGGTACCCTGTTGCCTGGGAACATGAAATCGGTTTGATTGTGGAAACCTGTGGTCTGGGAATATGACTGAGGTTTGATGGTGGTACCCTCTGGCCTGGCAACATGACTGAGGTTTGATTCTGGATCCCTGTGGCCTGGGAACATGACTGAGGCGTGATTCTGGAATCCTGTGGCCTGGGAACATGACGTCTGTTTAGATTGTGGAATACTGTGCCCTGGGAATCTGACTGAGTCATGGTTCTGGAACCCTGTGGACTGGGAACATGACTGAGGTTTGAATCTGGAATCCTGTAGCCTGCGAACATAACTGAGGATTGTTTCTGGAACCCTGTGGCCTGGGAACATGACATCAGTGGATTCTGGAACCCTGTGGCCTGGGAACATGAGAACGGTTTAATTCTGGAACCCTGTGACTTGGGAACATGTCTGAGGTTTGATGGTGGAAACCTGTGGCTTGGCAACATGACTGAGGTTTGTTTCTGTAACCCTGTTCTCTGGGAACATGACTGAGGTTTGATTCTGGACACCTTTGTGCTGGGAACATGACTGTGTTTTGATTGTGGAATCATGGGTCCTGCAAACATGACTGAGGTTTGATTCTGGAACCATGTGTCCTGGGAATATGACTGAGGTTTGATTCTGGAAATCTGTGGACTGGCAACATGACTGAGGTTTGATTGTAGAACCCTGTGCCCTGGAAACATGACTGTGGGCTGGTACTGGAAACCCATGGCCTAGGAATTTGACATTGGTTTGATTCTGGAACCCTGTGACCTGGGAACATGACTGAGGTTTGATTCTGGAAAACTGTGGCCGGGGACTTGACTGAGGTTTGATGGCAGAAATCTGTGGACTGGAAATATTACTGAGGTTTGATTGTAGAACCCTGTGCCCTGGAAACATGACTGCGACCTGATACTTGAAACCCATGGCCTGGGAAGTTGACATTGGTTTGATTCTGGAAGCCTGTGGTCAGGAAGAAGAGTGAGGCGTGATTCTGGAATCCTGTGGCCTGGGAATATGACATCTGTTTAGATTGTGGAATACTGTGCCCTGGGAACCTGACTGAGGCTTGGTTCTGAAACCCTGTGGACTGGGAACATGACTGAGGTTTTATTCTGGAATCCTGTGGCCTGGGAACATGACATCAGTGGATTCTTGAAACCTGTGGCCTAGGAACATGAGAACGGTTGGATTCTGGAACCCTGTGGCCTGGGAACAAGTCTGAGGTTTGATGGTGGAAACCTGTGGCTTGGCAACATGACTGAGGTTTGTTACTGGAACCCTGTTGGCTGGGAACATGACTGAGGTTTGATTCTGGACATCTTTGTCCTGGGAACATGACTGTGGTTTGATTGGGGAACCATGGGTCCTGCAAACATGACTGAGGTTTGATTCTGGAACCATGTGTCCTGGGAATATGACTGAGGTTTGATTCTGGAAATCTGTGGCCTGGGAACTTGACTGAGGTTTGATGGCAGAAAGCTGTGGACTGGCAACATGTCTGAGTTTTGATTGTAGAACCCTGTGCCCTGGAAACATGACTGTGGCCTGGTACTGGAAACCCATGGCCTAGGAATTTGACATTGGTTTGATTCTGGAACCCTGTGGCCTGGGAACATGACTGAGGTTTGATTCTGGAACCCTGTAGCCTGCGAACATAACTGAGGATTGTTTCTGGAACCTTGTGGCCTGGGAACATGACATCAGTGGATTCTGGAACCCCGTGACCTGGGAACATGTCTGAGGTTTGATGGTGGAAACCTGTGGACTGGCAACATGACTGAGGTTTGATTGTAGAACCCTGTGCCCTGGAAACATGACTGCGACCTGATACTTGAAACCCATGGCCTGGGAACTTGACATTGGTTTGATTCCGGAACCCTGTGGCCAGGAACAAGACTGAGGCGTGTTTCTGGAATCCTGTGGCCTGGGAACATGACATCTGTTTAGATTGTGGAATACTGTGCCCTGGGATCCTGCCTGAGGCTAGGTTCTGGAACCCTGTGGACTGAGAACATGACTGAGGTTTTATTCTGGAATCCTGTGGCCTGGGAACATGGCATCAGTGGATTCTTGAACCCTGTGGCCTGGGGACATGACAACGGTTTGATTCTGGAACCCTGTGGCCTGGGAACATGAGAACGGTTTGATTCTGGAACCCTGTGGCCTGGGAACATGTCTGAGGTTTGATGGTGGAAACCTGTGTCTTGGCAACATGAATGAGCTTTGTTACTGGAACCCTCTTCCCTTGGAACATGACTGAGGTTTGATTCTGGACACCTTTGTCCTGGGAACATGACTGTGGTTTGATTGTGGAACCATGGGTCCTGCAAACATGACTGAGGTTTGATTCTGGAACCATGTGTCCTGGGAATATGACTGAGGTTTGATTCTGGAAATCTGTGGCCTGGGTACTTGACTGAGGTTTGATGGCAGCAACCTGTGGACTGGCAACATGACTGAGGTTTGATTGTAGAACCCTGTGGCCTGGAAACATGACTGTGGCCTGGTACTGGAAACCCATGGCCTAGGAATTTGACATTGGTTTGATTCTGGAACCCTGTGGCCTGGGAACATGATTGAGGCGTGATTCTGGAAACCTCTGGCCTGAGAACATGACATTTGTTTAGGTTGTGGCATAATGTGCCCTGGGAACCGGACTGAAGGCTTGGTTCTGGAATCCTGTGGACTGGGAACAAGACTGAGGTTTGATTCTGGAACCATGTGGCCTGGGAATATGACTGATGTTAGATCGTGGAATCCTGTGGCCTAGGAACATGACATTGGTTTGGATTCTGGGACGCTGTTGCCTGGGAACATGAAATCGGTTTGATTGTGGAAACCTGTGGTCTGGGAATATGACTGAGGTTTGATGGTGGTACCCTCTGGCCTGGCAACATGACTGAGGTTTGATTCTGGATCCCTGTGGCCTGGGAACATGACTGAGGCGTGATTCTGGAATCCTGTGGCCTGGGAACATGACATCTGTTTAGATTGTGGAATACTGTGCCCTGGGAATCTTACTGAGGATTGGTTCTGGAACCCAGTGAACTGGGAACATGACTGAAGTTTGATTGTAGAACCCTGTGCCCTGGAAACATGACTGTGGCCTGTTACTGGAAACCCATGGCCTAGGAATTTGACATTGGTTTGATTCTGGAACCCTGTGGCCTGGGAACCTGACTGAGGTTTGATCCTGGAAAACTGTGGCCGGGGACATGACTGAGGGTTGATGGCAGAAATCTGTGGACTGGAAACATTAGTGAGGTTTGACTGTAGAACCCTGTGCCCTGGAAACATGACTGTGGGCTGGTACTGGAAACCCATGGCCTAGGAATTTGACATTGGATTGATTATGGAACCCTGTGGCCTGGGAACATGACTGAGGTTTGATTCTGGAACCCTGTAGGCTGCGAACATAACTGAGGATTGTTTCTGGAACCCTGTTGCCTGGGAACATGACATCAGTGGATTCTGGAACCCTGTGGCCTGGGAACATGAGAACGGTTTAATTCTGGAACCCTGTGACCTGTGAACATGTCTGAGGTTTGATGGTGGAAACCTGTGGCTTGGCAACATGACTGAGGTTTGTTTCTGGAACCCTGTTCCCTGGGAACATGACTGAGGTTTGATTCTGGACACCTTTGTGCTGGGAACATGACTGTGTTTTGATTGTGGAATCATGGGTCCTGCAAACATGACTGAGGTTTGATTCTGGAACCATGTGTCCTGGGAATATGACTGAGGTTTGATTCTGGAAATCTGTGGCCTGGGAACTTGACTGAGGTTTGATGGCAGAAACCTGTGGACTGGCAACATGACTGAGGTTTGATTGTAGAACCCTGTGCCCTGGAAACATGACTGCGACCTGATACTTGAAACCCATGGCCTGGGAACTTGACATTGGTTTGATTCTGGAACCCTGTGGCCTGGGAACATGATTGAGGCGTGATTCTGGAAACCTGTGGCCTGGGAACATGACATCTGTTTAGATTGTGGCATACTGTGCCCTGGGAACCGGACTGAAGGCTTGGTTCTGGAATCCTGTGGACTGGGAACAAGACTGAGGTTTGATTCTGGAACCATGTGGCCTGGGAATATGACTGATGTTAGATCGTGGAATCCTGTGGCCTGGGAACATGACATCGGTTTGGATTCTGGGACCCTGTTGCCTGGGAACATGAAATCGGTTTGATTGTGGAAACCTGTGGTCTGGGAATATGACTGAGGTTTGATGGTGGTACCCTCTGGCCTGGCAACATGACTGAGGTTTGATTCTGGATCCCTGTGGCCTGGGAACATGACTGAGGTGTCATTCTGGAATCCTGTGGCCTGGGAACATGACATCTGTTTAGATTGTGGAATACTGTGCCCTGGGAATCTGACTGAGGCTTGGTTCTGGAACCCTGTGGACTGGGAACATGACTGAGGTTTGATTGTAGAACCCTGTGCCCTGGAAACATGACTGTGGCCTGGTACTGGAAACCCATGGCCTAGGAATTTGACATTGGTTTGATTCTGGAACCCTGTGGCCTGGGAACATGACTGAGGTTTGATTCTGGAAAACTGTGGCCGGGGACTTGACTGAGGGTTGATGGCAGAAATCTGTGGACTGGGAACATGACTGAGGTTTTATTCTGGAATCCTGTGGCCTGGGAACATGACATCAGTGGATTCTGGAACCCTGTGGCCTGGGAACATGTCTGAGGTTTGATGGTGGAAACCTGTGGCTTGGCAACATGAATGAGGTTTGTTACTGGAACCCTGTTCCCTGGGAATATGACTGAGGTTTGATTCTGGACACCTTTGTCCTGGGAACATGACTGTGGTTTGATTGTGGAACCATGGGTCCTGCAAACATGACTGAGGTTTGATTCTGGAACCATGTGTCCTGGGAATATGACTGAGGTTTGATTCAGGAAATCTGTGGCCTGGGAAATTGACTGAGGTTTGATGGTAGAACCCTGTGCCCTGGAAACATGACTGTGGGCTGGTACTAGAAACCCATGGCCTAGGAATTTGACATTGGTTTGATTATGGAACCCTGTGACCCCGGAACATGACTGAGGTTTGATTCTGGAAAACTGTGGCCGGGGACTTGACTGAGGTTTGATGGCAGAAATCTGTGGACTGGCAATATGACTGAGGTTTGATTGTAGCACCCTGTGCCCTGGAAACATGACTGCGACCTGATACTTGAAACCCATGGCCTGGGAACTTGACATTGGTTTGATTCCGGAACCCTGTGGCAAGAAACAAGACTGAGGCGTGATTCTGGAATCCTGTGGCCTGGGAACATGACATCTGTTTAGATTGTGGAATACTGGGCCCTGGGAACCTAACTGAGGCTTGGTTCTGGAACCCTGTGGACTGGGAACATGACTGAGATTTTATTCTGGAATCCTGTGGCCTGGGAACATGACATCAGTGGATTCTTGAACCCTGTGGCCTGGGAACATGAGAACGGTTGGCTTCTGGAACCCTGTGGCCTGGGAACATGTCTGAGGTTTGATGGTGGAAACCTATGGCTTGGCAACATGAATGAGGTTTGTTACTGGAACCCTGTTCCCTGGGAATATGACTGAGGTTTGATTCTGGACACCTTTGTCCTGGGAACATGACTGTGATTTGATTGTGGAACCATGGGTCCTGCAAACATGACTGAGGTTTGATTCTGGAAATCTGTGGCCTGGGAAATTGACTGAGGTTTGATGGCAGAAACCTGTGGACTGGCAACATGACTGAGGTTTGATTGTAGAACCCTGTGCCCTGGAAACATGACTGTGGCCTGGTACTGGAAACCCATGGCCTAGGAATTTGACATTGGTTTGAATCTGGAACCCTGTGGCCCGGGAAAATGACTGAGGCGTGATTCTGGAAAACTGTGGCCTGGGAATATGACTGAGGTTTGATTCTGGAAATCTGTGGCCTGGGAACTTGACTGAGGTTTGATGGCAGAAATCTGTGGACTGGCAACATGACTGAGGTTTGATTGTAGAACCCTGTGCCCTGGAAACATGACTGCGACCTGATACTTGAAACCCATGGCCTGGGAACTTGACATTGGTTTGATTCCGGAACCCTGTGGCCAGGAACAAGACTGAGGCGTGATTCTGGAATCCTGTGGCATGGGAACATGACATCTGTTTAGATTGTGGAATACTGTGCCCTGGGAATCTGACTGAGGCTTGGTTCTGGAACCCTGTGGACTGGGAACATGACTGAGGTTTGATTCTGGAACCCTGTAGCCTGCAAACATAACTGAGGATTGTTTCTGGAACCCTGTGGCCTGGGAACATGACATCAGTGGATTCTGGAACCCTGTGGCCTGGGAACATGAGAACGGTTTAATTCTGGAACCCTGTGACCTGGGAACATGCCTGAGGTTTGATGGTGGAAACCTGTGGCTTGGCAACATGACTGAGGTTTGTTTCTGGAACCCTGTTCCCTGGGAACATGACTGAGGTTTGATTCTGGACACCTTTGTGCTGGGAACATGACTGTGTTTTGATTGTGGAAACATGGGTCCTGCAAACATGACTGAGGTTTGATTCTGGAACCATGTGTCCTGGGAATATGACTGAGGTTTGATTCTGGAAATCTGTGGCCTGGGAACTTGACTGAGGTTTGATGGCAGAATCCTGTGGACTGGCAACATGACTGAGGATTGATTGTAGAACCCTGTGCCCTGGAAACATGACTGCGACCTGATACTTGAAACCCATGGCCTGGGAACTTGACATTGGTTTGATTCCGGAACCCTGTGGCCAGGAACAAGACTGAGGCGTGATTCTGGAATCCTGTGGCATGGGAACATAACATCTGTTTAGATTGTGGAATACTGTGCCCTGGGAATCTGACTGAGGCTTGGTTCTGGAACCCTGTGGACTGGGAACATGACTGAGGTTTGATTCTGGAACCCTGTAGCCTGCAAACATAACTGAGGATTGTTTCTGGAACCCTGTGGCCTGGGAACATGACATCAGTGGATTCTGGAACCCTGTGGCCTGGGAACATGAGAACGGTTTAATTCTGGAACCCTGTGACCTGGGAACATGTCTGAGGTTTGATGGTGGAAACCTGTGGCTTGGCAACATGACTGAGGTTTGTTTCTGGAACCCTGTTCCCTGGGAACATGACTGAGGTTTGATTCTGGACACCTTTGTGCTGGGAACATGACTGTGTTTTGATTGTGGAAACATGGGTCCTGCAAACATGACTGAGGTTTGATTCTGGAACCATGTGTCCTGGGAATATGACTGAGGTTTGATTCTGGAAATCTGTGGCCTGGGAACTTGACTGAGGTTTGATGGCAGAAACCTGTGGACTGGCAACATGACTGAGGCTTGATTGTAGAACCCTGTGCCCTGGAAACATGACTGTGGGCTGGTACTGGAAACCCATGGCCTAGGAATTTGACATTGGTTTGATTCTGGAACCCTGTGACCTGGGAACATGACTGAGGTTTGATTCTGGAAAACTGTGGCCGGGGACTTGACTGAGGTTTGATGGCAGAAATCTCTTGACTGGAAATATTACTGAGGTTTGATTGTAGAACCCTGTGCCCTGGAAACATGACTGCGACCTGATACTTGAAACCCATGGCCTGGGAACTTGACATTGGTTTGATTCTGGAAGCCTGTGGTCAGGAAGAAGAGTGAGGCGTGATTCTGGAATCCTGTGGCCTGGGAATATGACATCTGTTTAGATTGTGGAATACTGTGCCCTGGGAACCTGACTGAGGCTTGGTTCTGAAACCCTGTGGACTGGGAACATGACTGAGGTTTTATTCTGGAATCCTGTGGCCTTGGAACATGACATCAGTGGATTCTTGAAACCTGTGGCCTAGGAACATGAGAACGGTTGGATTCTGGAACCCTGTGGCCTGGGAACAAGTCTGAGGTTTGATGGTGGAAACCTGTGGCTTGGCAACATGACTGAGGTTTGTTACTGGAACCCTGTTGGCTGGGAACATGACTGAGGTTTGATTCTGGACATCTTTGTACTGGGAACATGACTGTGGTTTGATTGGGGAACCATGGGTCCTGCAAACATGACTGAGGTTTGATTCTGGAACCATGTGTCCTGGGAATATGACTGAGGTTTGATTCTGGAAATCTGTGGCCTGGGAACTTGACTGAGGTTTGATGGCAGAAACCTGTGGACTGGCAACATGTCTGAGGTTTGATTGTAGAACCCTGTGCCCTGGAAACATGACTGTGGCCTGGTACTGGAAACCCATGGCCTAGGAATTTGACATTGGTTTGATTCTGGAACCCTGTGGCCTGGGAACCTGACTGAAGTTTGATCCTGGAAAACTGTGGCCGGGGACATGACTGAGGGTTGATGGCAGAAATCTGTGGACTGGAAACATTAGTGAGGTTTGACTGTAGAACCCTGTGCCCTGGAAACATGACTGTGGGCTGGTACTGGAAACCCATGGCCCAGGAATTTGACATTGGATTGATTATGGAACCCTGTGGCCTGGGAACATGACTGAGGTTTGATTCTGGAACCCTGTAGCCTGCGAACATAACTGAGGATTGTTTCTGGAACCCTGTGGCCTGGGAACATGACATCAGTGGATTCTGGAACCCTGTGGCCTGGGAACATGAGAACGTTTTGATTCTGGAACCCTGTGGCCTGGGAACATGTCTGAGGTTTGATGGTGGAAACCTGTGGCTTGGCAACATGAATGAGGTTTGTTACTGGAACCCTCTTCCCTGGGAATATGACTGAGGTTTGATTCTGGACACCTTTGTCCTGGGAACATGACTGTGGTTTGATTGTGGAACCATGGGTCCTGCAAACGTGACTGAGGTTTGATTCTGGAACCATGTGTCCTGGGAACATGACTGAGGTTTGATTCTGGAAAACTGTGGCCGGGGACTTGACTGAGGGTTGATGGCAGAAATCTGTGGACTGGGAACATGACTGAGATTTTATTCTGGAATCCTGTGGCCTGGGAACATGACATCAGTGGATTCTGGAACCCTGTGGCCTGGGAACATGTCTGAGGTTTGATGGTGGAAACCTGTGGCTTGGTAACATGAATGAGGTTTGTTACTGGAACCCTGTTCCCTGGGAATATGACTGAGGTTTGATTCTGGACACCTTTGTCCTTGGAACATGACTGTGGTTTGATTGTGGAACCATGGGTCCTGCAAACATGACTGAGGTTTGATTCTGGAACCATGTGTCCTGGGAATATGACTGAGGTTTGATTCAGGAAATCTGTGGCCTGGGAAATTGACTGAGGTTTGATGGTAGAAACCTGTGGACTGGCAAGATGACTGAGGTTTGATTGTAGAACCCTGTGCCCTGGAAACATGACTGTGGGCTGGTACTGGAAACCCATGGCCTAGGAATTTGACATTGGTTTGATTCTGGAACCCTGTGACCTGGGAACATGACTGAGGTTTGATTCTGGAAAACTGTGGCCGGGGACTTGACTGAGGTTTGATGGCAGAAATCTGTGGACTGGAAATATTACTGAGGTTTGATTGTAGAACCCTGTGCCCTGGAAACATGACTGCGACCTGATACTTGAAACCCATGGCCTGGGAACTTGACATTGGTTTGATTCTGGAAGCCTGTGGTCAGGAAGAAGAGTGAGGCGTGATTCTGGAATCCTGTGGCCTGGGAATATGACATCTGTTTAGATTGTGGAATACTGTGCCCTGGGAACCTGACTGAGGCTTGGTTCTGAAACCCTGTGGACTGGGAACATGACTGAGGTTTTATTCTGGAATCCTGTGGCCTGGGAACATGACATCAGTGGATTCTTGAAACCTGTGGCCTAGGAACATGAGAACGGTTGGATTCTGGAACCCTGTGGCCTGGGAACAAGTCTGAGGTTTGATGGTGGAAACCTGTGGCTTGGCAACATGACTGAGGTTTGTTACTGGAACCCTGTTGGCTGGGAACATGACTGAGGTTTGATTCTGGACATCTTTGTCCTGGGAACATGACTGTGGTTTGATTGGGGAACCATGGGTCCTGCAAACATGACTGAGGTTTGATTCTGGAACCATGTGTCCTGGGAATATGACTGAGGTTTGATTCTGGAAATCTGTGGCCTGGGAACTTGACTGAGGTTTGATGGCAGAAAGCTGTGGACTGGCAACATGTCTGAGTTTTGATTGTAGAACCCTGTGCCCTGGAAACATGACTGTGGCCTGGTACTGGAAACCCATGGCCTAGGAATTTGACATTGGTTTGATTCTGGAACCCTGTGGCCTGGGAACATGACTGAGGTTTGATTCTGGAACCCTGTAGCCTGCGAACATAACTGAGGATTGTTTCTGGAACCTTGTGGCCTGGCAACATGACATCAGTGGATTCTGGAACCCCGTGACCTGGGAACATGTCTGAGGTTTGATGGTGGAAACCTGTGGACTGGCAACATGACTGAGGTTTGATTGTAGAACCCTGTGCCCTGGAAACATGACTGCGACCTGATACTTGAAACCCATGGCCTGGGAACTTGACATTGGTTTGATTCCGGAACCCTGTGGCCAGGAACAAGACTGAGGCGTGTTTCTGGAATCCTGTGGCCTGGGAACATGACATCTGTTTAGATTGTGGAATACTGTGCCCTGGGAATCTTACTGAGGATTGGTTCTGGAACCCTGTGAACTGGGAACATGACTGAGGTTTGATTGTAGAACCCTGTGCCCTGGAAACATGACTGTGGCCTGTTACTGGAAACCCATGGCCTAGGAATTTGACATTGGTTTGATTCTGGAACCCTGTGGCCTGGGAACCTGACTGAGGTTTGATCCTGGAAAACTGTGGCCGGGGACATGACTGAGGGTTGATGGCAGAAATCTGTGGACTGGAAACATTAGTGAGGTTTGACTGTAGAACCCTGTGCCCTGGAAACATGACTGTGGGCTGGTACTGGAAACCCATGGCCTAGGAATTTGACATTGGATTGATTATGGAACCCTGTGGCCTGGGAACATGACTGAGGTTTGATTCTGGAACCCTGTAGGCTGCGAACATAACTGAGGATTGTTTCTGGAACCCTGTTGCCTGGGAACATGACATCAGTGGATTCTGGAACCCTGTGGCCTGGGAACATGAGAACGGTTTAATTCTGGAACCCTGTGACCTGTGAACATGTCTGAGGTTTGATGGTGGAAACCTGTGGCTTGGCAACATGACTGAGGTTTGTTTCTGGAACCCTGTTCCCTGGGAACATGACTGAGGTTTGATTCTGGACACCTTTGTGCTGGGAACATGACTGTGTTTTGATTGTGGAATCATGGGTCCTGCAAACATGACTGAGGTTTGATTCTGGAACCATGTGTCCTGGGAATATGACTGAGGTTTGATTCTGGAAATCTGTGGCCTGGGAACTTGACTGAGGTTTGATGGCAGAATCCTGTGGACTGGCAACATGACTGAGGTTTGATTGTACAACCCTGTGCCCTGGAAACATGACTGCGACCTGATACTTGAAACCCATGGCCTGGGAACTTGACATTGGTTTGATTCTGGAACCCTGTGGCCTGGGAACATGATTGAGGCGTGATTCTGGAAACCTTTGGCCTGGGAACATGACATCTGTTTAGATTGTGGCATACTGTGCCCTGGGAACCGGACTGAAGGCTTGGTTCTGGAATCCTGTGGACTGGGAACAAGACTGAGGTTTGATTCTGGAACCATGTGGCCTGGGAATATGACTGATGTTAGATCGTGGAATCCTGTGGCCTGGGAACATGACATCGGTTTGGATTCTGGTACCCTGTTGCCTGGGAACATGAAATCGGTTTGATTGTGGAAACCTGTGGTCTGGGAATATGACTGAGGTTTGATGGTGGTACCCTCTGGCCTGGCAACATGACTGAGGTTTGATTCTGGATCCCTGTGGCCTGGGAACATGACTGAGGTGTCATTCTGGAATCCTGTGGCCTGGGAACATGACATCTGTTTAGATTGTGGAATACTGTGCCCTGGGAATCTGACTGAGGCTTGGTTCTGGAACCCTGTGGACTGGGAACATGACTGAGGTTTGATTGTAGAACCCTGTGCCCTGGAAACATGACTGTGGCCTGGTACTGGAAACCCATGGCCTAGGAATTTGACATTGGTTTGATTCTGGAACCCTGTGGCCTGGGAACATGACTGAGGTTTGATTCTGGAAAACTGTGGCCGGGGACTTGACTGAGGGTTGATGGCAGAAATCTGTGGACTGGGAACATGACTGAGGTTTTATTCTGGAATCCTGTGGCCTGGGAACATGACATCAGTGGATTCTGGAACCCTGTGGCCTGGGAACATGAGAACGGTTGGATTCTGGAACCCTGTGGCCTGGGAACATGTCTGAGGTTTGATGGTGGAAACCTGTGGCTTGGCAACATGAATGAGGTTTGTTACTGGAACCCTGTTCCCTGGGAATATGACTGAGGTTTGATTCTGGACACCTTTGTCCTGGGAACATGACTGTGGTTTGATTGTGGAACCATGGGTCCTGCAAACATGACTGAGGTTTGATTCTGGAACCATGTGTCCTGGGAATATGACTGAGGTTTGATTCTGGAAATCTGTGGCCTGGGAACTTGACTGAGGTTTGATGGCAGAAACCTGTGGACTGGCAACATGACTGAGGTTTGATTGTAGAACCCTGTGGCCTGGAAACATGACTGTGGCCTGGTACTGGAAACCCATGGCCTAGGAATTTGACATTGGTTTGATTCTGGAACCCTGTGGCCTGGGAACATGACTGAGGCGTGATTCTGGAAAACTGTGGCCTGGGAATATGACTGAGGTTTGATTTTGGAAATCTGTGGCCTGGGAACTTGACTGAGGTTTGATGGCAGAAATCTGTGGACTGGCAACATGACTGAGGTTTGATTGTAGAACCCTGTGCCCTGGAAACATGACTGCGACCTGATACTTGAAACCCATGGCCTGGGAACTTGACATTGGCTTGATTCCGGAACCCTGTGGCCAGGAACAAGACTGAGGCGTGATTCTGGAATCCTGTGGCCTGGGAACATGACTTCTGTTTAGATTGTGGAATACTGGGCCCTGGGAACCTGACTGAGGCTTGGTTCTGGAACCCTGTGGACTGGGAACATGACTGAGGTTTTATTCTGGAATCCTGTGGCCTGGGAACATGACATCAGTGGATTCTGGAACCCTGTGGCCTGGGAACATGAGAACGGTTGGATTCTGGAACCCTGTGGCCTGGGAACATGTCTGAGATTTGATGGTGGAAACCTGTGGCTTGGCAACATGAATGAGGTTTGTTACTGGAACCCTCTTCCCTGGGAACATGACTGAGGTTTGATTCTGGACAACTTTGTCCTGGGAACATGACTGTGGTTTGATTGTGGAACCATGGGTCCTGCAAACATGACTGAGGTTTTATTCTGGAACCAGGTGTCCTGGGAATATGACTGAGGTTTGATTCTGGAAATCTGTGGCCTGGGAAATTGACTGAGGTTTGATGGCAGAAACCTGTGGACTGGCAACATGACAGAGGTTTGATTGTAGAAACCTGTGCCCTGCAAACATGACTGTGGCCTGGTACTGGAAACCCATGGCCTAGGAATTTGACATTGGCTTGATTCTGGAACCCTGTGGCCTGGGAACATGATTGAGGCGTGATTCTGGAAACCTGTGGCCTGGGAACATGACATCTGTTTAGATTGTGGCATACTGTGCCCTGGGAACCGGACTGAAGGCTTGGTTCTGGAATCCTGTGGACTGGGAACAAGACTGAGGTTTGATTCTGGAACCATGTGGCCTGGGAATATGACTGATGTTAGATCGTGGAATCCTGTGGCCTGGGAACATGACATCGGTTTGGATTCTGGTACCCTGTTGCCTGGGAACATGAAATCGGTTTGATTGTGGAAACCTGTGGTCTGGGAATATGACTGAGGTTTGATGGTGGTACCCTCTGGCCTGGCAACATGACTGAGGTTTGATTCTGGATCCCTGTGGCCTGGGAACATGACTGAGGCGTGATTCTGGAATCCTGTGGCCTGGGAACATGACGTCTGTTTAGATTGTGGAATGCTGTGCCCTGGGAATCTGACTGAGTCTTGGTTCTGGAACCCTGTGGACTGGGAACATGACTGAGGTTTGAATCTGGAATCCTGTAGCCTGCGAACATAACTGAGGATTGTTTCTGGAACCCTGTGGCCTGGGAACATGACATCAGTGGATTCTGGAACCCTGTGGCCTGGGAACATGAGAACGGTTTAATTCTGGAACCCTGTGACCTGGGAACATGTCTGAGGTTTGATGGTGGAAATCTGTGGCTTGGCAACATGACTGAGGTTTATTTCTGTAACCCTGTTCTCTGGGAACATGACTGAGGTTTGATTCTGGACACCTTTGTGCTGGGAACATGACTGTGTTTTGATTGTGGAATCATGGGTCCTGCAAACATGACTGAGGTTTGATTCTGGAACCATGTGTCCTGGGAATATGACTGAGGTTTGATTCTGGAAATCTGTGGACTGGCAACATGACTGAGGTTTGATTGTAGAACCCTGTGCCCTGGAAACATGACTGTGGGCTGGTACTGGAAACCCATGGCCTAGGAATTTGACATTGGTTTGATTCTGGAACCCTGTGACCTGGGAACATGACTGAGGTTTGATTCTGGAAAACTGTGGCCAGGGACTTGACTGAGGTTTGATGGCAGAAATCTGTGGACTGGAAATATTACTGAGGTTTGATTGTAGAACCCTGTGCCCTGGAAACATGACTGCGACCTGATACTTGAAACCCATGGCCTGGGAACTTGACATTGGTTTGATTCCGGAACCCTGTGGCAAGAAAGAAGACTGAGGCATGATTCTGGAATCCTGTGGCCTGGGAACATGACATCTGTTTAGATTGTGGAATACTGGGCCCTGAGAACCTAACTGAGGCTTGGTTCTGGAACCCTGTGGACTGGGAACATGACTGAGATTTTATTCTGGAATCCTGTGGCCTGGGAACATGACATCAGTGGATTCTTGAACCCTGTGGCCTGGGAACATGAGAACGGTTGGCTTCTGGAACCCTGTGGCCTGGGAACATGTCTGAGGTTTGATGGTGGAAACCTGTGGCTTGGCAACATGAATGAGGTTTGTTACTGGAACCCTGTTCCCTGGGAATATGACTGAGGTTTGATTCTGGACACCTTTGTCCTGGGAACATGACTGTGATTTGATTGTGGAACCATGGGTCCTGCAAACATGACTGAGGTTTGATTCTGGAAATCTGTGGCCTGGGAAATTGACTGAGGTTTGATGGCAGAAACCTGTGGACTGGCAACATGACTGAGGTTTGATTGTAGAACCCTGTGCCCTGGAAACATGACTGTGGCCTGGTACTGGAAACCCATGGCCTAGGAATTTGACATTGGTTTAAATCTGGAACCCTGTGGCCCGGGAAAATGACTGAGGCGTGATTCTGGAAAACTGTGGCCTGGGAATATGACTGAGGTTTGATTCTGGAAATCTGTGGCCTGGGAACTTGACTGAGGTTTGATGGCAGAAATCTGTGGACTGGCAACATGACTGAGGTTTGATTGTAGAACCCTGTGCCCTGGAAACATGACTGCGACCTGATACTTGAAACCCATGGCCTGGGAACTTGACATTGGTTTGATTCCGGAACCCTGTGGCCAGGAACAAGACTGAGGCGTGATTCTGGAATCCTGTGGCATGGGAACATGACATCTGTTTAGATTGTGGAATACTGTGCCCTGGGAATCTGACTGAGGCTTGGTTCTGGAACCCTGTGGACTGGGAACATGACTGAGGTTTGATTCTGGAACCCTGTAGCCTGCAAACATAACTGAGGATTGTTTCTGGAACCCTGTGGCCTGGGAACATGACATCAGTGGATTCTGGAACCCTGTGGCCTGGGAACATGAGAACGGTTTAATTCTGGAACCCTGTGACCTGGGAACATGCCTGAGGTTTGATGGTGGAAACCTGTGGCTTGGCAACATGACTGAGGTTTGTTTCTGGAACCCTGTTCCCTGGGAACATGACTGAGGTTTGATTCTGGACACCTTTGTGCTGGGAATATGACTGTGTTTTGATTGTGGAAACATGGGTCCTGCAAACATGACTGAGGTTTGATTCTGGAACCATGTGTCCTGGGAATATGACTGAGGTTTGATTCTGGAAATCTGTGGCCTGGGAACTTGACTGAGGTTTGATGGCAGAATCCTGTGGACTGGCAACATGACTGAGGATTGATTGTAGAACCCTGTGCCCTGGAAACATGACTGCGACCTGATACTTGAAACCCATGGCCTGGGAACTTGACATTGGTTTGATTCCGGAACCCTGTGGCCAGGAACAAGACTGAGGCGTGATTCTGGAATCCTGTGGCATGGGAACATAATATCTGTTTAGATTGTGGAATACTGTGCCCTGGGAATCTGACTGAGGCTTGGTTCTGGAACCCTGTGGACTGGGAACATGACTGAGGTTTGATTCTGGAACCCTGTAGCCTGCAAACATAACTGAGGATTGTTTCTGGAACCCTGTGGCCTGGGAACATGACATCAGTGGATTCTGGAACCCTGTGGCCTGGGAACATGAGAACGGTTTAATTCTGGAACCCTGTGACCTGGGAACATGTCTGAGGTTTGATGGTGGAAACCTGTGGCTTGGCAACATGACTGAGGTTTGTTTCTGGAACCCTGTTCCCTGGGAACATGACTGAGGTTTGATTCTGGACACCTTTGTGCTGGGAACATGACTGTGTTTTGATTGTGGAAACATGGGTCCTGCAAACATGACTGAGGTTTGATTCTGGAACCATGTGTCCTGGGAATATGACTGAGGTTTGATTCTGGAAATCTGTGGCCTGGGAACTTGACTGAGGTTTGATGGCAGAAACCTGTGGACTGGCAACATGACTGAGGCTTGATTGTAGAACCCTGTGCCCTGGAAACATGACTGTGGGCTGGTACTGGAAACCCATGGCCTAGGAATTTGACATTGGTTTGATTCTGGAACCCTGTGACCTGGGAACATGACTGAGGTTTGATTCTGGAAAACTGTGGCCGGGGACTTGACTGAGGTTTGATGGCAGAAATCTCTTGACTGGAAATATTACTGAGGTTTGATTGTAGAACCCTGTGCCCTGGAAACATGACTGCGACCTGATACTTGAAACCCATGGCCTGGGAACTTGACATTGGTTTGATTCTGGAAGCCTGTGGTCAGGAAGAAGAGTGAGGCGTGATTCTGGAATCCTGTGGCCTGGGAATATGACATCTGTTTAGATTGTGGAATACTGTGCCCTGGGAACCTGACTGAGGCTTGGTTCTGAAACCCTGTGGACTGGGAACATGACTGAGGTTTTATTCTGGAATCCTGTGGCCTTGGAACATGACATCAGTGGATTCTTGAAACCTGTGGCCTAGGAACATGAGAACGGTTGGATTCTGGAACCCTGTGGCCTGGGAACAAGTCTGAGGTTTGATGGTGGAAACCTGTGGCTTGGCAACATGACTGAGGTTTGTTACTGGAACCCTGTTGGCTGGGAACATGACTGAGGTTTGATTCTGGACATCTTTGTACTGGGAACATGACTGTGGTTTGATTGGGGAACCATGGGTCCTGCAAACATGACTGAGGTTTGATTCTGGAACCATGTGTCCTGGGAATATGACTGAGGTTTGATTCTGGAAATCTGTGGCCTGGGAACTTGACTGAGGTTTGATGGCAGAAACCTGTGGACTGGCAACATGTCTGAGGTTTGATTGTAGAACCCTGTGCCCTGGAAACATGACTGTGGCCTGGTACTGGAAACCCATGGCCTAGGAATTTGACATTGGTTTGATTCTGGAACCCTGTGGCCTGGGAACCTGACTGAAGTTTGATCCTGGAAAACTGTGGCCGGGGACATGACTGAGGGTTGATGGCAGAAATCTGTGGACTGGAAACATTAGTGAGGTTTGACTGTAGAACCCTGTGCCCTGGAAACATGACTGTGGGCTGGTACTGGAAACCCATGGCCCAGGAATTTGACATTGGATTGATTATGGAACCCTGTGGCCTGGGAACATGACTGAGGTTTGATTCTGGAACCCTGTAGCCTGCGAACATAACTGAGGATTGTTTCTGGAACCCTGTGGCCTGGGAACATGACATCAGTGGATTCTGGAACCCTGTGGCCTGGGAACATGAGAACGTTTTGATTCTGGAACCCTGTGGCCTGGGAACATGTCTGAGGTTTGATGGTGGAAACCTGTGGCTTGGCAACATGAATGAGGTTTGTTACTGGAACCCTCTTCCCTGGGAATATGACTGAGGTTTGATTCTGGACACCTTTGTCCTGGGAACATGACTGTGGTTTGATTGTGGAACCATGGGTCCTGCAAACGTGACTGAGGTTTGATTCTGGAACCATGTGTCCTGGGAATATGACTGAGGTTTGATTCTGGAAATCTGTGGCCTGGGAACTTGACTGAGCTTTGATGGCAGAAACCTGTGGACTGGCAACATGACTGAGGTTTGATTGTAGAACCCTGTTCCCTGGAAACATGACTGCGACCTGATACTTGAAACCCATGGCCTGGGAACTTGACATTGGTTTGATTCTGGAACCCTGTGGCCTGGGAACATGATTGAGGCGTGATTCTGGAAACCTGTGGCCTGGGAACATGACATCTGTTTAGATTGTGGCATACTGTGCCCTGGGAACCGGACTGAAGGCTTGGTTCTGGAATCCTGTGGACTGGGAACAAGACTGAGGTTTGATTCTGGAACCATGTGGCCTGGGAATATGACTGATGTTAGATCGTGGAATCCTGTGGCCTGGGAACATGACATCGGTTTGGATTCTGGGACCCTGTTGCCTGGGAACATGAAATCGGTTTGATTGTGGAAACCTGTGGTCTGGGAATATGACTGAGGTTTGATGGTGGTACCCTCTGGGCTGGCAACATGACTGAGGTTTGATTCTGGATCCCTGTGGCCTGGGAACATGACTGAGGTGTCATTCTGGAATCCTGTGGCCTGGGAACATGACATCTGTTTAGATTGTGGAATACTGTGCCCTGGGAATCTGACTGAGGCTTGGTTCTGGAACCCTGTGGACTGGGAACATGACTGAGGTTTGATTGTAGAACCCTGTGCCCTGGAAACATGACTGTGGCCTGGTACTGGAAACCCATGGCCTAGGAATTTGACATTGGTTTGATTCTGGAACCCTGTGGCCTGGGAACATGACTGAGGTTTGATTCTGGAAAACTGTGGCCGGGGACTTGACTGAGGGTTGATGGCAGAAATCTGTGGACTGGGAACATGACTGAGATTTTATTCTGGAATCCTGTGGCCTGGGAACATGACATCAGTGGATTCTGGAACCCTGTGGCCTGGGAACATGTCTGAGGTTTGATGGTGGAAACCTGTGGCTTGGTAACATGAATGAGGTTTGTTACTGGAACCCTGTTCCCTGGGAATATGACTGAGGTTTGATTCTGGACACCTTTGTCCTTGGAACATGACTGTGGTTTGATTGTGGAACCATGGGTCCTGCAAACATGACTGAGGTTTGATTCTGGAACCATGTGTCCTGGGAATATGACTGAGGTTTGATTCAGGAAATCTGTGGCCTGGGAAATTGACTGAGGTTTGATGGTAGAAACCTGTGGACTGGCAACATGACTGAGGTTTGATTGTAGAACCCTGTGCCCTGGAAACATGACTGTGGGCTGGTACTGGAAACCCATGGCCTAGGAATTTGACATTGGTTTGATTCTGGAACCCTGTGACCTGGGAACATGACTGAGGTTTGATTCTGGAAAACTGTGGCCGGGGACTTGACTGAGGTTTGATGGCAGAAATCTGTGGACTGGAAATATTACTGAGGTTTGATTGTAGAACCCTGTGCCCTGGAAACATGACTGCGACCTGATACTTGAAACCCATGGCCTGGGAACTTGACATTGGTTTGATTCTGGAAGCCTGTGGTCAGGAAGAAGAGTGAGGCGTGATTCTGGAATCCTGTGGCCTGGGAATATGACATCTGTTTAGATTGTGGAATACTGTGCCCTGGGAACCTGACTGAGGCTTGGTTCTGAAACCCTGTGGACTGGGAACATGACTGAGGTTTTATTCTGGAATCCTGTGGCCTGGGAACATGACATCAGTGGATTCTTGAAACCTGTGGCCTAGGAACATGAGAACGGTTGGATTCTGGAACCCTGTGGCCTGGGAACAAGTCTGAGGTTTGATGGTGGAAACCTGTGGCTTGGCAACATGACTGAGGTTTGTTACTGGAACCCTGTTGGCTGGGAACATGACTGAGGTTTGATTCTGGACATCTTTGTCCTGGGAACATGACTGTGGTTTGATTGGGGAACCATGGGTCCTGCAAACATGACTGAGGTTTGATTCTGGAACCATGTGTCCTGGGAATATGACTGAGGTTTGATTCTGGAAATCTGTGGCCTGGGAACTTGACTGAGGTTTGATGGCAGAAAGCTGTGGACTGGCAACATGTCTGAGTTTTGATTGTAGAACCCTGTGCCCTGGAAACATGACTGTGGCCTGGTACTGGAAACCCATGGCCTAGGAATTTGACATTGGTTTGATTCTGGAACCCTGTGGCCTGGGAACATGACTGAGGTTTGATTCTGGAACCCTGTAGCCTGCGAACATAACTGAGGATTGTTTCTGGAACCTTGTGGCCTGGCAACATGACATCAGTGGATTCTGGAACCCCGTGACCTGGGAACATGTCTGAGGTTTGATGGTGGAAACCTGTGGACTGGCAACATGACTGAGGTTTGATTGTAGAACCCTGTGCCCTGGAAACATGACTGCGACCTGATACTTGAAACCCATGGCCTGGGAACTTGACATTGGTTTGATTCCGGAACCCTGTGGCCAGGAACAAGACTGAGGCGTGTTTCTGGAATCCTGTGGCCTGGGAACATGACATCTGTTTAGATTGTGGAATACTGTGCCCTGGGAATCTTGCTGAGGATTGGTTCTGGAACCCTGTGAACTGGGAACATGACTGAGGTTTGATTGTAGAACCCTGTGCCCTGGAAACATGACTGTGGCCTGTTACTGGAAACCCATGGCCTAGGAATTTGACATTGGTTTGATTCTGGAACCCTGTGGCCTGGGAACCTGACTGAGGTTTGATCCTGGAAAACTGTGGCCGGGGACATGACTGAGGGTTGATGGCAGAAATCTGTGGACTGGAAACATTAGTGAGGTTTGACTGTAGAACCCTGTGCCCTGGAAACATAACTGTGGGCTGGTACTGGAAACCCATGGCCTAGGAATTTGACATTGGATTGATTATGGAACCCTGTGGCCTGGGAACATGACTGAGGTTTGATTCTGGAACCCTGTAGGCTGCGAACATAACTGAGGATTGTTTCTGGAACCCTGTTGCCTGGGAACATGACATCAGTGGATTCTGGAACCCTGTGGCCTGGGAACATGAGAACGGTTTAATTCTGGAACCCTGTGACCTGTGAACATGTCTGAGGTTTGATGGTGGAAACCTGTGGCTTGGCAACATGACTGAGGTTTGTTTCTGGAACCCTGTTCCCTGGGAACATGACTGAGGTTTGATTCTGGACACCTTTGTGCTGGGAACATGACTGTGTTTTGATTGTGGAATCATGGGTCCTGCAAACATGACTGAGGTTTGATTCTGGAACCATGTGTCCTGGGAATATGACTGAGGTTTGATTCTGGAAATCTGTGGCCTGGGAACTTGACTGAGGTTTGATGGCAGAATCCTGTGGACTGGCAACATGACTGAGGTTTGATTGTACAACCCTGTGCCCTGGAAACATGACTGCGACCTGATACTTGAAACCCATGGCCTGGGAACTTGACATTGGTTTGATTCTGGAACCCTGTGGCCTGGGAACATGATTGAGGCGTGATTCTGGAAACCTTTGGCCTGGGAACATGACATCTGTTTAGATTGTGGCATACTGTGCCCTGGGAACCGGACTGAAGGCTTGGTTCTGGAATCCTGTGGACTGGGAACAAGACTGAGGTTTGATTCTGGAACCATGTGGCCTGGGAATATGACTGATGTTAGATCGTGGAATCCTGTGGCCTGGGAACATGACATCGGTTTGGATTCTGGTACCCTGTTGCCTGGGAACATGAAATCGGTTTGATTGTGGAAACCTGTGGTCTGGGAATATGACTGAGGTTTGATGGTGGTACCCTCTGGCCTGGCAACATGACTGAGGTTTGATTCTGGATCCCTGTGGCCTGGGAACATGACTGAGGTGTCATTCTGGAATCCTGTGGCCTGGGAACATGACATCTGTTTAGATTGTGGAATACTGTGCCCTGGGAATCTGACTGAGGCTTGGTTCTGGAACCCTGTGGACTGGGAACATGACTGAGGTTTGATTGTAGAACCCTGTGCCCTGGAAACATGACTGTGGCCTGGTACTGGAAACCCATGGCCTAGGAATTTGACATTGGTTTGATTCTGGAACCCTGTGGCCTGGGAACATGACTGAGGTTTGATTCTGGAAAACTGTGGCCGGGGACTTGACTGAGGGTTGATGGCAGAAATCTGTGGACTGGGAACATGACTGAGGTTTTATTCTGGAATCCTGTGGCCTGGGAACATGACATCAGTGGATTCTGGAACCCTGTGGCCTGGGAACATGAGAACGGTTGGATTCTGGAACCCTGTGGCCTGGGAACATGTCTGAGGTTTGATGGTGGAAACCTGTGGCTTGGCAACATGAATGAGGTTTGTTACTGGAACCCTGTTCCCTGGGAATATGACTGAGGTTTGATTCTGGACACCTTTGTCCTGGGAACATGACTGTGGTTTGATTGTGGAACCATGGGTCCTGCAAACATGACTGAGGTTTGATTCTGGAACCATGTGTCCTGGGAATATGACTGAGGTTTGATTCTGGAAATCTGTGGCCTGGGAACTTGACTGAGGTTTGATGGCAGAAACCTGTGGACTGGCAACATGACTGAGGTTTGATTGTAGAACCCTGTGGCCTGGAAACATGACTGTGGCCTGGTACTGGAAACCCATGGCCTAGGAATTTGACATTGGTTTGATTCTGGAACCCTGTGGCCTGGGAACATGACTGAGGCGTGATTCTGGAAAACTGTGGCCTGGGAATATGACTGAGGTTTGATTTTGGAAATCTGTGGCCTGGGAACTTGACTGAGGTTTGATGGCAGAAATCTGTGGACTGGCAACATGACTGAGGTTTGATTGTAGAACCCTGTGCCCTGGAAACATGACTGCGACCTGATACTTGAAACCCATGGCCTGGGAACTTGACATTGGCTTGATTCCGGAACCCTGTGGCCAGGAACAAGACTGAGGCGTGATTCTGGAATCCTGTGGCCTGGGAACATGACTTCTGTTTAGATTGTGGAATACTGGGCCCTGGGAACCTGACTGAGGCTTGGTTCTGGAACCCTGTGGACTGGGAACATGACTGAGGTTTTATTCTGGAATCCTGTGGCCTGGGAACATGACATCAGTGGATTCTGGAACCCTGTGGCCTGGGAACATGAGAACGGTTGGATTCTGGAACCCTGTGGCCTGGGAACATGTCTGAGATTTGATGGTGGAAACCTGTGGCTTGGGAACATGAATGAGGTTTGTTACTGGAACCCTCTTCCCTGGGAACATGACTGAGGTTTGATTCTGGACAACTTTGTCCTGGGAACATGACTGTGGTTTGATTGTGGAACCATGGGTCCTGCAAACATGACTGAGGTTTTATTCTGGAACCAGGTGTCCTGGGAATATGACTGAGGTTTGATTCTGGAAATCTGTGGCCTGGGAAATTGACTGAGGTTTGATGGCAGAAACCTGTGGACTGGCAACATGACAGAGGTTTGATTGTAGAAACCTGTGCCCTGCAAACATGACTGTGGCCTGGTACTGGAAACCCATGGCCTAGGAATTTGACATTGGCTTGATTCTGGAACCCTGTGGCCTGGGAACATGATTGAGGCGTGATTCTGGAAACCTGTGGCCTGGGAACATGACATCTGTTTAGATTGTGGCATACTGTGCCCTGGGAACCGGACTGAAGGCTTGGTTCTGGAATCCTGTGGACTGGGAACAAGACTGAGGTTTGATTCTGGAACCATGTGGCCTGGGAATATGACTGATGTTAGATCGTGGAATCCTGTGGCCTGGGAACATGACATCGGTTTGGATTCTGGTACCCTGTTGCCTGGGAACATGAAATCGGTTTGATTGTGGAAACCTGTGGTCTGGGAATATGACTGAGGTTTGATGGTGGTACCCTCTGGCCTGGCAACATGACTGAGGTTTGATTCTGGATCCCTGTGGCCTGGGAACATGACTGAGGCGTGATTCTGGAATCCTGTGGCCTGGGAACATGACGTCTGTTTAGATTGTGGAATGCTGTGCCCTGGGAATCTGACTGAGTCTTGGTTCTGGAACCCTGTGGACTGGGAACATGACTGAGGTTTGAATCTGGAATCCTGTAGCCTGCGAACATAACTGAGGATTGTTTCTGGAACCCTGTGGCCTGGGAACATGACATCAGTGGATTCTGGAACCCTGTGGCCTGGGAACATGAGAACGGTTTAATTCTGGAACCCTGTGACCTGGGAACATGTCTGAGGTTTGATGGTGGAAATCTGTGGCTTGGCAACATGACTGAGGTTTGTTTCTGTAACCCTGTTCTCTGGGAACATGACTGAGGTTTGATTCTGGACACCTTTGTGCTGGGAACATGACTGTGTTTTGATTGTGGAATCATGGGTCCTGCAAACATGACTGAGGTTTGATTCTGGAACCATGTGTCCTGGGAATATGACTGAGGTTTGATTCTGGAAATCTGTGGACTGGCAACATGACTGAGGTTTGATTGTAGAACCCTGTGCCCTGGAAACATGACTGTGGGCTGGTACTGGAAACCCATGGCCTAGGAATTTGACATTGGTTTGATTCTGGAACCCTGTGACCTGGGAACATGACTGAGGTTTGATTCTGGAAAACTGTGGCCAGGGACTTGACTGAGGTTTGATGGCAGAAATCTGTGGACTGGAAATATTACTGAGGTTTGATTGTAGAACCCTGTGCCCTGGAAACATGACTGCGACCTGATACTTGAAACCCATGGCCTGGGAACTTGACATTGGTTTGATTCTGGAAGCCTGTGGTCAGGAAGAAGAGTGAGGCGTGATTCTGGAATCCTGTGGCCTGGGAATATGATATCTGTTTAGATTGTGGAATACTGTGCCCTGGGAACCTGACTGAGGCTTGGTTCTGAAACCCTGTGGACTGGGAATATGACTGAGGTTTTATTCTGGAATCCTGTGGCCTGGGAACATGACATCAGTGGATTCTTGAAACCTGTGGCCTAGGAACATGAGAACGGTTGGATTCTGGAACCCTGTGGCCTGGGAACAAGTCTGAGGTTTGATGGTGGAAACCTGTGGCTTGGCAACATGACTGAGGTTTGTTACTGGAACCCTGTTGGCTGGGAACATGACTGAGGTTTGATTCTGGACATCTTTGTCCTGGGAACATGACTGTGGTTTGATTGGGGAACCATGGGTCCTGCAAACATGACTGAGGTTTGATTCTGGAACCATGTGTCCTGGGAATATGACTGAGGTTTGATTCTGGAAATCTGTGGCCTGGGAACTTGACTGAGGTTTGATGGCAGAAACCTGTGGACTGGCAACATGTCTGAGGTTTGATTGTAGAACCCTGTGCCCTGGAAACATGACTGTGGCCTGGTACTGGAAACCCATGGCCTAGGAATTTGACATTGGTTTGATTCTGGAACCCTGTGGCCTGGGAACATGACTGAGGTTTGATTCTGGAACCCTGTAGCCTGCGAACATAACTGAGGATTGTTTCTGGAACCTTGTGGCCTGGGAACATGACATCAGTGGATTCTGGAACCCCGTGACCTGGGAACATGTCTGAGGTTTGATGGTGGAAACCTGTGGACTGGCAACATGACTGAGGTTTGATTGTAGAACCCTGTGCCCTGGAAACATGACTGCGACCTGATACTTGAAACCCATGGCCTGGGAACTTGACATTGGTTTGATTCCGGAACCCTGTGGCCAGGAACAAGACTGAGGCGTGTTTCTGGAATCCTGTGGCCTGGGAACATGACATCTGTTTAGATTGTGGAATACTGGGCCCTGGGATCCTGCCTGAGGCTTGGTTCTGGAACCCTGTGGACTGAGAACATGACTGAGGTTTTATTCTGGAATCCTGTGGCCTGGGAACATGGCATCAGTGGATTCTTGAACCCTGTGGCCTGGGGACATGACAACGGTTTGATTCTGGAACCCTGTGGCCTGGGAACATGAGAACGGTTTGATTCTGGAACCCTGTGGCCTGGGAACATGTCTGAGGTTTGATGGTGGAAACCTGTGGGTTGGCAACATGACTGAGGTTTGTTACTGGAACCCTCTTCCCTTGGAACATGACTGAGGTTTGATTCTGGACACCTTTGTCCTGAGAACATGACTGTGGTTTGATTGTGGAACCATGGGTCCTGCAAACATGACTGAGGTTTGATTCTGGAACCATGTGTCCTGGGAATATGACTGAGGTTTGATTCTGGAAATCTGTGGCCTGGGTACTTGACTGAGGTTTGATGGCAGAAACCTGTGGACTGGCAACATGACTGAGGTTTGATTGTAGAACCCTGTGGCCTGGAAACATGACTGTGGCCTGGTACTGGAAACCCATGGCCTAGGAATTTGACATTGGTTTGATTCTGGAACCCTGTGGCCTGGGAACATGATTGAGGCGTGATTCTGGAAACCTGTGGCCTGAGAACATGACATTTGTTTAGGTTGTGGCATAATGTGCCCTGGGAACCGGACTGAAGGCTTGGTTCTGGAATCCTGTGGACTGGGAACAAGACTGAGGTTTGATTCTGGAACCATGTGGCCTGGGAATATGACTGATGTTAGATCGTGGAATCCTGTGGCCTGGGAACATGACATCGGTTTGGATTCTGGGACCCTGTTGCCTGGGAACATGAAATCGGTTTGATTGTGGAAACCTGTGGTCTGGGAATATGACTGAGGTTTGATGGTGGTACCCTCTGGCCTGGCAACATGACTGAGGTTTGATTCTGGATCCCTGTGGCCTGGGAACATGACTGAGGCGTGATTCTGGAATCCTGTGGCCTGGGAACATGACATCTGTTTAGATTGTGGAATACTGTGCCCTGGGAATCTTACTGAGGATTGGTTCTGGAACCCTGTGAACTGGGAACATGACTGAGGTTTGATTGTAGAACCCTGTGCCCTGGAAACATGACTGTGGCCTGTTACTGGAAACCCATGGCCTAGGAATTTGACATTGGTTTGATTCTGGAACCCTGTGGCCTGGGAACCTGACTGAGGTTTGATCCTGGAAAACTGTGGCCGGGGACATGACTGAGGGTTGATGGCAGAAATCTGTGGACTGGAAACATTAGTGAGGTTTGACTGTAGAACCCTGTGCCCTGGAAACATGACTGTGGGCTGGTACTGGAAACCCATGGCCTAGGAATTTGACATTGGATTGATTATGGAACCCTGTGGCCTGGGAACATGACTGAGGTTTGATTCTGGAACCCTGTAGGCTGCGAACATAACTGAGGATTGTTTCTGGAACCCTGTTGCCTGGGAACATGACATCAGTGGATTCTGGAACCCTGTGGCCTGGGAACATGAGAACGGTTTAATTCTGGAACCCTGTGACCTGTGAACATGTCTGAGGTTTGATGGTGGAAACCTGTGGCTTGGCAACATGACTGAGGTTTGTTTCTGGAACCCTGTTCCCTGGGAACATGACTGAGGTTTGATTCTGGACACCTTTGTGCTGGGAACATGACTGTGTTTTGATTGTGGAATCATGGGTCCTGCAAACATGACTGAGGTTTGATTCTGGAACCATGTGTCCTGGGAATATGACTGAGGTTTGATTCTGGAAATCTGTGGCCTGGGAACTTGACTGAGGTTTGATGGCAGAATCCTGTGGACTGGCAACATGACTGAGGTTTGATTGTAGAACCCTGTGCCCTGGAAACATGACTGCGACCTGATACTTGAAACCCATGGCCTGGGAACTTGACATTGGTTTGATTCTGGAACCCTGTGGCCTGGGAACATGATTGAGGCGTGATTCTGGAAACCTTTGGCCTGGGAACATGACATCTGTTTAGATTGTGGCATACTGTGCCCTGGGAACCGGACTGAAGGCTTGGTTCTGGAATCCTGTGGACTGGGAACAAGACTGAGGTTTGATTCTGGAACCATGTGGCCTGGGAATATGACTGATGTTAGATCGTGGAATCCTGTGGCCTGGGAACATGACATCGGTTTGGATTCTGGTACCCTGTTGCCTGGGAACATGAAATCGGTTTGATTGTGGAAACCTGTGGTCTGGGAATATGACTGAGGTTTGATGGTGGTACCCTCTGGCCTGGCAACATGACTGAGGTTTGATTCTGGATCCCTGTGGCCTGGGAACATGACTGAGGTGTCATTCTGGAATCCTGTGGCCTGGGAACATGACATCTGTTTAGATTGTGGAATACTGTGCCCTGGGAATCTGACTGAGGCTTGGTTCTGGAACCCTGTGGACTGGGAACATGACTGAGGTTTGATTGTAGAACCCTGTGCCCTGGAAACATGACTGTGGCCTGGTACTGGAAACCCATGGCCTAGGAATTTGACATTGGTTTGATTCTGGAACCCTGTGGCCTGGGAACATGACTGAGGTTTGATTCTGGAAAACTGTGGCCGGGGACTTGACTGAGGGTTGATGGCAGAAATCTGTGGACTGGGAACATGACTGAGGTTTTATTCTGGAATCCTGTGGCCTGGGAACATGACATCAGTGGATTCTGGAACCCTGTGGCCTGGGAACATGTCTGAGGTTTGATGGTGGAAACCTGTGGCTTGGTAACATGAATGAGGTTTGTTACTGGAACCCTGTTCCCTGGGAATATGACTGAGGTTTGATTCTGGACACCTTTGTCCTTGGAACATGACTGTGGTTTGATTGTGGAACCATGGGTCCTGCAAACATGACTGAGGTTTGATTCTGGAACCATGTGTCCTGGGAATATGACTGAGGTTTGATTCAGGAAATCTGTGGCCTGGGAAATTGACTGAGGTTTGATGGTAGAAACCTGTGGACTGGCAACATGACTGAGGTTTGATTGTAGAACCCTGTGCCCTGGAAACATGATTGTGGGCTGGTACTGGAAACCCATGGCCTAGGAATTTGACATTGGTTTGATTCTGGAACCCTGTGACCTGGGAACATGACTGAGGTTTGATTCTGGAAAACTGTGGCCGGGGACTTGACTGAGGTTTGATGGCAGAAATCTGTGGACTGGAAATATTACTGAGGTTTGATTGTAGAACCCTGTGCCCTGGAAACATGACTGCGACCTGATACTTGAAACCCATGGCCTGGGAACTTGACATTGGTTTGATTCTGGAAGCCTGTGGTCAGGAAGAAGAGTGAGGCGTGATTCTGGAATCCTGTGGCCTGGGAATATGACATCTGTTTAGATTGTGGAATACTGTGCCCTGGGAACCTGACTGAGGCTTGGTTCTGAAACCCTGTGGACTGGGAACATGACTGAGGTTTTATTCTGGAATCCTGTGGCCTGGGAACATGACATCAGTGGATTCTTGAAACCTGTGGCCTAGGAACATGAGAACGGTTGGATTCTGGAACCCTGTGGCCTGGGAACAAGTCTGAGGTTTGATGGTGGAAACCTGTGGCTTGGCAACATGACTGAGGTTTGTTACTGGAACCCTGTTGGCTGGGAACATGACTGAGGTTTGATTCTGGACATCTTTGTCCTGGGAACATGACTGTGGTTTGATTGGGGAACCATGGGTCCTGCAAACATGACTGAGGTTTGATTCTGGAACCATGTGTCCTGGGAATATGACTGAGGTTTGATTCTGGAAATCTGTGGCCTGGGAACTTGACTGAGGTTTGATGGCAGAAACCTGTGGACTGGCAACATGTCTGAGGTTTGATTGTAGAACCCTGTGCCCTGGAAACATGACTGTGGCCTGGTACTGGAAACCCATGGCCTAGGAATTTGACATTGGTTTGATTCTGGAACCCTGTGGCCTGGGAACATGACTGAGGTTTGATTCTGGAACCCTGTAGCCTGCGAACATAACTGAGGATTGTTTCTGGAACCTTGTGGCCTGGGAACATGACATCAGTGGATTCTGGAACCCCGTGACCTGGGAACATGTCTGAGGTTTGATGGTGGAAACCTGTGGACTGGCAACATGACTGAGGTTTGATTGTAGAACCCTGTGCCCTGGAAACATGACTGCGACCTGATACTTGAAACCCATGGCCTGGGAACTTGACATTGGTTTGATTCCGGAACCCTGTGGCCAGGAACAAGACTGAGGCGTGTTTCTGGAATCCTGTGGCCTGGGAACATGACATCTGTTTAGATTGTGGAATACTGTGCCCTGGGAATCTTACTGAGGATTGGTTCTGGAACCCTGTGAACTGGGAACATGACTGAGGTTTGATTGTAGAACCCTGTGCCCTGGAAACATGACTGTGGCCTGTTACTGGAAACCCATGGCCTAGGAATTTGACATTGGTTTGATTCTGGAACCCTGTGGCCTGGGAACCTGACTGAGGTTTGATCCTGGAAAACTGTGGCCGGGGACATGACTGAGGGTTGATGGCAGAAATCTGTGGACTGGAAACATTAGTGAGGTTTGACTGTAGAACCCTGTGCCCTGGAAACATGACTGTGGGCTGGTACTGGAAACCCATGGCCTAGGAATTTGACATTGGATTGATTATGGAACCCTGTGGCCTGGGAACATGACTGAGGTTTGATTCTGGAACCCTGTAGGCTGCGAACATAACTGAGGATTGTTTCTGGAACCCTGTTGCCTGGGAACATGACATCAGTGGATTCTGGAACCCTGTGGCCTGGGAACATGAGAACGGTTTAATTCTGGAACCCTGTGACCTGTGAACATGTCTGAGGTTTGATGGTGGAAACCTGTGGCTTGGCAACATGACTGAGGTTTGTTTCTGGAACCCTGTTCCCTGGGAACATGACTGAGGTTTGATTCTGGACACCTTTGTGCTGGGAACATGACTGTGTTTTGATTGTGGAATCATGGGTCCTGCAAACATGACTGAGGTTTGATTCTGGAACCATGTGTCCTGGGAATATGACTGAGGTTTGATTCTGGAAATCTGTGGCCTGGGAACTTGACTGAGGTTTGATGGCAGAATCCTGTGGACTGGCAACATGACTGAGGTTTGATTGTAGAACCCTGTGCCCTGGAAACATGACTGCGACCTGATACTTGAAACCCATGGCCTGGGAACTTGACATTGGTTTGATTCTGGAACCCTGTGGCCTGGGAACATGATTGAGGCGTGATTCTGGAAACCTTTGGCCTGGGAACATGACATCTGTTTAGATTGTGGCATACTGTGCCCTGGGAACCGGACTGAAGGCTTGGTTCTGGAATCCTGTGGACTGGGAACAAGACTGAGGTTTGATTCTGGAACCATGTGGCCTGGGAATATGACTGATGTTAGATCGTGGAATCCTGTGGCCTGGGAACATGACATCGGTTTGGATTCTGGTACCCTGTTGCCTGGGAATATGAAATCGGTTTGATTGTGGAAACCTGTGGTCTGGGAATATGACTGAGGTTTGATGGTGGTACCCTCTGGCCTGGCAACATGACTGAGGTTTGATTCTGGATCCCTGTGGCCTGGGAACATGACTGAGGTGTCATTCTGGAATCCTGTGGCCTGGGAACATGACATCTGTTTAGATTGTGGAATACTGTGCCCTGGGAATCTGACTGAGGCTTGGTTCTGGAACCCTGTGGACTGGGAACATGACTGAGGTTTGATTGTAGAACCCTGTGCCCTGGAAACATGACTGTGGCCTGGTACTGGAAACCCATGGCCTAGGAATTTGACATTGGTTTGATTCTGGAACCCTGTGGCCTGGGAACATGACTGAGGTTTGATTCTGGAAAACTGTGGCCGGGGACTTGACTGAGGGTTGATGGCAGAAATCTGTGGACTGGGAACATGACTGAGGTTTTATTCTGGAATCCTGTGGCCTGGGAACATGACATCAGTGGATTCTGGAACCCTGTGGCCTGGGAACATGAGAACGGTTGGATTCTGGAACCCTGTGGCCTGGGAACATGTCTGAGGTTTGATGGTGGAAACCTGTGGCTTGGCAACATGAATGAGGTTTGTTACTGGAACCCTGTTCCCTGGGAATATGACTGAGGTTTGATTCTGGACACCTTTGTCCTGGGAACATGACTGTGGTTTGATTGTGGAACCATGGGTCCTGCAAACATGACTGAGGTTTGATTCTGGAACCATGTGTCCTGGGAATATGACTGAGGTTTGATTCTGGAAATCTGTGGCCTGGGAACTTGACTGAGGTTTGATGGCAGAAACCTGTGGACTGGCAACATGACTGAGGTTTGATTGTAGAACCCTGTGCCCGGGAAACATGACTGTGGGCTGGTCCTGGAAACCCATGGCCTAGGAATTTGACATTGGTTTGATTCTGGAACCCTGTGGCCTGGGAACATGACTGAGGCGTGATTCTGGAAAACTGTGGCCTGGGAATATGACTGAGGTTTGATTCTGGAAAACTGTGGCCTGGGAACTTGACTGAGGTTTGATGGTAGAAATCTGTGGACTGGCAACATGACTGAGGTTTGATTGTAGAACCCTGTGCCCTGGAAACATGACTGCGACCTGATACTTGAAACCCATGGCCTGGGAACTTGACATTGGCTTGATTCCGGAACCCTGTGGCCAGGAACAAGACTGAGGCGTGATTCTGGAATCCTGTGGCCTGGGAACATGACTTCTGTTTAGATTGTGGAATACTGGGCCCTGGGAACCTGACTGAGGCTTGGTTCTGGAACCCTGTGGACTGGGAACATGACTGAGGTTTTATTCTGGAATCCTGTGGCCTGGGAACATGACATCAGTGGATTCTGGAACCCTGTGGCCTGGGAACATGAGAACGGTTGGATTCTGGAACCCTGTGGCCTGGGAACATGTCTGAGATTTGATGGTGGAAACCTGTGGCTTGGCAACATGAATGAGGTTTGTTACTGGAACCCTCTTCCCTGGGAACATGACTGAGGTTTGATTCTGGACAACTTTGTCCTGGGAACATGACTGTGGTTTGATTGTGGAACCATGGGTCCTGCAAACATGACTGAGGTTTTATTCTGGAACCAGGTGTCCTGGGAATATGACTGAGGTTTGATTCTGGAAATCTGTGGCCTGGGAAATTGACTGAGGTTTGATGGCAGAAACCTGTGGACTGGCAACATGACAGAGGTTTGATTGTAGAAACCTGTGCCCTGCAAACATGACTGTGGCCTGGTACTGGAAACCCATGGCCTAGGAATTTGACATTGGCTTGATTCTGGAACCCTGTGGCCTGGGAACATGATTGAGGCGTGATTCTGGAAACCTGTGGCCTGGGAACATGACATCTGTTTAGATTGTGGCATACTGTGCCCTGGGAACCGGACTGAAGGCTTGGTTCTGGAATCCTGTGGACTGGGAACAAGACTGAGGTTTGATTCTGGAACCATGTGGCCTGGGAATATGACTGATGTTAGATCGTGGAATCCTGTGGCCTGGGAACATGACATCGGTTTGGATTCTGGTACCCTGTTGCCTGGGAACATGAAATCGGTTTGATTGTGGAAACCTGTGGTCTGGGAATATGACTGAGGTTTGATGGTGGTACCCTCTGGCCTGGCAACATGACTGAGGTTTGATTCTGGATCCCTGTGGCCTGGGAACATGACTGAGGCGTGATTCTGGAATCCTGTGGCCTGGGAACATGACGTCTGTTTAGATTGTGGAATACTGTGCCCTGGGAATCTGACTGAGTCTTGGTTCTGGAACCCTGTGGACTGGGAACATGACTGAGGTTTGAATCTGGAATCCTGTAGCCTGCGAACATAACTGAGGATTGTTTCTGGAACCCTGTGGCCTGGGAACATGACATCAGTGGATTCTGGAACCCTGTGGCCTGGGAACATGAGAACGGTTTAATTCTGGAACCCTGTGACTTGGGAACATGTCTGAGGTTTGATGGTGGAAACCTGTGGCTTGGCAACATGACTGAGGTTTGTTTCTGTAACCCTGTTCTCTGGGAACATGACTGAGGTTTGATTCTGGACACCTTTGTGCTGGGAACATGACTGTGTTTTGATTGTGGAATCATGGGTCCTGCAAACATGACTGAGGTTTGATTCTGGAACCATGTGTCCTGGGAATATGACTGAGGTTTGATTCTGGAAATCTGTGGACTGGCAACATGACTGAGGTTTGATTGTAGAACCCTGTGCCCTGGAAACATGACTGTGGGCTGGTACTGGAAACCCATGGCCTAGGAATTTGACATTGGTTTGATTCTGGAACCCTGTGACCTGGGAACATGACTGAGGTTTGATTCTGGAAAACTGTGGCCGGGGACTTGACTGAGGTTTGATGGCAGAAATCTGTGGACTGGAAATATTACTGAGGTTTGATTGTAGAACCCTGTGCCCTGGAAACATGACTGCGACCTGATACTTGAAACCCATGGCCTGGGAACTTGACATTGGTTTGATTCTGGAAGCCTGTGGTCAGGAAGAAGAGTGAGGCGTGATTCTGGAATCCTGTGGCCTGGGAATATGACATCTGTTTAGATTGTGGAATACTGTGCCCTGGGAACCTGACTGAGGCTTGGTTCTGAAACCCTGTGGACTGGGAACATGACTGAGGTTTTATTCTGGAATCCTGTGGCCTGGGAACATGACATCAGTGGATTCTTGAAACCTGTGGCCTAGGAACATGAGAACGGTTGGATTCTGGAACCCTGTGGCCTGGGAACAAGTCTGAGGTTTGATGGTGGAAACCTGTGGCTTGGCAACATGACTGAGGTTTGTTACTGGAACCCTGTTGGCTGGGAACATGACTGAGGTTTGATTCTGGACATCTTTGTCCTGGGAACATGACTGTGGTTTGATTGGGGAACCATGGGTCCTGCAAACATGACTGAGGTTTGATTCTGGAACCATGTGTCCTGGGAATATGACTGAGGTTTGATTCTGGAAATCTGTGGCCTGGGAACTTGACTGAGGTTTGATGGCAGAAACCTGTGGACTGGCAACATGTCTGAGGTTTGATTGTAGAACCCTGTGCCCTGGAAACATGACTGTGGCCTGGTACTGGAAACCCATGGCCTAGGAATTTGACATTGGTTTGATTCTGGAACCCTGTGGCCTGGGAACATGACTGAGGTTTGATTCTGGAACCCTGTAGCCTGCGAACATAACTGAGGATTGTTTCTGGAACCTTGTGGCCTGGGAACATGACATCAGTGGATTCTGGAACCCCGTGACCTGGGAACATGTCTGAGGTTTGATGGTGGAAACCTGTGGACTGGCAACATGACTGAGGTTTGATTGTAGAACCCTGTGCCCTGGAAACATGACTGCGACCTGATACTTGAAACCCATGGCCTGGGAACTTGACATTGGTTTGATTCCGGAACCCTGTGGCCAGGAACAAGACTGAGGCGTGTTTCTGGAATCCTGTGGCCTGGGAACATGACATCTGTTTAGATTGTGGAATACTGTGCCCTGGGAATCTTACTGAGGATTGGTTCTGGAACCCTGTGAACTGGGAACATGACTGAGGTTTGATTGTAGAACCCTGTGCCCTGGAAACATGACTGTGGCCTGTTACTGGAAACCCATGGCCTAGGAATTTGACATTGGTTTGATTCTGGAACCCTGTGGCCTGGGAACCTGACTGAGGTTTGATCCTGGAAAACTGTGGCCGGGGACATGACTGAGGGTTGATGGCAGAAATCTGTGGACTGGAAACATTAGTGAGGTTTGACTGTAGAACCCTGTGCCCTGGAAACATGACTGTGGGCTGGTACTGGAAACCCATGGCCTAGGAATTTGACATTGGATTGATTATGGAACCCTGTGGCCTGGGAACATGACTGAGGTTTGATTCTGGAACCCTGTAGGCTGCGAACATAACTGAGGATTGTTTCTGGAACCCTGTTGCCTGGGAACATGACATCAGTGGATTCTGGAACCCTGTGGCCTGGGAACATGAGAACGGTTTAATTCTGGAACCCTGTGACCTGTGAACATGTCTGAGGTTTGATGGTGGAAACCTGTGGCTTGGCAACATGACTGAGGTTTGTTTCTGGAACCCTGTTCCCTGGGAACATGACTGAGGTTTGATTCTGGACACCTTTGTGCTGGGAACATGACTGTGTTTTGATTGTGGAATCATGGGTCCTGCAAACATGACTGAGGTTTGATTCTGGAACCATGTGTCCTGGGAATATGACTGAGGTTTGATTCTGGAAATCTGTGGCCTGGGAACTTGACTGAGGTTTGATGGCAGAATCCTGTGGACTGGCAACATGACTGAGGTTTGATTGTAGAACCCTGTGCCCTGGAAACATGACTGCGACCTGATACTTGAAACCCATGGCCTGGGAACTTGACATTGGTTTGATTCTGGAACCCTGTGGCCTGGGAACATGATTGAGGCGTGATTCTGGAAACCTTTGGCCTGGGAACATGACATCTGTTTAGATTGTGGCATACTGTGCCCTGGGAACCGGACTGAAGGCTTGGTTCTGGAATCCTGTGGACTGGGAACAAGACTGAGGTTTGATTCTGGAACCATGTGGCCTGGGAATATGACTGATGTTAGATCGTGGAATCCTGTGGCCTGGGAACATGACATCGGTTTGGATTCTGGTACCCTGTTGCCTGGGAATATGAAATCGGTTTGATTGTGGAAACCTGTGGTCTGGGAATATGACTGAGGTTTGATGGTGGTACCCTCTGGCCTGGCAACATGACTGAGGTTTGATTCTGGATCCCTGTGGCCTGGGAACATGACTGAGGTGTCATTCTGGAATCCTGTGGCCTGGGAACATGACATCTGTTTAGATTGTGGAATACTGTGCCCTGGGAATCTGACTGAGGCTTGGTTCTGGAACCCTGTGGACTGGGAACATGACTGAGGTTTGATTGTAGAACCCTGTGCCCTGGAAACATGACTGTGGCCTGGTACTGGAAACCCATGGCCTAGGAATTTGACATTGGTTTGATTCTGGAACCCTGTGGCCTGGGAACATGACTGAGGTTTGATTCTGGAAAACTGTGGCCGGGGACTTGACTGAGGGTTGATGGCAGAAATCTGTGGACTGGGAACATGACTGAGGTTTTATTCTGGAATCCTGTGGCCTGGGAACATGACATCAGTGGATTCTGGAACCCTGTGGCCTGGGAACATGAGAACGGTTGGATTCTGGAACCCTGTGGCCTGGGAACATGTCTGAGGTTTGATGGTGGAAACCTGTGGCTTGGCAACATGAATGAGGTTTGTTACTGGAACCCTGTTCCCTGGGAATATGACTGAGGTTTGATTCTGGACACCTTTGTCCTGGGAACATGACTGTGGTTTGATTGTGGAACCATGGGTCCTGCAAACATGACTGAGGTTTGATTCTGGAACCATGTGTCCTGGGAATATGACTGAGGTTTGATTCTGGAAATCTGTGGCCTGGGAACTTGACTGAGGTTTGATGGCAGAAACCTGTGGACTGGCAACATGACTGAGGTTTGATTGTAGAACCCTGTGCCCGGGAAACATGACTGTGGGCTGGTCCTGGAAACCCATGGCCTAGGAATTTGACATTGGTTTGATTCTGGAACCCTGTGGCCTGGGAACATGACTGAGGCGTGATTCTGGAAAACTGTGGCCTGGGAATATGACTGAGGTTTGATTCTGGAAAACTGTGGCCTGGGAACTTGACTGAGGTTTGATGGTAGAAATCTGTGGACTGGCAACATGACTGAGGTTTGATTGTAGAACCCTGTGCCCTGGAAACATGACTGCGACCTGATACTTGAAACCCATGGCCTGGGAACTTGACATTGGCTTGATTCCGGAACCCTGTGGCCAGGAACAAGACTGAGGCGTGATTCTGGAATCCTGTGGCCTGGGAACATGACTTCTGTTTAGATTGTGGAATACTGGGCCCTGGGAACCTGACTGAGGCTTGGTTCTGGAACCCTGTGGACTGGGAACATGACTGAGGTTTTATTCTGGAATCCTGTGGCCTGGGAACATGACATCAGTGGATTCTGGAACCCTGTGGCCTGGGAACATGAGAACGGTTGGATTCTGGAACCCTGTGGCCTGGGAACATGTCTGAGATTTGATGGTGGAAACCTGTGGCTTGGCAACATGAATGAGGTTTGTTACTGGAACCCTCTTCCCTGGGAACATGACTGAGGTTTGATTCTGGACAACTTTGTCCTGGGAACATGACTGTGGTTTGATTGTGGAACCATGGGTCCTGCAAACATGACTGAGGTTTTATTCTGGAACCAGGTGTCCTGGGAATATGACTGAGGTTTGATTCTGGAAATCTGTGGCCTGGGAAATTGACTGAGGTTTGATGGCAGAAACCTGTGGACTGGCAACATGACAGAGGTTTGATTGTAGAAACCTGTGCCCTGCAAACATGACTGTGGCCTGGTACTGGAAACCCATGGCCTAGGAATTTGACATTGGCTTGATTCTGGAACCCTGTGGCCTGGGAACATGATTGAGGCGTGATTCTGGAAACCTGTGGCCTGGGAACATGACATCTGTTTAGATTGTGGCATACTGTGCCCTGGGAACCGGACTGAAGGCTTGGTTCTGGAATCCTGTGGACTGGGAACAAGACTGAGGTTTGATTCTGGAACCATGTGGCCTGGGAATATGACTGATGTTAGATCGTGGAATCCTGTGGCCTGGGAACATGACATCGGTTTGGATTCTGGTACCCTGTTGCCTGGGAACATGAAATCGGTTTGATTGTGGAAACCTGTGGTCTGGGAATATGACTGAGGTTTGATGGTGGTACCCTCTGGCCTGGCAACATGACTGAGGTTTGATTCTGGATCCCTGTGGCCTGGGAACATGACTGAGGCGTGATTCTGGAATCCTGTGGCCTGGGAACATGACGTCTGTTTAGATTGTGGAATACTGTGCCCTGGGAATCTGACTGAGTCTTGGTTCTGGAACCCTGTGGACTGGGAACATGACTGAGGTTTGAATCTGGAATCCTGTAGCCTGCGAACATAACTGAGGATTGTTTCTGGAACCCTGTGGCCTGGGAACATGACATCAGTGGATTCTGGAACCCTGTGGCCTGGGAACATGAGAACGGTTTAATTCTGGAACCCTGTGACTTGGGAACATGTCTGAGGTTTGATGGTGGAAACCTGTGGCTTGGCAACATGACTGAGGTTTGTTTCTGTAACCCTGTTCTCTGGGAACATGACTGAGGTTTGATTCTGGACACCTTTGTGCTGGGAACATGACTGTGTTTTGATTGTGGAATCATGGGTCCTGCAAACATGACTGAGGTTTGATTCTGGAACCATGTGTCCTGGGAATATGACTGAGGTTTGATTCTGGAAATCTGTGGACTGGCAACATGACTGAGGTTTGATTGTAGAACCCTGTGCCCTGGAAACATGACTGTGGGCTGGTACTGGAAACCCATGGCCTAGGAATTTGACATTGGTTTGATTCTGGAACCCTGTGACCTGGGAACATGACTGAGGTTTGATTCTGGAAAACTGTGGCCGGGGACTTGACTGAGGTTTGATGGCAGAAATCTGTGGACTGGAAATATTACTGAGGTTTGATTGTAGAACCCTGTGCCCTGGAAACATGACTGCGACCTGATACTTGAAACCCATGGCCTGGGAACTTGACATTGGTTTGATTCTGGAAGCCTGTGGTCAGGAAGAAGAGTGAGGCGTGATTCTGGAATCCTGTGGCCTGGGAATATGACATCTGTTTAGATTGTGGAATACTGTGCCCTGGGAACCTGACTGAGGCTTGGTTCTGAAACCCTGTGGACTGGGAACATGACTGAGGTTTTATTCTGGAATCCTGTGGCCTGGGAACATGACATCAGTGGATTCTTGAAACCTGTGGCCTAGGAACATGAGAACGGTTGGATTCTGGAACCCTGTGGCCTGGGAACAAGTCTGAGGTTTGATGGTGGAAACCTGTGGCTTGGCAACATGACTGAGGTTTGTTACTGGAACCCTGTTGGCTGGGAACATGACTGAGGTTTGATTCTGGACATCTTTGTCCTGGGAACATGACTGTGGTTTGATTGGGGAACCATGGGTCCTGCAAACATGACTGAGGTTTGATTCTGGAACCATGTGTCCTGGGAATATGACTGAGGTTTGATTCTGGAAATCTGTGGCCTGGGAACTTGACTGAGGTTTGATGGCAGAAAGCTGTGGACTGGCAACATGTCTGAGTTTTGATTGTAGAACCCTGTGCCCTGGAAACATGACTGTGGCCTGGTACTGGAAACCCATGGCCTAGGAATTTGACATTGGCTTGATTCTGGAACCCTGTGGCCTGGGAACATGACTGAGGTTTGATTCTGGAACCCTGTAGCCTGCGAACATAACTGAGGATTGTTTCTGGAACCTTGTGGCCTGGGAACATGACATCAGTGGATTCTGGAACCCCGTGACCTGGGAACATGTCTGAGGTTTGATGGTGGAAACCTGTGGACTGGCAACATGACTGAGGTTTGATTGTAGAACCCTGTGCCCTGGAAACATGACTGCGACCTGATACTTGAAACCCATGGCCTGGGAACTTGACATTGGTTTGATTCCGGAACCCTGTGGCCAGGAACAAGACTGAGGCGTGTTTCTGGAATCCTGTGGCCTGGGAACATGACATCTGTTTAGATTGTGGAATACTGTGCCCTGGGAATCTTACTGAGGATTGGTTCTGGAACCCTGTGAACTGGGAACATGACTGAGGTTTGATTGTAGAACCCTGTGCCCTGGAAACATGACTGTGGCCTGTTACTGGAAACCCATGGCCTAGGAATTTGACATTGGTTTGATTCTGGAACCCTGTGGCCTGGGAACCTGACTGAGGTTTGATCCTGGAAAACTGTGGCCGGGGACATGACTGAGGGTTGATGGCAGAAATCTGTGGACTGGAAACATTAGTGAGGTTTGACTGTAGAACCCTGTGCCCTGGAAACATGACTGTGGGCTGGTACTGGAAACCCATGGCCTAGGAATTTGACATTGGATTGATTATGGAACCCTGTGGCCTGGGAACATGACTGAGGTTTGATTCTGGAACCCTGTAGGCTGCGAACATAACTGAGGATTGTTTCTGGAACCCTGTTGCCTGGGAACATGACATCAGTGGATTCTGGAACCCTGTGGCCTGGGAACATGAGAACGGTTTAATTCTGGAACCCTGTGACCTGTGAACATGTCTGAGGTTTGATGGTGGAAACCTGTGGCTTGGCAACATGACTGAGGTTTGTTTCTGGAACCCTGTTCCCTGGGAACATGACTGAGGTTTGATTCTGGACACCTTTGTGCTGGGAACATGACTGTGTTTTGATTGTGGAATCATGGGTCCTGCAAACATGACTGAGGTTTGATTCTGGAACCATGTGTCCTGGGAATATGACTGAGGTTTGATTCTGGAAATCTGTGGCCTGGGAACTTGACTGAGGTTTGATGGCAGAATCCTGTGGACTGGCAACATGACTGAGGTTTGATTGTAGAACCCTGTGCCCTGGAAACATGACTGCGACCTGATACTTGAAACCCATGGCCTGGGAACTTGACATTGGTTTGATTCTGGAACCCTGTGGCCTGGGAACATGATTGAGGCGTGATTCTGGAAACCTTTGGCCTGGGAACATGACATCTGTTTAGATTGTGGCATACTGTGCCCTGGGAACCGGACTGAAGGCTTGGTTCTGGAATCCTGTGGACTGGGAACAAGACTGAGGTTTGATTCTGGAACCATGTGGCCTGGGAATATGACTGATGTTAGATCGTGGAATCCTGTGGCCTGGGAACATGACATCGGTTTGGATTCTGGTACCCTGTTGCCTGGGAACATGAAATCGGTTTGATTGTGGAAACCTGTGGTCTGGGAATATGACTGAGGTTTGATGGTGGTACCCTCTGGCCTGGCAACATGACTGAGGTTTGATTCTGGATCCCTGTGGCCTGGGAACATGACTGAGGTGTCATTCTGGAATCCTGTGGCCTGGGAACATGACATCTGTTTAGATTGTGGAATACTGTGCCCTGGGAATCTGACTGAGGCTTGGTTCTGGAACCCTGTGGACTGGGAACATGACTGAGGTTTGATTGTAGAACCCTGTGCCCTGGAAACATGACTGTGGCCTGGTACTGGAAACCCATGGCCTAGGAATTTGACATTGGTTTGATTCTGGAACCCTGTGGCCTGGGAACATGACTGAGGTTTGATTCTGGAAAACTGTGGCCGGGGACTTGACTGAGGGTTGATGGCAGAAATCTGTGGACTGGGAACATGACTGAGGTTTTATTCTGGAATCCTGTGGCCTGGGAACATGACATCAGTGGATTCTGGAACCCTGTGGCCTGGGAACATGAGAACGGTTGGATTCTGGAACCCTGTGGCCTGGGAACATGTCTGAGGTTTGATGGTGGAAACCTGTGGCTTGGCAACATGAATGAGGTTTGTTACTGGAACCCTGTTCCCTGGGAATATGACTGAGGTTTGATTCTGGACACCTTTGTCCTGGGAACATGACTGTGGTTTGATTGTGGAACCATGGGTCCTGCAAACATGACTGAGGTTTGATTCTGGAACCATGTGTCCTGGGAATATGACTGAGGTTTGATTCTGGAAATCTGTGGCCTGGGAACTTGACTGAGGTTTGATGGCAGAAACCTGTGGACTGGCAACATGACTGAGGTTTGATTGTAGAACCCTGTGGCCTGGAAACATGACTGTGGCCTGGTACTGGAAACCCATGGCCTAGGAATTTGACATTGGTTTGATTCTGGAACCCTGTGGCCTGGGAACATGACTGAGGCGTGATTCTGGAAAACTGTGGCCTGGGAATATGACTGAGGTTTGATTTTGGAAATCTGTGGCCTGGGAACTTGACTGAGGTTTGATGGCAGAAATCTGTGGACTGGCAACATGACTGAGGTTTGATTGTAGAACCCTGTGCCCTGGAAACATGACTGCGACCTGATACTTGAAACCCATGGCCTGGGAACTTGACATTGGCTTGATTCCGGAACCCTGTGGCCAGGAACAAGACTGAGGCGTGATTCTGGAATCCTGTGGCCTGGGAACATGACTTCTGTTTAGATTGTGGAATACTGGGCCCTGGGAACCTGACTGAGGCTTGGTTCTGGAACCCTGTGGACTGGGAACATGACTGAGGTTTTATTCTGGAATCCTGTGGCCTGGGAACATGACATCAGTGGATTCTGGAACCCTGTGGCCTGGGAACATGAGAACGGTTGGATTCTGGAACCCTGTGGCCTGGGAACATGTCTGAGATTTGATGGTGGAAACCTGTGGCTTGGCAACATGAATGAGGTTTGTTACTGGAACCCTCTTCCCTGGGAACATGACTGAGGTTTGATTCTGGACAACTTTGTCCTGGGAACATGACTGTGGTTTGATTGTGGAACCATGGGTCCTGCAAACATGACTGAGGTTTTATTCTGGAACCAGGTGTCCTGGGAATATGACTGAGGTTTGATTCTGGAAATCTGTGGCCTGGGAAATTGACTGAGGTTTGATGGCAGAAACCTGTGGACTGGCAACATGACAGAGGTTTGATTGTAGAAACCTGTGCCCTGCAAACATGACTGTGGCCTGGTACTGGAAACCCATGGCCTAGGAATTTGACATTGGCTTGATTCTGGAACCCTGTGGCCTGGGAACATGATTGAGGCGTGATTCTGGAAACCTGTGGCCTGGGAACATGACATCTGTTTAGATTGTGGCATACTGTGCCCTGGGAACCGGACTGAAGGCTTGGTTCTGGAATCCTGTGGACTGGGAACAAGACTGAGGTTTGATTCTGGAACCATGTGGCCTGGGAATATGACTGATGTTAGATCGTGGAATCCTGTGGCCTGGGAACATGACATCGGTTTGGATTCTGGTACCCTGTTGCCTGGGAACATGAAATCGGTTTGATTGTGGAAACCTGTGGTCTGGGAATATGACTGAGGTTTGATGGTGGTACCCTCTGGCCTGGCAACATGACTGAGGTTTGATTCTGGATCCCTGTGGCCTGGGAACATGACTGAGGCGTGATTCTGGAATCCTGTGGCCTGGGAACATGACGTCTGTTTAGATTGTGGAATACTGTGCCCTGGGAATCTGACTGAGTCTTGGTTCTGGAACCCTGTGGACTGGGAACATGACTGAGGTTTGAATCTGGAATCCTGTAGCCTGCGAACATAACTGAGGATTGTTTCTGGAACCCTGTGGCCTGGGAACATGACATCAGTGGATTCTGGAACCCTGTGGCCTGGGAACATGAGAACGGTTTAATTCTGGAACCCTGTGACTTGGGAACATGTCTGAGGTTTGATGGTGGAAACCTGTGGCTTGGCAACATGACTGAGGTTTGTTTCTGTAACCCTGTTCTCTGGGAACATGACTGAGGTTTGATTCTGGACACCTTTGTGCTGGGAACATGACTGTGTTTTGATTGTGGAATCATGGGTCCTGCAAACATGACTGAGGTTTGATTCTGGAACCATGTGTCCTGGGAATATGACTGAGGTTTGATTCTGGAAATCTGTGGACTGGCAACATGACTGAGGTTTGATTGTAGAACCCTGTGCCCTGGAAACATGACTGTGGGCTGGTACTGGAAACCCATGGCCTAGGAATTTGACATTGGTTTGATTCTGGAACCCTGTGACCTGGGAACATGACTGAGGTTTGATTCTGGAAAACTGTGGCCGGGGACTTGACTGAGGTTTGATGGCAGAAATCTGTGGACTGGAAATATTACTGAGGTTTGATTGTAGAACCCTGTGCCCTGGAAACATGACTGCGACCTGATACTTGAAACCCATGGCCTGGGAACTTGACATTGGTTTGATTCTGGAAGCCTGTGGTCAGGAAGAAGAGTGAGGCGTGATTCTGGAATCCTGTGGCCTGGGAATATGACATCTGTTTAGATTGTGGAATACTGTGCCCTGGGAACCTGACTGAGGCTTGGTTCTGAAACCCTGTGGACTGGGAACATGACTGAGGTTTTATTCTGGAATCCTGTGGCCTGGGAACATGACATCAGTGGATTCTTGAAACCTGTGGCCTAGGAACATGAGAACGGTTGGATTCTGGAACCCTGTGGCCTGGGAACAAGTCTGAGGTTTGATGGTGGAAACCTGTGGCTTGGCAACATGACTGAGGTTTGTTACTGGAACCCTGTTGGCTGGGAACATGACTGAGGTTTGATTCTGGACATCTTTGTCCTGGGAACATGACTGTGGTTTGATTGGGGAACCATGGGTCCTGCAAACATGACTGAGGTTTGATTCTGGAACCATGTGTCCTGGGAATATGACTGAGGTTTGATTCTGGAAATCTGTGGCCTGGGAACTTGACTGAGGTTTGATGGCAGAAAGCTGTGGACTGGCAACATGTCTGAGTTTTGATTGTAGAACCCTGTGCCCTGGAAACATGACTGTGGCCTGGTACTGGAAACCCATGGCCTAGGAATTTGACATTGGCTTGATTCTGGAACCCTGTGGCCTGGGAACATGACTGAGGTTTGATTCTGGAACCCTGTAGCCTGCGAACATAACTGAGGATTGTTTCTGGAACCTTGTGGCCTGGGAACATGACATCAGTGGATTCTGGAACCCCGTGACCTGGGAACATGTCTGAGGTTTGATGGTGGAAACCTGTGGACTGGCAACATGACTGAGGTTTGATTGTAGAACCCTGTGCCCTGGAAACATGACTGCGACCTGATACTTGAAACCCATGGCCTGGGAACTTGACATTGGTTTGATTCCGGAACCCTGTGGCCAGGAACAAGACTGAGGCGTGTTTCTGGAATCCTGTGGCCTGGGAACATGACATCTGTTTAGATTGTGGAATACTGTGCCCTGGGAATCTTACTGAGGATTGGTTCTGGAACCCTGTGAACTGGGAACATGACTGAGGTTTGATTGTAGAACCCTGTGCCCTGGAAACATGACTGTGGCCTGTTACTGGAAACCCATGGCCTAGGAATTTGACATTGGTTTGATTCTGGAACCCTGTGGCCTGGGAACCTGACTGAGGTTTGATCCTGGAAAACTGTGGCCGGGGACATGACTGAGGGTTGATGGCAGAAATCTGTGGACTGGAAACATTAGTGAGGTTTGACTGTAGAACCCTGTGCCCTGGAAACATGACTGTGGGCTGGTACTGGAAACCCATGGCCTAGGAATTTGACATTGGATTGATTATGGAACCCTGTGGCCTGGGAACATGACTGAGGTTTGATTCTGGAACCCTGTAGGCTGCGAACATAACTGAGGATTGTTTCTGGAACCCTGTTGCCTGGGAACATGACATCAGTGGATTCTGGAACCCTGTGGCCTGGGAACATGAGAACGGTTTAATTCTGGAACCCTGTGACCTGTGAACATGTCTGAGGTTTGATGGTGGAAACCTGTGGCTTGGCAACATGACTGAGGTTTGTTTCTGGAACCCTGTTCCCTGGGAACATGACTGAGGTTTGATTCTGGACACCTTTGTGCTGGGAACATGACTGTGTTTTGATTGTGGAATCATGGGTCCTGCAAACATGACTGAGGTTTGATTCTGGAACCATGTGTCCTGGGAATATGACTGAGGTTTGATTCTGGAAATCTGTGGCCTGGGAACTTGACTGAGGTTTGATGGCAGAATCCTGTGGACTGGCAACATGACTGAGGTTTGATTGTAGAACCCTGTGCCCTGGAAACATGACTGCGACCTGATACTTGAAACCCATGGCCTGGGAACTTGACATTGGTTTGATTCTGGAACCCTGTGGCCTGGGAACATGATTGAGGCGTGATTCTGGAAACCTTTGGCCTGGGAACATGACATCTGTTTAGATTGTGGCATACTGTGCCCTGGGAACCGGACTGAAGGCTTGGTTCTGGAATCCTGTGGACTGGGAACAAGACTGAGGTTTGATTCTGGAACCATGTGGCCTGGGAATATGACTGATGTTAGATCGTGGAATCCTGTGGCCTGGGAACATGACATCGGTTTGGATTCTGGTACCCTGTTGCCTGGGAACATGAAATCGGTTTGATTGTGGAAACCTGTGGTCTGGGAATATGACTGAGGTTTGATGGTGGTACCCTCTGGCCTGGCAACATGACTGAGGTTTGATTCTGGATCCCTGTGGCCTGGGAACATGACTGAGGTGTCATTCTGGAATCCTGTGGCCTGGGAACATGACATCTGTTTAGATTGTGGAATACTGTGCCCTGGGAATCTGACTGAGGCTTGGTTCTGGAACCCTGTGGACTGGGAACATGACTGAGGTTTGATTGTAGAACCCTGTGCCCTGGAAACATGACTGTGGCCTGGTACTGGAAACCCATGGCCTAGGAATTTGACATTGGTTTGATTCTGGAACCCTGTGGCCTGGGAACATGACTGAGGTTTGATTCTGGAAAACTGTGGCCGGGGACTTGACTGAGGGTTGATGGCAGAAATCTGTGGACTGGGAACATGACTGAGGTTTTATTCTGGAATCCTGTGGCCTGGGAACATGACATCAGTGGATTCTGGAACCCTGTGGCCTGGGAACATGAGAACGGTTGGATTCTGGAACCCTGTGGCCTGGGAACATGTCTGAGGTTTGATGGTGGAAACCTGTGGCTTGGCAACATGAATGAGGTTTGTTACTGGAACCCTGTTCCCTGGGAATATGACTGAGGTTTGATTCTGGACACCTTTGTCCTGGGAACATGACTGTGGTTTGATTGTGGAACCATGGGTCCTGCAAACATGACTGAGGTTTGATTCTGGAACCATGTGTCCTGGGAATATGACTGAGGTTTGATTCTGGAAATCTGTGGCCTGGGAACTTGACTGAGGTTTGATGGCAGAAACCTGTGGACTGGCAACATGACTGAGGTTTGATTGTAGAACCCTGTGGCCTGGAAACATGACTGTGGCCTGGTACTGGAAACCCATGGCCTAGGAATTTGACATTGGTTTGATTCTGGAACCCTGTGGCCTGGGAACATGACTGAGGCGTGATTCTGGAAAACTGTGGCCTGGGAATATGACTGAGGTTTGATTTTGGAAATCTGTGGCCTGGGAACTTGACTGAGGTTTGATGGCAGAAATCTGTGGACTGGCAACATGACTGAGGTTTGATTGTAGAACCCTGTGCCCTGGAAACATGACTGCGACCTGATACTTGAAACCCATGGCCTGGGAACTTGACATTGGCTTGATTCCGGAACCCTGTGGCCAGGAACAAGACTGAGGCGTGATTCTGGAATCCTGTGGCCTGGGAACATGACTTCTGTTTAGATTGTGGAATACTGGGCCCTGGGAACCTGACTGAGGCTTGGTTCTGGAACCCTGTGGACTGGGAACATGACTGAGGTTTTATTCTGGAATCCTGTGGCCTGGGAACATGACATCAGTGGATTCTGGAACCCTGTGGCCTGGGAACATGAGAACGGTTGGATTCTGGAACCCTGTGGCCTGGGAACATGTCTGAGATTTGATGGTGGAAACCTGTGGCTTGGCAACATGAATGAGGTTTGTTACTGGAACCCTCTTCCCTGGGAACATGACTGAGGTTTGATTCTGGACAACTTTGTCCTGGGAACATGACTGTGGTTTGATTGTGGAACCATGGGTCCTGCAAACATGACTGAGGTTTTATTCTGGAACCAGGTGTCCTGGGAATATGACTGAGGTTTGATTCTGGAAATCTGTGGCCTGGGAAATTGACTGAGGTTTGATGGCAGAAACCTGTGGACTGGCAACATGACAGAGGTTTGATTGTAGAAACCTGTGCCCTGCAAACATGACTGTGGCCTGGTACTGGAAACCCATGGCCTAGGAATTTGACATTGGCTTGATTCTGGAACCCTGTGGCCTGGGAACATGATTGAGGCGTGATTCTGGAAACCTGTGGCCTGGGAACATGACATCTGTTTAGATTGTGGCATACTGTGCCCTGGGAACCGGACTGAAGGCTTGGTTCTGGAATCCTGTGGACTGGGAACAAGACTGAGGTTTGATTCTGGAACCATGTGGCCTGGGAATATGACTGATGTTAGATCGTGGAATCCTGTGGCCTGGGAACATGACATCGGTTTGGATTCTGGTACCCTGTTGCCTGGGAACATGAAATCGGTTTGATTGTGGAAACCTGTGGTCTGGGAATATGACTGAGGTTTGATGGTGGTACCCTCTGGCCTGGCAACATGACTGAGGTTTGATTCTGGATCCCTGTGGCCTGGGAACATGACTGAGGCGTGATTCTGGAATCCTGTGGCCTGGGAACATGACGTCTGTTTAGATTGTGGAATGCTGTGCCCTGGGAATCTGACTGAGTCTTGGTTCTGGAACCCTGTGGACTGGGAACATGACTGAGGTTTGAATCTGGAATCCTGTAGCCTGCGAACATAACTGAGGATTGTTTCTGGAACCCTGTGGCCTGGGAACATGACATCAGTGGATTCTGGAACCCTGTGGCCTGGGAACATGAGAACGGTTTAATTCTGGAACCCTGTGACCTGGGAACATGTCTGAGGTTTGATGGTGGAAATCTGTGGCTTGGCAACATGACTGAGGTTTGTTTCTGTAACCCTGTTCTCTGGGAACATGACTGAGGTTTGATTCTGGACACCTTTGTGCTGGGAACATGACTGTGTTTTGATTGTGGAATCATGGGTCCTGCAAACATGACTGAGGTTTGATTCTGGAACCATGTGTCCTGGGAATATGACTGAGGTTTGATTCTGGAAATCTGTGGACTGGCAACATGACTGAGGTTTGATTGTAGAACCCTGTGCCCTGGAAACATGACTGTGGGCTGGTACTGGAAACCCATGGCCTAGGAATTTGACATTGGTTTGATTCTGGAACCCTGTGACCTGGGAACATGACTGAGGTTTGATTCTGGAAAACTGTGGCCAGGGACTTGACTGAGGTTTGATGGCAGAAATCTGTGGACTGGAAATATTACTGAGGTTTGATTGTAGAACCCTGTGCCCTGGAAACATGACTGCGACCTGATACTTGAAACCCATGGCCTGGGAACTTGACATTGGTTTGATTCTGGAAGCCTGTGGTCAGGAAGAAGAGTGAGGCGTGATTCTGGAATCCTGTGGCCTGGGAATATGATATCTGTTTAGATTGTGGAATACTGTGCCCTGGGAACCTGACTGAGGCTTGGTTCTGAAACCCTGTGGACTGGGAATATGACTGAGGTTTTATTCTGGAATCCTGTGGCCTGGGAACATGACATCAGTGGATTCTTGAAACCTGTGGCCTAGGAACATGAGAACGGTTGGATTCTGGAACCCTGTGGCCTGGGAACAAGTCTGAGGTTTGATGGTGGAAACCTGTGGCTTGGCAACATGACTGAGGTTTGTTACTGGAACCCTGTTGGCTGGGAACATGACTGAGGTTTGATTCTGGACATCTTTGTCCTGGGAACATGACTGTGGTTTGATTGGGGAACCATGGGTCCTGCAAACATGACTGAGGTTTGATTCTGGAACCATGTGTCCTGGGAATATGACTGAGGTTTGATTCTGGAAATCTGTGGCCTGGGAACTTGACTGAGGTTTGATGGCAGAAACCTGTGGACTGGCAACATGTCTGAGGTTTGATTGTAGAACCCTGTGCCCTGGAAACATGACTGTGGCCTGGTACTGGAAACCCATGGCCTAGGAATTTGACATTGGTTTGATTCTGGAACCCTGTGGCCTGGGAACATGACTGAGGTTTGATTCTGGAACCCTGTAGCCTGCGAACATAACTGAGGATTGTTTCTGGAACCTTGTGGCCTGGGAACATGACATCAGTGGATTCTGGAACCCCGTGACCTGGGAACATGTCTGAGGTTTGATGGTGGAAACCTGTGGACTGGCAACATGACTGAGGTTTGATTGTAGAACCCTGTGCCCTGGAAACATGACTGCGACCTGATACTTGAAACCCATGGCCTGGGAACTTGACATTGGTTTGATTCCGGAACCCTGTGGCCAGGAACAAGACTGAGGCGTGTTTCTGGAATCCTGTGGCCTGGGAACATGACATCTGTTTAGATTGTGGAATACTGGGCCCTGGGATCCTGCCTGAGGCTTGGTTCTGGAACCCTGTGGACTGAGAACATGACTGAGGTTTTATTCTGGAATCCTGTGGCCTGGGAACATGGCATCAGTGGATTCTTGAACCCTGTGGCCTGGGGACATGACAACGGTTTGATTCTGGAACCCTGTGGCCTGGGAACATGAGAACGGTTTGATTCTGGAACCCTGTGGCCTGGGAACATGTCTGAGGTTTGATGGTGGAAACCTGTGGGTTGGCAACATGACTGAGGTTTGTTACTGGAACCCTCTTCCCTTGGAACATGACTGAGGTTTGATTCTGGACACCTTTGTCCTGAGAACATGACTGTGGTTTGATTGTGGAACCATGGGTCCTGCAAACATGACTGAGGTTTGATTCTGGAACCATGTGTCCTGGGAATATGACTGAGGTTTGATTCTGGAAATCTGTGGCCTGGGTACTTGACTGAGGTTTGATGGCAGCAACCTGTGGACTGGCAACATGACTGAGGTTTGATTGTAGAACCCTGTGGCCTGGAAACATGACTGTGGCCTGGTACTGGAAACCCATGGCCTAGGAATTTGACATTGGTTTGATTCTGGAACCCTGTGGCCTGGGAACATGATTGAGGCGTGATTCTGGAAACCTGTGGCCTGAGAACATGACATTTGTTTAGGTTGTGGCATAATGTGCCCTGGGAACCGGACTGAAGGCTTGGTTCTGGAATCCTGTGGACTGGGAACAAGACTGAGGTTTGATTCTGGAACCATGTGGCCTGGGAATATGACTGATGTTAGATCGTGGAATCCTGTGGCCTGGGAACATGACATCGGTTTGGATTCTGGGACCCTGTTGCCTGGGAACATGAAATCGGTTTGATTGTGGAAACCTGTGGTCTGGGAATATGACTGAGGTTTGATGGTGGTACCCTCTGGCCTGGCAACATGACTGAGGTTTGATTCTGGATCCCTGTGGCCTGGGAACATGACTGAGGCGTGATTCTGGAATCCTGTGGCCTGGGAACATGACATCTGTTTAGATTGTGGAATACTGTGCCCTGGGAATCTTACTGAGGATTGGTTCTGGAACCCTGTGAACTGGGAACATGACTGAGGTTTGATTGTAGAACCCTGTGCCCTGGAAACATGACTGTGGCCTGTTACTGGAAACCCATGGCCTAGGAATTTGACATTGGTTTGATTCTGGAACCCTGTGGCCTGGGAACCTGACTGAGGTTTGATCCTGGAAAACTGTGGCCGGGGACATGACTGAGGGTTGATGGCAGAAATCTGTGGACTGGAAACATTAGTGAGGTTTGACTGTAGAACCCTGTGCCCTGGAAACATGACTGTGGGCTGGTACTGGAAACCCATGGCCTAGGAATTTGACATTGGATTGATTATGGAACCCTGTGGCCTGGGAACATGACTGAGGTTTGATTCTGGAACCCTGTAGGCTGCGAACATAACTGAGGATTGTTTCTGGAACCCTGTTGCCTGGGAACATGACATCAGTGGATTCTGGAACCCTGTGGCCTGGGAACATGAGAACGGTTTAATTCTGGAACCCTGTGACCTGTGAACATGTCTGAGGTTTGATGGTGGAAACCTGTGGCTTGGCAACATGACTGAGGTTTGTTTCTGGAACCCTGTTCCCTGGGAACATGACTGAGGTTTGATTCTGGACACCTTTGTGCTGGGAACATGACTGTGTTTTGATTGTGGAATCATGGGTCCTGCAAACATGACTGAGGTTTGATTCTGGAACCATGTGTCCTGGGAATATGACTGAGGTTTGATTCTGGAAATCTGTGGCCTGGGAACTTGACTGAGGTTTGATGGCAGAATCCTGTGGACTGGCAACATGACTGAGGTTTGATTGTAGAACCCTGTGCCCTGGAAACATGACTGCGACCTGATACTTGAAACCCATGGCCTGGGAACTTGACATTGGTTTGATTCTGGAACCCTGTGGCCTGGGAACATGATTGAGGCGTGATTCTGGAAACCTTTGGCCTGGGAACATGACATCTGTTTAGATTGTGGCATACTGTGCCCTGGGAACCGGACTGAAGGCTTGGTTCTGGAATCCTGTGGACTGGGAACAAGACTGAGGTTTGATTCTGGAACCATGTGGCCTGGGAATATGACTGATGTTAGATCGTGGAATCCTGTGGCCTGGGAACATGACATCGGTTTGGATTCTGGTACCCTGTTGCCTGGGAACATGAAATCGGTTTGATTGTGGAAACCTGTGGTCTGGGAATATGACTGAGGTTTGATGGTGGTACCCTCTGGCCTGGCAACATGACTGAGGTTTGATTCTGGATCCCTGTGGCCTGGGAACATGACTGAGGTGTCATTCTGGAATCCTGTGGCCTGGGAACATGACATCTGTTTAGATTGTGGAATACTGTGCCCTGGGAATCTGACTGAGGCTTGGTTCTGGAACCCTGTGGACTGGGAACATGACTGAGGTTTGATTGTAGAACCCTGTGCCCTGGAAACATGACTGTGGCCTGGTACTGGAAACCCATGGCCTAGGAATTTGACATTGGTTTGATTCTGGAACCCTGTGGCCTGGGAACATGACTGAGGTTTGATTCTGGAAAACTGTGGCCGGGGACTTGACTGAGGGTTGATGGCAGAAATCTGTGGACTGGGAACATGACTGAGGTTTTATTCTGGAATCCTGTGGCCTGGGAACATGACATCAGTGGATTCTGGAACCCTGTGGCCTGGGAACATGTCTGAGGTTTGATGGTGGAAACCTGTGGCTTGGTAACATGAATGAGGTTTGTTACTGGAACCCTGTTCCCTGGGAATATGACTGAGGTTTGATTCTGGACACCTTTGTCCTTGGAACATGACTGTGGTTTGATTGTGGAACCATGGGTCCTGCAAACATGACTGAGGTTTGATTCTGGAACCATGTGTCCTGGGAATATGACTGAGGTTTGATTCAGGAAATCTGTGGCCTGGGAAATTGACTGAGGTTTGATGGTAGAAACCTGTGGACTGGCAACATGACTGAGGTTTGATTGTAGAACCCTGTGCCCTGGAAACATGACTGTGGGCTGGTACTGGAAACCCATGGCCTAGGAATTTGACATTGGTTTGATTCTGGAACCCTGTGACCTGGGAACATGACTGAGGTTTGATTCTGGAAAACTGTGGCCGGGGACTTGACTGAGGTTTGATGGCAGAAATCTGTGGACTGGAAATATTACTGAGGTTTGATTGTAGAACCCTGTGCCCTGGAAACATGACTGCGACCTGATACTTGAAACCCATGGCCTGGGAACTTGACATTGGTTTGATTCTGGAAGCCTGTGGTCAGGAAGAAGAGTGAGGCGTGATTCTGGAATCCTGTGGCCTGGGAATATGACATCTGTTTAGATTGTGGAATACTGTGCCCTGGGAACCTGACTGAGGCTTGGTTCTGAAACCCTGTGGACTGGGAACATGACTGAGGTTTTATTCTGGAATCCTGTGGCCTGGGAACATGACATCAGTGGATTCTTGAAACCTGTGGCCTAGGAACATGAGAACGGTTGGATTCTGGAACCCTGTGGCCTGGGAACAAGTCTGAGGTTTGATGGTGGAAACCTGTGGCTTGGCAACATGACTGAGGTTTGTTACTGGAACCCTGTTGGCTGGGAACATGACTGAGGTTTGATTCTGGACATCTTTGTCCTGGGAACATGACTGTGGTTTGATTGGGGAACCATGGGTCCTGCAAACATGACTGAGGTTTGATTCTGGAACCATGTGTCCTGGGAATATGACTGAGGTTTGATTCTGGAAATCTGTGGCCTGGGAACTTGACTGAGGTTTGATGGCAGAAACCTGTGGACTGGCAACATGTCTGAGGTTTGATTGTAGAACCCTGTGCCCTGGAAACATGACTGTGGCCTGGTACTGGAAACCCATGGCCTAGGAATTTGACATTGGTTTGATTCTGGAACCCTGTGGCCTGGGAACCTGACTGAGGTTTGATCCTGGAAAACTGTGGCCGGGGACATGACTGAGGGTTGATGGCAGAAATCTGTGGACTGGAAACATTAGTGAGGTTTGACTGTAGAACCCTGTGCCCTGGAAACATGACTGTGGGCTGGTACTGGAAACCCATGGCCTAGGAATTTGACATTGGATTGATTATGGAACCCTGTGGCCTGGGAACATGACTGAGGTTTGATTCTGGAACCCTGTAGGCTGCGAACATAACTGAGGATTGTTTCTGGAACCCTGTTGCCTGGGAACATGACATCAGTGGATTCTGGAACCCTGTGGCCTGGGAACATGAGAACGGTTTAATTCTGGAACCCTGTGACCTGTGAACATGTCTGAGGTTTGATGGTGGAAACCTGTGGCTTGGCAACATGACTGAGGTTTGTTTCTGGAACCCTGTTCCCTGGGAACATGACTGAGGTTTGATTCTGGACACCTTTGTGCTGGGAACATGACTGTGTTTTGATTGTGGAATCATGGGTCCTGCAAACATGACTGAGGTTTGATTCTGGAACCATGTGTCCTGGGAATATGACTGAGGTTTGATTCTGGAAATCTGTGGCCTGGGAACTTGACTGAGGTTTGATGGCAGAATCCTGTGGACTGGCAACATGACTGAGGTTTGATTGTAGAACCCTGTGCCCTGGAAACATGACTGCGACCTGATACTTGAAACCCATGGCCTGGGAACTTGACATTGGTTTGATTCTGGAACCCTGTGGCCTGGGAACATGATTGAGGCGTGATTCTGGAAACCTTTGGCCTGGGAACATGACATCTGTTTAGATTGTGGCATACTGTGCCCTGGGAACCGGACTGAAGGCTTGGTTCTGGAATCCTGTGGACTGGGAACAAGACTGAGGTTTGATTCTGGAACCATGTGGCCTGGGAATATGACTGATGTTAGATCGTGGAATCCTGTGGCCTGGGAACATGACATCGGTTTGGATTCTGGTACCCTGTTGCCTGGGAACATGAAATCGGTTTGATTGTGGAAACCTGTGGTCTGGGAATATGACTGAGGTTTGATGGTGGTACCCTCTGGCCTGGCAACATGACTGAGGTTTGATTCTGGATCCCTGTGGCCTGGGAACATGACTGAGGTGTCATTCTGGAATCCTGTGGCCTGGGAACATGACATCTGTTTAGATTGTGGAATACTGTGCCCTGGGAATCTGACTGAGGCTTGGTTCTGGAACCCTGTGGACTGGGAACATGACTGAGGTTTGATTGTAGAACCCTGTGCCCTGGAAACATGACTGTGGCCTGGTACTGGAAACCCATGGCCTAGGAATTTGACATTGGTTTGATTCTGGAACCCTGTGGCCTGGGAACATGACTGAGGTTTGATTCTGGAAAACTGTGGCCGGGGACTTGACTGAGGGTTGATGGCAGAAATCTGTGGACTGGGAACATGACTGAGGTTTTATTCTGGAATCCTGTGGCCTGGGAACATGACATCAGTGGATTCTGGAACCCTGTGGCCTGGGAACATGAGAACGGTTGGATTCTGGAACCCTGTGGCCTGGGAACATGTCTGAGGTTTGATGGTGGAAACCTGTGGCTTGGCAACATGAATGAGGTTTGTTACTGGAACCCTGTTCCCTGGGAATATGACTGAGGTTTGATTCTGGACACCTTTGTCCTGGGAACATGACTGTGGTTTGATTGTGGAACCATGGGTCCTGCAAACATGACTGAGGTTTGATTCTGGAACCATGTGTCCTGGGAATATGACTGAGGTTTGATTCTGGAAATCTGTGGCCTGGGAACTTGACTGAGGTTTGATGGCAGAAACCTGTGGACTGGCAACATGACTGAGGTTTGATTGTAGAACCCTGTGGCCTGGAAACATGACTGTGGCCTGGTACTGGAAACCCATGGCCTAGGAATTTGACATTGGTTTGATTCTGGAACCCTGTGGCCTGGGAACATGACTGAGGCGTGATTCTGGAAAACTGTGGCCTGGGAATATGACTGAGGTTTGATTTTGGAAATCTGTGGCCTGGGAACTTGACTGAGGTTTGATGGCAGAAATCTGTGGACTGGCAACATGACTGAGGTTTGATTGTAGAACCCTGTGCCCTGGAAACATGACTGCGACCTGATACTTGAAACCCATGGCCTGGGAACTTGACATTGGCTTGATTCCGGAACCCTGTGGCCAGGAACAAGACTGAGGCGTGATTCTGGAATCCTGTGGCCTGGGAACATGACTTCTGTTTAGATTGTGGAATACTGGGCCCTGGGAACCTGACTGAGGCTTGGTTCTGGAACCCTGTGGACTGGGAACATGACTGAGGTTTTATTCTGGAATCCTGTGGCCTGGGAACATGACATCAGTGGATTCTGGAACCCTGTGGCCTGGGAACATGAGAACGGTTGGATTCTGGAACCCTGTGGCCTGGGAACATGTCTGAGATTTGATGGTGGAAACCTGTGGCTTGGCAACATGAATGAGGTTTGTTACTGGAACCCTCTTCCCTGGGAACATGACTGAGGTTTGATTCTGGACAACTTTGTCCTGGGAACATGACTGTGGTTTGATTGTGGAACCATGGGTCCTGCAAACATGACTGAGGTTTTATTCTGGAACCAGGTGTCCTGGGAATATGACTGAGGTTTGATTCTGGAAATCTGTGGCCTGGGAAATTGACTGAGGTTTGATGGCAGAAACCTGTGGACTGGCAACATGACAGAGGTTTGATTGTAGAAACCTGTGCCCTGCAAACATGACTGTGGCCTGGTACTGGAAACCCATGGCCTAGGAATTTGACATTGGCTTGATTCTGGAACCCTGTGGCCTGGGAACATGATTGAGGCGTGATTCTGGAAACCTGTGGCCTGGGAACATGACATCTGTTTAGATTGTGGCATACTGTGCCCTGGGAACCGGACTGAAGGCTTGGTTCTGGAATCCTGTGGACTGGGAACAAGACTGAGGTTTGATTCTGGAACCATGTGGCCTGGGAATATGACTGATGTTAGATCGTGGAATCCTGTGGCCTGGGAACATGACATCGGTTTGGATTCTGGTACCCTGTTGCCTGGGAACATGAAATCGGTTTGATTGTGGAAACCTGTGGTCTGGGAATATGACTGAGGTTTGATGGTGGTACCCTCTGGCCTGGCAACATGACTGAGGTTTGATTCTGGATCCCTGTGGCCTGGGAACATGACTGAGGCGTGATTCTGGAATCCTGTGGCCTGGGAACATGACGTCTGTTTAGATTGTGGAATACTGTGCCCTGGGAATCTGACTGAGTCTTGGTTCTGGAACCCTGTGGACTGGGAACATGACTGAGGTTTGAATCTGGAATCCTGTAGCCTGCGAACATAACTGAGGATTGTTTCTGGAACCCTGTGGCCTGGGAACATGACATCAGTGGATTCTGGAACCCTGTGGCCTGGGAACATGAGAACGGTTTAATTCTGGAACCCTGTGACTTGGGAACATGTCTGAGGTTTGATGGTGGAAACCTGTGGCTTGGCAACATGACTGAGGTTTGTTTCTGTAACCCTGTTCTCTGGGAACATGACTGAGGTTTGATTCTGGACACCTTTGTGCTGGGAACATGACTGTGTTTTGATTGTGGAATCATGGGTCCTGCAAACATGACTGAGGTTTGATTCTGGAACCATGTGTCCTGGGAATATGACTGAGGTTTGATTCTGGAAATCTGTGGACTGGCAACATGACTGAGGTTTGATTGTAGAACCCTGTGCCCTGGAAACATGACTGTGGGCTGGTACTGGAAACCCATGGCCTAGGAATTTGACATTGGTTTGATTCTGGAACCCTGTGACCTGGGAACATGACTGAGGTTTGATTCTGGAAAACTGTGGCCGGGGACTTGACTGAGGTTTGATGGCAGAAATCTGTGGACTGGAAATATTACTGAGGTTTGATTGTAGAACCCTGTGCCCTGGAAACATGACTGCGACCTGATACTTGAAACCCATGGCCTGGGAACTTGACATTGGTTTGATTCTGGAAGCCTGTGGTCAGGAAGAAGAGTGAGGCGTGATTCTGGAATCCTGTGGCCTGGGAATATGACATCTGTTTAGATTGTGGAATACTGTGCCCTGGGAACCTGACTGAGGCTTGGTTCTGAAACCCTGTGGACTGGGAACATGACTGAGGTTTTATTCTGGAATCCTGTGGCCTGGGAACATGACATCAGTGGATTCTTGAAACCTGTGGCCTAGGAACATGAGAACGGTTGGATTCTGGAACCCTGTGGCCTGGGAACAAGTCTGAGGTTTGATGGTGGAAACCTGTGGCTTGGCAACATGACTGAGGTTTGTTACTGGAACCCTGTTGGCTGGGAACATGACTGAGGTTTGATTCTGGACATCTTTGTCCTGGGAACATGACTGTGGTTTGATTGGGGAACCATGGGTCCTGCAAACATGACTGAGGTTTGATTCTGGAACCATGTGTCCTGGGAATATGACTGAGGTTTGATTCTGGAAATCTGTGGCCTGGGAACTTGACTGAGGTTTGATGGCAGAAAGCTGTGGACTGGCAACATGTCTGAGTTTTGATTGTAGAACCCTGTGCCCTGGAAACATGACTGTGGCCTGGTACTGGAAACCCATGGCCTAGGAATTTGACATTGGTTTGATTCTGGAACCCTGTGGCCTGGGAACATGACTGAGGTTTGATTCTGGAACCCTGTAGCCTGCGAACATAACTGAGGATTGTTTCTGGAACCTTGTGGCCTGGGAACATGACATCAGTGGATTCTGGAACCCCGTGACCTGGGAACATGTCTGAGGTTTGATGGTGGAAACCTGTGGACTGGCAACATGACTGAGGTTTGATTGTAGAACCCTGTGCCCTGGAAACATGACTGCGACCTGATACTTGAAACCCATGGCCTGGGAACTTGACATTGGTTTGATTCCGGAACCCTGTGGCCAGGAACAAGACTGAGGCGTGTTTCTGGAATCCTGTGGCCTGGGAACATGACATCTGTTTAGATTGTGGAATACTGTGCCCTGGGAATCTTACTGAGGATTGGTTCTGGAACCCTGTGAACTGGGAACATGACTGAGGTTTGATTGTAGAACCCTGTGCCCTGGAAACATGACTGTGGCCTGTTACTGGAAACCCATGGCCTAGGAATTTGACATTGGTTTGATTCTGGAACCCTGTGGCCTGGGAACCTGACTGAGGTTTGATCCTGGAAAACTGTGGCCGGGGACATGACTGAGGGTTGATGGCAGAAATCTGTGGACTGGAAACATTAGTGAGGTTTGACTGTAGAACCCTGTGCCCTGGAAACATGACTGTGGGCTGGTACTGGAAACCCATGGCCTAGGAATTTGACATTGGATTGATTATGGAACCCTGTGGCCTGGGAACATGACTGAGGTTTGATTCTGGAACCCTGTAGGCTGCGAACATAACTGAGGATTGTTTCTGGAACCCTGTTGCCTGGGAACATGACATCAGTGGATTCTGGAACCCTGTGGCCTGGGAACATGAGAACGGTTTAATTCTGGAACCCTGTGACCTGTGAACATGTCTGAGGTTTGATGGTGGAAACCTGTGGCTTGGCAACATGACTGAGGTTTGTTTCTGGAACCCTGTTCCCTGGGAACATGACTGAGGTTTGATTCTGGACACCTTTGTGCTGGGAACATGACTGTGTTTTGATTGTGGAATCATGGGTCCTGCAAACATGACTGAGGTTTGATTCTGGAACCATGTGTCCTGGGAATATGACTGAGGTTTGATTCTGGAAATCTGTGGCCTGGGAACTTGACTGAGGTTTGATGGCAGAATCCTGTGGACTGGCAACATGACTGAGGTTTGATTGTAGAACCCTGTGCCCTGGAAACATGACTGCGACCTGATACTTGAAACCCATGGCCTGGGAACTTGACATTGGTTTGATTCTGGAACCCTGTGGCCTGGGAACATGATTGAGGCGTGATTCTGGAAACCTTTGGCCTGGGAACATGACATCTGTTTAGATTGTGGCATACTGTGCCCTGGGAACCGGACTGAAGGCTTGGTTCTGGAATCCTGTGGACTGGGAACAAGACTGAGGTTTGATTCTGGAACCATGTGGCCTGGGAATATGACTGATGTTAGATCGTGGAATCCTGTGGCCTGGGAACATGACATCGGTTTGGATTCTGGTACCCTGTTGCCTGGGAACATGAAATCGGTTTGATTGTGGAAACCTGTGGTCTGGGAATATGACTGAGGTTTGATGGTGGTACCCTCTGGCCTGGCAACATGACTGAGGTTTGATTCTGGATCCCTGTGGCCTGGGAACATGACTGAGGTGTCATTCTGGAATCCTGTGGCCTGGGAACATGACATCTGTTTAGATTGTGGAATACTGTGCCCTGGGAATCTGACTGAGGCTTGGTTCTGGAACCCTGTGGACTGGGAACATGACTGAGGTTTGATTGTAGAACCCTGTGCCCTGGAAACATGACTGTGGCCTGGTACTGGAAACCCATGGCCTAGGAATTTGACATTGGTTTGATTCTGGAACCCTGTGGCCTGGGAACATGACTGAGGTTTGATTCTGGAAAACTGTGGCCGGGGACTTGACTGAGGGTTGATGGCAGAAATCTGTGGACTGGGAACATGACTGAGGTTTTATTCTGGAATCCTGTGGCCTGGGAACATGACATCAGTGGATTCTGGAACCCTGTGGCCTGGGAACATGTCTGAGGTTTGATGGTGGAAACCTGTGGCTTGGTAACATGAATGAGGTTTGTTACTGGAACCCTGTTCCCTGGGAATATGACTGAGGTTTGATTCTGGACACCTTTGTCCTTGGAACATGACTGTGGTTTGATTGTGGAACCATGGGTCCTGCAAACATGACTGAGGTTTGATTCTGGAACCATGTGTCCTGGGAATATGACTGAGGTTTGATTCAGGAAATCTGTGGCCTGGGAAATTGACTGAGGTTTGATGGTAGAAACCTGTGGACTGGCAACATGACTGAGGTTTGATTGTAGAACCCTGTGCCCTGGAAACATGACTGTGGGCTGGTACTGGAAACCCATGGCCTAGGAATTTGACATTGGTTTGATTCTGGAACCCTGTGACCTGGGAACATGACTGAGGTTTGATTCTGGAAAACTGTGGCCGGGGACTTGACTGAGGTTTGATGGCAGAAATCTGTGGACTGGAAATATTACTGAGGTTTGATTGTAGAACCCTGTGCCCTGGAAACATGACTGCGACCTGATACTTGAAACCCATGGCCTGGGAACTTGACATTGGTTTGATTCTGGAAGCCTGTGGTCAGGAAGAAGAGTGAGGCGTGATTCTGGAATCCTGTGGCCTGGGAATATGACATCTGTTTAGATTGTGGAATACTGTGCCCTGGGAACCTGACTGAGGCTTGGTTCTGAAACCCTGTGGACTGGGAACATGACTGAGGTTTTATTCTGGAATCCTGTGGCCTGGGAACATGACATCAGTGGATTCTTGAAACCTGTGGCCTAGGAACATGAGAACGGTTGGATTCTGGAACCCTGTGGCCTGGGAACAAGTCTGAGGTTTGATGGTGGAAACCTGTGGCTTGGCAACATGACTGAGGTTTGTTACTGGAACCCTGTTGGCTGGGAACATGACTGAGGTTTGATTCTGGACATCTTTGTCCTGGGAACATGACTGTGGTTTGATTGGGGAACCATGGGTCCTGCAAACATGACTGAGGTTTGATTCTGGAACCATGTGTCCTGGGAATATGACTGAGGTTTGATTCTGGAAATCTGTGGCCTGGGAACTTGACTGAGGTTTGATGGCAGAAACCTGTGGACTGGCAACATGTCTGAGGTTTGATTGTAGAACCCTGTGCCCTGGAAACATGACTGTGGCCTGGTACTGGAAACCCATGGCCTAGGAATTTGACATTGGTTTGATTCTGGAACCCTGTGGCCTGGGAACCTGACTGAGGTTTGATCCTGGAAAACTGTGGCCGGGGACATGACTGAGGGTTGATGGCAGAAATCTGTGGACTGGAAACATTAGTGAGGTTTGACTGTAGAACCCTGTGCCCTGGAAACATGACTGTGGGCTGGTACTGGAAACCCATGGCCTAGGAATTTGACATTGGATTGATTATGGAACCCTGTGGCCTGGGAACATGACTGAGGTTTGATTCTGGAACCCTGTAGGCTGCGAACATAACTGAGGATTGTTTCTGGAACCCTGTTGCCTGGGAACATGACATCAGTGGATTCTGGAACCCTGTGGCCTGGGAACATGAGAACGGTTTAATTCTGGAACCCTGTGACCTGTGAACATGTCTGAGGTTTGATGGTGGAAACCTGTGGCTTGGCAACATGACTGAGGTTTGTTTCTGGAACCCTGTTCCCTGGGAACATGACTGAGGTTTGATTCTGGACACCTTTGTGCTGGGAACATGACTGTGTTTTGATTGTGGAATCATGGGTCCTGCAAACATGACTGAGGTTTGATTCTGGAACCATGTGTCCTGGGAATATGACTGAGGTTTGATTCTGGAAATCTGTGGCCTGGGAACTTGACTGAGGTTTGATGGCAGAATCCTGTGGACTGGCAACATGACTGAGGTTTGATTGTAGAACCCTGTGCCCTGGAAACATGACTGCGACCTGATACTTGAAACCCATGGCCTGGGAACTTGACATTGGTTTGATTCTGGAACCCTGTGGCCTGGGAACATGATTGAGGCGTGATTCTGGAAACCTTTGGCCTGGGAACATGACATCTGTTTAGATTGTGGCATACTGTGCCCTGGGAACCGGACTGAAGGCTTGGTTCTGGAATCCTGTGGACTGGGAACAAGACTGAGGTTTGATTCTGGAACCATGTGGCCTGGGAATATGACTGATGTTAGATCGTGGAATCCTGTGGCCTGGGAACATGACATCGGTTTGGATTCTGGTACCCTGTTGCCTGGGAACATGAAATCGGTTTGATTGTGGAAACCTGTGGTCTGGGAATATGACTGAGGTTTGATGGTGGTACCCTCTGGCCTGGCAACATGACTGAGGTTTGATTCTGGATCCCTGTGGCCTGGGAACATGACTGAGGTGTCATTCTGGAATCCTGTGGCCTGGGAACATGACATCTGTTTAGATTGTGGAATACTGTGCCCTGGGAATCTGACTGAGGCTTGGTTCTGGAACCCTGTGGACTGGGAACATGACTGAGGTTTGATTGTAGAACCCTGTGCCCTGGAAACATGACTGTGGCCTGGTACTGGAAACCCATGGCCTAGGAATTTGACATTGGTTTGATTCTGGAACCCTGTGGCCTGGGAACATGACTGAGGTTTGATTCTGGAAAACTGTGGCCGGGGACTTGACTGAGGGTTGATGGCAGAAATCTGTGGACTGGGAACATGACTGAGGTTTTATTCTGGAATCCTGTGGCCTGGGAACATGACATCAGTGGATTCTGGAACCCTGTGGCCTGGGAACATGAGAACGGTTGGATTCTGGAACCCTGTGGCCTGGGAACATGTCTGAGGTTTGATGGTGGAAACCTGTGGCTTGGCAACATGAATGAGGTTTGTTACTGGAACCCTGTTCCCTGGGAATATGACTGAGGTTTGATTCTGGACACCTTTGTCCTGGGAACATGACTGTGGTTTGATTGTGGAACCATGGGTCCTGCAAACATGACTGAGGTTTGATTCTGGAACCATGTGTCCTGGGAATATGACTGAGGTTTGATTCTGGAAATCTGTGGCCTGGGAACTTGACTGAGGTTTGATGGCAGAAACCTGTGGACTGGCAACATGACTGAGGTTTGATTGTAGAACCCTGTGGCCTGGAAACATGACTGTGGCCTGGTACTGGAAACCCATGGCCTAGGAATTTGACATTGGTTTGATTCTGGAACCCTGTGGCCTGGGAACATGACTGAGGCGTGATTCTGGAAAACTGTGGCCTGGGAATATGACTGAGGTTTGATTTTGGAAATCTGTGGCCTGGGAACTTGACTGAGGTTTGATGGCAGAAATCTGTGGACTGGCAACATGACTGAGGTTTGATTGTAGAACCCTGTGCCCTGGAAACATGACTGCGACCTGATACTTGAAACCCATGGCCTGGGAACTTGACATTGGCTTGATTCCGGAACCCTGTGGCCAGGAACAAGACTGAGGCGTGATTCTGGAATCCTGTGGCCTGGGAACATGACTTCTGTTTAGATTGTGGAATACTGGGCCCTGGGAACCTGACTGAGGCTTGGTTCTGGAACCCTGTGGACTGGGAACATGACTGAGGTTTTATTCTGGAATCCTGTGGCCTGGGAACATGACATCAGTGGATTCTGGAACCCTGTGGCCTGGGAACATGAGAACGGTTGGATTCTGGAACCCTGTGGCCTGGGAACATGTCTGAGATTTGATGGTGGAAACCTGTGGCTTGGCAACATGAATGAGGTTTGTTACTGGAACCCTCTTCCCTGGGAACATGACTGAGGTTTGATTCTGGACAACTTTGTCCTGGGAACATGACTGTGGTTTGATTGTGGAACCATGGGTCCTGCAAACATGACTGAGGTTTTATTCTGGAACCAGGTGTCCTGGGAATATGACTGAGGTTTGATTCTGGAAATCTGTGGCCTGGGAAATTGACTGAGGTTTGATGGCAGAAACCTGTGGACTGGCAACATGACAGAGGTTTGATTGTAGAAACCTGTGCCCTGCAAACATGACTGTGGCCTGGTACTGGAAACCCATGGCCTAGGAATTTGACATTGGCTTGATTCTGGAACCCTGTGGCCTGGGAACATGATTGAGGCGTGATTCTGGAAACCTGTGGCCTGGGAACATGACATCTGTTTAGATTGTGGCATACTGTGCCCTGGGAACCGGACTGAAGGCTTGGTTCTGGAATCCTGTGGACTGGGAACAAGACTGAGGTTTGATTCTGGAACCATGTGGCCTGGGAATATGACTGATGTTAGATCGTGGAATCCTGTGGCCTGGGAACATGACATCGGTTTGGATTCTGGTACCCTGTTGCCTGGGAACATGAAATCGGTTTGATTGTGGAAACCTGTGGTCTGGGAATATGACTGAGGTTTGATGGTGGTACCCTCTGGCCTGGCAACATGACTGAGGTTTGATTCTGGATCCCTGTGGCCTGGGAACATGACTGAGGCGTGATTCTGGAATCCTGTGGCCTGGGAACATGACGTCTGTTTAGATTGTGGAATACTGTGCCCTGGGAATCTGACTGAGTCTTGGTTCTGGAACCCTGTGGACTGGGAACATGACTGAGGTTTGAATCTGGAATCCTGTAGCCTGCGAACATAACTGAGGATTGTTTCTGGAACCCTGTGGCCTGGGAACATGACATCAGTGGATTCTGGAACCCTGTGGCCTGGGAACATGAGAACGGTTTAATTCTGGAACCCTGTGACTTGGGAACATGTCTGAGGTTTGATGGTGGAAACCTGTGGCTTGGCAACATGACTGAGGTTTGTTTCTGTAACCCTGTTCTCTGGGAACATGACTGAGGTTTGATTCTGGACACCTTTGTGCTGGGAACATGACTGTGTTTTGATTGTGGAATCATGGGTCCTGCAAACATGACTGAGGTTTGATTCTGGAACCATGTGTCCTGGGAATATGACTGAGGTTTGATTCTGGAAATCTGTGGACTGGCAACATGACTGAGGTTTGATTGTAGAACCCTGTGCCCTGGAAACATGACTGTGGGCTGGTACTGGAAACCCATGGCCTAGGAATTTGACATTGGTTTGATTCTGGAACCCTGTGACCTGGGAACATGACTGAGGTTTGATTCTGGAAAACTGTGGCCGGGGACTTGACTGAGGTTTGATGGCAGAAATCTGTGGACTGGAAATATTACTGAGGTTTGATTGTAGAACCCTGTGCCCTGGAAACATGACTGCGACCTGATACTTGAAACCCATGGCCTGGGAACTTGACATTGGTTTGATTCTGGAAGCCTGTGGTCAGGAAGAAGAGTGAGGCGTGATTCTGGAATCCTGTGGCCTGGGAATATGACATCTGTTTAGATTGTGGAATACTGTGCCCTGGGAACCTGACTGAGGCTTGGTTCTGAAACCCTGTGGACTGGGAACATGACTGAGGTTTTATTCTGGAATCCTGTGGCCTGGGAACATGACATCAGTGGATTCTTGAAACCTGTGGCCTAGGAACATGAGAACGGTTGGATTCTGGAACCCTGTGGCCTGGGAACAAGTCTGAGGTTTGATGGTGGAAACCTGTGGCTTGGCAACATGACTGAGGTTTGTTACTGGAACCCTGTTGGCTGGGAACATGACTGAGGTTTGATTCTGGACATCTTTGTCCTGGGAACATGACTGTGGTTTGATTGGGGAACCATGGGTCCTGCAAACATGACTGAGGTTTGATTCTGGAACCATGTGTCCTGGGAATATGACTGAGGTTTGATTCTGGAAATCTGTGGCCTGGGAACTTGACTGAGGTTTGATGGCAGAAAGCTGTGGACTGGCAACATGTCTGAGTTTTGATTGTAGAACCCTGTGCCCTGGAAACATGACTGTGGCCTGGTACTGGAAACCCATGGCCTAGGAATTTGACATTGGTTTGATTCTGGAACCCTGTGGCCTGGGAACATGACTGAGGTTTGATTCTGGAACCCTGTAGCCTGCGAACATAACTGAGGATTGTTTCTGGAACCTTGTGGCCTGGGAACATGACATCAGTGGATTCTGGAACCCCGTGACCTGGGAACATGTCTGAGGTTTGATGGTGGAAACCTGTGGACTGGCAACATGACTGAGGTTTGATTGTAGAACCCTGTGCCCTGGAAACATGACTGCGACCTGATACTTGAAACCCATGGCCTGGGAACTTGACATTGGTTTGATTCCGGAACCCTGTGGCCAGGAACAAGACTGAGGCGTGTTTCTGGAATCCTGTGGCCTGGGAACATGACATCTGTTTAGATTGTGGAATACTGTGCCCTGGGAATCTTACTGAGGATTGGTTCTGGAACCCTGTGAACTGGGAACATGACTGAGGTTTGATTGTAGAACCCTGTGCCCTGGAAACATGACTGTGGCCTGTTACTGGAAACCCATGGCCTAGGAATTTGACATTGGTTTGATTCTGGAACCCTGTGGCCTGGGAACCTGACTGAGGTTTGATCCTGGAAAACTGTGGCCGGGGACATGACTGAGGGTTGATGGCAGAAATCTGTGGACTGGAAACATTAGTGAGGTTTGACTGTAGAACCCTGTGCCCTGGAAACATGACTGTGGGCTGGTACTGGAAACCCATGGCCTAGGAATTTGACATTGGATTGATTATGGAACCCTGTGGCCTGGGAACATGACTGAGGTTTGATTCTGGAACCCTGTAGGCTGCGAACATAACTGAGGATTGTTTCTGGAACCCTGTTGCCTGGGAACATGACATCAGTGGATTCTGGAACCCTGTGGCCTGGGAACATGAGAACGGTTTAATTCTGGAACCCTGTGACCTGTGAACATGTCTGAGGTTTGATGGTGGAAACCTGTGGCTTGGCAACATGACTGAGGTTTGTTTCTGGAACCCTGTTCCCTGGGAACATGACTGAGGTTTGATTCTGGACACCTTTGTGCTGGGAACATGACTGTGTTTTGATTGTGGAATCATGGGTCCTGCAAACATGACTGAGGTTTGATTCTGGAACCATGTGTCCTGGGAATATGACTGAGGTTTGATTCTGGAAATCTGTGGCCTGGGAACTTGACTGAGGTTTGATGGCAGAATCCTGTGGACTGGCAACATGACTGAGGTTTGATTGTAGAACCCTGTGCCCTGGAAACATGACTGCGACCTGATACTTGAAACCCATGGCCTGGGAACTTGACATTGGTTTGATTCTGGAACCCTGTGGCCTGGGAACATGATTGAGGCGTGATTCTGGAAACCTTTGGCCTGGGAACATGACATCTGTTTAGATTGTGGCATACTGTGCCCTGGGAACCGGACTGAAGGCTTGGTTCTGGAATCCTGTGGACTGGGAACAAGACTGAGGTTTGATTCTGGAACCATGTGGCCTGGGAATATGACTGATGTTAGATCGTGGAATCCTGTGGCCTGGGAACATGACATCGGTTTGGATTCTGGTACCCTGTTGCCTGGGAACATGAAATCGGTTTGATTGTGGAAACCTGTGGTCTGGGAATATGACTGAGGTTTGATGGTGGTACCCTCTGGCCTGGCAACATGACTGAGGTTTGATTCTGGATCCCTGTGGCCTGGGAACATGACTGAGGTGTCATTCTGGAATCCTGTGGCCTGGGAACATGACATCTGTTTAGATTGTGGAATACTGTGCCCTGGGAATCTGACTGAGGCTTGGTTCTGGAACCCTGTGGACTGGGAACATGACTGAGGTTTGATTGTAGAACCCTGTGCCCTGGAAACATGACTGTGGCCTGGTACTGGAAACCCATGGCCTAGGAATTTGACATTGGTTTGATTCTGGAACCCTGTGGCCTGGGAACATGACTGAGGTTTGATTCTGGAAAACTGTGGCCGGGGACTTGACTGAGGGTTGATGGCAGAAATCTGTGGACTGGGAACATGACTGAGGTTTTATTCTGGAATCCTGTGGCCTGGGAACATGACATCAGTGGATTCTGGAACCCTGTGGCCTGGGAACATGAGAACGGTTGGATTCTGGAACCCTGTGGCCTGGGAACATGTCTGAGGTTTGATGGTGGAAACCTGTGGCTTGGCAACATGAATGAGGTTTGTTACTGGAACCCTGTTCCCTGGGAATATGACTGAGGTTTGATTCTGGACACCTTTGTCCTGGGAACATGACTGTGGTTTGATTGTGGAACCATGGGTCCTGCAAACATGACTGAGGTTTGATTCTGGAACCATGTGTCCTGGGAATATGACTGAGGTTTGATTCTGGAAATCTGTGGCCTGGGAACTTGACTGAGGTTTGATGGCAGAAACCTGTGGACTGGCAACATGACTGAGGTTTGATTGTAGAACCCTGTGGCCTGGAAACATGACTGTGGCCTGGTACTGGAAACCCATGGCCTAGGAATTTGACATTGGTTTGATTCTGGAACCCTGTGGCCTGGGAACATGACTGAGGCGTGATTCTGGAAAACTGTGGCCTGGGAATATGACTGAGGTTTGATTTTGGAAATCTGTGGCCTGGGAACTTGACTGAGGTTTGATGGCAGAAATCTGTGGACTGGCAACATGACTGAGGTTTGATTGTAGAACCCTGTGCCCTGGAAACATGACTGCGACCTGATACTTGAAACCCATGGCCTGGGAACTTGACATTGGCTTGATTCCGGAACCCTGTGGCCAGGAACAAGACTGAGGCGTGATTCTGGAATCCTGTGGCCTGGGAACATGACTTCTGTTTAGATTGTGGAATACTGGGCCCTGGGAACCTGACTGAGGCTTGGTTCTGGAACCCTGTGGACTGGGAACATGACTGAGGTTTTATTCTGGAATCCTGTGGCCTGGGAACATGACATCAGTGGATTCTGGAACCCTGTGGCCTGGGAACATGAGAACGGTTGGATTCTGGAACCCTGTGGCCTGGGAACATGTCTGAGATTTGATGGTGGAAACCTGTGGCTTGGCAACATGAATGAGGTTTGTTACTGGAACCCTCTTCCCTGGGAACATGACTGAGGTTTGATTCTGGACAACTTTGTCCTGGGAACATGACTGTGGTTTGATTGTGGAACCATGGGTCCTGCAAACATGACTGAGGTTTTATTCTGGAACCAGGTGTCCTGGGAATATGACTGAGGTTTGATTCTGGAAATCTGTGGCCTGGGAAATTGACTGAGGTTTGATGGCAGAAACCTGTGGACTGGCAACATGACAGAGGTTTGATTGTAGAAACCTGTGCCCTGCAAACATGACTGTGGCCTGGTACTGGAAACCCATGGCCTAGGAATTTGACATTGGCTTGATTCTGGAACCCTGTGGCCTGGGAACATGATTGAGGCGTGATTCTGGAAACCTGTGGCCTGGGAACATGACATCTGTTTAGATTGTGGCATACTGTGCCCTGGGAACCGGACTGAAGGCTTGGTTCTGGAATCCTGTGGACTGGGAACAAGACTGAGGTTTGATTCTGGAACCATGTGGCCTGGGAATATGACTGATGTTAGATCGTGGAATCCTGTGGCCTGGGAACATGACATCGGTTTGGATTCTGGTACCCTGTTGCCTGGGAACATGAAATCGGTTTGATTGTGGAAACCTGTGGTCTGGGAATATGACTGAGGTTTGATGGTGGTACCCTCTGGCCTGGCAACATGACTGAGGTTTGATTCTGGATCCCTGTGGCCTGGGAACATGACTGAGGCGTGATTCTGGAATCCTGTGGCCTGGGAACATGACGTCTGTTTAGATTGTGGAATACTGTGCCCTGGGAATCTGACTGAGTCTTGGTTCTGGAACCCTGTGGACTGGGAACATGACTGAGGTTTGAATCTGGAATCCTGTAGCCTGCGAACATAACTGAGGATTGTTTCTGGAACCCTGTGGCCTGGGAACATGACATCAGTGGATTCTGGAACCCTGTGGCCTGGGAACATGAGAACGGTTTAATTCTGGAACCCTGTGACTTGGGAACATGTCTGAGGTTTGATGGTGGAAACCTGTGGCTTGGCAACATGACTGAGGTTTGTTTCTGTAACCCTGTTCTCTGGGAACATGACTGAGGTTTGATTCTGGACACCTTTGTGCTGGGAACATGACTGTGTTTTGATTGTGGAATCATGGGTCCTGCAAACATGACTGAGGTTTGATTCTGGAACCATGTGTCCTGGGAATATGACTGAGGTTTGATTCTGGAAATCTGTGGACTGGCAACATGACTGAGGTTTGATTGTAGAACCCTGTGCCCTGGAAACATGACTGTGGGCTGGTACTGGAAACCCATGGCCTAGGAATTTGACATTGGTTTGATTCTGGAACCCTGTGACCTGGGAACATGACTGAGGTTTGATTCTGGAAAACTGTGGCCGGGGACTTGACTGAGGTTTGATGGCAGAAATCTGTGGACTGGAAATATTACTGAGGTTTGATTGTAGAACCCTGTGCCCTGGAAACATGACTGCGACCTGATACTTGAAACCCATGGCCTGGGAACTTGACATTGGTTTGATTCTGGAAGCCTGTGGTCAGGAAGAAGAGTGAGGCGTGATTCTGGAATCCTGTGGCCTGGGAATATGACATCTGTTTAGATTGTGGAATACTGTGCCCTGGGAACCTGACTGAGGCTTGGTTCTGAAACCCTGTGGACTGGGAACATGACTGAGGTTTTATTCTGGAATCCTGTGGCCTGGGAACATGACATCAGTGGATTCTTGAAACCTGTGGCCTAGGAACATGAGAACGGTTGGATTCTGGAACCCTGTGGCCTGGGAACAAGTCTGAGGTTTGATGGTGGAAACCTGTGGCTTGGCAACATGACTGAGGTTTGTTACTGGAACCCTGTTGGCTGGGAACATGACTGAGGTTTGATTCTGGACATCTTTGTCCTGGGAACATGACTGTGGTTTGATTGGGGAACCATGGGTCCTGCAAACATGACTGAGGTTTGATTCTGGAACCATGTGTCCTGGGAATATGACTGAGGTTTGATTCTGGAAATCTGTGGCCTGGGAACTTGACTGAGGTTTGATGGCAGAAAGCTGTGGACTGGCAACATGTCTGAGTTTTGATTGTAGAACCCTGTGCCCTGGAAACATGACTGTGGCCTGGTACTGGAAACCCATGGCCTAGGAATTTGACATTGGCTTGATTCTGGAACCCTGTGGCCTGGGAACATGACTGAGGTTTGATTCTGGAACCCTGTAGCCTGCGAACATAACTGAGGATTGTTTCTGGAACCTTGTGGCCTGGGAACATGACATCAGTGGATTCTGGAACCCCGTGACCTGGGAACATGTCTGAGGTTTGATGGTGGAAACCTGTGGACTGGCAACATGACTGAGGTTTGATTGTAGAACCCTGTGCCCTGGAAACATGACTGCGACCTGATACTTGAAACCCATGGCCTGGGAACTTGACATTGGTTTGATTCCGGAACCCTGTGGCCAGGAACAAGACTGAGGCGTGTTTCTGGAATCCTGTGGCCTGGGAACATGACATCTGTTTAGATTGTGGAATACTGTGCCCTGGGAATCTTACTGAGGATTGGTTCTGGAACCCTGTGAACTGGGAACATGACTGAGGTTTGATTGTAGAACCCTGTGCCCTGGAAACATGACTGTGGCCTGTTACTGGAAACCCATGGCCTAGGAATTTGACATTGGTTTGATTCTGGAACCCTGTGGCCTGGGAACCTGACTGAGGTTTGATCCTGGAAAACTGTGGCCGGGGACATGACTGAGGGTTGATGGCAGAAATCTGTGGACTGGAAACATTAGTGAGGTTTGACTGTAGAACCCTGTGCCCTGGAAACATGACTGTGGGCTGGTACTGGAAACCCATGGCCTAGGAATTTGACATTGGATTGATTATGGAACCCTGTGGCCTGGGAACATGACTGAGGTTTGATTCTGGAACCCTGTAGGCTGCGAACATAACTGAGGATTGTTTCTGGAACCCTGTTGCCTGGGAACATGACATCAGTGGATTCTGGAACCCTGTGGCCTGGGAACATGAGAACGGTTTAATTCTGGAACCCTGTGACCTGTGAACATGTCTGAGGTTTGATGGTGGAAACCTGTGGCTTGGCAACATGACTGAGGTTTGTTTCTGGAACCCTGTTCCCTGGGAACATGACTGAGGTTTGATTCTGGACACCTTTGTGCTGGGAACATGACTGTGTTTTGATTGTGGAATCATGGGTCCTGCAAACATGACTGAGGTTTGATTCTGGAACCATGTGTCCTGGGAATATGACTGAGGTTTGATTCTGGAAATCTGTGGCCTGGGAACTTGACTGAGGTTTGATGGCAGAATCCTGTGGACTGGCAACATGACTGAGGTTTGATTGTAGAACCCTGTGCCCTGGAAACATGACTGCGACCTGATACTTGAAACCCATGGCCTGGGAACTTGACATTGGTTTGATTCTGGAACCCTGTGGCCTGGGAACATGATTGAGGCGTGATTCTGGAAACCTTTGGCCTGGGAACATGACATCTGTTTAGATTGTGGCATACTGTGCCCTGGGAACCGGACTGAAGGCTTGGTTCTGGAATCCTGTGGACTGGGAACAAGACTGAGGTTTGATTCTGGAACCATGTGGCCTGGGAATATGACTGATGTTAGATCGTGGAATCCTGTGGCCTGGGAACATGACATCGGTTTGGATTCTGGTACCCTGTTGCCTGGGAACATGAAATCGGTTTGATTGTGGAAACCTGTGGTCTGGGAATATGACTGAGGTTTGATGGTGGTACCCTCTGGCCTGGCAACATGACTGAGGTTTGATTCTGGATCCCTGTGGCCTGGGAACATGACTGAGGTGTCATTCTGGAATCCTGTGGCCTGGGAACATGACATCTGTTTAGATTGTGGAATACTGTGCCCTGGGAATCTGACTGAGGATTGGTTCTGGAACCCTGTGGACTGGGAACATGACTGAGGTTTGATTGTAGAACCCTGTGCCCTGGAAACATGACTGTGGCCTGGTACTGGAAACCCATGGCCTAGGAATTTGACATTGGTTTGATTCTGGAACCCTGTGGCCTGGGAACATGACTGAGGTTTGATTCTGGAAAACTGTGGCCGGGGACTTGACTGAGGGTTGATGGCAGAAATCTGTGGACTGGGAACATGACTGAGGTTTTATTCTGGAATCCTGTGGCCTGGGAACATGACATCAGTGGATTCTGGAACCCTGTGGCCTGGGAACATGAGAACGGTTGGATTCTGGAACCCTGTGGCCTGGGAACATGTCTGAGGTTTGATGGTGGAAACCTGTGGCTTGGCAACATGAATGAGGTTTGTTACTGGAACCCTGTTCCCTGGGAATATGACTGAGGTTTGATTCTGGACACCTTTGTCCTGGGAACATGACTGTGGTTTGATTGTGGAACCATGGGTCCTGCAAACATGACTGAGGTTTGATTCTGGAACCATGTGTCCTGGGAATATGACTGAGGTTTGATTCTGGAAATCTGTGGCCTGGGAACTTGACTGAGGTTTGATGGCAGAAACCTGTGGACTGGCAACATGACTGAGGTTTGATTGTAGAACCCTGTGGCCTGGAAACATGACTGTGGCCTGGTACTGGAAACCCATGGCCTAGGAATTTGACATTGGTTTGATTCTGGAACCCTGTGGCCTGGGAACATGACTGAGGCGTGATTCTGGAAAACTGTGGCCTGGGAATATGACTGAGGTTTGATTTTGGAAATCTGTGGCCTGGGAACTTGACTGAGGTTTGATGGCAGAAATCTGTGGACTGGCAACATGACTGAGGTTTGATTGTAGAACCCTGTGCCCTGGAAACATGACTGCGACCTGATACTTGAAACCCATGGCCTGGGAACTTGACATTGGCTTGATTCCGGAACCCTGTGGCCAGGAACAAGACTGAGGCGTGATTCTGGAATCCTGTGGCCTGGGAACATGACTTCTGTTTAGATTGTGGAATACTGGGCCCTGGGAACCTGACTGAGGCTTGGTTCTGGAACCCTGTGGACTGGGAACATGACTGAGGTTTTATTCTGGAATCCTGTGGCCTGGGAACATGACATCAGTGGATTCTGGAACCCTGTGGCCTGGGAACATGAGAACGGTTGGATTCTGGAACCCTGTGGCCTGGGAACATGTCTGAGATTTGATGGTGGAAACCTGTGGCTTGGCAACATGAATGAGGTTTGTTACTGGAACCCTCTTCCCTGGGAACATGACTGAGGTTTGATTCTGGACAACTTTGTCCTGGGAACATGACTGTGGTTTGATTGTGGAACCATGGGTCCTGCAAACATGACTGAGGTTTTATTCTGGAACCAGGTGTCCTGGGAATATGACTGAGGTTTGATTCTGGAAATCTGTGGCCTGGGAAATTGACTGAGGTTTGATGGCAGAAACCTGTGGACTGGCAACATGACAGAGGTTTGATTGTAGAAACCTGTGCCCTGCAAACATGACTGTGGCCTGGTACTGGAAACCCATGGCCTAGGAATTTGACATTGGCTTGATTCTGGAACCCTGTGGCCTGGGAACATGATTGAGGCGTGATTCTGGAAACCTGTGGCCTGGGAACATGACATCTGTTTAGATTGTGGCATACTGTGCCCTGGGAACCGGACTGAAGGCTTGGTTCTGGAATCCTGTGGACTGGGAACAAGACTGAGGTTTGATTCTGGAACCATGTGGCCTGGGAATATGACTGATGTTAGATCGTGGAATCCTGTGGCCTGGGAACATGACATCGGTTTGGATTCTGGTACCCTGTTGCCTGGGAACATGAAATCGGTTTGATTGTGGAAACCTGTGGTCTGGGAATATGACTGAGGTTTGATGGTGGTACCCTCTGGCCTGGCAACATGACTGAGGTTTGATTCTGGATCCCTGTGGCCTGGGAACATGACTGAGGCGTGATTCTGGAATCCTGTGGCCTGGGAACATGACGTCTGTTTAGATTGTGGAATACTGTGCCCTGGGAATCTGACTGAGTCTTGGTTCTGGAACCCTGTGGACTGGGAACATGACTGAGGTTTGAATCTGGAATCCTGTAGCCTGCGAACATAACTGAGGATTGTTTCTGGAACCCTGTGGCCTGGGAACATGACATCAGTGGATTCTGGAACCCTGTGGCCTGGGAACATGAGAACGGTTTAATTCTGGAACCCTGTGACTTGGGAACATGTCTGAGGTTTGATGGTGGAAACCTGTGGCTTGGCAACATGACTGAGGTTTGTTTCTGTAACCCTGTTCTCTGGGAACATGACTGAGGTTTGATTCTGGACACCTTTGTGCTGGGAACATGACTGTGTTTTGATTGTGGAATCATGGGTCCTGCAAACATGACTGAGGTTTGATTCTGGAACCATGTGTCCTGGGAATATGACTGAGGTTTGATTCTGGAAATCTGTGGACTGGCAACATGACTGAGGTTTGATTGTAGAACCCTGTGCCCTGGAAACATGACTGTGGGCTGGTACTGGAAACCCATGGCCTAGGAATTTGACATTGGTTTGATTCTGGAACCCTGTGACCTGGGAACATGACTGAGGTTTGATTCTGGAAAACTGTGGCCGGGGACTTGACTGAGGTTTGATGGCAGAAATCTGTGGACTGGAAATATTACTGAGGTTTGATTGTAGAACCCTGTGCCCTGGAAACATGACTGCGACCTGATACTTGAAACCCATGGCCTGGGAAGTTGACATTGGTTTGATTCTGGAAGCCTGTGGTCAGGAAGAAGAGTGAGGCGTGATTCTGGAATCCTGTGGCCTGGGAATATGACATCTGTTTAGATTGTGGAATACTGTGCCCTGGGAACCTGACTGAGGCTTGGTTCTGAAACCCTGTGGACTGGGAACATGACTGAGGTTTTATTCTGGAATCCTGTGGCCTGGGAACATGACATCAGTGGATTCTTGAAACCTGTGGCCTAGGAACATGAGAACGGTTGGATTCTGGAACCCTGTGGCCTGGGAACAAGTCTGAGGTTTGATGGTGGAAACCTGTGGCTTGGCAACATGACTGAGGTTTGTTACTGGAACCCTGTTGGCTGGGAACATGACTGAGGTTTGATTCTGGACATCTTTGTCCTGGGAACATGACTGTGGTTTGATTGGGGAACCATGGGTCCTGCAAACATGACTGAGGTTTGATTCTGGAACCATGTGTCCTGGGAATATGACTGAGGTTTGATTCTGGAAATCTGTGGCCTGGGAACTTGACTGAGGTTTGATGGCAGAAAGCTGTGGACTGGCAACATGTCTGAGTTTTGATTGTAGAACCCTGTGCCCTGGAAACATGACTGTGGCCTGGTACTGGAAACCCATGGCCTAGGAATTTGACATTGGTTTGATTCTGGAACCCTGTGGCCTGGGAACATGACTGAGGTTTGATTCTGGAACCCTGTAGCCTGCGAACATAACTGAGGATTGTTTCTGGAACCTTGTGGCCTGGGAACATGACATCAGTGGATTCTGGAACCCCGTGACCTGGGAACATGTCTGAGGTTTGATGGTGGAAACCTGTGGACTGGCAACATGACTGAGGTTTGATTGTAGAACCCTGTGCCCTGGAAACATGACTGCGACCTGATACTTGAAACCCATGGCCTGGGAACTTGACATTGGTTTGATTCCGGAACCCTGTGGCCAGGAACAAGACTGAGGCGTGTTTCTGGAATCCTGTGGCCTGGGAACATGACATCTGTTTAGATTGTGGAATACTGTGCCCTGGGATCCTGCCTGAGGCTAGGTTCTGGAACCCTGTGGACTGAGAACATGACTGAGGTTTTATTCTGGAATCCTGTGGCCTGGGAACATGGCATCAGTGGATTCTTGAACCCTGTGGCCTGGGGACATGACAACGGTTTGATTCTGGAACCCTGTGGCCTGGGAACATGAGAACGGTTTGATTCTGGAACCCTGTGGCCTGGGAACATGTCTGAGGTTTGATGGTGGAAACCTGTGGCTTGGCAACATGAATGAGCTTTGTTACTGGAACCCTCTTCCCTTGGAACATGACTGAGGTTTGATTCTGGACACCTTTGTCCTGGGAACATGACTGTGGTTTGACTGTGGAACCATGGGTCCTGCAAACATGACTGAGGTTTGATTCTGGAACCATGTGTCCTGGGAATATGACTGAGGTTTGATTCTGGAAATCTGTGGCCTGGGTACTTGACTGAGGTTTGATGGCAGCAACCTGTGGACTGGCAACATGACTGAGGTTTGATTGTAGAACCCTGTGGCCTGGAAACATGACTGTGGCCTGGTACTGGAAACCCATGGCCTAGGAATTTGACATTGGTTTGATTCTGGAACCCTGTGGCCTGGGAACATGATTGAGGCGTGATTCTGGAAACCTGTGGCCTGAGAACATGACATTTGTTTAGGTTGTGGCATAATGTGCCCTGGGAACCGGACTGAAGGCTTGGTTCTGGAATCCTGTGGACTGGGAACAAGACTGAGGTTTGATTCTGGAACCATGTGGCCTGGGAATATGACTGATGTTAGATCGTGGAATCCTGTGGCCTAGGAACATGACATCGGTTTGGATTCTGGGACGCTGTTGCCTGGGAACATGAAATCGGTTTGATTGTGGAAACCTGTGGTCTGGGAATATGACTGAGGTTTGATGGTGGTACCCTCTGGCCTGGCAACATGACTGAGGTTTGATTCTGGATCCCTGTGGCCTGGGAACATGACTGAGGCGTGATTCTGGAATCCTGTGGCCTGGGAACATGACATCTGTTTAGATTGTGGAATACTGTGCCCTGGGAATCTTACTGAGGATTGGTTCTGGAACCCAGTGAACTGGGAACATGACTGAAGTTTGATTGTAGAACCCTGTGCCCTGGAAACATGACTGTGGCCTGTTACTGGAAACCCATGGCCTAGGAATTTGACATTGGTTTGATTCTGGAACCCTGTGGCCTGGGAACCTGACTGAGGTTTGATCCTGGAAAACTGTGGCCGGGGACATGACTGAGGGTTGATGGCAGAAATCTGTGGACTGGAAACATTAGTGAGGTTTGACTGTAGAACCCTGTGCCCTGGAAACATGACTGTGGGCTGGTACTGGAAACCCATGGCCTAGGAATTTGACATTGGATTGATTATGGAACCCTGTGGCCTGGGAACATGACTGAGGTTTGATTCTGGAACCCTGTAGGCTGCGAACATAACTGAGGATTGTTTCTGGAACCCTGTTGCCTGGGAACATGACATCAGTGGATTCTGGAACCCTGTGGCCTGGGAACATGAGAACGGTTTAATTCTGGAACCCTGTGACCTGTGAACATGTCTGAGGTTTGATGGTGGAAACCTGTGGCTTGGCAACATGACTGAGGTTTGTTTCTGGAACCCTGTTCCCTGGGAACATGACTGAGGTTTGATTCTGGACACCTTTGTGCTGGGAACATGACTGTGTTTTGATTGTGGAATCATGGGTCCTGCAAACATGACTGAGGTTTGATTCTGGAACCATGTGTCCTGGGAATATGACTGAGGTTTGATTCTGGAAATCTGTGGCCTGGGAACTTGACTGAGGTTTGATGGCAGAAACCTGTGGACTGGCAACATGACTGAGGTTTGATTGTAGAACCCTGTTCCCTGGAAACATGACTGCGACCTGATACTTGAAACCCATGGCCTGGGAACTTGACATTGGTTTGATTCTGGAACCCTGTGGCCTTGGAACATGATTGAGGCGTGATTCTGGAAACCTGTGGCCTGGGAACATGACATCTGTTTAGATTGTGGCATACTGTGCCCTGGGAACCGGACTGAAGGCTTGGTTCTGGAATCCTGTGGACTGGGAACAAGACTGAGGTTTGATTCTGGAACCATGTGGCCTGGGAATATGACTGATGTTAGATCGTGGAATCCTGTGGCCTGGGAACATGACATCGGTTTGGATTCTGGGACCCTGTTGCCTGGGAACATGAAATCGGTTTGATTGTGGAAACCTGTGGTCTGGGAATATGACTGAGGTTTGATGGTGGTACCCTCTGGCCTGGCAACATGACTGAGGTTTGATTCTGGATCCCTGTGGCCTGGGAACATGACTGAGGTGTCATTCTGGAATCCTGTGGCCTGGGAACATGACATCTGTTTAGATTGTGGAATACTGTGCCCTGGGAATCTGACTGAGGCTTGGTTCTGGAACCCTGTGGACTGGGAACATGACTGAGGTTTGATTGTAGAACCCTGTGCCCTGGAAACATGACTGTGGCCTGGTACTGGAAACCCATGGCCTAGGAATTTGACATTGGTTTGATTCTGGAACCCTGTGGCCTGGGAACATGACTGAGGTTTGATTCTGGAAAACTGTGGCCGGGGACTTGACTGAGGGTTGATGGCAGAAATCTGTGGACTGGGAACATGACTGAGGTTTTATTCTGGAATCCTGTGGCCTGGGAACATGACATCAGTGGATTCTGGAACCCTGTGGCCTGGGAACATGTCTGAGGTTTGATGGTGGAAACCTGTGGCTTGGCAACATGAATGAGGTTTGTTACTGGAACCCTGTTCCCTGGGAATATGACTGAGGTTTGATTCTGGACACCTTTGTCCTGGGAACATGACTGTGGTTTGATTGTGGAACCATGGGTCCTGCAAACATGACTGAGGTTTGATTCTGGAACCATGTGTCCTGGGAATATGACTGAGGTTTGATTCAGGAAATCTGTGGCCTCGGAAATTGACTGAGGTTTGATGGTAGAACCCTGTGCCCTGGAAACATGACTGTGGGCTGGTACTAGAAACCCATGGCCTAGGAATTTGACATTGGTTTGATTATGGAACCCTGTGACCCCGGAACATGACTGAGGTTTGATTCTGGAAAACTGTGGCCGGGGACTTGACTGAGGTTTGATGGCAGAAATCTGTGGACTGGCAATATGACTGAGGTTTGATTGTAGCACCCTGTGCCCTGGAAACATGACTGCGACCTGATACTTGAAACCCATGGCCTGGGAACTTGACATTGGTTTGATTCCGGAACCCTGTGGCAAGAAACAAGACTGAGGCGTGATTCTGGAATCCTGTGGCCTGGGAACATGACATCTGTTTAGATTGTGGAATACTGGGCCCTGGGAACCTAACTGAGGCTTGGTTCTGGAACCCTGTGGACTGGGAACATGACTGAGATTTTATTCTGGAATCCTGTGGCCTGGGAACATGACATCAGTGGATTCTTGAACCCTGTGGCCTGGGAACATGAGAACGGTTGGCTTCTGGAACCCTGTGGCCTGGGAACATGTCTGAGGTTTGATGGTGGAAACCTGTGGCTTGGCAACATGAATGAGGTTTGTTACTGGAACCCTGTTCCCTGGGAATATGACTGAGGTTTGATTCTGGACACCTTTGTCCTGGGAACATGACTGTGATTTGATTGTGGAACCATGGGTCCTGCAAACATGACTGAGGTTTGATTCTGGAAATCTGTGGCCTGGGAAATTGACTGAGGTTTGATGGCAGAAACCTGTGGACTGGCAACATGACTGAGTTTTGATTGTAGAACCCTGTGCCCTGGAAACATGACTGTGGCCTGGTACTGGAAACCCATGGCCTAGGAATTTGACATTGGTTTGAATCTGGAACCCTGTGGCCCGGGAAAATGACTGAGGCGTGATTCTGGAAAACTGTGGCCTGGGAATATGACTGAGGTTTGATTCTGGAAATCTGTGGCCTGGGAACTTGACTGAGGTTTGATGGCAGAAATCTGTGGACTGGCAACATGACTGAGGTTTGGTTGTAGAACCCTGTGCCCTGGAAACATGACTGCGACCTGATACTTGAAACCCATGGCCTGGGAACTTGACATTGGTTTGATTCCGGAACCCTGTGGCCAGGAACAAGACTGAGGCGTGATTCTGGAATCCTGTGGCATGGGAACATGACATCTGTTTAGATTGTGGAATACTGTGCCCTGGGAATCTGACTGAGGCTTGGTTCTGGAACCCTGTGGACTGGGAACATGACTGAGGTTTCATTCTGGAACCATGTGGCCTGGGAATATGACTGATGTTAGATCGTGGAATCCTGTGGCCTGGGAACATGACATCGGTTTGGATTCTGGGACCCTGTTGCCTGGGAACATGAAATCGGTTTGATTGTGGAAACCTGTGGTCTGGGAATATGACTGAGGTTTGATGGTGGTACCCTCTGGCCTGGCAACATGACTGAGGTTTGATTCTGGATCCCTGTGGCCTCGGAACATGACTGAGGTGTCATTCTGGAATCCTGTGGCCTGGGAACATGACATCTGTTTAGATTGTGGAATACAGTGCCCTGGGAATCTGACTGAGGCTTGGTTCTGGAACCCTGTGGACTGGGAACATGACTGAGGTTTGATTGTAGAACCCTGTGCCCTGGAAACATGACTGTGGCCTGGTACTGGAAACCCATGGCCTAGGAATTTGAAATTGGTTTGATTCTGGAACCCTGTGGCCTGGGAACATGACTGAGGTTTGATTCTGGAAAACTGTGGCCGGGGACTTGACTGAGGGTTGATGGCAGAAATCTGTGGACTGGGAACATGACTGAGGTTTTATTCTGGAATCCTGTGGCCTGGGAACATGACATCAGTGGATTCTGGAACCCTGTGGCCTGGGAACATGTCTGAGGTTTGATGGTGGAAACCTGTGGCTTGGCAACATGAATGAGGTTTGTTACTGGAACCCTGTTCCCTGGGAATATGACTGAGGTTTGATTCTGGACACCTTTGTCCTGGGAACATGACTGTGGTTTGATTGTGGAACCATGGGTCCTGCAAACATGACTGAGGTTTGATTCTGGAACCATGTGTCCTGGGAATATGACTGAGGTTTGATTCAGGAAATCTGTGGCCTGGGAAATTGACTGAGGTTTGATGGTAGAAACCTGTGGACTGGCAACATGACTGAGGTTTGATTGTAGAACCCTGTGCCCTGGAAACATGACTGTGGGCTGGTACTAGAAACCCATGGCCTAGGAATTTGACATTGGTTTGATTATGGAACCCTGTGACCCCGGAACATGACTGAGGTTTGATTCTGGAAAACTGTGGCCGGGGACTTGACTGAGGTTTGATGGCAGAAATCTGTGGACTGGCAATATGACTGAGGTTTGATTGTAGCACCCTGTGCCCTGGAAACATGACTGCGACCTGATACTTGAAACCCATGGCCTGGGAACTTGACATTGGTTTGATTCCGGAACCCTGTGGCAAGAAACAAGACTGAGGCGTGATTCTGGAATCCTGTGGCCTGGGAACATGACATCTGTTTAGATTGTGGAATACTGGGCCCTGGGAACCTAACTGAGGCTTGGTTCTGGAACCCTGTGGACTGGGAACATGACTGAGATTTTATTCTGGAATCCTGTGGCCTGGGAACATGACATCAGTGGATTCTTGAACCCTGTGGCCTGGGAACATGAGAACGGTTGGCTTCTGGAACCCTGTGGCCTGGGAACATGTCTGAGGTTTGATGGTGGAAACCTGTGGCTTGGCAACATGAATGAGGTTTGTTACTGGAACCCTGTTCCCTGGGAATATGACTGAGGTTTGATTCTGGACACCTTTGTCCTGGGAACATGACTGTGATTTGACTGTGGAACCATGGGTCCTGCAAACATGACTGAGGTTTGATTCTGGAAATCTGTGGCCTGGGAAATTGACTGAGGTTTGATGGCAGAAACCTGTGGACTGGCAACATGACTGAGGTTTGATTGTAGAACCCTGTGCCCTGGAAACATGACTGTGGCCTGGTACTGGAAACCCATGGCCTAGGAATTTGACATTGGTTTGAATCTGGAACCCTGTGGCCCGGGAAAATGACTGAGGCGTGATTCTGGAAAACTGTGGCCTGGGAATATGACTGAGGTTTGATTCTGGAAATCTGTGGCCTGGGAACTTGACTGAGGTTTGATGGCAGAAATCTGTGGACTGGCAACATGACTGAGGTTTGATTGTAGAACCCTGTGCCCTGGAAACATGACTGCGACCTGATACTTGAAACCCATGGCCTGGGAACTTGACATTGGTTTGATTCCGGAACCCTGTGGCCAGGAACAAGACTGAGGCGTGATTCTGGAATCCTGTGGCATGGGAACATTACATCTGTTTAGATTGTGGAATACTGTGCCCTGGGAATCTGACTGAGGCTTGGTTCTGGAACCCTGTGGACTGGGAACATGACTGAGGTTTGATTCTGGAACCCTGTAGCCTGCAAACATAACTGAGGATTGTTTCTGGAACCCTGTGGCCTGGGAACATGACATCAGTGGATTCTGGAACCCTGTGGCCTGGGAACATGAGAACGGTTTAATTCTGGAACCCTGTGACCTGGGAACATGCCTGAGGTTTGATGGTGGAAACCTGTGGCTTGGCAACATGACTGAGGTTTGTTTCTGGAACCCTGTTCCCTGGGAACATGACTGAGGTTTGATTCTGGACACCTTTGTGCTGGGAACATGACTGTGTTTTGATTGTGGAAACATGGGTCCTGCAAACATGACTGAGGTTTGATTCTGGAACCATGTGTCCTGGGAATATGACTGAGGTTTGATTCTGGAAATCTGTGGCCTGGGAACTTGACTGAGGTTTGATGGCAGAAACCTGTGGACTGGCAACATGACTGAGGATTGATTGTAGAACCCTGTGCCCTGGAAACATGACTGCGACCTGATACTTGAAACCCATGGCCTGGGAACTTGACATTGGTTTGATTCCGGAACCCTGTGGCCAGGAACAAGACTGAGGCGTGATTCTGGAATCTTGTGGCATGGGAACATAACATCTGTTTAGATTGTGGAATACTGTGCCCTGGGAATCTGACTGAGGCTTGGTTCTGGAACCCTGTGGACTGGGAACATGACTGAGGTTTGATTCTGGAACCCTGTAGCCTGCAAACATAACTGAGGATTGTTTCTGGAACCCTGTGGCCTGGGAACATGACATCAGTGGATTCTGGAACCCTGTGGCCTGGGAACATGAGAACGGTTTAATTCTGGAACCCTGTGACCTGGGAACATGTCTGAGGTTTGATGGTGGAAACCTGTGGCTTGGCAACATGACTGAGGTTTGTTTCTGGAACCCTGTTCCCTGGGAACATGACTGAGGTTTGATTCTGGACACCTTTGTGCTGGGAACATGACTGTGTTTTGATTGTGGAAACATGGGTCCTGCAAACATGACTGAGGTTTGATTCTGGAACCATGTGTCCTGGGAATATGACTGAGGTTTGATTCTGGAAATCTGTGGCCTGGGAACTTGACTGAGGTTTGATGGCAGAATCCTGTGGACTGGCAACATGACTGAGGTTTGATTGTAGAACCCTGTGCCCTGGAAACATGACTGTGGGCTGGTACTAGAAACCCATGGCCTAGGAATTTGACATTGGTTTGATTCTGGAACCCTGTGACCTGGGAACATGACTGAGGTTTGATTCTGGAAAACTGTGGCCGGGGACTTGACTGAGGTTTGATGGCAGAAATCTCTGGACTGGAAATATTACTGAGGTTTGATTGTAGAACCCTGTGCCCTGGAAACATGACTGCGACCTGATACTTGAAACCCATGGCCTGGGAACTTGACATTGGTTTGATTCTGGAAGCCTGTGGTCAGGAAGAAGAGTGAGGCGTGATTCTGGAATCCTGTGGCCTGGGAATATGACATCTGTTTAGATTGTGGAATACTGTGCCCTGGGAACCTGACTGAGGCTTGGTTCTGAAACCCTGTGGACTGGGAACATGACTGAGGTTTTATTCTGGAATCCTGTGGCCTTGGAACATGACATCAGTGGATTCTTGAAACCTGTGGCCTAGGAACATGAGAACGGTTGGATTCTGGAACCCTGTGGCCTGGGAACAAGTCTGAGGTTTGATGGTGGAAACCTGTGGCTTGGCAACATGACTGAGGTTTGTTACTGGAACCCTGTTGGCTGGGAACATGACTGAGATTTGATTCTGGACATCTTTGTACTGGGAACATGACTGTGGTTTGATTGGGGAACCATGGGTCCTGCAAACATGACTGAGGTTTGATTCTGGAACCATGTGTCCTGGGAATATGACTGAGGTTTGATTCTGGAAATCTGTGGCCTGGGAACTTGACTGAGGTTTGATGGCAGAAACCTGTGGACTGGCAACATGTCTGAGGTTTGATTGTAGAACCCTGTGCCCTGGAAACATGACTGTGGCCTGGTACTGGAAACCCATGGCCTAGGAATTTGACATTGGTTTGATTCTGGAACCCTGTGGCCTGGGAACCTGACTGAAGTTTGATCCTGGAAAACTGTGGCCGGGGACATGACTGAGGGTTGATGGCAGAAATCTGTGGACTGGAAACATTAGTGAGGTTTGACTGTAGAACCCTGTGCCCTGGAAACATGACTGTGGGCTGGTACTGGAAACCCATGGCCCAGGAATTTGACATTGGATTGATTATGGAACCCTGTGGCCTGGGAACATGACTGAGGTTTGATTCTGGAACCCTGTAGCCTGCGAACATAACTGAGGATTGTTTCTGGAACCCTGTGGCCTGGGAACATGACATCAGTGGATTCTGGAACCCTGTGGCCTGGGAACATGAGAACGTTTTGATTCTGGAACCCTGTGGCCTGGGAACATGTCTGAGGTTTGATGGTGGAAACCTGTGGCTTGGCAACATGAATGAGGTTTGTTACTGGAACCCTCTTCCCTGGGAATATGACTGAGGTTTGATTCTGGACACCTTTGTCCTGGGAACATGACTGTGGTTTGATTGTGGAACCATAGGTCCTGCAAACATGACTGAGGTTTGATTCTGGAACCAGGTGTCCTGGGAATATGACTGAGGTTTGATTCTGGAAATCTGTGGCCTGGGAAATTGACTGAGGTTTGATGGCAGAAACCTGTGGACTGGCAACATGACAGAGGTTTGATTGTAGAACCCTGTGCCCTGGAAACATGACTGTGGCCTGGTACTGGAAACCCATGGCCTAGGAATTTGACATTGGTTTGATTCTGGAACCCTGTGGCCTGGGAACATGATTGAGGCGTGATTCTGGAAACCTGTGGCCTGAGAACATGACATTTGTTTAGATTGTGGCATAATGTGCCCTGGGAACCGGACTGAAGGCTTGGTTCTGGATTCCTGTGGACTGGGAACAAGACTGAGGTTTGATTCTGGAACCATGTGGCCTGGGAATATGACTGATGTTAGATCGTGGAATCCTGTGGCCTGGGAACATGACATCGGTTTGGATTCTGGGACCCTGTTGCCTGGGAACATGAAATCGGTTTGATTGTGGAAACCTGTGGTCTGGGAATATGACTGAGGTTTGATGGTGGTACCCTCTGGCCTGGCAACATGACTGAGGTTTGATTCTGGATCCCTGTGGCCTGGGAACATGACTGAGGCGGGATTCTGGAATCCTGTGGCCTGGGAACATGACATCTGTTTAGATTGTGGTATACTGTGCCCTGGGAATCTGACTGAGGATTGGTTCTGGAACCCTGTGGACTGGGAACATGACTGAGGTTTGATTGTAGAACCCTGTGCCCTGGAAACATGACTGTGGCCTGTTACTGGAAACCCATGGCCTAGGAATTTGACATTGGTATGATTCTGGAACCCTGTGGCCTGGGAACATGACTGAGGTTTGATCCTGGAAAACTGTGGCCGGGGACTTGACTGAGGGTTGATGGCAGAAATCTGTGGACTGGAAACATTACTGAGGTTTGACTGTAGAACCCTGTGCCCTGGAAACATGACTGTGGGTTGGTACTGGAAACCCATGGCCTAGGAATTTGACATTGGATTGATTTTGGAACCCTGTGGCCTGGGAACATGACTGAGGTTTGATTCTGGAACCCTGTAGCCTGCGAACATAACTGAGGATTGTTTCTGGCACCCTGTGGCCTGGGAACATGACGTCAGTGGATTCTGGAACCCTGTGGCCTGGGAACATGTCTGAGGTTTGATGGTGGAAACCTGTGGCTTGGCAACATGACTGAGATTTGTTTCTGGAACCCTGTTCCCTGGGAACATGACTGAGGTTTGATTCTGGACACCTTTGTGCTGGGAACATGACTGTGTTTTGATTGTGGAATCATGGGTCCTGAAAACATGACTGAGGTTTCATTCTGGAACCATGTTTCCTGGGAATATGACTGAGGTTTGATTCTGGAAATCTGTGGCCTGGGAACTTGACTGAGGTTTGATGGCAGAAACCTGTGGACTGGCAACATGACTGACGTTTGATTGTAGAACCCTGTGCCCTGGAAACATGACTGCGACCTGACACTTGAAACCCATGGCCTGGGAACTTGACATTGGTTTGATTCTGGAACCCTGTGGCCTGGGAACATGATTGAGGCGTGATTCTGGAAACCTGTGGCCTGGGAACATGACATCTGTTTAGATTGTGGCATACTGTGCCCTGGGAACCGGACTGAAGGCTTGGTTCTGGAATCCTGTGGACTGGGAACAAGACTGAGGTTTGATTCTGGAACCATGTGGCCTGGGAATATGACTGATGTTAGATCGTGGAATCCTGTGGCCTGGGAACATGACATCGGTTTGGATTCTGGGACCCTGTTGCCTGGGAACATGAAATCGGTTTGATTGTGGAAACCTGTGGTCTGGGAATATGACTGAGGTTTGATGGTGGTACCCTCTGGCCTGGCAACATGACTGAGGTTTGATTCTGGATCCCTGTGGCCTGGGAACATGACTGAGGTGTCATTCTGGAATCCTGTGGCCTGGGAACATGACATCTGTTTAGATTGTGGAATACTGTGCCCTGGGAATCTGACTGAGGCTTGGTTCTGGAACCCTGTGGACTGGGAACATGACTGAGGTTTGATTGTAGAACCCTGTGCCCTGGAAACATGACTGTGGCCTGGTACTGGAAACCCATGGCCTAGGAATTTGACATGGGTTTGATTCTGGAACCCTGTGGCCTGGGAACATGACTGAGGTTTGATTCTGGAAAACTGTGGCCGGGGACTTGACTGAGGGTTGATGGCAGAAATCTGTGGACTGGGAACATGACTGAGGTTTTATTCTGGAATCCTGTGGCCTGGGAACATGACATCAGTGGATTCTGGAACCCTGTGGCCTGGGAACATGAGAACGGTTGGATTCTGGAACCCTGTGGCCTGGGAACATGTCTGAGGTTTGATGGTGGAAACCTGTGGCTTGGCAACATGAATGAGGTTTGTTACTGGAACCCTGTTCCCTGGGAATATGACTGAGGTTTGATTCTGGACACCTTTGTCCTGGGAACATGACTGTGGTTTGATTGTGGAACCATGGGTCCTGCAAACATGACTGAGGTTTGATTCTGGAACCATGTGTCCTGGGAATATGACTGAGGTTTGATTCTGGAAATCTGTGGCCTGGGAACTTGACTGAGGTTTGATGGCAGAAACCTGTGGACTGGCAACATGACTGAGGTTTGATTGTAGAACCCTGTGGCCTGGAAACATGACTGTGGGCTGGTACTGGAAACCCATGGCCTAGGAATTTGACATTGGTTTGATTCTGGAACCCTGTGGCCGGGGAACATGATTGAGGCGTGATTCTGGAAAACTGTGGCCTGGGAATATGACTGAGGTTTGATTTTGGAAATCTGTGGCCTGGGAACTTGACTGAGGTTTGATGGCAGAAATCTGTGGACTGGCAACATGACTGAGGTTTGATTGTAGAACCCTGTGCCCTGGAAACATGACTGCGACCTGATACTTGAAACCCATGGCCTGGGAACTTGACATTGGCTTGATTCCGGAACCCTGTGGCCAGGAACAAGACTGAGGCGTGATTCTGGAATCCTGTGGCCTGGGAACATGACTTCTGTTTAGATTGTGGAATACTGGGCCCTGGGAACCTGACTGAGGCTTGGTTCTGGAACCCTGTGGACTGGGAACATGACTGAGGTTTTATTCTGGAATCCTGTGGCCTGGGAACATGACATCAGTGGATTCTGGAACCCTGTGGCCTGGGAACATGAGAACGGTTGGATTCTGGAACCCTGTGGCCTGGGAACATGTCTGAGATTTGATGGTGGAAACCTGTGGCTTGGCAACATGAATGAGGTTTGTTACTGGAACCCTCTTCCCTGGGAACATGACTGAGGTTTGATTCTGGACAACTTTGTCCTGGGAACATGACTGTGGTTTGATTGTGGAACCATGGGTCCTGCAAACATGACTGAGGTTTTATTCTGGAACCAGGTGTCCTGGGAATATGACTGAGGTTTGATTCTGGAAATCTGTGGCCTGGGAAATTGACTGAGGTTTGATGGCAGAAACCTGTGGACTGGCAACATGACAGAGGTTTGATTGTAGAAACCTGTGCCCTGCAACCATGACTGTGGCCTGGTACTGGAAACCCATGGCCTAGGAATTTGACATTGGCTTGATTCTGGAACCCTGTGGCCTGGGAACATGATTGAGGCGTGATTCTGGAAACCTGTGGCCTGGGAACATGACATCTGTTTAGATTGTGGCATACTGTGCCCTGGGAACCGGACTGAAGGCTTGGTTCTGGAATCCTGTGGACTGGGAACAAGACTGAGGTTTGATTCTGGAACCATGTGGCCTGGGAATATGACTGATGTTAGATCGTGGAATCCTGTGGCCTGGGAACATGACATCGGTTTGGATTCTGGTACCCTGTTGCCTGGGAACATGAAATCGGTTTGATTGTGGAAACCTGTGGTCTGGGAATATGACTGAGGTTTGATGGTGGTACCCTCTGGCCTGGCAACATGACTGAGGTTTGATTCTGAATCCCTGTGGCCTGGGAACATGACTGAGGCGTGATTCTGGAATCCTGTGGCCTGGGAACATGACGTCTGTTTAGATTGTGGAATACTGTGCCCTGGGAATCTGACTGAGTCTTGGTTCTGGAACCCTGTGGACTGGGAACATGACTGAGGTTTGAATCTGGAATCCTGTAGCCTGCGAACATAACTGAGGATTGTTTCTGGAACCCTGTGGCCTGGGAACATGACATCAGTGGATTCTGGAACCCTGTGGACTGGGAACATGAGAACGGTTTAATTCTGGAACCCTGTGACTTGGGAACATGTCTGAGGTTTGATGGTGGAAACCTGTGGCTTGGCAACATGACTGAGGTTTGTTTCTGTAACCCTGTTCTCTGGGAACATGACTGAGGTTTGATTCTGGACACCTTTGTGCTGGGAACATGACTGTGTTTTGATTGTGGAATCATGGGTCCTGCAAACATGACTGAGGTTTGATTCTGGAACCATGTGTCCTGGGAATATGACTGAGGTTTGATTCTGGAAATCTGTGGACTGGCAACATGACTGAGGTTTGATTGTAGAACCCTGTGCCCTGGAAACATGACTGTGGGCTGGTACTGGAAACCCATGGCCTAGGAATTTGACATTGGTTTGATTCTGGAACCCTGTGACCTGGGAACATGACTGAGGCGTGATTCTGGAAAACTGTGGCCGGGGACTTGACTGAGGTTTGATGGCAGAAATCTCTGGACTGGAAATATTACTGAGGTTTGATTGTAGAACCCTGTGCCCTGGAAACATGACTGCGACCTGATACTTGAAACCCATGGCCTGGGAACTTGACATTGGTTTGATTCTGGAAGCCTGTGGTCAGGAAGAAGAGTGAGGCGTGATTCTGGAATCCTGTGGCCTGGGAATATGACATCTGTTTAGATTGTGGATTACTGTGCTCTGGGAACCTGACTGAGGCTTGGTTCTGAAACCCTGTGGACTGGGAACATGACTGAGGTTTCATTCTGGAATCCTGTGGCCTGGGAACATGACATCAGTGGATTCTTGAAACCTGTGGCCTAGGAACATGAGAACGGTTGGATTCTGGAACCCTGTGGCCTGGGAACAAGTCTGAGGTTTGATGGTGGAAACCTGTGGCTTGGCAACATGACTGAGGTTTGTTACTGGAACCCTGTTGGCTGGGAACATGACTGAGGTTTGATTCTGGACATCTTTGTGCTGGGAACATGACTGTGGTTTGATTGGGGAACCATGGGTCCTGCAAACATGACTGAGGTTTGATTCTGGAACCATGTGTCCTGGGAATATGACTGAGGTTTGATTCTGGAAATCTGTGGCCTGGGAACTTGACTGAGGTTTGATGGCAGAAACCTGTGGACTGGCAACATGTCTGAGGTTTGATTGTACAACCCTGTGCCCTGGAAACATGACTGTGGCCTGGTACTGGAAACCCATGGCCTAGGAATTTGACATTGGTTTGATTCTGGAACCCTGTGGCCTGGGAACATGACTGAGGTTTGATTCTGGAACCCTGTAGCCTGCGAACATAACTGAGGATTGTTTCTGGAACCTTGTGGCCTGGGAACATGACATCAGTGGATTCTGGAACCCCGTGACCTGGGAACATGTCTGAGGTTTGATGGTGGAAACCTGTGGACTGGCAACATGACTGAGGTTTGATTGTAGAACCCTGTGCCCTGGAAACATGACTGCGACCTGATACTTGAAACCCATGGCCTGGGAACTTGACATTGGTTTGATTCCGGAACCCTGTGGCCAGGAACAAGACTGAGGCGTGATTCTGGAATCCTGTGGCCTGGGAACATGACATCTGTTTAGATTGTGGAATACTGGGCCCTGGGATCCTGACTGAGGCTTGGTTCTGGAACCCTGTGGACTGGGAACATGACTGAGGTTTTATTCTGGAATCCTGTGGCCTGGGAACATGACATCAGTGGATCCTGGAACCCTGTGGCCTGGGAACATGAGAACGGTTTGATTCTGGAACCCTGTGGCCTGGGAACATGTCTGAGGTTTGATGGTGGAAACCTGTGGCTTGGCAACATGAATGAGGTTTCTTACTGGAACCCTCTTCCCTGGGAACATGACTGAAGTTTGATTCTGGATACCTTTGTCCTGGGAACATGACTATGGTTTGATTGTGGAACCATGGGTCCTGCAAACATGACTGAGGTTTTATTCTGGAACCATGTGTCCTGGGAATATGACTGAGGTTTGATTCTGGAAATCTGTGGCCTGGGAAATTGACTGAGGTTTGATGGCAGAAACCTGTGCACTGGCAACATGACAGAGATTTGATTGTAGAACCCTGTGTCCTGGAAACATGACTGTGGCCTGGTACTGGAAACCCATGGCCTAGGAATTTGACATTGGTTTGATTCTGGAACCCTGTGGCCTGGGAACATGACTGAGGTTTGATTCTGGAAAACTGTGGCCGGGGACTTGACTGAGGGTTGATGGCAGAAATCTGTGGACTGGAAACATTACTGAGGTTTGATTGTAGAACCCTGTGCCGTGGAAACATGATTGCGAACTGATACTTGAAACCTATGGCCTGGGAACTTGACATTGGTTTGATTCTGGAACCCTGTTGCCAGGAACAAGACTGAGGCGTGATTCTGGAATCCTGTGGCCTGGGAATATGACATCTGTTTAGATTGTGGAATACTGTGCCCTGGGAACCTGACTGAGGCTTGGTTCTGGAACCCTGTGGACTGGGAACATGACTGAGGTTTTATTCTGGAATCCTGTGGCCTGGGAACATGACATCAGTGGATTCTTGAACCCTGTGGACTGGGAACATGTCTGAGGTTTGATGGTGGAAACCTGTGGCTTGGTAACATGAATGAGGTTTGTTACTGGAACCCTGTTCCCTGGGAATATGACTGAGGTTTGATTCTGGACACCTTTGTCCTTGGAACATGACTGTGGTTTGATTGTGGAACCATGGGTCCTGCAAACATGACTGAGGTTTGATTCTGGAACCATGTGTCCTGGGAATATGACTGAGGTTTGATTCAGGGAATCTGTGGCCTGGGAAATTGACTGAGGTTTGATGGCAGAAACCTGTGGACTGGCAACATGACTGAGGTTTGATTCTAGAACCCTGTGCCCTGGAAACATGACTGTGGGCTGGTACTAGAAACCCATGGCCTAGGAATTTGACATTGGTTTGATTATGGAACCCTGTGACCTCGGAACATGACTGAGATTTGATTCTGGAAAACTGCGGCCGGGGACTTGACTGAGGTTTGATGGCAGAAATCTGTGGACTGGCAATATGACTGAGGTTTAATTGTAGCACCCTGTGCCCTGGAAACATGACTGCGACCTGATACTTGAAACCCATGGCCTGGGATCTTGACATTGGTTTGATTCCGGAACCCTGTGGCAAGAAACAAGACTGAGGCGTGATTCTGGAATCCTGTGGCCTGGGAACATGACATCTGTTTAGATTGTGGAATACTGGGCCCTGGGAACCTGACTGAGGCTTGGTTCTGGAACCCTGTGGACTGGGAACATGACTGAGATTTTATTCTGGAATCCTGTGGCCTGGGAACATGACATCAGTGGATTCTTGAACCCTGTGGCCTGGGAACATGAGAACGGTTGGCTTCTGGAACCCTGTGGCCTGGGAACATGTGTGGGGTTTGATGGTGGAAACCTGTGGCTTGGCAACATGAATGAGGTTTGTTACTGGAACCCTGTTCCCTAGGAATATGACTGAGGTTTGATTCTGGACACCTTTGTCCTGGGAACATGACTGTGGTTTGATTGTGGAACCATGGGTCCTGCAAACATGACTGAGGTTTGATTCTGGAAATCTGTGGCCTGGGAAATTGACTGAGGTTTGATGGCAGAAACCTGTGGACTGGCAACATGACTGAGGTTTGATTGTAGAACCCTGTGCCCTGGAAACATGACTGTGGCCTGGTACTGGAAACCCATGGCCTAGGAATTTGACATTGGTTTGATTCTGGAACCCTGTGGCCCGGGAAAATGACTGAGGCGTGATTCTGGAAAACTGTGGCCTGGGAATATGACTGAGGTTTGATTCTGTAAATCTGTGGCCTGGGAACTTGACTGAGGTTTGATGGCAGAAATCTGTGGACTGGCAACATGACTGAGGTTTGATTGTAGAACCCTGTGCCCTGGAAACATGACTGCGACCTGATACTTGAAACCCATGGCCTGGGAACTTGACATTGGTTTGATTCCGGAACCCTGTGGCCAGGAACAAGACTGAGGCGTGATTCTGGAATCCTGTGGCATGGGAACATGACATCTGTTTAGATTGTGGAATACTGTGCCCTGGGAATCTGACTGAGGCTTGGTTCTGGAACCCTGTGGACTGGGAACATGACTGAGGTTTGATTCTGGAACCCTGTAGCCTGCAAACATAACTGAGGATTGTTTCTGGAACCCTGTGGCCTGGGAACATGACATCAGTGGATTCTGGAACCCTGTGGCCTGGGAACATGAGAATGGTTTAATTCTGGAACCCTGTGACCTGGGAACATGTCTGAGGTTTGATGGTGGAAACCTGTGGCTTGGCAACATGACTGAGGTTTCTTTCTGGAACCCTGTTCCCTGGGAACATGACTGAGGTTTGATTCTGGACACCTTTGTGCTGGGAACATGACTGTGTTTTGATTGTGGAAACATGGGTCCTGCAAACATGACTGAGGATTGATTCTGGAACCATGTGTCCTGGGAATATGACTGAGGTTTGATTCTGGAAATCTGTGGCCTGGGAACTTGACTGAGGTTTGATGGCAGAAACCTGTGGACTGGCAACATGACTGAGGTTTGATTGTAGAACCCTGTGCCCTGGAAACATGACTGTGGGCTGGTACTGGAAACCCATGGCCTAGGAATTTGACATTGGTTTGATTCTGGAACCCTGTGACCTGGGAACATGACTGAGGCGTGATTCTGGAAAACTGTGTCCGGAGACTTGACTGAGGTTTGATGGCAGAAATCTCTGGACTGGAAATATTACTGAGGTTTGATTGTAGAACCCTGTGCCCTGGAAACATGACTGCGACCTGATACTTGAAACCCATGGCCTGGGAACTTGACATTGGTTTGATTCTGGAAGCCTGTGGTCAGGAAGAAGAGTGAGGCGTGATTCTGGAATCCTGTGGCCTGGGAATATGACATCTGTTTAGATTGTGGAATACTGTGCCCTGGGAACCTGACTGAGGCTTGGTTCTGAAACCCTGTGGACTGGGAACATGACTGAGGTTTTATTCTGGAATCCTGTGGCCTGGGAACATGACATCAGTGGATTCTTGAAACCTGTGGCCTAGGACCATGAGAACGGTTGGATTCTGGAACCCTGTGGCCTGGGAAAAAGTCTGAGGTTTGATGGTGGAAACCTGTGGCTTGGCAACATGACTGAGGTTTGTTACTGGAACCCTGTTGGCTGGGAACATGACTGAGGTTTGATTCTGGACATCTTTGTCCTGGGAACATGACTGTGGTTTGATTGGGGAACCATGGGTCCTGCAAACATGACTGAGGTTTGATTCTGGAACCATGTGTCCTGGGAATATGACTGAGGTTTGATTCTGGAAATCTGTGGCCTGGGAACTTGACTGAGGTTTGATGGCAGAAACCTGTGGACTGGCAACATGTCTGAGGTTTGATTGTAGAACCCTGTGCCCTGGAAACATGACTGTGGCCTGGTACTGGAAACCCATGGCCTAGGAATTTGACATTGGTTTGATTCTGGAACCCTGTGGCCTGGGAACATGACTGAGGTTTGATTCTGGAACCCTGTAGCCTGCGAACATAACTGAGGATTGTTTCTGGAACCTTGTGGCCTGGGAACATGACATCAGTGGATTCTGGAACCCCGTGACCTGGGAACATGTCTGAGGTTTGATGGTGGAAACCTGTGGACTGGCAACATGACTGAGGTTTGATTGTAGAACCCTGTGCCCTGGAAACATGACTGCGACCTGATACTTGAAACCCATGGCCTGGGAACTTGACATTGGTTTGATTCCGGAACCCTGTGGCCAGGAACAAGACTGAGGCGTGATTCTGGAATCCTGTGGCCTGGGAACATGACATCTGTTTAGATTGTGGAATACTGGGCCCTGGGATCCTGACTGAGGCTTGGTTCTGGAACCCTGTGGACTGGGAACATGACTGAGGTTTTATTCTGGAATCCTGTGGCCTGGGAACATGACATCAGTGGATCCTGGAACCCTGTGGCCTGGGAACATGAGAACGGTTTGATTCCGGAACCCTGTGGCCTAGGAACATGTCTGAGGTTTGATGGTGGAAACCTGTGGCTTGGCAACATGAATGAGGTTTGTTACTGGAACCCTCTTCCCTGGGAACATGACTGAGGTTTGATTGTGGAACCATGGGTCCTGCAAACATGACTGAGGTTTGATTCTGGAACCATGTGTCCTGGGAATATGACTGAGGTTTGATTCTGGAAATCTGTGGCCTGGGAAATTGACTGAGGTTTGATGGCAGAAACCTGTGGACTGGCAACATGACAGAGGTTTGATTGTAGAACCCTGTGTCCTGGAAACATGACTGTGGCCTGGTACTGGAAACCCATGGCCTAGGAATTTGACATTGGTTTGATTCTGGAACCCTGTGGCCTGGGAACATGATTGAGGCGTGATTCTGGAAACCTGTGGCCTGAGAACATGACATTTGTTTAGGTTGTGGCATAATGTGCCCTGGGAACCGGACTGAAGGCTTGGTTCTGGAATCCTGTGGACTGGGAACCAGACTGAGGTTTGATTCTGGAACCATGTGGCCTGGGAATATGACTGATGTTAGATCGTGGAATCCTGTGGCCTGGGAACATGACATCGGTTTGGATTCTGGTACCCTGTTGCCTGGGAACATGAAATCGGTTTGATTGTGGAAACCTGTGGTCTGGGAATATGACTGAGGTTTGATGGTGGTACCCTCTGGCCTGGCAACATGACTGAGGTTTGATTCTGGATCCCTGTGGCCTGGGAACATGACTGAGGCGTGATTCTGGAATCCTGTGGCCTGGGAACATGACATCTGTTTAGATTGTGGAATACTGTGCCCTGGGAATCTTACTGAGGATTGGTTCTGGAACCCTGTGAACTGGGAACATGACTGAGGTTTGATTGTAGAACCCTGTGCCCTGGAAACATGACTGTGGCCTGTTACTGGAAACCCATGGCCTAGTAATTTGACATTGGTTTGATTCTGGAACCCTGTGGCCTGGGAACCTGACTGAGGTTTGATCCTGGAAAACTGTGGCCGGGGACATGACTGAGGGTTGATGGCAGAAATCTGTGGACTGGAAACATTAGTGAGGTTTGACTGTAGAACCCTGTGCCCTGGAAACATGACTGTGGGCTGGTACTGGAAACCCATGGCCTAGGAATTTGACATTGGATTGATTATGGAACCCTGTGGCCTGGGAACATGACTGAGGTTTGATTCTGGAACCCTGTAGCCTGCGAACATAACTGAGGATTGTTTCTGGAACCCTGTTGCCTGGGAACATGACATCAGTGGATTCTGGAACCCTGTGGCCTGGGAACATGTCTGAGGTTTGATGGTGGAAACCTGTGGCTTGGCAACATGACTGAGGTTTGTTTCTGGAACCCTGTTCCCTGGGAACATGACTGAGGTTTGATTCTGGACACCTTTGTGCTGGGAACATGACTGTGTTTTGATTGTGGAATCATGGGTCCTGCAAACATGACTGAGGTTTGATTCTGGAACCATGTGTCCTGGGAATATGACTGAGGTTTGATTCTGGAAATCTGTGGCCTGGGAACTTGACTGAGGTTTGATGGCAGAAACCTGTGGACTGGCAACATGACTGAGGTTTGATTGTAGAACCCTGTGCCCTGGAAACATGACTGCGACCTGATACTTGAAACCCATGGCCTGGGAACTTGACATTGGTTTGATTCTGGAACCCTGTGGCCTGGGAACATGATTGAGGCGTGATTCTGGAAACCTGTGGCCTGGGAACATGACATCTGTTTAGATTGTGGCATACTGTGCCCTGGGAACCGGACTGAAGGCTTGGTTCTGGAATCCTGTGGACTGGGAACAAGACTGAGGTTTGATTCTGGAACCATGTGGCCTGGGAATATGACTGATGTTAGATCGTGGAATCCTGTGGCCTGGGAACATGACATCGGTTTGGATTCTGGTACCCTGTTGCCTGGGAACATGAAATCGGTTTGATTGTGGAAACCTGTGGTCTGGGAATATGACTGAGGTTTGATGGTGGTACCCTCTGGCCTGGCAACATGACTGAGGTTTGATTCTGGATCCCTGTGGCCTGGGAACATGACTGAAGTGTCATTCTGGAATCCTGTGGCCTGGGAACATGACTGAGGTTTGATTGTAGAACCCTGTGCCCTGGAAACATGACTGTGGCCTGGTACTGGAAACCCATGGCCTAGGAATTTGACATTGGTTTGATTCTGGAACCCTGTGGCCTGGGAACATGACTGAGGTTTGATTCTGGAAAACTGTGGCCGGGGACTTGACTGAGGGTTGATGGCAGAAATCTGTGGACTGGAAACATTACTGAGGTTTGATAGTAGAACCCTGTGCCGTGGAAACATGATTGCGAACTGATACTTGAAACCTATGGCCTGGGAACTTGACATTGGTTTGATTCTGGAACCCTGTTGCCAGGAACAAGACTGAGCCGTGATTCTGGAATCCTGTGGCCTGGGAATATGACATCTGTTTAGATTGTGGAATACTGTGCCCTGGGAACCTGACTGAGGCTTGGTTCTGGAACCCTGTGGACTGGGAACATGACTGAGGTTTTATTCTGGAATCCTGTGGCCTGGGAACATGACATCAGTGGATTCTTGAACCCTGTGGCCTGGGAACATGTCTGAGGTTTGATGGTGGAAACCTGTGTCTTGGTAACATGAATGAGGTTTGTTACTGGAACCCTGTTCCCTGGGAATATGACTGAGGTTTGATTCTGGACACCTTTGTCCTTGGAACATGACTGTGGTTTGATTGTGGAACCATGGGTCCTGCAAACATGACTGAGGTTTGATTCTGGAACCATGTGTCCTGGGAATATGACTGAGATTTGATTCTGGAAATCTGTGGCCTGGGAAATTGACTGAGGTTTCATGGCAGAAACCTGTGGACTGGCAACATGACTGAGGTTTGATTGTAGAACCCTGTGCCCTGGAAACATGACTGTGGCCTGGTACTGGAAACCCATGGCCTAGGAATTTGACATTGGTTTGATTCTGGAACCCTGTGGCCCGGGAAAATGACTGAGGCGTGATTCTGGAAAACTGTGGCCTGGGAATATGACTGAGGTTTGATTCTGGAAAGCTGTGGCCTGGGAACTTGACTGAGGTTTGATGGCAGAAATCTGTGGACTGGCAACATGACTGAGGTTTGATTGTAGAACCCTGTGCCCTGGAAACATGACTGCGACCTGATACTTGAAACCCATGGCCTGGGAACTTGACATTGGTTTGATTCCGGAACCCTGTGGCCAGGAACAAGACTGAGGCGTGATTCTGGAATCCTGTGGCATGGGAACATGACATCTGTTTAGATTGTGGAATACTGTGCCCTGGGAATCTGACTGAGGCTTGGTTCTGGAACCCTGTGGACTGGGAACATGACTGAGGTTTGATTCTGGAACCCTGTAGCCTGCAAACATAACTGAGGATTGTTTCTGGAACCCTGTGGCCTGGGAACATGACATCAGTGGATTCTGGAACCCTGTGGCCTGGGAACATGAGAACGGTTTAATTCTAGAACCCTGTGACCTGGGAACATGTCTGAGGTTTGATGGTGGAAACCTGTGGCTTGGCAACATGACTGAGGTTTGTTTCTGGAACCCTGTTCCCTGGGAACATGACTGAGGTTTGATTCTGGACACCTTTGTGCTGGGAACATGACTGTGCTTTGATTGTGGAAACAAGGGTCCTGCAAACATGACTGAGGTTTGATTCTGGAACCATGTGTCCTGGGAATATGACTGAGGTTTGATTCTGGAAATCTGTGGCCTGGGAACTTGACTGAGGTTTGATGGCAGAAACCTGTGGACTGGCAACATGACTGAGGATTGATTGTAGAACCCTGTGCCCTGGAAACATGACTGCGACCTGATACTTGAAACCCATGGCCTGGGAACTTGACATTGGTTTGATTCCGGAACCCTGTGGCCAGGAACAAGACTGAGGCGTGATTCTGGAATCCTGTGGCATGGGAACATGACATCTGTTTAGATTGTGGAATACTGTGCCCTGGGAATCTGACTGAGGCTTGGTTCTGGAACCCTGTGGACTGGGAACATGACTGAGGATTGATTCTGGAACCCTGTAGCCTGCAAACATAACTGAGGATTGTTTCTGGAACCCTGTGGCCTGGGAACATGACATCAGTGGATTCTGGAACCCTGTGGCCTGGGAACATGAGAACGGTTTAATTCTGGAACCCTGTGACCTGGGAACATGTCTGAGGTTTGATGGTGGAAACCTGTGGCTTGGCAACATGACTGAGGTTTGTTTCTGGAACCCTGTTCCCTGGGAACATGACTGAGGTTTGATTCTGGACACCTTTGTGCTGGGAACATGACTGTGTTTTGATTGTGGAACCATGGGTCCTGCAAACATGACTGAGCTTTGATTCTGGAACCATGTGTCCTGGGAATATGACTGAGGTTTGATTCTGGAAATCTGTGGCCTGGGAACTTGACTGAGGTTTGATGGCAGAAACCTGTGGACTGGCAACATGACTGAGGTTTGATTGTAGAACCCTGTGCCCTGGAAACATGACTGTGGGCTGGTACTGGAAACCCATGGCCTAGGAATTTGACATTGGTTTGATTCTGGAACCCTGTGACCTGGGAACATGACTGAGGTTTGATTCTGGAAAACTGTGGCCGGGGACTTGACTGAAGTTTGATGGCAGAAATCTCTGGACTGGAAATATTACTGATGTTTGATTGTAGAACCCTGTGCCCTGGAAACATGACTGCGACCTGATACTTGAAACCCATGGCCTGGGAACTTGACATTGGTTTGATTCTGGAAGCCTGTGGTCAGGAAGAAGAGTGAGGCGTGATTCTGGAATCCTGTGGCCTGGGAATATGACATCTGTTTAGATTGTGGTATACTGTGCTCTGGGAACCTGACTGAGGCTTGGTTCTGAAACCCTGTGGACTGGGAACATGACTGAGGTTTTATTCTGGAATCCTGTGGCCTGGGAACATGACATCAGTGGATTCTTGAAACCTGTGGCCTAGGAACATGAGAACGGTTGGATTCTGGAACCCTGTGGCCTGGGAACAAGTCTGAGGTTTGATTGTGGAAACCTGTGGCTTGGCAACATGACTGAGGTTTGTTACTGGAACCCTGTTGGCTGGGAACATGACTGAGGTTTGTTTCTGGACATCTTTGTCCTGGGAACATGACTGTGGTTTGATTGGGGAACCATGGGTCCTGCAAACATGACTGAGGTTTGATTCTGGAACCATGTGTCCTGGGAATATGACTGAGGTTTGATTCTGGAAATCTGTGACCTGGGAACTTGACTGAGGTTTGATGGCAGAAACCTGTGCACTGGCAATATGTCTGAGGTTTGATTGTAGAACCCTGTGCCCTGGAAACATGACTGTGGCCTGGTACTGAAAACCCATGGCCTAGGAATTTGACATTGGTTTGATTCTGGAACCCTGTGGCCTGGGAACCTGACTGAGGTTTGATCCTGGAAAACTGTGGCCGGGGACATGAATGAGGGTTGATGGCAGAAATCTGTGGACTGGAAACATTAGTGAGGTTTGACTGTAGAACCCTGTGCCCTGGAAACATGACTGTGGGCTGGTACTGGAAACCCATGGCCTAGGAATTTGACATTGGATTGATTATGGAACCCTGTGGCCTGGGAACATGACTGAGGTTTGATTCTGGAACCCTGTAGCCTGCGAACATAACTGAGGATTGTTTCTGGAACCCTGTGGCCTGGGAACATGACATCAGTGGATTCTGGAACCCTGTGGCCTGGGAACATGAGAACGTTTTGATTCTGGAACCCTGTGGCCTGGGAACATGTCTGAGGTTTGATGGTGGAAACCTGTGGCTTGGCAACATGAATGAGGTTTGTTACTGGAACCCTCTTCCCTGGGAATATGACTGAGGTTTGATTCTGGACACCTTTGTCCTGGGAACATGACTGTGGTTTAATTGTGGAACCATGGGTCCTGCAAACATGATTGAGGTTTGATTCTGAAACCATGTGTCCTGGGAATATGACTGAGGTTTGATTCTGGAAATCTGTGGCCTGGGAACTTGACTGAGGTTTGATGGCAGAAACCTGTGGACTGGCAACATGACTGAGGTTTGATTGTAGAACCCTGTGCCCTGGAAACATGACTGTGGGCTGGTACTGGAAACCCATGGCCTAGGAATTTGACATTGGTTTGATTCTGGAACCCTGTGACCTGGGAACATGACTGAGGCGTGATTCTGGAAAACTGTGTCCGGAGACTTGACTGAGGTTTGATGGCAGAAATCTCTGGACTGGAAATATTACTGAGGTTTGATTGTAGAACCCTGTGCCCTGGAAACATGACTGCGACCTGATACTTGAAACCCATGGCCTGGGAACTTGACATTGGTTTGATTCTGGAAGCCTGTGGTCAGGAAGAAGAGTGAGGCGTGATTCTGGAATCCTGTGGCCTGGGAATATGACATCTGTTTAGATTGTGGAATACTGTGCCCTGGGAACCTGACTGAGGCTTGGTTCTGAAACCCTGTGGACTGGGAACATGACTGAGGTTTTATTCTGGAATCCTGTGGCCTGGGAACATGACATCAGTGGATTCTTGAAACCTGTGGCCTAGGACCATGAGAACGGTTGGATTCTGGAACCCTGTGGCCTGGGAAAAAGTCTGAGGTTTGATGGTGGAAACCTGTGGCTTGGCAACATGACTGAGGTTTGTTACTGGAACCCTGTTGGCTGGGAACATGACTGAGGTTTGATTCTGGACATCTTTGTCCTGGGAACATGACTGTGGTTTGATTGGGGAACCATGGGTCCTGCAAACATGACTGAGGTTTGATTCTGGAACCATGTGTCCTGGGAATATGACTGAGGTTTGATTCTGGAAATCTGTGGCCTGGGAACTTGACTGAGGTTTGATGGCAGAAACCTGTGGACTGGCAACATGTCTGAGGTTTGATTGTAGAACCCTGTGCCCTGGAAACATGACTGTGGCCTGGTACTGGAAACCCATGGCCTAGGAATTTGACATTGGTTTGATTCTGGAACCCTGTGGCCTGGGAACATGACTGAGGTTTGATTCTGGAACCCTGTAGCCTGCGAACATAACTGAGGATTGTTTCTGGAACCTTGTGGCCTGGGAACATGACATCAGTGGATTCTGGAACCCCGTGACCTGGGAACATGTCTGAGGTTTGATGGTGGAAACCTGTGGACTGGCAACATGACTGAGGTTTGATTGTAGAACCCTGTGCCCTGGAAACATGACTGCGACCTGATACTTGAAACCCATGGCCTGGGAACTTGACATTGGTTTGATTCCGGAACCCTGTGGCCAGGAACAAGACTGAGGCGTGATTCTGGAATCCTGTGGCCTGGGAACATGACATCTGTTTAGATTGTGGAATACTGGGCCCTGGGATCCTGACTGAGGCTTGGTTCTGGAACCCTGTGGACTGGGAACATGACTGAGGTTTTATTCTGGAATCCTGTGGCCTGGGAACATGACATCAGTGGATCCTGGAACCCTGTGGCCTGGGAACATGAGAACGGTTTGATTCCGGAACCCTGTGGCCTAGGAACATGTCTGAGGTTTGATGGTGGAAACCTGTGGCTTGGCAACATGAATGAGGTTTGTTACTGGAACCCTCTTCCCTGGGAACATGACTGAGGTTTGATTGTGGAACCATGGGTCCTGCAAACATGACTGAGGTTTGATTCTGGAACCATGTGTCCTGGGAATATGACTGAGGTTTGATTCTGGAAATCTGTGGCCTGGGAAATTGACTGAGGTTTGATGGCAGAAACCTGTGGACTGGCAACATGACAGAGGTTTGATTGTAGAACCCTGTGTCCTGGAAACATGACTGTGGCCTGGTACTGGAAACCCATGGCCTAGGAATTTGACATTGGTTTGATTCTGGAACCCTGTGGCCTGGGAACATGATTGAGGCGTGATTCTGGAAACCTGTGGCCTGAGAACATGACATTTGTTTAGGTTGTGGCATAATGTGCCCTGGGAACCGGACTGAAGGCTTGGTTCTGGAATCCTGTGGACTGGGAACCAGACTGAGGTTTGATTCTGGAACCATGTGGCCTGGGAATATGACTGATGTTAGATCGTGGAATCCTGTGGCCTGGGAACATGACATCGGTTTGGATTCTGGTACCCTGTTGCCTGGGAACATGAAATCGGTTTGATTGTGGAAACCTGTGGTCTGGGAATATGACTGAGGTTTGATGGTGGTACCCTCTGGCCTGGCAACATGACTGAGGTTTGATTCTGGATCCCTGTGGCCTGGGAACATGACTGAGGCGTGATTCTGGAATCCTGTGGCCTGGGAACATGACATCTGTTTAGATTGTGGAATACTGTGCCCTGGGAATCTTACTGAGGATTGGTTCTGGAACCCTGTGAACTGGGAACATGACTGAGGTTTGATTGTAGAACCCTGTGCCCTGGAAACATGACTGTGGCCTGTTACTGGAAACCCATGGCCTAGTAATTTGACATTGGTTTGATTCTGGAACCCTGTGGCCTGGGAACCTGACTGAGGTTTGATCCTGGAAAACTGTGGCCGGGGACATGACTGAGGGTTGATGGCAGAAATCTGTGGACTGGAAACATTAGTGAGGTTTGACTGTAGAACCCTGTGCCCTGGAAACATGACTGTGGGCTGGTACTGGAAACCCATGGCCTAGGAATTTGACATTGGATTGATTATGGAACCCTGTGGCCTGGGAACATGACTGAGGTTTGATTCTGGAACCCTGTAGCCTGCGAACATAACTGAGGATTGTTTCTGGAACCCTGTTGCCTGGGAACATGACATCAGTGGATTCTGGAACCCTGTGGCCTGGGAACATGTCTGAGGTTTGATGGTGGAAACCTGTGGCTTGGCAACATGACTGAGGTTTGTTTCTGGAACCCTGTTCCCTGGGAACATGACTGAGGTTTGATTCTGGACACCTTTGTGCTGGGAACATGACTGTGTTTTGATTGTGGAATCATGGGTCCTGCAAACATGACTGAGGTTTGATTCTGGAACCATGTGTCCTGGGAATATGACTGAGGTTTGATTCTGGAAATCTGTGGCCTGGGAACTTGACTGAGGTTTGATGGCAGAAACCTGTGGACTGGCAACATGACTGAGGTTTGATTGTAGAACCCTGTGCCCTGGAAACATGACTGCGACCTGATACTTGAAACCCATGGCCTGGGAACTTGACATTGGTTTGATTCTGGAACCCTGTGGCCTGGGAACATGATTGAGGCGTGATTCTGGAAACCTGTGGCCTGGGAACATGACATCTGTTTAGATTGTGGCATACTGTGCCCTGGGAACCGGACTGAAGGCTTGGTTCTGGAATCCTGTGGACTGGGAACAAGACTGAGGTTTGATTCTGGAACCATGTGGCCTGGGAATATGACTGATGTTAGATCGTGGAATCCTGTGGCCTGGGAACATGACATCGGTTTGGATTCTGGTACCCTGTTGCCTGGGAACATGAAATCGGTTTGATTGTGGAAACCTGTGGTCTGGGAATATGACTGAGGTTTGATGGTGGTACCCTCTGGCCTGGCAACATGACTGAGGTTTGATTCTGGATCCCTGTGGCCTGGGAACATGACTGAAGTGTCATTCTGGAATCCTGTGGCCTGGGAACATGACTGAGGTTTGATTGTAGAACCCTGTGCCCTGGAAACATGACTGTGGCCTGGTACTGGAAACCCATGGCCTAGGAATTTGACATTGGTTTGATTCTGGAACCCTGTGGCCTGGGAACATGACTGAGGTTTGATTCTGGAAAACTGTGGCCGGGGACTTGACTGAGGGTTGATGGCAGAAATCTGTGGACTGGAAACATTACTGAGGTTTGATAGTAGAACCCTGTGCCGTGGAAACATGATTGCGAACTGATACTTGAAACCTATGGCCTGGGAACTTGACATTGGTTTGATTCTGGAACCCTGTTGCCAGGAACAAGACTGAGCCGTGATTCTGGAATCCTGTGGCCTGGGAATATGACATCTGTTTAGATTGTGGAATACTGTGCCCTGGGAACCTGACTGAGGCTTGGTTCTGGAACCCTGTGGACTGGGAACATGACTGAGGTTTTATTCTGGAATCCTGTGGCCTGGGAACATGACATCAGTGGATTCTTGAACCCTGTGGCCTGGGAACATGTCTGAGGTTTGATGGTGGAAACCTGTGTCTTGGTAACATGAATGAGGTTTGTTACTGGAACCCTGTTCCCTGGGAATATGACTGAGGTTTGATTCTGGACACCTTTGTCCTTGGAACATGACTGTGGTTTGATTGTGGAACCATGGGTCCTGCAAACATGACTGAGGTTTGATTCTGGAACCATGTGTCCTGGGAATATGACTGAGATTTGATTCTGGAAATCTGTGGCCTGGGAAATTGACTGAGGTTTCATGGCAGAAACCTGTGGACTGGCAACATGACTGAGGTTTGATTGTAGAACCCTGTGCCCTGGAAACATGACTGTGGCCTGGTACTGGAAACCCATGGCCTAGGAATTTGACATTGGTTTGATTCTGGAACCCTGTGGCCCGGGAAAATGACTGAGGCGTGATTCTGGAAAACTGTGGCCTGGGAATATGACTGAGGTTTGATTCTGGAAATCTGTGGCCTGGGAACTTGACTGAGGTTTGATGGCAGAAATCTGTGGACTGGCAACATGACTGAGGTTTGATTGTAGAACCCTGTGCCCTGGAAACATGACTGCGACCTGATACTTGAAACCCATGGCCTGGGAACTTGACATTGGTTTGATTCCGGAACCCTGTGGCCAGGAACAAGACTGAGGCGTGATTCTGGAATCCTGTGGCATGGGAACATGACATCTGTTTAGATTGTGGAATACTGTGCCCTGGGAATCTGACTGAGGCTTGGTTCTGGAACCCTGTGGACTGGGAACATGACTGAGGTTTGATTCTGGAACCCTGTAGCCTGCAAACATAACTGAGGATTGTTTCTGGAACCCTGTGGCCTGGGAACATGACATCAGTGGATTCTGGAACCCTGTGGCCTGGGAACATGAGAACGGTTTAATTCTAGAACCCTGTGACCTGGGAACATGTCTGAGGTTTGATGGTGGAAACCTGTGGCTTGGCAACATGACTGAGGTTTGTTTCTGGAACCCTGTTCCCTGGGAACATGACTGAGGTTTGATTCTGGACACCTTTGTGCTGGGAACATGACTGTGCTTTGATTGTGGAAACAAGGGTCCTGCAAACATGACTGAGGTTTGATTCTGGAACCATGTGTCCTGGGAATATGACTGAGGTTTGATTCTGGAAATCTGTGGCCTGGGAACTTGACTGAGGTTTGATGGCAGAAACCTGTGGACTGGCAACATGACTGAGGATTGATTGTAGAACCCTGTGCCCTGGAAACATGACTGCGACCTGATACTTGAAACCCATGGCCTGGGAACTTGACATTGGTTTGATTCCGGAACCCTGTGGCCAGGAACAAGACTGAGGCGTGATTCTGGAATCCTGTGGCATGGGAACATGACATCTGTTTAGATTGTGGAATACTGTGCCCTGGGAATCTGACTGAGGCTTGGTTCTGGAACCCTGTGGACTGGGAACATGACTGAGGATTGATTCTGGAACCCTGTAGCCTGCAAACATAACTGAGGATTGTTTCTGGAACCCTGTGGCCTGGGAACATGACATCAGTGGATTCTGGAACCCTGTGGCCTGGGAACATGAGAACGGTTTAATTCTGGAACCCTGTGACCTGGGAACATGTCTGAGGTTTGATGGTGGAAACCTGTGGCTTGGCAACATGACTGAGGTTTGTTTCTGGAACCCTGTTCCCTGGGAACATGACTGAGGTTTGATTCTGGACACCTTTGTGCTGGGAACATGACTGTGTTTTGATTGTGGAACCATGGGTCCTGCAAACATGACTGAGCTTTGATTCTGGAACCATGTGTCCTGGGAATATGACTGAGGTTTGATTCTGGAAATCTGTGGCCTGGGAACTTGACTGAGGTTTGATGGCAGAAACCTGTGGACTGGCAACATGACTGAGGTTTGATTGTAGAACCCTGTGCCCTGGAAACATGACTGTGGGCTGGTACTGGAAACCCATGGCCTAGGAATTTGACATTGGTTTGATTCTGGAACCCTGTGACCTGGGAACATGACTGAGGTTTGATTCTGGAAAACTGTGGCCGGGGACTTGACTGAAGTTTGATGGCAGAAATCTCTGGACTGGAAATATTACTGATGTTTGATTGTAGAACCCTGTGCCCTGGAAACATGACTGCGACCTGATACTTGAAACCCATGGCCTGGGAACTTGACATTGGTTTGATTCTGGAAGCCTGTGGTCAGGAAGAAGAGTGAGGCGTGATTCTGGAATCCTGTGGCCTGGGAATATGACATCTGTTTAGATTGTGGTATACTGTGCTCTGGGAACCTGACTGAGGCTTGGTTCTGAAACCCTGTGGACTGGGAACATGACTGAGGTTTTATTCTGGAATCCTGTGGCCTGGGAACATGACATCAGTGGATTCTTGAAACCTGTGGCCTAGGAACATGAGAACGGTTGGATTCTGGAACCCTGTGGCCTGGGAACAAGTCTGAGGTTTGATTGTGGAAACCTGTGGCTTGGCAACATGACTGAGGTTTGTTACTGGAACCCTGTTGGCTGGGAACATGACTGAGGTTTGTTTCTGGACATCTTTGTCCTGGGAACATGACTGTGGTTTGATTGGGGAACCATGGGTCCTGCAAACATGACTGAGGTTTGATTCTGGAACCATGTGTCCTGGGAATATGACTGAGGTTTGATTCTGGAAATCTGTGACCTGGGAACTTGACTGAGGTTTGATGGCAGAAACCTGTGCACTGGCAATATGTCTGAGGTTTGATTGTAGAACCCTGTGCCCTGGAAACATGACTGTGGCCTGGTACTGAAAACCCATGGCCTAGGAATTTGACATTGGTTTGATTCTGGAACCCTGTGGCCTGGGAACCTGACTGAGGTTTGATCCTGGAAAACTGTGGCCGGGGACATGAATGAGGGTTGATGGCAGAAATCTGTGGACTGGAAACATTAGTGAGGTTTGACTGTAGAACCCTGTGCCCTGGAAACATGACTGTGGGCTGGTACTGGAAACCCATGGCCTAGGAATTTGACATTGGATTGATTATGGAACCCTGTGGCCTGGGAACATGACTGAGGTTTGATTCTGGAACCCTGTAGCCTGCGAACATAACTGAGGATTGTTTCTGGAACCCTGTGGCCTGGGAACATGACATCAGTGGATTCTGGAACCCTGTGGCCTGGGAACATGAGAACGTTTTGATTCTGGAACCCTGTGGCCTGGGAACATGTCTGAGGTTTGATGGTGGAAACCTGTGGCTTGGCAACATGAATGAGGTTTGTTACTGGAACCCTCTTCCCTGGGAATATGACTGAGGTTTGATTCTGGACACCTTTGTCCTGGGAACATGACTGTGGTTTAATTGTGGAACCATGGGTCCTGCAAACATGATTGAGGTTTGATTCTGAAACCATGTGTCCTGGGAATATGACTGAGGTTTGATTCTGGAAATCTGTGGCCTGGGAAATTGACTGAGGTTTGATGGCAGAAACCTGTGGACTGGCAACATGACAGAGGTTTGATTGTAGAACCCTGTGGCCTGGAAACATGACTGTGGCCTGGAAACATGACTGTGGCCTGGTACTGGAAACCCATGGCCTAGGAATTTGACATTGGTTTGATTCTGGAACCCTGTGGCCTGGGAACATGATTGAGGCGTGATTCTGGAAACCTGTGGCCTGAGAACATGACATTTGTTTAGATTGTGGCATAATGTGCCCTGGGAACCGGACTGAAGGCTTGGTTCTGGAATCCTGTGGACTGGGAACATGACTGAGGTTTGATTGTAGAACCCTGTGCCCTGGAAACATGACTGTGGCCTGTTACTGGAAACCCATGGCCTAGGAATTTGACATTGGTATGATTCTGGAACCCTGTGGCCTGGGAACATGACTGAGGTTTGATCCTGGAAAACTGTGGCCGGGGACTTGACTGAGGGTTGATGGCAGAAATCTGTGGACTGGAAACATTACTGAGGTTTGACTGTAGAACCCTGTGCCCTGGAAACCTGACTGTGGGTTGGTACTGGAAACCCATGGCCTAGGAATTTGACATTGGATTGATTTTGGAACCCTGTGGCCTGGGAACATGACTGAGGTTTGATTCTGGAACCCTGTAGACTGCGAACATAACTGAGGATTGTTTCTGGAACCCTGTGGCCTGGGAACATGACATCAGTGGATTCTGGAACCCTGTGGCCTGGGAACATGTCTGAGGTTTGATGGTGGAAACCTGTGGCTTGGCAACATGACTGAGATTTGTTTCTGGAACCCTGTTCCCTGGGAACATGACTGAGGTTTGATTCTGGACACCTTTGTGCTGGGAACATGACTGTGTTTTGATTGTGGAATCATGGGTCCTGCAAACATGACTGAGGTTTGATTCTGGAACCATGTTTCCTGGGAATATGACTGAGGTTTGATTCTGGAAATCTGTGGCCTGGGAACTTGACTGAGGTTTGATGGCAGAAACCTGTGGACTGGCAACATGACTGAGGTTTGATTGTAGAACCCTCTGCCCTGGAAACATGACTGCGACCTGACACTTGAAACCCATGGCCTGGGAACTTGACATTGGTTTGATTCTGGAACCCTGTGGCCTGGGAACATGATTGAGGCGTGATTCTGGAAACCTGTGGCCTGGGAACATGACATCTGTTTAGATTGTGGCATACTGTGCCCTGGGAACCGGACTGAAGGCTTGGTTCTGGAATCTTGTGGACTGGGAACAAGACTGAGGTTTGATTCTGGAACCATGTGGCCTGGGAATATGACTGATGTTAGATCGTGGAATCCTGTGCCCTGGGAACATGACATCGGTTTGGATTCTGGTACCCTGTTGCCTGGGAACATGAAATCGGTTTGATTGTGGAAACCTGTGGTCTGGGAATATGACTGAGGTTTGATGGTGGTACCCTCTGGCCTGGCAACATGACTGAGGTTTGATTCTGGATCCCTGTGGCCTGGGAACATGACTGAGGTGTCATTCTGGAATCCTGTGGCCTGGGAACATGACATCTGTTTAGATTGTGGAATACTGTGCCCTGGGAATCTGACTGAGGCTTGGTTCTGGAACCCTGTGGACTGGGAACATGACTGAGGTTTGATTGTAGAACCCTGTGCCCTGGAAACATGACTGTGGCCTGGTACTGGAAACCCATGGCCTAGGAATTTGACATTGGTTTGATTCTGGAACCCTGTGGCCTGGGAACATGACTGAGGTTTGATTCTGGAAAACTGTGGCCGGGGACTTGACTGAGGGTTGATGGCAGAAATCTGTGGACTGGAAACATTACTGAGGTTTGATTGTAGAACCCTGTGCCCTGGAAACATGACTGCGACCTGATACTTGAAACCCATGGCCTGGGAACTTGACATTGGTTTGATTCCGGAAGCCTGTGGCCAGGAACAAGACTGAGGCGTGATTCTGGAATCCTGTGGCCTGGGAAAATGACATCTGTTTAGATTGTGGCATACTGGGCCCTGGGAACCTGACTGAGGCTTGGTTCTGGAATCCTGTGGACTGGCAACAAGACTGAGGTTTGATTCTGGAACCATGTGGCCTGGGAATATGACTGATGTTAGATCGTGGAATCCTGTGGCCTGGGAACATGACATCGGTTTGGATTCTGGTAACCTGTTGCCTGGGAACATGAAATCGGTTTGATTGTGGAAACCTGTGGTCTGGGAATATGACTGAGGTTTGATGGTGGTACCCTCTGGCCTGGCAACATGACTGAGGTTTGATTCTGGATCCCTGTGGCCTGGGAACATGACTGAGGCGTGATTCTGGAATCCTGTGGCCTGGGAACATGACATCTGTTTAGATTGTGGAATAATGTGCCCTGGGAATCTGACTGAGGCTTGGTTCTGGAACCCTGTGCACTGGGAACATGACTGAGGTTTGATTGTAGAACCCTGTGCCCTGGAAACATGACTGTGGCCTGGTACTGGAAACCCATGGCCTAGGAATTTGACATTGGTTTGATTCTGGAACCCTGTGGCCTGGGAACATGACTGAGGCGTGATTCTGGAATCCTGTGGCCTGGGAACATGACATCTGTTTAGATTGTGGAATAATGTGCCCTGGAAATCTGACTGAGGCTTGGTTCTGGAACCCTGTGACCTGGGAACATGTCTGAGGTTTGATCGTGAAAACCTGTGGCTTGGCAACATGACTGAGGTTTGTTTCTGTAACCCTGTTCCCTGCGAACATGACTGAGGTTTGATTCTGGACACCTTTGTCCTGGGAACATGACTGTGGTTTGATTGTGGAACCATGGGTCCTGCAAACATGACAGAGGTTTGATTCTGGAACCATGTGTCCTGGGAATATGACTGAGGTTTGATTCTGGACATCTGTGGCCTGGGAACTTGACTGAGGTTTGATGGCAGAAACCTGTGGACTGGCAACATGACTGAGGTTTGATTGTAGAACCCTGTGCCCTGGAAACATGACTGCGACCTGATACTTGAAACCCATGGCCTGGGAACTTGACTTTGGTTTGATTCTGGGACCCTGTTGCCAGGAACAAGAGTGAGGCGTGATTCTGGAATCCTGTGGCCTGGGAACATGACATCTGTTTAGATTGTGGAATACTGTGCCCTGGGAACCTGACTGAAGCTTGGTTCTGAAACCCTGTGGACTGGGAACATGACTGAGGTTTTATTCTGGAATCCTGTGGCCTGGGAACATGACATCAGTGGATTCTTGAACCCTGTGGCCTGGGAACATGAGAACGGTTGGATTCTGGAACGCTGTGGCCTGGGAACATGTCTGAGGTTTGATGGTGGAAACCTGTGGCTTGGCAACATGAATGAGGTTTCTTACTGGAACCCTGTTCCCTGGGATATGACTGAGGTTTGATTCTGGACACCTTTGTCCTGGGAACATGACTGTGGTTTGATTGTGGAACCATGGGTCCTGCAAACATGAATGAGGTTTGATTCTGGAACCATGTGTCCTGGGAATATGACTGAGGTTTGATTCTGGAACTCTGTGGCCTGGGAAGTTGACTGAGGTTTGATGGCAGAACCCTGTGCCCTGGAAACATGACTGTGGGCTGGTACTGGAAACCCATGGCCTAGGAATTTGACATTGGTTTAATTCTGGAACCCTGTGGCCTGCGAACATGACTGAGGCGTGATTCTGGAAACCTGTGGCCTGGGAACATGACATCTGTTTAGATTGTGGAATACTGTGCCCTGGGAATCTTACTGAGGATTGGTTCTGGAACCCTGTGAACTGGGAACATGACTGAGGTTTGATTGTAGAACCCTGTGCCCTGGAAACATGACTGCGACCTGATACTTGAAACCCATGGCCTGGGAACTTGACATTGGTTTGATTCTGGAAGCCTGTGGTCAGCAACAAGACTGAGGCGTGATTCTGGAATCCTGTGGCCTGGGAACATGACATCTGTTTAGATTGTGGTATACTGGGACCTGGGAACCTGACTGAGGCTTGGTCCTGGAACCCTGTGGGCTTGGAACATGACTGAAGTTATATTCTGGAATCCTGTGGCGTGGGAACATGACATCAGTGGATTCTGGAACCCTGTAGCCTGGGAACATGAGAACGGTTTGATTCTGGACCCCTGTGGCCTGGGAACATGTCTGAGATTTGATGGTGGAAACCTGTGACTTGGCAACATGACTGAGGTTTGATTCTGGAACCATGTGTCCTGGGAATAGGCCTGAGGTTTGATTCTGGAAATCTATGGCCTGGGAACTTGACTGAGGTTTGATGGCAGAAACCTGTGGACTGGCAACATGACAGAGGTTTGATTGTAGAACCCTGTGCCCTGGGAACATGAATGTGGCCTGGTACTGGAAACCCATGGCCTAGGAATTTGACATGGGTTTGATTCTGGAACCCTGTGGCCTGGGAACATGTCTGAGGTTTCATGGTGGAAACCTGTGGCTTGGCAACATGACTGAGGTTTTTTACTGGAACCCTGTTCCCAGGGAACATGAAATCTGTTTGCTTCTGGACACCTTTGTCCTGGGAACATGAGTGTGGTTTGATTGTTGAACCATGGGTCCTGCAAACATGACTGAGGTTTGATTCTGGAACCATGTGTCCTGGGAATATGACTGAGGTTTGATTCTGGAAATCTGTGGCCTGGGAACTTGACTGAGGTTTGATGGCAGAAACCTGTGGACTGGCAACATGACTGAGGTTTGATTGTAGAACCCTGTGCCCTGGAAACATGACTGTGGCCTGGTACAGCAAACCCATGGCCTAGGAATTTGACATTGGTTTGATTCTGGAACCCTGTGGCCTGGGAACATGACTGAGGCGTGATTCTGGAAACCTGTGGCCTGGGAACATGACATCTGTTTAGATTATGGAATAATGTGCCCTGGGAATCTGACTGAGGCTTCGTTCTGGAACCCTGTGGACTGGGAACATGACTGAGGTTTGATTGTAGAACCCTGTTCCCTGGAAACATGACTGTGGCCTGGTAATGGAGACCCATGGCCTAGGAATTTGACATTGGTTTGATTCTGGAACCCTGTGGCCTGGGAACATGACTGAGGCGTGATTCTGGAAACCTGTGGCCTGGGAACATGACATCTGTTTAGATTGTGGAATACTGTGCCCTGGGAACCTGACTGAAGGCTTGGTTCTGGAATCCTGTGGACTGGGAATATGACTGAGGTTTGATTCTGGAACCATGTGGCCTGGGAATATGACTGTGCTTTGATTCTGAAAACCATTGGCCTGGGAACATGACTGATGTTAGATTGTGGAATCCTGTGGCCTAGGAACATGACATCGGTTTGGATTCTGGTAACCTGTTGCCTGGGAACATGAAATCGCTTTGATTGGGGAAACCTGTGGTCTGGGAATATGACTGAGGTTTCATGGTGGTACCCTATGGCCTGACATCATGACTGAGGCGTGATTCTGGAATCCTGTGGCCTGGGAACATGATATCTGTTTAGATTGTGTAATACTGTGTAATGGGAATCTGACTGAGGCTTGGTTCTGGAACCCTGTGGACTGGGAACATGACTGAGATTTGATTCTGGAACCCTGTGGCCTGGGAACATGACATCAGTGGATTCTGGAACCCTGTGGCCTGGGAACATGTCTGAGGTTTCATGGTGGAAACCTGTGGCTTGGCAACATGACTGAGGTTTTTTTCTGGAACCCTGTTCCCTGGGAACATGACTGAGGTTTGATTCTGGACACCTTTGTGCTGGGAACATGACTGTGATTTGATTGTGGAATCATGGGTCCTGAAAACATGACTGAGGTTTGATTCTAGAACCATGTGTCCTGGGAATATGACTGAGGTTTGATTCTGGAAATCTGTGGCCTGGGAACTTGACTGAGGTTTGATGGCAGAAACCTGTGGACTGGCAACCAGACAGAGGTTTGATTGTAGAACCCTGTGCCCTGGAAACATGACTGTGGCCTGGTACTGGAAAACAATGGCTTAGGAATTTGACATTGGTTTGATTCTGGAAACCTGTGACCTGGGAACATGACATCTGTTTAGATTGTGGAACACTTTGCCCTGGGAACCTGACTGAAGGCTTGGTTCTGGAATCCTGTGGACTGGGAACATGACTGAGGTTTGATTCTGGAACCATGTGGCCTGGGAATATGACTGTGGTTTGATTCTAGAAACCATTGGCCTGGGAACATAACTGATGTTAGATTGTGGAATCCTGTGGCCTGGGGACATGACATCGGTTTGGATTCTGGTACCCTGTTGCCTGGGAACATGAAATCGCTTTGATTGTGGAAAGCTGTGGTCTGGGAATATGACTGAGGTTTGATGGTGGTACCCTCTGGCCTGGCAACATGACTGAGGTTTGATTCTGGATCCCTGTAGCCTGCGAACATAACTGAGGATTGTTTCTGGAACCCTGTGGCCTGGGAACATGACATCAGTGGATTCTGGAACCCTGTGGCCTGGGAACATGTCTGAGGTTTGATGGTGGAAACCTGTGGCTTGGCAACATGACTGAGATTTGTTTCTGGAACCCTGTTCCCTGGGAACATGACTGAGGTTTGATTCTGGACACCTTTGTGCTGGGAACATGACTGTGTTTTGATTGTGGAATCATGGGTCCTGCAAACATGACTGAGGTTTGATTCTGGAACCATGTTTCCTGGGAATATGACTGAGGTTTGATTCTGGAAATCTGTGGCCTGGGAACTTGACTGAGGTTTGATGGCAGAAACCTGTGGACTGGCAACATGACTGAGGTTTGATTGTAGAACCCTCTGCCCTGGAAACATGACTGCGACCTGACACTTGAAACCCATGGCCTGGGAACTTGACATTGGTTTGATTCTGGAACCCTGTGGCCTGGGAACATGATTGAGGCGTGATTCTGGAAACCTGTGGCCTGGGAACATGACATCTGTTTAGATTGTGGCATACTGTGCCCTGGGAACCGGACTGAAGGCTTGGTTCTGGAATCTTGTGGACTGGGAACAAGACTGAGGTTTGATTCTGGAACCATGTGGCCTGGGAATATGACTGATGTTAGATCGTGGAATCCTGTGCCCTGGGAACATGACATCGGTTTGGATTCTGGTACCCTGTTGCCTGGGAACATGAAATCGGTTTGATTGTGGAAACCTGTGGTCTGGGAATATGACTGAGGTTTGATGGTGGTACCCTCTGGCCTGGCAACATGACTGAGGTTTGATTCTGGATCCCTGTGGCCTGGGAACATGACTGAGGTGTCATTCTGGAATCCTGTGGCCTGGGAACATGACATCTGTTTAGATTGTGGAATACTGTGCCCTGGGAATCTGACTGAGGCTTGGTTCTGGAACCCTGTGGACTGGGAACATGACTGAGGTTTGATTGTAGAACCCTGTGCCCTGGAAACATGACTGTGGCCTGGTACTGGAAACCCATGGCCTAGGAATTTGACATTGGTTTGATTCTGGAACCCTGTGGCCTGGGAACATGACTGAGGTTTGATTCTGGAAAACTGTGGCCGGGGACTTGACTGAGGGTTGATGGCAGAAATCTGTGGACTGGAAACATTACTGAGGTTTGATTGTAGAACCCTGTGCCCTGGAAACATGACTGCGACCTGATACTTGAAACCCATGGCCTGGGAACTTGACATTGGTTTGATTCCGGAAGCCTGTGGCCAGGAACAAGACTGAGGCGTGATTCTGGAATCCTGTGGCCTGGGAAAATGACATCTGTTTAGATTGTGGCATACTGGGCCCTGGGAACCTGACTGAGGCTTGGTTCTGGAATCCTGTGGACTGGCAACAAGACTGAGGTTTGATTCTGGAACCATGTGGCCTGGGAATATGACTGATGTTAGATCGTGGAATCCTGTGGCCTGGGAACATGACATCGGTTTGGATTCTGGTAACCTGTTGCCTGGGAACATGAAATCGGTTTGATTGTGGAAACCTGTGGTCTGGGAATATGACTGAGGTTTGATGGTGGTACCCTCTGGCCTGGCAACATGACTGAGGTTTGATTCTGGATCCCTGTGGCCTGGGAACATGACTGAGGCGTGATTCTGGAATCCTGTGGCCTGGGAACATGACATCTGTTTAGATTGTGGAATAATGTGCCCTGGGAATCTGACTGAGGCTTGGTTCTGGAACCCTGTGCACTGGGAACATGACTGAGGTTTGATTGTAGAACCCTGTGCCCTGGAAACATGACTGTGGCCTGGTACTGGAAACCCATGGCCTAGGAATTTGACATTGGTTTGATTCTGGAACCCTGTGGCCTGGGAACATGACTGAGGCGTGATTCTGGAATCCTGTGGCCTGGGAACATGACATCTGTTTAGATTGTGGAATAATGTGCCCTGGAAATCTGACTGAGGCTTGGTTCTGGAACCCTGTGACCTGGGAACATGTCTGAGGTTTGATCGTGAAAACCTGTGGCTTGGCAACATGACTGAGGTTTGTTTCTGTAACCCTGTTCCCTGCGAACATGACTGAGGTTTGATTCTGGACACCTTTGTCCTGGGAACATGACTGTGGTTTGATTGTGGAACCATGGGTCCTGCAAACATGACAGAGGTTTGATTCTGGAACCATGTGTCCTGGGAATATGACTGAGGTTTGATTCTGGACATCTGTGGCCTGGGAACTTGACTGAGGTTTGATGGCAGAAACCTGTGGACTGGCAACATGACTGAGGTTTGATTGTAGAACCCTGTGCCCTGGAAACATGACTGCGACCTGATACTTGAAACCCATGGCCTGGGAACTTGACTTTGGTTTGATTCTGGGACCCTGTTGCCAGGAACAAGAGTGAGGCGTGATTCTGGAATCCTGTGGCCTGGGAACATGACATCTGTTTAGATTGTGGAATACTGTGCCCTGGGAACCTGACTGAAGCTTGGTTCTGAAACCCTGTGGACTGGGAACATGACTGAGGTTTTATTCTGGAATCCTGTGGCCTGGGAACATGACATCAGTGGATTCTTGAACCCTGTGGCCTGGGAACATGAGAACGGTTGGATTCTGGAACGCTGTGGCCTGGGAACATGTCTGAGGTTTGATGGTGGAAACCTGTGGCTTGGCAACATGAATGAGGTTTCTTACTGGAACCCTGTTCCCTGGGATATGACTGAGGTTTGATTCTGGACACCTTTGTCCTGGGAACATGACTGTGGTTTGATTGTGGAACCATGGGTCCTGCAAACATGAATGAGGTTTGATTCTGGAACCATGTGTCCTGGGAATATGACTGAGGTTTGATTCTGGAACTCTGTGGCCTGGGAAGTTGACTGAGGTTTGATGGCAGAACCCTGTGCCCTGGAAACATGACTGTGGGCTGGTACTGGAAACCCATGGCCTAGGAATTTGACATTGGTTTAATTCTGGAACCCTGTGGCCTGCGAACATGACTGAGGCGTGATTCTGGAAACCTGTGGCCTGGGAACATGACATCTGTTTAGATTGTGGAATACTGTGCCCTGGGAATCTTACTGAGGATTGGTTCTGGAACCCTGTGAACTGGGAACATGACTGAGGTTTGATTGTAGAACCCTGTGCCCTGGAAACATGACTGCGACCTGATACTTGAAACCCATGGCCTGGGAACTTGACATTGGTTTGATTCTGGAAGCCTGTGGTCAGCAACAAGACTGAGGCGTGATTCTGGAATCCTGTGGCCTGGGAACATGACATCTGTTTAGATTGTGGTATACTGGGACCTGGGAACCTGACTGAGGCTTGGTCCTGGAACCCTGTGGGCTTGGAACATGACTGAAGTTATATTCTGGAATCCTGTGGCGTGGGAACATGACATCAGTGGATTCTGGAACCCTGTAGCCTGGGAACATGAGAACGGTTTGATTCTGGACCCCTGTGGCCTGGGAACATGTCTGAGATTTGATGGTGGAAACCTGTGACTTGGCAACATGACTGAGGTTTGATTCTGGAACCATGTGTCCTGGGAATAGGCCTGAGGTTTGATTCTGGAAATCTGTGGCCTGGGAACTTGACTGAGGTTTGATGGCAGAAACCTGTGGACTGGCAACATGACAGAGGTTTGATTGTAGAACCCTGTGCCCTGGGAACATGAATGTGGCCTGGTACTGGAAACCCATGGCCTAGGAATTTGACATGGGTTTGATTCTGGAACCCTGTGGCCTGGGAACATGTCTGAGGTTTCATGGTGGAAACCTGTGGCTTGGCAACATGACTGAGGTTTTTTACTGGAACCCTGTTCCCAGGGAACATGAAATCTGTTTGCTTCTGGACACCTTTGTCCTGGGAACATGAGTGTGGTTTGATTGTTGAACCATGGGTCCTGCAAACATGACTGAGGTTTGATTCTGGAACCATGTGTCCTGGGAATATGACTGAGGTTTGATTCTGGAAATCTGTGGCCTGGGAACTTGACTGAGGTTTGATGGCAGAAACCTGTGGACTGGCAACATGACTGAGGTTTGATTGTAGAACCCTGTGCCCTGGAAACATGACTGTGGCCTGGTACAGCAAACCCATGGCCTAGGAATTTGACATTGGTTTGATTCTGGAACCCTGTGGCCTGGGAACATGACTGAGGCGTGATTCTGGAAACCTGTGGCCTGGGAACATGACATCTGTTTAGATTATGGAATAATGTGCCCTGGGAATCTGACTGAGGCTTCGTTCTGGAACCCTGTGGACTGGGAACATGACTGAGGTTTGATTGTAGAACCCTGTTCCCTGGAAACATGACTGTGGCCTGGTAATGGAGACCCATGGCCTAGGAATTTGACATTGGTTTGATTCTGGAACCCTGTGGCCTGGGAACATGACTGAGGCGTGATTCTGGAAACCTGTGGCCTGGGAACATGACATCTGTTTAGATTGTGGAATACTGTGCCCTGGGAACCTGACTGAAGGCTTGGTTCTGGAATCCTGTGGACTGGGAATATGACTGAGGTTTGATTCTGGAACCATGTGGCCTGGGAATATGACTGTGCTTTGATTCTGAAAACCATTGGCCTGGGAACATGACTGATGTTAGATTGTGGAATCCTGTGGCCTAGGAACATGACATCGGTTTGGATTCTGGTAACCTGTTGCCTGGGAACATGAAATCGCTTTGATTGGGGAAACCTGTGGTCTGGGAATATGACTGAGGTTTCATGGTGGTACCCTATGGCCTGACATCATGACTGAGGCGTGATTCTGGAATCCTGTGGCCTGGGAACATGATATCTGTTTAGATTGTGTAATACTGTGTAATGGGAATCTGACTGAGGCTTGGTTCTGGAACCCTGTGGACTGGGAACATGACTGAGATTTGATTCTGGAACCCTGTGGCCTGGGAACATGACATCAGTGGATTCTGGAACCCTGTGGCCTGGGAACATGTCTGAGGTTTCATGGTGGAAACCTGTGGCTTGGCAACATGACTGAGGTTTTTTTCTGGAACCCTGTTCCCTGGGAACATGACTGAGGTTTGATTCTGGACACCTTTGTGCTGGGAACATGACTGTGATTTGATTGTGGAATCATGGGTCCTGAAAACATGACTGAGGTTTGATTCTAGAACCATGTGTCCTGGGAATATGACTGAGGTTTGATTCTGGAAATCTGTGGCCTGGGAACTTGACTGAGGTTTGATGGCAGAAACCTGTGGACTGGCAACCAGACAGAGGTTTGATTGTAGAACCCTGTGCCCTGGAAACATGACTGTGGCCTGGTACTGGAAAACAATGGCTTAGGAATTTGACATTGGTTTGATTCTGGAAACCTGTGACCTGGGAACATGACATCTGTTTAGATTGTGGAACACTTTGCCCTGGGAACCTGACTGAAGGCTTGGTTCTGGAATCCTGTGGACTGGGAACATGACTGAGGTTTGATTCTGGAACCATGTGGCCTGGGAATATGACTGTGGTTTGATTCTAGAAACCATTGGCCTGGGAACATAACTGATGTTAGATTGTGGAATCCTGTGGCCTGGGGACATGACATCGGTTTGGATTCTGGTACCCTGTTGCCTGGGAACATGAAATCGCTTTGATTGTGGAAAGCTGTGGTCTGGGAATATGACTGAGGTTTGATGGTGGTACCCTCTGGCCTGGCAACATGACTGAGGTTTGATTCTGGATCCCTGTAGCCTGCGAACATAACTGAGGATTGTTTCTGGAACCCTGTGGCCTGGGAACATGACATCAGTGGATTCTGGAACCCTGTGGCCTGGGAACATGTCTGAGGTTTGATGGTGGAAACCTGTGGCTTGGCAACATGACTGAGATTTGTTTCTGGAACCCTGTTCCCTGGGAACATGACTGAGGTTTGATTCTGGACACCTTTGTGCTGGGAACATGACTGTGTTTTGATTGTGGAATCATGGGTCCTGCAAACATGACTGAGGTTTGATTCTGGAACCATGTTTCCTGGGAATATGACTGAGGTTTGATTCTGGAAATCTGTGGCCTGGGAACTTGACTGAGGTTTGATGGCAGAAACCTGTGGACTGGCAACATGACTGAGGTTTGATTGTAGAACCCTCTGCCCTGGAAACATGACTGCGACCTGACACTTGAAACCCATGGCCTGGGAACTTGACATTGGTTTGATTCTGGAACCCTGTGGCCTGGGAACATGATTGAGGCGTGATTCTGGAAACCTGTGGCCTGGGAACATGACATCTGTTTAGATTGTGGCATACTGTGCCCTGGGAACCGGACTGAAGGCTTGGTTCTGGAATCTTGTGGACTGGGAACAAGACTGAGGTTTGATTCTGGAACCATGTGGCCTGGGAATATGACTGATGTTAGATCGTGGAATCCTGTGCCCTGGGAACATGACATCGGTTTGGATTCTGGTACCCTGTTGCCTGGGAACATGAAATCGGTTTGATTGTGGAAACCTGTGGTCTGGGAATATGACTGAGGTTTGATGGTGGTACCCTCTGGCCTGGCAACATGACTGAGGTTTGATTCTGGATCCCTGTGGCCTGGGAACATGACTGAGGTGTCATTCTGGAATCCTGTGGCCTGGGAACATGACATCTGTTTAGATTGTGGAATACTGTGCCCTGGGAATCTGACTGAGGCTTGGTTCTGGAACCCTGTGGACTGGGAACATGACTGAGGTTTGATTGTAGAACCCTGTGCCCTGGAAACATGACTGTGGCCTGGTACTGGAAACCCATGGCCTAGGAATTTGACATTGGTTTGATTCTGGAACCCTGTGGCCTGGGAACATGACTGAGGTTTGATTCTGGAAAACTGTGGCCGGGGACTTGACTGAGGGTTGATGGCAGAAATCTGTGGACTGGAAACATTACTGAGGTTTGATTGTAGAACCCTGTGCCCTGGAAACATGACTGCGACCTGATACTTGAAACCCATGGCCTGGGAACTTGACATTGGTTTGATTCCGGAAGCCTGTGGCCAGGAACAAGACTGAGGCGTGATTCTGGAATCCTGTGGCCTGGGAAAATGACATCTGTTTAGATTGTGGCATACTGGGCCCTGGGAACCTGACTGAGGCTTGGTTCTGGAATCCTGTGGACTGGCAACAAGACTGAGGTTTGATTCTGGAACCATGTGGCCTGGGAATATGACTGATGTTAGATCGTGGAATCCTGTGGCCTGGGAACATGACATCGGTTTGGATTCTGGTAACCTGTTGCCTGGGAACATGAAATCGGTTTGATTGTGGAAACCTGTGGTCTGGGAATATGACTGAGGTTTGATGGTGGTACCCTCTGGCCTGGCAACATGACTGAGGTTTGATTCTGGATCCCTGTGGCCTGGGAACATGACTGAGGCGTGATTCTGGAATCCTGTGGCCTGGGAACATGACATCTGTTTAGATTGTGGAATAATGTGCCCTGGGAATCTGACTGAGGCTTGGTTCTGGAACCCTGTGCACTGGGAACATGACTGAGGTTTGATTGTAGAACCCTGTGCCCTGGAAACATGACTGTGGCCTGGTACTGGAAACCCATGGCCTAGGAATTTGACATTGGTTTGATTCTGGAACCCTGTGGCCTGGGAACATGACTGAGGCGTGATTCTGGAATCCTGTGGCCTGGGAACATGACATCTGTTTAGATTGTGGAATAATGTGCCCTGGAAATCTGACTGAGGCTTGGTTCTGGAACCCTGTGACCTGGGAACATGTCTGAGGTTTGATCGTGAAAACCTGTGGCTTGGCAACATGACTGAGGTTTGTTTCTGTAACCCTGTTCCCTGCGAACATGACTGAGGTTTGATTCTGGACACCTTTGTCCTGGGAACATGACTGTGGTTTGATTGTGGAACCATGGGTCCTGCAAACATGACAGAGGTTTGATTCTGGAACCATGTGTCCTGGGAATATGACTGAGGTTTGATTCTGGACATCTGTGGCCTGGGAACTTGACTGAGGTTTGATGGCAGAAACCTGTGGACTGGCAACATGACTGAGGTTTGATTGTAGAACCCTGTGCCCTGGAAACATGACTGCGACCTGATACTTGAAACCCATGGCCTGGGAACTTGACTTTGGTTTGATTCTGGGACCCTGTTGCCAGGAACAAGAGTGAGGCGTGATTCTGGAATCCTGTGGCCTGGGAACATGACATCTGTTTAGATTGTGGAATACTGTGCCCTGGGAACCTGACTGAAGCTTGGTTCTGAAACCCTGTGGACTGGGAACATGACTGAGGTTTTATTCTGGAATCCTGTGGCCTGGGAACATGACATCAGTGGATTCTTGAACCCTGTGGCCTGGGAACATGAGAACGGTTGGATTCTGGAACGCTGTGGCCTGGGAACATGTCTGAGGTTTGATGGTGGAAACCTGTGGCTTGGCAACATGAATGAGGTTTCTTACTGGAACCCTGTTCCCTGGGATATGACTGAGGTTTGATTCTGGACACCTTTGTCCTGGGAACATGACTGTGGTTTGATTGTGGAACCATGGGTCCTGCAAACATGAATGAGGTTTGATTCTGGAACCATGTGTCCTGGGAATATGACTGAGGTTTGATTCTGGAACTCTGTGGCCTGGGAAGTTGACTGAGGTTTGATGGCAGAACCCTGTGCCCTGGAAACATGACTGTGGGCTGGTACTGGAAACCCATGGCCTAGGAATTTGACATTGGTTTAATTCTGGAACCCTGTGGCCTGCGAACATGACTGAGGCGTGATTCTGGAAACCTGTGGCCTGGGAACATGACATCTGTTTAGATTGTGGAATACTGTGCCCTGGGAATCTTACTGAGGATTGGTTCTGGAACCCTGTGAACTGGGAACATGACTGAGGTTTGATTGTAGAACCCTGTGCCCTGGAAACATGACTGCGACCTGATACTTGAAACCCATGGCCTGGGAACTTGACATTGGTTTGATTCTGGAAGCCTGTGGTCAGCAACAAGACTGAGGCGTGATTCTGGAATCCTGTGGCCTGGGAACATGACATCTGTTTAGATTGTGGTATACTGGGACCTGGGAACCTGACTGAGGCTTGGTCCTGGAACCCTGTGGGCTTGGAACATGACTGAAGTTATATTCTGGAATCCTGTGGCGTGGGAACATGACATCAGTGGATTCTGGAACCCTGTAGCCTGGGAACATGAGAACGGTTTGATTCTGGACCCCTGTGGCCTGGGAACATGTCTGAGATTTGATGGTGGAAACCTGTGACTTGGCAACATGACTGAGGTTTGATTCTGGAACCATGTGTCCTGGGAATAGGCCTGAGGTTTGATTCTGGAAATCTGTGGCCTGGGAACTTGACTGAGGTTTGATGGCAGAAACCTGTGGACTGGCAACATGACAGAGGTTTGATTGTAGAACCCTGTGCCCTGGGAACATGAATGTGGCCTGGTACTGGAAACCCATGGCCTAGGAATTTGACATGGGTTTGATTCTGGAACCCTGTGGCCTGGGAACATGTCTGAGGTTTCATGGTGGAAACCTGTGGCTTGGCAACATGACTGAGGTTTTTTACTGGAACCCTGTTCCCAGGGAACATGAAATCTGTTTGCTTCTGGACACCTTTGTCCTGGGAACATGAGTGTGGTTTGATTGTTGAACCATGGGTCCTGCAAACATGACTGAGGTTTGATTCTGGAACCATGTGTCCTGGGAATATGACTGAGGTTTGATTCTGGAAATCTGTGGCCTGGGAACTTGACTGAGGTTTGATGGCAGAAACCTGTGGACTGGCAACATGACTGAGGTTTGATTGTAGAACCCTGTGCCCTGGAAACATGACTGTGGCCTGGTACAGCAAACCCATGGCCTAGGAATTTGACATTGGTTTGATTCTGGAACCCTGTGGCCTGGGAACATGACTGAGGCGTGATTCTGGAAACCTGTGGCCTGGGAACATGACATCTGTTTAGATTATGGAATAATGTGCCCTGGGAATCTGACTGAGGCTTCGTTCTGGAACCCTGTGGACTGGGAACATGACTGAGGTTTGATTGTAGAATCCTGTTCCCTGGAAACATGACTGTGGCCTGGTAATGGAGACCCATGGCCTAGGAATTTGACATTGGTTTGATTCTGGAACCCTGTGGCCTGGGAACATGACTGAGGCGTGATTCTGGAAACCTGTGGCCTGGGAACATGACATCTGTTTAGATTGTGGAATACTGTGCCCTGGGAACCTGACTGAAGGCTTGGTTCTGGAATCCTGTGGACTGGGAATATGACTGAGGTTTGATTCTGGAACCATGTGGCCTGGGAATATGACTGTGCTTTGATTCTGAAAACCATTGGCCTGGGAACATGACTGATGTTAGATTGTGGAATCCTGTGGCCTAGGAACATGACATCGGTTTGGATTCTGGTAACCTGTTGCCTGGGAACATGAAATCGCTTTGATTGGGGAAACCTGTGGTCTGGGAATATGACTGAGGTTTCATGGTGGTACCCTATGGCCTGACATCATGACTGAGGCGTGATTCTGGAATCCTGTGGCCTGGGAACATGATATCTGTTTAGATTGTGTAATACTGTGTAATGGGAATCTGACTGAGGCTTGGTTCTGGAACCCTGTGGACTGGGAACATGACTGAGATTTGATTCTGGAACCCTGTGGCCTGGGAACATGACATCAGTGGATTCTGGAACCCTGTGGCCTGGGAACATGTCTGAGGTTTCATGGTGGAAACCTGTGGCTTGGCAACATGACTGAGGTTTTTTTCTGGAACCCTGTTCCCTGGGAACATGACTGAGGTTTGATTCTGGACACCTTTGTGCTGGGAACATGACTGTGATTTGATTGTGGAATCATGGGTCCTGAAAACATGACTGAGGTTTGATTCTAGAACCATGTGTCCTGGGAATATGACTGAGGTTTGATTCTGGAAATCTGTGGCCTGGGAACTTGACTGAGGTTTGATGGCAGAAACCTGTGGACTGGCAACCAGACAGAGGTTTGATTGTAGAACCCTGTGCCCTGGAAACATGACTGTGGCCTGGTACTGGAAAACAATGGCTTAGGAATTTGACATTGGTTTGATTCTGGAAACCTGTGACCTGGGAACATGACATCTGTTTAGATTGTGGAACACTTTGCCCTGGGAACCTGACTGAAGGCTTGGTTCTGGAATCCTGTGGACTGGGAACATGACTGAGGTTTGATTCTGGAACCATGTGGCCTGGGAATATGACTGTGGTTTGATTCTAGAAACCATTGGCCTGGGAACATAACTGATGTTAGATTGTGGAATCCTGTGGCCTGGGGACATGACATCGGTTTGGATTCTGGTACCCTGTTGCCTGGGAACATGAAATCGCTTTGATTGTGGAAAGCTGTGGTCTGGGAATATGACTGAGGTTTGATGGTGGTACCCTCTGGCCTGGCAACATGACTGAGGTTTGATTCTGGATCCCTGTAGCCTGCGAACATAACTGAGGATTGTTTCTGGAACCCTGTGGCCTGGGAACATGACATCAGTGGATTCTGGAACCCTGTGGCCTGGGAACATGAGAACGGTTTAATTCTGGAACCCTGTGACCTGGGAACATGTCTGAGGTTTGATGGTGGAAACCTGTGGCTTGGCAACATGACTGAGGTTTGTTTCTGGAACCCTGTTCCCTGGGAACATGATTGAGGTTTGATTCTGGACACCTTTGTGCTGGGAACATGACTGTGTTTTGATTGTGGAACCATGGGTCCTGCAAACATGACTGAGGTTTGATTCTGGAACCATGTGTACTGGGAATATGACTGAGGTTTGATTCTGGAAATCTGTGGCCTGGGAACTTGACTGAGGTTTGATGGCAGAAACCTGTGGACTGGCAACATGACTGAGGTTTGATTGTAGAACCCTGTGCCCTGGAAACATGACTGTGGGCTGGTACTGGAAACCCATGGCCTAGGAATTTGACATTGGTTTGATTCTGGAACTCTGTGGCCAGGAACAAGACTGAGGCGTGATTCTGGAATCCTGTGGCCTGGGAACATGACATCGGTTTGGATTCTGGTACCCTGTTGCCTGGGAACATGAAATCGGTTTCATTGTGGAAACCTGTGGTCTGGGAATATGACTGAGGTTTGATGGTGGTACCCTCTGGCCTGGCAACATGACTGAGGTTTGATTCTGGATCCCTTTGGCCTGGGAACATGACTGAGGCGTGATTCTGGAATCCTGTGGCCTGGGAACATGACATCTGTTTAGATTGTGGAATACTGTGCCCTGGGAATCTGACTGAGGCTTGGTTCTGGAACCCTGTGGACTGGGAACATGACTGAGGTTTGATTGTAGAACCCTGTGCCTTGGAAACATGACTGTGGGCTGGTACTGGAAACCCATGGCCTAGGAATTTGATATTGGTTTGATTCTGGAACCCTGTGTCCTGGGAACATGACTGAGGTTTGATTCTGGAAAACTGTGGCCGGGGACTTGACTGAGGGTTGATGGCAGAAATCTGTGGACTGGAAACATTACTGAGGTTTGATTGTAGAACCCTGTGCCCTGGAAACATGACTGAGGTTTCATGGTGGAAACCGGTAGCTTGGCAACATGACTGACGTGTGTTACTTGAACCCTGTTCCCTGGGAACATGACTGAGGTTTGATTCTGGACACCTTTGTGCTGGGAACATGACCGTGGTTTGATTGTGGAAACATGGGTCCTGCAAACATGACTGAGGATTGATTCTGGAACCCTGTTCCAAGGGAATATGAGGGAGGTTTGCTTCTGGACACCTTTGTCCTGGGAACATGACTCTGGTTTGATTGTGGAAACCTGTGGCCTGCGAACATGACTGAGGTTTGATTCTGGAACCATGTGTCATGGGAATATGACTGAGGTTTGATTCTGGAAATCTGTGGCCTGGGATCTTGACTGAGGTTTGATGGCAGAAACCTGTGGACTGGCAACATGACTGAGGTTTGATTGTAGAACCCTGTGCCCTAGAAACATGACTGCGACCTGATACTTGAAACCCAATGCCTGGGAACTTTACATTGGTTTGATTCTGGAACCCTGTGCCCTGGGAACAAGACTGAGGCGTGATTCTGGAAAACTGTGGCCTGGGAACATGACTGAGGTTTGATTCTGGATCCCTGTGTCCTGGGAACATAACTGAGGCGTGATTCTGGAATCCTGTGCCCTGGGAACATGACATCTGTTTAGATTGTGGAATACTGTGCCCTGGGAATCTGACTGAGGCTTGGTTCTGGAACCCTGTGGACTGGGAACATGACTGAGGTTTTATTCTTTAACCCTGTAGCCTGCGAACATAACGGAGGATTCTTTCTGGAACCCTGTGGCCTGGGAACATGACATCAGTGGATTCTGGAACCCTGTGGCCTGGGAACATGTCTGAGGTTTGATGGTGGAAACCTGTGGCTTAGCAACATGACTGAGCTTTGTCTCTGGAAGCCTGTTCCCTGGGAACATGACTGAGGTTTGATTCTGCAGACTTTTGACCTGGGAACATGACTGTGGTTTGATTGTGGAACCATGGGTCCTGCAAATATGACTGAGGTTTAATTCTGGAACCATGTGTCCTGGGAATATGACTGAGGTTTGATTCTGGAAATCTGTGGTCGGGGAACTTGACTGAGGCATGGTTTTGGAAACCTGTGGCCTGGGAACATGACATCTGTTTAGATTGTGGAACACTGTGCCCTGGGAACCTGACTGAGGCTTGGTTCTGGAATCCTGTGGACTGGGAATATGACTGTGGTTTGATTCTGGAAGCCATTGGCCTGGGAACATGACTGATGTTAGATTGTGGAATCCTGTGGCCTGGGAACATGACATCGGTTTGGATACTGGTACCCTGTTGCCTGGGAACATGAAATCGGTTTGATTGTGGAAACCTGTGGTCTGGGAATATGACATCTGTTTAGATTGTGGAATACTGTGTCCTAGGAATTTGACATTGGTTTGATTCTGGAACCCTGTGGCCTGGGAACATGACTGAGGCGTGATTCTGGAAACCTGTGGCCTGGGAACATGACTAAGGTTTGATGGTGGTACCCTATGGCCTGGCAACATGACTGAGGTTTGATTCTGGATCCCTGTGGCCTGGGAACATGACAGAGGCATGATTCTGGAATCCTGTGGCCTGGGTACATGACATCTGTTTAGATTGTGGAATACTGTGCCCTGGGAATCTGACTGAGGCCTGGTTCTGGAACCCTGTGGACTGGGAACATGACTGAGGTTTTATTCTTGAACCCTGTAGCCTGTGAACATAACTGAGGATTGATTCTGGAACCCTGTGTCATGGGAACATGACATCAGTGGATTCTGGAACCCTGTGGCATCGGAACATGAGAACGGTTTGATTCTGGAACCCTGTGGCCTGGGAACATGTCTGAGCTTTGATGGTGGAAACCTGGGCATGGCAACATGACTGAGGTTTGTTTCTGGAACCCTGTTCCAAGGGAATATGAGGGAGGTTTGCTTCTGGACACCTTTGTCCTGGGAACATGACTCTGGTTTGATTGTGGAAACCTGTGGCCTGCGAACATGACTGAGGTTTGATTCTGGAACCATGTGTCATGGGAATATGACTGAGGTTTGATTCTGGAAATCTGTGGCCTGGGATCTTGACTGAGGTTTGATGGCAGAAACCTGTGGACTGGCAACATGACTGAGGTTTGATTGTAGAACCCTGTGCCCTAGAAACATGACTGCGACCTGATACTTGAAACCCAATGCCTGGGAACTTTACATTGGTTTGATTCTGGAACCCTGTGCCCTGGGAACAAGACTGAGGCGTGATTCTGGAAAACTGTGGCCTGGGAACATGACATCTGTTTAGATTGTGGAATACTGGGCGCTGCGAACCTGACTGAGGCTTGGTTCTGGAACCCTGTGGACTGGGAACATGACTGAGGTTTTATTCTGGAATCCTGTGGCCTGGGAACATGACATCAGTGGATTCTGGAACCCTGTGGCCTGGGAACATGAGAACGGTTTGATTCTGGAACCCTGTGGCCTGGGAACATGTCTGAGGTTTGATGGTGGAAACCTGTGACTTGGCAACATGACTGAGGTTTGTTACTGGAACCCTGTTCCCTGGGAACATGAAATCGGTTTGATTCTGGACACCTTTGTCCTGGGAATATGACTGTGGTTTGATTGTGGAACCATGGGTCCTGCAAACATGACTGAGGTTTGATTCTGGAACCATGTGTCCTGGGAATATGACTGAGGTTTGATTCTGGAAATCTGTGGCCTGGGAACTTGACTGAGGTTTGATGGCAGAAACCTGTGGACTGGCAACATGACTGAGGTTTGATTGTAGAACCCTGTGCCCTGGAAACATGACTGTGGCCTGGTACAGGAAACCTATGGCCTAGGAATTTGACATTGGTTTGATTCTGGAACCCTGTGGCCTGGGAACATGACTGAGGCGTGATTCTGGAAACCTGTGGCCGGGGAACATGACATCTGTTTAGATTGTGGAATACCGTGCCCTGGGAACCTGACTGAAGGCTTGGTTCTGGAATCCTGTGGACTGGGAACATGACTGAGGTTTGATTCTGGAACCATGTGGCCTGGGAATATGGCTGTGGTTTGATTCTGAAACCATTGGCCTGGGAACATGACTGATGTTAGATTGTGGAATCCTGTGGCCTGGGAACATGACATCGGTTTGGATTCTGGTACCCTGTTGCCTGGGAACATGAAATCGGTTTGATTGTGGAAACCTGTGGTCTGGGAATATGACATCTGTTTAGATTGTGGAATACTGTGTCCTAGGAATCTGACTGAGGCTTGGTTCTGGATCCCTGTGGCCTCGGAACATGACTGAGGCGTGATTGTGGAATCCTGTGGCCTGGGAACATGACATCTGTTTAGATTGTGGAATACTGTGCCCTGGGAACCTGACTGAGACTTGGTTCTGGAACCCTGTGGACTGGGAACATGACTGAGGTTTTATTCGGGAACCCTGTAGCCTGGGAACATAACTGAGGATTGATTCTGGAACACTGTGGCCTGGGAACATGACATTAGTGCATTCTGGAACCCTGTGGCCTGGGAACATGAGAACGGTTTGATTCTGGAACCCTGTGGCTTGGGAATATGTCTGAGGTTTGATGGTGGAAACCTGTGGCCTGCGAACATGACTGAGGTTTGATTCTGGAACCATGTGTCATGGGAATATGACTGAGGTTTGATTCTGGAAATCTGTGGCCTGGAAACTTGACTTAGGTTTAATGGCAGAAACCTGTGTACTGGCAACATGACTGAGGTTTGATTGTAGAAACCTCTGCCCTAGAAACATGACTGCGACCTGATACTTGAAACCCAATGCCTGGGAACTTGACATTGGTTTGATTCTGGATCTCTTTGCCCAGGAACAAGACTGAGGCGTGATTCTGGAATCCTGTGGCCTGGGAACATGACATCTGTTTAGATTGTGGAATACTGTGCCCTGGGAACCTGACTGAGGCTTGGTTCTGGAACCCTGTGGACTGGGAACATGACTGAGGTTTTATTCTGGAATCCTGTGGCCTGGGAACATGACATCAGTGGATTCTGCAACCCTGTGGCCTGGGAACATGAGAACGGTTTGATTCTGGAACCCTGTGGCCTGGGAACATGTCTGAGGTTTGATGGTGGAAACCTGTGGCTTGGCAACATGACTGAGGTTTGTTACTGGAACCCTGTTCCCTGGGAACATGAAATCGTTTTGATTCTGGACACCTTTGTGCTGAGAACATGACTGTTGTTTGATTGTGGAACCATGGGTCCTGCAAACATGACTGAGGTTTGATTCCGGAACCATGTGTCCTGGGAATCTGACTGAGGCTTGGTTCTGGATCCCTGTGGCCTCGGAACATGACTGAGGCGTGATTGTGGAATCCTGTGGCCTGGGAACATGACATCTGTTTAGATTGTGGAATACTGTGCCCTGTGAACCTGACTGAGGCTTGGTTCTGGAACCCTGTGGACTTGGAACATGATTGAGGTTTTATTCTGGAATCCTGTGACCTGGGAACATAACATCAGTGGATTCTGGAACCCTGTGGCCTGGGAACATGAGAACGGTTTGATTCTGGAACCCTTGGCCTGGGAACATGTCTGAGGTTTCATGGTGGAAACCTGTGGCTTGGCAACATGACTGAGGTTGGTTAATGGAACCCTGTTCCCTGGGAACATGACTGAGGTTTGATTCTGGACAGCTTTGTCCTGGGAACATGACTGTGTTTTGATTGTGGAAGCATGCGTCCTGCAAACATGACTGAGGTTTGATTCTGGAACCATGTGTCCTGGGAATATGACTGAGGTTTGATTCTGGAAATCTGTGGCCTGGGAACTTGACTGAGGTTTGATGGCAGAAACCTGTGGACTGGCAACATGACAGAGGTTTGACTGTAGAACCCTGTGCGCTGGAAACATGACTGCGGCAGGGTACTGGAAACCAATGGCCTAGGAATTTGACATTGGATTGATTCTGGAACCCTGTGGCCTGGGAACATGACTGAGGTTTGATTCTGGAACCATGTGGCCGGGGAATATGGCTGTGGTTTGATTCTGAAACCACTGGCCTGGGAACATGACTGATGTTAGATTGTGGAATCCTGTGGCCTGGGAACATGACATCGGTTTGGATTCTGGTACGCTGTTGCCTGGGAACATGAAATCGGTTTGATTGTGGAAACCTGTGGTCTGGGAATATGACTGAGGTTTGATGGTGGTACCCTATGGCCTGGCAACATGACTGAGGTTTGATTCTGGATCCCTGTGGCCTGGGAACATGACTGAGGCGTGATTCTGGAATCCTGTGGCCTGGGAACATGACATCTGTTTAGATTGTGGAATACTGTGCCCTGGGAATCTGACTGAGGCTTGGATCTGGAACCCTGTGGACTGGGAACATGACTGAGGTTTTTTTCTGGAACCCTGTAGCCTGCGGACATAACTGAGGATTCTTTCTGGAACCCTGTGGCCTGGGAACATGACATCAGTGGATTCTGGAACCCTGTGGCCTGGGAACGTGAGAACGGTTTGATTCTGGAACCCTGTGGCCTGGGAACATGTCTGAGGTTTCATGGTGGAAACCTGTGGCTTGGCAACATGACTGAGGTTTGTTTCTGGAACCCTGTTCCCTGGGAACATGACTGACGTTTGATTCTGGACAACTTTGTGCTGGGAACATGACTGTGGTTTGATTGTGGAACCATGGGTCCTGCAAACATGACTGAGGTTTGATTCTGGAACCATGTGTCCTGGGAATATGACTGAGGTTTGATTCTGGAAATCTGTGGCCTGGGAACTTGACTGAGGTTTGATGGCAGAAACCTGTGGACTGGCAACATGACAGAGGTTTGATTGTAGAACCCTGTGCCCTGGAAACATGACTGTGGCCTCGTACTGGAAACCCATGGCCTAGGAATTTGACATTGGTTTGATTCTGGAACCCTGTGGCCTCGGAATATGACTGAGGCATGATTCTGGAAACCTGCGGCCTGGGAATATGACTGAGGTTTGATGGTGGTACCCTGTGGCCTGGCAACATGACTGAGGTTTGATTCTGGATCCCTGTGACCTGGGAACATGACAGAGGCATGATTCTGGAATCCTGTGGCCTGGGTACATGACATCTGTTTAGATTGTGGAATACTGTGCCCTGGGAATCTGACTGAGGCCTGGTTCTGGAACCCTGTGGACTGGGAACATGACTGAGGTTTTATTCTGGAACCCTGTAGCCTGCGAACATAACTGCGGATTGATTCTGGAACCCTGTGTCATGGGAACATGACATCAGTGGATTCTGGAACCCTGTGGCATCGGAACATGAGAACGGTTTGATTCTGGAACCCTGTGGCCTGGGAACATGAGAACGGTTTGGTTCTGGAACCCTGTGGCCGGGGAACATGTCTGAGGTTTGATGGTGGAAACCTGTGGCTTGGCAACATGACTGAGGTTTGTTGCTGGAAACCTGTTCCCTGGGAACATGACTGAGGTTTGATTGTGGAAACATGGGTCCTGTAAACATGACTGAGGTTTGATTCTGCAACCATGTGTCCTGGGAATATGACTGAGGTTTGATTCTGGAAATCTGTGGCCTGGGAACTTGACTGAGGTTTGATGGCAGAAACCTGTGGACTGGCAACATGACTGAGGTTTGATTGTAGAACCCTGTGCCCTGGAAACATGACTGTGGCCTGGTACAGGAAACCCATGGCCTAGGAATTTGACATTGGTTTGATTCTGGAACCCTGTGGCCTGGGAACATGACTGAGGCGTGATTCTGGAAACCTGTGGCCTGGGAACATGACATCTGTTTAGATTGTGGAATACCGTGCCCTGGGAACCTGACTGAAGGCTTGGTTCTGGAATCCTGTGGACTGGGAACATGACTGAGGTTTGATTCTGGAACCATGTGGCCTGGGAATATGGCTGTGGTTTGATTCTGAAACCATTGGCCTGGGAACATGACTGATGTTAGATTGTGGAATCCTGTGGCCTGGGAACATGACATCGGTTTGGATTCTGGTACCCTGTTGCCTGGGAACATGAAATCGGTTTGATTGTGGAAACCTGTGGTCTGGGAATATGACTGAGGTTTGATGGTGGTACCCTCTGGCCTGGCAACATGACTGAGGTTTGATTCTGGATCCCTGTGTCCTGGGAACATAACTGAGGCGTGATTCTGGAATCCTGTGCCCTGGGAACATGACATCTGTTTAGATTGTGGAATACTGTGCCCTGGGAATCTGACTGAGGCTTGGTTCTGGAACCCTGTGGACTGGGAACATGACTGAGGTTTTATTCTTTAACCCTGTAGCCTGCGAACATAACGGAGGATTCTTTCTGGAACCCTGTGGCCTGGGAACATGACATCAGTGGATTCTGGAACCCTGTGGCCTGGGAACATGTCTGAGGTTTGATGGTGGAAACCTGTGGCTTAGCAACATGACTGAGCTTTGTCTCTGGAAGCCTGTTCCCTGGGAACATGACTGAGGTTTGATTCTGCAGACTTTTGACCTGGGAACATGACTGTGGTTTGATTGTGGAACCATGGGTCCTGCAAATATGACTGAGGTTTAATTCTGGAACCATGTGTCCTGGGAATATGACTGAGGTTTGATTCTGGAAATCTGTGGTCGGGGAACTTGACTGAGGCATGGTTTTGGAAACCTGTGGCCTGGGAACATGACATCTGTTTAGATTGTGGAACACTGTGCCCTGGGAACCTGACTGAGGCTTGGTTCTGGAATCCTGTGGACTGGGAATATGACTGTGGTTTGATTCTGGAAGCCATTGGCCTGGGAACATGACTGATGTTAGATTGTGGAATCCTGTGGCCTGGGAACATGACATCGGTTTGGATACTGGTACCCTGTTGCCTGGGAACATGAAATCGGTTTGATTGTGGAAACCTGTGGTCTGGGAATATGACATCTGTTTAGATTGTGGAATACTGTGTCCTAGGAATTTGACATTGGTTTGATTCTGGAACCCTGTGGCCTGGGAACATGACTGAGGCGTGATTCTGGAAACCTGTGGCCTGGGAACATGACTAAGGTTTGATGGTGGTACCCTATGGCCTGGCAACATGACTGAGGTTTGATTCTGGATCCCTGTGGCCTGGGAACATGACAGAGGCATGATTCTGGAATCCTGTGGCCTGGGTACATGACATCTGTTTAGATTGTGGAATACTGTGCCCTGGGAATCTGACTGAGGCCTGGTTCTGGAACCCTGTGGACTGGGAACATGACTGAGGTTTTATTCTTGAACCCTGTAGCCTGTGAACATAACTGAGGATTGATTCTGGAACCCTGTGTCATGGGAACATGACATCAGTGGATTCTGGAACCCTGTGGCATCGGAACATGAGAACGGTTTGATTCTGGAACCCTGTGGCCTGGAAACATGTCTGAGCTTTGATGGTGGAAACCTGGGCATGGCAACATGACTGAGGTTTGTTTCTGGAACCCTGTTCCAAGGGAATATGAGGGAGGTTTGCTTCTGGACACCTTTGTCCTGGGAACATGACTCTGGTTTGATTGTGGAAACCTGTGGCCTGCGAACATGACTGAGGTTTGATTCTGGAACCATGTGTCATGGGAATATGACTGAGGTTTGATTCTGGAAATCTGTGGCCTGGGATCTTGACTGAGGTTTGATGGCAGAAACCTGTGGACTGGCAACATGACTGAGGTTTGATTGTAGAACCCTGTGCCCTAGAAACATGACTGCGACCTGATACTTGAAACCCAATGCCTGGGAACTTTACATTGGTTTGATTCTGGAACCCTGTGCCCTGGGAACAAGACTGAGGCGTGATTCTGGAAAACTGTGGCCTGGGAACATGACATCTGTTTAGATTGTGGAATACTGGGCGCTGCGAACCTGACTGAGGCTTGGTTCTGGAACCCTGTGGACTGGGAACATGACTGAGGTTTTATTCTGGAATCCTGTGGCCTGGGAACATGACATCAGTGGATTCTGGAAACCTGTGGCCTGCGAACATGACTGAGGTTTGATTCCGGAACCATGTGTCCTGGGAATCTGACTGAGGCTTGGTTCTGGATCCCTGTGGCCTCGGAACATGACTGAGGCGTGATTGTGGAATCCTGTGGCCTGGGAACATGACATCTGTTTAGATTGTGGAATACTGTGCCCTGTGAACCTGACTGAGGCTTGGTTCTGGAACCCTGTGGACTTGGAACATGATTGAGGTTTTATTCTGGAATCCTGTGACCTGGGAACATAACATCAGTGGATTCTGGAACCCTGTGGCCTGGGAACATGAGAACGGTTTGATTCTGGAACCCTTGGCCTGGGAACATGTCTGAGGTTTCATGGTGGAAACCTGTGGCTTGGCAACATGACTGAGGTTGGTTAATGGAACCCTGTTCCCTGGGAACATGACTGAGGTTTGATTCTGGACAGCTTTGTCCTGGGAACATGACTGTGTTTTGATTGTGGAAGCATGGGTCCTGCAAACATGACTGAGGTTTGATTCTGGAACCATGTGTCCTGGGAATATGACTGAGGTTTGATTCTGGAAATCTGTGGCCTGGGAACTTGACTGAGGTTTGATGGCAGAAACCTGTGGACTGGCAACATGACAGAGGTTTGACTGTAGAACCCTGTGCGCTGGAAACATGACTGCGGCAGGGTACTGGAAACCAATGGCCTAGGAATTTGACATTGGATTGATTCTGGAACCCTGTGGCCTGGGAACATGACTGAGGTTTGATTCTGGAACCATGTGGCCGGGGAATATGGCTGTGGTTTGATTCTGAAACCACTGGCCTGGGAACATGACTGATGTTAGATTGTGGAATCCTGTGGCCTGGGAACATGACATCGGTTTGGATTCTGGTACGCTGTTGCCTGGGAACATGAAATCGGTTTGATTGTGGAAACCTGTGGTCTGGGAATATGACTGAGGTTTGATGGTGGTACCCTATGGCCTGGCAACATGACTGAGGTTTGATTCTGGATCCCTGTGGCCTGGGAACATGACTGAGGCGTGATTCTGGAATCCTGTGGCCTGGGAACATGACATCTGTTTAGATTGTGGAATACTGTGCCCTGGGAATCTGACTGAGGCTTGGATCTGGAACCCTGTGGACTGGGAACATGACTGAGGTTTTTTTCTGGAACCCTGTAGCCTGCGGACATAACTGAGGATTCTTTCTGGAACCCTGTGGCCTGGGAACATGACATCAGTGGATTCTGGAACCCTGTGGCCTGGGAACGTGAGAACGGTTTGATTCTGGAACCCTGTGGCCTGGGAACATGTCTGAGGTTTCATGGTGGAAACCTGTGGCTTGGCAACATGACTGAGGTTTGTTTCTGGAACCCTGTTCCCTGGGAACATGACTGACGTTTGATTCTGGACAACTTTGTGCTGGGAACATGACTGTGGTTTGATTGTGGAACCATGGGTCCTGCAAACATGACTGAGGTTTGATTCTGGAACCATGTGTCCTGGGAATATGACTGAGGTTTGATTCTGGAAATCTGTGGCCTGGGAACTTGACTGAGGTTTGATGGCAGAAACCTGTGGACTGGCAACATGACAGAGGTTTGATTGTAGAACCCTGTGCCCTGGAAACATGACTGTGGCCTCGTACTGGAAACCCATGGCCTAGGAATTTGACATTGGTTTGATTCTGGAACCCTGTGGCCTCGGAATATGACTGAGGCATGATTCTGGAAACCTGCGGCCTGGGAATATGACTGAGGTTTGATGGTGGTACCCTGTGGCCTGGCAACATGACTGAGGTTTGATTCTGGATCCCTGTGACCTGGGAACATGACAGAGGCATGATTCTGGAATCCTGTGGCCTGGGTACATGACATCTGTTTAGATTGTGGAATACTGTGCCCTGGGAATCTGACTGAGGCCTGGTTCTGGAACCCTGTGGACTGGGAACATGACTGAGGTTTTATTCTGGAACCCTGTAGCCTGCGAACATAACTGCGGATTGATTCTGGAACCCTGTGTCATGGGAACATGACATCAGTGGATTCTGGAACCCTGTGGCATCGGAACATGAGAACGGTTTGATTCTGGAACCCTGTGGCCTGGGAACATGAGAACGGTTTGGTTCTGGAACCCTGTGGCCGGGGAACATGTCTGAGGTTTGATGGTGGAAACCTGTGGCTTGGCAACATGACTGAGGTTTGTTGCTGGAAACCTGTTCCCTGGGAACATGACTGAGGTTTGATTGTGGAAACATGGGTCCTGTAAACATGACTGAGGTTTGATTCTGCAACCATGTGTCCTGGGAATATGACTGAGGTTTGATTCTGGAAATCTGTGGCCTGGGAACTTGACTGAGGTTTGATGGCAGAAACCTGTGGACTGGCAACATGACTGAGGTTTGATTGTAGAACCCTGTGCCCTGGAAACATGACTGTGGCCTGGTACAGGAAACCCATGGCCTAGGAATTTGACATTGGTTTGATTCTGGAACCCTGTGGCCTGGGAACATGACTGAGGCGTGATTCTGGAAACCTGTGGCCTGGGAACATGACATCTGTTTAGATTGTGGAATACCGTGCCCTGGGAACCTGACTGAAGGCTTGGTTCTGGAATCCTGTGGACTGGGAACATGACTGAGGTTTGATTCTGGAACCATGTGGCCTGGGAATATGGCTGTGGTTTGATTCTGAAACCATTGGCCTGGGAACATGACTGATGTTAGATTGTGGAATCCTGTGGCCTGGGAACATGACATCGGTTTGGATTCTGGTACCCTGTTGCCTGGGAACATGAAATCGGTTTGATTGTGGAAACCTGTGGTCTGGGAATATGACTGAGGTTTGATGGTGGTACCCTCTGGCCTGGCAACATGACTGAGGTTTGATTCTGGATCCCTGTGTCCTGGGAACATAACTGAGGCGTGATTCTGGAATCCTGTGCCCTGGGAACATGACATCTGTTTAGATTGTGGAATACTGTGCCCTGGGAATCTGACTGAGGCTTGGTTCTGGAACCCTGTGGACTGGGAACATGACTGAGGTTTTATTCTTTAACCCTGTAGCCTGCGAACATAACGGAGGATTCTTTCTGGAACCCTGTGGCCTGGGAACATGACATCAGTGGATTCTGGAACCCTGTGGCCTGGGAACATGTCTGAGGTTTGATGGTGGAAACCTGTGGCTTAGCAACATGACTGAGCTTTGTCTCTGGAAGCCTGTTCCCTGGGAACATGACTGAGGTTTGATTCTGCAGACTTTTGACCTGGGAACATGACTGTGGTTTGATTGTGGAACCATGGGTCCTGCAAATATGACTGAGGTTTAATTCTGGAACCATGTGTCCTGGGAATATGACTGAGGTTTGATTCTGGAAATCTGTGGTCGGGGAACTTGACTGAGGCATGGTTTTGGAAACCTGTGGCCTGGGAACATGACATCTGTTTAGATTGTGGAACACTGTGCCCTGGGAACCTGACTGAGGCTTGGTTCTGGAATCCTGTGGACTGGGAATATGACTGTGGTTTGATTCTGGAAGCCATTGGCCTGGGAACATGACTGATGTTAGATTGTGGAATCCTGTGGCCTGGGAACATGACATCGGTTTGGATACTGGTACCCTGTTGCCTGGGAACATGAAATCGGTTTGATTGTGGAAACCTGTGGTCTGGGAATATGACATCTGTTTAGATTGTGGAATACTGTGTCCTAGGAATTTGACATTGGTTTGATTCTGGAACCCTGTGGCCTGGGAACATGACTGAGGCGTGATTCTGGAAACCTGTGGCCTGGGAACATGACTAAGGTTTGATGGTGGTACCCTATGGCCTGGCAACATGACTGAGGTTTGATTCTGGATCCCTGTGGCCTGGGAACATGACAGAGGCATGATTCTGGAATCCTGTGGCCTGGGTACATGACATCTGTTTAGATTGTGGAATACTGTGCCCTGGGAATCTGACTGAGGCCTGGTTCTGGAACCCTGTGGACTGGGAACATGACTGAGGTTTTATTCTTGAACCCTGTAGCCTGTGAACATAACTGAGGATTGATTCTGGAACCCTGTGTCATGGGAACATGACATCAGTGGATTCTGGAACCCTGTGGCATCGGAACATGAGAACGGTTTGATTCTGGAACCCTGTGGCCTGGAAACATGTCTGAGCTTTGATGGTGGAAACCTGGGCATGGCAACATGACTGAGGTTTGTTTCTGGAACCCTGTTCCAAGGGAATATGAGGGAGGTTTGCTTCTGGACACCTTTGTCCTGGGAACATGACTCTGGTTTGATTGTGGAAACCTGTGGCCTGCGAACATGACTGAGGTTTGATTCTGGAACCATGTGTCATGGGAATATGACTGAGGTTTGATTCTGGAAATCTGTGGCCTGGGATCTTGACTGAGGTTTGATGGCAGAAACCTGTGGAATGGCAACATGACTGAGGTTTGATTGTAGAACCCTGTGCCCTAGAAACATGACTGCGACCTGATACTTGAAACCCAATGCCTGGGAACTTTACATTGGTTTGATTCTGGAACCCTGTGCCCTGGGAACAAGACTGAGGCGTGATTCTGGAAAACTGTGGCCTGGGAACATGACATCTGTTTAGATTGTGGAATACTGGGCGCTGCGAACCTGACTGAGGCTTGGTTCTGGAACCCTGTGGACTGGGAACATGACTGAGGTTTTATTCTGGAATCCTGTGGCCTGGGAACATGACATCAGTGGATTCTGGAACCCTGTGGCCTGGGAACATGAGAACGGTTTGATTCTGGAACCCTGTGGCCTGGGAACATGTCTGAGGTTTGATGGTGGAAACCTGTGACTTGGCAACATGACTGAGGTTTGTTACTGGAACCCTGTTCCCTGGGAACATGAAATCGGTTTGATTCTGGACACCTTTGTCCTGGGAATATGACTGTGGTTTCATTGTGGAACCATGGGTCCTGCAAACATGACTGAGGTTTGATTCTGGAAATCTGTGGCCTGGGAACTTGACTGAGGTTTGATGGCAGAAACCTGTGGACTGGCAACATGACTGAGGTTTGATTGTAGAACCCTGTGCCCTGGAAACATGACTGTGGCCTGGTACAGGAAACCCATGGCCTAGGAATTTGACATTGGTTTGATTCTGGAACCCTGTGGCCTGGGAACATGACTGAGGCGTGATTCTGGAAACCTGTGGCCTGGGAACATGACATCTGTTTAGATTGTGGAATACCGTGCCCTGGGAACCTGACTGAAGGCTTGGTTCTGGAATCCTGTGGACTGGGAACATGACTGAGGTTTGATTCTGGAACCATGTGGCCTGGGAATATGGCTGTGGTTTGATTCTGAAACCATTGGCCTGGGAACATGACTGATGTTAGATTGTGGAATCCTGTGGCCTGGGAACATGACATCGGTTTGGATTCTGGTACCCTGTTGCCTGGGAACATGAAATCGGTTTGATTGTGGAAACCTGTGGTCTGGGAATATGACTGAGGTTTGATGGTGGTACCCTCTGGCCTGGCAACATGACTGAGGTTTGATTCTGGATCCCTGTGTCCTGGGAACATAACTGAGGCGTGATTCTGGAATCCTGTGCCCTGGGAACATGACATCTGTTTAGATTGTGGAATACTGTGCCCTGGGAATCTGACTGAGGCTTGTTTCTGGAACCCTGTGGACTGGGAACATGACTGAGGTTTTATTCTTTAACCCTGTAGCCTGCGAACATAACGGAGGATTCTTTCTGGAACCCTGTGGCCTGGGAACATGACATCAGTGGATTCTGGAACCCTGTGGCCTGGGAACATGTCTGAGGTTTGATGGTGGAAACCTGTGGCTTAGCAACATGACTGAGCTTTGTCTCTGGAAGCCTGTTCCCTGGGAACATGACTGAGGTTTGATTCTGCAGACTTTTGACCTGGGAACATGACTGTGGTTTGATTGTGGAACCATGGGTCCTGCAAATATGACTGAGGTTTAATTCTGGAACCATGTGTCCTGGGAATATGACTGAGGTTTGATTCTGGAAATCTGTGGTCGGGGAACTTGACTGAGGCATGGTTCTGGAAACCTGTGGCCTGGGAACATGACATCTGTTTAGATTGTGGAACACTGTGCCCTGGGAACCTGACTGAGGCTTGGTTCTGGAATCCAGTGGACTGGGAATATGACTGTGGTTTGATTCTGGAAGCCATTGGCCTGGGAACATGACTGATGTTAGATTGTGGAATCCTGTGGCCTGGGAACATGACATCGGTTTGGATACTGGTACCCTGTTGCCTGGGAACATGAAATCGGTTTGATTGTGGAAACCTGTGGTCTGGGAATATGACATCTGTTTAGATTGTGGAATACTGTGTCCTAGGAATCTGACTGAGGCTTGGTTCTGGATCCCTGTGGCCTCGGAACATGACTGAGGCGTGATTGTGGAATCCTGTGGCCTGGGAACATGACATCTGTTTAGATTGTGGAATACTGTGCCCTGGGAACCTGACTGAGACTTGGTTCTGGAACCCTGTGGACTGGGAACATGACTGAGGTTTTATTCGGGAACCCTGTAGCCTGGGAACATAACTGAGGATTGATTCTGGAACACTGTGGCCTGGGAACATGACATTAGTGCATTCTGGAACCCTGTGGCCTGGGAACATGAGAACGGTTTGATTCTGGAACCCTGTGGCTTGGGAATATGTCTGAGGTTTGATGGTGGAAACCTGTGGCCTGCGAACATGACTGAGGTTTGATTCTGGAACCATGTGTCATGGGAATATGACTGAGGTTTGATTCTGGAAATCTGTGGCCTGGAAACTTGACTTAGGTTTAATGGCAGAAACCTGTGTACTGGCAACATGACTGAGGTTTGATTGTAGAAACCTCTGCCCTAGAAACATGACTGCGACCTGATACTTGAAACCCAATGCCTGGGAACTTGACATTGGTTTGATTCTGGATCTCTTTGCCCAGGAACAAGACTGAGGCGTGATTCTGGAATCCTGTGGCCTGGGAACATGACATCTGTTTAGATTGTGGAATACTGTGCCCTGGGAACCTGACTGAGGCTTGGTTCTGGAACCCTGTGGACTGGGAACATGACTGAGGTTTTATTCTGGAATCCTGTGGCCTGGGAACATGACATCAGTGGATTCTGCAACCCTGTGGCCTGGGAACATGAGAACGGTTTGATTCTGGAACCCTGTGGCCTGGGAACATGTCTGAGGTTTGATGGTGGAAACCTGTGGCTTGGCAACATGACTGAGGTTTGTTACTGGAACCCTGTTCCCTGGGAACATGAAATCGTTTTGATTCTGGACACCTTTGTGCTGGGAACATGACTGTTGTTTGATTGTGGAACCATGGGTCCTGCAAACATGACTGAGGTTTGATTCCAGAACCATGTGTCCTGGGAATCTGACTGAGGCTTGGTTCTGGATCCCTGTGGCCTCGGAACATGACTGAGGCGTGATTGTGGAATCCTGTGGCCTGGGAACATGACATCTGTTTAGATTGTGGAATACTGTGCCCTGTGAACCTGACTGAGGCTTGGTTCTGGAACCCTGTGGACTTGGAACATGATTGAGGTTTTATTCTGGAATCCTGTGACCTGGGAACATAACATCAGTGGATTCTGGAACCCTGTGGCCTGGGAACATGAGAACGGTTTGATTCTGGAACCCTTGGCCTGGGAACATGTCTGAGGTTTCATGGTGGAAACCTGTGGCTTGGCAACATGACTGAGGTTGGTTAATGGAACCCTGTTCCCTGGGAACATGACTGAGGTTTGATTCTGGACAGCTTTGTCCTGGGAACATGACTGTGTTTTGATTGTGGAAGCATGGGTCCTGCAAATATGACTGAGGTTTGATTCTGGAACCATGTGTCCTGGGAATATGACTGAGGTTTGATTCTGGAAATCTGTGGCCTGGGAACTTGACTGAGGTTTGATGGCAGAAACCTGTGGACTGGCAACATGACAGAGGTTTGACTGTAGAACCCTGTGCGCTGGAAACATGACTGCGGCAGGGTACTGGAAACCAATGGCCTAGGAATTTGACATTGGATTGATTCTGGAACCCTGTGGCCTGGGAACATGACTGAGGTTTGATTCTGGAACCATGTGGCCTGCGAATATGGCTGTGGTTTGATTCTGAAACCATTGGCCTGGGAACATGACTGATGTTAGATTGTGGAATCCTGTGGCCTGGGAACATGACATCGGTTTGGATTCTGGTACCCTGTTGCCTGGGAACATGAAATCGGTTTGATTGTGGAAACCTGTGGTCTGGGAATATGACTGAGGTTTGATGGTGGTACCCTATGGCCTGGCAACATGACTGAGGTTTGATTCTGGATCCCTGTGGCCTGGGAACATGACTGAGGCGTGATTCTGGAATCCTGTGGCCTGGGAACATGACATCTGTTTAGATTGTGGAATACTGTGCCCTGGGAATCTGACTGAGGCTTGGATCTGGAACCCTGTGGACTGGGAACATGACTGAGGTTTTTTTCTGGAACACTGTAGCCTGCGAACATAACTGAGGATTCTTTCTGGAACCCTGTGGCCTGGGAACATGACATCAGTGGATTCTGGAACCCTGTGGCCTGGGAACGTGAGAACGGTTTGATTCTGGAACCCTGTGGCCTGGGAACATGTCTGAGGTTTCATGGTGGAAACCTGTGGCTTGGCAACATGACTAAGGTTTGTTTCTGGAACCCTGTTCCCTGGGAACATGACTGACGTTTGATTCTGGACAACTTTGTGCTGGGAACATGACTGTGGTTTGATTGTGGAACCATGGGTCCTGCAAACATGACTGAGGTTTGATTCTGGAACCATGTGTCCTGGGAATATGACTGAGGTTTGATTCTGGAAATCTGTGGCCTGGGAACTTGACTGAGGTTTGATGGCAGAAACCTGTGGACTGGCAACATGACAGAGGTTTGATTGTAGAACCCTGTGCCCTGGAAACATGACTGTGGCCTCGTACTGGAAACCCATGGCCTAGGAATTTGACATTGGTTTGATTCTGGAACCCTGTGGCCTCGGAATATGACTGAGGCATGATTCTGGAAACCTGCGGCCTGGGAATATGACTGAGGTTTGATGGTGGTACCCTGTGGCCTGGCAACATGACTGAGGTTTGATTCTGGATCCCTGTGACCTGGGAACATGACAGAGGCATGATTCTGGAATCCTGTGGCCTGGGTACATGACATCTGTTTAGATTGTGGAATACTGTGCCCTGGGAATCTGACTGAGGCTTGGTTCTGTAACCCTGTGGACTGGGAACATGACTGAGGTTTTATTCTGGAACCCTGTAGCCTGCGAACATAACTGCGGATTGATTCTGGAACCCTGTGTCATGGGAACATGACATCAGTGGATTCTGGAACCCTGTGGCATCGGAACATGAGAACGGTTTGATTCTGGAACCCTGTGGCCTGGGAACATGTCTGAGGTTTGATGGTGGAAACCTGGGCTTGGCAACATGACTGAGGTTTGTTTCTAGAACGCTGTTCCCTGGGAACATGACTGAGGCGTGATTCTGGAAACCTGTGGCCTGGGAACATGACATCTGTGTAGATGGTGGAATAATGTGCCCTGGGAATCTGACTGAAGGCTTGGTTCTGGAATCCTGTGGACTGGGAACATGACTGAGGTTTGATTCTGTAACCATGTGGCCTGGGAATATGACTGTGCTTTGATTCTGGGAGCCATTGGCCTGGGAACATGACTGATGTTAGATTGTGGAATCCTGTGGCCTGGGAACATGACATCGGTTTGGATTCTGGTACCCTGTTGCCTGGGAACATGAAATCGGTTTGATTGTGGAAACCTGTGGTCCTGGAATATGACTGAGGTTTGATGGTGGTACCCTATGGCCTGGCAACATGACTGAGGTTTGATTCTGGAATCCGGTGCCCTGGGAACATGACATCTGTTTAGATTGTGGAATACTGTGCCCTGGAAATCTGACTGAGGCTTTGTTCTGGATCCCTGTAGCCTGTGAAGATAACTGAGGATTGATTCTGGAACCCTGTGGCCTGGGAACATGACATCAGTGCATTCTGGAACCCTGTGGCTTGGGAACATGTGAACGGTTTGATTCTGGAACCCTGTGGCTTGGAAATATGTCTGAGGTTTGATGGGGGAAACCTGTGGCCTGGCAACATGACTGAGGTTTGTTTCTGGAACCCTGTTCCCAGGGAGTATGAGGGAGGTTTGCTTCTGGACACCTTTGTGCTGGGAACATGACTGTGGTTTGATTGTGGAACCATGGGTCCTGCAAACATGACTGAGGTTTGATTCTGGAACCATGTGTCCTGGGAATCTGACTGAGGATTGGTTCTGGATCCCTGTGGCCTCAGAACATGACTGAGGCGTGATTGTGGAATCCTGTTGCCTGGGAACATGACATCTGTTTCGATTGTGGAATACTGTGCCCTGGGAATCTGACTGAGACTTGGTTCTGGAACCCTGTGGACTGGGAACATGACTGAGGTTTGATTCTGGAACCCTGTAGCCTGCGAACATAACTGAGGATTCTTTCTGGAACCCTGTGGCCTGGAAACATGACATCACTGGATTCTGGAACCCTGTGGCCTGGGAACATGAGAACAGTTTGGTTCTGGAACCCTGTGGCCGGGGAACATGTCTGAGGTTTGATGGTGGAAACCTGTGGCTTGGCAACATGACTGAGGTTTGTTGCTGGAAACCTGTTCCCTGGGAACATGACTGAGGTTTGATTGTGGAAACATGGGTCCTGTAAACATGACTGAGGTTTGATTCTGCAACCATGTGTCCTGGGAATATGACTGAGGTTTGATTCTGGAAATCTGTGGCCTGGGAACTTGACTGAGGTTTGATTCTGGACACCTTTGTCCTGGGAACATGACTGTGGTTTGATTGTGGAACCATGGGTCCTGCAAACATGACTGAGGTTTGATTTTGGAAATCTGTGGCCTGGGAACTTGACTGAGGTTTGATGGCAGAAACCTGTGGACTGGCAACATGACTGAGGTTTGTTTGTAGAAACCTGTGCCCTGGAAACATGACTGTGTCCCCGTACTGGAAACCCATGGCCTGGGAATTTGACATTGGTTTGATTCTGGAACCCTGTGGCCTGGGAAAATGACTGAGTCGTGATTCTGGCAACCTGTGGCCTGGGAACATGACATCTGTTTAGATTGTGGAATAATGTGCCCTGGGAATCTGACTGAGGCTTGGTTCTGGAACCCTGTGGACTGGGAACATGACTGAGGTTTGATTGTAGAACCCTGTGCCCTGGAAACATGACTGTAGCCTCGTACTGGAAACCCATGGCCTAGGAATTTGACATTGGTTTGATTCTGGAACCCTGTGGCCTCGGAATATGACTTAGGCATGATTCTGGAAACCTGTGGCCTGGGAATATGACTGAGGTTTGATGGTGGTACCCTATGGCCTGGCAACATGACTGAGGTTTGATTCTGGATCCCTGTGGCCTGGGAACATGACAGAGGCATGATTCTGGAATCATGGGCCTGGGTACATGACATCTGTTTAGATTGTGGAATACTGTGCCCTGGCAATCTGACTGAAGCTTGGTTCTGTAACCCTGTGGACTGGGAACATGACTGAGGTTTTATTCTGGAACCCTGTAGCCTGCGAACATAACTGAGGATTGATTCTGGAACCCTGTGTCATGGGAACATGACATCAGTGGATTCTGGAACCCTGTGGCATCGGAACATGAGAACGGTTTGATTCTGGAACCCTGTGGCCTGGGAACATGTCTGAGGTTTGATGGTGGAAACCTGGACTTGGCACCATGACTGAGGTTAGTTTCTAGAACCCTGTTCCCTGGGAACATGACTGAGGCGTGATTCTGGAAACCTGTGGCCTGGGAACATGACATCTGTTTAGATTGTTTAATACTGTGCCCTGGGAATCTGACTGAAGGCTTGGTTCCGGAATCCTGTGGACTGGGAACATGACTGAGTATTGATTCTGGCACCATATGGCCTAGGAATATGACTGAGGTTTGATTCTGGAAACCATTGGACTGGGAACATGACTGATGTTAGATTGTGGAATCCTGTGGCCTGGGAACATGACATCGGTTTGGATTCTAGTACCCTGTTGCCTGGGAACATGAAATCGGTTTGATTGTGGAAACCTGTGGTCTGGGAATATGACTGAGGTTTGATGGTGGTACCCTATGGCCTGGAAACATGACTGAGGTTTGATTCTGGATCCCTGTGGCCTGGGAACATGACTGAGGCGTGATTCAGGAATCTTGTGGCCTGGGAACATGACATCTGTTTAGATTGAGGATTACTGTGCCGTGGGAATCTGACTGAGGCTTGGTTCTAGGACCCTGTGGACTGGGAACATGACTGAGGTTTTATTCTGGAACCCTGTAGCCTGCGAACATAACTGAGGATTGTTTCTGGAACCCTGTGGCCTGGGACCATGACATCAGTGGATTCTGGAACCCTGTGGCCTGGGAACATGAGAACGGTATGATTCAGGAACGCTGTGGCCTGGAAACATGTCTGAGATTTGATGGTGGAAACCTGTGGCTTGGCAACATGACTGAGGTTTGTTTCTGGAACGCTGTTCCCTGGGAACATGACTGAGGTTTGATTCTGGACACCTTTGTGCTAGGAACATGACTGTGGTTTGATTATGGAACCATGGGTCCTGCAAACATGACTGAGGTTTGATGCTGGAACCATGTGTCCTGGGAATATGACTGAGGTTTGATTCTGGAAATCTGTGGCCTGGGAACATGACTGAGGTTTGATTCTGGAACCCTGTAGCCTGCGAACATAACTGAGGATTGTTTCTGGAACCCTGTGGCCTGGGAACATGACATCAGTGGATTCTGGAACCCTGTGGCCTGGGAACTTGAGAACGGTTTAATTCTGGAACCCTGTGACCTGGGAACATGTCTGAGGTTTGATGGTGGAAACCTGTGGCTTGGCAACATGACTGAGGTTTGTTTCTGGAACCCTTTTCCCTGGGAACATGAATGAGGTTTGATTCTGGACACCTTTGTCCTGGGAACATGGCTGTGTTTTGATTGTGGAACCATGGGTCCTGCAAACATGACTGAGGTTTGATTCTGGAACCATGTGTCTTGGGAATATGACTGATGTTTGATTCTAGAAATCTGTGGCCTGGGAACTTGACTGAGGTTTGATGGAAGAAACCTCTGGTTTGGCAAGCTGACTGAGGTTTGATTGTAGAACCCTGTGCCCTGGAAACATGACTAAGGCCTGGTACTGGAAACCCATGGCCTGGGAAATTTATATTGGTTTGAATCTGGAACCCTGTGGCCTGGGAACATGACTGAGGCATGATTCTGGAAACCTGTGGCCTGGGAACATGACATCTGTTTAGATTGTGGAATACTGTGCCCTGGGAACCTGACTGAAGGCTTGGTTCTGGAATCCTGTGGACTGGGAACATGACTGAGGATTGATTCTGGGACCATATGGCCTGGGTATATGACTGTGGATTGATTCTGGAAGCCATTGGCCTGGGAACATGACTGATGTTAGATTGTGGAATCCTGTGGCATGGGAACATGACATCGGTTTGGATTCTGGTACCCTGTTGCCTGGAAACAGGAAATAGGTTTGATTGTGGAAACCTGTGGTCTAGGAATATGACTGAGGTTTGATGGTGGTACCGTATTGCTTGGCATCATGACTGAGGTTTGATTCTGGATCCTTGTGGCCTGGGAAAATGACTGAGGCGTGATTCTGGATTCCTGTGTCCTGGAAACATGACATCTGTTTAGATTGTGGAATACTGTGACCTGGGAACCTAACTGAGGCTTGGTTCTGGAACCCTGTGGACTGGGAATATGACTGAGGTTTTATTCTGGAACCCTGTAGCCTGGGGACATAACTGAGGATTGATTCTGGAACCCTGTTGCCTGGGAACATGACATCAGTGGATTCTGGAACCCTGTGGCCTGAGAACATGAGAATGGCTTGATTCTGGAACCCTGTGGCCTGGGAACATGTCTGAAGTTTGATGGTGGAAACCTGTGGCTTGGCAAAATGACTGAGTTTTGATTCTGGACACCTTTGTCCTGGGAACATGACTGTGGTTTCATTGTGGAACCATGTGTCCTGCAAACATGACTAAGGTTTGATTCTGGAACCATGTGTCCTGGGAATATGACTGAGGTTTGATTCTGGAAATCTGTGACCTGGGAACTTGACCGAGGTTTGATGGCAGAAACCTGTGGACTGGCAACATGACTGAGGTTTGATTGTAGAACCCTGTGCCCTGCAAACATGACTGCGGCCTTGTACTGGAAACCCATGGCCTAGGAACTTGACATTGGTTTGATTCTGGAACCCTGTGGCCTGGGAACATGACTGAGGCGTGATTCTGGAAACCTGTGGCCTGGGAACATGACATCTGTTTAGATTGTGGAATACTTTGCCCTGGGAACCTGACTGAAGGCTTGGTTCTGGAATCCTATGGACTGGAAACATGACTGAGTATTGATTCTCTGATCATATGGCTTGGGAATATGACTGCAGTTTGATTCTGGAAACCATTGGCCTGGGAACATGACTGATGATAGATTGTGGAATCCTGTGGCCTGGGAACATGAATGAGGCGTGATTCTGGAAATCTGTAGCCTGGGAACATGACATCTGTTTAGATTGTGGTATACTGTGCCCTGGGAATCTGACTGAGGCTTGGTTCTGGAACCCTGTGGACTGGGAACATGACTGAGGTTTTATTCTGGAAGACTGTAGCCTGCGAACATAACTGAGGATTGATTCTGGAACCCTGTGGCCTGGGAACATGACATCAGTGGATTCTGGAACCCTGTGGCCTGGGAACATGAGAACGGTTTGATTCTGGAACCCTGTGGCCTGGGAACATGTCTGAGGTTTGATGGTGGAAACCTGTGGCTTGGCAACATGACTGAGGTTTGTTTCTGGAACCCTGTTCCCTGGGAACATGACTGAGGTTTGATTCTGGAAACCTTTGTGCTGGGAATATGACTGTGGTTTGATTGTGGAACCATGGGTCTTGCAAATATGACTGAGGTTTGATTCTGGAACCATGTGTCCTGGGAATATGACTGAGGTTTGATTCTGGAAATCTGTGGCCTGGGAACTTGACTGAGTTTTGATGGCAGAAACCTGTGGACTGGCAACATGACTGAGGTTTGATTGTAGAACCCTGTGCCCTGGAAACATGACTGCGACCTGTTACTTGAAACCCATGACCTGGGAAATTGACATTGGTTTGATTCTGGAACCCTGTGGCCAGGGAACATGACTCAGGCGTGATTCTGGAATCATGTGGCCTGGGAACATGACATTTGTTTAGATTGTGGAATAGTGTGCCCTGGAACCTGACTGAGGATTGGTTCTGGAACCCTGTGGACTAGCAACATGACTGAGGTTTTATTCTGGAATCCTATGGACTGGGAACATGATATCTGTGCATTCTGGAACCCTGTGGCCTGGGAACATGAGAACGGTTTGATTCTGGAACCCTGTAGCTTGGGAATATGTCTGAGGTTTGATGGTGGAAACCTGTGGCCTGGCAACATGACTGAGGTTTGTTTCTGGAGCCCTGTTCCCAGGGAATATGAGGGAGGTTTGCTTCTGGACACCTTTGTCCTGGGAACATGACTGTGGTTTGATTGTGGAAACCTGTGGCCTGCGAACATGACTGAGGTTTGATTCTGGAACCATGTGGCCTGGGTATATGACTGTGGTTTTATTCTGGAAGCCACTGGCCTGGGAACATGTCATCTGTTTAGATTGTGGAATACTGTGCCCTGGGAACCTGACTGAGGCTTGTTTCTGGAACCCTGTGGCCTGGGAACATGTCTGAGCTTTCATGGTGGGAACCTGTGGCTTGGCAACATGACTGAGTTTTGTTGCTGGAACCCTGTTCCCTGGGAACATGACTGAGGTTTGATTCTGGAAACCTTTGTCCTGGGAACATGACTGTTGTTTGATTGTGGAACCATGGGCCCTGCAAACATGACTGAGGTTTGATTCTGGAACCATGTGTCTTGGAAATATGACTGAGGTTTGATTCTGGAAATCTGTAGCCTGGGAACTTGACTGAGGTTTGATGGCAGAAACCTGTGGACTGGCAACATGACTGAGGTTTGTTTGTAGAAACCTGTGCCCTGGAAACATGACTGTGTCCCCGTACTGGAAACCCATGGCCTGGGAATTTGACATTGGTTTGATTCTGGAACCCTGTGGCCTGGGAAAATGACTGAGTCGTGATTCTGGCAACCTGTGGCCTGGGAACATGACATCTGTTTAGATTGTGGAATACTGTGCCCTGGGAACATGACTGAAGGCTTGGTTCTGGAATCCTGTGGACTGGGAACATGACTGAGGATTGATTCTCTGATCATATGGCTTGGGAATATGACTGCGGTTTGAGTCTGGAAACCATTGGCCTGGGAACATGACTGATGTTAGATTGTGGAATCCTGTGGCCTGGGAACATGACATCAGTTTGGATTCTGGTACCCTGTTGCCTGAGAACATGAAATTGGTTTGATTGTGGAAACCTGTGGTCTGGGAATGTGACTGAGGTTTGATGGTGGTACCCTATGGCCTGACAACATGACTGAGGTTTGATTCTGGATCCCTGTGGCCTGGGAACATGACTGAGGCATGACTCTGGAATCCTGTTGCCTGGGAACATGACATCTGTTTAGATTGTGGAATACTCTGCCCTGGGAATCTGACTGAGGCTTGATTCTGGGACCCTGTGGACTGGGAACATGAGAAAGGTTTGATTCTGGAACCCTGTGGCCTGGGAACATGTCTGAGGTTTGATGGTGGAAACCTGTGGCTTGGCAACATGACTGAGGTTTGATTCTGGAACCATGTGTCATGGGAATATGACTGATGTTTGATTCTGGAAATCTGTGCCCTGGGAACTTGACTGAGGTTTGATGGCGGAAACCTGTGGACTGGCAACATGACTGAGGTTTGATTGTAGAACCCTTTGCCCTGGAAATATGACTGCGACCTGATACTTGAAACCCATGGCCTGGGAACTTGACATTGGTATGATTCTGGAACCCTGTAGCCTGCGAACATAACTGAGGATTGATTCTGGAACCCTGTGTCATGGGAACATGACATCAGTGGATTCTGGAACCCTGTGGCATCGGAACATGAGAACGGTTTGATTCTGGAACCCTGTGGCCTGGGAACATGTCTGAGGTTTGATGGTGGAAACCTGGACTTGGCAACATGACTGAGGTTAGTTTCTAGAACCCTGTTCCCTGGGAACATGACTGAGGCGTGATTCTGGAAACCTGTGGCCTGGGAACATGACATCTGTTTAGATGGTGGAATAATGTGCCCTGGGAACCTGACTGAAGGCTTGGTTCTGGAATCCTGTGGACTGGGAACATGACTGAGTATTGATTCTGGGACCATATGGCCTGGGAATATGACTGCGGTTTGATTCTGGAAACCATTGGCCTGGGAACATGACTGATGTTAGATTGTGCAATCCTGTGGCCTGGGAACATGACATCGGTTTGGACTCTGGTAATGTGTGGCCTGGGAACATGAAATCGGTTTGATTGTGGTAACCTGTGGTCTGGGAATATGACTGAGGTTTGATGGTGGTACCCTATGGCCTGGAAACATGACTGAGCTTTGATTCTGGATCCCTGTGGCCTGGGAACATGACTGAGGCGTGATTCTGGAAATCTGTGGCCTGGGAACATGACATCTGTTTAGACTGTGGAATACTGTGCCCTGGGAATCTGACTGAGGCTTGGTTCTGGAACCCTGTGGCCTGGGAACATGAGAACGTTTGGATTCTGGAACCCTGTAGCTTGGGAATATGTCTGAGGTTTGATGGCGGAAACCTGTGGCCTGGCAACATGACTGAGGTTTGTTTCTGGAACCCTGTTCCCAGGGAATATGAGGGAGGTTTGCTTCTGGACACCTTTGTCCTGGGAACATGACTGTGGTTTGATTGTGGAAACCTGTGGCCTGCGAACATGACTGAGGGTTGATTCTGGAACCATATGTCCTGGGAACATGACTGAGGTTTGATTCTGGAAATCTGTGGCCTGGGAACTTGACTGAGGTTTGATGGCGGAAACCTGTGGACTGGCAACATGACTGAGGATTGATTGTAGAACCCTGTGCCCTGGAAACATGACTGCGACCTGATACTTGAAACCCATGGCCTGGGAACTTGACATTGGTTTGATTTTGGAACCCTGTGGCCTGGGAACATGACTCAGGCGTGATTCTGGAATCATGTGGCCTGGGAACATGACATTTGTTTAGATTGTGGAATAGTGTGCCCTGGAACCTGACTGAGGATTGGTTCTGGAACCCTGTGGACTAGCAACATGACTGAGGTTTTATTCTGGAATCCTATGGACTGGGAACATGATATCTGTGCATTCTGGAACCCTGTGGCCTGGGAACATGAGAACGGTTTGATTCTGGAACCCTGTAGCTTGGGAATATGTCTGAGGTTTGATGGTGGAAACCTGTGGCCTGGCAACATGACTGAGGTTTGTTTCTGGAGCCCTGTTCCCAGGGAATATGAGGGAGGTTTGCTTCTGGACACCTTTGTCCTGGGAACATGACTGTGGTTTGATTGTGGAAACCTGTGGCCTGCGAACATGACTGAGGTTTGATTCTGGAACCATGTGGCCTGGGTATATGACTGTGGTTTTATTCTGGAAGCCACTGGCCTGGGAACATGTCATCTGTTTAGATTGTGGAATACTGTGCCCTGGGAACCTGACTGAGGCTTGTTTCTGGAACCCTGTGGCCTGGGAACATGTCTGAGCTTTCATGGTGGGAACCTGTGGCTTGGCAACATGACTGAGGTTTGTTGCTGGAACCCTGTTCCCTGGGAACATGACTGAGGTTTGATGGTGGAAACCTGTGGCTTGGCAACATGACTGAGATTTGTTTCTGGAACCCTGTTCCCTGGGAACATGACTGAGGTTTGATTCTGGACACCTTTGTGCTGGGAACATGACTGTGTTTTGATTGTGGAATCATGGGTCCTGCAAACATGACTGAGGTTTGATTCTGGAACCATGTTTCCTGGGAATATGACTGAGGTTTGATTCTGGAAATCTGTGGCCTGGGAACTTGACTGAGGTTTGATGGCAGAAACCTGTGGACTGGCAACATGACTGAGGTTTGATTGTAGAACCCTCTGCCCTGGAAACATGACTGCGACCTGACACTTGAAACCCATGGCCTGGGAACTTGACATTGGTTTGATTCTGGAACCCTGTGGCCTGGGAACATGATTGAGGCGTGATTCTGGAAACCTGTGGCCTGGGAACATGACATCTGTTTAGATTGTGGCATACTGTGCCCTGGGAACCGGACTGAAGGCTTGGTTCTGGAATCTTGTGGACTGGGAACAAGACTGAGGTTTGATTCTGGAACCATGTGGCCTGGGAATATGACTGATGTTAGATCGTGGAATCCTGTGCCCTGGGAACATGACATCGGTTTGGATTCTGGTACCCTGTTGCCTGGGAACATGAAATCGGTTTGATTGTGGAAACCTGTGGTCTGGGAATATGACTGAGGTTTGATGGTGGTACCCTCTGGCCTGGCAACATGACTGAGGTTTGATTCTGGATCCCTGTGGCCTGGGAACATGACTGAGGTGTCATTCTGGAATCCTGTGGCCTGGGAACATGACATCTGTTTAGATTGTGGAATACTGTGCCCTGGGAATCTGACTGAGGCTTGGTTCTGGAACCCTGTGGACTGGGAACATGACTGAGGTTTGATTGTAGAACCCTGTGCCCTGGAAACATGACTGTGGCCTGGTACTGGAAACCCATGGCCTAGGAATTTGACATTGGTTTGATTCTGGAACCCTGTGGCCTGGGAACATGACTGAGGTTTGATTCTGGAAAACTGTGGCCGGGGACTTGACTGAGGGTTGATGGCAGAAATCTGTGGACTGGAAACATTACTGAGGTTTGATTGTAGAACCCTGTGCCCTGGAAACATGACTGCGACCTGATACTTGAAACCCATGGCCTGGGAACTTGACATTGGTTTGATTCCGGAAGCCTGTGGCCAGGAACAAGACTGAGGCGTGATTCTGGAATCCTGTGGCCTGGGAAAATGACATCTGTTTAGATTGTGGCATACTGGGCCCTGGGAACCTGACTGAGGCTTGGTTCTGGAATCCTGTGGACTGGCAACAAGACTGAGGTTTGATTCTGGAACCATGTGGCCTGGGAATATGACTGATGTTAGATCGTGGAATCCTGTGGCCTGGGAACATGACATCGGTTTGGATTCTGGTAACCTGTTGCCTGGGAACATGAAATCGGTTTGATTGTGGAAACCTGTGGTCTGGGAATATGACTGAGGTTTGATGGTGGTACCCTCTGGCCTGGCAACATGACTGAGGTTTGATTCTGGATCCCTGTGGCCTGGGAACATGACTGAGGCGTGATTCTGGAATCCTGTGGCCTGGGAACATGACATCTGTTTAGATTGTGGAATAATGTGCCCTGGGAATCTGACTGAGGCTTGGTTCTGGAACCCTGTGCACTGGGAACATGACTGAGGTTTGATTGTAGAACCCTGTGCCCTGGAAACATGACTGTGGCCTGGTACTGGAAACCCATGGCCTAGGAATTTGACATTGGTTTGATTCTGGAACCCTGTGGCCTGGGAACATGACTGAGGCGTGATTCTGGAATCCTGTGGCCTGGGAACATGACATCTGTTTAGATTGTGGAATAATGTGCCCTGGAAATCTGACTGAGGCTTGGTTCTGGAACCCTGTGACCTGGGAACATGTCTGAGGTTTGATCGTGAAAACCTGTGGCTTGGCAACATGACTGAGGTTTGTTTCTGTAACCCTGTTCCCTGCGAACATGACTGAGGTTTGATTCTGGACACCTTTGTCCTGGGAACATGACTGTGGTTTGATTGTGGAACCATGGGTCCTGCAAACATGACAGAGGTTTGATTCTGGAACCATGTGTCCTGGGAATATGACTGAGGTTTGATTCTGGACATCTGTGGCCTGGGAACTTGACTGAGGTTTGATGGCAGAAACCTGTGGACTGGCAACATGACTGAGGTTTGATTGTAGAACCCTGTGCCCTGGAAACATGACTGCGACCTGATACTTGAAACCCATGGCCTGGGAACTTGACTTTGGTTTGATTCTGGGACCCTGTTGCCAGGAACAAGAGTGAGGCGTGATTCTGGAATCCTGTGGCCTGGGAACATGACATCTGTTTAGATTGTGGAATACTGTGCCCTGGGAACCTGACTGAAGCTTGGTTCTGAAACCCTGTGGACTGGGAACATGACTGAGGTTTTATTCTGGAATCCTGTGGCCTGGGAACATGACATCAGTGGATTCTTGAACCCTGTGGCCTGGGAACATGAGAACGGTTGGATTCTGGAACGCTGTGGCCTGGGAACATGTCTGAGGTTTGATGGTGGAAACCTGTGGCTTGGCAACATGAATGAGGTTTCTTACTGGAACCCTGTTCCCTGGGATATGACTGAGGTTTGATTCTGGACACCTTTGTCCTGGGAACATGACTGTGGTTTGATTGTGGAACCATGGGTCCTGCAAACATGAATGAGGTTTGATTCTGGAACCATGTGTCCTGGGAATATGACTGAGGTTTGATTCTGGAACTCTGTGGCCTGGGAAGTTGACTGAGGTTTGATGGCAGAACCCTGTGCCCTGGAAACATGACTGTGGGCTGGTACTGGAAACCCATGGCCTAGGAATTTGACATTGGTTTAATTCTGGAACCCTGTGGCCTGCGAACATGACTGAGGCGTGATTCTGGAAACCTGTGGCCTGGGAACATGACATCTGTTTAGATTGTGGAATACTGTGCCCTGGGAATCTTACTGAGGATTGGTTCTGGAACCCTGTGAACTGGGAACATGACTGAGGTTTGATTGTAGAACCCTGTGCCCTGGAAACATGACTGCGACCTGATACTTGAAACCCATGGCCTGGGAACTTGACATTGGTTTGATTCTGGAAGCCTGTGGTCAGCAACAAGACTGAGGCGTGATTCTGGAATCCTGTGGCCTGGGAACATGACATCTGTTTAGATTGTGGTATACTGGGACCTGGGAACCTGACTGAGGCTTGGTCCTGGAACCCTGTGGGCTTGGAACATGACTGAAGTTATATTCTGGAATCCTGTGGCGTGGGAACATGACATCAGTGGATTCTGGAACCCTGTAGCCTGGGAACATGAGAACGGTTTGATTCTGGACCCCTGTGGCCTGGGAACATGTCTGAGATTTGATGGTGGAAACCTGTGACTTGGCAACATGACTGAGGTTTGATTCTGGAACCATGTGTCCTGGGAATAGGCCTGAGGTTTGATTCTGGAAATCTGTGGCCTGGGAAATTGACTGAGGTTTGATGGCAGAAACCTGTGGACTGGCAACATGACAGAGGTTTGATTGTAGAACCCTGTGCCCTGGGAACATGAATGTGGCCTGGTACTGGAAACCCATGGCCTAGGAATTTGACATGGGTTTGATTCTGGAACCCTGTGGCCTGGGAACATGTCTGAGGTTTCATGGTGGAAACCTGTGGCTTGGCAACATGACTGAGGTTTTTTACTGGAACCCTGTTCCCAGGGAACATGAAATCTGTTTGCTTCTGGACACCTTTGTCCTGGGAACATGAGTGTGGTTTGATTGTTGAACCATGGGTCCTGCAAACATGACTGAGGTTTGATTCTGGAACCATGTGTCCTGGGAATATGACTGAGGTTTGATTCTGGAAATCTGTGGCCTGGGAACTTGACTGAGGTTTGATGGCAGAAACCTGTGGACTGGCAACATGACTGAGGTTTGATTGTAGAACCCTGTGCCCTGGAAACATGACTGTGGCCTGGTACAGCAAACCCATGGCCTAGGAATTTGACATTGGTTTGATTCTGGAACCCTGTGGCCTGGGAACATGACTGAGGCGTGATTCTGGAAACCTGTGGCCTGGGAACATGACATCTGTTTAGATTATGGAATAATGTGCCCTGGGAATCTGACTGAGGCTTCGTTCTGGAACCCTGTGGACTGGGAACATGACTGAGGTTTGATTGTAGAACCCTGTTCCCTGGAAACATGACTGTGGCCTGGTAATGGAGACCCATGGCCTAGGAATTTGACATTGGTTTGATTCTGGAACCCTGTGGCCTGGGAACATGACTGAGGCGTGATTCTGGAAACCTGTGGCCTGGGAACATGACATCTGTTTAGATTGTGGAATACTGTGCCCTGGGAACCTGACTGAAGGCTTGGTTCTGGAATCCTGTGGACTGGGAATATGACTGAGGTTTGATTCTGGAACCATGTGGCCTGGGAATATGACTGTGCTTTGATTCTGAAAACCATTGGCCTGGGAACATGACTGATGTTAGATTGTGGAATCCTGTGGCCTAGGAACATGACATCGGTTTGGATTCTGGTAACCTGTTGCCTGGGAACATGAAATCGCTTTGATTGGGGAAACCTGTGGTCTGGGAATATGACTGAGGTTTCATGGTGGTACCCTATGGCCTGACATCATGACTGAGGCGTGATTCTGGAATCCTGTGGCCTGGGAACATGATATCTGTTTAGATTGTGTAATACTGTGTAATGGGAATCTGACTGAGGCTTGGTTCTGGAACCCTGTGGACTGGGAACATGACTGAGATTTGATTCTGGAACCCTGTGGCCTGGGAACATGACATCAGTGGATTCTGGAACCCTGTGGCCTGGGAACATGTCTGAGGTTTCATGGTGGAAACCTGTGGCTTGGCAACATGACTGAGGTTTTTTTCTGGAACCCTGTTCCCTGGGAACATGACTGAGGTTTGATTCTGGACACCTTTGTGCTGGGAACATGACTGTGATTTGATTGTGGAATCATGGGTCCTGAAAACATGACTGAGGTTTGATTCTAGAACCATGTGTCCTGGGAATATGACTGAGGTTTGATTCTGGAAATCTGTGGCCTGGGAACTTGACTGAGGTTTGATGGCAGAAACCTGTGGACTGGCAACCAGACAGAGGTTTGATTGTAGAACCCTGTGCCCTGGAAACATGACTGTGGCCTGGTACTGGAAAACAATGGCTTAGGAATTTGACATTGGTTTGATTCTGGAAACCTGTGACCTGGGAACATGACATCTGTTTAGATTGTGGAACACTTTGCCCTGGGAACCTGACTGAAGGCTTGGTTCTGGAATCCTGTGGACTGGGAACATGACTGAGGTTTGATTCTGGAACCATGTGGCCTGGGAATATGACTGTGGTTTGATTCTAGAAACCATTGGCCTGGGAACATAACTGATGTTAGATTGTGGAATCCTGTGGCCTGGGGACATGACATCGGTTTGGATTCTGGTACCCTGTTGCCTGGGAACATGAAATCGCTTTGATTGTGGAAAGCTGTGGTCTGGGAATATGACTGAGGTTTGATGGTGGTACCCTCTGGCCTGGCAACATGACTGAGGTTTGATTCTGGATCCCTGTAGCCTGCGAACATAACTGAGGATTGTTTCTGGAACCCTGTGGCCTGGGAACATGACATCAGTGGATTCTGGAACCCTGTGGCCTGGGAACATGAGAACGGTTTAATTCTGGAACCCTGTGACCTGGGAACATGTCTGAGGTTTGATGGTGGAAACCTGTGGCTTGGCAACATCACTGAGGTTTGTTTCTGGAACCCTGTTCCCTGGGAACATGATTGAGGTTTGATTCTGGACACCTTTGTGCTGGGAACATGACTGTGTTTTGATTGTGGAACCATGGGTCCTGCAAACATGACTGAGGTTTGATTCTGGAACCATGTGTACTGGGAATATGACTGAGGTTTGATTCTGGAAATCTGTGGCCTGGGAACTTGACTGAGGTTTGATGGCAGAAACCTGTGGACTGGCAACATGACTGAGGTTTGATTGTAGAACCCTGTGCCCTGGAAACATGACTGTGGGCTGGTACTGGAAACCCATGGCCTAGGAATTTGACATTGGTTTGATTCTGGAACTCTGTGGCCAGGAACAAGACTGAGGCGTGATTCTGGAATCCTGTGGCCTGGGAACATGACATCGGTTTGGATTCTGGTACCCTGTTGCCTGGGAACATGAAATCGGTTTCATTGTGGAAACCTGTGGTCTGGGAATATGACTGAGGTTTGATGGTGGTACCCTCTGGCCTGGCAACATGACTGAGGTTTGATTCTGGATCCCTTTGGCCTGGGAACATGACTGAGGCGTGATTCTGGAATCCTGTGGCCTGGGAACATGACATCTGTTTAGATTGTGGAATACTGTGCCCTGGGAATCTGACTGAGGCTTGGTTCTGGAAACCCTGTGGACTGGGAACATGACTGAGGTTTGATTGTAGAACCCTGTGCCCTGGAAACATGACTGTGGGCTGGTACTGGAAACCCATGGCCTAGGAATTTGATATTGGTTTGATTCTGGAACCCTGTGTCCTGGGAACATGACTGAGGTTTGATTCTGGAAAACTGTGGCCGGGGAATTGACTGAGGGTTGATGGCAGAAATCTGTGGACTGGAAACATTACTGAGGTTTGATTGTAGAACCCTGTGCCCTGGAAACATGACTGAGGTTTCATGGTGGAAACCGGTAGCTTGGCAACATGACTGACGTGTGTTACTTGAACCCTGTTCCCTGGGAACATGACTGAGGTTTGATTCTGGACACCTTTGTGCTGGGAACATGACTGTGGTTTGATTGTGGAAACATGGGTCCTGCAAACATGACTGAGGATTGATTCTGGAACCCTGTTCCAAGGGAATATGAGGGAGGTTTGCTTCTGGACACCTTTGTCCTGGGAACATGACTCTGGTTTGATTGTGGAAACCTGTGGCCTGCGAACATGACTGAGGTTTGATTCTGGAACCATGTGTCATGGGAATATGACTGAGGTTTGATTCTGGAAATCTGTGGCCTGGGATCTTGACTGAGGTTTGATGGCAGAAACCTGTGGACTGGCAACATGACTGAGGTTTGATTGTAGAACCCTGTGCCCTAGAAACATGACTGCGACCTGATACTTGAAACCCAATGCCTGGGAACTTTACATTGGTTTGATTCTGGAACCCTGTGCCCTGGGAACAAGACTGAGGCGTGATTCTGGAAAACTGTGGCCTGGGAACATGACTGAGGTTTGATTCTGGATCCCTGTGTCCTGGGAACATAACTGAGGCGTGATTCTGGAATCCTGTGCCCTGGGAACATGACATCTGTTTAGATTGTGGAATACTGTGCCCTGGGAATCTGACTGAGGCTTGGTTCTGGAACCCTGTGGACTGGGAACATGACTGAGGTTTTATTCTTTAACCCTGTAGCCTGCGAACATAACGGAGGATTCTTTCTGGAACCCTGTGGCCTGGGAACATGACATCAGTGGATTCTGGAACCCTGTGGCCTGGGAACATGTCTGAGGTTTGATGGTGGAAACCTGTGGCTTAGCAACATGACTGAGCTTTGTCTCTGGAAGCCTGTTCCCTGGGAACATGACTGAGGTTTGATTCTGCAGACTTTTGACCTGGGAACATGACTGTGGTTTGATTGTGGAACCATGGGTCCTGCAAATATGACTGAGGTTTAATTCTGGAACCATGTGTCCTGGGAATATGACTGAGGTTTGATTCTGGAAATCTGTGGTCGGGGAACTTGACTGAGGCATGGTTTTGGAAACCTGTGGCCTGGGAACATGACATCTGTTTAGATTGTGGAACACTGTGCCCTGGGAACCTGACTGAGGCTTGGTTCTGGAATCCTGTGGACTGGGAATATGACTGTGGTTTGATTCTGGAAGCCATTGGCCTGGGAACATGACTGATGTTAGATTGTGGAATCCTGTGGCCTGGGAACATGACATCGGTTTGGATACTGGTACCCTGTTGCCTGGGAACATGAAATCGGTTTGATTGTGGAAACCTGTGGTCTGGGAATATGACATATGTTTAGAATGTGGAATACTGTGTCCTAGGAATTTGACATTGGTTTGATTCTGGAACCCTGTGGCCTGGGAACATGACTGAGGCGTGATTCTGGAAACCTGTGGCCTGGGAACATGACTAAGGTTTGATGGTGGTACCCTATGGCCTGGCAACATGACTGAGGTTTGATTCTGGATCCCTGTGGCCTGGGAACATGACAGAGGCATGGTTCTGGAATCCTGTGGCCTGGGTACATGACATCTGTTTAGATTGTGGAATACTGTGCCCTGGGAATCTGACTGAGGCCTGGTTCTGGAACCCTGTGGACTGGGAACATGACTGAGGTTTTATTCTTGAACCCTGTAGCCTGTGAACATAACTGAGGATTGATTCTGGAACCCTGTGTCATGGGAACATGACATCAGTGGATTCTGGAACCCTGTGGCATCGGAACATGAGAACGGTTTGATTCTGGAACCCTGTGGCCTGGGAACATGTCTGAGCTTTGATGGTGGAAACCTGGGCATGGCAACATGACTGAGGTTTGTTTCTGGAACCCTGTTCCAAGGGAATATGAGGGAGGTTTGCTTCTGGACACCTTTGTCCTGGGAACATGACTCTGGTTTGATTGTGGAAACCTGTGGCCTGCGAACATGACTGAGGTTTGATTCTGGAACCATGTGTCATGGGAATATGACTGAGGTTTGATTCTGGAAATCTGTGGCCTGGGATCTTGACTGAGGTTTGATGGCAGAAACCTGTGGACTGGCAACATGACTGAGGTTTGATTGTAGAACCCTGTGCCCTAGAAACATGACTGCGACCTGATACTTGAAACCCAATGCCTGGGAACTTTACATTGGTTTGATTCTGGAACCCTGTGCCCTGGGAACAAGACTGAGGCGTGATTCTGGAAAACTGTGGCCTGGGAACATGACATCTGTTTAGATTGTGGAATACTGGGCGCTGCGAACCTGACTGAGGCTTGGTTCTGGAACCCTGTGGACTGGGAACATGACTGAGGTTTTATTCTGGAATCCTGTGGCCTGGGAACATGACATCAGTGGATTCTGCAACCCTGTGGCCTGGGAACATGAGAACGGTTTGATTCTGGAACCCTGTGGCCTGGGAACATGTCTGAGGTTTGATGGTGGAAACCTGTGACTTGGCAACATGACTGAGGTTTGTTACTGGAACCCTGTTCCCTGGGAACATGAAATCGGTTTGATTCTGGACACCTTTGTCCTGGGAATATGACTGTGGTTTGATTGTGGAACCATGGGTCCTGCAAACATGACTGAGGTTTGATTCTGGAACCATGTGTCCTGGGAATATGACTGAGGTTTGATTCTGGAAATCTGTGGCCTGGGAACTTGACTGAGGTTTGATGGCAGAAACCTGTGGACTGGCAACATGACTGAGGTTTGATTGTAGAACCCTGTGCCCTGGAAACATGACTGTGGCCTGGTACAGGAAACCTATGGCCTAGGAATTTGACATTGGTTTGATTCTGGAACCCTGTGGCCTGGGAACATGACTGAGGCGTGATTCTGGAAACCTGTGGCCGGGGAACATGACATCTGTTTAGATTGTGGAATACCGTGCCCTGGGAACCTGACTGAAGGCTTGGTTCTGGAATCCTGTGGACTGGGAACATGACTGAGGTTTGATTCTGGAACCATGTGGCCTGGGAATATGGCTGTGGTTTGATTCTGAAACCATTGGCCTGGGAACATGACTGATGTTAGATTGTGGAATCCTGTGGCCTGGGAACATGACATCGGTTTGGATTCTGGTACCCTGTTGCCTGGGAACATGAAATCGGTTTGATTGTGGAAACCTGTGGTCTGGGAATATGACATCTGTTTAGATTGTGGAATACTGTGTCCTAGGAATCTGACTGAGGCTTGGTTCTGGATCCCTGTGGCCTCGGAACATGACTGAGGCGTGATTGTGGAATCCTGTGGCCTGGGAACATGACATCTGTTTAGATTGTGGAATACTGTGCCCTGGGAACCTGACTGAGACTTGGTTCTGGAACCCTGTGGACTGGGAACATGACTGAGGTTTTATTCGGGAACCCTGTAGCCTGGGAACATAACTGAGGATTGATTCTGGAACACTGTGGCCTGGGAACATGACATTAGTGCATTCTGGAACCCTGTGGCCTGGGAACATGAGAACGGTTTGATTCTGGAACCCTGTGGCTTGGGAATATGTCTGAGGTTTGATGGTGGAAACCTGTGGCCTGCGAACATGACTGAGGTTTGATTCTGGAACCATGTGTCATGGGAATATGACTGAGGTTTGATTCTGGAAATCTGTGGCCTGGAAACTTGACTTAGGTTTAATGGCAGAAACCTGTGTACTGGCAACATGACTGAGGTTTGATTGTAGAAACCTCTGCCCTAGAAACATGACTGCGACCTGATACTTGAAACCCAATGCCTGGGAACTTGACATTGGTTTGATTCTGGATCTCTTTGCCCAGGAACAAGACTGAGGCGTGATTCTGGAATCCTGTGGCCTGGGAACATGACATCTGTTTAGATTGTGGAATACTGTGCCCTGGGAACCTGACTGAGGCTTGGTTCTGGAACCCTGTGGACTGGGAACATGACTGAGGTTTTATTCTGGAATCCTGTGGCCTGGGAACATGACATCAGTGGATTCTGCAACCCTGTGGCCTGGGAACATGAGAACGGTTTGATTCTGGAACCCTGTGGCCTGGGAACATGTCTGAGGTTTGATGGTGGAAACCTGTGGCTTGGCAACATGACTGAGGTTTGTTACTGGAACCCTGTTCCCTGGGAACATGAAATCGTTTTGATTCTGGACACCTTTGTGCTGAGAACATGACTGTTGTTTGATTGTGGAACCATGGGTCCTGCAAACATGACTGAGGTTTGATTCCGGAACCATGTGTCCTGGGAATCTGACTGAGGCTTGGTTCTGGATCCCTGTGGCCTCGGAACATGACTGAGGCGTGATTGTGGAATCCTGTGGCCTGGGAACATGACATCTGTTTAGATTGTGGAATACTGTGCCCTGTGAACCTGACTGAGGCTTGGTTCTGGAACCCTGTGGACTTGGAACATGATTGAGGTTTTATTCTGGAATCCTGTGACCTGGGAACATAACATCAGTGGATTCTGGAACCCTGTGGCCTGGGAACATGAGAACGGTTTGATTCTGGAACCCTTGGCCTGGGAACATGTCTGAGGTTTCATGGTGGAAACCTGTGGCTTGGCAACATGACTGAGGTTGGTTAATGGAACCCTGTTCCCTGGGAACATGACTGAGGTTTGATTCTGGACAGCTTTGTCCTGGGAACATGACTGTGTTTTGATTGTGGAAGCATGGGTCCTGCAAACATGACTGAGGTTTGATTCTGGAACCATGTGTCCTGGGAATATGACTGAGGTTTGATTCTGGAAATCTGTGGCCTGGGAACTTGACTGAGGTTTGATGGCAGAAACCTGTGGACTGGCAACATGACAGAGGTTTGACTGTAGAACCCTGTGCGCTGGAAACATGACTGCGGCAGGGTACTGGAAACCAATGGCCTAGGAATTTGACATTGGATTGATTCTGGAACCCTGTGGCCTGGGAACATGACTGAGGTTTGATTCTGGAACCATGTGGCCGGGGAATATGGCTGTGGTTTGATTCTGAAACCACTGGCCTGGGAACATGACTGATGTTAGATTGTGGAATCCTGTGGCCTGGGAACATGACATCGGTTTGGATTCTGGTACGCTGTTGCCTGGGAACATGAAATCGGTTTGATTGTGGAAACCTGTGGTCTGGGAATATGACTGAGGTTTGATGGTGGTACCCTATGGCCTGGCAACATGACTGAGGTTTGATTCTGGATCCCTGTGGCCTGGGAACATGACTGAGGCGTGATTCTGGAATCCTGTGGCCTGGGAACATGACATCTGTTTAGATTGTGGAATACTGTGCCCTGGGAATCTGACTGAGGCTTGGATCTGGAACCCTGTGGACTGGGAACATGACTGAGGTTTTTTTCTGGAACCCTGTAGCCTGCGGACATAACTGAGGATTCTTTCTGGAACCCTGTGGCCTGGGAACATGACATCAGTGGATTCTGGAACCCTGTGGCCTGGGAACGTGAGAACGGTTTGATTCTGGAACCCTGTGGCCTGGGAACATGTCTGAGGTTTCATGGTGGAAACCTGTGGCTTGGCAACATGACTGAGGTTTGTTTCTGGAACCCTGTTCCCTGGGAACATGACTGACGTTTGATTCTGGACAACTTTGTGCTGGGAACATGACTGTGGTTTGATTGTGGAACCATGGGTCCTGCAAACATGACTGAGGTTTGATTCTGGAACCATGTGTCCTGGGAATATGACTGAGGTTTGATTCTGGAAATCTGTGGCCTGGGAACTTGACTGAGGTTTGATGGCAGAAACCTGTGGACTGGCAACATGACAGAGGTTTGATTGTAGAACCCTGTGCCCTGGAAACATGACTGTGGCCTCGTACTGGAAACCCATGGCCTAGGAATTTGACATTGGTTTGATTCTGGAAACCTGTGGCCTCGGAATATGACTGAGGCATGATTCTGGAAACCTGCGGCCTGGGAATATGACTGAGGTTTGATGGTGGTACCCTGTGGCCTGGCAACATGACTGAGGTTTGATTCTGGATCCCTGTGACCTGGGAACATGACAGAGGCATGATTCTGGAATCCTGTGGCCTGGGTACATGACATCTGTTTAGATTGTGGAATACTGTGCCCTGGGAATCTGACTGAGGCCTGGTTCTGGAACCCTGTGGACTGGGAACATGACTGAGGTTTTATTCTGGAACCCTGTAGCCTGCGAACATAACTGCGGATTGATTCTGGAACCCTGTGTCATGGGAACATGACATCAGTGGATTCTGGAACCCTGTGGCATCGGAACATGAGAACGGTTTGATTCTGGAACCCTGTGGCCTGGGAACATGAGAACGGTTTGGTTCTGGAACCCTGTGGCCGGGGAACATGTCTGAGGTTTGATGGTGGAAACCTGTGGCTTGGCAACATGACTGAGGTTTGTTGCTGGAAACCTGTTCCCTGGGAACATGACTGAGGTTTGATTGTGGAAACATGGGTCCTGTAAACATGACTGAGGTTTGATTCTGCAACCATGTGTCCTGGGAATATGACTGAGGTTTGATTCTGGAAATCTGTGGCCTGGGAACTTGACTGAGGTTTGATGGCAGAAACCTGTGGACTGGCAACATGACTGAGGTTTGATTGTAGAACCCTGTGCCCTGGAAACATGACTGTGGCCTGGTACAGGAAACCCATGGCCTAGGAATTTGACATTGGTTTGATTCTGGAACCCTGTGGCCTGGGAACATGACTGAGGCGTGATTCTGGAAACCTGTGGCCTGGGAACATGACATCTGTTTAGATTGTGGAATACCGTGCCCTGGGAACCTGACTGAAGGCTTGGTTCTGGAATCCTGTGGACTGGGAACATGACTGAGGTTTGATTCTGGAACCATGTGGCCTGGGAATATGGCTGTGGTTTGATTCTGAAACCATTGGCCTGGGAACATGACTGATGTTAGATTGTGGAATCCTGTGGCCTGGGAACATGACATCGGTTTGGATTCTGGTACCCTGTTGCCTGGGAACATGAAATCGGTTTGATTGTGGACACCTGTGGTCTGGGAATATGACTGAGGTTTGATGGTGGTACCCTCTGGCCTGGCAACATGACTGAGGTTTGATTCTGGATCCCTGTGTCCTGGGAACATAACTGAGGCGTGATTCTGGAATCCTGTGCCCTGGGAACATGACATCTGTTTAGATTGTGGAATACTGTGCCCTGGGAATCTGACTGAGGCTTGGTTCTGGAACCCTGTGGACTGGGAACATGACTGAGGTTTTATTCTTTAACCCTGTAGCCTGCGAACATAACGGAGGATTCTTTCTGGAACCCTGTGGCCTGGGAACATGACATCAGTGGATTCTGGAACCCTGTGGCCTGGGAACATGTCTGAGGTTTGATGGTGGAAACCTGTGGCTTAGCAACATGACTGAGCTTTGTCTCTGGAAGCCTGTTCCCTGGGAACATGACTGAGGTTTGATTCTGCAGACTTTTGACCTGGGAACATGACTGTGGTTTGATTGTGGAACCATGGGTCCTGCAAATATGACTGAGGTTTAATTCTGGAACCATGTGTCCTGGGAATATGACTGAGGTTTGATTCTGGAAATCTGTGGTCGGGGAACTTGACTGAGGCATGGTTTTGGAAACCTGTGGCCTGGGAACATGACATCTGTTTAGATTGTGGAACACTGTGCCCTGGGAACCTGACTGAGGCTTGGTTCTGGAATCCTGTGGACTGGGAATATGACTGTGGTTTGATTCTGGAAGCCATTGGCCTGGGAACATGACTGATGTTAGATTGTGGAATCCTGTGGCCTGGGAACATGACATCGGTTTGGATACTGGTACCCTGTTGCCTGGGAACATGAAATCGGTTTGATTGTGGAAACCTGTGGTCTGGGAATATGACATCTGTTTAGATTGTGGAATACTGTGTCCTAGGAATTTGACATTGGTTTGATTCTGGAACCCTGTGGCCTGGGAACATGACTGAGGCGTGATTCTGGAAACCTGTGGCCTGGGAACATGACTAAGGTTTGATGGTGGTACCCTATGGCCTGGCAACATGACTGAGGTTTGATTCTGGATCCCTGTGGCCTGGGAACATGACAGAGGCATGATTCTGGAATCCTGTGGCCTGGGTACATGACATCTGTTTAGATTGTGGAATACTGTGCCCTGGGAATCTGACTGAGGCCTGGTTCTGGAACCCTGTGGACTGGGAACATGACTGAGGTTTTATTCTTGAACCCTGTAGCCTGTGAACATAACTGAGGATTGATTCTGGAACCCTGTGTCATGGGAACATGACATCAGTGGATTCTGGAACCCTGTGGCATCGGAACATGAGAACGGTTTGATTCTGGAACCCTGTGGCCTGGAAACATGTCTGAGCTTTGATGGTGGAAACCTGGGCATGGCAACATGACTGAGGTTTGTTTCTGGAACCCTGTTCCAAGGGAATATGAGGGAGGTTTGCTTCTGGACACCTTTGTCCTGGGAACATGACTCTGGTTTGATTGTGGAAACCTGTGGCCTGCGAACATGACTGAGGTTTGATTCTGGAACCATGTGTCATGGGAATATGACTGAGGTTTGATTCTGGAAATCTGTGGCCTGGGATCTTGACTGAGGTTTGATGGCAGAAACCTGTGGAATGGCAACATGACTGAGGTTTGATTGTAGAACCCTGTGCCCTAGAAACATGACTGCGACCTGATACTTGAAACCCAATGCCTGGGAACTTTACATTGGTTTGATTCTGGAACCCTGTGCCCTGGGAACAAGACTGAGGCGTGATTCTGGAAAACTGTGGCCTGGGAACATGACATCTGTTTAGATTGTGGAATACTGGGCGCTGCGAACCTGACTGAGGCTTGGTTCTGGAACCCTGTGGACTGGGAACATGACTGAGGTTTTATTCTGGAATCCTGTGGCCTGGGAACATGACATCAGTGGATTCTGGAACCCTGTGGCCTGGGAACATGAGAACGGTTTGATTCTGGAACCCTGTGGCCTGGGAACATGTCTGAGGTTTGATGGTGGAAACCTGTGACTTGGCAACATGACTGAGGTTTGTTACTGGAACCCTGTTCCCTGGGAACATGAAATCGGTTTGATTCTGGACACCTTTGTCCTGGGAATATGACTGTGGTTTCATTGTGGAACCATGGGTCCTGCAAACATGACTGAGGTTTGATTCTGGAAATCTGTGGCCTGGGAACTTGACTGAGGTTTGATGGCAGAAACCTGTGGACTGGCAACATGACTGAGGTTTGATTGTAGAACCCTGTGCCCTGGAAACATGACTGTGGCCTGGTACAGGAAACCCATGGCCTAGGAATTTGACATTGGTTTGATTCTGGAACCCTGTGGCCTGGGAACATGACTGAGCCGTGATTCTGGAAACCTGTGGCCTGGGAACATGACATCTGTTTAGATTGTGGAATACCGTGCCCTGGGAACCTGACTGAAGGCTTGGTTCTGGAATCCTGTGGACTGGGAACATGACTGAGGTTTGATTCTGGAACCATGTGGCCTGGGAATATGGCTGTGGTTTGATTCTGAAACCATTGGCCTGGGAACATGACTGATGTTAGATTGTGGAATCCTGTGGCCTGGGAACATGACATCGGTTTGGATTCTGGTACCCTGTTGCCTGGGAACATGAAATCGGTTTGATTGTGGAAACCTGTGGTCTGGGAATATGACTGAGGTTTGATGGTGGTACCCTCTGGCCTGGCAACATGACTGAGGTTTGATTCTGGATCCCTGTGTCCTGGGAACATAACTGAGGCATGATTCTGGAATCCTGTGCCCTGGGAACATGACATCTGTTTAGATTGTGGAATACTGTGCCCTGGGAATCTGACTGAGGCTTGTTTCTGGAACCCTGTGGACTGGGAACATGACTGAGGTTTTATTCTTTAACCCTGTAGCCTGCGAACATAACGGAGGATTCTTTCTGGAACCCTGTGGCCTGGGAACATGACATCAGTGGATTCTGGAACCCTGTGGCCTGGGAACATGTCTGAGGTTTGATGGTGGAAACCTGTGGCTTAGCAACATGACTGAGCTTTGTCTCTGGAAGCCTGTTCCCTGGGAACATGACTGAGGTTTGATTCTGCAGACTTTTGACCTGGGAACATGACTGTGGTTTGATTGTGGAACCATGGGTCCTGCAAATATGACTGAGGTTTAATTCTGGAACCATGTGTCCTGGGAATATGACTGAGGTTTGATTCTGGAAATCTGTGGTCGGGGAACTTGACTGAGGCATGGTTCTGGAAACCTGTGGCCTGGGAACATGACATCTGTTTAGATTGTGGAACACTGTGCCCTGGGAACCTGACTGAGGCTTGGTTCTGGAATCCAGTGGACTGGGAATATGACTGTGGTTTGATTCTGGAAGCCATTGGCCTGGGAACATGACTGATGTTAGATTGTGGAATCCTGTGGCCTGGGAACATGACATCGGTTTGGATACTGGTACCCTGTTGCCTGGGAACATGAAATCGGTTTGATTGTGGAAACCTGTGGTCTGGGAATATGACATCTGTTTAGATTGTGGAATACTGTGTCCTAGGAATCTGACTGAGGCTTGGTTCTGGATCCCTGTGGCCTCGGAACATGACTGAGGCGTGATTGTGGAATCCTGTGGCCTGGGAACATGACATCTGTTTAGATTGTGGAATACTGTGCCCTGGGAACCTGACTGAGACTTGGTTCTGGAACCCTGTGGACTGGGAACATGACTGAGGTTTTATTCGGGAACCCTGTAGCCTGGGAACATAACTGAGGATTGATTCTGGAACACTGTGGCCTGGGAACATGACATTAGTGCATTCTGGAACCCTGTGGCCTGGGAACATGAGAACGGTTTGATTCTGGAACCCTGTGGCTTGGGAATATGTCTGAGGTTTGATGGTGGAAACCTGTGGCCTGCGAACATGACTGAGGTTTGATTCTGGAACCATGTGTCATGGGAATATGACTGAGGTTTGATTCTGGAAATCTGTGGCCTGGAAACTTGACTTAGGTTTAATGGCAGAAACCTGTGTACTGGCAACATGACTGAGGTTTGATTGTAGAAACCTCTGCCCTAGAAACATGACTGCGACCTGATACTTGAAACCCAATGCCTGGGAACTTGACATTGGTTTGATTCTGGATCTCTTTGCCCAGGAACAAGACTGAGGCGTGATTCTGGAATCCTGTGGCCTGGGAACATGACATCTGTTTAGATTGTGGAATACTGTGCCCTGGGAACCTGACTGAGGCTTGGTTCTGGAACCCTGTGGACTGGGAACATGACTGAGGTTTTATTCTGGAATCCTGTGGCCTGGGAACATGACATCAGTGGATTCTGCAACCCTGTGGCCTGGGAACATGAGAACGGTTTGATTCTGGAACCCTGTGGCCTGGGAACATGTCTGAGGTTTGATGGTGGAAACCTGTGGCTTGGCAACATGACTGAGGTTTGTTACTGGAACCCTGTTCCCTGGGAACATGAAATCGTTTTGATTCTGGACACCTTTGTGCTGGGAACATGACTGTTGTTTGATTGTGGAACCATGGGTCCTGCAAACATGACTGAGGTTTGATTCCAGAACCATGTGTCCTGGGAATCTGACTGAGGCTTGGTTCTGGATCCCTGTGGCCTCGGAACATGACTGAGGCGTGATTGTGGAATCCTGTGGCCTGGGAACATGACATCTGTTTAGATTGTGGAATACTGTGCCCTGTGAACCTGACTGAGGCTTGGTTCTGGAACCCTGTGGACTTGGAACATGATTGAGGTTTTATTCTGGAATCCTGTGACCTGGGAACATAACATCAGTGGATTCTGGAACCCTGTGGCCTGGGAACATGAGAACGGTTTGATTCTGGAACCCTTGGCCTGGGAACATGTCTGAGGTTTCATGGTGGAAACCTGTGGCTTGGCAACATGACTGAGGTTGGTTAATGGAACCCTGTTCCCTGGGAACATGACTGAGGTTTGATTCTGGACAGCTTTGTCCTGGGAACATGACTGTGTTTTGATTGTGGAAGCATGGGTCCTGCAAATATGACTGAGGTTTGATTCTGGAACCATGTGTCCTGGGAATATGACTGAGGTTTGATTCTGGAAATCTGTGGCCTGGGAACTTGACTGAGGTTTGATGGCAGAAACCTGTGGACTGGCAACATGACAGAGGTTTGACTGTAGAACCCTGTGCGCTGGAAACATGACTGCGGCAGGGTACTGGAAACCAATGGCCTAGGAATTTGACATTGGATTGATTCTGGAACCCTGTGGCCTGGGAACATGACTGAGGTTTGATTCTGGAACCATGTGGCCTGCGAATATGGCTGTGGTTTGATTCTGAAACCATTGGCCTGGGAACATGACTGATGTTAGATTGTGGAATCCTGTGGCCTGGGAACATGACATCGGTTTGGATTCTGGTACCCTGTTGCCTGGGAACATGAAATCGGTTTGATTGTGGAAACCTGTGGTCTGGGAATATGACTGAGGTTTGATGGTGGTACCCTATGGCCTGGCAACATGACTGAGGTTTGATTCTGGATCCCTGTGGCCTGGGAACATGACTGAGGCGTGATTCTGGAATCCTGTGGCCTGGGAACATGACATCTGTTTAGATTGTGGAATACTGTGCCCTGGGAATCTGACTGAGGCTTGGATCTGGAACCCTGTGGACTGGGAACATGACTGAGGTTTTTTTCTGGAACACTGTAGCCTGCGAACATAACTGAGGATTCTTTCTGGAACCCTGTGGCCTGGGAACATGACATCAGTGGATTCTGGAACCCTGTGGCCTGGGAACGTGAGAACGGTTTGATTCTGGAACCCTGTGGCCTGGGAACATGTCTGAGGTTTCATGGTGGAAACCTGTGGCTTGGCAACATGACTAAGGTTTGTTTCTGGAACCCTGTTCCCTGGGAACATGACTGACGTTTGATTCTGGACAACTTTGTGCTGGGAACATGACTGTGGTTTGATTGTGGAACCATGGGTCCTGCAAACATGACTGAGGTTTGATTCTGGAACCATGTGTCCTGGGAATATGACTGAGGTTTGATTCTGGAAATCTGTGGCCTGGGAACTTGACTGAGGTTTGATGGCAGAAACCTGTGGACTGGCAACATGACAGAGGTTTGATTGTAGAACCCTGTGCCCTGGAAACATGACTGTGGCCTCGTACTGGAAACCCATGGCCTAGGAATTTGACATTGGTTTGATTCTGGAACCCTGTGGCCTCGGAATATGACTGAGGCATGATTCTGGAAACCTGCGGCCTGGGAATATGACTGAGGTTTGATGGTGGTACCCTGTGGCCTGGCAACATGACTGAGGTTTGATTCTGGATCCCTGTGACCTGGGAACATGACAGAGGCATGATTCTGGAATCCTGTGGCCTGGGTACATGACATCTGTTTAGATTGTGGAATACTGTGCCCTGGGAATCTGACTGAGGCTTGGTTCTGTAACCCTGTGGACTGGGAACATGACTGAGGTTTTATTCTGGAACCCTGTAGCCTGCGAACATAACTGCGGATTGATTCTGGAACCCTGTGTCATGGGAACATGACATCAGTGGATTCTGGAACCCTGTGGCATCGGAACATGAGAACGGTTTGATTCTGGAACCCTGTGGCCTGGGAACATGTCTGAGGTTTGATGGTGGAAACCTGGGCTTGGCAACATGACTGAGGTTTGTTTCTAGAACGCTGTTCCCTGGGAACATGACTGAGGCGTGATTCTGGAAACCTGTGGCCTGGGAACATGACATCTGTGTAGATGGTGGAATAATGTGCCCTGGGAATCTGACTGAAGGCTTGGTTCTGGAATCCTGTGGACTGGGAACATGACTGAGGTTTGATTCTGTAACCATGTGGCCTGGGAATATGACTGTGCTTTGATTCTGGGAGCCATTGGCCTGGGAACATGACTGATGTTAGATTGTGGAATCCTGTGGCCTGGGAACATGACATCGGTTTGGATTCTGGTACCCTGTTGCCTGGGAACATGAAATCGGTTTGATTGTGGAAACCTGTGGTCCTGGAATATGACTGAGGTTTGATGGTGGTACCCTATGGCCTGGCAACATGACTGAGGTTTGATTCTGGAATCCGGTGCCCTGGGAACATGACATCTGTTTAGATTGTGGAATACTGTGCCCTGGAAATCTGACTGAGGCTTTGTTCTGGATCCCTGTAGCCTGTGAAGATAACTGAGGATTGATTCTGGAACCCTGTGGCCTGGGAACATGACATCAGTGCATTCTGGAACCCTGTGGCTTGGGAACATGTGAACGGTTTGATTCTGGAACCCTGTGGCTTGGAAATATGTCTGAGGTTTGATGGGGGAAACCTGTGGCCTGGCAACATGACTGAGGTTTGTTTCTGGAACCCTGTTCCCAGGGAGTATGAGGGAGGTTTGCTTCTGGACACCTTTGTGCTGGGAACATGACTGTGGTTTGATTGTGGAACCATGGGTCCTGCAAACATGACTGAGGTTTGATTCTGGAACCATGTGTCCTGGGAATCTGACTGAGGATTGGTTCTGGATCCCTGTGGCCTCAGAACATGACTGAGGCGTGATTGTGGAATCCTGTGGCCTGGGAACATGACATCTGTTTCGATTGTGGAATACTGTGCCCTGGGAATCTGACTGAGACTTGGTTCTGGAACCCTGTGGACTGGGAACATGACTGAGGTTTGATTCTGGAACCCTGTAGCCTGCGAACATAACTGAGGATTCTTTCTGGAACCCTGTGGCCTGGAAACATGACATCACTGGATTCTGGAACCCTGTGGCCTGGGAACATGAGAACAGTTTGGTTCTGGAACCCTGTGGCCGGGGAACATGTCTGAGGTTTGATGGTGGAAACCTGTGGCTTGGCAACATGACTGAGGTTTGTTGCTGGAAACCTGTTCCCTGGGAACATGACTGAGGTTTGATTGTGGAAACATGGGTCCTGTAAACATGACTGAGGTTTGATTCTGCAACCATGTGTCCTGGGAATATGACTGAGGTTTGATTCTGGAAATCTGTGGCCTGGGAACTTGACTGAGGTTTGATTCTGGACACCTTTGTCCTGGGAACATGACTGTGGTTTGATTGTGGAACCATGGGTCCTGCAAACATGACTGAGGTTTGATTTTGGAAATCTGTGGCCTGGGAACTTGACTGAGGTTTGATGGCAGAAACCTGTGGACTGGCAACATGACTGAGGTTTGTTTGTAGAAACCTGTGCCCTGGAAACATGACTGTGTCCCCGTACTGGAAACCCATGGCCTGGGAATTTGACATTGGTTTGATTCTGGAACCCTGTGGCCTGGGAAAATGACTGAGTCGTGATTCTGGCAACCTGTGGCCTGGGAACATGACATCTGTTTAGATTGTGGAATAATGTGCCCTAGGAATCTGACTGAGGCTTGGTTCTGGAACCCTGTGGACTGGGAACATGACTGAGGTTTGATTGTAGAACCCTGTGCCCTGGAAACATGACTGTAGCCTCGTACTGGAAACCCATGGCCTAGGAATTTGACATTGGTTTGATTCTGGAACCCTGTGGCCTCGGAATATGACTTAGGCATGATTCTGGAAACCTGTGGCCTGGGAATATGACTGAGGTTTGATGGTGGTACCCTATGGCCTGGCAACATGACTGAGGTTTGATTCTGGATCCCTGTGGCCTGGGAACATGACAGAGGCATGATTCTGGAATCATGGGCCTGGGTACATGACATCTGTTTAGATTGTGGAATACTGTGCCCTGGCAATCTGACTGAAGCTTGGTTCTGTAACCCTGTGGACTGGGAACATGACTGAGGTTTTATTCTGGAACCCTGTAGCCTGCGAACATAACTGAGGATTGATTCTGGAACCCTGTGTCATGGGAACATGACATCAGTGGATTCTGGAACCCTGTGGCATCGGAACATGAGAACGGTTTGATTCTGGAACCCTGTGGCCTGGGAACATGTCTGAGGTTTGATGGTGGAAACCTGGACTTGGCACCATGACTGAGGTTAGTTTCTAGAACCCTGTTCCCTGGGAACATGACTGAGGCGTGATTCTGGAAACCTGTGGCCTGGGAACATGACATCTGTTTAGATTGTTTAATACTGTGCCCTGGGAATCTGACTGAAGGCTTGGTTCCGGAATCCTGTGGACTGGGAACATGACTGAGTATTGATTCTGGGACCATATGGCCTAGGAATATGACTGAGGTTTGATTCTGGAAACCATTGGACTGGGAACATGACTGATGTTAGATTGTGGAATCCTGTGGCCTGGGAACATGACATCGGTTTGGATTCTAGTACCCTGTTGCCTGGGAACATGAAATCGGTTTGATTGTGGAAACCTGTGGTCTGGGAATATGACTGAGGTTTGATGGTGGTACCCTATGGCCTGGAAACATGACTGAGGTTTGATTCTGGATCCCTGTGGCCTGGGAACATGACTGAGGCGTGATTCAGGAATCTTGTGGCCTGGGAACATGACATCTGTTTAGATTGAGGATTACTGTGCCGTGGGAATCTGACTGAGGCTTGGTTCTAGGACCCTGTGGACTGGGAACATGACTGAGGTTTTATTCTGGAACCCTGTAGCCTGCGAACATAACTGAGGATTGTTTCTGGAACCCTGTGGCCTGGGACCATGACATCAGTGGATTCTGGAACCCTGTGGCCTGGGAACATGAGAACGGTATGATTCAGGAACGCTGTGGCCTGGAAACATGTCTGAGATTTGATGGTGGAAACCTGTGGCTTGGCAACATGACTGAGGTTTGTTTCTGGAACGCTGTTCCCTGGGAACATGACTGAGGTTTGATTCTGGACACCTTTGTGCTAGGAACATGACTGTGGTTTGATTATGGAACCATGGGTCCTGCAAACATGACTGAGGTTTGATGCTGGAACCATGTGTCCTGGGAATATGACTGAGGTTTGATTCTGGAAATCTGTGGCCTGGGAACATGACTGAGGTTTGATTCTGGAACCCTGTAGCCTGCGAACATAACTGAGGATTGTTTCTGGAACCCTGTGGCCTGGGAACATGACATCAGTGGATTCTGGAACCCTGTGGCCTGGGAACTTGAGAACGGTTTAATTCTGGAACCCTGTGACCTGGGAACATGTCTGAGGTTTGATGGTGGAAACCTGTGGCTTGGCAACATGACTGAGGTTTGTTTCTGGAACCCTTTTCCCTGGGAACATGAATGAGGTTTGATTCTGGACACCTTTGTCCTGGGAACATGGCTGTGTTTTGATTGTGGAACCATGGGTCCTGCAAACATGACTGAGGTTTGATTCTGGAACCATGTGTCTTGGGAATATGACTGATGTTTGATTCTAGAAATCTGTGGCCTGGGAACTTGACTGAGGTTTGATGGAAGAAACCTCTGGTTTGGCAAGCTGACTGAGGTTTGATTGTAGAACCCTGTGCCCTGGAAACATGACTAAGGCCTGGTACTGGAAACCCATGGCCTGGGAAATTTATATTGGTTTGAATCTGGAACCCTGTGGCCTGGGAACATGACTGAGGCATGATTCTGGAAACCTGTGGCCTGGGAACATGACATCTGTTTAGATTGTGGAATACTGTGCCCTGGGAACCTGACTGAAGGCTTGGTTCTGGAATCCTGTGGACTGGGAACATGACTGAGGATTGATTCCGGGACCATATGGCCTGGGTATATGACTGTGGATTGATTCTGGAAGCCATTGGCCTGGGAACATGACTGATGTTAGATTGTGGAATCCTGTGGCATGGGAACATGACATCGGTTTGGATTCTGGTACCCTGTTGCCTGGAAACAGGAAATAGGTTTGATTGTGGAAACCTGTGGTCTAGGAATATGACTGAGGTTTGATGGTGGTACCGTATTGCTTGGCATCATGACTGAGGTTTGATTCTGGATCCTTGTGGCCTGGGAAAATGACTGAGGCGTGATTCTGGATTCCTGTGTCCTGGAAACATGACATCTGTTTAGATTGTGGAATACTGTGACCTGGGAACCTAACTGAGGCTTGGTTCTGGAACCCTGTGGACTGGGAATATGACTGAGGTTTTATTCTGGAACCCTGTAGCCTGGGGACATAACTGAGGATTGATTCTGGAACCCTGTTGCCTGGGAACATGACATCAGTGGATTCTGGAACCCTGTGGCCTGAGAACATGAGAATGGCTTGATTCTGGAACCCTGTGGCCTGGGAACATGTCTGAAGTTTGATGGTGGAAACCTGTGGCTTGGCAGCATGACTGAGGTTTGTTTCTGGACACCTTTGTCCTGGGAACATGACTGTGGTTTCATTGTGGAACAATGTGTCCTGCAAACATGACTAAGGTTTGATTCTGGAACCATGTGTCCTGGGAATATGACTGAGGTTTGATTCTGGAAATCTGTGACCTGGGAACTTGACCGAGGTTTGATGGCAGAAACCTATGGACTGGCAACATGACTGAGGTTTGATTGTAGAACCCTGTGCCCTGCAAACATGACTGCGGCCTTGTACTGGAAACCCATGGCCTAGGAACTTGACATTGGTTTGATTCTGGAACCCTGTGGCCTGGGAACATGACTGAGGCGTGATTCTGGAAACCTGTGGCCTGGGAACATGACATCTGTTTAGATTGTGGAATACTGTGCCCTGGGAACCTGACTGAAGGCTTGGTTCTGGAATCCTATGGACTGGAAACATGACTGAGTATTGATTCTCTGATCATATGGCTTGGGAATATGACTGCAGTTTGATTCTGGAAACCATTGGCCTGGGAACATGACTGATGATAGATTGTGGAATCCTGTGGCCTGGGAACATGAATGAGGCGTGATTCTGGAAATCTGTAGCCTGGGAACATGACATCTGTTTAGATTGTGGTATACTGTGCCCTGGGAATCTGACTGAGGCTTGGTTCTGGAACCCTGTGGACTGGGAACATGACTGAGGTTTTATTCTGGAAGACTGTAGCCTGCGAACATAACTGAGGATTGATTCTGGAACCCTGTGGCCTGGGAACATGACATCAGTGGATTCTGGAACCCTGTGGCCTGGGAACATGAGAACGGTTTGATTCTGGAACCCTGTGGCCTGGGAACATGTCTGAGGTTTGATGGTGGAAACCTGTGGCTTGGCAACATGACTGAGGTTTGTTTCTGGAACCCTGTTCCCTGGGAACATGACTGAGGTTTGATTCTGGAAACCTTTGTGCTGGGAATATGACTGTGGTTTGATTGTGGAACCATGGGTCTTGCAAATATGACTGAGGTTTGATTCTGGAACCATGTGTCCTGGGAATATGACTGAGGTTTGATTCTGGAAATCTGTGGCCTGGGAACTTGACTGAGTTTTGATGGCAGAAACCTGTGGACTGGCAACATGACTGAGGTTTGATTGTAGAACCCTGTGCCCTGGAAACATGACTGCGACCTGTTACTTGAAACCCATGGCCTGGGAAATTGACATTGGTTTGATTCTGGAACCCTGTGGCCAGGGAACATGACTCAGGCGTGATTCTGGAATCATGTGGCCTGGGAACATGACATTTGTTTAGATTGTGGAATAGTGTGCCCTGGAACCTGACTGAGGATTGGTTCTGGAACCCTGTGGACTAGCAACATGACTGAGGTTTTATTCTGGAATCCTATGGACTGGGAACATGATATCTGTGCATTCTGGAACCCTGTGGCCTGGGAACATGAGAACGGTTTGATTCTGGAACCCTGTAGCTTGGGAATATGTCTGAGGTTTGATGGTGGAAACCTGTGGCCTGGCAACATGACTGAGGTTTGTTTCTGGAGCCCTGTTCCCAGGGAATATGAGGGAGGTTTGCTTCTGGACACCTTTGTCCTGGGAACATGACTGTGGTTTGATTGTGGAAACCTGTGGCCTGCGAACATGACTGAGGTTTGATTCTGGAACCATGTGGCCTGGGTATATGACTGTGGTTTTATTCTGGAAGCCACTGGCCTGGGAACATGTCATCTGTTTAGATTGTGGAATACTGTGCCCTGGGAACCTGACTGAGGCTTGTTTCTGGAACCCTGTGGCCTGGGAACATGTCTGAGCTTTCATGGTGGGAACCTGTGGCTTGGCAACATGACTGAGTTTTGTTGCTGGAACCCTGTTCCCTGGGAACATGACTGAGGTTTGATTCTGGAAACCTTTGTCCTGGGAACATGACTGTTGTTTGATTGTGGAACCATGGGCCCTGCAAACATGACTGAGGTTTGATTCTGGAACCATGTGTCTTGGAAATATGACTGAGGTTTGATTCTGGAAATCTGTAGCCTGGGAACTTGACTGAGGTTTGATGGCAGAAACCTGTGGACTGGCAACATGACTGAGGTTTGTTTGTAGAAACCTGTGCCCTGGAAACATGACTGTGTCCCCGTACTGGAAACCCATGGCCTGGGAATTTGACATTGGTTTGATTCTGGAACCCTGTGGCCTGGGAAAATGACTGAGTCGTGATTCTGGCAACCTGTGGCCTGGGAACATGACATCTGTTTAGATTGTGGAATACTGTGCCCTGGGAACATGACTGAAGGCTTGGTTCTGGAATCCTGTGGACTGGGAACATGACTGAGGATTGATTCTCTGATCATATGGCTTGGGAATATGACTGCGGTTTGAGTCTGGAAACCATTGGCCTGGGAACATGACTGATGTTAGATTGTGGAATCCTGTGGCCTGGGAACATGACATCAGTTTGGATTCTGGTACCCTGTTGCCTGAGAACATGAAATTGGTTTGATTGTGGAAACCTGTGGTCTGGGAATGTGACTGAGGTTTGATGGTGGTACCCTATGGCCTGACAACATGACTGAGGTTTGATTCTGGATCCCTGTGGCCTGGGAACATGACTGAGGCATGACTCTGGAATCCTGTTGCCTGGGAACATGACATCTGTTTAGATTGTGGAATACTCTGCCCTGGGAATCTGACTGAGGCTTGATTCTGGGACCCTGTGGACTGGGAACATGAGAAAGGTTTGATTCTGGAACCCTGTGGCCTGGGAACATGTCTGAGGTTTGATGGTGGAAACCTGTGGCTTGGCAACATGACTGAGGTTTGATTCTGGAACCATGTGTCATGGGAATATGACTGATGTTTGATTCTGGAAATCTGTGCCCTGGGAACTTGACTGAGGTTTGATGGCGGAAACCTGTGGACTGGCAACATGACTGAGGTTTGATTGTAGAACCCTTTGCCCTGGAAATATGACTGCGACCTGATACTTGAAACCCATGGCCTGGGAACTTGACATTGGTATGATTCTGGAACCCTGTAGCCTGCGAACATAACTGAGGATTGATTCTGGAACCCTGTGTCATGGGAACATGACATCAGTGGATTCTGGAACCCTGTGGCATCGGAACATGAGAACGGTTTGATTCTGGAACCCTGTGGCCTGGGAACATGTCTGAGGTTTGATGGTGGAAACCTGGACTTGGCAACATGACTGAGGTTAGTTTCTAGAACCCTGTTCCCTGGGAACATGACTGAGGCGTGATTCTGGAAACCTGTGGCCTGGGAACATGACATCTGTTTAGATGGTGGAATAATGTGCCCTGGGAACCTGACTGAAGGCTTGGTTCTGGAATCCTGTGGACTGGGAACATGACTGAGTATTGATTCTGGGACCATATGGCCTGGGAATATGACTGCGGTTTGATTCTGGAAACCATTGGCCTGGGAACATGACTGATGTTAGATTGTGCAATCCTGTGGCCTGGGAACATGACATCGGTTTGGACTCTGGTAATGTGTGGCCTGGGAACATGAAATCGGTTTGATTGTGGTAACCTGTGGTCTGGGAATATGACTGAGGTTTGATGGTGGTACCCTATGGCCTGGAAACATGACTGAGCTTTGATTCTGGATCCCTGTGGCCTGGGAACATGACTGAGGCGTGATTCTGGAAATCTGTGGCCTGGGAACATGACATCTGTTTAGATTGTGGAATACTGTGCCCTGGGAATCTGACTGAGGCTTGGTTCTGGAACCCTGTGGCCTGGGAACATGAGAACGTTTGGATTCTGGAACCCTGTAGCTTGGGAATATGTCTGAGGTTTGATGGCGGAAACCTGTGGCCTGGCAACATGACTGAGGTTTGTTTCTGGAACCCTGTTCCCAGGGAATATGAGGGAGGTTTGCTTCTGGACACCTTTGTCCTGGGAACATGACTGTGGTTTGATTGTGGAAACCTGTGGCCTGCGAACATGACTGAGGGTTGATTCTGGAACCATATGTCCTGGGAACATGACTGAGGTTTGATTCTGGAAATCTGTGGCCTGGGAACTTGACTGAGGTTTGATGGCGGAAACCTGTGGACTGGCAACATGACTGAGGTTTGATTGTAGAACCCTGTGCCCTGGAAACATGACTGCGACCTGATACTTGAAACCCATGGCCTGGGAACTTGACATTGGTTTGATTTTGGAACCCTGTGGCCTGGGAACATGACTCAGGCGTGATTCTGGAATCATGTGGCCTGGGAACATGACATTTGTTTAGATTGTGGAATAGTGTGCCCTGGAACCTGACTGAGGATTGGTTCTGGAACCCTGTGGACTAGCAACATGACTGAGGTTTTATTCTGGAATCCTATGGACTGGGAACATGATATCTGTGCATTCTGGAACCCTGTGGCCTGGGAACATGAGAACGGTTTGATTCTGGAACCCTGTAGCTTGGGAATATGTCTGAGGTTTGATGGTGGAAACCTGTGGCCTGGCAACATGACTGAGGTTTGTTTCTGGAGCCCTGTTCCCAGGGAATATGAGGGAGGTTTGCTTCTGGACACCTTTGTCCTGGGAACATGACTGTGGTTTGATTGTGGAAACCTGTGGCCTGCGAACATGACTGAGGTTTGATTCTGGAACCATGTGGCCTGGGTATATGACTGTGGTTTTATTCTGGAAGCCACTGGCCTGGGAACATGTCATCTGTTTAGATTGTGGAATACTGTGCCCTGGGAACCTGACTGAGGCTTGTTTCTGGAACCCTGTGGCCTGGGAACATGTCTGAGCTTTCATGGTGGGAACCTGTGGCTTGGCAACATGACTGAGGTTTGTTGCTGGAACCCTGTTCCCTGGGAACATGACTGAGGTTTGATGGTGGAAACCTGTGGCTTGGCAACATGACTGAGATTTGTTTCTGGAACCCTGTTCCCTGGGAACATGACTGAGGTTTGATTCTGGACACCTTTGTGCTGGGAACATGACTGTGTTTTGATTGTGGAATCATGGGTCCTGCAAACATGACTGAGGTTTGATTCTGGAACCATGTTTCCTGGGAATATGACTGAGGTTTGATTCTGGAAATCTGTGGCCTGGGAACTTGACTGAGGTTTGATGGCAGAAACCTGTGGACTGGCAACATGACTGAGGTTTGATTGTAGAACCCTCTGCCCTGGAAACATGACTGCGACCTGACACTTGAAACCCATGGCCTGGGAACTTGACATTGGTTTGATTCTGGAACCCTGTGGCCTGGGAACATGATTGAGGCGTGATTCTGGAAACCTGTGGCCTGGGAACATGACATCTGTTTAGATTGTGGCATACTGTGCCCTGGGAACCGGACTGAAGGCTTGGTTCTGGAATCTTGTGGACTGGGAACAAGACTGAGGTTTGATTCTGGAACCATGTGGCCTGGGAATATGACTGATGTTAGATCGTGGAATCCTGTGCCCTGGGAACATGACATCGGTTTGGATTCTGGTACCCTGTTGCCTGGGAACATGAAATCGGTTTGATTGTGGAAACCTGTGGTCTGGGAATATGACTGAGGTTTGATGGTGGTACCCTCTGGCCTGGCAACATGACTGAGGTTTGATTCTGGATCCCTGTGGCCTGGGAACATGACTGAGGTGTCATTCTGGAATCCTGTGGCCTGGGAACATGACATCTGTTTAGATTGTGGAATACTGTGCCCTGGGAATCTGACTGAGGCTTGGTTCTGGAACCCTGTGGACTGGGAACATGACTGAGGTTTGATTGTAGAACCCTGTGCCCTGGAAACATGACTGTGGCCTGGTACTGGAAACCCATGGCCTAGGAATTTGACATTGGTTTGATTCTGGAACCCTGTGGCCTGGGAACATGACTGAGGTTTGATTCTGGAAAACTGTGGCCGGGGACTTGACTGAGGGTTGATGGCAGAAATCTGTGGACTGGAAACATTACTGAGGTTTGATTGTAGAACCCTGTGCCCTGGAAACATGACTGCGACCTGATACTTGAAACCCATGGCCTGGGAACTTGACATTGGTTTGATTCCGGAAGCCTGTGGCCAGGAACAAGACTGAGGCGTGATTCTGGAATCCTGTGGCCTGGGAAAATGACATCTGTTTAGATTGTGGCATACTGGGCCCTGGGAACCTGACTGAGGCTTGGTTCTGGAATCCTGTGGACTGGCAACAAGACTGAGGTTTGATTCTGGAACCATGTGGCCTGGGAATATGACTGATGTTAGATCGTGGAATCCTGTGGCCTGGGAACATGACATCGGTTTGGATTCTGGTAACCTGTTGCCTGGGAACATGAAATCGGTTTGATTGTGGAAACCTGTGGTCTGGGAATATGACTGAGGTTTGATGGTGGTACCCTCTGGCCTGGCAACATGACTGAGGTTTGATTCTGGATCCCTGTGGCCTGGGAACATGACTGAGGCGTGATTCTGGAATCCTGTGGCCTGGGAACATGACATCTGTTTAGATTGTGGAATAATGTGCCCTGGGAATCTGACTGAGGCTTGGTTCTGGAACCCTGTGCACTGGGAACATGACTGAGGTTTGATTGTAGAACCCTGTGCCCTGGAAACATGACTGTGGCCTGGTACTGGAAACCCATGGCCTAGGAATTTGACATTGGTTTGATTCTGGAACCCTGTGGCCTGGGAACATGACTGAGGCGTGATTCTGGAATCCTGTGGCCTGGGAACATGACATCTGTTTAGATTGTGGAATAATGTGCCCTGGAAATCTGACTGAGGCTTGGTTCTGGAACCCTGTGACCTGGGAACATGTCTGAGGTTTGATCGTGAAAACCTGTGGCTTGGCAACATGACTGAGGTTTGTTTCTGTAACCCTGTTCCCTGCGAACATGACTGAGGTTTGATTCTGGACACCTTTGTCCTGGGAACATGACTGTGGTTTGATTGTGGAACCATGGGTCCTGCAAACATGACAGAGGTTTGATTCTGGAACCATGTGTCCTGGGAATATGACTGAGGTTTGATTCTGGACATCTGTGGCCTGGGAACTTGACTGAGGTTTGATGGCAGAAACCTGTGGACTGGCAACATGACTGAGGTTTGATTGTAGAACCCTGTGCCCTGGAAACATGACTGCGACCTGATACTTGAAACCCATGGCCTGGGAACTTGACTTTGGTTTGATTCTGGGACCCTGTTGCCAGGAACAAGAGTGAGGCGTGATTCTGGAATCCTGTGGCCTGGGAACATGACATCTGTTTAGATTGTGGAATACTGTGCCCTGGGAACCTGACTGAAGCTTGGTTCTGAAACCCTGTGGACTGGGAACATGACTGAGGTTTTATTCTGGAATCCTGTGGCCTGGGAACATGACATCAGTGGATTCTTGAACCCTGTGGCCTGGGAACATGAGAACGGTTGGATTCTGGAACGCTGTGGCCTGGGAACATGTCTGAGGTTTGATGGTGGAAACCTGTGGCTTGGCAACATGAATGAGGTTTCTTACTGGAACCCTGTTCCCTGGGATATGACTGAGGTTTGATTCTGGACACCTTTGTCCTGGGAACATGACTGTGGTTTGATTGTGGAACCATGGGTCCTGCAAACATGAATGAGGTTTGATTCTGGAACCATGTGTCCTGGGAATATGACTGAGGTTTGATTCTGGAACTCTGTGGCCTGGGAAGTTGACTGAGGTTTGATGGCAGAACCCTGTGCCCTGGAAACATGACTGTGGGCTGGTACTGGAAACCCATGGCCTAGGAATTTGACATTGGTTTAATTCTGGAACCCTGTGGCCTGCGAACATGACTGAGGCGTGATTCTGGAAACCTGTGGCCTGGGAACATGACATCTGTTTAGATTGTGGAATACTGTGCCCTGGGAATCTTACTGAGGATTGGTTCTGGAACCCTGTGAACTGGGAACATGACTGAGGTTTGATTGTAGAACCCTGTGCCCTGGAAACATGACTGCGACCTGATACTTGAAACCCATGGCCTGGGAACTTGACATTGGTTTGATTCTGGAAGCCTGTGGTCAGCAACAAGACTGAGGCGTGATTCTGGAATCCTGTGGCCTGGGAACATGACATCTGTTTAGATTGTGGTATACTGGGACCTGGGAACCTGACTGAGGCTTGGTCCTGGAACCCTGTGGGCTTGGAACATGACTGAAGTCATATTCTGGAATCCTGTGGCGTGGGAACATGACATCAGTGGATTCTGGAACCCTGTAGCCTGGGAACATGAGAACGGTTTGATTCTGGACCCCTGTGGCCTGGGAACATGTCTGAGATTTGATGGTGGAAACCTGTGACTTGGCAACATGACTGAGGTTTGATTCTGGAACCATGTGTCCTGGGAATAGGCCTGAGGTTTGATTCTGGAAATCTGTGGCCTGGGAACTTGACTGAGGTTTGATGGCAGAAACCTGTGGACTGGCAACATGACAGAGGTTTGATTGTAGAACCCTGTGCCCTGGGAACATGAATGTGGCCTGGTACTGGAAACCCATGGCCTAGGAATTTGACATGGGTTTGATTCTGGAACCCTGTGGCCTGGGAACATGTCTGAGGTTTCATGGTGGAAACCTGTGGCTTGGCAACATGACTGAGGTTTTTTACTGGAACCCTGTTCCCAGGGAACATGAAATCTGTTTGCTTCTGGACACCTTTGTCCTGGGAACATGAGTGTGGTTTGATTGTTGAACCATGGGTCCTGCAAACATGACTGAGGTTTGATTCTGGAACCATGTGTCCTGGGAATATGACTGAGGTTTGATTCTGGAAATCTGTGGCCTGGGAACTTGACTGAGGTTTGATGGCAGAAACCTGTGGACTGGCAACATGACTGAGGTTTGATTGTAGAACCCTGTGCCCTGGAAACATGACTGTGGCCTGGTACAGCAAACCCATGGCCTAGGAATTTGACATTGGTTTGATTCTGGAACCCTGTGGCCTGGGAACATGACTGAGGCGTGATTCTGGAAACCTGTGGCCTGGGAACATGACATCTGTTTAGATTATGGAATAATGTGCCCTGGGAATCTGACTGAGGCTTCGTTCTGGAACCCTGTGGACTGGGAACATGACTGAGGTTTGATTGTAGAACCCTGTTCCCTGGAAACATGACTGTGGCCTGGTAATGGAGACCCATGGCCTAGGAATTTGACATTGGTTTGATTCTGGAACCCTGTGGCCTGGGAACATGACTGAGGCGTGATTCTGGAAACCTGTGGCCTGGGAACATGACATCTGTTTAGATTGTGGAATACTGTGCCCTGGGAACCTGACTGAAGGCTTGGTTCTGGAATCCTGTGGACTGGGAATATGACTGAGGTTTGATTCTGGAACCATGTGGCCTGGGAATATGACTGTGCTTTGATTCTGAAAACCATTGGCCTGGGAACATGACTGATGTTAGATTGTGGAATCCTGTGGCCTAGGAACATGACATCGGTTTGGATTCTGGTAACCTGTTGCCTGGGAACATGAAATCGCTTTGATTGGGGAAACCTGTGGTCTGGGAATATGACTGAGGTTTCATGGTGGTACCCTATGGCCTGACATCATGACTGAGGCGTGATTCTGGAATCCTGTGGCCTGGGAACATGATATCTGTTTAGATTGTGTAATACTGTGTAATGGGAATCTGACTGAGGCTTGGTTCTGGAACCCTGTGGACTGGGAACATGACTGAGATTTGATTCTGGAACCCTGTGGCCTGGGAACATGACATCAGTGGATTCTGGAACCCTGTGGCCTGGGAACATGTCTGAGGTTTCATGGTGGAAACCTGTGGCTTGGCAACATGACTGAGGTTTTTTTCTGGAACCCTGTTCCCTGGGAACATGACTGAGGTTTGATTCTGGACACCTTTGTGCTGGGAACATGACTGTGATTTGATTGTGGAATCATGGGTCCTGAAAACATGACTGAGGTTTGATTCTAGAACCATGTGTCCTGGGAATATGACTGAGGTTTGATTCTGGAAATCTGTGGCCTGGGAACTTGACTGAGGTTTGATGGCAGAAACCTGTGGACTGGCAACCAGACAGAGGTTTGATTGTAGAACCCTGTGCCCTGGAAACATGACTGTGGCCTGGTACTGGAAAACAATGGCTTAGGAATTTGACATTGGTTTGATTCTGGAAACCTGTGACCTGGGAACATGACATCTGTTTAGATTGTGGAACACTTTGCCCTGGGAACCTGACTGAAGGCTTGGTTCTGGAATCCTGTGGACTGGGAACATGACTGAGGTTTGATTCTGGAACCATGTGGCCTGGGAATATGACTGTGGTTTGATTCTAGAAACCATTGGCCTGGGAACATAACTGATGTTAGATTGTGGAATCCTGTGGCCTGGGGACATGACATCGGTTTGGATTCTGGTACCCTGTTGCCTGGGAACATGAAATCGCTTTGATTGTGGAAAGCTGTGGTCTGGGAATATGACTGAGGTTTGATGGTGGTACCCTCTGGCCTGGCAACATGACTGAGGTTTGATTCTGGATCCCTGTAGCCTGCGAACATAACTGAGGATTGTTTCTGGAACCCTGTGGCCTGGGAACATGACATCAGTGGATTCTGGAACCCTGTGGCCTGGGAACATGAGAACGGTTTAATTCTGGAACCCTGTGACCTGGGAACATGTCTGAGGTTTGATGGTGGAAACCTGTGGCTTGGCAACATGACTGAGGTTTGTTTCTGGAACCCTGTTCCCTGGGAACATGATTGAGGTTTGATTCTGGACACCTTTGTGCTGGGAACATGACTGTGTTTTGATTGTGGAACCATGGGTCCTGCAAACATGACTGAGGTTTGATTCTGGAACCATGTGTACTGGGAATATGACTGAGGTTTGATTCTGGAAATCTGTGGCCTGGGAACTTGACTGAGGTTTGATGGCAGAAACCTGTGGACTGGCAACATGACTGAGGTTTGATTGTAGAACCCTGTGCCCTGGAAACATGACTGTGGGCTGGTACTGGAAACCCATGGCCTAGGAATTTGACATTGGTTTGATTCTGGAACTCTGTGGCCAGGAACAAGACTGAGGCGTGATTCTGGAATCCTGTGGCCTGGGAACATGACATCGGTTTGGATTCTGGTACCCTGTTGCCTGGGAACATGAAATCGGTTTCATTGTGGAAACCTGTGGTCTGGGAATATGACTGAGGTTTGATGGTGGTACCCTCTGGCCTGGCAACATGACTGAGGTTTGATTCTGGATCCCTTTGGCCTGGGAACATGACTGAGGCGTGATTCTGGAATCCTGTGGCCTGGGAACATGACATCTGTTTAGATTGTGGAATACTGTGCCCTGGGAATCTGACTGAGGCTTGGTTCTGGAACCCTGTGGACTGGGAACATGACTGAGGTTTGATTGTAGAACCCTGTGCCCTGGAAACATGACTGTGGGCTGGTACTGGAAACCCATGGCCTAGGAATTTGATATTGGTTTGATTCTGGAACCCTGTGTCCTGGGAACATGACTGAGGTTTGATTCTGGAAAACTGTGGCCGGGGACTTGACTGAGGGTTGATGGCAGAAATCTGTGGACTGGAAACATTACTGAGGTTTGATTGTAGAACCCTGTGCCCTGGAAACATGACTGAGGTTTCATGGTGGAAACCGGTAGCTTGGCAACATGACTGACGTGTGTTACTTGAACCCTGTTCCCTGGGAACATGACAGAGGTTTGATTCTGGACACCTTTGTGCTGGGAACATGACCGTGGTTTGATTGTGGAAACATGGGTCCTGCAAACATGACTGAGGATTGATTCTGGAACCCTGTTCCAAGGGAATATGAGGGAGGTTTGCTTCTGGACACCTTTGTCCTGGGAACATGACTCTGGTTTGATTGTGGAAACCTGTGGCCTGCGAACATGACTGAGGTTTGATTCTGGAACCATGTGTCATGGGAATATGACTGAGGTTTGATTCTGGAAATCTGTGGCCTGGGATCTTGACTGAGGTTTGATGGCAGAAACCTGTGGACTGGCAACATGACTGAGGTTTGATTGTAGAACCCTGTGCCCTAGAAACATGACTGCGACCTGATACTTGAAACCCAATGCCTGGGAACTTTACATTGGTTTGATTCTGGAACCCTGTGCCCTGGGAACAAGACTGAGGCGTGATTCTGGAAAACTGTGGCCTGGGAACATGACTGAGGTTTGATTCTGGATCCCTGTGTCCTGGGAACATAACTGAGGCGTGATTCTGGAATCCTGTGCCCTGGGAACATGACATCTGTTTAGATTGTGGAATACTGTGCCCTGGGAATCTGACTGAGGCTTGGTTCTGGAACCCTGTGGACTGGGAACATGACTGAGGTTTTATTCTTTAACCCTGTAGCCTGCGAACATAACGGAGGATTCTTTCTGGAACCCTGTGGCCTGGGAACATGACATCAGTGGATTCTGGAACCCTGTGGCCTGGGAACATGTCTGAGGTTTGATGGTGGAAACCTGTGGCTTAGCAACATGACTGAGCTTTGTCTCTGGAAGCCTGTTCCCTGGGAACATGACTGAGGTTTGATTCTGCAGACTTTTGACCTGGGAACATGACTGTGGTTTGATTGTGGAACCATGGGTCCTGCAAATATGACTGAGGTTTAATTCTGGAACCATGTGTCCTGGGAATATGACTGAGGTTTGATTCTGGAAATCTGTGGTCGGGGAACTTGACTGAGGCATGGTTTTGGAAACCTGTGGCCTGGGAACATGACATCTGTTTAGATTGTGGAACACTGTGCCCTGGGAACCTGACTGAGGCTTGGTTCTGGAATCCTGTGGACTGGGAATATGACTGTGGTTTGATTCTGGAAGCCATTGGCCTGGGAACATGACTGATGTTAGATTGTGGAATCCTGTGGCCTGGGAACATGACATCGGTTTGGATACTGGTACCCTGTTGCCTGGGAACATGAAATCGGTTTGATTGTGGAAACCTGTGGTCTGGGAATATGACATCTGTTTAGATTGTGGAATACTGTGTCCTAGGAATTTGACATTGGTTTGATTCTGGAACCCTGTGGCCTGGGAACATGACTGAGGCGTGATTCTGGAAACCTGTGGCCTGGGAACATGACTAAGGTTTGATGGTGGTACCCTATGGCCTGGCAACATGACTGAGGTTTGATTCTGGATCCCTGTGGCCTGGGAACATGACAGAGGCATGGTTCTGGAATCCTGTGGCCTGGGTACATGACATCTGTTTAGATTGTGGAATACTGTGCCCTGGGAATCTGACTGAGGCCTGGTTCTGGAACCCTGTGGACTGGGAACATGACTGAGGTTTTATTCTTGAACCCTGTAGCCTGTGAACATAACTGAGGATTGATTCTGGAACCCTGTGTCATGGGAACATGACATCAGTGGATTCTGGAACCCTGTGGCATCGGAACATGAGAACGGTTTGATTCTGGAACCCTGTGGCCTGGGAACATGTCTGAGCTTTGATGGTGGAAACCTGGGAATGGCAACATGACTGAGGTTTGTTTCTGGAACCCTGTTCCAAGGGAATATGAGGGAGGTTTGCTTCTGGACACCTTTGTCCTGGGAACATGACTCTGGTTTGATTGTGGAAACCTGTGGCCTGCGAACATGACTGAGGTTTGATTCTGGAACCATGTGTCATGGGAATATGACTGAGGTTTGATTCTGGAAATCTGTGGCCTGGGATCTTGACTGAGGTTTGATGGCAGAAACCTGTGGACTGGCAACATGACTGAGGTTTGATTGTAGAACCCTGTGCCCTAGAAACATGACTGCGACCTGATACTTGAAACCCAATGCCTGGGAACTTTACATTGGTTTGATTCTGGAACCCTGTGCCCTGGGAACAAGACTGAGGCGTGATTCTGGAAAACTGTGGCCTGGGAACATGACATCTGTTTAGATTGTGGAATACTGGGCGCTGCGAACCTGACTGAGGCTTGGTTCTGGAACCCTGTGGACTGGGAACATGACTGAGGTTTTATTCTGGAATCCTGTGGCCTGGGAACATGACATCAGTGGATTCTGGAACCCTGTGGCCTGGGAACATGAGAACGGTTTGATTCTGGAACCCTGTGGCCTGGGAACATGTCTGAGGTTTGATGGTGGAAACCTGTGACTTGGCAACATGACTGAGGTTTGTTACTGGAACCCTGTTCCCTGGGAACATGAAATCGGTTTGATTCTGGACACCTTTGTCCTGGGAATATGACTGTGGTTTGATTGTGGAACCATGGGTCCTGCAAACATGACTGAGGTTTGATTCTGGAACCATGTGTCCTGGGAATATGACTGAGGTTTGATTCTGGAAATCTGTGGCCTGGGAACTTGACTGAGGTTTGATGGCAGAAACCTGTGGACTGGCAACATGACTGAGGTTTGATTGTAGAACCCTGTGCCCTGGAAACATGACTGTGGCCTGGTACAGGAAACCTATGGCCTAGGAATTTGACATTGGTTTGATTCTGGAACCCTGTGGCCTGGGAACATGACTGAGGCGTGATTCTGGAAACCTGTGGCCGGGGAACATGACATCTGTTTAGATTGTGGAATACCGTGCCCTGGGAACCTGACTGAAGGCTTGGTTCTGGAATCCTGTGGACTGGGAACATGACTGAGGTTTGATTCTGGAACCATGTGGCCTGGGAATATGGCTGTGGTTTGATTCTGAAACCATTGGCCTGGGAACATGACTGATGTTAGATTGTGGAATCCTGTGGCCTGGGAACATGACATCGGTTTGGATTCTGGTACCCTGTTGCCTGGGAACATGAAATCGGTTTGATTGTGGAAACCTGTGGTCTGGGAATATGACATCTGTTTAGATTGTGGAATACTGTGTCCTAGGAATCTGACTGAGGCTTGGTTCTGGATCCCTGTGGCCTCGGAACATGACTGAGGCGTGATTGTGGAATCCTGTGGCCTGGGAACATGACATCTGTTTAGATTGTGGAATACTGTGCCCTGGGAACCTGACTGAGACTTGGTTCTGGAACCCTGTGGACTGGGAACATGACTGAGGTTTTATTCGGGAACCCTGTAGCCTGGGAACATAACTGAGGATTGATTCTGGAACACTGTGGCCTGGGAACATGACATTAGTGCATTCTGGAACCCTGTGGCCTGGGAACATGAGAACGGTTTGATTCTGGAACCCTGTGGCTTGGGAATATGTCTGAGGTTTGATGGTGGAAACCTGTGGCCTGCGAACATGACTGAGGTTTGATTCTGGAACCATGTGTCATGGGAATATGACTGAGGTTTGATTCTGGAAATCTGTGGCCTGGAAACTTGACTTAGGTTTAATGGCAGAAACCTGTGTACTGGCAACATGACTGAGGTTTGATTGTAGAAACCTCTGCCCTAGAAACATGACTGCGACCTGATACTTGAAACCCAATGCCTGGGAACTTGACATTGGTTTGATTCTGGATCTCTTTGCCCAGGAACAAGACTGAGGCGTGATTCTGGAATCCTGTGGCCTGGGAACATGACATCTGTTTAGATTGTGGAATACTGTGCCCTGGGAACCTGACTGAGGCTTGGTTCTGGAACCCTGTGGACTGGGAACATGACTGAGGTTTTATTCTGGAATCCTGTGGCCTGGGAACATGACATCAGTGGATTCTGCAACCCTGTGGCCTGGGAACATGAGAACGGTTTGATTCTGGAACCCTGTGGCCTGGGAACATGTCTGAGGTTTGATGGTGGAAACCTGTGGCTTGGCAACATGACTGAGGTTTGTTACTGGAACCCTGTTCCCTGGGAACATGAAATCGTTTTGATTCTGGACACCTTTGTGCTGAGAACATGACTGTTGTTTGATTGTGGAACCATGGGTCCTGCAAACATGACTGAGGTTTGATTCCGGAACCATGTGTCCTGGGAATCTGACTGAGGCTTGGTTCTGGATCCCTGTGGCCTCGGAACATGACTGAGGCGTGATTGTGGAATCCTGTGGCCTGGGAACATGACATCTGTTTAGATTGTGGAATACTGTGCCCTGTGAACCTGACTGAGGCTTGGTTCTGGAACCCTGTGGACTTGGAACATGATTGAGGTTTTATTCTGGAATCCTGTGACCTGGGAACATAACATCAGTGGATTCTGGAACCCTGTGGCCTGGGAACATGAGAACGGTTTGATTCTGGAACCCTTGGCCTGGGAACATGTCTGAGGTTTCATGGTGGAAACCTGTGGCTTGGCAACATGACTGAGGTTGGTTAATGGAACCCTGTTCCCTGGGAACATGACTGAGGTTTGATTCTGGACAGCTTTGTCCTGGGAACATGACTGTGTTTTGATTGTGGAAGCATGGGTCCTGCAAACATGACTGAGGTTTGATTCTGGAACCATGTGTCCTGGGAATATGACTGAGGTTTGATTCTGGAAATCTGTGGCCTGGGAACTTGACTGAGGTTTGATGGCAGAAACCTGTGGACTGGCAACATGACAGAGGTTTGACTGTAGAACCCTGTGCGCTGGAAACATGACTGCGGCAGGGTACTGGAAACCAATGGCCTAGGAATTTGACATTGGATTGATTCTGGAACCCTGTGGCCTGGGAACATGACTGAGGTTTGATTCTGGAACCATGTGGCCGGGGAATATGGCTGTGGTTTGATTCTGAAACCACTGGCCTGGGAACATGACTGATGTTAGATTGTGGAATCCTGTGGCCTGGGAACATGACATCGGTTTGGATTCTGGTACGCTGTTGCCTGGGAACATGAAATCGGTTTGATTGTGGAAACCTGTGGTCTGGGAATATGACTGAGGTTTGATGGTGGTACCCTATGGCCTGGCAACATGACTGAGGTTTGATTCTGGATCCCTGTGGCCTGGGAACATGACTGAGGCGTGATTCTGGAATCCTGTGGCCTGGGAACATGACATCTGTTTAGATTGTGGAATACTGTGCCCTGGGAATCTGACTGAGGCTTGGATCTGGAACCCTGTGGACTGGGAACATGACTGAGGTTTTTTTCTGGAACCCTGTAGCCTGCGGACATAACTGAGGATTCTTTCTGGAACCCTGTGGCCTGGGAACATGACATCAGTGGATTCTGGAACCCTGTGGCCTGGGAACGTGAGAACGGTTTGATTCTGGAACCCTGTGGCCTGGGAACATGTCTGAGGTTTCATGGTGGAAACCTGTGGCTTGGCAACATGACTGAGGTTTGTTTCTGGAACCCTGTTCCCTGGGAACATGACTGACGTTTGATTCTGGACAACTTTGTGCTGGGAACATGACTGTGGTTTGATTGTGGAACCATGGGTCCTGCAAACATGACTGAGGTTTGATTCTGGAACCATGTGTCCTGGGAATATGACTGAGGTTTGATTCTGGAAATCTGTGGCCTGGGAACTTGACTGAGGTTTGATGGCAGAAACCTGTGGACTGGCAACATGACAGAGGTTTGATTGTAGAACCCTGTGCCCTGGAAACATGACTGTGGCCTCGTACTGGAAACCCATGGCCTAGGAATTTGACATTGGTTTGATTCTGGAACCCTGTGGCCTCGGAATATGACTGAGGCATGATTCTGGAAACCTGCGGCCTGGGAATATGACTGAGGTTTGATGGTGGTACCCTGTGGCCTGGCAACATGACTGAGGTTTGATTCTGGATCCCTGTGACCTGGGAACATGACAGAGGCATGATTCTGGAATCCTGTGGCCTGGGTACATGACATCTGTTTAGATTGTGGAATACTGTGCCCTGGGAATCTGACTGAGGCCTGGTTCTGGAACCCTGTGGACTGGGAACATGACTGAGGTTTTATTCTGGAACCCTGTAGCCTGCGAACATAACTGCGGATTGATTCTGGAACCCTGTGTCATGGGAACATGACATCAGTGGATTCTGGAACCCTGTGGCATCGGAACATGAGAACGGTTTGATTCTGGAACCCTGTGGCCTGGGAACATGAGAACGGTTTGGTTCTGGAACCCTGTGGCCGGGGAACATGTCTGAGGTTTGATGGTGGAAACCTGTGGCTTGGCAACATGACTGAGGTTTGTTGCTGGAAACCTGTTCCCTGGGAACATGACTGAGGTTTGATTGTGGAAACATGGGTCCTGTAAACATGACTGAGGTTTGATTCTGCAACCATGTGTCCTGGGAATATGACTGAGGTTTGATTCTGGAAATCTGTGGCCTGGGAACTTGACTGAGGTTTGATGGCAGAAACCTGTGGACTGGCAACATGACAGAGGTTTGATTGTAGAACCCTGTGCCCTGGAAACATGACTGTGGCCTGGTACAGGAAACCCATGGCCTAGGAATTTGACATTGGTTTGATTCTGGAACCCTGTGGCCTGGGAACATGACTGAGGCGTGATTCTGGAAACCTGTGGCCTGGGAACATGACATCTGTTTAGATTGTGGAATACCGTGCCCTGGGAACCTGACTGAAGGCTTGGTTCTGGAATCCTGTGGACTGGGAACATGACTGAGGTTTGATTCTGGAACCATGTGGCCTGGGAATATGGCTGTGGTTTGATTCTGAAACCATTGGCCTGGGAACATGACTGATGTTAGATTGTGGAATCCTGTGGCCTGGGAACATGACATCGGTTTGGATTCTGGTACCCTGTTGCCTGGGAACATGAAATCGGTTTGATTGTGGAAACCTGTGGTCTGGGAATATGACTGAGGTTTGATGGTGGTACCCTCTGGCCTGGCAACATGACTGAGGTTTGATTCTGGATCCCTGTGTCCTGGGAACATAACTGAGGCGTGATTCTGGAATCCTGTGCCCTGGGAACATGACATCTGTTTAGATTGTGGAATACTGTGCCCTGGGAATCTGACTGAGGCTTGGTTCTGGAACCCTGTGGACTGGGAACATGACTGAGGTTTTATTCTTTAACCCTGTAGCCTGCGAACATAACGGAGGATTCTTTCTGGAACCCTGTGGCCTGGGAACATGACATCAGTGGATTCTGGAACCCTGTGGCCTGGGAACATGTCTGAGGTTTGATGGTGGAAACCTGTGGCTTAGCAACATGACTGAGCTTTGTCTCTGGAAGCCTGTTCCCTGGGAACATGACTGAGGTTTGATTCTGCAGACTTTTGACCTGGGAACATGACTGTGGTTTGATTGTGGAACCATGGGTCCTGCAAATATGACTGAGGTTTAATTCTGGAACCATGTGTCCTGGGAATATGACTGAGGTTTGATTCTGGAAATCTGTGGTCGGGGAACTTGACTGAGGCATGGTTTTGGAAACCTGTGGCCTGGGAACATGACATCTGTTTAGATTGTGGAACACTGTGCCCTGGGAACCTGACTGAGGCTTGGTTCTGGAATCCTGTGGACTGGGAATATGACTGTGGTTTGATTCTGGAAGCCATTGGCCTGGGAACATGACTGATGTTAGATTGTGGAATCCTGTGGCCTGGGAACATGACATCGGTTTGGATACTGGTACCCTGTTGCCTGGGAACATGAAATCGGTTTGATTGTGGAAACCTGTGGTCTGGGAATATGACATCTGTTTAGATTGTGGAATACTGTGTCCTAGGAATTTGACATTGGTTTGATTCTGGAACCCTGTGGCCTGGGAACATGACTGAGGCGTGATTCTGGAAACCTGTGGCCTGGGAACATGACTAAGGTTTGATGGTGGTACCCTATGGCCTGGCAACATGACTGAGGTTTGATTCTGGATCCCTGTGGCCTGGGAACATGACAGAGGCATGATTCTGGAATCCTGTGGCCTGGGTACATGACATCTGTTTAGATTGTGGAATACTGTGCCCTGGGAATCTGACTGAGGCCTGGTTCTGGAACCCTGTGGACTGGGAACATGACTGAGGTTTTATTCTTGAACCCTGTAGCCTGTGAACATAACTGAGGATTGATTCTGGAACCCTGTGTCATGGGAACATGACATCAGTGGATTCTGGAACCCTGTGGCATCGGAACATGAGAACGGTTTGATTCTGGAACCCTGTGGCCTGGAAACATGTCTGAGCTTTGATGGTGGAAACCTGGGCATGGCAACATGACTGAGGTTTGTTTCTGGAACCCTGTTCCAAGGGAATATGAGGGAGGTTTGCTTCTGGACACCTTTGTCCTGGGAACATGACTCTGGTTTGATTGTGGAAACCTGTGGCCTGCGAACATGACTGAGGTTTGATTCTGGAACCATGTGTCATGGGAATATGACTGAGGTTTGATTCTGGAAATCTGTGGCCTGGGATCTTGACTGAGGTTTGATGGCAGAAACCTGTGGAATGGCAACATGACTGAGGTTTGATTGTAGAACCCTGTGCCCTAGAAACATGACTGCGACCTGATACTTGAAACCCAATGCCTGGGAACTTTACATTGGTTTGATTCTGGAACCCTGTGCCCTGGGAACAAGACTGAGGCGTGATTCTGGAAAACTGTGGCCTGGGAACATGACATCTGTTTAGATTGTGGAATACTGGGCGCTGCGAACCTGACTGAGGCTTGGTTCTGGAACCCTGTGGACTGGGAACATGACTGAGGTTTTATTCTGGAATCCTGTGGCCTGGGAACATGACATCAGTGGATTCTGGAACCCTGTGGCCTGGGAACATGAGAACGGTTTGATTCTGGAACCCTGTGGCCTGGGAACATGTCTGAGGTTTGATGGTGGAAACCTGTGACTTGGCAACATGACTGAGGTTTGTTACTGGAACCCTGTTCCCTGGGAACATGAAATCGGTTTGATTCTGGACACCTTTGTCCTGGGAATATGACTGTGGTTTCATTGTGGAACCATGGGTCCTGCAAACATGACTGAGGTTTGATTCTGGAAATCTGTGGCCTGGGAACTTGACTGAGGTTTGATGGCAGAAACCTGTGGACTGGCAACATGACTGAGGTTTGATTGTAGAACCCTGTGCCCTGGAAACATGACTGTGGCCTGGTACAGGAAACCCATGGCCTAGGAATTTGACATTGGTTTGATTCTGGAACCCTGTGGCCTGGGAACATGACTGAGGCGTGATTCTGGAAACCTGTGGCCTGGGAACATGACATCTGTTTAGATTGTGGAATACCGTGCCCTGGGAACCTGACTGAAGGCTTGGTTCTGGAATCCTGTGGACTGGGAACATGACTGAGGTTTGATTCTGGAACCATGTGGCCTGGGAATATGGCTGTGGTTTGATTCTGAAACCATTGGCCTGGGAACATGACTGATGTTAGATTGTGGAATCCTGTGGCCTGGGAACATGACATCGGTTTGGATTCTGGTACCCTGTTGCCTGGGAACATGAAATCGGTTTGATTGTGGAAACCTGTGGTCTGGGAATATGACTGAGGTTTGATGGTGGTACCCTCTGGCCTGGCAACATGACTGAGGTTTGATTCTGGATCCCTGTGTCCTGGGAACATAACTGAGGCGTGATTCTGGAATCCTGTGCCCTGGGAACATGACATCTGTTTAGATTGTGGAATACTGTGCCCTGGGAATCTGACTGAGGCTTGTTTCTGGAACCCTGTGGACTGGGAACATGACTGAGGTTTTATTCTTTAACCCTGTAGCCTGCGAACATAACGGAGGATTCTTTCTGGAACCCTGTGGCCTGGGAACATGACATCAGTGGATTCTGGAACCCTGTGGCCTGGGAACATGTCTGAGGTTTGATGGTGGAAACCTGTGGCTTAGCAACATGACTGAGCTTTGTCTCTGGAAGCCTGTTCCCTGGGAACATGACTGAGGTTTGATTCTGCAGACTTTTGACCTGGGAACATGACTGTGGTTTGATTGTGGAACCATGGGTCCTGCAAATATGACTGAGGTTTAATTCTGGAACCATGTGTCCTGGGAATATGACTGAGGTTTGATTCTGGAAATCTGTGGTCGGGGAACTTGACTGAGGCATGGTTCTGGAAACCTGTGGCCTGGGAACATGACATCTGTTTAGATTGTGGAACACTGTGCCCTGGGAACCTGACTGAGGCTTGGTTCTGGAATCCAGTGGACTGGGAATATGACTGTGGTTTGATTCTGGAAGCCATTGGCCTGGGAACATGACTGATGTTAGATTGTGGAATCCTGTGGCCTGGGAACATGACATCGGTTTGGATACTGGTACCCTGTTGCCTGGGAACATGAAATCGGTTTGATTGTGGAAACCTGTGGTCTGGGAATATGACATCTGTTTAGATTGTGGAATACTGTGTCCTAGGAATCTGACTGAGGCTTGGTTCTGGATCCCTGTGGCCTCGGAACATGACTGAGGCGTGATTGTGGAATCCTGTGGCCTGGGAACATGACATCTGTTTAGATTGTGGAATACTGTGCCCTGGGAACCTGACTGAGACTTGGTTCTGGAACCCTGTGGACTGGGAACATGACTGAGGTTTTATTCGGGAACCCTGTAGCCTGGGAACATAACTGAGGATTGATTCTGGAACACTGTGGCCTGGGAACATGACATTAGTGCATTCTGGAACCCTGTGGCCTGGGAACATGAGAACGGTTTGATTCTGGAACCCTGTGGCTTGGGAATATGTCTGAGGTTTGATGGTGGAAACCTGTGGCCTGCGAACATGACTGAGGTTTGATTCTGGAACCATGTGTCATGGGAATATGACTGAGGTTTGATTCTGGAAATCTGTGGCCTGGAAACTTGACTTAGGTTTAATGGCAGAAACCTGTGTACTGGCAACATGACTGAGGTTTGATTGTAGAAACCTCTGCCCTAGAAACATGACTGCGACCTGATACTTGAAACCCAATGCCTGGGAACTTGACATTGGTTTGATTCTGGATCTCTTTGCCCAGGAACAAGACTGAGGCGTGATTCTGGAATCCTGTGGCCTGGGAACATGACATCTGTTTAGATTGTGGAATACTGTGCCCTGGGAACCTGACTGAGGCTTGGTTCTGGAACCCTGTGGACTGGGAACATGACTGAGGTTTTATTCTGGAATCCTGTGGCCTGGGAACATGACATCAGTGGATTCTGCAACCCTGTGGCCTGGGAACATGAGAACGGTTTGATTCTGGAACCCTGTGGCCTGGGAACATGTCTGAGGTTTGATGGTGGAAACCTGTGGCTTGGCAACATGACTGAGGTTTGTTACTGGAACCCTGTTCCCTGGGAACATGAAATCGTTTTGATTCTGGACACCTTTGTGCTGGGAACATGACTGTTGTTTGATTGTGGAACCATGGGTCCTGCAAACATGACTGAGGTTTGATTCCAGAACCATGTGTCCTGGGAATCTGACTGAGGCTTGGTTCTGGATCCCTGTGGCCTCGGAACATGACTGAGGCGTGATTGTGGAATCCTGTGGCCTGGGAACATGACATCTGTTTAGATTGTGGAATACTGTGCCCTGTGAACCTGACTGAGGCTTGGTTCTGGAACCCTGTGGACTTGGAACATGATTGAGGTTTTATTCTGGAATCCTGTGACCTGGGAACATAACATCAGTGGATTCTGGAACCCTGTGGCCTGGGAACATGAGAACGGTTTGATTCTGGAACCCTTGGCCTGGGAACATGTCTGAGGTTTCATGGTGGAAACCTGTGGCTTGGCAACATGACTGAGGTTGGTTAATGGAACCCTGTTCCCTGGGAACATGACTGAGGTTTGATTCTGGACAGCTTTGTCCTGGGAACATGACTGTGTTTTGATTGTGGAAGCATGGGTCCTGCAAATATGACTGAGGTTTGATTCTGGAACCATGTGTCCTGGGAATATGACTGAGGTTTGATTCTGGAAATCTGTGGCCTGGGAACTTGACTGAGGTTTGATGGCAGAAACCTGTGGACTGGCAACATGACAGAGGTTTGACTGTAGAACCCTGTGCGCTGGAAACATGACTGCGGCAGGGTACTGGAAACCAATGGCCTAGGAATTTGACATTGGATTGATTCTGGAACCCTGTGGCCTGGGAACATGACTGAGGTTTGATTCTGGAACCATGTGGCCTGCGAATATGGCTGTGGTTTGATTCTGAAACCATTGGCCTGGGAACATGACTGATGTTAGATTGTGGAATCCTGTGGCCTGGGAACATGACATCGGTTTGGATTCTGGTACCCTGTTGCCTGGGAACATGAAATCGGTTTGATTGTGGAAACCTGTGGTCTGGGAATATGACTGAGGTTTGATGGTGGTACCCTATGGCCTGGCAACATGACTGAGGTTTGATTCTGGATCCCTGTGGCCTGGGAACATGACTGAGGCGTGATTCTGGAATCCTGTGGCCTGGGAACATGACATCTGTTTAGATTGTGGAATACTGTGCCCTGGGAATCTGACTGAGGCTTGGATCTGGAACCCTGTGGACTGGGAACATGACTGAGGTTTTTTTCTGGAACACTGTAGCCTGCGAACATAACTGAGGATTCTTTCTGGAACCCTGTGGCCTGGGAACATGACATCAGTGGATTCTGGAACCCTGTGGCCTGGGAACGTGAGAACGGTTTGATTCTGGAACCCTGTGGCCTGGGAACATGTCTGAGGTTTCATGGTGGAAACCTGTGGCTTGGCAACATGACTAAGGTTTGTTTCTGGAACCCTGTTCCCTGGGAACATGACTGACGTTTGATTCTGGACAACTTTGTGCTGGGAACATGACTGTGGTTTGATTGTGGAACCATGGGTCCTGCAAACATGACTGAGGTTTGATTCTGGAACCATGTGTCCTGGGAATATGACTGAGGTTTGATTCTGGAAATCTGTGGCCTGGGAACTTGACTGAGGTTTGATGGCAGAAACCTGTGGACTGGCAACATGACAGAGGTTTGATTGTAGAACCCTGTGCCCTGGAAACATGACTGTGGCCTCGTACTGGAAACCCATGGCCTAGGAATTTGACATTGGTTTGATTCTGGAACCCTGTGGCCTCGGAATATGACTGAGGCATGATTCTGGAAACCTGCGGCCTGGGAATATGACTGAGGTTTGATGGTGGTACCCTGTGGCCTGGCAACATGACTGAGGTTTGATTCTGGATCCCTGTGACCTGGGAACATGACAGAGGCATGATTCTGGAATCCTGTGGCCTGGGTACATGACATCTGTTTAGATTGTGGAATACTGTGCCCTGGGAATCTGACTGAGGCTTGGTTCTGTAACCCTGTGGACTGGGAACATGACTGAGGTTTTATTCTGGAACCCTGTAGCCTGCGAACATAACTGCGGATTGATTCTGGAACCCTGTGTCATGGGAACATGACATCAGTGGATTCTGGAACCCTGTGGCATCGGAACATGAGAACGGTTTGATTCTGGAACCCTGTGGCCTGGGAACATGTCTGAGGTTTGATGGTGGAAACCTGGGCTTGGCAACATGACTGAGGTTTGTTTCTAGAACGCTGTTCCCTGGGAACATGACTGAGGCGTGATTCTGGAAACCTGTGGCCTGGGAACATGACATCTGTGTAGATGGTGGAATAATGTGCCCTGGGAATCTGACTGAAGGCTTGGTTCTGGAATCCTGTGGACTGGGAACATGACTGAGGTTTGATTCTGTAACCATGTGGCCTGGGAATATGACTGTGCTTTGATTCTGGGAGCCATTGGCCTGGGAACATGACTGATGTTAGATTGTGGAATCCTGTGGCCTGGGAACATGACATCGGTTTGGATTCTGGTACCCTGTTGCCTGGGAACATGAAATCGGTTTGATTGTGGAAACCTGTGGTCCTGGAATATGACTGAGGTTTGATGGTGGTACCCTATGGCCTGGCAACATGACTGAGGTTTGATTCTGGAATCCGGTGCCCTGGGAACATGACATCTGTTTAGATTGTGGAATACTGTGCCCTGGAAATCTGACTGAGGCTTTGTTCTGGATCCCTGTAGCCTGTGAAGATAACTGAGGATTGATTCTGGAACCCTGTGGCCTGGGAACATGACATCAGTGCATTCTGGAACCCTGTGGCTTGGGAACATGTGAACGGTTTGATTCTGGAACCCTGTGGCTTGGAAATATGTCTGAGGTTTGATGGGGGAAACCTGTGGCCTGGCAACATGACTGAGGTTTGTTTCTGGAACCCTGTTCCCAGGGAGTATGAGGGAGGTTTGCTTCTGGACACCTTTGTGCTGGGAACATGACTGTGGTTTGATTGTGGAACCATGGGTCCTGCAAACATGACTGAGGTTTGATTCTGGAACCATGTGTCCTGGGAATCTGACTGAGGATTGGTTCTGGATCCCTGTGGCCTCAGAACATGACTGAGGCGTGATTGTGGAATCCTGTTGCCTGGGAACATGACATCTGTTTCGATTGTGGAATACTGTGCCCTGGGAATCTGACTGAGACTTGGTTCTGGAACCCTGTGGACTGGGAACATGACTGAGGTTTGATTCTGGAACCCTGTAGCCTGCGAACATAACTGAGGATTCTTTCTGGAACCCTGTGGCCTGGAAACATGACATCACTGGATTCTGGAACCCTGTGGCCTGGGAACATGAGAACAGTTTGGTTCTGGAACCCTGTGGCCGGGGAACATGTCTGAGGTTTGATGGTGGAAACCTGTGGCTTGGCAACATGACTGAGGTTTGTTGCTGGAAACCTGTTCCCTGGGAACATGACTGAGGTTTGATTGTGGAAACATGGGTCCTGTAAACATGACTGAGGTTTGATTCTGCAACCATGTGTCCTGGGAATATGACTGAGGTTTGATTCTGGAAATCTGTGGCCTGGGAACTTGACTGAGGTTTGATTCTGGACACCTTTGTCCTGGGAACATGACTGTGGTTTGATTGTGGAACCATGGGTCCTGCAAACATGACTGAGGTTTGATTTTGGAAATCTGTGGCCTGGGAACTTGACTGAGGTTTGATGGCAGAAACCTGTGGACTGGCAACATGACTGAGGTTTGTTTGTAGAAACCTGTGCCCTGGAAACATGACTGTGTCCCCGTACTGGAAACCCATGGCCTGGGAATTTGACATTGGTTTGATTCTGGAACCCTGTGGCCTGGGAAAATGACTGAGTCGTGATTCTGGCAACCTGTGGCCTGGGAACATGACATCTGTTTAGATTGTGGAATAATGTGCCCTGGGAATCTGACTGAGGCTTGGTTCTGGAACCCTGTGGACTGGGAACATGACTGAGGTTTGATTGTAGAACCCTGTGCCCTGGAAACATGACTGTAGCCTCGTACTGGAAACCCATGGCCTAGGAATTTGACATTGGTTTGATTCTGGAACCCTGTGGCCTCGGAATATGACTTAGGCATGATTCTGGAAACCTGTGGCCTGGGAATATGACTGAGGTTTGATGGTGGTACCCTATGGCCTGGCAACATGACTGAGGTTTGATTCTGGATCCCTGTGGCCTGGGAACATGACAGAGGCATGATTCTGGAATCATGGGCCTGGGTACATGACATCTGTTTAGATTGTGGAATACTGTGCCCTGGCAATCTGACTGAAGCTTGGTTCTGTAACCCTGTGGACTGGGAACATGACTGAGGTTTTATTCTGGAACCCTGTAGCCTGCGAACATAACTGAGGATTGATTCTGGAACCCTGTGTCATGGGAACATGACATCAGTGGATTCTGGAACCCTGTGGCATCGGAACATGAGAACGGTTTGATTCTGGAACCCTGTGGCCTGGGAACATGTCTGAGGTTTGATGGTGGAAACCTGGACTTGGCACCATGACTGAGGTTAGTTTCTAGAACCCTGTTCCCTGGGAACATGACTGAGGCGTGATTCTGGAAACCTGTGGCCTGGGAACATGACATCTGTTTAGATTGTTTAATACTGTGCCCTGGGAATCTGACTGAAGGCTTGGTTCCGGAATCCTGTGGACTGGGAACATGACTGAGTATTGATTCTGGCACCATATGGCCTAGGAATATGACTGAGGTTTGATTCTGGAAACCATTGGACTGGGAACATGACTGATGTTAGATTGTGGAATCCTGTGGCCTGGGAACATGACATCGGTTTGGATTCTAGTACCCTGTTGCCTGGGAACATGAAATCGGTTTGATTGTGGAAACCTGTGGTCTGGGAATATGACTGAGGTTTGATGGTGGTACCCTATGGCCTGGAAACATGACTGAGGTTTGATTCTGGATCCCTGTGGCCTGGGAACATGACTGAGGCGTGATTCAGGAATCTTGTGGCCTGGGAACATGACATCTGTTTAGATTGAGGATTACTGTGCCGTGGGAATCTGACTGAGGCTTGGTTCTAGGACCCTGTGGACTGGGAACATGACTGAGGTTTTATTCTGGAACCCTGTAGCCTGCGAACATAACTGAGGATTGTTTCTGGAACCCTGTGGCCTGGGACCATGACATCAGTGGATTCTGGAACCCTGTGGCCTGGGAACATGAGAACGGTATGATTCAGGAACGCTGTGGCCTGGAAACATGTCTGAGATTTGATGGTGGAAACCTGTGGCTTGGCAACATGACTGAGGTTTGTTTCTGGAACGCTGTTCCCTGGGAACATGACTGAGGTTTGATTCTGGACACCTTTGTGCTAGGAACATGACTGTGGTTTGATTATGGAACCATGGGTCCTGCAAACATGACTGAGGTTTGATGCTGGAACCATGTGTCCTGGGAATATGACTGAGGTTTGATTCTGGAAATCTGTGGCCTGGGAACATGACTGAGGTTTGATTCTGGAACCCTGTAGCCTGCGAACATAACTGAGGATTGTTTCTGGAACCCTGTGGCCTGGGAACATGACATCAGTGGATTCTGGAACCCTGTGGCCTGGGAACTTGAGAACGGTTTAATTCTGGAACCCTGTGACCTGGGAACATGTCTGAGGTTTGATGGTGGAAACCTGTGGCTTGGCAACATGACTGAGGTTTGTTTCTGGAACCCTTTTCCCTGGGAACATGAATGAGGTTTGATTCTGGACACCTTTGTCCTGGGAACATGGCTGTGTTTTGATTGTGGAACCATGGGTCCTGCAAACATGACTGAGGTTTGATTCTGGAACCATGTGTCTTGGGAATATGACTGATGTTTGATTCTAGAAATCTGTGGCCTGGGAACTTGACTGAGGTTTGATGGAAGAAACCTCTGGTTTGGCAAGCTGACTGAGGTTTGATTGTAGAACCCTGTGCCCTGGAAACATGACTAAGGCCTGGTACTGGAAACCCATGGCCTGGGAAATTTATATTGGTTTGAATCTGGAACCCTGTGGCCTGGGAACATGACTGAGGCATGATTCTGGAAACCTGTGGCCTGGGAACATGACATCTGTTTAGATTGTGGAATACTGTGCCCTGGGAACCTGACTGAAGGCTTGGTTCTGGAATCCTGTGGACTGGGAACATGACTGAGGATTGATTCTGGGACCATATGGCCTGGGTATATGACTGTGGATTGATTCTGGAAGCCATTGGCCTGGGAACATGACTGATGTTAGATTGTGGAATCCTGTGGCATGGGAACATGACATCGGTTTGGATTCTGGTACCCTGTTGCCTGGAAACAGGAAATAGGTTTGATTGTGGAAACCTGTGGTCTAGGAATATGACTGAGGTTTGATGGTGGTACCGTATTGCTTGGCATCATGACTGAGGTTTGATTCTGGATCCTTGTGGCCTGGGAAAATGACTGAGGCGTGATTCTGGATTCCTGTGTCCTGGAAACATGACATCTGTTTAGATTGTGGAATACTGTGACCTGGGAACCTAACTGAGGCTTGGTTCTGGAACCCTGTGGACTGGGAATATGACTGAGGTTTTATTCTGGAACCCTGTAGCCTGGGGACATAACTGAGGATTGATTCTGGAACCCTGTTGCCTGGGAACATGACATCAGTGGATTCTGGAACCCTGTGGCCTGAGAACATGAGAATGGCTTGATTCTGGAACCCTGTGGCCTGGGAACATGTCTGAAGTTTGATGGTGGAAACCTGTGGCTTGGCAAAATGACTGAGTTTTGATTCTGGACACCTTTGTCCTGGGAACATGACTGTGGTTTCATTGTGGAACCATGTGTCCTGCAAACATGACTAAGGTTTGATTCTGGAACCATGTGTCCTGGGAATATGACTGAGGTTTGATTCTGGAAATCTGTGACCTGGGAACTTGACCGAGGTTTGATGGCAGAAACCTGTGGACTGGCAACATGACTGAGGTTTGATTGTAGAACCCTGTGCCCTGCAAACATGACTGCGGCCTTGTACTGGAAACCCATGGCCTAGGAACTTGACATTGGTTTGATTCTGGAACCCTGTGGCCTGGGAACATGACTGAGGCGTGATTCTGGAAACCTGTGGCCTGGGAACATGACATCTGTTTAGATTGTGGAATACTTTGCCCTGGGAACCTGACTGAAGGCTTGGTTCTGGAATCCTATGGACTGGAAACATGACTGAGTATTGATTCTCTGATCATATGGCTTGGGAATATGACTGCAGTTTGATTCTGGAAACCATTGGCCTGGGAACATGACTGATGATAGATTGTGGAATCCTGTGGCCTGGGAACATGAATGAGGCGTGATTCTGGAAATCTGTAGCCTGGGAACATGACATCTGTTTAGATTGTGGTATACTGTGCCCTGGGAATCTGACTGAGGCTTGGTTCTGGAACCCTGTGGACTGGGAACATGACTGAGGTTTTATTCTGGAAGACTGTAGCCTGCGAACATAACTGAGGATTGATTCTGGAACCCTGTGGCCTGGGAACATGACATCAGTGGATTCTGGAACCCTGTGGCCTGGGAACATGAGAACGGTTTGATTCTGGAACCCTGTGGCCTGGGAACATGTCTGAGGTTTGATGGTGGAAACCTGTGGCTTGGCAACATGACTGAGGTTTGTTTCTGGAACCCTGTTCCCTGGGAACATGACTGAGGTTTGATTCTGGAAACCTTTGTGCTGGGAATATGACTGTGGTTTGATTGTGGAACCATGGGTCTTGCAAATATGACTGAGGTTTGATTCTGGAACCATGTGTCCTGGGAATATGACTGAGGTTTGATTCTGGAAATCTGTGGCCTGGGAACTTGACTGAGTTTTGATGGCAGAAACCTGTGGACTGGCAACATGACTGAGGTTTGATTGTAGAACCCTGTGCCCTGGAAACATGACTGCGACCTGTTACTTGAAACCCATGACCTGGGAAATTGACATTGGTTTGATTCTGGAACCCTGTGGCCAGGGAACATGACTCAGGCGTGATTCTGGAATCATGTGGCCTGGGAACATGACATTTGTTTAGATTGTGGAATAGTGTGCCCTGGAACCTGACTGAGGATTGGTTCTGGAACCCTGTGGACTAGCAACATGACTGAGGTTTTATTCTGGAATCCTATGGACTGGGAACATGATATCTGTGCATTCTGGAACCCTGTGGCCTGGGAACATGAGAACGGTTTGATTCTGGAACCCTGTAGCTTGGGAATATGTCTGAGGTTTGATGGTGGAAACCTGTGGCCTGGCAACATGACTGAGGTTTGTTTCTGGAGCCCTGTTCCCAGGGAATATGAGGGAGGTTTGCTTCTGGACACCTTTGTCCTGGGAACATGACTGTGGTTTGATTGTGGAAACCTGTGGCCTGCGAACATGACTGAGGTTTGATTCTGGAACCATGTGGCCTGGGTATATGACTGTGGTTTTATTCTGGAAGCCACTGGCCTGGGAACATGTCATCTGTTTAGATTGTGGAATACTGTGCCCTGGGAACCTGACTGAGGCTTGTTTCTGGAACCCTGTGGCCTGGGAACATGTCTGAGCTTTCATGGTGGGAACCTGTGGCTTGGCAACATGACTGAGTTTTGTTGCTGGAACCCTGTTCCCTGGGAACATGACTGAGGTTTGATTCTGGAAACCTTTGTCCTGGGAACATGACTGTTGTTTGATTGTGGAACCATGGGCCCTGCAAACATGACTGAGGTTTGATTCTGGAACCATGTGTCTTGGAAATATGACTGAGGTTTGATTCTGGAAATCTGTAGCCTGGGAACTTGACTGAGGTTTGATGGCAGAAACCTGTGGACTGGCAACATGACTGAGGTTTGTTTGTAGAAACCTGTGCCCTGGAAACATGACTGTGTCCCCGTACTGGAAACCCATGGCCTGGGAATTTGACATTGGTTTGATTCTGGAACCCTGTGGCCTGGGAAAATGACTGAGTCGTGATTCTGGCAACCTGTGGCCTGGGAACATGACATCTGTTTAGATTGTGGAATACTGTGCCCTGGGAACATGACTGAAGGCTTGGTTCTGGAATCCTGTGGACTGGGAACATGACTGAGGATTGATTCTCTGATCATATGGCTTGGGAATATGACTGCGGTTTGAGTCTGGAAACCATTGGCCTGGGAACATGACTGATGTTAGATTGTGGAATCCTGTGGCCTGGGAACATGACATCAGTTTGGATTCTGGTACCCTGTTGCCTGAGAACATGAAATTGGTTTGATTGTGGAAACCTGTGGTCTGGGAATGTGACTGAGGTTTGATGGTGGTACCCTATGGCCTGACAACATGACTGAGGTTTGATTCTGGATCCCTGTGGCCTGGGAACATGACTGAGGCATGACTCTGGAATCCTGTTGCCTGGGAACATGACATCTGTTTAGATTGTGGAATACTCTGCCCTGGGAATCTGACTGAGGCTTGATTCTGGGACCCTGTGGACTGGGAACATGAGAAAGGTTTGATTCTGGAACCCTGTGGCCTGGGAACATGTCTGAGGTTTGATGGTGGAAACCTGTGGCTTGGCAACATGACTGAGGTTTGATTCTGGAACCATGTGTCATGGGAATATGACTGAGGTTTGATTCTGGAAATCTGTGGCCTGGGATCTTGACTGAGGTTTGATGGCAGAAACCTGTGGACTGGCAACATGACTGAGGTTTGATTGTAGAACCCTGTGCCCTAGAAACATGACTGCGACCTGATACTTGAAACCCAATGCCTGGGAACTTTACATTGGTTTGATTCTGGAACCCTGTGCCCTGGGAACAAGACTGAGGCGTGATTCTGGAAAACTGTGGCCTGGGAACATGACTGAGGTTTGATTCTGGATCCCTGTGTCCTGGGAACATAACTGAGGCGTGATTCTGGAATCCTGTGCCCTGGGAACATGACATCTGTTTAGATTGTGGAATACTGTGCCCTGGGAATCTGACTGAGGCTTGGTTCTGGAACCCTGTGGACTGGGAACATGACTGAGGTTTTATTCTTTAACCCTGTAGCCTGCGAACATAACGGAGGATTCTTTCTGGAACCCTGTGGCCTGGGAACATGACATCAGTGGATTCTGGAACCCTGTGGCCTGGGAACATGTCTGAGGTTTGATGGTGGAAACCTGTGGCTTAGCAACATGACTGAGCTTTGTCTCTGGAAGCCTGTTCCCTGGGAACATGACTGAGGTTTGATTCTGCAGACTTTTGACCTGGGAACATGACTGTGGTTTGATTGTGGAACCATGGGTCCTGCAAATATGACTGAGGTTTAATTCTGGAACCATGTGTCCTGGGAATATGACTGAGGTTTGATTCTGGAAATCTGTGGTCGGGGAACTTGACTGAGGCATGGTTTTGGAAACCTGTGGCCTGGGAACATGACATCTGTTTAGATTGTGGAACACTGTGCCCTGGGAACCTGACTGAGGCTTGGTTCTGGAATCCTGTGGACTGGGAATATGACTGTGGTTTGATTCTGGAAGCCATTGGCCTGGGAACATGACTGATGTTAGATTGTGGAATCCTGTGGCCTGGGAACATGACATCGGTTTGGATACTGGTACCCTGTTGCCTGGGAACATGAAATCGGTTTGATTGTGGAAACCTGTGGTCTGGGAATATGACATCTGTTTAGATTGTGGAATACTGTGTCCTAGGAATTTGACATTGGTTTGATTCTGGAACCCTGTGGCCTGGGAACATGACTGAGGCGTGATTCTGGAAACCTGTGGCCTGGGAACATGACTAAGGTTTGATGGTGGTACCCTATGGCCTGGCAACATGACTGAGGTTTGATTCTGGATCCCTGTGGCCTGGGAACATGACAGAGGCATGGTTCTGGAATCCTGTGGCCTGGGTACATGACATCTGTTTAGATTGTGGAATACTGTGCCCTGGGAATCTGACTGAGGCCTGGTTCTGGAACCCTGTGGACTGGGAACATGACTGAGGTTTTATTCTTGAACCCTGTAGCCTGTGAACATAACTGAGGATTGATTCTGGAACCCTGTGTCATGGGAACATGACATCAGTGGATTCTGGAACCCTGTGGCATCGGAACATGAGAACGGTTTGATTCTGGAACCCTGTGGCCTGGGAACATGTCTGAGCTTTGATGGTGGAAACCTGGGCATGGCAACATGACTGAGGTTTGTTTCTGGAACCCTGTTCCAAGGGAATATGAGGGAGGTTTGCTTCTGGACACCTTTGTCCTGGGAACATGACTCTGGTTTGATTGTGGAAACCTGTGGCCTGCGAACATGACTGAGGTTTGATTCTGGAACCATGTGTCATGGGAATATGACTGAGGTTTGATTCTGGAAATCTGTGGCCTGGGATCTTGACTGAGGTTTGATGGCAGAAACCTGTGGACTGGCAACATGACTGAGGTTTGATTGTAGAACCCTGTGCCCTAGAAACATGACTGCGACCTGATACTTGAAACCCAATGCCTGGGAACTTTACATTGGTTTGATTCTGGAACCCTGTGCCCTGGGAACAAGACTGAGGCGTGATTCTGGAAAACTGTGGCCTGGGAACATGACATCTGTTTAGATTGTGGAATACTGGGCGCTGCGAACCTGACTGAGGCTTGGTTCTGGAACCCTGTGGACTGGGAACATGACTGAGGTTTTATTCTGGAATCCTGTGGCCTGGGAACATGACATCAGTGGATTCTGGAACCCTGTGGCCTGGGAACATGAGAACGGTTTGATTCTGGAACCCTGTGGCCTGGGAACATGTCTGAGGTTTGATGGTGGAAACCTGTGACTTGGCAACATGACTGAGGTTTGTTACTGGAACCCTGTTCCCTGGGAACATGAAATCGGTTTGATTCTGGACACCTTTGTCCTGGGAATATGACTGTGGTTTGATTGTGGAACCATGGGTCCTGCAAACATGACTGAGGTTTGATTCTGGAACCATGTGTCCTGGGAATATGACTGAGGTTTGATTCTGGAAATCTGTGGCCTGGGAACTTGACTGAGGTTTGATGGCAGAAACCTGTGGACTGGCAACATGACTGAGGTTTGATTGTAGAACCCTGTGCCCTGGAAACATGACTGTGGCCTGGTACAGGAAACCTATGGCCTAGGAATTTGACATTGGTTTGATTCTGGAACCCTGTGGCCTGGGAACATGACTGAGGCGTGATTCTGGAAACCTGTGGCCGGGGAACATGACATCTGTTTAGATTGTGGAATACCGTGCCCTGGGAACCTGACTGAAGGCTTGGTTCTGGAATCCTGTGGACTGGGAACATGACTGAGGTTTGATTCTGGAACCATGTGGCCTGGGAATATGGCTGTGGTTTGATTCTGAAACCATTGGCCTGGGAACATGACTGATGTTAGATTGTGGAATCCTGTGGCCTGGGAACATGACATCGGTTTGGATTCTGGTACCCTGTTGCCTGGGAACATGAAATCGGTTTGATTGTGGAAATCTGTGGTCTGGGAATATGACATCTGTTTAGATTGTGGAATACTGTGTCCTAGGAATCTGACTGAGGCTTGGTTCTGGATCCCTGTGGCCTCGGAACATGACTGAGGCGTGATTGTGGAATCCTGTGGCCTGGGAACATGACATCTGTTTAGATTGTGGAATACTGTGCCCTGGGAACCTGACTGAGACTTGGTTCTGGAACCCTGTGGACTGGGAACATGACTGAGGTTTTATTCGGGAACCCTGTAGCCTGGGAACATAACTGAGGATTGATTCTGGAACACTGTGGCCTGGGAACATGACATTAGTGCATTCTGGAACCCTGTGGCCTGGGAACATGAGAACGGTTTGATTCTGGAACCCTGTGGCTTGGGAATATGTCTGAGGTTTGATGGTGGAAACCTGTGGCCTGCGAACATGACTGAGGTTTGATTCTGGAACCATGTGTCATGGGAATATGACTGAGGTTTGATTCTGGAAATCTGTGGCCTGGAAACTTGACTTAGGTTTAATGGCAGAAACCTGTGTACTGGCAACATGACTGAGGTTTGATTGTAGAAACCTCTGCCCTAGAAACATGACTGCGACCTGATACTTGAAACCCAATGCCTGGGAACTTGACATTGGTTTGATTCTGGATCTCTTTGCCCAGGAACAAGACTGAGGCGTGATTCTGGAATCCTGTGGCCTGGGAACATGACATCTGTTTAGATTGTGGAATACTGTGCCCTGGGAACCTGACTGAGGCTTGGTTCTGGAACCCTGTGGACTGGGAACATGACTGAGGTTTTATTCTGGAATCCTGTGGCCTGGGAACATGACATCAGTGGATTCTGCAACCCTGTGGCCTGGGAACATGAGAACGGTTTGATTCTGGAACCCTGTGGCCTGGGAACATGTCTGAGGTTTGATGGTGGAAACCTGTGGCTTGGCAACATGACTGAGGTTTGTTACTGGAACCCTGTTCCCTGGGAACATGAAATAGTTTTGATTCTGGACACCTTTGTGCTGGGAACATGACTGTTGTTTGATTGTGGAACCATGGGTCCTGCAAACATGACTGAGGTTTGATTCCAGAACCATGTGTCCTGGGAATCTGACTGAGGCTTGGTTCTGGATCCCTGTGGCCTCGGAACATGACTGAGGCGTGATTGTGGAATCCTGTGGCCTGGGAACATGACATCTGTTTAGATTGTGGAATACTGTGCCCTGTGAACCTGACTGAGGCTTGGTTCTGGAACCCTGTGGACTTGGAACATGATTGAGGTTTTATTCTGGAATCCTGTGACCTGGGAACATAACATCAGTGGATTCTGGAACCCTGTGGCCTGGGAACATGAGAACGGTTTGATTCTGGAACCCTTGGCCTGGGAACATGTCTGAGGTTTCATGGTGGAAACCTGTGGCTTGGCAACATGACTGAGGTTGGTTAATGGAACCCTGTTCCCTGGGAACATGACTGAGGTTTGATTCTGGACAGCTTTGTCCTGGGAACATGACTGTGTTTTGATTGTGGAAGCATGGGTCCTGCAAATATGACTGAGGTTTGATTCTGGAACCATGTGTCCTGGGAATATGACTGAGGTTTGATTCTGGAAATCTGTGGCCTGGGAACTTGACTGAGGTTTGATGGCAGAAACCTGTGGACTGGCAACATGACAGAGGTTTGACTGTAGAACCCTGTGCGCTGGAAACATGACTGCGGCAGGGTACTGGAAACCAATGGCCTAGGAATTTGACATTGGATTGATTCTGGAACCCTGTGGCCTGGGAACATGACTGAGGTTTGATTCTGGAACCATGTGGCCTGCGAATATGGCTGTGGTTTGATTCTGAAACCATTGGCCTGGGAACATGACTGATGTTAGATTGTGGAATCCTGTGGCCTGGGAACATGACATCGGTTTGGATTCTGGTACGCTGTTGCCTGGGAACATGAAATCGGTTTGATTGTGGAAACCTGTGGTCTGGGAATATGACTGAGGTTTGATGGTGGTACCCTATGGCCTGGCAACATGACTGAGGTTTGATTCTGGATCCCTGTGGCCTGGGAACATGACTGAGGCGTGATTCTGGAATCCTGTGGCCTGGGAACATGACATCTGTTTAGATTGTGGAATACTGTGCCCTGGGAATCTGACTGAGGCTTGGATCTGGAACCCTGTGGACTGGGAACATGACTGAGGTTTTTTTCTGGAACACTGTAGCCTGCGAACATAACTGAGGATTCTTTCTGGAACCCTGTGGCCTGGGAACATGACATCAGTGGATTCTGGAACCCTGTGGCCTGGGAACGTGAGAACGGTTTGATTCTGGAACCCTGTGGCCTGGGAACATGTCTGAGGTTTCATGGTGGAAACCTGTGGCTTGGCAACATGACTAAGGTTTGTTTCTGGAACCCTGTTCCCTGGGAACATGACTGACGTTTGATTCTGGACAACTTTGTGCTGGGAACATGACTGTGGTTTGATTGTGGAACCATGGGTCCTGCAAACATGACTGAGGTTTGATTCTGGAACCATGTGTCCTGGGAATATGACTGAGGTTTGATTCTGGAAATCTGTGGCCTGGGAACTTGACTGAGGTTTGATGGCAGAAACCTGTGGACTGGCAACATGACAGAGGTTTGATTGTAGAACCCTGTGCCCTGGAAACATGACTGTGGCCTCGTACTGGAAACCCATGGCCTAGGAATTTGACATTGGTTTGATTCTGGAACCCTGTGGCCTCGGAATATGACTGAGGCATGATTCTGGAAACCTGCGGCCTGGGAATATGACTGAGGTTTGATGGTGGTACCCTGTGGCCTGGCAACATGACTGAGGTTTGATTCTGGATCCCTGTGACCTGGGAACATGACAGAGGCATGATTCTGGAATCCTGTGGCCTGGGTACATGACATCTGTTTAGATTGTGGAATACTGTGCCCTGGGAATCTGACTGAGGCTTGGTTCTGTAACCCTGTGGACTGGGAACATGACTGAGGTTTTATTCTGGAACCCTGTAGCCTGCGAACATAACTGCGGATTGATTCTGGAACCCTGTGTCATGGGAACATGACATCAGTGGATTCTGGAACCCTGTGGCATCGGAACATGAGAACGGTTTGATTCTGGAACCCTGTGGCCTGGGAACATGTCTGAGGTTTGATGGTGGAAACCTGGGCTTGGCAACATGACTGAGGTTTGTTTCTAGAACGCTGTTCCCTGGGAACATGACTGAGGCGTGATTCTGGAAACCTGTGGCCTGGGAACATGACATCTGTGTAGATGGTGGAATAATGTGCCCTGGGAATCTGACTGAAGGCTTGGTTCTGGAATCCTGTGGACTGGGAACATGACTGAGGTTTGATTCTGTAACCATGTGGCCTGGGAATATGACTGTGCTTTGATTCTGGGAGCCATTGGCCTGGGAACATGACTGATGTTAGATTGTGGAATCCTGTGGCCTGGGAACATGACATCGGTTTGGATTCTGGTACCCTGTTGCCTGGGAACATGAAATCGGTTTGATTGTGGAAACCTGTGGTCCTGGAATATGACTGAGGTTTGATGGTGGTACCCTATGGCCTGGCAACATGACTGAGGTTTGATTCTGGAATCCGGTGCCCTGGGAACATGACATCTGTTTAGATTGTGGAATACTGTGCCCTGGAAATCTGACTGAGGCTTTGTTCTGGATCCCTGTAGCCTGTGAAGATAACTGAGGATTGATTCTGGAACCCTGTGGCCTGGGAACATGACATCAGTGCATTCTGGAACCCTGTGGCTTGGGAACATGTGAACGGTTTGATTCTGGAACCCTGTGGCTTGGAAATATGTCTGAGGTTTGATGGGGGAAACCTGTGGCCTGGCAACATGACTGAGGTTTGTTTCTGGAACCCTGTTCCCAGGGAGTATGAGGGAGGTTTGCTTCTGGACACCTTTGTGCTGGGAACATGACTGTGGTTTGATTGTGGAACCATGGGTCCTGCAAACATGACTGAGGTTTGATTCTGGAACCATGTGTCCTGGGAATCTGACTGAGGATTGGTTCTGGATCCCTGTGGCCTCAGAACATGACTGAGGCGTGATTGTGGAATCCTGTGGCCTGGGAACATGACATCTGTTTCGATTGTGGAATACTGTGCCCTGGGAATCTGACTGAGACTTGGTTCTGGAACCCTGTGGACTGGGAACATGACTGAGGTTTGATTCTGGAACCCTGTAGCCTGCGAACATAACTGAGGATTCTTTCTGGAACCCTGTGGCCTGGAAACATGACATCACTGGATTCTGGAACCCTGTGGCCTGGGAACATGAGAACAGTTTGGTTCTGGAACCCTGTGGCCGGGGAACATGTCTGAGGTTTGATGGTGGAAACCTGTGGCTTGGCAACATGACTGAGGTTTGTTGCTGGAAACCTGTTCCCTGGGAACATGACTGAGGTTTGATTGTGGAAACATGGGTCCTGTAAACATGACTGAGGTTTGATTCTGCAACCATGTGTCCTGGGAATATGACTGAGGTTTGATTCTGGAAATCTGTGGCCTGGGAACTTGACTGAGGTTTGATTCTGGACACCTTTGTCCTGGGAACATGACTGTGGTTTGATTGTGGAACCATGGGTCCTGCAAACATGACTGAGGTTTGATTTTGGAAATCTGTGGCCTGGGAACTTGACTGAGGTTTGATGGCAGAAACCTGTGGACTGGCAACATGACTGAGGTTTGTTTGTAGAAACCTGTGCCCTGGAAACATGACTGTGTCCCCGTACTGGAAACCCATGGCCTGGGAATTTGACATTGGTTTGATTCTGGAACCCTGTGGCCTGGGAAAATGACTGAGTCGTGATTCTGGCAACCTGTGGCCTGGGAACATGACATCTGTTTAGATTGTGGAATAATGTGCCCTGGGAATCTGACTGAGGCTTGGTTCTGGAACCCTGTGGACTGGGAACATGACTGAGGTTTGATTGTAGAACCCTGTGCCCTGGAAACATGACTGTAGCCTCGTACTGGAAACCCATGGCCTAGGAATTTGACATTGGTTTGATTCTGGAACCCTGTGGCCTCGGAATATGACTTAGGCATGATTCTGGAAACCTGTGGCCTGGGAATATGACTGAGGTTTGATGGTGGTACCCTATGGCCTGGCAACATGACTGAGGTTTGATTCTGGATCCCTGTGGCCTGGGAACATGACAGAGGCATGATTCTGGAATCATGGGCCTGGGTACATGACATCTGTTTAGATTGTGGAATACTGTGCCCTGGCAATCTGACTGAAGCTTGGTTCTGTAACCCTGTGGACTGGGAACATGACTGAGGTTTTATTCTGGAACCCTGTAGCCTGCGAACATAACTGAGGATTGATTCTGGAACCCTGTGTCATGGGAACATGACATCAGTGGATTCTGGAACCCTGTGGCATCGGAACATGAGAACGGTTTGATTCTGGAACCCTGTGGCCTGGGAACATGTCTGAGGTTTGATGGTGGAAACCTGGACTTGGCACCATGACTGAGGTTAGTTTCTAGAACCCTGTTCCCTGGGAACATGACTGAGGCGTGATTCTGGAAACCTGTGGCCTGGGAACATGACATCTGTTTAGATTGTTTAATACTGTGCCCTGGGAATCTGACTGAAGGCTTGGTTCCGGAATCCTGTGGACTGGGAACATGACTGAGTATTGATTCTGGGACCATATGGCCTAGGAATATGACTGAGGTTTGATTCTGGAAACCATTGGACTGGGAACATGACTGATGTTAGATTGTGGAATCCTGTGGCCTGGGAACATGACATCGGTTTGGATTCTAGTACCCTGTTGCCTGGGAACATGAAATCGGTTTGATTGTGGAAACCTGTGGTCTGGGAATATGACTGAGGTTTGATGGTGGTACCCTATGGCCTGGAAACATGACTGAGGTTTGATTCTGGATCCCTGTGGCCTGGGAACATGACTGAGGCGTGATTCAGGAATCTTGTGGCCTGGGAACATGACATCTGTTTAGATTGAGGATTACTGTGCCGTGGGAATCTGACTGAGGCTTGGTTCTAGGACCCTGTGGACTGGGAACATGACTGAGGTTTTATTCTGGAACCCTGTAGCCTGCGAACATAACTGAGGATTGTTTCTGGAACCCTGTGGCCTGGGACCATGACATCAGTGGATTCTGGAACCCTGTGGCCTGGGAACATGAGAACGGTATGATTCAGGAACGCTGTGGCCTGGAAACATGTCTGAGATTTGATGGTGGAAACCTGTGGCTTGGCAACATGACTGAGGTTTGTTTCTGGAACGCTGTTCCCTGGGAACATGACTGAGGTTTGATTCTGGACACCTTTGTGCTAGGAACATGACTGTGGTTTGATTATGGAACCATGGGTCCTGCAAACATGACTGAGGTTTGATGCTGGAACCATGTGTCCTGGGAATATGACTGAGGTTTGATTCTGGAAATCTGTGGCCTGGGAACATGACTGAGGTTTGATTCTGGAACCCTGTAGCCTGCGAACATAACTGAGGATTGTTTCTGGAACCCTGTGGCCTGGGAACATGACATCAGTGGATTCTGGAACCCTGTGGCCTGGGAACTTGAGAACGGTTTAATTCTGGAACCCTGTGACCTGGGAACATGTCTGAGGTTTGATGGTGGAAACCTGTGGCTTGGCAACATGACTGAGGTTTGTTTCTGGAACCCTTTTCCCTGGGAACATGAATGAGGTTTGATTCTGGACACCTTTGTCCTGGGAACATGGCTGTGTTTTGATTGTGGAACCATGGGTCCTGCAAACATGACTGAGGTTTGATTCTGGAACCATGTGTCTTGGGAATATGACTGATGTTTGATTCTAGAAATCTGTGGCCTGGGAACTTGACTGAGGTTTGATGGAAGAAACCTCTGGTTTGGCAAGCTGACTGAGGTTTGATTGTAGAACCCTGTGCCCTGGAAACATGACTAAGGCCTGGTACTGGAAACCCATGGCCTGGGAAATTTATATTGGTTTGAATCTGGAACCCTGTGGCCTGGGAACATGACTGAGGCATGATTCTGGAAACCTGTGGCCTGGGAACATGACATCTGTTTAGATTGTGGAATACTGTGCCCTGGGAACCTGACTGAAGGCTTGGTTCTGGAATCCTGTGGACTGGGAACATGACTGAGGATTGATTCTGGGACCATATGGCCTGGGTATATGACTGTGGATTGATTCTGGAAGCCATTGGCCTGGGAACATGACTGATGTTAGATTGTGGAATCCTGTGGCATGGGAACATGACATCGGTTTGGATTCTGGTACCCTGTTGCCTGGAAACAGGAAATAGGTTTGATTGTGGAAACCTGTGGTCTAGGAATATGACTGAGGTTTGATGGTGGTACCGTATTGCTTGGCATCATGACTGAGGTTTGATTCTGGATCCTTGTGGCCTGGGAAAATGACTGAGGCGTGATTCTGGATTCCTGTGTCCTGGAAACATGACATCTGTTTAGATTGTGGAATACTGTGACCTGGGAACCTAACTGAGGCTTGGTTCTGGAACCCTGTGGACTGGGAATATGACTGAGGTTTTATTCTGGAACCCTGTAGCCTGGGGACATAACTGAGGATTGATTCTGGAACCCTGTTGCCTGGGAACATGACATCAGTGGATTCTGGAACCCTGTGGCCTGAGAACATGAGAATGGCTTGATTCTGGAACCCTGTGGCCTGGGAACATGTCTGAAGTTTGATGGTGGAAACCTGTGGCTTGGCAAAATGACTGAGTTTTGATTCTGGACACCTTTGTCCTGGGAACATGACTGTGGTTTCATTGTGGAACCATGGGCCCTGCAAACATGACTGAGGTTTGATTCTGGAACCATGTGTCCTGGGAATATGACTGAGGTTTGATTCTGGAAATCTGTAGCCTGGGAACTTGACTGAGGTTTGATGGCAGAAACCTGTGGACTGGCAACATGACTGAGGTTTGTTTGTAGAAACCTGTGCCCTGGAAACATGACTGTGTCCCCGTACTGGAAACCCATGGCCTGGGAATTTGACATTGGTTTGATTCTGGAACCCTGTGGCCTGGGAAAATGACTGAGGCGTGATTCTGGAAACCTGTGGCCTGGGAACATGACATCTGTTTAGATTGTGGAATACTGTGCCCTGGGAACATGACTGAAGGCTTGGTTCTGGAATCCTGTGGACTGGGAACATGACTGAGGATTGATTCTCTGATCATATGGCTTGGGAATATGACTGCGGTTTGAGTCTGGAAACCATTGGCCTGGGAACATGACTGATGTTAGATTGTGGAATCCTGTGGCCTGGGAACATGACATCAGTTTGGATTCTGGTACCCTGTTGCCTGAGAACATGAAATTGGTTTGATTGTGGAAACCTGTGGTCTGGGAATGTGACTGAGGTTTGATGGTGGTACCCTATGGCCTGACAACATGACTGAGGTTTGATTCTGGATCCCTGTGGCCTGGGAACATGACTGAGGCATGACTCTGGAATCCTGTTGCCTGGGAACATGACATCTGTTTAGATTGTGGAATACTCTGCCCTGGGAATCTGACTGAGGCTTGATTCTGGGACCCTGTGGACTGGGAACATGAGAAAGGTTTGATTCTGGAACCCTGTGGCCTGGGAACATGTCTGAGGTTTGATGGTGGAAACCTGTGGCTTGGCAACATGACTGAGGTTTGATTCTGGAACCATGTGTCATGGGAATATGACTGATGTTTGATTCTGGAAATCTGTGCCCTGGGAACTTGACTGAGGTTTGATGGCGGAAACCTGTGGACTGGCAACATGACTGAGGTTTGATTGTAGAACCCTTTGCCCTGGAAATATGACTGCGACCTGATACTTGAAACCCATGGCCTGGGAACTTGACATTGGTATGATTCTGGAACCCTGTAGCCTGCGAACATAACTGAGGATTGATTCTGGAACCCTGTGTCATGGGAACATGACATCAGTGGATTCTGGAACCCTGTGGCATCGGAACATGAGAACGGTTTGATTCTGGAACCCTGTGGCCTGGGAACATGTCTGAGGTTTGATGGTGGAAACCTGGACTTGGCAACATGACTGAGGTTAGTTTCTAGAACCCTGTTCCCTGGGAACATGACTGAGGCGTGATTCTGGAAACCTGTGGCCTGGGAACATGACATCTGTTTAGATGGTGGAATAATGTGCCCTGGGAACCTGACTGAAGGTTTGGTTCTGGAATCCTGTGGACTGGGAACATGACTGAGTATTGATTCTGGGACCATATGGCCTGGGAATATGACTGCGGTTTGATTCTGGAAACCATTGGCCTGGGAACATGACTGATGTTAGATTGTGCAATCCTGTGGCCTGGGAACATGACATCGGTTTGGACTCTGGTAATGTGTGGCCTGGGAACATGAAATCGGTTTGATTGTGGTAACCTGTGGTCTGGGAATATGACTGAGGTTTGATGGTGGTACCCTATGGCCTGGAAACATGACTGAGCTTTGATTCTGGATCCCTGTGGCCTGGGAACATGACTGAGGCGTGATTCTGGAAATCTGTGGCCTGGGAACATGACATCTGTTTAGACTGTGGAATACTGTGCCCTGGGAATCTGACTGAGGCTTGGTTCTGGAACCCTGTGGCCTGGGAACATGAGAACGTTTGGATTCTTGAACCCTGTAGCTTGGGAATATGTCTGAGGTTTGATGGCGGAAACCTGTGGCCTGGCAACATGACTGAGGTTTGTTTCTGGAACCCTGTTCCCAGGGAATATGAGGGAGGTTTGCTTCTGGACACCTTTGTCCTGGGAACATGACTGTGGTTTGATTGTGGAAACCTGTGGCCTGCGAACATGACTGAGGGTTGATTCTGGAACCATATGTCCTGGGAACATGACTGAGGTTTGATTCTGGAAATCTGTGGCCTGGGAACTTGACTGAGGTTTGATGGCGGAAACCTGTGGACTGGCAACATGACTGAGGATTGATTGTAGAACCCTGTGCCCTGGAAACATGACTGCGACCTGATACTTGAAACCCATGGCCTGGGAACTTGACATTGGTTTGATTTTGGAACCCTGTGGCCTGGGAACATGACTCAGGCGTGATTCTGGAATCATGTGGCCTGGGAACATGACATTTGTTTAGATTGTGGAATAGTGTGCCCTGGAACCTGACTGAGGATTGGTTCTGGAACCCTGTGGACTAGCAACATGACTGAGGTTTTATTCTGGAATCCTATGGACTGGGAACATGATATCTGTGCATTCTGGAACCCTGTGGCCTGGGAACATGAGAACGGTTTGATTCTGGAACCCTGTAGCTTGGGAATATGTCTGAGGTTTGATGGTGGAAACCTGTGGCCTGGCAACATGACTGAGGTTTGTTTCTGGAGCCCTGTTCCCAGGGAATATGAGGGAGGTTTGCTTCTGGACACCTTTGTCCTGGGAACATGACTGTGGTTTGATTGTGGAAACCTGTGGCCTGCGAACATGACTGAGGTTTGATTCTGGAACCATGTGGCCTGGGTATATGACTGTGGTTTTATTCTGGAAGCCACTGGCCTGGGAACATGTCATCTGTTTAGATTGTGGAATACTGTGCCCTGGGAACCTGACTGAGGCTTGTTTCTGGAACCCTGTGGCCTGGGAACATGTCTGAGCTTTCATGGTGGGAACCTGTGGCTTGGCAACATGACTGAGGTTTGTTGCTGGAACCCTGTTCCCTGGGAACATGACTGAGGTTTGATTCTGGAAACCTTTGTCCTGGGAACATGACTGTTGTTTGATTGTGGAACCATGGGCCCTGCAAACATGACTGAGGTTTGATTCTGGAACCATGTGTCTTGGAAATATGACTGAGGTTTGATTCTGGAAATCTGTAGCCTGGGAACTTGACTGAGGTTTGATGGCAGAAACCTGTGGACTGGCAACATGACTGAGGTTTGTTTGTAGAAACCTGTGCCCTGGAAACATGACTGTGTCCCCGTACTGGAAACCCATGGCCTGGGAATTTGACATTGGTTTGATTCTGGAACCCTGTGGCCTGGGAAAATGACTGAGTCGTGATTCTGGCAACCTGTGGCCTGGGAACATGACATCTGTTTAGATTGTGGAATACTGTGCCCTGGGAACATGACTGAAGGCTTGGTTCTGGAATCCTGTGGACTGGGAACATGACTGAGGATTGATTCTCTGATCATATGGCTTGGGAATATGACTGCGGTTTGATTCTGGAAACCATTGGCCTGGGAACATGACTGATGTTAGATTGTGGAATCCTGTGGCCTGGGAACATGACATCAGTTTGGATTCTGGTACCCTGTTGCCTGAGAACATGAAATTGGTTTGATTGTGGAAACCTGTGGTCTGGGAATGTGACTGAGGTTTGATGGTGGTACCCTATGGCCTGACAACATGACTGAGGTTTGATTCTGGATCCCTGTGGCCTGGGAACATGACTGAGGCATGACTCTGGAATCCTGTTGCCTGGGAACATGACATCTGTTTAGATTGTGGAATACTCTGCCCTGGGAATCTGACTGAGGCTTGATTCTGGGACCCTGTGGACTGGGAACATGAGAAAGGTTTGATTCTGGAACCCTGTGGCCTGGGAACATGTCTGAGGTTTGATGGTGGAAACCTGTGGCTTGGCAACATGACTGAGGTTTGATTCTGGAACCATGTGTCATGGGAATATGACTGATGTTTGATTCTGGAAATCTGTGCCCTGGGAACTTGACTGAGGTTTGATGGCGGAAACCTGTGGACTGGCAACATGACTGAGGTTTGATTGTAGAACCCTGTGCCCTGGAAACATGACTGCGACCTGATACTTGAAACCCATGGCCTGGGAACTTGACATTGGTATGATTCTGGAACCCTGTAGCCTGCGAACATAACTGAGGATTGATTCTGGAACCCTGTGTCATGGGAACATGACATCAGTGGATTCTGGAACCCTGTGGCATCGGAACATGAGAACGGTTTGATTCTGGAACCCTGTGGCCTGGGAACATGTCTGAGGTTTGATGGTGGAAACCTGGACTTGGCAACATGACTGAGGTTAGTTTCTAGAACCCTGTTCCCTGGGAACATGACTGAGGCGTGATTCTGGAAACCTGTGGCCTGGGAACATGACATCTGTTTAGATGGTGGAATAATGTGCCCTGGGAACCTGACTGAAGGCTTGGTTCTGGAATCCTGTGGACTGGGAACATGACTGAGTATTGATTCTGGGACCATATGGCCTGGGAATATGACTGCGGTTTGATTCTGGAAACCATTGGCCTGGGAACATGACTGATGTTAGATTGTGCAATCCTGTGGCCTGGGAACATGACATCGGTTTGGACTCTGGTAATGTGTGGCCTGGGAACATGAAATCGGTTTGATTGTGGTAACCTGTGGTCTGGGAATATGACTGAGGTTTGATGGTGGTACCCTATGGCCTGGAAACATGACTGAGCTTTGATTCTGGATCCCTGTGGCCTGGGAACATGACTGAGGCGTGATTCTGGAAATCTGTGGCCTCGGAACATGACATCTGTTTAGATTGTGGAATACTGTGCCCTGGGAATCTGACTGAGGCTTGGTTCTGGAACCCTGTGGCCTGGGAACATGAGAACGTTTGGATTCTGGAACCCTGTAGCTTGGGAATATGTCTGAGGTTTGATGGCGGAAACCTGTGGCCTGGCAACATGACTGAGGTTTGTTTCTGGAACCCTGTTCCCAGGGAATATGAGGGAGGTTTGCTTCTGGACACCTTTGTCCTGGGAACATGACTGTGGTTTGATTGTGGAAACCTGTGGCCTGCGAACATGACTGAGGGTTGATTCTGGAACCATATGTCCTGGGAATATGACTGAGGTTTGATTCTGGAAATCTGTGGCCTGGGAACTTGACTGAGGTTTGATGGCGGAAACCTGTGGACTGGCAACATGACTGAGGATTGATTGTAGAACCCTGTGCCCTGGAAACATGACTGCGACCTGATACTTGAAACCCATGGCCTGGGAACTTGACATTGGTTTGATTTTGGAACCCTGTGGCCTGGGAACATGACTGAGGTGTGATTCTGGAATCCTGTGGCCTGGGAACATTACATCTGTTTAGATTGTGGAATACTGTGCCCTGGGAACCTGACTGAGGCTTGGTTCTGGAACCCTGTGGACTGGGAACATGAGTGAGGTTTTATGCTGGAAGCCTGTAGCCTGGGAACATAACTGATGATTGATTCTGGAACCCTGTGGCCTGGGAACATGACATCGGTTGGATTCTGGAACCCTGTGGCATGGGAACATGGCTGAGGTTTGATTGTGGAACCCTCAGGCATGGGAACATGACTTAGGCTTGATAGTGGAAGCCTGTGGCCTGGCAACAGGACTGATGTTTGATGGTGGAATCCTGTGGCCTGGCAAGATGACTTAGGTTTGATTGTGGAACACTCTGGCTTGGGAACATGACTGAGGTTTCATTGTGGAAATATGTGTCCTGGGATCATGAGTGAGGTTTGATGGTGGAACACTCTGGCCTGGCAAAATGACTGAGGCTTGATTCTGGAACCCTGTGGCCTGGGAACTTGACTGAGGTTTGATGGAAGAAACCTGTGGACTGGCAACATGACTGACGTTTGATTGTGGAACCCTGTGCCCTGGAAACATGACTGTGGCCTGGTACTGGAAACCCATGGCCTGGGAACTTGACATTGGTTTGATTCTGGAACCAAGTGCCCTGGGAACATGATTGAGGTTTGATTCTGGAAACCATTGGTCTGGGAACATGACTGTGGCCTGGTGCTGGAAACCCATGTCCTGGGAACTTGACATTGGTTTGATTCTGGAAACAAGTGCCCTGGGAACATGATTGAGGTTTGATTCTGGAAACCATTGGTCTGGGAACATGACTAATGTTAGATTGTGGAATTCGGTGGCCTGGGAACATGACTGAGGTTTGATGGAGGAACCCTGTGGCCTGGGAACATGACTGAGGTTTGATGGTGGTACCTTGTGGCCTGGCAACATGACTGCGGCTTGATTCTGGAACCCTGTGGACTGGCAACAGGACTTCGGTTTGATGGTGGAATCCTGTGGCCTGGCAAGATGACTTAGGTTTGATTGTGGAACACTCTGGCCTGGGACCATGACTGAGGCTTGATGGTGGAACCGTGGCCTGGCAACAGGACTGAGGTTTGATTGTGGAACCCTTTGGCCTGGGAATATGACTGAGGTTTAATTGTGGAACCCTGTGGCCGGGGAATATGAGTGAGGCTTGATTTTGGAACCCTGTGGCCTGGCAACATGAGTGAGGTTTTATTCTGGAAGCCTGTAGCCTGGGAACATACCTGAGGATTGGTTCTGGAACCCTGTGGCCTGGGAACATGACATCGGTTGGATTCTGGAACCCTGTGGCATGGGAACATGGCTGAGGTTTGATTGTGGAACCCTCAGGCATGGGAACATGACTTAGGTTTGATGGTTGTACCCTATGGCCTGGCAACATGACTGAGGTTTGATTCTGGATCCCTGTGGCCTCGGAACATGACTGAGGCGTGATTCTGGAAAACTGTGACCTGGGAACATGACATCTGTTTAGATTGTGGAATACTGTGCCCTGGGAACCTGACCGAGGCTTGGTTCTGGAACCCTGTGGACTGGGAACATGACATCAGTGGATTCTGGAACCCTGTGTCATGGGAACATAAGAACGGTTTGATTCTAGAACCCTGTGGCCTGGGAACATGTCTGAGGTTTCATGGTGGAAACCTGTGGCTTGGCAACATGACTGAGGTTTGTTTCTGGAACCCTGTTCCCTGGGAACATGACTGAGGTTTGAGTCTGGACACCTTTGTACTGGGAACATGACTGTGGTTTGATTGTGGAACCATGTGTCCTGGGAATATGGCTGTGGTTTGATTCTGGAAACCATTGGCCTGGGAACCTGACTGATGTTAGATTGTGGAATCCTGTGGCCTGGGAACATGACATCGGTTTGGATTCTGGTACCCTGTTGCCTGGGAACATGAAATCGTTTTGATTGTGGAAACCTGTGGTCTGGGAATATGACTGAGGTTTGATGGTGGTACCCTATGGCCTGGCAACATGACTGAAGTTTGATTCTGGATCCCTGTGGCCTGGGAACATGACTGAGGCGTGATTCTGGAATCCTGTTGCCTGGGAACATGACATCTGTTTAGATTGTGCAATACTGTGACCTGGGAATCTGACTGAGGCTTGGTTCTGGAACCTTGTGGACTGGGAACATGACTGGGGTTTTATTCTGGAACTCTGTAGCCTGCGAACATAACTGAGGATTGTTTCTTGGACCCTGTGGCCTGGGAACATGACATCAGTGGATTCTGGAACCCTGTGGCCTGGGAACATGAGAACGGTTTGATTCTGGAACCCTGTGGCCTGGGAACATGTCTGAGGTTTCATGGTGGAAACCTGTGGCTTGGTAACATGACTGAGGTTGGTTACTTGAACCCTGTTCCCTGGCAACATGACTGAGGTTTGATTCTGGACACCTTTGTGCTGGGAACATGACTGTGTTTTGATTGTGGAACCATGGGTCCTGCAAACATGACTGAGGTTTGATTCAGGAACCATGTGTCCTGGGAATATGACTGAGGTTTGATTCTGGAAATCTGTGGCCTGGGAACTTGCCTGAGGTTTGATGGCAGAAACCTGTGGACTGGCAACATGACTGAGGTTTGATTGTAGAACCCTGTGCCCTGGAAACTTGACTGTGGCGTGGTACTGGAAACCCATGGCCTAGGAACTTGAAATTGGTTTGATTCTGGAACCCTGTGGCCTGGGAACATGACTGTGCCGTAATTCTGGAATCCTGTGGCCTGAGAACATGACATCTGTTTAGATTGTGGAATACTGTGCCCTGGGAATCTGACTGAGGCTTGGTTCTGGAACCCTGTGTCCTGGGAACATGACATCAGTGGATTCGGGAACCCTGTGTCCTGGGAACATGAGAACGGTTTGATTCTGGAACCCTCTGGCCTGGGAACATGTCTGAAGTTTGATTCTGGATCCCTGTGGATGGGAACATGACTGAGGCGTGATTCTGGAAACCTGTGCCCTGGGAACATGACATCTGTTTAGGTTGTGGAATACTGGGCCCTGGGAACCTGACTGAGGCTTGGTTTTGGAACCCTGTGGACTGGGAACATGACTGACGTTTTATTCTGGAACCCTGTAGCCTGGGAACATAACTGAGGATTGATTCTGGACACCTGTGGCCGGGAACATGAGAACGGTTTGATTCTGGAAACCTGTGGCCTGGGATCATGTCTGAGGTTTGATGGTGGAAACCTGTGGCTGGGCAACATGACTGAGGTTTGTTTCTGGAACCCTGTTCCCTGGGAACCTGACTGAGGCTTGGGTCTAGAACCCTGTGGACTGGGAAAATGACTGAGGTTTTATTCTGGAACCCTGTATCCTGGGAACATAACTGAGGATTGATTCTGGAACCCTGTGGCCTGGGAACATGACATCGGTGGATTCTGGAACCCTGTGGCATGGGAACATGAGAACGGTTTGATTCTGGAAACCTGTGGCCTGGGAACTTGACTGAGGTTTGATGGAAGAAACCTGTGGACTGGCAACATGACTGACGTTTGATTGTGGAACCCTGTGCCCTGGAAACATGACTGTGGCCTGGTGCTGGAAACCCATGACCTGGGAACTTGACATTGGTTTGATTCTGGAACCAAGTGCCCTGGGAACATGATTGAGGTTTGATTCTGGAAACCATTGGTCTGGGAATATGACTGATGTCAGATTGTGGAATTCGGTGGCCTGGGAACATGACTGAGGCTTGATGGTGGAAGCCTGTGGCCTGGCAACAGGACTGAGGTTTGCTGGTGGAACCCTGTGGCCTGGGAACATGACATCAGTTTTGAATCTGGTACTCTCTTGCCTGGGAACATGAAATCGGATTGATTCTGGAAACCTGTGGCCTGGGAATATGACTGAGGTTTGATGGTTGTACCCTATGCCCTGGCAACGTGACTGAGGTTTGATTCTGGATCCCTGTGGCCTGGGAACATGACTGAGGCGTGATTCTGGAAAACTGTGACCTGGGAACATGACATCTGTTTAGATTGTGGAATACTGTGCCCTGGGAACCTGACCGAGGCTTGGTTCTGGAACCCTGTGGACTGGGAACATGACATCAGTGGATTCTGGAACCCTGTGTCCTGGGAACATGAGAACGGTTTGATTCTAGAACCCTGTGGCCTGGGAACATGTCTGAGGTTTCATGGTGGAAACCTGTGGCTTGGCAACATGACTGAGGTTTGTTTCTGGAACCCTGTTCCCTGGGAACATGACTGAGGTTTGAGTCTGGACACCTTTGTACTGGGAACATGACTGTGGTTTGATTGTGGAACCATGTGTCCTGGGAATATGGCTGTGGTTTGATTCTGGAAACCATTGGCCTGGGAACCTGACTGATGTTAGATTGTGGAATCCTGTGGCCTGGTAACATGACATCGGTTTGGATTCTGGTACCCTGTTGCCTGGGAACATGAAATCGGTTTGATTGTGGAAACCTGTGGTCTGGGAATATGACTGAGGTTTGATGGTGGTACCCTATGGCCTGGCAACATGACTGAAGTTTGATTCTGGATCCCTGTGGCCTGGGAACATGACTGAGGCGTGATTCTGGAATCCTGTTGCCTGGGAACATGACATCTGTTTAGATTGTGCAATACTGTGACCTGGGAATCTGACTGAGGCTTGGTTCTGGAACCTTGTGGACTGGGAACTTGACTGAGGTTTGATTCTGGAACCCTGTGGCCTGGCAACAGGACTGCGGTTTGATGGTGGAATCCTGTGGCCTGGCAACAGGACTGCGGTTTGATGGTGGAATCCTGTGGCCTGGCAAGATGACTTAGGTTTGATTGTGGAACACTCTGGCCTGGGAACATGACTGAGGTTTCATTGTGGAAATATGTGTCCTGGGATCATGAGTGAGGTTTGATGCTGGAACACTCTGGCATGGGAAAATGACTGAGGCTTGATTCTGGAACCCTGTGGCCTGGGAACTTGACTGAGGTTTGATGGAAGAAACCTGTGGACTGGCAACATGACTGACGTTTGATTGTGGAACCCTGTGCCCTGGAAACATGACTGTTGCCTGGTACTGGAAACCCATGGCCTGGGAACTTGACATTGGTTTGATTCTGGAACCAAGTGCCCTGGGAACATGATTGAGGTTTGATTCTGGAAACCATTGGTCTGGGAACATGACTGATGTTAGATTGTGGAATTCGGTGGCCTGGGAACATGACTGAGGTTTGATGGAGGAACCCTGTGGCCTGGGAACATGACTGAGGTTTGATGGTGGTACCTTGTAGCCTGGCAACATGACTGCGGCTTGATTCTGGAACCCTGTGGCCTGGCAACAGGACTTCGGTTTGATGGTGGAATCCTGTGGCCTGGCAACATGACTGAGGTTTGATTCTGGATCCCTGTGGCCTGGGAACATGACTGAGGCGTGATTCTGGAAAACTGTGACCTGGGAACATGACATCTGTTTAGATTGTGGAATACTGTGCCCTGGGAACCTGACTGAGGATTGGTTCTGGAAACCTGTGGACTGGGAACATGAGTGAGTTTTTATGCTGGAAGCCTGTAGCCTGGGAACATAACTGAGGATTGATTCTGGAACCCTGTGGCCTGGGAACATGACATCGGTTGGATTCTGGAACCCTGTGGCATGGGAACATGGCTGAGGTTTGATTGTGGAACCCTCAGGCATGGGAACATGACTTAGGCTTGATAGTGGAAGCCTGTGGCCTGGCAACAGGAATGAGGTTTGCTGGTTGAATCCTGTTGTCTGGCAAGATGACTTAGGTTTGATTGTGGAACACTCTGGCCTGGGAACATGACTGAGGTTTCATTGTGGAAATATGTGTCCTGGGATCATGAGTGAGGTTTGATGGTGGAACACTCTGGCCTGGCAAAATGACTGAGGCTTGATTCTGGAACCCTGTGGCCTGGGAACTTGACTGAGGTTTGATGGAAGAAACCTGTGGACTGGCAACATGACTGACGTTTGATTGTGGAACCCTGTGCCCTGGAAACATGACTGTGGCCTGGTACTGGAAACCCATGGCCTGGGAACTTGACATTGGTTTGATTCTGGAACCAAGAGCCCTGGGAACATGATTGAGGTCTGATTCTGGAAACCATTGGTCTGGGAACATGACTGATGTTAGATTGTGGAATTCGGTGGCCTGGGAACATGACTGAGGTTTGATGGAGGAACCCTGTGGCCTGGGAACATGACTGAGGTTTGATGGTGGTACCTTGTGGCCTGGCAACATGTCTGCGGCTTGATTCTGGAACCCTGTGGCCTGGCAACAGGACTGCGGTTTGATGGTGGAATCCTGTGGCCTGGCAAGATGACTTAGGTTTGATTGTGGAACACTCTGGCCTGGGACCATGACTGAGGCTTGATGGTGGAACCGTGGCCTGGCAACAGGACTGAGGTTTGATTGTGGAACCCTTTGGCCTGGGAATATGACTGAGGTTAAATTGTGGAACCCTGTGGCCTGGGAATATGAGTGAGGCTTCATTCTGGAAACCTTTGTCCTGGGAACATGACTGAGGTTTGATTGTGGAACCCTGTGGCCTGCGAACATGACTGAGGTTTGATTCTGGAAACATGTGCCCTGGGAATATGACTGAGGTTTGATTCTGGAAATCTGTGGCCTGGGAACGTGACTGAGGTTTGATGGCAGAAACCTGTGGACTGGCAACATGACTGAGGTTTGATGGTGGAACCCTGTGGCCTGGGAACATGACTGAGGTGTGATGGTGGTACCCTGTGGCCTCGCAATATAACTGAGGCTTGATTCTGGAACCCTGTGGCCTGGGAACTTGAATGTGGTTTGATCGCAGAAACCTGTGGACTGGCAACATGACTGAGGTTTGATGGTGGAAGCCTGTGCACTGGGAACATGACATTGCTTTGATTCTGGAACCCTGTTTCCTGGGAACATGACTGAGGTTTCATTGTGGAAATATGTGTCCTGGGATCATGAGTGAGGTTTGATGGTGGAACACTCTGGCCTGGCAAAATGACTGAGGCTTGATTATGGAACCCTGTGGCCTAGGAACGTGACTGAGGTTTGATGGAAGAAACCTGTGGACTGGCAACATGACTGACGTTTGATTGTGGAACCCTGTTCCCTGGAAACATGACTGTGGCCTGGTACTGGAAACCCATGGCCTGGGAACTTGACATTGGTTTGATTCTGGAACCAAGTGCCCTGGGAACATGATTGAGGTTTGATTCTGGAAACCATTGGTCTGGGAACATGACTGATGTTAGATTGTGGAATTCGGTGGCCTGGGAACATGACTGAGGTTTGATGGAGGAACCCTGTGGCCTGGGAACATGAGTGAGGTTTGATGGTGGTACCTTGTGGCCTGGCAACATGACTGCGGCTTGATTCTGGAACCCTGTGGCCTGGCAACAGGACTTCGGTTTGATGGTGGAATCCTGTGGCCTGGCAAGATGACTTAGGTTTGATTGTGGAACACTCTGGCCTGGGACCATGACTGAGGCTTGATGGTGGAACCGTGGCCTGGCAACAGGACTGAGGTTTGATTGTGGAACTCTTTGGCCTGGGAATATGACTGAGGTTTAATTGTGGAACCCTGTGGCCGGGGAATATGAGTGAGGCTTGATTTTGGAACCCTGTGGCCTGGGAACATGAGTGAGGTTTTATTCTGGAAGCCTGTAGCCTGGGAACATACCTGAGGATTGATTCTGGAACCCTGTGGCCTGGGAACATGACATCGGTTGGATTCTGGAACCCTGTGGCATGGGAACATGGCTGAGGTTTGATTGTGGAACCCTCAGGCATGGGAACATGACTTAGGCTTGATAGTGGAAGCCTGTGGCCTGGCAACAGGACTGAGGTTTGATGGTGGAATCCTGTGGCCTGGCAAGATGACTTAGGTTTGATTGTGGAACACTCTGGCCTGGGAACATGACTGAGGTTTCATTGTGGAAATATGTGTCCTGGGATCATGAGTGAGGTTTGATGGTGGAACACTCTGGCCTGGCAAAATGACTGAGGCTTGATTCTGGAACCCTGTGGCCTGGGAACGTGACTGAGGTTTGATGGAAGAAACCTGTGGACTGGCAACATGACTGACGTTTGATTGTGGAACCCTGTGCCCTGGAAACATGACTGTGGCCTGGTGCTGGAAACCCATGGCCTGGGAACTTGACATTGGTTTGATTCTGGAACCAAGTGCCCTGGGAACATGATTGAGGTTTGATTCTGGAAACCATTGGTCTGGGAACATGACTGATGTTAGATTGTGGAATTCGGTGGCCTGGGAACATGACTGAGGTTTGATGGAGGAACCCTGTGGCCTGGGAACATGACTGCGGCTTGATTCTGGAAACCTGTGGCCTGGCAACAGGACTGCGGTTTGATGGTGGAATCCTGTGGCCTGGCAAGATGACTTAGGTTTGATTGTGGAACACTCTGGCTTGGGAACATGACTGAGGTTTCATTGTGGAAATATGTGTCCTGGGATCATGAGTGAGGTTTGATGGTGGAACACTCTGGCCTGGCAAAATGACTGAGGCTTGATTCTGGAACCCTGTGGCCTGGGAACGTGACTGAGGTTTGATGGAAGAAACCTGTGGACTGGCAACATGACTGACGTTTGATTGTGGAACCCTGTGCCCTGGAAACATGACTGTGGCCTGGTACTGGAAACCCATGGCCTGGGAACTTGACATTGGTTTGATTCTGGAACCAAGTGCCCTGGGAACATGATTGAGGTTTGATTCTGTAAACCATTGGTCTGGGAACATGACTGTGGCCTGGTGCTGGAAACCCATGGCCTGGGAACTTGACATTGGTTTGATTCTGGAACCAAGTGCCCTGGGAACATGATTGAGGTTTGATTCTGGAAACCATTGGTCTGGGAACATGACTAATGTTAGATTGTGGAATTCGGTGGCCTGGGAACATGACTGAGGTTTGATGGAGGAACCCTGTGGCCTGGGAACATGACTGAGGTTTGATGGTGGTACCTTGTGGCCTGGCAACATGACTGCGGCTTGATTCTGGAACCCTGTGGCCTGGCAACAGGACTTCGGTTTGATGGTGGAATCCTGTGGCCTGGCAAGATGACTTAGGTTTGATTGTGGAACACTCTGGCCTGGGACCATGACTGAGGCTTGATGGTGGAACCGTGGCCTGGCAACAGGACTGAGGTTTGATTGTGGAACTCTTTGGCCTGGGAATATGACTGAGGTTTAATTGTGGAACCCTGTGGCCGGGGAATATGAGTGAGGCTTGATTTTGGAACCCTGTGGCCTGGGAACATGAGTGAGGTTTTATTCTGGAAGCCTGTAGCCTGGGAACATACCTGAGGATTGGTTCTGGAACCCTGTGGCCTGGGAACATGACATCGGTTGGATTCTGGAACCCTGTGGCATGGGAACATGGCTGAGGTTTGATTGTGGAACCCTCAGGCTTGGGAACATGACTTAGGCTTGATAGTGGAAGCCTGTGGCCTGGCAACAGGACTGAGGTTTGATGGTGGAATCCTGTGGCCTGGCAAGATGACTTAGGTTTGATTGTGGAACACTCTGGCCTGGGAACATGACTGAGGTTTCATTGTGGAAATATGTGTCCTGGGATCATGAGTGAGGTTTGATGGTGGAACACTCTGGTCTGGCAAAATGACTGAGGCTTGATTCTGGAACCCTGTGGCCTGGGAACTTGACTGAGGTTTGATGGAAGAAACCTGTGGACTGGCAACATGACTGACGTTTGATTGTGGAACCCTGTGCCCTGGAAACATGACTGTGGCCTGGTGCTGGAAACCCATGGCCTGGGAACTTGACATTGGTTTGATTCTGGAACCAAGTGCCCTGGGAACATGATTGAGGTTTGATTCTGGAAACCATTGGTCTGGGAACATGACTGATGTTAGACTGTGGAATTCGGTGGCCTGGGAACATGACTGAGGTTTGATGGAGGAACCCTGTGGCCTGGGAACATGACTGCGGCTTGATTCTGGAAACCTGTGGCCTGGCAACAGGACTGCGGTTTGATGGTGGAATCCTGTGGCCTGGCAAGATGACTTAGGTTTGATTGTGGAACACTCTGGCTTGGGAACATGACTGAGGTTTCATTGTGGAAATATGTGTCCTGGGATCATGAGTGAGGTTTGATGGTGGAACACTCTGGCCTGGCAAAATGACTGAGGCTTGATTCTGGAACCCTGTGGCCTGGGAACGTGACTGAGGTTTGATGGAAGAAACCTGTGGACTGGCAACATGACTGACGTTTGATTGTGGAACCCTGTGCCCTGGAAATATGACTGTGGCCTGGTACTGGAAACCCATGGCCTGGGAACTTGACATTGGTTTGATTCTGGAACCAAGTGCCCTGGGAACATGATTGAGGTTTGATTCTGTAAACCATTGGTCTGGGAACATGACTGTGGCCTGGTGCTGGAAACCCATGGCCTGGGAACTTGACATTGGTTTGATTCTGGAACCAAGTGCCCTGGGAACATGATTGAGGTTTGATTCTGGAAACCATTGGTCTGGGAACATGACTAATGTTAGATTGTGGAATTCGGTGGCCTGGGAACATGACTGAGGTTTGATGGAGGAACCCTGTGGCCTGGGAACATGACTGAGGTTTGATGGTGGTACCTTGTGGCCTGGCAACATGACTGCGGCTTGATTCTGGAACCCTGTGGCCTGGCAACAGGACTTCGGTTTGATGGTGGAATCCTGTGGCCTGGCAAGATGACTTAGGTTTGATTGTGGAACACTCTGGCCTGGGACCATGACTGAGGCTTGATGGTGGAACCGTGGCCTGGCAACAGGACTGAGGTTTGATTGTGGAACTCTTTGGCCTGGGAATATGACTGAGGTTTAATTGTGGAACCCTGTGGCCGGGGAATATGAGTGAGGCTTGATTTTGGAACCCTGTGGCCTGGGAACATGAGTGAGGTTTTATTCTGGAAGCCTGTAGCCTGGGAACATACCTGAGGATTGGTTCTGGAACCCTGTGGCCTGGGAACATGACATCGGTTGGATTCTGGAACCCTGTGGCATGGGAACATGGCTGAGGTTTGATTGTGGAACCCTCAGGCATGGGAACATGACTTAGGCTTGATAGTGGAAGCCTGTGGCCTGGCAACAGGACTGAGGTTTGATGGTGGAATCCTGTGGCCTGGCAAGATGACTTAGGTTTGATTGTGGAACACTCTGGCCTGGGAACATGACTGAGGTTTCATTGTGGAAATATGTGTCCTGGGATCATGAGTGAGGTTTGATGGTGGAACACTCTGGCCTGGCAAAATGACTGAGGCTTGATTCTGGAACCCTGTGGCCTGGGAACGTGACTGAGGTTTGATGGAAGAAACCTGTGGACTGGCAACATGACTGACGTTTGATTGTGGAACCCTGTGCCCTGGAAACATGACTGTGGCCTGGTGCTGGAAACCCATGACCTGGGAACTTGACATTAGTTTGATTCTGGAACCAAGTGCCCTGGGAACATGATTGAGGTTTGATTCTGGAAACCATTGGTCTGGGAACATGACTGATGTTAGATTGTGGAATTCGGTGGCCTGGGAACATGACTGAGGTTTGATGGAGGAACCCTGTGGCCTGGGAACATGACTGCGGCTTGATTCTGGAAACCTGTGGCCTGGCAACAGGACTGCGGTTTGATGGTGGAATCCTGTGGCCTGGCAAGATGACTTAGGTTTGATTGTGGAACACTCTGGCTTGGGAACATGACTGAGGTTTCATTGTGGAAATATGTGTCCTGGGATCATGAGTGAGGTTTGATGGTGGAACACTCTGGCCTGGCAAAATGACTGAGGCTTGATTCTGGAACCCTGTGGCCTGGGAACGTGACTGAGGTTTGATGGAAGAAACCTGTGGACTGGCAACATGACTGACGTTTGATTGTGGAACCCTGTGCCCTGGAAACATGACTGTGGCCTGGTACTGGAAACCCATGGCCTGGGAACTTGACATTGGTTTGATTCTGGAACCAAGTGCCCTGGGAACATGATTGAGGTTTGATTCTGGAAACCATTGGTCTGGGAACATGACTGTGGCCTGGTGCTGGAAACCCATGGCCTGGGAACTTGACATTGGTTTGATTCTGGAACCAAGTGCCCTGGGAACATGATTGAGGTTTGATTCTGGAAACCATTGGTCTGGGAACATGACTAATGTTAGATTGTGGAATTCGGTGGCCTGGGAACATGACTGAGGTTTGATGGAGGAACCCTGTGGCCTGGGAACATGACTGAGGTTTGATGGTGGTACCTTGTGGCCTGGCAACATGACTGCGGCTTGATTCTGGAACCCTGTGGCCTGGCAACAGGACTTCGGTTTGATGGTGGAATCCTGTGGCCTGGCAAGATGACTTAGGTTTGATTGTGGAACACTCTGGCCTGGGACCATGACTGAGGCTTGATGGTGGAACCGTGGCCTGGCAACAGGACTGAGGTTTGATTGTGGAACTCTTTGGCCTGGGAATATGACTGAGGTTTAATTGTGGAACCCTGTGGCCGGGGAATATGAGTGAGGCTTGATTTTGGAACCCTGTGGCCTGGGAACATGAGTGAGGTTTTATTCTGGAAGCCTGTAGCCTGGGAACATACCTGAGGATTGGTTCTGGAACCCTGTGGCCTGGGAACATGACATCGGTTGGATTCTGGAACCCTGTGGCATGGGAACATGGCTGAGGTTTGATTGTGGAACCCTCAGGCATGGGAACATGACTTAGGCTTGATAGTGGAAGCCTGTGGCCTGGCAACAGGACTGAGGTTTGATGGTGGAATCCTGTGGCCTGGCAAGATGACTTAGGTTTGATTGTGGAACACTCTGGCCTGGGAACATGACTGAGGTTTCATTGTGGAAATATGTGTCCTGGGATCATGAGTGAGGTTTGATGGTGGAACACTCTGGTCTGGCAAAATGACTGAGGCTTGATTCTGGAACCCTGTGGCCTGGGAACTTGACTGAGGTTTGATGGAAGAAACCTGTGGACTGGCAACATGACTGACGTTTGATTGTGGAACCCTGTGCCCTGGAAACATGACTGTGGCCTGGTGCTGGAAACCCATGGCCTGGGAACTTGACATTGGTTTGATTCTGGAACCAAGTGCCCTGGGAACATGATTGAGGTTTGATTCTGGAAACCATTGGTCTGGGAACATGACTGATGTTAGACTGTGGAATTCGGTGGCCTGGGAACATGACTGAGGTTTGATGGAGGAACCCTGTGGCCTGGGAACATGACTGCGGCTTGATTCTGGAAACCTGTGGCCTGGCAACAGGACTGCGGTTTGATGGTGGAATCCTGTGGCCTGGCAAGATGACTTAGGTTTGATTGTGGAACACTCTGGCTTGGGAACATGACTGAGGTTTCATTGTGGAAATATGTGTCCTGGGATCATGAGTGAGGTTTGATGGTGGAACACTCTGGCCTGGCAAAATGACTGAGGCTTGATTCTGGAACCCTGTGGCCTGGGAACGTGACTGAGGTTTGATGGAAGAAACCTGTGGACTGGCAACATGACTGACGTTTGATTGTGGAACCCTGTGCCCTGGAAACATGACTGTGGCCTGGTACTGGAAACCCATGGCCTGGGAACTTGACATTGGTTTGATTCTGGAACCAAGTGCCCTGGGAACATGATTGAGGTTTGATTCTGGAAACCATTGGTCTGGGAACATGACTAATGTTAGATTGTGGAATTCGGTGGCCTGGGAACATGACTGAGGTTTGATGGAGGAACCCTGTGGCCTGGGAACATGAGTGAGGTTTGATGGTGGTACCTTGTGGCCTGGCAACATGACTGCGGCTTGATTCTGGAACCCTGTGGCCTAGCAACAGGACTTCGGTTTGATGGTGGAATCCTGTGGCCTGGCAAGATGACTTAGGTTTGATTGTGGAACACTCTGGCCTGGGACCATGACTGAGGCTTGATGGTGGAACCGTGGCCTGGCAACAGGACTGAGGTTTGATTGTGGAACTCTTTGGCCTGGGAATATGACTGAGGTTTAATTGTGGAACCCTGTGGCCGGGGAATATGAGTGAGGCTTGATTTTGGAACCCTGTGGCCTGGGAACATGAGTGAGGTTTTATTCTGGAAGCCTGTAGCCTGGGAACATACCTGAGGATTGGTTCTGGAACCCTGTGGCCTGGGAACATGACATCGGTTGGATTCTGGAACCCTGTGGCATGGGAACATGGCTGAGGTTTGATTGTGGAACCCTCAGGCATGGGAACATGACTTAGGCTTGATAGTGGAAGCCTGTGGCCTGGCAACAGGACTGAGGTTTGATGGTGGAATCCTGTGGCCTGGCAAGATGACTTAGGTTTGATTGTGGAACACTCTGGCCTGGGAACATGACTGAGGTTTCATTGTGGAAATATGTGTCCTGGGATCATGAGTGAGGTTTGATGGTGGAACACTCTGGCCTGGCAAAATGACTGAGGCTTGATTCTGGAACCCTGTGGCCTGGGAACTTGACTGAGGTTTGATGGAAGAAACCTGTGGACTGGCAACATGACTGACGTTTGATTGTGGAACCCTGTGCCCTGGAAACATGACTGTGGCCTGGTGCTGGAAACCCATGGCCTGGGAACTTGACATTAGTTTGATTCTGGAACCAAGTGCCCTGGGAACATGATTGAGGTTTGATTCTGTAAACCATTGGTCTGGGAACATGACTGATGTTAGATTGTGGAACCCTGTGCCCTGGAAACATGACTGTGGCCTGGTACTGGAAACCCATGGCCTGGGAACTTGACATTGGTTTGATTCTGGAACCAAGTGCCCTGGGAACATGACTGCGGCTTGATTCTGGAAACCTGTGGCCTGGCAACAGGACTGCGGTTTGATGGTGGAATCCTGTGGCCTGGCAAGATGACTTAGGTTTGATTGTGGAACACTCTGGCTTGGGAACATGACTGAGGTTTCATTGTGGAAATATGTGTCCTGGGATCATGAGTGAGGTTTGATGGTGGAACACTCTGGCCTGGCAAAATGACTGAGGCTTGATTCTGGAACCCTGTGGCCTGGGAACGTGACTGAGGTTTGATGGAAGAAACCTGTGGACTGGCAACATGACTGACGTTTGATTGTGGAACCCTGTGCCCTGGAAACATGACTGTGGCCTGGTACTGGAAACCCATGGCCTGGGAACTTGACATTGGTTTGATTCTGGAACCAAGTGCCCTGGGAACATGATTGAGGTTTGATTCTGTAAACCATTGGTCTGGGAACATGACTGTGGCCTGGTGCTGGAAACCCATGGCCTGGGAACTTGACATTGGTTTGATTCTGGAACCAAGTGCCCTGGGAACATGATGGAGGTTTGATTCTGGAAACCATTGGTCTGGGAACATGACTAATGTTAGATTGTGGAATTCGGTGGCCTGGGAACATGACTGAGGTTTGATGGAGGAACCCTGTGGCCTGGGAACATGACTGAGGTTTGATGGTGGTACCTTGTGGCCTGGCAACATGACTGCGGCTTGATTCTGGAACCCTGTGGCCTGGCAACAGGACTGCGGTTTGATGGTGGAATCCTGTGGCCTGGCAAGAAGACTTAGGTTTGATTCTGGAACACTATGGCCTGGGAACATGACTGAGGTTTGATTGTGGAACCCTGTGGCCTGCGAACATGACTGAGGTTTGATTCTGGAAACATGTGCCCTGGGAATATGACTGAGGTTTGATTCTGGAAATCTGTGGCCTGGGAACTTGACTGAGGTTTGATGGCAGAAACCTGTGGACTGGAAACATGACTGAGGTTTGATTGTGGAACCCTGTGCCCTGGGAACATGACTGAGGCCTGGTACTGGAAACCCATGGCCTGGGAACTTGACATTGGTTTGATTCTGGAATCCTGTGTCCTGGGAACATGATTGAGGTTTGATGGAGGAACCCTGTGGCCTGGGAACATGACTGAGGTTTGATGGTGGTACCCTGTGGCCTGGCAACATGACTGAGGCTTGATTCTGGAACCCTGTGGCCTGGGAACTTGAATGTGGTTTGATCGCAGAAACCTGTGGACTGGCAACATGACTGAGGTTTGATGGTGGAACCCTATGCACTGGGCACATGACATTGGTTTGATTCTGGAACCCTGTTTCCTGGGAACATGACTGAGGCTTGATGAGGGAACCCTGTGGCCTCGGAACAGGACTGAGGTTTGCTGGTGGAACCCTGTGGCCTGGGAACAGGACTGAGGCTTGATTCTGGAACCCTGTGGCACGGGAAGTTGAATGTGGTTTGATCGTAGAAACCTGTGGACTCGCAACATGCCTGAGGTTTGAATGTGGAACCCTGTGGCCTAGGAACATGACTGAGGTTTGATTCTGGAACCATGTGTCCTGGGAATATGAGTGAGGTTTGATTCTGGATACCTGTGGCATGGGAAAATGACTGAGGTTTCATTGTGGAAATATGTGGCCTGGGTTCATGAGTGAGGTTTGATGGAGGAACCCTGTGGCCTGGGAACATGACTGAGGTTTGATGGTGGTACCCTGTGGCCTGGCAACATGACTGAGGCTTGATTCTGGAACCCTGTGGCCTGGGAACTTGAATGTGGTTTGATCGCTGAAACCTGTGGACTGGCAACATGACTGAGGTTTGATGGTGGAACCCTGTGCACTGGGAATATGACTGAGGCCTGATACTGGAACCCAGTGGCCTGGGAACATGACATTGGTTTGATTCTGGAACCCTGTTTCCTGGGAATATGACTGAGCTTTGATGGTTGAACCCTGTGGCCGGGCAACATGACTGAGGTTTGATTCTGGACACGTTTGTCCTGGGAACATGACTGAGGATTGATTTTGGAACCATGTGCCCTGGGAATATGACTGAGGTTTGATTCTGGAAATCTGTGGCCTGGGAACTTGACTGAGGTTTGATGGCAGAAACCTGTGGACTGGAAACATGACTGAGGTTTGATTGTGGAACCCTGTGCCCTGGAAACATGACTGAGGCCTGGTACTGGAAACTCATGGCCTGGGAACTTGACATTGGTTTGATTCTGGAATCCTGTGTCCTGGGAATATAATTGAGGTTTGATGGAGGAACCCTGTGGCCTGGGAACATGACTGAGGTTTGATGGTGAAACTCTGTGGCCTGGCAACATGACTGAGGCTTGATTCTGGAACCCTGTGGCCTGGGAACTTGAATGTGGTTTGATCGCAGAAACCTGTGGACTGGCAACATGACTGAGGTTTGATGGTGGAACCCTGTGCACTGGGAACATGACATTGGTTTGATTCTGGAACCCTGTTTCCTGGGAACACGACTGAGGCTTGATGGTGGAAGCCTGTGGCCTGGCAACATGACTGAGGTTTGATTCTGGATCCCTGTGGCCTGGGAACATGACTGAGGCGTGATTCTGGAAAACTGTGACCTGGGAACATGACATCTGTTTAGATTGTGGAATACTGTGCCCTGGGAACCTGACCGAGGCTTGGTTCTGGAACCCTGTGGACTGGGAACATGAGTGAGGTTTTATGCTGGAAGCCTGTAGCCTGGGAACATAACTGAGGATTGATTCTGGAACCCTGTGGCCTGGGAACATGACATCGGTTGGATTCTGGAACCCTGTGGCATGGGAACATGGCTGAGGTTTGATTGTGGAACCCTCAGGCATGGGAACATGACTTAGGCTTGATAGTGGAAGCCTGTGGCCTGGCAACAGGACTGAGGTTTGATGGTGGAATCCTGTGGCCTGGCAAGATGACTTAGGTTTGATTGTGGAACACTCTGGCCTGGGAACATGACTGAGGTTTCATTGTGGAAATATGTGTCCTGGGATCATGAGTGAGGTTTGATGGTGGAACACTCTGGCCTGGCAAAATGACTGAGGCTTGATTCTGGAACCCTGTGGCCTGGGAACTTGACTGAGGTTTGATGGAAGAAACCTGTGGACTGGCAACATGACTGACGTTTGATTGTGGAACCCTGTGCCCTGGAAACATGACTGTGGCCTGGTGCTGGAAACCCATGGCCTGGGAACTTGACATTGGTTTGATTCTGGAACCAAGTGCCCTGGGAACATGATTGAGGTTTGATTCTGGAAACCATTGGTCTGGGAACATGACTGATGTTAGACTGTGGAATTCGGTGGCCTGGGAACATGACTGAGGTTTGATGGAGGAACCCTGTGGCCTGGGAACATGACTGCGGCTTGATTCTGGAAACCTGTGGCCTGGCAACAGGACTGCGGTTTGATGGTGGAATCCTGTGGCCTGGCAAGATGACTTAGGTTTGATTGTGGAACACTCTGGCTTGGGAACATGACTGAGGTTTCATTGTGGAAATATGTGTCCTGGGATCATGAGTGAGGTTTGATGGTGGAACACTCTGGCCTGGCAAAATGACTGAGGCTTGATTCTGGAACCCTGTGGCCTGGGAACGTGACTGAGGTTTGATGGAAGAAACCTGTGGACTGGCAACATGACTGACGTTTGATTGTGGAACCCTGTGCCCTGGAAACATGACTGTGGCCTGGTACTGGAAACCCATGGCCTGGGAACTTGACATTGGTTTGATTCTGGAACCAAGTGCCCTGGGAACATGATTGAGGTTTGATTCTGGAAACCATTGGTCTGGGAACATGACTAATGTTAGATTGTGGAATTCGGTGGCCTGGGAACATGACTGAGGTTTGATGGAGGAACCCTGTGGCCTGGGAACATGAGTGAGGTTTGATGGTGGTACCTTGTGGCCTGGCAACATGACTGCGGCTTGATTCTGGAACCCTGTGGCCTAGCAACAGGACTTCGGTTTGATGGTGGAATCCTGTGGCCTGGCAAGATGACTTAGGTTTGATTGTGGAACACTCTGGCCTGGGACCATGACTGAGGCTTGATGGTGGAACCGTGGCCTGGCAACAGGACTGAGGTTTGATTGTGGAACTCTTTGGCCTGGGAATATGACTGAGGTTTAATTGTGGAACCCTGTGGCCGGGGAATATGAGTGAGGCTTGATTTTGGAACCCTGTGGCCTGGGAACATGAGTGAGGTTTTATTCTGGAAGCCTGTAGCCTGGGAACATACCTGAGGATTGGTTCTGGAACCCTGTGGCCTGGGAACATGACATCGGTTGGATTCTGGAACCCTGTGGCATGGGAACATGGCTGAGGTTTGATTGTGGAACCCTCAGGCATGGGAACATGACTTAGGCTTGATAGTGGAAGCCTGTGGCCTGGCAACAGGACTGAGGTTTGATGGTGGAATCCTGTGGCCTGGCAAGATGACTTAGGTTTGATTGTGGAACACTCTGGCCTGGGAACATGACTGAGGTTTCATTGTGGAAATATGTGTCCTGGGATCATGAGTGAGGTTTGATGGTGGAACACTCTGGCCTGGCAAAATGACTGAGGCTTGATTCTGGAACCCTGTGGCCTGGGAACTTGACTGAGGTTTGATGGAAGAAACCTGTGGACTGGCAACATGACTGACGTTTGATTGTGGAACCCTGTGCCCTGGAAACATGACTGTGGCCTGGTGCTGGAAACCCATGGCCTGGGAACTTGACATTAGTTTGATTCTGGAACCAAGTGCCCTGGGAACATGATTGAGGTTTGATTCTGGAAACCATTGGTCTGGGAACATGACTGATGTTAGATTGTGGAATTCGGTGGCCTGGGAACATGACTGAGGTTTGATGGAGGAACCCTGTGGCCTGGGAACATGACTGCGGCTTGATTCTGGAAACCTGTGGCCTGGCAACAGGACTGCGGTTTGATGGTGGAATCCTGTGGCCTGGCAAGATGACTTAGGTTTGATTGTGGAACACTCTGGCTTGGGAACATGACTGAGGTTTCATTGTGGAAATATGTGTCCTGGGATCATGAGTGAGGTTTGATGGTGGAACACTCTGGCCTGGCAAAATGACTGAGGCTTGATTCTGGAACCCTGTGGCCTGGGAACTTGACTGAGGTTTGATGGAAGAAACCTGTGGACTGGCAACATGACTGACGTTTGATTGTGGAACCCTGTGCCCTGGAAACATGACTGTGGCCTGGTACTGGAAACCCATGGCCTGGGAACTTGACATTGGTTTGATTCTGGAACCAAGTGCCCTGGGAACATGATTGAGGTTTGATTCTGTAAACCATTGGTCTGGGAACATGACTGTGGCCTGGTGCTGGAAACCCATGGCCTGGGAACTTGACATTGGTTTGATTCTGGAACCAAGTGCCCTGGGAACATGATTGAGGTTTGATTCTGGAAACCATTGGTCTGGGAACATGACTAATGTTAGATTGTGGAATTCGGTGGCCTGGGAACATGACTGAGGTTTGATGGAGGAACCCTGTGGCCTGGGAACATGACTGAGGTTTGATGGTGGTACCTTGTGGCCTGGCAACATGACTGTGGCTTGATTCTGGAACCCTGTGGCCTGGCAACAGGACTTCGGTTTGATGGTGGAATCCTGTGGCCTGGCAAGATGACTTAGGTTTGATTGTGGAACACTCTGGCCTGGGACCATGACTGAGGCTTGATGGTGGAACCGTGGCCTGTCAACAGGACTGAGGTTTGATTGTGGAACTCTTTGGCCTGGGAATATGACTGAGGTTTAATTGTGGAACCCTGTGGCCGGGGAATATGAGTGAGGCTTGATTTTGGAACCCTGTGGCCTGGGAACATGAGTGAGGTTTTATTCTGGAAGCCTGTAGCCTGGGAACATACCTGAGGATTGGTTCTGGAACCCTGTGGCCTGGGAACATGACATCGGTTGGATTCTGGAACCCTGTGGCATGGGAACATGGCTGAGGTTTGATTGTGGAACCCTCAGGCATGGGAACATGACTTAGGCTTGATAGTGGAAGCCTGTGGCCTGGCAACAGGACTGATGTTTGATGGTGGAATCCTGTGGCCTGGCAAGATGACTTAGGTTTGATTGTGGAACACTCTGGCCTGGGAACATGACTGAGGTTTCATTGTGGAAATATGTGTCCTGGGATCATGAGTGAGGTTTGATGGTGGAACACTCTGGCCTGGCAAAATGACTGAGGCTTGATTCTGGAACCCTGTGGCCTGGGAACTTGACTGAGGTTTGATGGAAGAAACCTGTGGACTGGCAACATGACTGACGTTTGATTGTGGAACCCTGTGCCCTGGAAACATGACTGTGGCCTGGTGCTGGAAACCCATGGCCTGGGAACTTGACATTGGTTTGATTCTGGAACCAAGTGCCCTGGGAATATGATTGAGGTTTGATTCTGGAAACCATTGGTCTGGGAACATGACTGATGTTAGATTGTGGAATTCGGTGGCCTGGGAACATGACTGAGGTTTGATGGAGGAACCCTGTGGCCTGGGAACATGACTGAGGTTTGATGGTGGTACCTTGTGGCCTGGCAACATGACTGCGGCTTAATTCTGGAACCCTGTGGCCTGGCAACAGGACTGCGGTTTGATGGTGGAATCCTGTGGCCTGGCAAGATGACTTAGGTATGATTGTGGAACACTCTGGCCTAGGAATATGACTGAGGTTAAATTGTGGAACCCTGTGGCCTGGGAATATGAGTGAGGCTTCATTCTGGACACCTTTGTCCTGGGAACATGACTAAGGTTTGATTGTGGAACCCTGTGGCCTGCGAACATGACTGAGGTTTGATTCTGGAAACATGTGCCCTGGGAATATGACTGAGGTTTGATTCTGGAAATCTGTGGCCTGGGAACTTGACTGAGGTTTGATGGCAGAAACCTGTGGACTGGAAACATGACTGAGGTTTGATTGTGGAACCCTGTGCCCTGGGAACATGACTGAGGCCTGGTACTGGAAACCCATGGCCTGGGAACTTGACATTGGTTTGATTCTGGAATCCTGTGTCCTGGGAACATGATTGAGGTTTGATGGAGGAACCCTGTGGCCTGGGAACATGACTGAGGTTTGATGGTGGTACCCTGTGGCCTGGCAACATGACTGAGGCTTGATTCTGGAACCCTGTGGCCTGGGAACTTGAATGTGGTTTGATCGCAGAAACCTGTGGACTGGCAACATGACTGAGGTTTGATGGTGGAACCCTATGCACTGGGCACATGACATTGGTTTGATTCTGGAACCCTGTTTCCTGGGAACATGACTGAGGCTTGATGAGGGAACCCTGTGGCCTCGGAACAGGACTGAGGTTTGCTGGTGGAACCCTGTGGCCTGGGAACAGGACTGAGGCTTGATTCTGGAACCCTGTGGCACGGGAAGTTGAATGTGGTTTGATCGTAGAAACCTGTGGACTCGCAACATGCCTGAGGTTTGAATGTGGAACCCTGTGGCCTAGGAACATGACTGAGGTTTGATTCTGGAACCATGTGTCCTGGGAATATGAGTGAGGTTTGATTCTGGATACCTGTGGCATGGGAAAATGACTGAGGTTTCATTGTGGAAATATGTGGCCTGGGTTCATGAGTGAGGTTTGATGGAGGAACCCTGTGGCCTGGGAACATGACTGAGGTTTGATGGTGGTACCCTGTGGCCTGGCAACATGACTGAGGCTTGATTCTGGAACCCTGTGGCCTGGGAACTTGAATGTGGTTTGATCGCTGAAACCTGTGGACTGGCAACATGACTGAGGTTTGATGGTGGAACCCTGTGCACTGGGAATATGACTGAGGCCTGATACTGGAACCCAGTGGCCTGGGAACATGACATTGGTTTGATTCTGGAACCCTGTTTCCTGGGAATATGACTGAGCTTTGATGGTTGAACCCTGTGGCCGGGCAACATGACTGAGGTTTGATTCTGGACACGTTTGTCCTGGGAACATGACTGAGGATTGATTTTGGAACCATGTGCCCTGGGAATATGACTGAGGTTTGATTCTGGAAATCTGTGGCCTGGGAACTTGACTGAGGTTTGATGGCAGAAACCTGTGGACTGGAAACATGACTGAGGTTTGATTGTGGAACCCTGTGCCCTGGAAACATGACTGAGGCCTGGTACTGGAAACTCATGGCCTGGGAACTTGACATTGGTTTGATTCTGGAATCCTGTGTCCTGGGAATATAATTGAGGTTTGATGGAGGAACCCTGTGGCCTGGGAACATGACTGAGGTTTGATGGTGAAACTCTGTGGCCTGGCAACATGACTGAGGCTTGATTCTGGAACCCTGTGGCCTGGGAACTTGAATGTGGTTTGATCGCAGAAACCTGTGGACTGGCAACATGACTGAGGTTTGATGGTGGAACCCTGTGCACTGGGAACATGACATTGGTTTGATTCTGGAACCCTGTTTCCTGGGAACACGACTGAGGCTTGATGGTGGAAGCCTGTGGCCTGGCAACATGACTGAGGTTTGATTCTGGATCCCTGTGGCCTGGGAACATGACTGAGGCGTGATTCTGGAAAACTGTGACCTGGGAACATGACATCTGTTTAGATTGTGGAATACTGTGCCCTGGGAACCTGACCGAGGCTTGGTTCTGGAACCCTGTGGACTGGGAACATGAGTGAGGTTTTATGCTGGAAGCCTGTAGCCTGGGAACATAACTGAGGATTGATTCTGGAACCCTGTGGCCTGGGAACATGACATCGGTTGGATTCTGGAACCCTGTGGCATGGGAACATGGCTGAGGTTTGATTGTGGAACCCTCAGGCATGGGAACATGACTTAGGCTTGATAGTGGAAGCCTGTGGCCTGGCAACAGGACTGAGGTTTGATGGTGGAATCCTGTGGCCTGGCAAGATGACTTAGGTTTGATTGTGGAACACTCTGGCCTGGGAACCTGACTGAGGTTTCATTGTGGAAATATGTGTCCTGGGATCATGAGTGAGGTTTGATGGTGGAACACTCTGGCCTGGCAAAATGACTGAGGCTTGATTCTGGAACCCTGTGGCCTGGGAACTTGACTGAGGTTTGATGGAAGAAACCTGTGGACTGGCAACATGACTGACGTTTGATTGTGGAACCCTGTGCCCTGGAAACATGACTGTGGCCTGGTGCTGGAAACCCATGGCCTGGGAACTTGACATTGGTTTGATTCTGGAACCAAGTGCCCTGGGAACATGATTGAGGTTTGATTCTGGAAACCATTGGTCTGGGAACATGACTGATGTTAGATTGTGGAATTCAGTGGCCTGGGAACATGACTGAGGTTTGATGGAGGAACCCTGTGGCCTGGGAACATGACTGAGGTTTGATGGTGGTACCTTGTGGCCTGGCAACATGACTGCGGCTTGATTTTGGAACCCTGTGGCCTGGCAACAGGACTGCGGTTTGATGGTGGAATCCTGTGGCCTGGCAAGATGACTTAGGTATGATTGTGGAACACTCTGGCCTAGGAATATGACTGAGGTTAAATTGTGGAACCCTGTGGCCTGGGAATATGAGTGAGGCTTCATTCTGGACACCTTTGTCCTGGGAACATGACTAAGGTTTGATTGTGGAACCCTGTGGCCTGCGAACATGACTGAGGTTTGATTCTGGAAACATGTGCCCTGGGAATATGACTGAGGTTTGATTCTGGAAATCTGTGGCCTGGGAACTTGACTGAGGTTTGATGGCAGAAACCTGTGGACTGGAAACATGACTGAGGTTTGATTGTGGAACCCTGTGTCCTGGAAACATGACTGAGGCCTGGTACTGGAAACCCATGGCCTGGGAACTTGACATTGGTTTGATTCTGGAATCCTGTGTCCTGGGAACATGATTGAGGTTTGATGGAGGAACCCTGTGGCCTGGGAACATGACTGAGGTTTGATGGTGGTACCCTGTGGCCTGGCAACATGACTGAGGCTTGATTCTGGAACCCTGTGGCCTGGGAACTTGAATGTGGTTTGATCGCTGAAACCTGTGGACTGACAACATGACTGAGGTTTGATGGTGGAAACCTGTGCACTGGGCACATGACATTGGTTTGATTCTGGAACCCTGTTTCCTGGGAACATGACTGAGGCTTGATGAGGGAACCCTGTGGCCTCGGAACAGGACTGAGGTTTGCTGGTGGAACTCTGTGGCCTGGGAACATGACTGAGGCTTGATTCTGGAACCCTGTGGCCTGGGAACTTGAATGTGGTTTGATCGCAGAAACCTGTGGACTGGCAACATGCCTGAGGTTTGAATGTGGAACCCTGTGGCCTAGGAACATGACTGAGGTTTGATTCTGGAACCATGTGTCCTGGGAATATGAGTGAGGTTTGATTCTGGATACCTGTGGCATGGGAAAATGACTGAGGTTTCATTGTGGAAATATGTGGCCTGGGATCATGAGTGAGGTTTGATGGAGGAACCCTGTGGCCTGGGAACATGACTGAGGTTTGATGGTGGTACCCTGTGGCCTGGCAACATGACTGAGGCTTGATTCTGGAACCCTGTGGCCTGGGAACTTGAATGTGGTTTGATCGCTGAAACCTGTGGACTGGCAACATGACTGAGGTTTGATGGTGGAACCCTGTGCACTGGGAACATGACTGAGGCCTGATACTGGAACCCAGTGGCCTGGGAACATGACATTGGTTTGATTCTGGAACCCTGTTTCCTGGGAATATGACTGAGGTTTGATGGTTGAACCCTGTGGCCGGGCAACATGACTGAGGTTTGATTCTGGACACCTTTGTCCTGGGAACATGACTGAGGATTGATTTTGGAACCATGTGCCCTGGGAATATGACTGAGGTTTGATTCTGGAAATCTGTGGCCTGGGAACTTGACTGAGGTTTGATGGCAGAAACTTGTGGACTGGTAACATGAATGAGGTTTGATTGTGGAACCCTGTGCCCTGGAAACATGACTGAGGCCTGGTACTGGAAACTCATGGCCTGGGAACTTGACATTGGTTTGATTCTGGAATCCTGTGTCCTGGGAATATAATTGAGGTTTGATGGAGGAACCCTGTGGCCTGGGAACATGACTGAGGTTTGATGGTGAAACTCTGTGGCCTGGCAACATGACTGAGGCTTGATTCTGGAACCCTGTGGCCTGGGAACTTGAATGTGGTTTGATCGCAGAAACCTGTGGACTGGCAACATGACTGAGGTTTGATGGTGGAAGCCTGTGCACTGGGAACATGACATTGGTTTGATTCTGGAACCCTGTTTCCTGGGAACATGACTGAGGTTTGATGGTTGTACCCTATGGCCTGGCAACATGACTGAGGTTTGATTCTGGATCCCTGTGGCCTGGGAACATGACTGAGGCGTGATTCTGGAAAACTGTGACCTGGGAACATGACATCTGTTTAGATTGTGGAATACTGTGCCCTGGGAACCTGACCGAGGCTTGGTTCTGGAACCCTGTGGACTGGGAACATGAGTGAGGTTTTATGCTGGAAGCCTGTAGCCTGGGAACATAACTGAGGATTGATTCTGGAACCCTGTGGCCTGGGAACATGACATCGGTTGGATTCTGGAACCCTGTGGCATGGGAACATGGCTGAGGTTTGATTGTGGAACCCTCAGGCATGGGAACATGACTTAGGCTTGATAGTGGAAGCCTGTGGCCTGGCAACAGGACTGAGGTTTGATGGTGGAATCCTGTGGCCTGGCAAGATGACTTAGGTTTGATTGTGGAACACTCTGGCCTGGGAACATGACTGAGGTTTCATTGTGGAAATATGTGTCCTGGGATCATGAGTGAGGTTTGATGGTGGAACACTCTGGCCTGGCAAAATGACTGAGGCTTGATTCTGGAACCCTGTGGCCTGGGAACTTGACTGAGGTTTGATGGAAGAAACCTGTGGACTGGCAACATGACTGACGTTTGATTGTGGAACCCTGTGCCCTGGAAACATGACTGTGGCCTGGTGCTGGAAACCCATGGCCTGGGAACTTGACATTGGTTTGATTCTGGAACCAAGTGCCCTGGGAACATGATTGAGGTTTGATTCTGGAAACCATTGGTCTGGGAACATGACTGATGTTAGATTGTGGAATTCGGTGGCCTGGGAACATGACTGAGGTTTGATGGAGGAACCCTGTGGCCTGGGACCATGACTGTGGCTTGATTCTGGAAACCTGTGGCCTGGCAACAGGACTGCGGTTTGATGGTGGAATCCTGTGGCCTGGCAAGATGACTTAGGTTTGATTGTGGAACACTCTGGCCTGGGACCATGACTGAGGCTTGATGGTGGAACCATGGCCTGGCAACAGGTCTGAGGTTTGATTGTGGAACCCTTTGGCCTGGGAATATGACTGAGGTTAAATTGTGGAAACCTGTGGCCTGGGAATATGAGTGAGGCTTCATTCTGGAAACCTTTGTCCTGGGAACATGACTGAGGTTTGATTGTGGAACCCTGTGGCCTGCGAACATGACTGAGGTTTGATTCTGGAAACATGTGCCCTAGGAATATGACTGAGGTTTGATTCTGGAAATCTGTGGCCTGGGAACGTGACTGAGGTTTCATGGCAGAAACCTGTGGACTGGCAACATGACTGAGGTTTGATGGTGGAACCCTGTGGCCTGGGAACATGACTGAGGTTTGATGGTGGTACCCTGTGGCCTCGCAATATGACTGAGGCTTGATTCTGGAACCCTGTGGCCTGGGAACTTGAATGTGGTTTGATCGCAGAAACCTGTGGACTGGCAACATGACTGAGGTTTGATGGTGGAAGCCTGTGCACTGGGCACATGACATTGGTTTGATTCTGGAACCCTGTTTCCTGGGAACATGACTGAGGTTTGATGGTGGAAGCCTGTGGCCTGGCAACAGGACTGAGGTTTGCTGGTGGAACCCTGTGGCCTGGGAACATGACATCAGTTTGGAATCTGGTAATCTGTTGCATGGGAACATGAAATCGGTTTGATTCTGGAAACCTGTGGCCTGGGAATATGACTGAGGTTTGATGGTTGTACCCTATGCCCTGGCAACGTGACTGAGGTTTGATTCTGGATCCCTGTGGCCTGGAAACATGACTGAGGCGTGATTCTGGAAAACTGTGACCTGGGAACATGACATCTGTTTAGATTGTGGAATACTGTGCCCTGGGAACCTGACCGAGGCTTGGTTCTGGAAACCTGTGGACTGGGAACATGAGTGAGGTTTTATGCTGGAAGCCTGTAGCCTGGGAACATAACTGAGGATTGATTCTGGAACCCTGTGGCCTGGGAACATGACATCGGTTGGATTCTGGAACCCTGTGGCATGGGAACATGGCTGAGGTTTGATTGTGGAACCCTCAGGCATGGGAACATGACTTAGGCTTGATAGTGGAAGCCTGTGGCCTGGCAACAGGACTGCGGTTTGATGGTGGAATCCTGTGGCCTGGCAAGATGACTTAGGTATGATTGTGGAACACTCTGGCCTAGGAATATGACTGAGGTTAAATTGTGGAACCCTGTGGCCTGGGAATATGAGTGAGGCTTCATTCTGGACACCTTTGTCCTGGGAACATGACTAAGGTTTGATTGTGGAACCCTGTGGCCTGCGAACATGACTGAGGTTTGATTGTGGAACCCTGTGCCCTGGAAATATAACTGAGGCCTGGTACTGGAAACCCATGGCCTGGGAACTTGACATTGGTTTGATTCTGGAATCCTGTGTCCTGGGAACATGATTGAGGTTTGATGGAGGAACCCTGTGGCCTGGGAACATGACTGAGGTTTGATGGTGGTACCCTGTGGCCTGGCAACATGACTGAGGCTTGATTCTGGAACCCTGTGGCCTGGGAACTTGAATGTGGTTTGATCGTAGAAACCTGTGGACTCGCAACATGCCTGAGGTTTGAATGTGGAACCCTGTGGCCTAGGAACATGACTGAGGTTTGATTCTGGAACCATGTGTCCTGGGAATATGAGTGAGGTTTGATTCTGGATACCTGTTGCATGGGAAAATGACTGAGGTTTCATTGTGGAAATATGTGGCCTGGGATCATGAGTGAGGTTTGATGGAGGAACCCTGTGGCCTGGGAACATGACTGAGGTTTGATGGTGGTACCCTGTGGCCTGGCAACATGACTGAGGCTTGATTCTGGAACCCTGTGGCCTGGGAACTTGAATGTGGTTTGATCGCTGAAACCTGTGGACTGGCAACATGACTGAGGTTTGATGGTGGAACCCTGTGCACTGGGAACATGACTGAGGCCTGATACTGGAACCCAGTGGCCTGGGAACATGACATTGGTTTGATTCTGGAACCCTGTTTCCTGGGAATATGACTGAGGTTTGATGGTTGAACCCTGTGGCCGGGCAACATGACTGAGGTTTGATTCTGGACACCTTTGTCCTGGGAACATGACTGAGGATTGATTTTGGAACCATGTGCCCTGGGAATATGACTGAGGTTTGATTCTGGAACCCTGTGGCCTGGGAACTTGAATGTGGTTTGATCGCAGAAACCTGTGGACTGGCAACATGACTGAGGTTTGATGGTGGAAGCCTGTGCACTGGGAACATGACATTGGTTTGATTCTGGAACCCTGTTTCCTGGGAACATGACTGAGGTTTGATGGTTGAACCCTGTGGCCTGGCAACACGCCTGAGGTTTGACTGTGGAACGCTCAAGCTTGGGAACACGACTGAGGCTTGATGGTGGAAGCCTGTGGCCTGGCAACAGGACTGAGGTTTGATTCTGGATCCCTGTGGCCTGGGAACATGACTGAGGCGTGATTCTGGAAAACTGTGACCTGGGAACATGACATCTGTTTAGATTGTGGAATACTGTGCCCTGGGAACCTGACCGAGGCTTGGTTCTGGAACCCTGTGGAATGGGAACATCAGTGAGGTTTTATGCTGGAAGCCTGTAGCCTGGGAACATAACTGAGGATTGATTCTGGAACCCTGTGGCCTGGGAACATGACATCGGTTGGATTCTGGAACCCTGTGGCATGGGAACATGGCTGAGGTTTGATTGTGGAACCCTCAGGCATGGGAACATGACTTAGGCTTGATAGTGGAAGCCTGTGGCCTGGCAACAGGACTGAGGTTTGATGGTGGAATCCTGTGGCCTGGCAAGATGACTTAGGTTTGATTGTGGAACACTCTGGCCTGGGAACATGACTGAGGTTTCATTGTGGAAATATGTGTCCTGGGATCATGAGTGAGGTTTGATGGTGGAACACTCTGGCCTGGCAAAATGACTGAGGCTTGATTCTGGAACCCTGTGGCCTGGGAACTTGACTGAGGTTTGATGGAAGAAACCTGTGGACTGGCAACATGACTGACGTTTGATTGTGGAACCCTGTGCCCTGGAAACATGACTGTGGCCTGGTGCTGGAAACCCATGGCCTGGGAACTTGACATTGGTTTGATTCTGGAAACAAGTGCCCTGGGAACATGATTGAGGTTTGATTCTGGAAACCATTGGTCTGGGAACATGACTGATGTTAGATTGTGGAATTCGGTGGCCTGGGAACATGACTGACGTTTGATGGAGGAACCCTGTGGCCTGGGAACATGACTGAGGTTTGATGGTGGTACCTTGTGGCCTGGCAACATGACTGCGGCTTGATTCTGGAAACCTGTGGCCTGGCAACAGTACTGCGGTTTGATGGTGGAATCCTGTGGCCTGGCAAGATGACTTAGGTTTGATTGTGGAACACTCTGGCCTGGGACCATGACTGAGGCTTGATGGTGGAACCGTGGCCTGGCAACAGGACTGAGGTTTGATTGTGGAACCCTTTGGCCTGGGAATATGACTGAGGTTTAATTGTGGAACCCTGTGGCCGGGGAATATGAGTGAGGCTTGATTTTGGAACCCTGTGGCCTGGGAACATGAGTGTGGTTTTATTCTGGAAGCCTGTAGCCTGGGAACATAACTGAGGATTGATTCTGGAACCCTGTGGCCTGGGAACATGACATCGGTTGGATTCTGGAACCCTGTGGCATGGGAACATGGTTGAGGTTTGATTGTGGAACCCTCAGGCATGGGAACATGACTTAGGCTTGATAGTGGAAGCCTGTGGCCTGGCAACAGGACTGAGGTTTGATGGTGGAATCCTGTGGCCTGGCAAGATGACTTAGGTTTGATTGTGGAACACTCTGGCCTGGGAACATGACTGAGGTTTCATTGTGGAAATATGTGTCCTGGGATCATGAGTGAGGTTTGATGGTGGAACACTCTGGCCTGGCAAAATGACTGAGGCTTGATTCTGGAACCCTGTGGCCTGGGAACTTGACTGAGGTTTGATGGAAGAAACCTGTGGACTGGCAACATGACTGACGTTTGATTGTGGAACCCTGTGCCCTGGAAACATGACTGTGGCCTGGTGCTGGAAACCCATGGCCTGGGAACTTGACATTAGTTTGATTCTGGAACCAAGTGCCCTGGGAACATGATTGAGGTTTGATTCTGGAAACCATTGGTCTGGGAACATGACTGATGTTAGATTGTGGAATTCGGTGGCCTGGGAACATGACTGAGGTTTGATGGAGGAACCCTGTGGCCTGGGAACATGACTGCGGCTTGATTCTGGAAACCTGTGGCCTGGCAACAGGACTGCGGTTTGATGGTGGAATCCTGTGGCCTGGCAAGATGACTTAGGTTTGATTGTGGAACACTCTGGCTTGGGAACATGACTGAGGTTTCATTGTGGAAATATGTGTCCTGGGATCATGAGTGAGGTTTGATGGTGGAACACTCTGGCCTGGCAAAATGACTGAGGCTTGATTCTGGAACCCTGTGGCCTGGGAACGTGACTGAGGTTTGATGGAAGAAACCTGTGGACTGGCAACATGACTGACGTTTGATTGTGGAACCCTGTGCCCTGGAAACATGACTGTGGCCTGGTACTGGAAACCCATGGCCTGGGAACTTGACATTGGTTTGATTCTGGAACCAAGTGCCCTGGGAACATGATTGAGGTTTGATTCTGTAAACCATTGGTCTGGGAACATGACTGTGGCCTGGTGCTGGAAACCCATGGCCTGGGAACTTGACATTGGTTTGATTCTGGAACCAAGTGCCCTGGGAACATGATTGAGGTTTGATTCTGGAAACCATTGGTCTGGGAACATGACTAATGTTAGATTGTGGAATTCGGTGGCCTGGGAACATGACTGAGGTTTGATGGAGGAACCCTGTGGCCTGGGAACATGACTGAGGTTTGATGGTGGTACCTTGTGGCCTGGCAACATGACTGTGGCTTGATTCTGGAACCCTGTGGCCTGGCAACAGGACTTCGGTTTGATGGTGGAATCCTGTGGCCTGGCAAGATGACTTAGGTTTGATTGTGGAACACTCTGGCCTGGGACCATGACTGAGGCTTGATGGTGGAACCGTGGCCTGGCAACAGGACTGAGGTTTGATTGTGGAACTCTTTGGCCTGGGAATATGACTGAGGTTTAATTGTGGAACCCTGTGGCCGGGGAATATGAGTGAGGCTTGATTTTGGAACCCTGTGGCCTGGGAACATGAGTGAGGTTTTATTCTGGAAGCCTGTAGCCTGGGAACATACCTGAGGATTGGTTCTGGAACCCTGTGGCCTGGGAACATGACTGAGGTTTGATTCTGGACACGTTTGTCCTGGGAACATGACTGAGGATTGATTTTGGAACCATGTGCCCTGGGAATATGACTGAGGTTTGATTCTGGAAATCTGTGGCCTGGGAACTTGACTGAGGTTTGATGGCAGAAACCTGTGGACTGGAAACATGACTGAGGTTTGATTGTGGAACCCTGTGCCCTGGAAACATGACTGAGGCCTGGTACTGGAAACTCATGGCCTGGGAACTTGACATTGGTTTGATTCTGGAATCCTGTGTCCTGGGAATATAATTGAGGTTTGATGGAGGAACCCTGTGGCCTGGGAACATGACTGAGGTTTGATGGTGAAACTCTGTGGCCTGGCAACATGACTGAGGCTTGATTCTGGAACCCTGTGGCCTGGGAACTTGAATGTGGTTTGATCGCAGAAACCTGTGGACTGGCAACATGACTGAGGTTTGATGGTGGAACCCTGTGCACTGGGAACATGACATTGGTTTGATTCTGGAACCCTGTTTCCTGGGAACACGACTGAGGCTTGATGGTGGAAGCCTGTGGCCTGGCAACATGACTGAGGTTTGATTCTGGATCCCTGTGGCCTGGGAACATGACTGAGGCGTGATTCTGGAAAACTGTGACCTGGGAACATGACATCTGTTTAGATTGTGGAATACTGTGCCCTGGGAACCTGACCGAGGCTTGGTTCTGGAACCCTGTGGACTGGGAACATGAGTGAGGTTTTATGCTGGAAGCCTGTAGCCTGGGAACATAACTGAGGATTGATTCTGGAACCCTGTGGCCTGGGAACATGACATCGGTTGGATTCTGGAACCCTGTGGCATGGGAACATGGCTGAGGTTTGATTGTGGAACCCTCAGGCATGGGAACATGACTTAGGCTTGATAGTGGAAGCCTGTGGCCTGGCAACAGGACTGAGGTTTGATGGTGGAATCCTGTGGCCTGGCAAGATGACTTAGGTTTGATTGTGGAACACTCTGGCCTGGGAACCTGACTGAGGTTTCATTGTGGAAATATGTGTCCTGGGATCATGAGTGAGGTTTGATGGTGGAACACTCTGGCCTGGCAAAATGACTGAGGCTTGATTCTGGAACCCTGTGGCCTGGGAACTTGACTGAGGTTTGATGGAAGAAACCTGTGGACTGGCAACATGACTGACGTTTGATTGTGGAACCCTGTGCCCTGGAAACATGACTGTGGCCTGGTGCTGGAAACCCATGGCCTGGGAACTTGACATTGGTTTGATTCTGGAACCAAGTGCCCTGGGAACATGATTGAGGTTTGATTCTGGAAACCATTGGTCTGGGAACATGACTGATGTTAGATTGTGGAATTCAGTGGCCTGGGAACATGACTGAGGTTTGATGGAGGAACCCTGTGGCCTGGGAACATGACTGAGGTTTGATGGTGGTACCTTGTGGCCTGGCAACATGACTGCGGCTTGATTTTGGAACCCTGTGGCCTGGCAACAGGACTGCGGTTTGATGGTGGAATCCTGTGGCCTGGCAAGATGACTTAGGTATGATTGTGGAACACTCTGGCCTAGGAATATGACTGAGGTTAAATTGTGGAACCCTGTGGCCTGGGAATATGAGTGAGGCTTCATTCTGGACACCTTTGTCCTGGGAACATGACTAAGGTTTGATTGTGGAACCCTGTGGCCTGCGAACATGACTGAGGTTTGATTCTGGAAACATGTGCCCTGGGAATATGACTGAGGTTTGATTCTGGAAATCTGTGGCCTGGGAACTTGACTGAGGTTTGATGGCAGAAACCTGTGGACTGGAAACATGACTGAGGTTTGATTGTGGAACCCTGTGTCCTGGAAACATGACTGAGGCCTGGTACTGGAAACCCATGGCCTGGGAACTTGACATTGGTTTGATTCTGGAATCCTGTGTCCTGGGAACATGATTGAGGTTTGATGGAGGAACCCTGTGGCCTGGGAACATGACTGAGGTTTGATGGTGGTACCCTGTGGCCTGGCAACATGACTGAGGCTTGATTCTGGAACCCTGTGGCCTGGGAACTTGAATGTGGTTTGATCGCTGAAACCTGTGGACTGACAACATGACTGAGGTTTGATGGTGGAAACCTGTGCACTGGGCACATGACATTGGTTTGATTCTGGAACCCTGTTTCCTGGGAACATGACTGAGGCTTGATGAGGGAACCCTGTGGCCTCGGAACAGGACTGAGGTTTGCTGGTGGAACTCTGTGGCCTGGGAACATGACTGAGGCTTGATTCTGGAACCCTGTGGCCTGGGAACTTGAATGTGGTTTGATCGCAGAAACCTGTGGACTGGCAACATGCCTGAGGTTTGAATGTGGAACCCTGTGGCCTAGGAACATGACTGAGGTTTGATTCTGGAACCATGTGTCCTGGGAATATGAGTGAGGTTTGATTCTGGATACCTGTGGCATGGGAAAATGACTGAGGTTTCATTGTGGAAATATGTGGCCTGGGATCATGAGTGAGGTTTGATGGAGGAACCCTGTGGCCTGGGAACATGACTGAGGTTTGATGGTGGTACCCTGTGGCCTGGCAACATGACTGAGGCTTGATTCTGGAACCCTGTGGCCTGGGAACTTGAATGTGGTTTGATCGCTGAAACCTGTGGACTGGCAACATGACTGAGGTTTGATGGTGGAACCCTGTGCACTGGGAACATGACTGAGGCCTGATACTGGAACCCAGTGGCCTGGGAACATGACATTGGTTTGATTCTGGAACCCTGTTTCCTGGGAATATGACTGAGCTTTGATGGTTGAACCCTGTGGCCGGGCAACATGACTGAGGTTTCATTCTGGACACCTTTGTCCTGGGAACATGACTGAGGATTGATTTTGGAACCATGTGCCCTGGGAATATGACTGAGGTTTGATTCTGGAAATCTGTGGCCTGGGAACTTGACTGAGGTTTGATGGCAGAAACTTGTGGACTGGTAACATGAATGAGGTTTGATTGTGGAACCCTGTGCCCTGGAAACATGACTGAGGCCTGGTACTGGAAACTCATGGCCTGGGAACTTGACATTGGTTTGATTCTGGAATCCTGTGTCCTGGGAATATAATTGAGGTTTGATGGAGGAACCCTGTGGCCTGGGAACATGACTGAGGTTTGATGGTGAAACTCTGTGGCCTGGCAACATGACTGAGGCTTGATTCTGGAACCCTGTGGCCTGGGAACTTGAATGTGGTTTGATCGCAGAAACCTGTGGACTGGCAACATGACTGAGGTTTGATGGTGGAAGCCTGTGCACTGGGAACATGACATTGGTTTGATTCTGGAACCCTGTTTCCTGGGAACATGACTGAGGTTTGATGGTTGTACCCTATGGCCTGGCAACATGACTGAGGTTTGATTCTGGATCCCTGTGGCCTGGGAACATGACTGAGGTGTGATTCTGGAAAACTGTGACCTGGGAACATGACATCTGTTTAGATTGTGGAATACTGTGCCCTGGGAACCTGACCGAGGCTTGGTTCTGGAACCCTGTGGACTGGGAACATGAGTGAGGTTTTATGCTGGAAGCCTGTAGCCTGGGAACATAACTGAGGATTGATTCTGGAACCCTGTGGCCTGGGAACATGACATCGGTTGGATTCTGGAACCCTGTGGCATGGGAACATGGCTGAGGTTTGATTGTGGAACCCTCAGGCATGGGAACATGACTTAGGCTTGATAGTGGAAGCCTGTGGCCTGGCAACAGGACTGAGGTTTGATGGTGGAATCCTGTGGCCTGGCAAGATGACTTAGGTTTGATTGTGGAACACTCTGGCCTGGGAACATGACTGAGGTTTCATTGTGGAAATATGTGTCCTGGGATCATGAGTGAGGTTTGATGGTGGAACACTCTGGCCTGGCAAAATGACTGAGGCTTGATTCTGGAACCCTGTGGCCTGGGAAATTGACTGAGGTTTGATGGAAGAAACCTGTGGACTGGCAACATGACTGACGTTTGATTGTGGAACCCTGTGCCCTGGAAACATGACTGTGGCCTGGTGCTGGAAACCCATGGCCTGGGAACTTGACATTGGTTTGATTCTGGAAACAAGTGCCCTGGGAACATGATTGAGGTTTGATTCTGGAAACCATTGGTCTGGGAACATGACTGATGTTAGATTGTGGAATTCGGTGGCCTGGGAACATGACTGACGTTTGATGGAGGAACCCTGTGGCCTGGGAACATGACTGAGGTTTGATGGTGGTACCTTGTGGCCTGGCAACATGACTGCGGCTTGATTCTGGAAACCTGTGGCCTGGCAACAGTACTGCGGTTTGATGGTGGAATCCTGTGGCCTGGCAAGATGACTTAGGTTTGATTGTGGAACACTCTGGCCTGGGACCATGACTGAGGCTTGATGGTGGAACCGTGGCCTGGCAACAGGACTGAGGTTTGATTGTGGAACCCTTTGGCCTGGGAATATGACTGAGGTTTAATTGTGGAACCCTGTGGCCGGGGAATATGAGTGAGGCTTGATTTTGGAACCCTGTGGCCTGGGAACATGAGTGTGGTTTTATTCTGGAAGCCTGTAGCCTGGGAACATAACTGAGGATTGATTCTGGAACCCTGTGGCCTGGGAACATGACATCGGTTGGATTCTGGAACCCTGTGGCATGGGAACATGGTTGAGGTTTGATTGTGGAACCCTCAGGCATGGGAACATGACTTAGGCTTGATAGTGGAAGCCTGTGGCCTGGCAACAGGACTGAGGTTTGATGGTGGAATCCTGTGGCCTGGCAAGATGACTTAGGTTTGATTGTGGAACACTCTGGCCTGGGAACATGACTGAGGTTTCATTGTGGAAATATGTGTCCTGGGATCATGAGTGAGGTTTGATGGTGGAACACTCTGGCCTGGCAAAATGACTGAGGCTTGATTCTGGAACCCTGTGGCCTGGGAACTTGACTGAGGTTTGATGGAAGAAACCTGTGGACTGGCAACATGACTGACGTTTGATTGTGGAACCCTGTGCCCTGGAAACATGACTGTGGCCTGGTGCTGGAAACCCATGGCCTGGGAACTTGACATTAGTTTGATTCTGGAACCAAGTGCCCTGGGAACATGATTGAGGTTTGATTCTGGAAACCATTGGTCTGGGAACATGACTGATGTTAGATTGTGGAATTCGGTGGCCTGGGAACATGACTGAGGTTTGATGGAGGAACCCTGTGGCCTGGGAACATGACTGCGGCTTGATTCTGGAAACCTGTGGCCTGGCAACAGGACTGCGGTTTGATGGTGGAATCCTGTGGCCTGGCAAGATGACTTAGGTTTGATTGTGGAACACTCTGGCTTGGGAACATGACTGAGGTTTCATTGTGGAAATATGTGTCCTGGGATCATGAGTGAGGTTTGATGGTGGAACACTCTGGCCTGGCAAAATGACTGAGGCTTGATTCTGGAACCCTGTGGCCTGGGAACGTGACTGAGGTTTGATGGAAGAAACCTGTGGACTGGCAACATGACTGACGTTTGATTGTGGAACCCTGTGCCCTGGAAACATGACTGTGGCCTGGTACTGGAAACCCATGGCCTGGGAACTTGACATTGGTTTGATTCTGGAACCAAGTGCCCTGGGAACATGATTGAGGTTTGATTCTGTAAACCATTGGTCTGGGAACATGACTGTGGCCTGGTGCTGGAAACCCATGGCCTGGGAACTTGACATTGGTTTGATTCTGGAACCAAGTGCCCTGGGAACATGATTGAGGTTTGATTCTGGAAACCATTGGTCTGGGAACATGACTAATGTTAGATTGTGGAATTCGGTGGCCTGGGAACATGACTGAGGTTTGATGGAGGAACCCTGTGGCCTGGGAACATGACTGAGGTTTGATGGTGGTACCTTGTGGCCTGGCAACATGACTGTGGCTTGATTCTGGAACCCTGTGGCCTGGCAACAGGACTTCGGTTTGATGGTGGAATCCTGTGGCCTGGCAAGATGACTTAGGTTTGATTGTGGAACACTCTGGCCTGGGACCATGACTGAGGCTTGATGGTGGAACCGTGGCCTGTCAACAGGACTGAGGTTTGATTGTGGAACTCTTTGGCCTGGGAATATGACTGAGGTTTAATTGTGGAACCCTGTGGCCGGGGAATATGAGTGAGGCTTGATTTTGGAACCCTGTGGCCTGGGAACATGAGTGAGGTTTTATTCTGGAAGCCTGTAGCCTGGGAACATACCTGAGGATTGGTTCTGGAACCCTGTGGCCTGGGAACATGACATCGGTTGGATTCTGGAACCCTGTGGCATGGGAACATGGCTGAGGTTTGATTGTGGAACCCTCAGGCATGGGAACATGACTTAGGCTTGATAGTGGAAGCCTGTGGCCTGGCAACAGGACTGATGTTTGATGGTGGAATCCTGTGGCCTGGCAAGATGACTTAGGTTTGATTGTGGAACACTCTGGCCTGGGAACATGACTGAGGTTTCATTGTGGAAATATGTGTCCTGGGATCATGAGTGAGGTTTGATGGTGGAACACTCTGGCCTGGCAAAATGACTGAGGCTTGATTCTGGAACCCTGTGGCCTGGGAACTTGACTGAGGTTTGATGGAAGAAACCTGTGGACTGGCAACATGACTGACGTTTGATTGTGGAACCCTGTGCCCTGGAAACATGACTGTGGCCTGGTGCTGGAAACCCATGGCCTGGGAACTTGACATTGGTTTGATTCTGGAACCAAGTGCCCTGGGAATATGATTGAGGTTTGATTCTGGAAACCATTGGTCTGGGAACATGACTGATGTTAGATTGTGGAATTCGGTGGCCTGGGAACATGACTGAGGTTTGATGGAGGAACCCTGTGGCCTGGGAACATGACTGAGGTTTGATGGTGGTACCTTGTGGCCTGGCAACATGACTGCGGCTTAATTCTGGAACCCTGTGGCCTGGCAACAGGACTGCGGTTTGATGGTGGAATCCTGTGGCCTGGCAAGATGACTTAGGTATGATTGTGGAACACTCTGGCCTAGGAATATGACTGAGGTTAAATTGTGGAACCCTGTGGCCTGGGAATATGAGTGAGGCTTCATTCTGGACACCTTTGTCCTGGGAACATGACTAAGGTTTGATTGTGGAACCCTGTGGCCTGCGAACATGACTGAGGTTTGATTCTGGAAACATGTGCCCTGGGAATATGACTGAGGTTTGATTCTGGAAATCTGTGGCCTGGGAACTTGACTGAGGTTTGATGGCAGAAACCTGTGGACTGGAAACATGACTGAGGTTTGATTGTGGAACCCTGTGCCCTGGGAACATGACTGAGGCCTGGTACTGGAAACCCATGGCCTGGGAACTTGACATTGGTTTGATTCTGGAATCCTGTGTCCTGGGAACATGATTGAGGTTTGATGGAGGAACCCTGTGGCCTGGGAACATGACTGAGGTTTGATGGTGGTACCCTGTGGCCTGGCAACATGACTGAGGCTTGATTCTGGAACCCTGTGGCCTGGGAACTTGAATGTGGTTTGATCGCAGAAACCTGTGGACTGGCAACATGACTGAGGTTTGATGGTGGAACCCTATGCACTGGGCACATGACATTGGTTTGATTCTGGAACCCTGTTTCCTGGGAACATGACTGAGGCTTGATGAGGGAACCCTGTGGCCTCGGAACAGGACTGAGGTTTGCTGGTGGAACCCTGTGGCCTGGGAACAGGACTGAGGCTTGATTCTGGAACCCTGTGGCACGGGAAGTTGAATGTGGTTTGATCGTAGAAACCTGTGGACTCGCAACATGCCTGAGGTTTGAATGTGGAACCCTGTGGCCTAGGAACATGACTGAGGTTTGATTCTGGAACCATGTGTCCTGGGAATATGAGTGAGGTTTGATTCTGGATACCTGTGGCATGGGAAAATGACTGAGGTTTCATTGTGGAAATATGTGGCCTGGGTTCATGAGTGAGGTTTGATGGAGGAACCCTGTGGCCTGGGAACATGACTGAGGTTTGATGGTGGTACCCTGTGGCCTGGCAACATGACTGAGGCTTGATTCTGGAACCCTGTGGCCTGGGAACTTGAATGTGGTTTGATCGCTGAAACCTGTGGACTGGCAACATGACTGAGGTTTGATGGTGGAACCCTGTGCACTGGGAATATGACTGAGGCCTGATACTGGAACCCAGTGGCCTGGGAACATGACATTGGTTTGATTCTGGAACCCTGTTTCCTGGGAATATGACTGAGCTTTGATGGTTGAACCCTGTGGCCGGGCAACATGACTGAGGTTTGATTCTGGACACGTTTGTCCTGGGAACATGACTGAGGATTGATTTTGGAACCATGTGCCCTGGGAATATGACTGAGGTTTGATTCTGGAAATCTGTGGCCTGGGAACTTGACTGAGGTTTGATGGCAGAAACCTGTGGACTGGAAACATGACTGAGGTTTGATTGTGGAACCCTGTGCCCTGGAAACATGACTGAGGCCTGGTACTGGAAACTCATGGCCTGGGAACTTGACATTGGTTTGATTCTGGAATCCTGTGTCCTGGGAATATAATTGAGGTTTGATGGAGGAACCCTGTGGCCTGGGAACATGACTGAGGTTTGATGGTGAAACTCTGTGGCCTGGCAACATGACTGAGGCTTGATTCTGGAACCCTGTGGCCTGGGAACTTGAATGTGGTTTGATCGCAGAAACCTGTGGACTGGCAACATGACTGAGGTTTGATGGTGGAAGCCTGTGCACTGGGAACATGACATTGGTTTGATTCTGGAACCCTGTTTCCTGGGAACACGACTGAGGCTTGATGGTGGAAGCCTGTGGCCTGGCAACATGACTGAGGTTTGATTCTGGATCCCTGTGGCCTGGGAACATGACTGAGGCGTGATTCTGGAAAACTGTGACCTGGGAACATGACATCTGTTTAGATTGTGGAATACTGTGCCCTGGGAACCTGACCGAGGCTTGGTTCTGGAACCCTGTGGACTGGGAACATGAGTGAGGTTTTATGCTGGAAGCCTGTAGCCTGGGAACATAACTGAGGATTGATTCTGGAACCCTGTGGCCTGGGAACATGACATCGGTTGGATTCTGGAACCCTGTGGCATGGGAACATGGCTGAGGTTTGATTGTGGAACCCTCAGGCATGGGAACATGACTTAGGCTTGATAGTGGAAGCCTGTGGCCTGGCAACAGGACTGAGGTTTGATGGTGGAATCCTGTGGCCTGGCAAGATGACTTAGGTTTGATTGTGGAACACTCTGGCCTGGGAACCTGACTGAGGTTTCATTGTGGAAATATGTGTCCTGGGATCATGAGTGAGGTTTGATGGTGGAACACTCTGGCCTGGCAAAATGACTGAGGCTTGATTCTGGAACCCTGTGGCCTGGGAACTTGACTGAGGTTTGATGGAAGAAACCTGTGGACTGGCAACATGACTGACGTTTGATTGTGGAACCCTGTGCCCTGGAAACATGACTGTGGCCTGGTGCTGGAAACCCATGGCCTGGGAACTTGACATTGGTTTGATTCTGGAACCAAGTGCCCTGGGAACATGATTGAGGTTTGATTCTGGAAACCATTGGTCTGGGAACATGACTGATGTTAGATTGTGGAATTCAGTGGCCTGGGAACATGACTGAGGTTTGATGGAGGAACCCTGTGGCCTGGGAACATGACTGAGGTTTGATGGTGGTACCTTGTGGCCTGGCAACATGACTGCGGCTTGATTTTGGAACCCTGTGGCCTGGCAACAGGACTGCGGTTTGATGGTGGAATCCTGTGGCCTGGCAAGATGACTTAGGTATGATTGTGGAACACTCTGGCCTAGGAATATGACTGAGGTTAAATTGTGGAACCCTGTGGCCTGGGAATATGAGTGAGGCTTCATTCTGGACACCTTTGTCCTGGGAACATGACTAAGGTTTGATTGTGGAACCCTGTGGCCTGCGAACATGACTGAGGTTTGATTCTGGAAACATGTGCCCTGGGAATATGACTGAGGTTTGATTCTGGAAATCTGTGGCCTGGGAACTTGACTGAGGTTTGATGGCAGAAACCTGTGGACTGGAAACATGACTGAGGTTTGATTGTGGAACCCTGTGTCCTGGAAACATGACTGAGGCCTGGTACTGGAAACCCATGGCCTGGGAACTTGACATTGGTTTGATTCTGGAATCCTGTGTCCTGGGAACATGATTGAGGTTTGATGGAGGAACCCTGTGGCCTGGGAACATGACTGAGGTTTGATGGTGGTACCCTGTGGCCTGGCAACATGACTGAGGCTTGATTCTGGAACCCTGTGGCCTGGGAACTTGAATGTGGTTTGATCGCTGAAACCTGTGGACTGACAACATGACTGAGGTTTGATGGTGGAAACCTGTGCACTGGGCACATGACATTGGTTTGATTCTGGAACCCTGTTTCCTGGGAACATGACTGAGGCTTGATGAGGGAACCCTGTGGCCTCGGAACAGGACTGAGGTTTGCTGGTGGAACTCTGTGGCCTGGGAACATGACTGAGGCTTGATTCTGGAACCCTGTGGCCTGGGAACTTGAATGTGGTTTGATCGCAGAAACCTGTGGACTGGCAACATGCCTGAGGTTTGAATGTGGAACCCTGTGGCCTAGGAACATGACTGAGGTTTGATTCTGGAACCATGTGTCCTGGGAATATGAGTGAGGTTTGATTCTGGATACCTGTGGCATGGGAAAATGACTGAGGTTTCATTGTGGAAATATGTGGCCTGGGATCATGAGTGAGGTTTGATGGAGGAACCCTGTGGCCTGGGAACATGACTGAGGTTTGATGGTGGTACCCTGTGGCCTGGCAACATGACTGAGGCTTGATTCTGGAACCCTGTGGCCTGGGAACTTGAATGTGGTTTGATCGCTGAAACCTGTGGACTGGCAACATGACTGAGGTTTGATGGTGGAACCCTGTGCACTGGGAACATGACTGAGGCCTGATACTGGAACCCAGTGGCCTGGGAACATGACATTGGTTTGATTCTGGAACCCTGTTTCCTGGGAATATGACTGAGGTTTGATGGTTGAACCCTGTGGCCGGGCAACATGACTGAGGTTTGATTCTGGACACCTTTGTCCTGGGAACATGACTGAGGATTGATTTTGGAACCATGTGCCCTGGGAATATGACTGAGGTTTGATTCTGGAAATCTGTGGCCTGGGAACTTGACTGAGGTTTGATGGCAGAAACTTGTGGACTGGTAACATGAATGAGGTTTGATTGTGGAACCCTGTGCCCTGGAAACATGACTGAGGCCTGGTACTGGAAACTCATGGCCTGGGAACTTGACATTGGTTTGATTCTGGAATCCTGTGTCCTGGGAATATAATTGAGGTTTGATGGAGGAACCCTGTGGCCTGGGAACATGACTGAGGTTTGATGGTGAAACTCTGTGGCCTGGCAACATGACTGAGGCTTGATTCTGGAACCCTGTGGCCTGGGAACTTGAATGTGGTTTGATCGCAGAAACCTGTGGACTGGCAACATGACTGAGGTTTGATGGTGGAAGCCTGTGCACTGGGAACATGACATTGGTTTGATTCTGGAACCCTGTTTCCTGGGAACATGACTGAGGTTTGATGGTTGTACCCTATGGCCTGGCAACATGACTGAGGTTTGATTCTGGATCCCTGTGGCCTGGGAACATGACTGAGGCGTGATTCTGGAAAACTGTGACCTGGGAACATGACATCTGTTTAGATTGTGGAATACTGTGCCCTGGGAACCTGACCGAGGCTTGGTTCTGGAACCCTGTGGACTGGGAACATGAGTGAGGTTTTATGCTGGAAGCCTGTAGCCTGGGAACATAACTGAGGATTGATTCTGGAACCCTGTGGCCTGGGAACATGACATCGGTTGGATTCTGGAACCCTGTGGCATGGGAACATGGCTGAGGTTTGATTGTGGAACCCTCAGGCATGGGAACATGACTTAGGCTTGATAGTGGAAGCCTGTGGCCTGGCAACAGGACTGAGGTTTGATGGTGGAATCCTGTGGCCTGGCAAGATGACTTAGGTTTGATTGTGGAACACTCTGGCCTGGGAACATGACTGAGGTTTCATTGTGGAAATATGTGTCCTGGGATCATGAGTGAGGTTTGATGGTGGAACACTCTGGCCTGGCAAAATGACGGAGGCTTGATTCTGGAACCCTGTGGCCTGGGAACTTGACTGAGGTTTGATGGAAGAAACCTGTGGACTGGCAACATGACTGACGTTTGATTGTGGAACCCTGTGCCCTGGAAACATGACTGTGGCCTGGTGCTGGAAACCCATGGCCTGGGAACTTGACATTGGTTTGATTCTGGAACCAAGTGCCCTGGGAACATGATTGAGGTTTGATTCTGGAAACCATTGGTCTGGGAACATGACTGATGTTAGATTGTGGAATTCGGTGGCCTGGGAACATGACTGAGGTTTGATGGAGGAACCCTGTGGCCTGGGACCATGACTGTGGCTTGATTCTGGAAACCTGTGGCCTGGCAACAGGACTGCGGTTTGATGGTGGAATCCTGTGGCCTGGCAAGATGACTTAGGTTTGATTGTGGAACACTCTGGCCTGGGACCATGACTGAGGCTTGATGGTGGAACCATGGCCTGGCAACAGGTCTGAGGTTTGATTGTGGAACCCTTTGGCCTGGGAATATGACTGAGGTTAAATTGTGGAAACCTGTGGCCTGGGAATATGAGTGAGGCTTCATTCTGGAAACCTTTGTCCTGGGAACATGACTGAGGTTTGATTGTGGAACCCTGTGGCCTGCGAACATGACTGAGGTTTGATTCTGGAAACATGTGCCCTAGGAATATGACTGAGGTTTGATTCTGGAAATCTGTGGCCTGGGAACGTGACTGAGGTTTCATGGCAGAAACCTGTGGACTGGCAACATGACTGAGGTTTGATGGTGGAACCCTGTGGCCTGGGAACATGACTGAGGTTTGATGGTGGTACCCTGTGGCCTCGCAATATGACTGAGGCTTGATTCTGGAACCCTGTGGCCTGGGAACTTGAATGTGGTTTGATCGCAGAAACCTGTGGACTGGCAACATGACTGAGGTTTGATGGTGGAAGCCTGTGCACTGGGCACATGACATTGGTTTGATTCTGGAACCCTGTTTCCTGGGAACATGACTGAGGTTTGATGGTTGAACCCTGTAGCCTGGCAATATGCCTGAGGTTTGACTGTGGAACGCTCAGGCTTGGGAACACGACTGAGGCTTGATGGTGGAAGCCTGTGGCCTGGCAACAGGACTGAGGTTTGCTGGTGGAACCCTGTGGCCTGGGAACATGACATCAGTTTGGAATCTGGTACTCTGTTGCCTGGGAACATGAAATCGTTTTGATTCTGGAAACCTGTGGCCTGGGAATATGACTGAGGTTTGATGTTTGTACCCTATGCCCTGGCAACGTGACTGAGGTTTGATTCTGGATCCCTGTGGCCTGGAAACATGACTGAGGCGTGATTCTGGAAAACTGTGACCTGGGAACATGACATCTGTTTAGATTGTGGAATACTGTGCCCTGGGAACCTGACCGAGGCTTGGTTCTGGAAACCTGTGGACTGGGAACATGAGTGAGGTTTTATGCTGGAAGCCTGTAGCCTGGGAACATAACTGAGGATTGATTCTGGAACCCTGTGGCCTGGGAACATGACATCGGTTGGATTCTGGAACCCTGTGGCATGGGAACATGGCTGAGGTTTGATTGTGGAACCCTCAGGCATGGGAACATGACTTAGGCTTGATAGTGGAAGCCTGTGGCCTGGCAACAGGACTGCGGTTTGATGGTGGAATCCTGTGTCCTGGCAAGATGACTTAGGTATGATTGTGGAACACTCTGGCCTAGGAATATGACTGAGGTTAAATTGTGGAACCCTGTGGCCTGGGAATATGAGTGAGGCTTCATTCTGGACACCTTTGTCCTGGGAACATGACTAAGGTTTGATTGTGGAACCCTGTGGCCTGCGAACATGACTGAGGTTTGATTGTGGAACCCTGTGCCCTGGAAATATAACTGAGGCCTGGTACTGGAAACCCATGGCCTGAGAACTTGACATTGGTTTGATTCTGGAATCCTGTGTCCTGGGAACATGATTGAGGTTTGATGGAGGAACCCTGTGGCCTGGGAACATGACTGAGGTTTGATGGTGGTACCCTGTGGCCTGGCAACATGACTGAGGCTTGATTCTGGAACCCTGTGGCCTGGGAACTTGAATGTGGTTTGATCGTAGAAACCTGTGGACTCGCAACATGCCTGAGGTTTGAATGTGGAACCCTGTGGCCTAGGAACATGACTGAGGTTTGATTCTGGAACCATGTGTCCTGGGAATATGAGTGAGGTTTGATTCTGGATACCTGTGGCATGGGAAAATGACTGAGGTTTCATTGTGGAAATATGTGGCCTGGGATCATGAGTGAGGTTTGATGGAGGAACCCTGTGGCCTGGGAACATGACTGAGGTTTGATGGTGGTACCCTGTGGCCTGGCAACATGACTGAGGCTTGATTCTGGAACCCTGTGGCCTGGGAACTTGAATGTGGTTTGATCGCTGAAACCTGTGGACTGGCAACATGACTGAGGTTTGATGGTGGAACCCTGTGCACTGGGAACATGACTGAGGCCTGATACTGGAACCCAGTGGCCTGGGAACATGACATTGGTTTGATTCTGGAACCCTGTTTCCTGGGAATATGACTGAGGTTTGATGGTTGAACCCTGTGGCCGGGCAACATGACTGAGGTTTGATTCTGGACACCTTTGTCCTGGGAATATGACTGAGGTTTGATTCTGGAACCCTGTGGCCTGGGAACTTGAATGTGGTTTGATCGCAGAAACCTGTGGACTGGCAACATGACTGAGGTTTGATGGTGGAAGCCTGTGCACTGGGAACATGACATTGGTTTGATTCTGGAACCCTGTTTCCTGGGAACATGACTGAGGTTTGATGGTTGAACCCTGTGGCCTGGCAACACGCCTGAGGTTTGACTGTGGAACGCTCAAGCTTGGGAACACGACTGAGGCTTGATGGTGGAAGCCTGTGGCCTGGCAACAGGACTGAGGTTTGATTCTGGATCCCTGTGGCCTGGGAACATGACTGAGGCGTGATTCTGGAAAACTGTGACCTGGGAACATGACATCTGTTTAGATTGTGGAATACTGTGCCCTGGGAACCTGACCGAGGCTTGGTTCTGGAACCCTGTGGAATGGGAACATCAGTGAGGTTTTATGCTGGAAGCCTGTAGCCTGGGAACATAACTGAGGATTGATTCTGGAACCCTGTGGCCTGGGAACATGACATCGGTTGGATTCTGGAACCCTGTGGCATGGGAACATGGCTGAGGTTTGATTGTGGAACCCTCAGGCATGGGAACATGACTTAGGCTTGATAGTGGAAGCCTGTGGCCTGGCAACAGGACTGAGGTTTGATGGTGGAATCCTGTGGCCTGGCAAGATGACTTAGGTTTGATTGTGGAACACTCTGGCCTGGGAACATGACTGAGGTTTCATTGTGGAAATATGTGTCCTGGGATCATGAGTGAGGTTTGATGGTGGAACACTCTGGCCTGGCAAAATGACGGAGGCTTGATTCTGGAACCCTGTGGCCTGGGAACTTGACTGAGGTTTGATGGAAGAAACCTGTGGACTGGCAACATGACTGACGTTTGATTGTGGAACCCTGTGCCCTGGAAACATGACTGTGGCCTGGTGCTGGAAACCCATGGCCTGGGAACTTGACATTGGTTTGATTCTGGAAACAAGTGCCCTGGGAACATGATTGAGGTTTGATTCTGGAAACCATTGGTCTGGGAACATGACTGATGTTAGATTGTGGAATTCGGTGGCCTGGGAACATGACTGACGTTTGATGGAGGAACCCTGTGGCCTGGGAACATGACTGAGGTTTGATGGTGGTACCTTGTGGCCTGGCAACATGACTGCGGCTTGATTCTGGAAACCTGTGGCCTGGCAACAGTACTGCGGTTTGATGGTGGAATCCTGTGGCCTGGCAAGATGACTTAGGTTTGATTGTGGAACACTCTGGCCTGGGACCATGACTGAGGCTTGATGGTGGAACCGTGGCCTGGCAACAGGACTGAGGTTTGATTGTGGAACCCTTTGGCCTGGGAATATGACTGAGGTTTAATTGTGGAACCCTGTGGCCGGGGAATATGAGTGAGGCTTGATTTTGGAACCCTGTGGCCTGGGAACATGAGTGTGGTTTTATTCTGGAAGCCTGTAGCCTGGGAACATAACTGAGGATTGATTCTGGAACCCTGTGGCCTGGGAACATGACATCGGTTGGATTCTGGAACCCTGTGGCATGGGAACATGGTTGAGGTTTGATTGTGGAACCCTCAGGCATGGGAACATGACTTAGGCTTGATAGTGGAAGCCTGTGGCCTGGCAACAGGACTGAGGTTTGATGGTAGAATCCTGTGGCCTGGCAAGATGACTTAGGTTTGATTGTGGAACACTCTGGCCTGGGAACATGACTGAGGTTTCATTGTGGAAATATGTGTCCTGGGATCATGAGTGAGGTTTGATGGTGGAACACTCTGGCCTGGCAAAATGACTGAGGCTTGATTCTGGAACCCTGTGGCCTGGGAACTTGACTGAGGTTTGATGGAAGAAACCTGGGGACTGGCAACATGACTGACGTTTGATTGTGGAACCCTGTGCCCTGGAAACATGACTGTGGCCTGGTACTGGAAACCCATGGCCAGGGAACTTGACATTGGTTTGATTCTGGAATCAAGTGCCCTGGGAACATGATTGAGGTTTGATTCTGGAAACCATTGGTCTGGGAACATGACTGATGTTAGATTGTGGAATTCGGTGGCCTGGGAACATGACTGAGGTTTGATGGAGGAACCCTGTGGCCTGGGAACATGACTGAGGTTTGATGGTGGTACCTTGTGGCCTGGCAACATGACTGCGGCTTGATTCTGGAACCCTGTGGCCTGGCAACAGGACTGCGGTTTGATGGTGGAATCCTGTGGCCTGGCAAGATGACTTAGGTTTGATTGTGGAACACTCTGGCCTGGGACCATGACTGAGGCTTGATGGTGGAACCATGGCCTGGCAACAGGACTGAGGTTTGATTGTGGAACCCTTTGGCCTGGGAATATGACTGAGGTTAAATTGTGGAACCCTGTGGCCTGGGAATATGTGTGAGGCTTCATTCTGGAAACCTTTGTCCTGGGAACATGACTGAGGTTTCATTGTGGAACCCTGTGGCCTGCGAACATGACTGAGGTTTGATTCTGGAAACATGTGCCCTGGGAATATGACTGAGGTTTGATTCTGGAAATCTGTGGCCTGGGAACGTGACTGAGGTTTCATGGCAGAAACCTGTGGACTGGCAACATGACTGAGGTTTGATGGTGGAACCCTGTGGCCTGGGAACATGACTGAGGTTTGATGGTGGTACCCTGTGGCCTCGCAATATGACTGAGGCTTGATTCTGGAACCCTGTGGCCTGGGAACTTGAATGTGGTTTGATCGCAGAAACCTGTGGACTGGCAACATGACTGAGGTTTGATGGTGGAAGCCTGTGCACTGGGCACATGACATTGGTTTGATTCTGGAACCCTGTTTCCTGGGAACATGACTGAGGTTTGATGGTTGAACCCTGTAGCCTGGCAATATGCCTGAGGTTTGACTGTGGAACGCTCAGGCTTGGGAACACGACTGAGGCTTGATGGTGGAAGCCTGTGGCCTGGCAACAGGACTGAGGTTTGCTGGTGGAACCCTGTGGCCTGGGAACATGACATCAGTTTGGAATCTGGTACTCTGTTGCCTGGGAACATGAAATCGTTTTGATTCTGGAAACCTGTGGCCTGGGAATATGACTGAGGTTTGATGTTTGTACCCTATGCCCTGGCAACGTGACTGAGGTTTGATTCTGGATCCCTGTGGCCTGGAAACATGACTGAGGCGTGATTCTGGAAAACTGTGACCTGGGAACATGACATCTGTTTAGATTGTGGAATACTGTGCCCTGGGAACCTGACCGAGGCTTGGTTCTGGAAACCTGTGGACTGGGAACATGAGTGAGGTTTTATGCTGGAAGCCTGTAGCCTGGGAACATAACTGAGGATTGATTCTGGAACCCTGTGGCCTGGGAACATGACATCGGTTGGATTCTGGAACCCTGTGGCATGGGAACATGGCTGAGGTTTGATTGTGGAACCCTCAGGCATGGGAACATGACTTAGGCTTGATAGTGGAAGCCTGTGGCCTGGCAACAGGACTGCGGTTTGATGGTGGAATCCTGTGTCCTGGCAAGATGACTTAGGTATGATTGTGGAACACTCTGGCCTAGGAATATGACTGAGGTTAAATTGTGGAACCCTGTGGCCTGGGAATATGAGTGAGGCTTCATTCTGGACACCTTTGTCCTGGGAACATGACTAAGGTTTGATTGTGGAACCCTGTGGCCTGCGAACATGACTGAGGTTTGATTGTGGAACCCTGTGCCCTGGAAATATAACTGAGGCCTGGTACTGGAAACCCATGGCCTGGGAACTTGACATTGGTTTGATTCTGGAATCCTGTGTCCTGGGAACATGATTGAGGTTTGATGGAGGAACCCTGTGGCCTGGGAACATGACTGAGGTTTGATGGTGGTACCCTGTGGCCTGGCAACATGACTGAGGCTTGATTCTGGAACCCTGTGGCCTGGGAACTTGAATGTGGTTTGATCGTAGAAACCTGTGGACTCGCAACATGCCTGAGGTTTGAATGTGGAACCCTGTGGCCTAGGAACATGACTGAGGTTTGATTCTGGAACCATGTGTCCTGGGAATATGAGTGAGGTTTGATTCTGGATACCTGTGGCATGGGAAAATGACTGAGGTTTCATTGTGGAAATATGTGGCCTGGGATCATGAGTGAGGTTTGATGGAGGAACCCTGTGGCCTGGGAACATGACTGAGGTTTGATGGTGGTACCCTGTGGCCTGGCAACATGACTGAGGCTTGATTCTGGAACCCTGTGGCCTGGGAACTTGAATGTGGTTTGATCGCTGAAACCTGTGGACTGGCAACATGACTGAGGTTTGATGGTGGAACCCTGTGCACTGGGAACATGACTGAGGCCTGATACTGGAACCCAGTGGCCTGGGAACATGACATTGGTTTGATTCTGGAACCCTGTTTCCTGGGAATATGACTGAGGTTTGATGGTTGAACCCTGTGGCCGGGCAACATGACTGAGGTTTGATTCTGGACACCTTTGTCCTGGGAATATGACTGAGGTTTGATTCTGGAACCCTGTGGCCTGGGAACTTGAATGTGGTTTGATCGCAGAAACCTGTGGACTGGCAACATGACTGAGGTTTGATGGTGGAAGCCTGTGCACTGGGAACATGACATTGGTTTGATTCTGGAACCCTGTTTCCTGGGAACATGACTGAGGTTTGATGGTTGAACCCTGTGGCCTGGCAACACGCCTGAGGTTTGACTGTGGAACGCTCAAGCTTGGGAACACGACTGAGGCTTGATGGTGGAAGCCTGTGGCCTGGCAACAGGACTGAGGTTTGATTCTGGATCCCTGTGGCCTGGGAACATGACTGAGGCGTGATTCTGGAAAACTGTGACCTGGGAACATGACATCTGTTTAGATTGTGGAATACTGTGCCCTGGGAACCTGACCGAGGCTTGGTTCTGGAACCCTGTGGAATGGGAACATCAGTGAGGTTTTATGCTGGAAGCCTGTAGCCTGGGAACATAACTGAGGATTGATTCTGGAACCCTGTGGCCTGGGAACATGACATCGGTTGGATTCTGGAACCCTGTGGCATGGGAACATGGCTGAGGTTTGATTGTGGAACCCTCAGGCATGGGAACATGACTTAGGCTTGATAGTGGAAGCCTGTGGCCTGGCAACAGGACTGAGGTTTGATGGTGGAATCCTGTGGCCTGGCAAGATGACTTAGGTTTGATTGTGGAACACTCTGGCCTGGGAACATGACTGAGGTTTCATTGTGGAAATATGTGTCCTGGGATCATGAGTGAGGTTTGATGGTGGAACACTCTGGCCTGGCAAAATGACGGAGGCTTGATTCTGGAACCCTGTGGCCTGGGAACTTGACTGAGGTTTGATGGAAGAAACCTGTGGACTGGCAACATGACTGACGTTTGATTGTGGAACCCTGTGCCCTGGAAACATGACTGTGGCCTGGTGCTGGAAACCCATGGCCTGGGAACTTGACATTGGTTTGATTCTGGAAACAAGTGCCCTGGGAACATGATTGAGGTTTGATTCTGGAAACCATTGGTCTGGGAACATGACTGATGTTAGATTGTGGAATTCGGTGGCCTGGGAACATGACTGACGTTTGATGGAGGAACCCTGTGGCCTGGGAACATGACTGAGGTTTGATGGTGGTACCTTGTGGCCTGGCAACATGACTGCGGCTTGATTCTGGAAACCTGTGGCCTGGCAACAGTACTCCGGTTTGATGGTGGAATCCTGTGGCCTGGCAAGATGACTTAGGTTTGATTGTGGAACACTCTGGCCTGGGACCATGACTGAGGCTTGATGGTGGAACCGTGGCCTGGCAACAGGACTGAGGTTTGATTGTGGAACCCTTTGGCCTGGGAATATGACTGAGGTTTAATTGTGGAACCCTGTGGCCGGGGAATATGAGTGAGGCTTGATTTTGGAACCCTGTGGCCTGGGAACATGAGTGTGGTTTTATTCTGGAAGCCTGTAGCCTGGGAACATAACTGAGGATTGATTCTGGAACCCTGTGGCCTGGGAACATGACATCGGTTGGATTCTGGAACCCTGTGGCATGGGAACATGGTTGAGGTTTGATTGTGGAACCCTCAGGCATGGGAACATGACTTAGGCTTGATAGTGGAAGCCTGTGGCCTGGCAACAGGACTGAGGTTTGATGGTAGAATCCTGTGGCCTGGCAAGATGACTTAGGTTTGATTGTGGAACACTCTGGCCTGGGAACATGACTGAGGTTTCATTGTGGAAATATGTGTCCTGGGATCATGAGTGAGGTTTGATGGTGGAACACTCTGGCCTGGCAAAATGACTGAGGCTTGATTCTGGAACCCTGTGGCCTGGGAACTTGACTGAGGTTTGATGGAAGAAACCTGGGGACTGGCAACATGACTGACGTTTGATTGTGGAACCCTGTGCCCTGGAAACATGACTGTGGCCTGGTACTGGAAACCCATGGCCAGGGAACTTGACATTGGTTTGATTCTGGAATCAAGTGCCCTGGGAACATGATTGAGGTTTGATTCTGGAAACCATTGGTCTGGGAACATGACTGATGTTAGATTGTGGAATTCGGTGGCCTGGGAACATGACTGAGGTTTGATGGAGGAACCCTGTGGCCTGGGAACATGACTGAGGTTTGATGGTGGTACCTTGTGGCCTGGCAACATGACTGCGGCTTGATTCTGGAACCCTGTGGCCTGGCAACAGGACTGCGGTTTGATGGTGGAATCCTGTGGCCTGGCAAGATGACTTAGGTTTGATTGTGGAACACTCTGGCCTGGGACCATGACTGAGGCTTGATGGTGGAACCATGGCCTGGCAACAGGACTGAGGTTTGATTGTGGAACCCTTTGGCCTGGGAATATGACTGAGGTTAAATTGTGGAACCCTGTGGCCTGGGAATATGTGTGAGGCTTCATTCTGGAAACCTTTGTCCTGGGAACATGACTGAGGTTTCATTGTGGAACCCTGTGGCCTGCGAACATGACTGAGGTTTGATTCTGGAAACATGTGCCCTGGGAATATGACTGAGGTTTGATTCTGGAAATCTGTGGCCTGGGAACGTGACTGAGGTTTGATGGCAGAAACCTGTGGACTGGCAACATGACTGAGGTTTGATGGTGGAAGCCTGTGCACTGGGAACATGACATTGGTTTGATTCTGGAACCCTGTTTCCTGGGAACATGACTGAGGTTTGACGGTGGAACGCTCAGGCTTGGGAACACGACTGAGGCTTGATGGTGGAAGCCTGTGGCCTGGCAACAGGACTGAGGTTTGATTCTGGATCCCTGTGGCCTGGGAACATGACTGAGGCGTGATTCTGGAAAACTGTGACCTGGGAACATGACATCTGTTTAGATTGTGGAATACTGTGCCCTGGGAACCTGACCGAGGCTTGGTTCTGGAACCCTGTGGACTGGGAACATGAGTGAGGTTTTATGCTGGAAGCCTGTAGCCTGGGAACATAACTGAGGATTGATTCTGGAACCCTGTGGCCTGGGAACATGACATCGGTTGGATTCTGGAACCCTGTGGCATGGGAACATGGCTGAGGTTTGATTGTGGAACCCTCAGGCATGGGAACATGACTTAGGCTTGATAGTGGAAGCCTGTGGCCTGGCAACAGGACTGCGGTTTGATGGTGGAATCCTGTGGCCTGGCAAGATGACTTAGGTATGATTGTGGAACACTCTGGCCTGGGAACATGACTGAGGTTTCATTGTGGAAATATGTGGCCTGGGATCATGAGTGAGGTTTGATGGAGGAACCCTGTGGCCTGGGAACATGACTGAGGTTTAATGGTGGTACCCTGTGGCCTGGAAACATGATTCAGGCTTGATTCTGGAACCCTGTGGCCTGGGAACTTGAATGTGGTTTGATTGCTCAAACCTGTGGACTGGCAACATGACTGAGGTTTGATGGTGGAAGCCTGTGCACTGGGAACATGACATTGGTTTGATTCTGGAACCCTGTTTCCTGGGAACATGACTGAGGTTTGATTCTGGAAACATGTGCCCTGGGAATATGACTGAGGTTTGACTCTGGAAATCTGTGGCCTGGGAACTTGTACTGAGGTTTGATGGCAGAAACCTGTGGACTGGAAACATGACTGAGGTTTGATTGTGGAACCCTGTGCCCTGGAAACATGACTGAGGCCTGGTACTGGAAACCCATGGCCTGGGAATTTGACATTGGTTTGATTCTGGAATCCTGTGTCCTGGGAAAATGATTGAGGTTTGATGGAGGAAACCTGTGGCCTGGGAACATGACTGAGGTTTAATGGTGGTACCCTTTGGCCTGGCAACATGACTGTGGCTTGATTCTGGAACCCTGTGGCCTGGGAACTTGAATGTGGTTTGATCGCAGAAACCTGTGGACTGGCAACATGACTGAGGTTTGATGGTGGAACCCTGTGCACTGGGCCTATGACATTGGTTTGAATCTGGAACCCTGTTTCCTGGGAACATGACTGAGGTTTGATTGTTGAACCCTGTGGCCTGGCAACATGCCTGAGGTTTGATTCTGGAACCATGTGTCCTGGGAATATGAGTGAGGTTTGATTCTGGATACCTGTGGCATGGGAAAATGACTGAGGTTTCATTGTGGAAATATGTGGCCTGGGATCATGAGTGAGGTTTGATGGAGGAAACCTGTGGCCTGGCAACATGACTGAGGCTTGATTCTGGAACCCTGTGGCCTGGGAACTTGAATGTGGTTTGATCGCTGAACCCTGTGGACTGGCAACATAACTGAGGTTTGATGGTGGAACCCTGTGCACTGGGAACATGACTGAGGCCTGATACTGGAACCCAGTGGCCTGGGAACATGACATTGGTTTGATTCTGGAACCCTGTTTCCTGGGAATATGACTGAGGTTTGATGGTGGTACCCTATGGCCTGGCAACGTGACTGAGGTTTGATTCTGGATCCCTGTGGCCTGGGAACATGACTGAGGTGTGATTCTGGAAAACTGTGACCTGGGAACATGACATCTGTTTAGATTGTGGAATACTGTGCCCTGGGAACCTGACTGAGGCTTGGTTCTGGAACCCTGTGGACTGGGAACATGAGTGAGGTTTTATGCTGGAAGCCTGTAGCCTGGGAACATAACTGAGATTTGATTCTGGAACCCTGTGGCCTGGGAACATGACATCGGTTGGATTCTGGAACCCTGTGGCATGGGAACATGGTTGAGGTTTGATTGTGGAACCCTCAGGCATGGGAACATGACTTAGGCTTGATAGTGGAAGCCTGTGGCCTGGCAACAGGACTGAGGTTTGATGGTGGAATCCTGTGGCCTGGCAAGATGACTTAGGTTTGATTGTGGAACACTCTGGCCTGGGAACATGACTGAGGTTTCATTGTGGAAATATGTGTCCTGGGATCATGAGTGAGGTTTGATGGTGGAACACTCTGGCCTGGCAAAATGACTGAGGCTTGATTCCGGAACCCTGTGGCCTGGGAACTTGACTGAGGTTTGATGGAAGAAACCTGTGGACTGGCAACATGACTGACGTTTGAGTGTGGAACCCTGTGCCCTGGAAACATGACTGTGGCCTGGTGCTGGAAACCCATGGCCTGGGAACTTGACATTGGTTTGATTCTGGAACCAAGGGCCCTGGGAACATGATTGAGGTTTGATTCTGGAAACCATTGGTCTGGGAACATGACTGATGTTAGATTGTGGAATTCGGTGGCCTGGGAACATGACTGAGGTTTGACTCTGGATCCCTGTGGACTGGGAACATGACTGAGGTATTATTCTGGAAGCCTGTAGCCTGGGATCATAACTGAGAATTGATTCTGGAAACCTGTGGCCTGGGAACATGACATCGGTGGATTCTGGAACCCTTTGGCCTGGGAACATGAGAACGGTTTGATTCTGGAACCCTGTGGCCTGGGAACATGTCTGAGGTTTGATGGTGGAAACCTGTGGCCTGGCAACATGCCTGAGGTTTGTTTCTGGAACCCTCTTCCCTGGGAACATGCCTGAGGTTTGATTCTGGACATCTTTGTCCTGGGAACATGACTGAGGTTTGATTTTGGAACTCTGTGGCCTGCGAACATGACTGAGGTTTGATTCTGGAACCATGTGCCCTGGGAATATGACTGAGGTTTGATTCTGGAAATCTGTGGCCTGGGAACTTGACTGAGGTTTGATGGCAGAAAACTGTGGACTGGTAACATGACTGAGGTTTGATTGTGGAACCCTGTGCCCTGGAAACATGACTGAGGCCTGGTACTGGAAACCCATGGCCTGGGAACTTGACATTGGTTTGATTCTGGAATCTTGTGTCCTGGGAACATGACTGAGCTTTGATGGTGGTACACTGTGTCCTGGCAACATGACTGAGGCTTGATTCTGGAACCCTGTGGCCTGGGAACTTGAATGTGGTTTGATCGCAGAAACCTGTGGACTGGCAACATGACTGAGGTTTGATGGTGGAACCCTGTGCACTGGGAACATGAATGAGGTTTCGTTCTGGAACCCTGTTCCCTGGGAACATGACTGGGGTTTGATTCTGGACACCTGTGTCCTGGGAACATGCCTGAGGTTTGAATGTGGAACCCTGTGGCCTAGGAACATGACTGAGGTTTGATTCTGGAACCATGTGTCCTGGGAATATGAGTGAGGTTTGATTCTGGTTACCTGTGGCATGGGAAAATGACTGAGGTTTCATTGTGGAAATATGTGGCCTGGGATCATGAGTGAGGTTTGATGGAGGAACCCTGTGGCCTGGGAACATGACTGAGGTTTGATGGTTGTACCCCGTGGCCTGGCAAAATGACTGAGGCTTGATTCTGGAACCCTGTGGCCTGGGAACTTGAATGTGGTTTGATCGCTGAAACCTGTGGACTGGCAACATGACTGAGGTTTGATGGTGGAACCCTGTGCACTGGGAACATGACTGAGGCCTGATAATGGAACCCAGTGGCCTGGGAACATGACATTGGTTTGACTCTGGAACCCTGTTTCCTGGGAACATGACTGAGGTTTGATGGTTGAACCCTGTGGCCGGGAAACATGACTGAGTTTTCATTCTGGACAACTTTGTCCTGGGAACATGACTGAGGATTGATTTTGGAACCATGTGTCCTGGGAATATGACTGAGGTTTGATTCTGGAAATCTGTGGCCTGGGAACTTGACTGAGGTTTGATGGCAGAAACTTGTGGACTGGTAAAATGAAAGAGGTTTGATTGTGGAACGCTGTGCCCTGGAAACATGACTGAGGCCTGGTACTGGAAACTCATGGCCTGGGAACTTGACATTGGTTTGATTCTGGAACCCTGTTTCCTGGGAACATGACTGAGGTTTGATGGTTGAACCCTGTGGCCTGGCAACAGGACTGAGGTTTGCTGGTGGAACCCTGTGGCCTGGGAACATGACATCAGTTTGGAATCTGGTACTCTGTTGCATGGGAACATGAAATCGGTTTGATTCTGGAAACCTGTGGCCTGGGAATATGACTGAGGTTTGATGGTTGTACCCTATGGCCTGGCAACGTGACTGAGGTTTGATTCTGGATCCCTGTGGCCTGGGAACATGACTGAGGCGTGATTCTGGAAAACTGTGACCTGGGAATATGCCATCTGTTTAGATTGTGGAATACTGTGCCCTGGGAACCTGACTGAGGCTTGGTTCTGGAACCCTGTGGACTGGGAACATGAGTGAGGTTTTATTCTGGAAGCCTGTAGCCTGGGAACATAACTGAGATTTGATTCTGGAACCCTGTGGCCTGGGAACATGACATCGGTTGGATTCTGGAACCCTGTGGCATAGGAACATGGTTGAGGTTTGATTGTGGAACCCTCAGGCATGGGAACATGACTTAGGCTTGATAGTGGAAGCCTGTGGCCTGGCAACAGGACTGAGGTTTGATGGTGGAATCCTGTGGCCTGGCAAGATGACTTAGGTTTGATTGTGGAACACTCTGGCCTGGGACCATGACTGAGGCTTGATGGTGGAACCATGGCCTGGCAACAGGACTGAGGTTTGATTGTGGAACCCTTTGGCCTGGGAATATGACTGAGGTTAAATTGTGGAACCCTGTGGCCTGGGAATATGAGTGAGGCTTCATTCTGGACACCTTTGTCCTGGGAACATGACTAAGGTTTGATTGTGGAACCCTGTGGCCTGCGAACATGACTGAGGTTTGATTCTGGAAACATGTGCACTGGGAATATGACTGAGGTTTGATTCTGGAAATCTGTGGCCTGGGAACGTGACTGAGGTTTGATGGCAGAAACCTGTGGACTGGAAACATGACTGAGGTTTGATTGTGGAACCCTGGGCCCTGGAAACATAACTGAGGCCTGGTACTGGAAACCCATGGCCTGGGAACTTGACATTGGTTTGATTCTGGAATCCTGTGTCCTGGGAACATGATTGAGGTTTGATGGAGGAACCCTGTGGCCTGGGAACATGACTGAGGTTTGATGGTGGTACCCTGTGGCCTGGCAACATGACTGAGGCTTGATTCTGGAACCCTGTGGCCTGTGAACTTGAATGTGGTTTGATCGCAGAAACCTGTGGACTGGCAACATGACTGAGGTTTGATGGTGGAACCCTGTGCACTGGGCACATGACATTGGTTTGATTCAGGAACCCTCTTTCCTGGGAACATGACTGAGGTTTAATTGTTGAACCCTTTGGCCTGGCAACATGCCTGAGGATTGATTGTGGAACGCTCAGTCTTGGGAACATGACTGAGGCTTGATGATGGAACCCTGTGGCCTCGGAACAGGACTGAGGTTTGCTGGTGGAACCCTGTGGCCTGGGAACATGACTGAGGCTTGATTCTGGAACCCTGTGGCCTGGGAACTTGAATTTGGTTTGATCGCAGAAACCTGTGGACTGGCAACATGCCTGAGGTTTGAATGTGGAACCCTGTGGCCTCGGAACATGACTGAGGTTTGATTCTGGAACCATGTATCCTGGGAATATGAGTGAGGTTTGATTCTGGATACCTGTGGCATGGGAAAATGACTGAGGTTTCATTGTGGAAATATGTGGCCTGGGATCATGAGTGAGGTTTGATGGAGGAACCCTGTGGCCTGGGAACATGACTGAGGTTTAATGGTGGTACCCTGTGGCCTGGCAACATGATTCAGGCTTGATTCTGGAACCCTGTGGCCTGGGAACTTGAATGTGGTTTGATCGCTGAAACCTGTGGACTGGCAACATGACTGAGGCTTGATGGTGGAAGCCTGTGGCCTGGCAACAGGACTGAGGTTTGCTGGTGGAACCCTGTGGCCTGGGAACATGACATCAGTTTGGAATCTGGTACTCTGTTGCCTGGGAACATGAAATCGTTTTGATTCTGGAAACATGTGGCCTGGGAATATGACTGAGGTTTGATGGTTGTACCCTATGGCCTGGCAACGTGACTGAGGTTTGATTCTGGATCCCTGTGGCCTGGGAACATGACTGAGGCGTGATTCTGGAAACCTGTGAACTGGGAACATGCCATCTGTTTAGATTGTGGAATACTGTACACTGGGAACCTGACTGAGGCTTGGTTCTGGAACCCTGTGGCCTGGGAACATGAGTGAGGTTTTATGCTGGAAGCCTGTAGCCTGGGAACATAACTGAGGATTGATTCTGGAACCCTGTGGCCTGGGAACATGACATCGGTTGGATTCTGGAATCCTGTGGCATAGGAACATGGCTGAGGTTTGATTGTGGAACCCTCAGGCTTGGGAACATGACTGAGGCTTGATAGAGGAAGCCTGTGGCCTGGCAACAGGACTGAGGTTTGATGGTGGAATCCTGTGGCCTGGCAAGATGACTTAGGTTTGATTGTGGAACACTCTGGCCTGGGAACATGACTGAGGTTTCATTGTGGAAATATGTGTCCTGGGATCATGAGTGAGGTTTGATGGTGGAACACTCTGGCCTGGCAAAATGACTGAGGCTTGATTCTGGAACCCTGTGGCCTGGGAACTTGACTGAGGTTTGATGGAAGAAACCTGTGGACTGGCAACATGACTGACGTTTGATTGTGGAACCCTGTGCCCTGGAAATATGACTGTGGCCTGGTGCTGGAAACCCATGGCCTAGGAACTTGACATTGGTTTGATTCTGGAACCAAGTGCCCTGGGAATATGACTGAGGTTTGACTCTGGAAATCTGTGGCCTGGGAACTTGTACTGAGGTTTGATGGCAGAAACCTGTGGACTGGAAACATGACTGAGGTTTGATTGTGGAACCCTGTGCCCTGGAAACATGACTGAGGCCTGGTACTGGAAACCCATGGCCTGGGAACTTGACATTGGTTTGATTCTGCAATCCTGTGTCCTGGGAACATGATTGAGGTTTGATGGAGGAACCCTGTGGCCTGGGAACATGACTGAGGTTTAATGGTGGTACCCTTTGGCCTGGCAACATGACTGTGGCTTGATTCTGGAACCCTGTGGCCTGGGAACTTGAATGTGGTTTGATCGCAGAAACCTGTGGACTGGCAACATGCCTGAGGTTTGAATGTGGAACCCTGTGGCCTAGGAACATGACTGAGGTTTGATTCTGGAACCATGTGTCCTGGGAATATGAGTGAGGTTTGATTCTGGATACCTGTGGCATGGGAAAATGACTGAGGTTTCATTGTGGAAATATGTGGCCTGGGATCATGAGTGAGGTTTGATGGAGGAACCCTGTGCACTGGGCATATGACATTGGTTTGAATCTGGAACCCTGTTTCCTGGGAACATGACTGAGGTTTGATTGTTGAACCCTGTGGACTGGCAACATGACTGAGGTTTGATGGTGGAACCCTGTGCACTGGGAACATGACTGAGGCCTGATACTGGAACCCAGTGGCCTGGGAACATGACATTGGTTTGATTCTGGAACCCTGTTTCCTGGGAATATGACTGAGGTTTGATGGTTGAACCCTGTGGCCGGGCAACATGACTGAGGTTTAATTCTGGACACCTTTGTCCTGGGAACATGACTGAGGATTGATTTTGGAACCATGTGTCCTGGGAATATGACTGAGGTTTGATTCTGGAAATCTGTGGCCTGGGAACTTGACTGAGGTTTGATGGCAGAAACTTTGGACTGGTAACATGAATGAGGTTTGATTGTGGAACCCTGTGCCCTGGAAACATGACTGAGGCCTGGTACTGGAAACTCATGGCCTGGGAACTTGACATTGGTTTGATTCTGGAATCCTGTGTCCTGGGAATATAATTGAGGTTTGATGGAGGAACCCTATGGCCTGGGAACATGACTGATGTTTGATGGTGAAACTCTGTGGCCTGGCAACATGACTGAGGCTTGATTCTGGAACCCTGTGGCCTGGGAACTTGAATGTGGTTTGATCGCAGAAACCTGTGGACTGGCAACATGACTGAGGTTTGATGGTGGAAGCCTGTGCACTGGGAACATGACATTGGTTTGATTCTGGAACCCTGTTTCCTGGGAACATGACTGAGGTTTGATGGTTGAACCCTGTGGCCTGGCAACAGGACTGAGGTTTGCTGGTGGAACCCTGTGGCCTGGGAACATGACATCAGTTTGGAATCTGGTACTCTGTTGCATGGGAACATGAAATCGGTTTGATTCTGGAAACCTGTGGCCTGGGAATATGACTGAGGTTTGATGGTTGTACCCTATGGCCTGGCAACGTGACTGAGGTTTGATTCTGGATCCCTGTGGCCTGGGAACATGACTGAGGCGTGATTCTGGAAAACTGTGACCTGGGAACATGACATCTGTTTAGATTGTGGAATACTGTGCCCTGGGAACCTGACTGAGGCTTGGTTCTGGAACCCTGTGGACTGGGAACATGAGTGAGGTTTTATGCTGGAAGCCTGTAGACTGGGAACATAACTGAGATTTGATTCTGGAACCCTGTGGCCTGGGAACATGACATCGGTTGGATTCTGGAACCCTGTGGCATGGGAACATGGTTGAGGTTTGATTGTGGAACCCTCAGGCATGGGAACATGACTTAGGCTTGATAGTGGAAGCCTGTGGCCTGGCAACAGGACTGAGGTTTGATGGTGGAATCCTGTGGCCTGGCAAGATGACTTAGGTTTGATTGTGGAACACTCTGGCCTGGGAACATGACTGAGGTTTCATTGTGGAAATATGTGTCCTGGGATCATGAGTGAGGTTTGATGGTGGAACACTCTGGCCTGGCAAAATGACTGAGGCTTGATTCCGGAACCCTGTGGCCTGGGAACTTGACTGAGGTTTGATGGAAGAAACCTGTGGACTGGCAACATGACTGACATTTGATTGTGGAACCCTGTGCCCTGGAAACATGACTGTGGCCTGGTGCTGGAAACCCATGGCCTGGGAACTTGACATTGGTTTGATTCTGGAACCAAGTGCCCTGGGAACATGATTGAGGTTTGATTCTGGAAACCATTGGTCTG